>NC_138292.1:58757500-59997500 GCF_965601325.2 Salmo salar
ATGTCAAATCAAACGGTGTGTGTTGGGCGTGCATGTCAAATCAAACGGTGTGTGTTGGGCGTGCATGTCAAATCAAACGGTGTGTGTTGGGCGTGCATGTCAAATCAAACGGTGTGTGTTGGGCGTGCATGTCAAATCAAACGGTGTGTGTTGGGCGTGCATGTCAAATCAAACGGTGTGTGTTGGGCGTGCATGTCAAATCAAACGGTGTGTGTTGGGCGTGCATGTCAAATCAAACGGTGTGTGTTGGGCGTGCATGTCAAATCAAACGGTGTGTGTTGGGCGTGCATGTCAAATCAAACGGTGTGTGTTGGGCGTGCATGTCAAATCAAACGGTGTGTGTTGGGCGTGCATGTCAAATCAAACGGTGTGTGTTGGGCGTGCATGTCAAATCAAACGGTGTGTGTTGGGCGTCCATGTCAAATCAAACGGTGTGTGTTGGGCGTGCATGTCAAATCAAACGGTGTGTGCTTGATATGTGAGGCTGTACAGTTATTATATTTGCAGGAGCTGAATTTGCATGCTTTGCTTTTTTCTGATCATCATCCAATATTGTTATAATATCAAATACACTGTTATTATGAAGCCAACATTCTTCTCAATGGTACTATTCCAATTATCCAAATGTTATGCAGCACCCCCAACTCCCAGAACATTAGGACAATTGTTTCACATTTTGCCTTTCCAATGTTTATAATAAATAAATCCACTTTAATCCTGTGTCAAGAATGTTTTATTGCATTTGGGATCCATCCTTTTTTTTCCCCATTATGCACTTTATATAAAAAGCAACAGTTGATGCACATCCAAATAGTCAGAAGTGCTGACTAACGGAGAGGTACATTTAAATAAAGTCGCATAATATATACGCTTTCAATGATTTATTGGGTATCGCCAACGTTTTCGGAACAGTGCCTTCCTCAGGGCACATTATGCAAGTCATCTGCAAACTGCACAAGTGATTGGTGTAATTTTGGCTAGAGTGTATTTGTTGTAGTCTTGAGGTCATTTCAGGTCCTCACTACATATGTCAGGGAAGGTCCTACTGAGGGGTAGGGAAGGAGGCAGCCAGTGATGTCATTCCCCCCTGATTCTTGCTCCCAAAGTTCACTTGAAGGATGAGGTCATGCGATGAGGTAATGTGATGTAACTGTAGGTCTGCCTGTGGACACATGGTGGCAGTATTGTCATAATGATTCCAATATGTACGGACAGCACAGACTGTACACCACCACGGCTACCTAATAACAATATTCAGGGCCCAAATGAGGCCCTCAGGGACCAGATGTAACTAGTGTCTCTCTAATGATCCCCACCAGACTGCATAAAATTGTCTGTTTAAGCCATGAAGATTATTCCCTAGGGCCTAACCGATCGGTCTGTTTATTTTCTCTCTCTCTCTGTGTGTGTGAGAGAGAGAGAGAGAGAGAGACGCAAATACATGGAACGCAGACCCTTAACAGTGTGTACGTGTGAGTGAGTACACGTGTGTCTAGCAGGTCATATGTACCTGTTTTCACCAGTTAACACCTACGCAGACAGCTGCTACTCACATTCTGAGACAGAGTTGATAAGCATTCCTCTCGCAGTGCAGGTGTTGACCCGCGGTTAGCCTCCGTTCCTCTGCTCTCTCTTCTGTTCCGTGGGCTGTTCCACTTTCAGAGCTGACGCCACCAGCAGTTGACATGTGAACGCTTCACCCAGTTAGATCATTTAAATTGGCGGTTCCCCTCCTGCGGGCGGGCCAATGGTTTGAGTCACTCACTGGTGACATGGGGGATGTGGATACTATGAATGTCTCCAAGTGTCACTGTAACTCACGAGTAACATATGAGTAAGTGTCTGACTGGCCAAATTGCATAGATTTCAACATGTGCAACCAGCAGGGGATTGGAATGTTTCCTCATGTGTTAGTTAAGCCATGGCTATCAGACGGTGATACTGAAGTGAGCATGATCTAAGTAGAAGTTTGAATGGAAACCACAGCAGTGTTAGGCTAAAGTAATAGGAAAAGCCATTAGAAATAGAGACCCCACATTCAGCATACTTATAGAGTAGTTGAGATGTGGTTCTGGGTGATGAGATTAGTTTAATTGTGATCTCACACATGGTAATTGTACGGCTGACTGCAGATGCCATCCCAACAGCTTAGCCCCCTCTCTCTCTCTCTCTCTCTCTCTCTCTCTCTCTCTCTCTCGGAGGAAGCGTTTTGAGGCCAGTTGAGGACTGTAGGGTTGGTAGTATAGTATTTCGCTGTTAAAACATTGTTGGCTGCAGTTTCATCCAAAAGTGCTGTGTAGGTGTCAGAAGACCCATAAGGTTAAAAATAACCGATGGCCATATTGTTTCCATGGTAATACTATCGAATAGCATGGGGAAGTTTTGTGAGAGAGATTCTCTTTACAGTGCTACCAGCCCACTCAAAAGCAGCTGCACCCCACAGCCACAAAATAACTTACGTGGGTACACACACCACACACACACACACACACCCACACCACACCACAACACACACACACACCACACCACACACACACCACACACACCCACACCCACACACCACACCACACACACACACCACACACACCACACCACACCACACACACACACACACACCACACCACACCCACACACACACAAGCTGATCTTAAATGAATGGTTTGTTTGAAGTGATTATAGATAATGGGTAGGTGGTCTTCTGGAATGGAAGACCCATCATTTTGCTGATTGTCATTGCAGGCCTGCAGGGGAGTGTTTGTTTATGACCCTAAAACGCAACCTGGAATTTACAGGCCCTTATTACCCTCCTCTGAACCACAACCCACTTACCACCCAGATACAGAGAGGAAGGAAGGTGAAAAGAAAAGTAAAACATTGGTTGTTACTTGATGCTATAGGTGTCCTAAACTGACTATGATTGAATTCACCACCCTTTCAGTGAATGGATGGAAATATTCCAGGATAGAATTGGCCCTCTGAATTAAATCCGTATCAGACAACTCAACTGTCTGAATACTATGCTGTGTATTTCTAATAGCCTATACCCACATTTGTGAGTGTTGAATTTGAATACTCTTCAGCCAAGTCTACTCACTGAGTCACATGCGCGCACTGTCTATCTGATGACATAACGTGATAAAATACCGGCGTGAGAGCCAGCTAGAGTGAGCCGAGGTTCCTCGAAGCCTTCTGTGGGTGTGGGTGGTGTTCTTACCTCGCAGCCAAAAATCCATATTTCTCTGCGCCGGAGGCACGCATGCGGCAGTGCAACGGAGCCGAAGGTGCCTGCCTGCCTGCCTGCCTGCCTACCGGCTTGAACAGTGCCAGAGTGCAGGCTGGTCCCGATCCAACTCGGGGAGCGGAGTCCGTGTGTTCCTAGAGGCTGCTGACTGTGAGACAGCGGAGTTGGGCAGCTGGCTGATCTGCGTCGCTGTAAACAACTGCGAGGGTACAAATGACGCACCTGAATTTACACTTGCGCGACTTTTGGACGGTCGACTAGACATATTTGAAGTGAGTGTTCAGTGACCGTCTGGCATGACATTTAGGCTACGCATGCTGCTTTTTGCGCAGTAGACTGAGTAGCATTATATGCTGTTTTATGCTGGGTTTTTTTTTTTACAACTATGCCTATTGCCTTGTAAAACACTGTGACGTCTTCTCTTATTCACTATTGAAGTGAGTAGCCAATTGCTTTCATTATCGCCACACACACCTCTATTCTATTTCATTTTCAGGTGAGTCACATTGGAATGAACAATCACTGCTGTCAACTTGGATAGTTGCCTGCCTGTCCGTCCCAATGAGAATTCAGTATTTCGGCAGTGAAAAATGCCGTGTCTGTCCACAGAGAGCTGGACTGAGGTGCAGGTGGGCTGTCGTATGAAATAGGAGAAGGACTTGGTGGTCACACACACCCAATTCAGTTGTTACACACACACTGTCGATCGGAGTGGCGAGACGCAGATGCGCACTCCACGGACACCCAACTCGGCACTTAACTTTTTCTCTGTGCTTGGATCTATTAAACATATTTTCTCTTCAATGAGCTTGTGAACAAACGGAGGATAGATGTTATTTTGTGGGCTAATATATTTTTCCAAATAGCCTCAAAGGACCAGGGTTGAAATAAGGATACCCAACTGTGTTTGAGACACCTGCGTTGATTAGCCTCGCTTGGGATTTCTCAAATATGGATTATGTGCGTAATGTGGCTCAAATAACAGAGAATGGATATTGCTTGTCAGTAAGGATTTAATATTGAATCGCCCAGTAGAGGACTGAGGAGAGGGGCAGCCGCAGCCTGACGATGCCGGACGCGTCTCGGGACGTGTCGGTGTATTCCTCTCCAGCAGTGGCGGCGAACGCGGAGGGAGACGAGATAGAAGTGCTGGAGAGTATCGATGTCCTTCCCGTGGCCCCAGAGGACGTAAGTCTTGAGCCATATTCATATTGTCATCAGCGTTTTTCAATTCCCTCCTAAAAACAGATCACCCTAAAGGCACATTTTTTCCCACGGTGTATTCTACAGTAGCGTATCTTTTTATTTAATTAGACAATTCAAATAATAACTCATTTTTATTTACAATGATGGCCTATGTTATGTCAGCATTATATCATACTGTGTTATGGTTGTAAGCTATGAATATTACTATGCCAGCGACCATTCTCAGACAGCTTCATAGACAGTCATTATATCATCACAGTCAACAATCCATTGACTATATGTGTTCATTACAGCTAACCGAGCAGGCGTAGCATGGCTACTACCATACATAACTGATGATGTCCTCAATTGTTCAATGATATTGATTGATTGAATGAAGGAAAGCCCTTGTAGGCTACCTGCTGACATCACTCCTTAATGACAGGTGTGTCTATCTGTTAAATGGCCCCTTTCTCTCTGAAACCTTTTCTTTCCTCTTTTCTCTCTCTCTTTCCCTCCTCGCTCCTTTCCTCTTTCCCCATCTCAGCAATGGAAATCTCTGTTCGACAAGGTATGTATAGTCGTTGCGTTACAGACTCTCTCTGTTGCATGCGCACACATGAAGGGTGTCTACCTCTGTCTTTTTATGTGAGGAACTGTTTGCTGTCCTAACTTTGTAACTTGTTACAAGTTAGCATGCGCTTTGTTACTGCTGTGTTTAGTACTAAAACTGTGACTTATGAGCTGAGCTTAATCTTCGCCCCAATACTCATAGAATAACAAGTCAACTATCCTTGCCATTATTATAAAGTCTAACTCCTGTCATTCCTGTGGTGGCGGTGAGTCGAGCCCTTGATGCCTGACGAATGGGAAGCGGAGAGCCAGATAAAAGAAGCAAGCAGGTTGTGTTGGGTGTGTCCCTCCTCCCAGTCCTCCTGACATCGACCCTCCCAAATGCATTTAGAGCAATACATAATCCTGGTTACAGTTGCCGTTGCTCCGCCTGTGGCCCTGTGGGCTGTCATGTCAGCGACAAACAAGGGGTGTGTGTGTGTTATGCGCAGGCCATCAGGTTGGCCAGACAGACGGAGTACCAGACCCCCCCCCCCCCCGACTCGCACACCCTCTCTCCCACCACTCCATCCCACTGGAGCTGCCTCAACACCTGCCTGCTCCAGCCCGGCCGACGGGCCCTACACTCACTCCCGGGCCCTCAGAGGGGGACAAAGGAAGTATAATGGGGTTAGGGAGGGGGACGGGGGGGAAGTCAGAGACTCGTGTCAGGCTCGCTCTTTCAGGCTCTGGGAGGACTGGCCGGGGACTCGTGGGATTACGGGAAAAGGGGGTGTGGGTCTTTGGTGTGTGTGTATGTGTGAGTGTGTGTGTGTGTGGGGGGGGGGGGTAGACATTGTGGACAGGCATTAAGCGGGCCTCTCAATCCACTGCCTTTATGCGGCGCGGCATCGCTTTGAATTTCTCAAGTGGCCTTCAGACTAGATGGGAGGGGGGCGAACCAAATATAGCTTATAGAAGGGGTTGCTGTCCAGTCTGGCAGCTACAAATGCCCTTTCACTCTTTTATTCCCTCCCCCCGTCCACCTCTTAAATGACCCGTTCCATTTGTCATACATTGGAAAGGTTGACCTTTAGGGTCACTCAGCTCCTCACAGTGGACACTAAGGAAGATAAATGATTGCGTGGACGGTGGACCAGAAATTGGGATTTTTTACTGATTGAATAGTTGGACGTTCAGAAATGGAGGAATAGGCCCTGCTCATTGGATGTTTAGCTCATAAATGGAGGAATAGGCCCTGCTCATTGGATGTTTAGCTCATAAATGGAGGAATAGGCCCTGCTCATTGGATGTTTAGCTCATAAATGGAGGAATAGGCCCTGCTCATTGGATGTTTAGCTCATAAATGGAGGAATAGGCCTTGCACAATGGATGTTTAGCTCATAAATGGAGGAATAGGCCTTGCACAATGGATGTTTAGCTCATAAATGGAGGAATAGGCCTTGCACAATGGATGTTTAGCTCATAAATGGAGGAATAGGCCTTGCACAATGGATGTTTAGCTCATAAATGGAGGAATAGGCCTTGCACAATGGATGTTTAGCTCATAAATGGAGGAATAGGCCTTGCACAATGGATGTTTAGTTCATAAATGGAGGAATAGGCCCTGCTCATTGGATGTTTAGCTCATAAATGGAGGAATAGGCCTTGCACAATGGATGTTTAGTTCATAAATGGAGGAATAGGCCTTGCACAATGGATGTTTAGCTCATAAATGGAGGAATAGGCCTTGCACAATGGATGTTTAGCTCATAAATGGTGGAATAGGCCTTGCACAATGGATGTTTAGCTCATAAATGGAGGAATAGGCCTTGCACAATGGATGTTTAGTTCATAAATGGCAAAGTTTGAGCCCCAGTTAGCACCGTATTTCCTATATAGTGGACTAATCTTGGACAGAGCCGTGTTCAAAAGTTGTGCACTATTTAGGGAATAGTTTGATACAGGGATGACGTTTCCCATAATTCTCTGCCTTGTCATCTCGAGAGCACAAACTGTCCATCCACATCACCCAGATTGTTTAGCTGGCCCATGTGCCAACGCCTCTTTCTAGGCTCTGTCCCAAATGCCCCCCTATTCCCTATGTAGTACACAACTTTAGACCAGAACCCTATGGGTCCTGGTCAAAAGTAGTGCACTATAAAGGGAATAGGGTGCCATTTGGGACACATACTAAATGTCTCCCAGGCTGGTGTTTTAATCAAAGGGCTGTGTGCTCTGTTCAGTACCCACACTGTCCCCCGAGAGGGCTTTGTTGCAGTGAAAGTGCTTTCTCTTCAACCAGGAAATAAGATAATAAACCTACGATAGCTATGATTTGTGTTACCCATCTAAGATCTCTAAACACACACACACACACAGACACACACACACACACACACACACACACACACACACACACACACACACACACACACACACACACACACACACACATATACTCTTCTACTACTAGCCTGATTAGTGATGATGGTGAAACCACTCAAGAAGACACAGTCTGAGTATTTGTGTCTTGCCCTCACAGATTTTCAGCTTGTTTTCCAGGATTGGACAGATGTAAGTAGGAATGTATTAAGGGCTTGTTGTTATAAATAGGATGGATCTGGAAAAATGAAACAAACAAGTTGGTGTTTTCCCTTGAAAGATGACCCAAGGGATATTTTGTTTTTATGACTGTGTAAGGCAGTGCAGTGGACATTACAAATGTTATAGTGGATATTTGTTGCGTTACCTCATCCAGTTTCCTTAGTGGTTGGTGAAGAGAGAGTAGGAGCTTATTGTGTTTCTTCCTTGTTGCGCTGACACATTTCTGTGTACAACCCAGACTGTGTACACGCTCAGTCATTATCTGGGATAGGAATGTCTCCATTAGTCACCCCCTCTTACCTTTCCATGGCAGTGCCCAGGTGAAGTCAGCACCAGACATGGAATATTAAGTCCGTATACTGATGTAAAGGGTTTGGAACTCATGGGCGAAGGAACAAATGGAGGCTAGCCTGCTTGCTAATGTTACAACTCTCTGGCTGACCTTTGAATGACTTAAACACAAGCTCTTAACACCATCTTATTTGAGTCACAGAGTACATACCATAGAAATAGAATCTATAGAACAGTTCCCAGCACTATCTACAGATGATATTTCTATGGTACAGACTGTGACTGAACCATTGACCAGTAACAGAGAAAACCTGTGTTGAAGGAGTGCTGTGCGATAACACTTGTTCTGCAGGTTCCAATCCCATTATTACCCCATCTGCCTTCCCTGTGTGTCCCCACAATGGCCAGTCGTCCCCACACTGCGCCCTTTGTGTTGACGTGTGCCACTGTACTGTACACACACAATCCTGCTCTGCCTGCCTCTGACCTGTTAAGACACCAACAGGCACGCGTCCAGAACAGAGGGAATTATGGGGATTAAGACTTTTCACATGGGCACACAGTGTACACCACAGGAGGTTGGTGGCACCTTAATTGGGGAGGACGGGGTATTTGGTAATGGCTGGAGCGGAATGGGTGGAATGGTGTCAAATACATTAATTAAACACATGGTTTCCATGTGTTTGATTCCATTCCAGCCATTATTATGAGCCCTCCTCCCCTCAGCAGCCTCCACTGGTGTACACACATCCAGTTGTTTTAACCAGGATCCTGTCACATTACACGCTACTGTAACGACTGTCGGTGCGAGGGCACCAAAGCGCAGCGTGTTGAGTGCTCATGATGACTTTTATTTTAACACAGAACACTAAAGAAAATAACAAAAGCGAAAACCATCAGCTCACAGTCCTGTCAGGTACATAGACTAAACAGAATACATCTAGCCACAAACACAGGTGGAAAAAAACCCTACTTAAGTATGATCTCCAATTAGAGACGAGGACCAGCTGCCTCTAATTGGAGATCATCCCAAAAAACAACAACATAGAAATAGAAAACTAGAACTAAACATAGATATAGAAAAACACAAAACACCCCCTGTCACACCCTGACCTACTCTACCATAGAAAATAACATCTTACTATGGTCAGGACGTGACAGCTACAGTGAACTAGGGACATGAACCAGTCAAATGCTCTTTGATCGGAGTGGGGACCCACCTGTTCTTAGTGTGTGTGTGTGTGTGTGTGTGTGTGTGTGTGTGTGTGTGTGCATGCCTCTCAATCTGGGCTCTTTATCTCATGCTGTTGTATGTGTCAATGAGCATGTGAAGTTGAGCGTGGCTGCCATTGACAGAATAGGAAGGCAGGCAGCCATAATTTCGGGAATCTTTTGTTTAGCGCCACTCCCTCGGTCCCCACATGGTACAGCTGCCAGCCTCTCAACCCTGTCATTTCTCTCCTCTCCATTGTCATGACTCAGAGGGTTGATTGTCAACAGTCCAGGTAATTGTCACTAATTGGGTTTGAGCCAAAATGGTGGCCCTGGTCTGATTGTAGGGTTGCCATACGTCCTTTCTCATCCTATTTCTCTCAGCATTTAGGTGTTTACTTTCTGTTAGTTCCCCAAACTTGCATCTGTATGTGTTGATGCTGGTTTACCAAACCTCCTCTCTGCCCCTCCCAAACCACTGTTCTCTCAGTATTGAGGTTTTCATCATAGAGATAGATCAGTCTATATGTATAACTCTATATGTAGGCTATAGTCTATCTTTTTATTTAGAGACCCAATCTGTTTGCATCTCTCTTACTGGACTCTAAAGGATTTAAATACATTTCCTTATTTCTCTAATGAAAGGGAGTTCCAGTCAGTAAGTTGTGAACAGCTCTTTTATGTTGCGCTATAAATAGCCCCTCCCCTGCCTGTCGATAGACAGAAAGATGTGCTGCTGCTTCAGTCATAATTGACTGCGGACTGCAGTGTGTACACATGGAGAGATGAAAGATGGCAGCACAAAATGAACGTGTATCTTTTGATGGTTCAGTGCTATGTGCTCTACCCACATGGTGCAGGGTGGTCCCCTCTGTTTGTGTGTGTATATATGTGTGTGTGTTTGTGTGTGTGTGCGTACAGCATATGTTTGTTTAATGTGTATTTGTTTGTGTATGAGTGTGTGACTGTGTGTACATACATTATGTCCCTATGTTTGTCTTCGATATGTTAATCCGTTAGAGGGGGTCAGCGGGGTGGAATCGATGCCAGTGAGTGGTACTCTGTGGAGACTGGTTGACTCTGTGTGTGACTGTGTGGATGTAGGGACACGCCAGCTGTCAGTGCAGAGACCCTGTGTGTGTGTGTGTGTGTGTGTGTGTGTGTGTGTGTGTGTGTGTGTGTGTGACTGTGTGGATGTGTGTGTGTGTGTGTGTGTGTGTGTCGTCGTCCCCCACCCCCCCAGTTCTCTCTGTTTAGTTTTTCGGCCGATTTGGCTGCGGTTTCTACAGTGAAGTGGATAGCATTGCAGAGGAGAGGAGAGTACCCATCATCCACTTACAGGCTCTCTTAAGTTCACTGCCGCTTGAGTACGTTTACATACACTTCAGTAGGTTACTGCAGGGGTCTGATGGGGTGACATCCTGTTAGTGACATCCTGTTAGTGACATCCTGTTAGTGACATCCTCTGGGTTTTTGTTAACTTGAGTTATTACACTCAGTGTATCATTCCCTTTTTACGCTCAGTGAAAGTTCATCCTCTTAATTTCTCTCTGACTGTGGGAGCAAGTTACATGTCACTCATAGCTCCCAGTCTAGCCCATAAGTTGAGTACAGTCGTAGAACCTAACCTGCAGTGTCTGCAATATTTTAGTGAATTCCCCTGCTTCCACAGAAACCCTTGACCTACCGGTCAAGATTCCCCGAACTTGGGAGCAGGCGGAGGTGCTAAACGGCTCCTATTTCAGCTTGTCACTCAGATCTATTGGGATCATAGACACTAAGGTCCTTTCATTCCTTATGGCTGAAACTGTGATACCTTCCCACAGGTTGTGGTTACAGGGGATACTATACTGGGAGAGTCCTCTCCTGGCAGGGACCCACCACTCTGCTCTAAACGCCTGGGGGCCTGCAGTATGTGTGGGTTTCATGCCTTTTGTGCAAAAGTCTTTTCGTGGTCTTTGTATTTGTTGGAGTTTCTACGTTTTACTCACTGGGTTTGTGTGTATTTCTTGTGAAAGTGTGTGTTTGTGAGAGTGTGTGTATCAGGGTTCCGGACCAGTTATACATTACATTACATTACATTTAAGTCATTTAGCAGACGCTCTTATCCAGAGCGACTTACAAAATGGTGCATTCACCTTATGATATCCAGTGGAACAACCACTTTACAATAGTGCATCTAAATCTTTTAAGGGGGGGGGGGGGGGGGGGGGGGGGTTAGAAGGATTACTTTATCCTATCCCAGGTATTCCTTAAAGAGGTGGGGTTTCAGGTGTCTCCGGAAGGTGGTGATTGACTCCGCTGTCCTGGCGTCGTGAGGGAGCTTGTTCCACCATTGGGGTGCCAGAGCAGCGAACAGTTTTGACTGGGCTGAGCGGGAACTGTGCTTCCTCAGAGGTAGGGGGGCCAGCAGGCCAGTGGTGGATGAACGCAGTGCCCTTGTTTGGGTGTAGGGCCTGATCAGAGCCTGAAGGTATGGAGGTGCCGTTCCCTTCACAGCTCCGTAGGCAATCACCATGGTCTTGTAGCGGATGCGAGCTTCAACTGGAAGCCAGTGGAGAGAGCGGAGGAGCGGGGTGACGTGAGAGAACTTGGGAAGGTTGAACACCAGACGGGCTGCGGCGTTCTGGATGAGTTGTAGGGGTTTAATGGCACAGGCAGGGAGCCCAGCCAACAGCGAGTTGCAGTAATCCAGACGGGAGATGACAAGTGCCTGGATTAGGACCTGCGCCGCTTCCTGTGTGAGGCAGGGTCGTACTCTGCGAATGTTGTAGAGCACGAACCTACAGGATCGGGTCACCGCCTTGATGTTAGTGGAGAACGACAGGGTGTTGTCCAGGATCACGCCAAGGTTCTTAGCACTCTGGGAGGAGGACACAAGGGAGTTGTCAGCCGTGATGGCGAGATCATGGAACGGGCAGTCCTTCCCCGGGAGGAAGAGCAGCTCCGTCTTGCCGAGGTTCAGCTTGAGCTGGTGATCCGTCATCCACACTGATATGTCTGACAGACATGCAGAGATGCGATTCGCCGCCTGGTTATCAGAAGGGGGAAAGGAGAAGATTAATTGTGTGTCGTCTGCATAGCAATGATAGGAGAGACCATGTGAGGATATGACAGAGCCAAGTGACTTGGTGTATAGCGAGAATAGGATATTCTCTTATACTGGGGTTTAGGTGAGATAAAAGGTCTAGTGCAGTGGTAATCAACCTTTTCTGAGTCAGGATCACTTTCTGAGTCAGGATCACTTTCTGAGTCAAAATGCAAGCGAGATCTATACTAATTGCTACCAATACTGTAGTTTCACAGACATTTTGTTGCATTTGTATACTGTATTTCAATGCAAATTCAGGGGCACTTCTGAAATACTTTGGAACACCCTCTGGCACTGGCCAGAATGAGGAGCCATTCTTCTCCTCAGCCACACAGGTGTCTTCACAAATGTTGTCTGAGCCTGAGGATGAGGATGAAGACCCATTTGCTTCCACTTATCCCCAGCAGGATTCTTCAGGTGTGTTTGTGCGCACGCGCACGTGTGTGTGTGTGTGCATCCCTGCATAACATGAACAAAATAAATAATTTCCCTTTTGCAAAGTTTTAAGTTTCCATATTGAAGGTAACAATGATTTTATTATTACTGGGTATGTATGTGGGATGTTCCACCACTATAAATGCTGTGAATAATGTGTGTAAACGAATGCCCGTGTGCTCTCCATTAGAAATCCCTGTAGCAGCATCCTCACCAAATCCTGCTGCTGAGGATGAACCACTGTCTACAGTGGCTGACTGGCCTTCAGTTCTGACTGACAGAATTCAGACACAACTAGTTTGCAGAGGACCAAGTCAGGTACCACCTAACTTTGTTTTCCCAAGGAATGAGAGTGATGGAAGAAGTTGCCACCACCAGTATTTCAGGAAGACCTTGGTGAGTGGTGAGAAAATCCCTAGAAGTTGGTTGGTGTATTCTGAAAGAAACAAAAGCCTCTTCTGCTTCTGCTGCAAACTCTTTTCTAAGAAGAAAATTAATTTAGCAAACTCAGGACTGACAGACTGGAAACATGAAAGTTCTTTGCTGACTTCATACGGCATCAGTCCAGAACACCAACACTGCATGAAAACATGGAAAGAACTGGCAATGAGACTCACAAAAGGGGAAACAATTGATAAGCATGAGATGGCACTTATGGAGGCTGTGAGGATAAGATGGAGAGAGGTGTTGACACATCTGACTGCTATTGTGTAGTCTCTGGCAATTAGCAATCTGGCACAAAGGTGGCACACAGGACCACTGTGCTCTCCATCAAATGGACATTTCCTCAATGAGGTTGAACTGATGGCACAATTTGATCCAGTCATGAAAGAGCACCTTAAACGTGTGCAAAAAGGGACCTCGAGTCACACCACCAGCTACCTTGGCCACCAAATACAGAATGAATTGATTTGTTGAGTAGCAAGGTCATTTCAATAACAGTGAGTGACATCAAGCTGGCAGAATTCTTCTCTATCATTCTAGATTGCACCTCAGACACACTGAACAGTTGTCAGTTGTGATTAGAATTGTATCACTGAAGGAGGAGCCCCACATAAAGGAACATTTTATGGGGTTTTTGGAGGCAGAGGAGTCCACGGGCCAACATTTGGCATCCCTGATTCTCAAAAGATTAGAGGAGCTAAAAATGCCTTTTGAGGACTGCAGAGGACAGTCTTATGATAACGTGGCCAACATGAGAGGCAAAAACAAAGGTGTCCAAGCCAGACTCCTGGAAATGAATCCAAGAGCTTTATTTGTGCCATGTGGGGCTCACACATTGAACCTGGTTGTGGCTGATGCTGCTAAAGGTTCTGTCGATGCCACAGGTTACTTTGGCATCTTATACAAACTGTACACCTTGTTCTCAGCCTCCACACAGTGATGGGCCATCCTGAAAAAACACGTGGACATCACTTTGACGATGTGGACTGAGACGAGGTGGGAGAGTAAAGTTAAGAGTGTCGAGGCACTGAGGTATCAGGCAGCAGCGGGGAGAGAGGGTTGAGGTGAGGGATCAAAACAAAGACCCCATGATATAGACTGAGGCCCAGTCCTTGTCAGAGGTGGGATCATACCGCTTCAGCATCTGTACAGTGGTGCGGTATGACATCTGGAGCCAGATCCAACATGTGAGAAGCTGATGCAGTCTCCCAGTATGCATGTGGATGTTGCAGTCAGTCTTCTCAGAAAGACAGAGAGAGGTCTCAGCAACTACAGGGCATCAGGCTTTATGACGGCACAAACGTCAGCCAAGGATATTTGCGAGGGATCTGAATGTAGAGGCCGTTCTACGTCAAAAAAAGTCTGAGGTCCACAAAGCAGCACTTTTCATACGAATCATTTGATGAGCCTTTGAGTGATGCTCTGCAGAAGCTGGAGGTGACATTTTTCAATGTCGTTGTTGATGCTGCAACCTCAGCCCAGAAAGATTTTCCACATTGGAAAATGTGGGAGAGAAGTTTGGAGTGCTGACAACCTTACAAAGTCTCTCAAATGAGGAGCTGACAGAACAATGTGAGGCCCTTAGTATGACACTGCACAATAAAGAACACTCAGACTTGGATGGCAGAGAGCTTGCACAGGAACTGAAGAACTTGCCTGACTTGCCATCGAAGACCATGACCCTGCTTGAGCTGCTGATATTTATACACGAAAGGGAGCTCTCAGAAATGTATCCAAATTTGTGGACTGCTCTCAGAATTTGACCGTAGCTGAAGCAGAGAGGAGATTTTCAAAGCTGAAGCTCATCAAATCCTACCTGAGGTCCACCATGTCACAGGAACACCTTAGTGGCCTTGCTGTCATCAGTATTAACCATGCAATTGCTGGGCAGATTTCTTATGATGATGTAATTGATGACTTTGCATCAAGGAAGGCAAGAAAGGTCAGGGTTTAGATGGCAGTTGTGCAATTTAGTTTGTGTGTTTCTTGTTTGAAGTGCAATAGTGTAATAATCAGGTTCTCTTCTTTATAACTGTGTTATTCTATTTGTGTATTTGTGTGATATAGGATTTGTGCAATTTAGTTTTATTTGTGTGTTTTGTTGTTAGCAATAGGGTAATAGTGTAATAAATTGATTCTCTTTTTTATTTGTATTTATATACTACAATTTGTTTCTATTTGTCTTTGTTACTTCTTTTTTTTATGAGACTTATTTTTGTATATATTTGTATATAGTTTTAAATGTTATGCTTATTTGTGTTGTTCCAAATGTCTGAATAAAAATTACAGTTAGTGCAGAATGGTGCTTTTTGGGGGGGGGGTTCGCCCAGGGAGCCATACTAGAACCGCCACTGCCTGACAATGTTGTTCTTCTCAGACCGTTTAGAAATGATATTACAACATTTTAGGTATATGATCACACTGGTAATATATTTGTTCTTGTACTTATGAGGTACAGCTGAGTGAGCATAATCATTTCCTTTTTTTTTACTGGACTGATGATCTGCATCTGATGGTTAGTCTGAGGGGAGGGAGGGCGCAGCGGTGAGGCTGCCTCTCACCCGACTCACCATCCCTTCGCTCTCCCTCCCTCTGGGGACACAGTCTTCTGTTGATGGCGAAACTCAAGTCGCACTGCATTATTTCTGCCTCATGCACCAATTCACGTTGTTACTCCGATGACCAGAGAAAGTGAAATATTCATTGATATTAAAAAAGTCAAGCAGGAAGCTGCTAATAATAACAACGTAAGCTTATGGAAACACTTTGCTACTCATTCATTGCAGCTGTAGTGCTGGTTGTAGTGCTAGTGGAAGTAGGGAGAACGTGCATTTCATGGCTTTTAAAAGTGTTGAACAAAGTGTTGACAGTGCTGAATAACAACTTAAACATGAACATACTCATAAAAACAGCAGCTCTTTACTGTATTCGTTGACAGTCTCTCTCTAGTCATGGTTTTAAAAGTTTAGAAATCTCACAGAATCAACTTTGCTGTGTGCTCGAGGCTTCTTTTTAGTCTATGGCTCGAGGAAACTGCAGACACAGTGATCTGAGCTATCTGATTGGCCAGCAGTAGGTCTATAAGTGCGCGTGATTTGCTCTCCGGGCCTGCTGGGTAGGCGTAGTTCTACCTTCAGACACATGAGATGGTTCAAAATGGGAACACTTTGCCATTTCGGCACTAAGACTGCTTTAACAAGTGCACCTACTGCCAACAGCGCGACTTTATATAATAAAGAAATATATAGGAACGAAAGGCCACAGAGTTTCTAAACCCAGAGACGCAACATCGCTAGACTTCCAGGAATGCTTGTGAAGCAGACTAAGCAGACCAGGCCGGGGTTTGGGGTTTGAGAAGTCAATGAGAGAAGTGAAAAATTCTTCCTTAGTTGTTCATTTTCTCATAATCTAAAGGCTCAACCTAGATTCACGCCAGTGTCTTTGAACATGTTATTGCTCCAACTTTGTGAAACTGAACAACTGACACCATTTTATTTTTGTCAAAAACAACTTAGGGCCTCCTGAGTGGCTCAGCAGTGCTAGAGGAGTCACTACAGATTAGGGTTCGAGCCTGGGCTGCGTCGCAGCCGGCCGTGACCGGGAGACCCATGAGGCGGTGCACTATTGGCACCGCCTCACGGGTTAGGGGAGGGTTTGGCCGGCTAGGATGTCCTTGTCCCATCGCGCTCTAGGAACTCCTGTGGCGGGCCGGGAGCATGCACGCTGACACGGTCGCCAGTTGGACGGTGTTTCCTCCGACACATTGGTGCTGCTGGCTTCCGGGTTAAAAGCAAGCAATGTGTCAAGAAGCAGTGTGGCTTGGCAGGGTCGTGTTTTCGAGGACGCATGGCTCTCGACCTTCGCCTCCCCCGAGTCCGTACGTGAGTTGCAACGATGGGACAAGACTGTAACTACCAATTGGATATCTCAATATTTGGGGTAAAAAAATAAAACACTTTATATATCGAAGGAGTGCCTTTGATTTGATGGCCTGCAGATGTGCAGTTTGCCACTAGACGACCATTAGACCCAACAACGTGTTTCTGCAGCTAGCCTACAAGTGTGGGATTCTGGGATTTCTATTGGAGAAGCAGTTTTAGCCTATCTTCATACTGTACTGTCTTTGGCAAGGCTTTATCGTTGTTGTTTTTTACAGAAATGTTTTGTGATCGACTAGGAATGCCTTGGCGCCCGCTGGTCTAGTGAATCAGCACACACACACACACACACACACACACACACACACACACACACACACACACACACACACACACACACACACACAGAGGGTCTGTCTCTGTGACACATTCCTGCACCACAAACCCTACTGGTTCAACACCGAAGCAATGCAGGTGGACTGTTGACACTGCAACAATAAACAGTGTGTTTACCCATCCATGTGGTGGACAGATTTGTGTATATGTGTGTGAACAGATTTCTGTCTCCCATCGCCCATCCTCACTCAAGCACTTCCCATTAGTGGCTGTGCCGCGTGTACAACTCAACATCTTCCAATATCAGACTCTTCTATCTTCTCCCTCGGTAGAACAATTGAGTGTTTATTGAGACAGATGGTACATTGACTACACGGACAAACAGAGGCTGCAGACAAAACCTCTGCAGATGTTTCTCTCTCTGACTGGTTAATGCGTAACATTGACGATGCAGCATTATGCATTTAAACACTAAACCAGCATGTGTGTGTGCGTATGTGACTGTGTGTGTAGGCCTTTAATTTAAACCTCAAACCAGTGTAACTGAATACTTCCCTTGTGTTCACCAGGCCAGGAAGCAGTCCGCTTTAAAACACCTCACGGTCTACCTGTGTGTATCGTCTCCCTAGATATTACTCTAGTGTTGAAGTGAGGACAGCTGACGGTTTAGATTAAATAAAACGAGTGGCAGGCAATTCAAAGGTTTCCTGCCGTGACTTTTCCTTCCACTCACAAACCTTTTCCTCCCACTCACAAACTCACTCTAAAAGGCTAAACTGACCCTTTTTCAATACTCCTAGTCTGAGACTCATACTTGGTCTGTATCTTCCGTATTCTACCTCAGTAGCACTATTTCCTGCTTTGGCTGACACATCAAATCAAATTTTATTTGTCACATGCGCCGAATACAACAGGTGTAGACTTTTACTTTACTTACAAGCCCTTAACCAACAATGCAGTTTTAAGAAAAACCTAAAACAAAAAGTAAGAGATAAGAATAACAAATAATTAAAGAGCAGCAGTAAATAGCAATAGCGGGGCTATATTAAATGTTTTTATTTCTTATTTCACCTTTATTTAACCAGGTATGCCAGTTGAGAACACGTTCTCATTTACAACTGCGACCTGGCCAAGATAAAGCAAAGCAGTGCGACAAAAACAACAACACAGAGTTACACATAGGATAAACAAACGTACAATAACACAATAGAAAAATGTATATACAGTGTGTGCAAATGTATTAAGATTAGGGAGGTAAGGCAATAAATAGGCCATAGAGGCGAAATTATTACAATTAGCATTAACACTGGAGTGATAGATGTGCAGATGATGATGTGCAAGTAGAGATACTGGGGTGCAAAAGAGCAAAAAAATAACAATATGGGGATGAGGTAGTTGGGTGGGCTATTTCCAGATGGGCTGTGTACAGGGGCAGTGATCGGTAAGCTGCTCTGACAGCTGATGCTTAACGGTAGTGAGGGAGATATAAGTCTCCAGCTTCAGTGATTTTTGCAATTCTTTCCAGTCATTGGCAGAAGAGAACTGGAAGGAAAGGCGACCAAAGGTAGTGTTGGCTTTGGGGATGACCAGTGAAATATACCTGCTGGAGCGCGTGCTAAGGGGTTGGTGTTGCTATGGTGACCAATGAGCTGAGATAAGGCGGGGCTTTACCTAGCAAAGACTTATAGATGACCTGGAGCCAGTGGGTTTGGCGACGAATATGTAGCGAGGGCCAGCCAACGAGAGCATACAGGTCGCAGTGGTGGGTAGTATATGAGGCTTTGGTGATTAAGTACATGTAGGTAGAGTTATTAAAGTGGCTATGCATAGATAATAACAGAGAGTAGCAGCAGCGTGGCCCCCCCACGCTGCTGCTACTCTCTGTTATTATCTATGCATAGAACAATAGGGCCTTAGCTTAGTGATGAGCTTTGAGGGCACTATGGTGTTGAACGCTGAGCTGTAATCAATGAATAGCATTCTCACATAGATTTTCCTTTTGTCCAGGTGGGAAAGGGCAGTGTGGAGTGCAATAGAGATTGAATCATCTGTGGATCTGTTGGTGCGATATGCAAATTGGAGTGGGTCTAGGGTTTCTGGGATAATGGTGTTGATGTGAGCCATGACCAGCCTTTCAAAGCATTTCATGGCTACAGACGTGAGTGCTATGGGTTGGTAGTCATTTAGGCTGGTTACCTTAGTGTTCTTGGGCACAGGGACTATGGTGGTCTGCTTGAAACATGTTGGTATTACAGACTCAAACAGGAAGAGGTTGAAAATGTCAGTGAAGACACTTGTCAGCTCATGCTCGGAGTACACGTCCTGGTAATCCGTCTGGCCCAGCGGCCTTGTGAATGTTCACCTGTTTAAAGGTCTTACTCACATCGGCTGCGGAGAGCGTGATCACACAGTCGTCCGGAACAGCTGATGCTCTCATGCATGAGTCAGTGTTACTTGCCTCGAAGAGAGCATAGAAGTTATTTAGCTCGTCTGGTAGGGACGTGTCACTGGACAGCTCTCGGATGTGATTCCCTTTGTAGTCTGTAATAGTTTGCAACCCCTCCACATCCACCGAGCGTCAGAGCCGATGTAGTACGATTCGATCTTATTCTTGTATTGACGCTTTGCTTGTTTGATGGTTTGTCGGCGGGCATAGCCGGATTTCTTATAAGCTTCCACGTTAGAGTCCCGCTCCTTGAAAGCGGCAACTCTAGCCTTTAGCTCAGTGCGAGTGTTGCCTGTAATCCATGGCTTCTGTTTGGGGTATGTACGTACAGTCATTGTGGGGACGACATCCTCCATGCACTTACTGATAAAGCCAGTGGCTTATGGGATGTGCTCCTCAATGCCATTGGAAGAATCCTGGAACATATTCCAGTCTGTGCTAGCAAAACAGTCCTGTAGTTTAGCATCTGCTTCATCTGACCATTTTTTTATAGACCGAGTTACTGGTGCTTCCTGCTTTAATTTTGGCTTGTAAGCAGGAATCAGGAGGATAGAGTTATGGTCAGATTTGCCAAGTGGTGGGCGAGGGAGAGCTTTGTACCCGTCTCTGTGTGTGGAGTAAAGGTGGTCTAGAATTCTTTCCGCTCTGGTTGCACATTTAACATGCTGATAGAAATTAGGTCAAACTGATTTAAGTTTCCCTGCATTAAAGTTCCCGGCCACTAGAAACGCCACCTCTGGATGAGCGTTTTACTGTTTGCTTATGGCGGAATACAGCTCACTGAGTGTGGTTTTAGTGCCAGCCTCGTTCTGTGGTGGTATGTAGACAGCTACGACAAATACAGTTAAACTCTCTAGGTAGATAGTGTGGTCTGCAGCTTATCATGAGATACTCTACCTCAGGCGAGCAAAACCTTGAGACTTCCTTAGATATCGTGCACCAGCTGTTGTTTACATAAATGCATAGGCCCCCGCCCCGTGTCTTACCAGAGGCTGCTGTTCTGTCCTGTCAATAGAGTGTATAACCCGCCAGCTGTATGTTCTTATTGTCGTCGTTCAGTCACGACTCTGTGAAACATAAGATATTATAGTTTTTAATGTCCCGTTGGTAGGATATACGTGCTTTCAGTTTATCCCATTTATTTTCCAGCGATTGAACGTTAGCTAGCAGAATGGAAGGCAAGGGCAGATTAGCCACTCGTCGCCTGATCCTCACAAGGCATCCCGATCTCTTTCCGCGAAAGCTACGTTTTCTTTTCCAGCGAATCACAAGGATCTGAGCCTGGTCCGGCGTCCGTAGTATATCTCTCACGTTTGACTCATTGAAGAAGAACTCCTCGTCCAATTTTAGGTAACTAATGCCAGTTCTGATGTCCAGAAACTGTTTTGGGTCATAAGAGACGGTAGCAGCAACATTATGTACAAAACCAGTTACGAACAACACGAAAAGACAAACAAAATAGCATAGTTGGTTAAGAGCCAATAAGAAACAATAATCAAATGGCACCCTATTCCCTACATAGTGCATTACCACTAATGGTCCCTGGTCAAAAGTAGTGCACCAAATAGGGAATAGGGTGCCATTTGGGAAGCATTTTAATCGGCTGGGGAGCTAAAGATATAGCATGAGAAGTTAGTAGTAATAGACCACTGTAGTTTTTAGAATAGAATAACGTATCCTATACTTATGCATGTTTATTTCTTTCCTCTAACTGAACTTCCATTTTCCTACCAAGGGTTGCTGTCTGAATATCTTTATACCTCCGCTTGATGCGCAGTTCATTCACCTTGGTTGAAAAAGCAAAGTGGCAACTGACAGCAGAATTGACTTTTCTCTCTTTCGAATTCTCTGCAAAGTCTTGGAGCATTGTGAAGGTCTCAGGTCTGTTATTCTGGGAAGCCGTCTCGGTCCCGACTCTTGTTTTGTCGTCGTCATGGTCACCTCGTCGGCTGAGCACATGCCCAAGGTGATCGACAGACAGTGCTTAGCTTTCACTTGGACCGCCGGGCCGTCTCCTCTTACATCTCTCTATCTCTATCTCTCGCTTTGCCTCTCTCTCTCTCTCTCTCTCTCTCTCTCTCTCTCTCTCTCTCTCTCTCTCTCTCTCTCTCTCTACCTCTCTACCTCTCTACCTCTCTACCTCTCTACCTCTCTCTCTCTCTCTCTCTCTCTCTCTCTCTCTCTCTCTCTCTCTCTCTCTCTCTCTCTCTCTCTCTCTCTCTCTCTCTCTCTCTCCTACCTACCTACCTACCTACCTACCTACCTACCTACCTACCTACCTACCTACCTACCTACCTACCTACCTACCTACCTACCTACCTACCTACCTACCTACCTACCTACCTACCTACCTACCTACCTACCTACCTACCTACCTACCTACCTACCTACCTACCTACCTACCTACCTACCTACCTACCTACCTACCTACCTACCTACCTACCTACCTACCTACCTACCTACCTACCTACCTACCTACCTACCTACCTACCTACCTACCTACCTACCTACCTACCTACCTACCTACCTACCTACCTACCTACCTACCTACCTACCTACCTACCTACCTACACACATTGTATCACTGATGTGAACTAGCCACCAACAGAAATTGCTTAGTATTCACAGCTCCAGTGTGAAAGCGTTCTGTAGCGTGAAGCAGCTTGATGTACAACTACACCCCCTGGGCAGAACGCTCGTCTGTCACAGGGACTCATGGTCTCATATCTTGACTGAAAGGTGTCTCTAATGGTACAGAGGTCACGCACAATTGCTTGCAGGAGCTCTACACTGCCCTATCAAGCAAAAGGGCATTAACTGCTCACTGAGTGTAACTGATAAAAATTTCTTTAAAATATTTTCATTGTTCAGCCTGAGTTGTAGGCAGATCACTGACAACATCTGTTGTCTTACTATGAGGTCATGTTTTATTCATATTGACCCTGACCTCTGACATGGCAGTTACTGCCTTCTTGCTTGGTACACCCACTGGAATACGTTTCCATGACGATTTATTTTTACACAAACTTGTGTTCATAAATGTCAGTATTCAGACCCCATGACTTTTTCCAAATTTTGTTACGTTACAGACTTATTCTAAAATTGACTAAATTGTTTTGTTCCCTCATCAATCTACACACAATAAACCATGATGACAAATCCAAAACAGATGTTCAGACATTTTTTCTAGTAAAAAAAACTTTATATCATATTTACATAAATATTCAGACCCTTTACTCAGTACTTTGTTGAAGCACCTTTGGCAGCGATTAGGGCCTCGAGTCTTCTTGGGTATGAAGCTACAAGCTTGGCACACCTGTATTTTGGGAGTTTCTCCCATTCTTCTCTGCAGATCCTCTCCAGCTATGTCAGGTTGGATGGGGAGCGTTGCTGCACAGCTATTTTCAGGTCTCTCCAGAGATGTTCAACCAGGTTCAAGTCCGGGCTCTGGCTGGGTCACTCAAGGACATTCAGAGACTTGTCCCAAAGCCACTCCTGCATTGTTTTGGCTGTGTGCTTAGGGTCGTTGTCCTGTTGGAAGGTGAACCTTCACCTCAGTCTGAGATCCTGAGCGCTCTGGGGCATCAAGGATCTCTCTATACTTTGCTCCGTTCATCTTTCCCTCGATCCTGACTAATCTCCCTGCCTCTTAAAAACATCCCCACAGCATGATGCTGCCACCACCATGCTTCACCGTAGGGATGGTGTCAGGTTTCCTCCGGATGTGACTCTTGGCATTCAGGCCAAAGAGTTCAATCTTGGTTTCATCAGACCAGAGAATCTTGTTTCTCAAGGCTGTCATCCTGGTAAGCGTGTAATTGGAAGCATCTGAGAGCCTGGGAACTGTGGATTCCTTCCTGGTTTACTAGCTTTACCGCAGAGGCACCAAATTATGTACGTAGTGCACTTCATTTGGCCTGAGGCCTATGGACCATGGTCAAAAATACGACACTTTAGGGAAAAGGGTGCAATTTGGGACGTTGTCACAAAATAAGAACTGGAATGTCTCATCAAGGTTGCTGTCAAGGAGTTGCCTTGAAAGTGTCAATATGAGTTTGAATATGAGGTCTGATATAAAGTTTTGTGGTCTTCGCTTCTATGATAGTTTGAATATTTTAGGTCTACCGTGATAGTTTGATTATGACATTTTGAGGAGAATTGTGTCTGCCAAGAGGATCTTTCACACCAACGCTACAGATGAAGGGATGCCTTACGTGTTGCTTGGATATTGTGGTCTTGCCTTTACATAATAGAAAAGTGTTTTTGTGGGAAAAGCCTGACAGATATATGTCCTCGATTGAAAGTTTGGGCACAAGGCCGTCTTTCATTTCAGCGTTGTGGCACTCATCTTCTCATTTTATCCTCAGCTTCTTCCCAATGTATCTGTGAGAACATGAAACCAGTCACGAAGATCATCATTTATCTTGGACTTTTATGACATTCCTGGGTCTCAATATGAGAGGCTAAGGGGTTGAACCTCGTGCTGCTATAGCCCACAGTAACCTCTGACAGACTAGCTGTGGAGACCTTCAGCCGTTCTGGTGGTTGTCTATAGGTCATAACTCTGCTGAGCACCATGGAGGTTAGAACCATTAGCATACTCCAACTTTTCTCCCCTTAAGTTGCCTTTCTGTAAGTTTCTTTCAACCTTTGGGCCAAAGTTTTACTCCCTTTTACCTTTAAAGGAGAGGCGTTCTGGTGGGAGAGAGAAGGAGAAAGTGCTCTGTGCTCCCTGACCTTTCGGGATTATGGTAATAGGATTATGAAATAGAGGGTGATCCACACCGCAGCAGGGCGCTCAACCAGGCCACCACAGATCAGGAGACTGACTGACTGGCTTATTGTTATGGGTGGAGAAAAAGCACCAGGTGGACAAGCAGTCACCACCACCAGGGCCGGGATAGAGGGCATCTGTTTCCTCCCAGTTGATGTTGTTTTCCCTTTCTCCTCCACTGCGGCTTTATCCAGGGGGGGCAGTGTTGCTTGAGATGTTGACGGACAGTTGAAGGCTCCCACTCCCTGCCCAGATGGCAACCTTGAAAATGTCACAGACAGAGGACCCCACCCCACCCACCCTGATCGCCACCTCCCTCCCCCCAATCCCAATTCCAAACCTTCTCCTACGTTTTTGTAGAATTTAAATCAGGCCCCCCTGAGGGCAGCCCCGGGCCGGGTCCATTTCCCCTATTAAAGACCATAAATCTCTATGGTGAATGGAGCCGCCGCCCCCTCATAAAAAGGGGTCAGTTTAGGGCGACCCCGAGAAAGAAAGACTGAATAGAGAGAAAAACAGACAGACAAGGCTCCAAAAATAAATGTTTCTCCCTCTTTTTGTTCCCTCGTTCTCGGAATGGCCTCCGACGGTGGTTGCTGTAAATGAGGGCTTGGCCCGCTGGTAATGAGGGTTTCTCACCCCAATGTTATGTGGAGATTTGTCTGAAGAGTTTTATGGCCTCCTGTCTTTGTCTCTGTGCTGACCTGCCCATGCCCTGTGTCTGAACAACATGGACTCTCCATCACCCTCTCTTTTTCTTCTACAACTTTTCTTTTGTAGGTGTGTGTGGGTGTGTTTCACCAAGACTGAGTTTGTGTCTGTATGTGTGTTTGTTTTTGTGTGTGTGTGTGTGTGTGTGTGTGTGTGTGTGTGTGTGTGTGTGTGTGTGTGTGTGTGTGTGTGTGTGTGTGTGTGTGTGTGTGTGTGTGTGTGTGTGTGTGTGTGTGTGTGTGTGTGTGTGTGTGTGTGTGTGAATCAGTCATCACATGTGTATGTGTGTGCATATTCCACACACTCCTTTCAGACTCAGGCGACTGGGGGGTAAACTGTTTATTTGCCCACATGCTAGGGAACCTGCTGAGGACCACTCACCCAGCTGTCTGCTGTGTTAATCCCTGTTACCACAGGAGCCCTTCTTTCTCTCTGTTCCCCCTCTGAGGTACCCCGATTTTTAGACACACACACACCGGCCTCTAGTGCCCAGCTAACAGCCAGGCAGGAGTTTGTTACATTTCAGTGTTGTTGCTACAGAGCAGCATCTGTCTAAGCCTTATGATAGTACTGTACTTCATTTTACACTAGGCCTGCAGCCATTATGATGTGTGCATGTGTGTGTGTGTGTATTGTTTAAGGCCTCAGCCCCTGTAATTGAACCAGGGACATGTCTCAGTGCAATAAGACGGTAATTAAGTCTTGGTGCAGTCAGGGTTTTGAGAGGAGGAGGAGGACAAGGAGTGGGGGCGAAAAGTCGTCTCACTCCCAGTAATAGATCTTGACTGCCTTTAGCTGTACAGGTTGGTGCTGCTGGTTGGAAATAGTGGACGGATGGATCACATACTGAACTGATTAATTCATTTTCTACTTGTTGATGAGGCCTATTAATGCTGTTAAATCCCTGCTTGTTTCGGTTGCCGACCCAGCTACACTGGATGATTACAGCCAGGCGATGATGTCGTTTAGATGTGATTGGATCAGAGCCTATGATTTCTTCAGCTATAGGTGTAATATGAGTGTGGTTCAGGGCTAGAGGAAGACCAATCAAGGAGTGGGAGTGTTTCAGGGATAGGATATTGCATTTGACATTTTAATGTTATTCATTTAGCAGATGCTCTTATCCAGAGCGACATACAGGAGCAATTAGGGTTAAGTGCCTTGTTCAAGGGCACATCGGCATATTGTTTCACCTAGTTTGCTTGGGGGTTCGAATCAGCGACCTTTCGGTTACTGGCCCAACGCTCTTAACCGCTAGGCTACGTAACAGCCAGAGAGTAGTGTAATACCAGAGACTCTGACATCTCAACCTCTCTCCATAAGGAGGCACTTGTACCTGGCTGTGACCTGTCCCCCAGGGTGAAGTCATCACATGTCCATGTAACATGGCAGTGTTGCTAGGTTACACACTTCGGGTGGCGGGGTGTGACAGGCTGTGCTAATTTGTGGCAGCAAGCCTGGAGCCTGATGAGAGTGATCTGATGAATGAGAGACCCTAAAACGCTGTCAGTCCGACACACACACACACACACACACACACACACACACACACACACACACACACACACACACACACACACACACACACACACACACACACACACACACACACACACACACACACACACACACTGCTAAATGACCAACTGGGCGAGGCGACACACACCCAGCCATCATCCATTACCCCAGACAGAAAGGCACGTCACTCACCTCCTCCGCTAGCAGCATAACCCAAAACAGGACTACCCAAAAACCTCTAGCCTGATCCAAGATCTGATTCTGCTGTCTTGCCAACTCCTATGGTCGTCAGGCATAACAACACAAACAGATCTGGGACCAAGCTAATAAACCGATGTACTACCCTTGTACAGCTCTGAGAGGAAAGAGAAAGATCACAGGTGCATGGTCTGAAAAACAATTTCACCCAGTAAATTGGACTGTATGCAGAGTTATGAATCGTATCAGCCTTTTTGTGCTTTTAAAGAGATTCAAATGAAAGAGGGAGGAGAGTGAATGAGTTCACCTGGAGAGAGAAAGCAATCACCAGGCCAGGCTAATCTATCTCTATTCACTTCCCATCCAGCCAGGGAATAAAGAAGATAATGATGCTGTGTGTTTGTAGAAGGGGACGGTCTGTCTGTCTCACCTCCTTTCATCAGGGGCTGATAGGAATGGATAGAATACTGAAGAGGGAAGGAGATTGGTGGACTATACTGTCAGACACTGTATCCTTCTCCTGGGTCGTGTTCATTAAAGCACATCGTAGCAAAACAACCCCATGTGGTCCCTCCGTGTTTTACTCCGTTTTCTTCCATTTGGTGTGCTAACACAGTTTGACCTGACATTTCCCACACGACAGGTCTAGAGACAGTCCTCGTCCATTAAATTAACCCGTGTTCATTAGACAGAAAATCCTTGCCTCCCACACACACTGTCATTTCCTCTCTCTCTCTCTCTCTCTCTCTCTCTCTCTCTCGGTCTCTTTTTCCTTTTTTCTCTTGACAATTATTCCATTGTACACTAGAACCCCAGTAAAAGACAGAAACGTCCTGAAGGGTGGGCACTTTAACTTGTTATTTTCCCGCTCATTGTGCGAAGAGATGATTATGGCAGAAGGAGAGTGGACCCAAATTCACTTACCTTTGATGTATAAGAGAAAAGGTACAGGAAGAGAGAGAGGGAAGACAGATTAACCACTCGTTAAATATGTAGGCTACAATCTTAGAAAAAAGGGTTCCAAGAGGTTTCTTCAGCTGTCCCCGTAGGACAACCCTTTTTGGTTCCAGGTAGAAACCTTTTTGGTTCCATGTAGAACCTTTTTGGGTTCCGTGTAGAACCCTCAGTGGAAAGGGTTCTTTAAAAGATTCTGTAATGGTGACAACCGAATAACCTTTTTAGGTTCTAGATAACCCCTTTTTCTAAGCGCAGGAACAGCCTTAGTAGAAATCATGAGGTGTTTTGGAATGGAAGGGGTGGGTGGGGATCTTGGAAAGGGTTGGTGGATGGGATGTGTGGATGGTGGGTTTTTCGTGCTGTCCAGGTGAGAGAATGAAAAGGAGTCTTGCTCTCTCCCATATCTTTGTTCAACCTCCCACCTACAGTATGAGAAAGTCTTAAGTAGCATTGCTGTGGTTTCCACACGTTACTTTATACTTGGTAGACTAAAATAGTTGCACATTGTCTAAATCTCTTTATGAAAGAACCTTCTCCTTCCCTAAAGGAAAAGCATATTCTTACCTCAAAAAACAAAGTTCTTACTCTAGTCAATGTAGATGTCATTGTGCCGCCGTAGACTCTCTGACCTGTCATCAGGGAACTGTGGGCTCAGGCCTTATATTAGCTAGCTCACTAAGGTGGATACAGCGTTGTACACAGGAGGATAATACGACTCACATCTAGACACAGTCATTTATCACCTCATCTATTTTTACCTCTATTCTCACTCTCCCTCCCTTCTTTTAACGAGTGAACCTCCTCACACACACACACAGACACACAGACAGACAGACAGACAGACAGACAGACAGACAGACAGACAGACAGACAGACACCTGTCCTCCTGTCCTCTGTGGATTACCACAGTCTCTTAGTGAGTGTGGACTTGCGGTAGCGTTATCAGACGTTGGCATGGCATTTGAAAGGCTATTAGTGTCCTGTCAAAGCATTAGTCATCGCTCAAGTCACCGTGGCGTAGGAAGTCTGCGAGCCTGGTCGTGACACGCATGGCTAACAGGGCTCCTTTTGAGCCAGACGCTGACCTTTCCGCCGAGACGTTTGGCGACGGGAGAGATGATGTCTGGCGACGGGAGAGATGATGTCTGGGTAATTGACAGTCTGGAGACGAAATCCTTCACCTAGATCTGCCTCATTCTGCCACTCAATCAGCAGCAGCTGCTCTGATAGTAATACTGATGTATTGGTGCTGATTGGATGCAAGACAAACATAATGCCTTCTGATTGGATGAAGTCCTAACATATCGGCGCTTATTGATTAAAAGACTAATGTTAGCACTGATTGGCACTGATTGGAAAAAATGCTGATATATATAGGCACTGATTGGATGAGATGCTAATACATTGGCACTGATTGGACCAAATTATTAGACTGATATATTGGTTCTGCCAATCTCCATTTGTTGGTACCAGCTGAGACGAATGCATAGTTAAACCAAGACACCCAGCAGGATGAGAACGAATGTGGAGATTCCAAAAGTGAATCAATGTGAATCTATCCCACAAATGAGCTTGAATGGAGCTTTTCGCTTTGAGCTGTGCAACTTTGAACGTTGGTGTATTACAACAAATAGCATGCACACACACACATACACACATACACACACTGAAAAAACAACAATCCCCTCATCTCCTATTGTATGGTGCTTGGAAAGCTCCTCTCCTTGAGGTATGAAAAGCACTGTTCTGTTCAATTGACTCCCTATGTCAAAATCGGGCCCGACGCACATTCTTGTACCCCATCAGTGTCTGAGATAGCCAGCAGCTGTCAAAACACAAGCTTTTGCTACGTCGACTTATCTGGGAGTGTGAAGTCGGTGTCAGATCTGGTCTGGTGAACACAGAGCCACGTTCTTACAAACTGCCCAGGTTTAAGACTAGCTTTCCACAGACAGTAATAGCCTATATGTTCTATTCATACCACCCAGTCTGACTGAAGAAAACATATTTTCTTTACGTTATCTTATGGTTTGGATCACACCTACGGCAGAGGGATTAGAGTCAGATATTAGTGCAAGATGGGAAACACTGACACACCACACATCATGTTCCCATTGACAGCAGGACTACCTTCCATCATTTTTTGGTGTCACCCAATCTTGTCTGTAGGACTGCCTGGGGTGACTCTGTGGACCCAGTTGCCAGTCATAGCCATGACCCTTCAACCCTGGCTGTCAGGTCCTAGCCACGCCCCCTTTGTCCCCGTCCCAGTCCACTTGCAAGCTGCTGTCTGCACTCAAGCTGAACTAGTCTCCTAGACGACAACGAGGAGAGAGTAAGCGCCATATTTCTCTCTGGTCAATGGAGGTACAGATCAACTCATGTGGTTTTCTATAGCCAGCCAAGGGGAGTAGTGATGTAATCTAGCATTAGTGTTGCCTCAGCTGTAGATTGTGATGTTTGTGTGTGGTGTATGTGTGTGTGTGTGTGTGTGAGAGAGAGAGAGAGAGAGAGCGAGAGAGAGAGAGAGACTCGGATTAGGCAGATATCACACAGGAAGGGCCCCTCGCTGGTGTCAAGGTCACACTTAGAAACCCTGAATTAGCATTGGAATGGCAGCAGAGCCACAGTGTGTGTGTGTGTGAGTGCGTATGTTTGTGTGCGTGGGCGTGTGCGTGCATGTGTGATGAGAGGGACATAGAATATGGGGCTTGAAGGCCCCCCCCCCCCCTCTTTAGTCATGGACCACCCTACCCCCTGCCTCACACCATCCCTTTTCATCTTTCTCGAAAACCTTTGAGTCACAGAAGCGTCCCATTTCCCAGCTGTCAGCTGACCCCTTTAACACCTCAACCTACAGAGTCACACCCCTAACAGTGGTGTATGGGCCAAAGAAAACTGAATTGAACAAAAATATAAGCGCAACATGCAACAATTTCAAAGATTTTAGTGAGTTACAAGTTCATATAAGGAAATCAGTAAATTTAAATACATTAGGCCCTAATCTATGGATTTCACATGACTGGGAATATAGATATGCATCTGTTGGTCACAGATACCTTAAAAAAAAGGAAAGGGGGCGTGAATCAGAAAACCAGTCAGTGTCTGGTGTGACCACCACTTCATGCAGCGCGACACATCATAACCCCACTGCCACCATGGGGCACTCTGTTCACATCGTTGACATCAGCAAACCTCTCACCCACATGATGCCACACTCGTGGTCTGCGGTTGTGAGGCCGGTTGGACGTACTCTAAAGCAACGTTGGAGGTGGCTTATGGTAGAGAAATTAACAATAAATTCTCTGGCAACAGCTCTGGTGGACATTCCTGCAGTCAGCATGCCAATTGCACTCTCCCTCAAAACTTGAGACATTTGTGGCATTGTGTTGTGTGACAAAACACATTTTAGAGTGGCCTGTTATTGTCCCCAGCACAAGGTGCACCTGTGTAATGATCATTCTGTTTAATCAGCTTCTTGATATGCCACACCTGTCAGGTGGATGGATTATCTTGACGAAGGAGAAATGCTCACTAACAGGGATGTAAACAAATTTGTTCACAAAATTTGAGAGAAATAAGCTTTTTCTACGTAAGGAACATTTCTGGGATCTTTAATTTCAGCTCATAAAACATGGGACCAACACTTTTCATGTTGCATTTATATTTTTGTTCATTGTACATCTGCCGCTCACTTAGATCACTCACTCCGTGTGTGTGTGTGTGTGTGTGTGTGTGTGTGTGTGTGTGTGTGTGTGTGTGTGTGTGTCTCCGTGAGTGATCTAATAGTAAATGTAGCTAAGTGAAGAGTGCTGTTGGAACACACACACTCCTCTCCATCTCCCTCTGGCGTCAGATCCTATCAGTCTCCATGACTGGAGAAAGAGATCATTACAATCAGATCCCTTACCAGGAGAGATGGGATAGTGAGTGTGTGTGTGTGGGCGAACATGCACCTGTGTGTGTGAATGCATGCGTGGGTGTGTGTGTGTGAATGCGTGTGTGTACTTGTGTGTGTGTGAGAGAGAGAGAGAATCACAGCCCTGAGACATTCCTGTCCTCCCCAGTGTTGCTCTGTAATTAGCAGAGAGAGGAACAAGCTTCTCCCCACCAGTCTAGTAGCTTTTAATTAGACCAGCTAATTGGATCATGTCAAGGGAGCACTCTACCTTTGTGTGTGTGTGTGTGTGTGTGTGTGAACTCGTTTGTTCATGTGTGTGTGTGTCTCCCAGTCCCATGACCCTGCAGCATGTTCAGCTGCCTGCCCCTCACCAGTTCTTCATCTATCATGATGAGTAGCTCACTGTTGATCCATGGCATAATGAACATGTGTATTAATGGTCCACTGCAGCAGACACTTCTAGGCTGTGTCTCAAACGGCACCATATTCCCTATATAGTGCACTACTTTTGACAGGGGTGGACTGGGAGCAGAAATTGTCCCTGGCAACAAACCGGACCATTTTTTTTCCTTGAGGCCCCAGATGGCCAATCCGCCCCTGACTTTTGACCACGGCCTATAGGGCTCCTGTCAAAAGTAGTGCACTACATAAGGAATAGGGTACCATTATGGAGACTAAGGGCCTACAGATAAATATATTCCCTATATGTTAATGTGTTTCTAATTCTGTATGACCTTACTGTGTAGGTGTTAGGTGTTATCCTACAGCGGTATAATTAATTGCATGCCTTGAGTGATTGAGCTGGTGAGGCCGATCGAGGGTCATATAAAACATTTCGATCTTTTATCGTTTCATGTAGCTACTGTAGACTACGTCATTAAGTTGAAGCCCATGGGATAGGGTAGAACCCTCCTCTAGAATAGAACATAGATCATATGTAGCCAGCAGCATACCACCCTGCATCCCACTGCTGGCTTGCTTCTGAAGCTAAGCAGGGTTGGTCCTGGTCAGTCCTTGGATGGGAGACCAGATGCTGCTGGAAGTGGTGTTGGAGGGCCAGTAGGAGGCACTCTTTCCTCTGGTCTAAAGAATATACCAATTCCCCGGGGCAGTGATTGGGGACACTGCCATGTGTAGGGTGCTGTCTTTTGGATGAGATGTTAAACAGGTGTCCTGACTCTCTGAGGTCATTAAAGATCCCATGGCACTTATCTTAAAAGTAGGGGTGTTAACCCTGGTGTCCTGGCTAAATACTCAATCTGGCCCTCAAACCATCACGGTCACCTAATAATCCCCAATTTACAATTGGCTCATTCATCCCCCCCCCCTCTCCCCTGTAACTATTCCCCAGGTCGTTGCTGTAAATGAGAATGTATTCTCAGTCAATTTACCTGGTAAAATTAAATAAAAAATATGCTTCTTCGACTTTTATAAAGCTGGATAGAGAACAATTTTGACTTTGCCGGTTGTTGGTGTCTTGTTAAACTTTCCCAAGCCTTGAGCTAACAGCTAGCCTAATCACCTGTTAAGGGTCCTCACCCATCATGTAGAATACAGGAAGTCCCCAAAGGGAACATAGATTCACTAATGGCCTCCCTCAGCTCCACAGCAGTCTTTTGGCATCTCTATGGGGTAACATTAGTGCCGTAACATTGCAGTTTTGTGAATTGTGAACCCCTGCTCTCAGGGTAATGCGCGTTACTGCACCCCCCATCAGTCAGCTCACGCATGTTATCACGCGTTTTACTGTGCCAAGTCATGCGGTAAAGGAATGGGAATGAGACGTCTCTATTTGTTGATGATAATATCATTGTAGGTGAAACAATAAAGTACTACTTTCATTATTCAACTTCCCTGAATAGACTATGTAGAATTGGGAACTTATTCCAGTGTTTTTGTGATGGACATAGATCGGGGACGATAAACCGGATAATTACCGACCATACTGATCACTTACCATTACGATAAGTAGCCTATACTAGAGAAATGTGATAAGATAGTTTGCTAATATGGGTGATTGTTTATGGGACAATTGATGGCTACAATCAAGCTAGTAGTAGAAGTTTAAAGGATAATAAAATAAACTGTGGTGCACATTGTTATAAACTTATTGTTCTATTCATTGTTATTGCATCAATTCAGCCAATTTATCGCAATATAGATTTTGGTCCATGGTAGTTTTTCCATTGTTCAGGAAGTTATGAATTTGAACCATGTTGTAACGTCCGTCGTTCAAGGTAGACCAAGGCGCTGCGTGAGTTGAGTTCATCATCTTTTATTTTAATGGTGAACCAGCAAAAAAACAATAAACAACACAACAAACGAAACGCTTCGTAGTGCAAAATACATGCAACCAAACAAAGACAAGATCCCACAACTGACTGTGGGAAAAAGGCCTGCCTAAGTATGATTCCCAATCAGAGACAACGATAGACAGCTGCCTCTGATTGGAAACCATACTAGGCCAATCAAAGGAAAAACAAACATAGAATCACAACACATAGAATGCCCACCCCATGTCACACCCTGACCTAACCAAACAGAGATAAACCGGCTCTCTCAGGACAGGGCGTGACACATGTGAGAAGGACATCCACTTACAGGTGTCATGCTTTATGGAGACACCTGGCATGGTAGTTCACAAAAGAGAAGATTTAAGATTTTTTGGCCTAAATATCAACTAACCACATACCAATTTGAGAGCAACCAGGAGCACAAAACTGAGTTGTCAGTTGTCTTTTCCAATTGAACTTCATTATCCTACATCATTACCCTACATTATCCTACACTCCAGTTAACCGCTGTCCTTTGAGGTGGTGGTCACTGTTCCAGAAAATGCCTCATGGGTTTATCTCAGCGCAGGGCAGAGGGCCTGTTGGACAGTGACCCATATTAGTTCAGGTCAGAGGTCACTAGATGAGTGGAGCAGCTTCCTGGGGTGAGGTTAAGGATAAGGGATGTGGTAGAGTCGTTATATCAGGGTTGACTGGTTTACAATCACTCCAACATGTCTGTAGCTGCCTGAACACTCTACTGTTTATTAGGGTCGCTGGAGGGCTAATCACATTTCCCACGTCTTGGATGGATTCATCTGTTTGATTAATATTAGAAAGATATTAGATCTAAATAGGTCGGGGGAAGGACCTTGTGGTCGGCTCATACAGAGGGAAAAAGATTGCTCAAAATCAGACTTGAACCAATGATATTTCAGACTGTTCCTGTGGGTTGTTAGGCTTGGTGGACTCCCTAAACTCTCCATGGCTGCTGCCTCAAGCTTCTTAATATGCAGCATTATGAAAATGAGGCTGAAGGCCCAGCCTAGTGTTGTCCCCAATCTTCTCTTCTCTCTTCTCTTCTCTTGCCTTCCCTTCCCCTCCCTCCTCTTCTCCCATCTCCTCTCATTTCCTCTACTTTCCTCTCCTCTCCTCAGCCCTTGAAGCTAGGCTATGGAGTAGCCCAAATGGCAGGATTACTGGATGTGTTCCCTCGTGCGTGTGTATGTATCAAATGAAGGCCTTTGTCTGCATAATACTTTATCATTGGTCCGGGGGAAATAATCTGTTTGGTTTGTCTCACACCCCACACCCCTTTGTTGTGCCCAAAACAACCCCCATGGTCAGGAGGAAGCAGTAGCAAGTCCTGGCTTAGCTTATATTACATTTTGGGTGGAGATTGACATTTGAATATGGACAGTACAACATAATGATATGTCCCTGTGTGTGTATGCCATGGTGATAGAGTTGAGCAGGTACTCACACTCAAACCGTAAAGACGAAAACCCAAGGAAGCCTGGATGTAATTCTATACTCAAAATAATTCCAAACGTACCAGTGCAAAGTGCAATAAGTGCTAAACAAAAAAACACGTTTCAGCGTTTATGTCATCATCAGTGCTGTTCCCGTATTCTAATGTGTCTATGTCATCATCAGTGCTGTTCCCGTATTCTAATGTGTCTATGTCATCATCAGTGCTGTTCCCGTATTCTAATGTGTCTATGTCATCATCAGTGCTGTTCCCGTATTCAAATGTGTCTATGTCATCATCAGTGCTGTTCCCGTATTCAAATGTGTCTATGTCATCATCAGTGCTGTTCCCGTATTCTAATGTGTCTATGTCATCATCAGTGCTGTTCCCATATTCTAATGTGTCTATGTCATCATCAGTGCTGTTCCCGTATTCAAATGTGTCTATGTCATCATCAGTGCTGTTCCCGTATTCTAATGTGTCTATGTCATCATCAGTGCTGTTCCCATATTCTAATGTGTCTATGTCATCATCAGTGCTGTTCCCGTATTCTAATGTGTCTATGTCATCATCAGTGCTGTTCCCATATTCTAATGTGTCTATGTCATCATCAGTGCTGTTCCCGTATTCAAATGTGTCTATGTCATCATCAGTGCTGTTCCCATATTCTAATGTGTCTATGTCATCATCAGTGCTGTTCCCATATTCTAATGTGTCTTTCCTATGTCTTATGTGAAGCGCTCAGAGGGACGAGGGGAAACAGGGTCTTATTGGGGGAAAGGGATTGGGTAAACCGTGCATGAAATTTCCGTTAGGCCCCCATTGTTAAGGAGGGGTTCCCCACATCACACTCATCCCTGCCTGCCAGAATGTGAACTGGAGTATGAAGGGCTGGATGTGGAGCTGGTGTGTGGGAATGTGTATGTGTGGGTCTTAGTGACAGTGTGTAGGCATGTGAGAGAAAGGGTGTGTGTTAGTTTCAGTTTGAGAGAGAGTTGTAGGAGTGTGTGTCTAAGAGAGATGGGGGTCTGAGATCTGAATGTAGGCTAAAATGGGGCTTGGGGCTGGGTTGTATTGTAGGGGGCTGAGAACAGGGGGTTTAGGGGGTGGGGGTTCAGTATGGGACTGTAATCCGTCAGAGGGGTAAACAAGCTCTCATTCTGGACCAGACAGTCTGGTAGATACAAACAGAGCGAGACAGAGAGCAGTAGGACTGGACTACACACAGACAGGAGTCTCTTATGACACTATTAACTGGCTAACACACGTGAGATATGGTTCTGGGTTCTGGGATTACACAAACTAGAGACATGACAAGATGTCCCCGGCAGAAACTGGAAGACATCCTGCAGAAGAAGGTTAGTTTGGTTCACTTTCCCTTTCAGGGAGGTTGTGTGTGTGTGTGTGTGTGTGTGTGTGTGTGTGTGTGTGTGTGTGTGTGTGTGTGTGTGTGGGTGTGGGTGTGTATGGCATCAGGACAGATATAGTGTTGGAGTGTATGTGTGTTCACACAGTCTCCAATGTGTGACATTTGGGGTTGAGGTTGTATCCCCTAATCCTTATGCCTGACCTGGTTTTCCCAGTATATGGATATTGTTCAAGAAAGAGTCAATGTGGCCGATTTGAACATATTTATTTAGCACCAACGCAGTCTTTATAGTTATCAATGGTCATTTCACCAAAATGCTCCAACCGTATCGCCGCATCTTTAAACGACTTTTGGAATCACCATAAAAAAGGACCTCATGAGAGTCAACTGTCATCTCTGTTGTTTTCCTGAAGAACAGAATGGAACATCCCTTTATGCCCACCTGTCATTCTATTGCCATAGAAATAGAATCAAATCCATTCGTATTTATCACAGGCGCCGAATACAACTGGTGTACAGAGAAATGCTTGCTTACGAAACCTTTCCCAACGATGCAGAGTTTAAAAATGTTATAGTCAAATAAAATAAAGTACACAAGAATGGAGCTATATACAGGGAGTACCAGTACCAGATCAATGTGGAGCTATATACAGGGAGTACCAGTACCAGATCAATGTGGAGCTATATACAGGGAGTACCAGTACCAGATCAATGTGGAGCTATATACAGGGAGTACCAGTACCAGATCAATGTGGAGCTATATACAGGGAGTACCAGTACCAGATCAATGTGGAGCTATATACAGGGGAGTACCAGTACCAGATCAATCTGAAGCTATATACAGGGAGTACCAGTACCAGATCAATGTGGAGCTATATACAGGGAGTACCAGATCAATGTGGAGCTATATACAGGGAGTACCAGTACCAGATCAATGTGGAGCTGTATACAGGAAGTACCAGTACCAGATCAATGTGGAGCTATATACAGGGAGTACCAGTACCAGATCAATGTGCAGAGGTACAAGGTATTTGAGGTAGACATGTACATGAAGGCAGGGTAAAGTGACTAGGCATCAGGATAGATGATAATAAGGTATTTGAGGTAGATATGTACATGAAGGCAGGGTAAAGTGACTAGGGCATCAGGATAGATAATAATAAGGTATTTGAGGTAGATATGTACATGAAGGCAGGGTAAAGTGACTAGGGCATCAGGATAGATAATAATAAGGTATTTGAGGTAGATATGTACATGAAGGCAGGGTAAAGTGACTAGGCATCAGGATAGATAATAATAAGGTATTTGAGGTAGATATGTACATGAAGGCAGGGTAAAGTGATTAGGGCATCAGGATAGATAATAATAAGGTATTTGAGGTAGATATGTACATGAAGGCAGGGTAAAGTGACTAGGGCATCAGGATAGATAATAATAAGGTATTTGAGGTAGATATGTACATGAAGGCAGGGTAAAGTGACTAGGCATCAGGATAGATAATAATAAGGTATTTGAGGTAGATGTGTACATGAAGGCAGGGTAAAGTGACTAGGGCATCAGGATAGATAATAATAAGGTATTTGAGGTAGATATGTACATGAAGGCAGGGTAAAGTGACTAGGGCATCAGGATAGATAATAATAAGGTATTTGAGGTAGATATGTACATGAAGGCAGGGTAAAGTGATTAGGGCATCAGGATAGATAATAATAAGGTATTTGAGGTAGATATGTACATGAAGGCAGGGTAAAGTGACTAGGGCATCAGGATAGATAATAATAAGGTATTTGAGGTAGATATGTACATGAAGGCAGGGTAAAGTGACTAGGGCATCAGGATAGATAATAATAAGGTATTTGAGGTAGATATGTACATGAAGGCAGGGTAAAGTGACTAGGCATCAGGATAGATAATAATAAGGTATTTGAGGTAGATATGTACATGAAGGCAGGGTAAAGTGACTAGGGCATCAGGATAGATAATAATAAGGTATTTGAGGTAGATATGTACATGAAAACAGGGTAAAGTGACTAGGCATCAGGATAGATAATAATAAGGTATTTGAGGTAGATATGTACATGAAGGCAGGGTAAAGTGACTAGACATCAGGATAGATAATAATAAGGTATTTGAGGTAGATATGTACATGAAGGCAGGGTAAAGTGACTAGGCATCAGGATAGATAATAATAAGGTATTTGAGGTAGATATGTACATGAAGGCAGGGTAAAGTGACTAGGCATCAGGATAGATGATAATAAGGTATTTGAGGTAGATATGTACATGAAGGCAGGGTAAAGTGACTAGGGCATCAGGATAGATAATAATAAGGTATTTGAGGTAGATATGTACATGAAGGCAGGGTAAAGTGACTAGGGCATCAGGATAGATAATAATAAGGTATTTGAGGTAGATATGTACATGAAGGCAGGGTAAAGTGACTAGGCATCAGGATAGATAATAATAAGGTATTCGAGGTAGATATGTACATGAAGGCAGGGTAAAGTGACTAGGCATCAGGATAGATAATAATAAGGTATTTGAGGTAGATATGTACATGAAGGCAGGGTAAAGTGACTAGGCATCAGGATAGATAATAATAAGGTATTTGAGGTAGATATATACATGAAGGCAGGGTAAAGTGACTAGGGCATCAGGATAGATAATAATAAGGTATTTGAGGTAGATATGTACATGAAGGCAGGGTAAAGTGACTAGGCATCAGGATAGATAACAATAAGAGTAAAACAAAGAACAGACTGGCAACGGCAAATGATGAGTGTAAACGTGTGTGTGTGTGTATGTACAGCATGTGTGTTTGTGTTGTGTCGGTATGGATGTGTGTGCGTATGTAGTGTTTGAATGTGGGAGGGATTTGTGTGGGAGTGACAGTGTAGTGTGAGTGAGTGTGTATATGGTGTGTATATAAAGTCTAGTGAGTGTGTATATAGTGTGTATATAAAGTCTAGTGAGGGTGTATATAGTGTGTATATAAAGTCTAGTGAGTGTGTATATAGTGTGTATATAAAGTCTAGTGAGTGTGTATATAGTGTGTATATAAAGTCTAGTGCGTGTGTATATAGTGTGTATATAAAGTCTAGTGAGGGTGTATATAGTGTGTATATAGTCTAGTGAGTGTGTATATAGTGTGTATATAAAGTCTAGTGAGTGTGTATATAGTGTGTATATAAAGTCTAGTGAGTGTGTATATTGTGTTGTGTATATAAAGTCTAGTGAGTGTGTATATAGTGTGTATATAAAGTCTAGTGAGTGTGTATATAGTCTAGTGAGTGTGTATATAGTGTGTTTATAAAGTCTAGTGAGTGTGTATATAGTGTGTATATAAAGTCTAGTGAGTGTGTATATGTTGTGTATATAAAGTCTAGTGAGTGTGTATATAGTGTGTATATAAAGTCTAGTGAGTGTGTATATAGTGTGTATATAAAGTCTAGTGAGTGTGTATATAAAGTCTAGTGAGTGTGTATATAGTGTGTATATAGTGTAGTAAGTGTGTATATAGTGTGTATATAAAGTCTAGTAAGTGTGTATATAGTCTAGTGAGTGTGTATATAGTGTGTATATAAAGTCTAGTGAGTGTGTATATAGTGTGTATATAAAGTCTAGTGAGTGTGTATATAGTGTGTATATAAAGTCTAGTGAGTGTGTATATAGTGTGTATATAAAGTCTAGTGAGTGTGTATATAGTGTGTATATAAAGTCTAGTGAGTGTTTATATAGTGTATATATAGTCTAGTGAGTGTGTATATAGTGTGTATATAAAGTCTAGTGAGTGTGTATATAGTGTGTATATAAAGTCTAGTGAGTGTGTATATAGTGTGTATATAAAGTCTAGTGAGTGTTTATATAGTGTATATATAGTCTAGTGAGTGTGTATATAGTGTGTATATAAAGTCTAGTGAGTGTGTATATAGTGTGTATATAAAGTCTAGTGAGTGTGTATATAGTGTGTATATAAAGTCTAGTGAGTGTGTATATAGTGTGTATATAAAGTCTAGTGCGTGTGTATATAGTGTGTATATAAAGTCTAGTGAGTGTGTATATAGTGTGTATATAAAGTCTAGTGAGGGTGTATATAGTGTGTATATAAAGTCTAGTGAGGGTGTATATAGTGTGTATATAAAGTCTAGTGAGTGTGTATATAGTGTGTATATAAAGTCTAGTGAGTGTGTATATAGTGTGTATATAAAGTCTAGTGAGGGTGTATATAGTGTGTATATAAAGTCTAGTGAGTGTGTATATAGTGTGTATATAAAGTCTAGTGCGTGTGTATATAGTGTGTATATAAAGTCTAGTGAGGGTGTATATAGTGTGTATATAAAGTCTAGTGAGGGTGTATATAGTGTGTATATAAAGTCTAGTGAGTGTGTATATAGTGTGTATATAAAGTCTAGTGAGTGTGTATATAGTGTGTATATAAAGTCTAGTGAGTGTGTATATAGTGTGTATATAAAGTCTAGTGAGTGTGTATATAGTGTGTATATAAAGTCTAGTGAGTGTGTATATAGTGTGTATATAAAGTCTAGTGAGTGTGTATATAGTGTGTATATAAAGTCTAGTGAGTGTGTATATAGTGTGTATATAAAGTCTAGTGAGTGTGTATATAGTGTGTATATAAAGTCTAGTGAGTGTGTATATAGTGTGTATATAAAGTCTAGTGAGGGTGTATATAGTGTGTATATAAAGTCTAGTGAGTGTGTATATTGTGTTGTGTGTATATAAAGTCTAGTGAGTGTGTATATAGTGTGTATATAGTCTAGTGAGTGTGTATATAGTGTGTATATAAAGTCTAGTGAGTGTGTATATAGTGTGTATATAAAGTCTAGTGAGTGTGTATATAGTGTGTATATAAAGTCTAGTGAGTGTGTATATAGTGTGTATATAAAGTTTAGTGAGTGTGTATATGTCGTGTATATAAAGTCTAGTGAGTGTGTATATAGTCTAGTGAGTGTGTATATAGTGTGTATATAAAGTCTAGTGAGTGTGTATATAGTGTGTATATAAAGTCAAGTGAGTGTGTATATAGTGTGTATATAAAGTCTAGTGAGTGTGTATATAGTGTGTATATAAAGTCTAGTGAGTGTGTATATAGTGTGTATATAAAGTCTAGTGAGTGTGAATATAGTGTGTATATAAAGTCTAGTGAGGGTGTATATAGTGTGTATATAAAGTCTAGTGAGTGTGTATATAGTGTGTATATAAAGTCTAGTGAGTGTGTATATGTCGTGTATATAAAGTCTAGTGAGTGTGTATATAGTCTAGTGAGTGTGTATATAGTGTGTATATAAAGTCTAGTGAGTGTGTATATAGTGTGTATATAAAGTCTAGTGAGTGTGTATATAGTGTGTATATAAAGTCTAGTGAGTGTGTATATAGTGTGTATATAAAGTCTAGTGAGTGTGTATATAGTGTGTATATAGTCTAGTGAGTGTGTATATAGTGTGTATATAAAGTCTAGTGAGTGTGTATATAGTGTGTATATAAAGTCTAGTGAGGGTGTATATAGTGTGTATATAAAGTCTAGTGAGGGTGTATATAGTGTGTATATAAAGTCTAGTGAGTGTGTATATAGTGTGTATATAAAGTCTAGTGAGTGTGTATATAGTGTGTATATAAAGTCTAGTGAGGGTGTATATAGTGTGTATATAAAGTCTAGTGAGGGTGTATATAGTGTGTATATAAAGTCTAGTGAGGGTGTGTATATAGTGTGTATATAAAGTCTAGTGAGTGTGCGTGGGGTCAGTGCAGATAGTTCAGGTACCATTAATTGACTATTTATCAGTCTGGCTATTTAGCAGTCTTATGGCTTGGGGGTAGAAGCTGTCTCAGAGCCTGTTGATCAGAGAGCCAATGCTCCGTTACCGTTTGCCAGACGGTAGCAGAAGGAACAGTCTATGACTTGGGTGGCTGGAGTCTCTGGCAATTTTTGAGCCTTCCTCTGACACCGCCTGATATAGAGGCCCTGGATGGCAGGGAGCTCGGCCCCAGTGATGTACTGGCCTGTCTAATAACTAGATGGAGAATCCCCATTCAAGTCAATGGTCTGTGATGTTATTTCTATGGCATCTGCCTGTCTTCCGTTGTGCTGCCTGCCAAACGTAGCATATGGAGAAGGCAAACAAACTGTCTGAGGCTTTGCTCAGGGCGATGGAATTAGATTCACTGCTCATTTAGTCTGTCTGTCACACACACACACTATACGCACGACAGCTGTATACTGAGCCTATTCACAAACAACCTGACATTCAAATCAAACACAAGCGCATCCAGGAATAGAAGAGGACTCAAATCCAGGCCATTTTAACAGTCCGTTGAACAGACACATCTGAAGTCTAAAGTGGCTCCATTCTGTTTGAGTTCCGTTGGAATTACTATCACTCATAGCAGAGAGGATTGAGATAATGTGTAAGAATGTTTGCTCATATAACATTTGGTATGAGAAAAAGCAAACACCTATTTGAAGGAGATGAGTCTTGAATCCAGTGTCTCTGTATTTTGACGTTATAGCTTCTATCGAGACTGTTCTCTTTGATTCACTGATGCAGACACTGTGCTGTATATGCGTCATTGGTGAGAGAGAAAGAACTAAGGAGTGAGTGTGAAGAATTCCTCGTGTGGGATGTCTGGTACTTGTTTCTGCTGAATGTGAGAGACTGTTGTGTGGGTGGAGCCAAGGACTCGTGACCCTTGGAAGTGCCTGGTGGGTAGTAGGCGAAAGGCCATGTTTTAGACGACCAGGATGTAATTGGTCAAATAGTCAGATAAAATGTAACTTTATTTAAAGTGCATTTAAACGTTTCAGTACACTTGACATTCAAATGAAATACGCAACACTAGCTAACATCTGTAAAGTGTGGATATTCTCATAAGTTATGGGCTCTTTCCTCAGCTACTGAATGTGATTCATGAAAATAATAAATCAAACAAAATGGCCGTTGGTTAGATGAGCTTTCCAGGCTCACTTAAATTCTTTACAAAGTAGCTGAAACTATGAACCAAATGTTATTTTATAGCTTTTTGGCTTTTTTTTTTTTTTTTGTCAGTGTTGAATGTTCGGTACAAGGCTTAATTTTATAATTCACTTGTGATAATAACCTTTGTGTGTCTCTATGCGATAAGGCTTGTGTGTATGTGCATTGTATCTTTGTAAATGTGCTTTGTTTGACTACATCTGTCAAGTCTCGTGTGTGTGTGTGTGTGTGTGTGTGTGTGTGTGTGTGTGTGTGTGTGTGTGTGTCTATGTCCTTGTCTCTGTGTTCATCTACGGAACTTCTAATCATATGCCTTTCCCTGTGTGTTCCAGTTCGACTCAGAGAGTTCAGGCTTCATCAGTACAGAGCGGTTCAGGGACCTGCTGGCGGCCCACGGCTCGGAGCTGGACCCTCACAAGCTGGAGGTTCTATTGGCCCTCGCTGACGGCAACGCAGACGGAAAGATCTGCTACCAGGACTTTGTCAACCTGGTGAGAGTCCCGAGTCACTTCCTGTTACCATAGTAACTGATAATAGTGATTGTATAAGTGTAACATTGATTATACTGTACAGCGATTGGTCATGTTGAGACATACAGCGGAGAGGAAGTGGTCTTATGATATCATCCCTCTATAAAAGCATCTCCACTACTATCATCCCTCTATAAAAGCATCTCCACTACTATCATCCCTCTATAAAAGCATCTCCACTACTATCATCCCTCTATAAAAGCATCTCCACTACTATCATCCCTCTATAAAAGCATCTCCACTACTATCATCCTACTACTCACCCAGGTCTCCTTGGATATTCCACAGTATTAGACAAGACAACACAGCTTGGTTTAAATTTGCACTTTCACGCGCTGTCTAGCTCCTGTTGTGTTTCACGTGAACTCTTAACCATGGACAGTGAAGTCATCTGGAGAAATAATCAGTTGTTTGGAAACGTGTAAAGTTGTTGTCGGTGGGTGGTGGGTTTGTGTAGGTTCCCCAACTCTCCCCTCTCACTTTCCCTTTCTCCTATTCTCTCTTTTGTCTTCTCCGCTTCCTTCAAAGCTGTCCATTGTCTTGTACAGTGGGCTGAGAATGGGCCTGTGGGAACTTGTGAAAGGGGATCTTTGATTGGTCGGTCCAGGTCATGTGACAGACCAAAGGTCAGGGCGAGGAACTGGAAGTGGGACAGAGAGGAATGAGGAGCATGTACTCAAGTAGTGTGTGTGTGTGTGTGTGTGTGTGTGTGTGTGTGTGTGTGTGTGTGTGTGTGTGTCTGTGTGTTGGGGAGGCGTGGCTGCTATTGTTACCCACAAAAACCACCCCTCACCCCCCATTGCTTTCACATTCACTGGAAACAGAGGCCAAGCAGGGTGAGGGAAGGATAGGTTGGATAGAGAGAGGAGGAGGAGGAGTGGGAGACAGAGACATGCTTTCTGGGGTTTATTTGCAGTTCCATCTTTACTTTGCTCAGCTGCCTATTCCATAAAGCTGTCAGCGTGATTGGGAGGTATTGCCTAGCTCTCTCTTTTCTCTCTTTCTACTTTTCCTTCTCTCTCTCTTATCTCTCTCGCTCTCTTTATCTCCCTGCCCCTTCTGTCCCTCTCCCTACCCCTCTCCTCGCTCTCCTCTCTCTCCCTCTCTCTTCCTCTCGCTCCTCTCCCTGACAGCATCTCCCAGTACAGCAGTAGATTGTCCCTGGTCACACAGTCCTTGTTGGATGAATACCAATCTCTCTCTACCCTGCTCTCTTCTTTGCTGTGGGTGAATAGATAGAACGTCACTCCCTTTCTCTCTCTTTTTATTGAAAAGAAGAAAGAAGACTTTGTCTTTATGGGGTTGGGCCACGTGGGGTAACCTATAGAGGTGTGTGTGTCCACGTGGGTGTTTGTGTGTGGGGCATAATGTGTATGTTTGGTACCGTTTGATCCCACTCTCTGTTTGGCTTTGGGCTGGGAGTGGCCATGGTAACCTACAGTCATGAAGAATCCCACACTGTCTCTTGACTGCAATCAAGACTCATAATTGGAGATCTGTTCAATTCGAATGGTCATTATAGATTGAAGAATGGTGCAATTGTAAACTACTTTAAGAATCGGAGAGAGAAAGAAAGAGAGAGAGAGAGACAGCGAGAGAGAGAGAGAGAGAGAGAGAGAGATGTGGGAATGAGAGACAGCAAGAGAAAGAGAGAGAGAGAGAGAGAGAGAGAGAGAGAGAGGGGAATGAGAGCCAGAGGCATGAGGGAAAGCAAGAGAGAGAGAAAGAGAGATGGGGTGAGAGAGAGAGAGAGAGAGAGAGAGAGAGATGGGGTGAGAGAGAGAGAGAGAGAGAGAGAGAGAGAGAGAGAGTTTGAGTTTTAAATAATCTTTATTGGGTCTGGGAGCCCACCATACAATAAATACTCATACAAAAAAAACACAGTTACACATCAATTAAAAACACAACTCCAATTCCTCCTCCACAGTAACTATACACAACAGCCTCTGAATACCCCATATACTCATAAACAGATCAACATTGTTGACCAGTTTATAATATGCAAACTCAACCCTCAGTCTCGCTGCCAACATTCCCTCCAGCATTCCCACCACATCAACAGACCCCTGTCCCCGAATACTGTTCTTTCGGGTCTTCCATATCGCTAATTTTGCTGCCCCTAACACAAAATTAAGCAGCACAACTACACCCTTTCGACTGAACCTGTACTTTGGCCCAAATATATACAGTTGAGAAGAAAAAACCTCTCCCAACGTTGAGAACCAATTTGTGATCAGGTCAATCATCCCGACCAACCTGGGACACTGTAAAAACAGATGTGCCAGAGTTTCAGACTCAGCACAAAATGGACACCCCTCCCCAACAGTAGGGTCCAGGTGTACCAGATGCATGTTAGTGGCTATAGCTCCATGTATTATCCTCCATTGGAGGTCAGCTGTCCTCTTATCAATAGGCAGTTTGTACAGTGATCGCCAACAGCCTTTTGGAGAGGCACCTGGACCAAGCACATCCGCCAACCTCGTCGATTTGACCCCTTCCAGGGAAGATGCATGGGACACCTTTACACATACTCTGTACATGGCCTTCTTTCCCACCTCCTTGAACTCCCCCAGCTCCGGGGTATCGAAGGAAAGCAGCATCCCCATGTCCTCCTCGAATGCCCCCGCTGCAGCACTAACAATCAGTGCAGGGAATACATAATCCAGACCCTCCTTCCACCGATCACAATTGGAAATGTCAGTCACATACTGCAGATGAAGCACTGGCAGGGAGTCACAGACTTCAGCGACGACCTTCCTCAGTAGGCGAGATGATCTGATCCCCGCTCTTTCTCCCAGCTCCTCCAACGATCTATTCCTGTTCCGCATCAGATGACCCAGTTTAGTACACCCCACGCCTAACAGGCATGAACGTAGGCTAGCTGAACCCAGAACACGGGACTGGATGGCAGTGTTGTGAAAAAGAGGCTCTTCAAAAAGCCACATCCCTGGTGGCGTGCTGGCCTTACGAGACTTCACAAAAACTCTCCAAGCCTGCATAACAGACTCATAAAATGGAGTCAGGCCAGGCAAATCACCCCCCTCCAGTTTTAAGAGGAAAAGGTGCTTATCTAAGCCCAAACAGCCAACTCTCCTCATCAATATATAGGCTGTGTCGACCCAGCTAGAACCGTCTCTGTACAACAGCCTCTGGGCTGCATGAAGCCGGAAAGCCATGATCCTAGAGGAAATATCCACCAAACCTTGCCCACCCTCGTGTAGTGGCAGGTACAGGGCTGCAGCTTTAATCCAGTGTTGTCCAGACCAGAAGAAATTGACAAGGGTCCTCTGAAGCTCTTGAATCAGACCCTTTGGTGGCTGTAAAATCATTAGTCTGTGCCACAGGGTAGAGGCAGCAAGATTATTAGCTACCAGTACCCTTCCCCTATAAGACAGCTGAGGCAGCACCCATTTCCATCTTGACAGTCTGACACACACTTTCTCCACTACACCCTCCCAGTTCTTTTTCTGAAAGACATCAGAGCCTAGAAAAACCCCCAAAGTCTTCATCCCATCTCTGCCCCACTGAAGCCCCCCTGGTAACCGTGGAGCGGACCCTATCTGAAGCTGACCTGCCCACAGCGCTTCACTCTTTCCCCAATTGACTCTAGCTGAGGAGGCCCCCTCATACACCTTTAGAGCATTTGAGAGAACTTTAACATCCTCAGCCCCTGTAATAAAAACTGTCATGTCATCTGCATACGCAGACAGTGCTATCGTGGGACCCTTCATTACACCTGGCACAGAGAAACCAGTAAGCCTCGCTCTTAAAAAACAAAGCATTGGTTCAATCGCCAGACTGTATAACTGCCCTGAAATTGGGCATCCCTGCCTGATGCCCCTTTGGACAGGGATTGGGCAGCTCAAACCACCCCCCACCTTCACCATACACGAGGCCCCAGCATACAGTAAATTCATCCACGACAAAAAAACATCCCCAAACCCAAAGGCTTTCATTGTTTTAAACAAGTACTGGTGGTCCACACGGTCAAAAGCCTTCTCCTGATCCAACGAAAGTAAACCCACATTTACATCAGACAGATTACAAATGTCTAAAACATCTCTTATCAGAAACAAATTGTCAACAATAGAGCGATCAGGTACACAGTAAGACTGGTCCTTGTGGACCAACAATCCCAAATACTCTTTCAACCTGTTTGAGAGACATTTAGAAACAATTTTATATTCTGCGCACAGCAACGCAACAGGTCTCCAATTTTTTATGAGAGCCAAATCCCCCTTTTTTGGCAATAATGAAAGCACCGCACGTTGACAGGATACAGGAAGAGAACCCTCATTAAAAGATTCACACACCACTTCATAAAAATCCTCCCCAATAGACCCCCAAAAGTGCTTATAAAACTCAGATGGTAAACCATCAATGCCAGGGGCTCGGCCTGTTGAGAGCTGCATAACTGCTGTGGACAGCTCTTGCAGTGTAATGTCAGAGTCCAATGCGACTCTCTGCTCAGGTCCCAATTGAGGAAGACCGTGTAGCAACTGTTCAGTACACAGAGAGTCACAATCCTCCGCCTTATAGAGAGAGGGCAGAGTAGAAATCCACTGCATGTTGACGCATTTCACTGTCATCCGTGGTCACCTTCCCATCAGGGAGACGAAGGCAGACCATCTGTTTACGTTGCAGTGTCGACTGTCCTAGGTTAAAAAAGAAAGCGCTAGGAGCATCCATATCCTTGAGGGAAGCGAAACGAGACCTAATCAAGGCACCCTTCACTCTTTCATGCAGAAACAATCTCAGTTCATGTCTCTTGTCCTGTAAATTCATGACTAATCCAGGGTCATTCTGAGTGAGCAGCTTCAATTCAATAAATTTGATGTCCTGTTCAAGGGCCTTGATAGTCTCTTTGACTTCAATTCGAGACAGAGCAGTATACTGTTGACAAAATAATCGTATTTGGGCCTTCCCAACCTCCCACCATTGTCTCAAGGACTCAAAATTTCCTTTTGTAACCCTCCATTTTTCCCAAAACAACAAAAACCTTTCACAAAACATGACATCATGTAACAATTTAACATTAAAATACCAGTAAGGTGATGACCTTCGTGGACAGGACAAATGAATATCAACAGTAACAAAATGGTGATCAGAGAAACCCACAGGAGTAATGTCACATCTTCCAACCCTACTACAGTAGTGATCAGATATATACAACCTGTCTAACCTTGCTGCACTGACACGACCTTCATTGATTTTTAGCCATGTGTACTGCCTAACTTTTGCATTCCTGACTCTCCACACATCAGAAAGCTCAAACTCAGTTAGTAGACCAGACAGGCAAGTGGCTGACCGCAGGTGAGGTTCTTCAGCGGTGCGATCAACAGTAAAATCCACTGTACAGTTCCAGTCCCCCCCTAAAACCATACAACCCTCTTGGTCACACTGTCTTAAAGTTTCCTTTATTTTATCAAATACATCAATACGCTCTGTACCCTCATTAGGAGCATAAACATTCAAAAAAAAAAAAAAAAACCCCATAACCTCCGCCTTGACCAATAAAACCCGTCCCTTGACAATCTCTGTTGTAGATACCACAGTCACCCCTAAGCCTGAAGAAAACAAGATTGCCACCCCAGCCCTGAAATTAGTACCATGACTGAGTATATGCTGCCCCTCCCACCACATACCCCAGTCAACCTTATTTTCCTCATCACTATGTGTCTCCTGTAGAAAAACTACATTAAGCCTTTTCTGTTTTATTATTTCTAATACCCAAGCCCTCTTATTCCTGTCCCTTCCACCATTAATATTGAGAGAACCTCCCCTTAGTACCTCCATATAGAAAAGAGAAAGGAAAAGCAGAAGAAACCACAGAGAAACCAAAGAGAAAAAAGAAGACACCCTATGAAGCATGATCAACATCATTGTTTAAATTTTCTCTTAACCTGACCACGTTTCCCACCACCTTTTGCTGCTGTAACAGCAGTAACAAATTTCCTCAAGCGAAACCGCTTCTTCTCACTTAACTGGTCTAACCCCACCGTCTTCTGTAACATCACAGCTGACCTCACAAACTTATCAACATCAAAATATTCTGCCAATTTGACAGATTTCCCAAAAGTCTGATCCAAAAACCTATTTACCTCCTCTAGATCATAAATTGAGTCGTCACCAGCTGCTATCATACCAATAGAGATATCCATATCCTGCTCCTCCTCAACTGAGGCCACAGACCCCTGACTCACTTCTAACACATCCCTTTCATCACTCCCCACTTGCAGCCCATCACTCGTACCAGGCATCTCCTCCACTACCTGGGAGACTAGCCCCACCTGAACCCTATTACTAGTAGTGGGCATCTCCTCTACTACCTGGGAGACTAGCTCTACCTGAACCCTATTACTAGTAGTGGGCATCTCCTCCACTACCTGGGAGACTAGCTCTACCTGAACCCCATTACTAATAGTGGGCATCTCCTCCACTACCTGGGAGACTAGCCCCTCCTGAACCCTATTACTAGTAGTGGGCATCTCCTCCACTACCTGGGAGACTAGCCCCACCTGAACCCTATTAGTCGTAGTGGGCATCTCCTCCACTACCTGAGAGACTAGCCCCACCTGAACCCTATTACTAGTAGTGGGCATCTCCTCCACTACCTGGGAGACTAGCCCCACCTGAACCCTATTACTAGTAGTGGGCATCTCCTCCACTACCTGGGAGACTAGCCCCACCTGTACCCTATTACTAGTAGTGGGCATCTCCTCCACTACCTGGGAGTCTAGCTCCACATGAATCCCCTCCTGTACCCCGTTACTCATAGTGGGCATCTCCTCCACTACCTGGGAGACTAGCTCCATATGAACCCCCTCCTGTACCCCAGCACTCGTACTGGGCACCTCATCACCAGTCTGAGGAACTGGCTCTTCAGATCTATCCTTGCTTTCTACAACAAAATGTTTCTGCTGCATAACATTTCCCTCTAACACAAGTTGCAACTCCGTGTCCTCAACATGGATAACTTGTTCCTCAGCAGCAGGTGCTTGTGGCTGCTCTACCGCTGTCGGCCCACCTCTCCCTACATCAGTGGGCCCAGGCGTTACGAGGACCACCTGCGCCCCTCCCTCTGCCTTCTCCCTTTTCGGGCAAGCATGTCGCTTATGACCAACATCCCCACACTCAAAACACCGTTGACTACCCGTACTAGCATAAGCCATATACAATCTATTGTCATACTTGACTTTAAACGCTAACTCCAAAGTCTGCTCCGGTGAGTCCAAAAACATAAACACGTGTCGCCGAAAAGACATAACCTGTTTCAACGCCGGGTGTTTGCAACCCAACGGGACAACCTTAATGGAACTTGCAAACTTCCCAAAGCGCACTAACTCGCGCTCCAATAGCTCATTTGGAATAAACGGCGGTACATTTGAAATCGTTACCCTTGTTGACAGAGAAAAAAGCGGCGTAACTTGAATAAACATTCCTTTAAGAAGTACGCCTTGCTCAACCATACGATTAACAAGACACTCTTCTTTAAGAAAAACCACCACCGCTTTATTCATCCGTGACGCATAAGCAACATTCTCATATCCTACCTTCTCTCCTACGGCGACCAGAAACTCCTCCACCGTGACAGTAGCTTCAGTAACACACCTAAAGCCGTGCCGAAGTGACAGGGACGGCATCCCCATTCGGGCTGCCATCCCCGCCAAAAACAGGGTAATTTCGATACGAAAACAAAATACTTCATTCTACCACAACAAACAAATAAAATAATAACCTTAATCATGCACAGAAGAAAACAAAGAATGCCACCAAGAAAGAGAAAACCTAAAGAAAGTTCTGAATATCTAACTCTACACCACACACGCACTCCCTTGCTCAAACAATTCCCAGCATGCACCAAACACTCCCAGCATGCAGAGAGAGAGAGAGAGAGAGAGAGAGAGAGAGAGAGAGAGAGAGAGAGAGAGAGAGAGAGAGGAGACGAGAGAGAGAGATGAGAGAGAGAGAGAGAGAGAGAGAGAGAGAGAGAGAGAGAAGAGAGAGAGAGAGAGAGAGAGAGACTTGTCCATGTTCCATAGGAGGACCATGACAATTGCTAATCTGGGTAGAAGGGCTACGTTGTCAGGCAGCTGCCGCCAGTACTTGGGACGAGGAGAAGAGCTCAGCGGTTGCTAGGTGATGACGGAGGCATTCTGTTGCTGGGGGCGAGGTGGGAGGGTATGGCAGCGTGGTTGCTGTCACAGTGGGATGAAGGATGGGGGGGCTCACGACTTAAGGGATCTATGACGACATACTGAGGTGTTTGTAGGGAAGCCAGCAATAGTTACAAGACCTGTAAGGTTGGAATTTCAGCTAATTGAAAATAGACACTTATTTTATAGCCATGTTTCTATGAAGTTTCTATCGCTCACATAAGATAACTAAATTACTTATTGCAATGGAAGTCTCACTGAATGGACTGACTGACCCTGAACCCTGACCTGCAAATGGACATTGGGTATCTGATGATGTATTTTGACTGACATCTTCTCTCTCTCTCTCTCTCTCTCTCTCTCTCTCTCTCTCTCTCTCTCTCTCTCTCTCTCTCTCCTCTCTCTCTGTGTCTGTCCCTCCCCCCTCCCTGCTAGATGTCCAACAAGCGCAGCAACAGCTTCCGGCGGGCCATCCTCCAGGGAGGTCGTCAGTTGAAGGGGGCCGGGGCCCTGGGGGAGGAGGTGGGACTGGGTCTGTCCCAGAGGCTGGTGAGGCACATCGCCTATGAGACCCTACCCCGGGAGATCGATAGGAAGTGGTACTTCGACAGCTACACCTGCTGCCCACCACCCTGGCTCATCCTGGCTATCACCATCGCTGAGGTAAGGTTCCGCTCATGAAGGGGTAAATCCTAAATTCTACTTCAGTCAAATTTCCCTTTGTCATGCATGAATGTCAGTCGGAGACTAAGTGAATATTCGACTGAAGTGTAAAGTTAGGATGTGCCCCTGAGAGATTTAGGGCTTAGGTTCTTCAAGCATCTCTGATGAGAGTTTGAGGCTGTAAAGTATTGGTTTTGATAACAAAGAGAACCCTATCGTTCAACTTCTGTTTGTCTTTCTTTTCTTCTAACTTGGTAGGACTGGGAGATAGCAACAGTATCATTTATCTTTTGCCCTTGGCTTCAACTCTCCATCGAGATAAGCCTTTGAAATCAGTCTAGACTACAGTGAAACTCTACATTCTTCATGGAGACAGCCTAAATATCTTTGTGAAAACTAAAACGTATCTCTTAGGCTAGTACCCAGGCTAGATCTTATATTCCTCGACAATAACTTCCCCTCCCGTCCTCTAGGTGGCAGTGTTCATGTACTATGGCCTGCAGTTGGACCGTTGGGTGCTGCAGGTGTCCAGTCCCCACTTCCTGAGGGGCCCGCTGCCCTACCACCCCCAGCTACGGATTCAGGCCTGGAGATACCTCAGCTATGCCTTCATGCACGCAGGGTGGGTACCTAGCCAGATGGCCAGTCCGCCCCTGGGGAGGGCTGATCAGACTGTCCCAATATACACACTTGCATACTACTTAGTATATGGTCATGTATTGACCGTGCATGCTAATGCTAAGTATGAATATTGGGACAGTCTGATCAGCCCTCCCCCAGGGGCGGACTGGCCATCTGGCATTTTAGGGTAAATGTCAGATGGGCTGGTCCGTTTTTAGCCCAGTGTGCCTGTCTAACTTGGGTTTTTGCACGAAATGATCATTATCTGGATAATAATGGGGGGCCTCAAGCGAAAAAAATTGTCCGGTGTGTTCGAAATGCTAGGGACGATTTCTGGTCTCAGTCTGCCCCTGGCCCTCCTCAAATCCTAAACTCTGTAACGTGTGTCCATAAAGTCCTGGATGTGCGTGTCACAGTCATATACAGTCCTACATAGCATTCGGAAAGTATTCAGACCTCTTCACTTTTTTGCTAATGTATTAAACATTTCAAAAACTGCTATCACAATTACATAAGTATTCAAACCCTTTACTCAGTACTTTGTTGAAGCATCTTTGGCAGTGATTACAGCCTAGAGTCTTCTTGGGTATGATGCTGAAAGCTTGGCACACCTGTATTTGGGGAGTTTCTCCCATTCTTCTCTGCAGATACTCTCAAGCTCTGTCAGGTTGGATGGGGAGCGTCGCTGCACAGCTATTCTCAGGTCTCTCCAGAGATGTTCGATTGGGTTTAAGTCCGGGCTCTGGCTGGGCCACTCAAGGACATTCAGAGACTTGGCCCGAAGCCACTGCTGCGTTGTCTTGGCTGTGTGCTTAGGGTCGTTGTCCTGTTGGAAGGTGAACCTTCGCCCCAGTCTGAGGTCCTGAGCACTCTGGAGCAGGTTTTCATCAAGGATCTCTCTGTACTTTACTCTGTTCATCGTTCCCTCGACCCTGCTCATGAAGGGGTAAATCGTAAATTCTACTTCAGTCAAATTTCCCTTTGTCATGCATAAATGTCAATCGGAGACTAAGTGAATATTTGACTGAAGTGTAAAGTTAGGATGTGCCCCTGAGAGATTTAGGGCTTAGGTTCTTCAAGCATCTCTGATGAGAGTTTGAGGCTGTAAAGTATTGGTTTTGATAACAAAGAGAACCCTATCGTTCAACTTCTGCTTGTCTTTCTTTTCTTCTAACTTGGTAGGACTGGGAGATAGCAACAGTATCATTTATCTTTTGCCCTTGGCTTCAACTCTCCATCGAGATAAGCCTTTGAAATCAGTCTAGACTTCTGTGAAACTCTACATTCTTCATGGAGACAGCCTAAATATCTCTGTGAAAACTAAAATGTATCTCTTAGGCCTACCCAAGCTAGATCTTATATTCCTCTACAATAACTTCCCCTCCCGTCTCCCAGTCCGTGCCTCTGAAAAACATCCTCACAGCATGATTCTGCCACCACCATGCTTCACAGAAGGGATGGTGCCAGGTTTCCTCCAGACGTGACGCTTGGCATTCAGGCCAAAAAGTTCAATCTTGGATTGATCAGACCAGAGAGTCTTTTTTCCCATGGTCTGAGAGTCCTTAAGGTGCCTTTTTGACAAACTCCAAGAGGGCTGTCATGTGCCATTTACTGAGGAGTGACTTCTGTCTGGCCACTCTATCATAAAGGCCTGATTGGTAGAGGTAGAGTGCTACAGAGATGGTTGTCCTTCTGGAAGGTTCTCCAATCTCCACAGAGGAACTCTGGAGCTCTGTCAGAGTGACCATCGGGTTCTTTGTCACCTTCCTGACTAAGGCCCTTCTCCCCCGATTGCTCAGTTTGGCCGGGTGGCCAGCTCTAGGGAGAGTCTTGGTGGTTCCAAACTTCTTCCATTTAAGAATGATGGAGGCCACTGTGTTCTTGGGGACCTCCAATGATGCAGAAATGTTTTGGTACCCTTCCCCAGATCTGTGCCTCGACACAATCCTGTCTCAGAGTTCTTTGGACAATTCCTTCGATCTCATGGCTTGGTTTTTGCTCTGACATCCACTGACAACTGTGGGACCTTATATAGAAAGGTGTATGCCTTTCCAAATCATGTCCAATCAATCGAATTTACCCCAGGTGGACTCCAATCAACTTGTAGAAACATTTCAAGGATGATCAATGGAAACAGGACACATCTGAGTTCAATTTCGAGTCTCACAGCAAATGGTCTGAATACTTATGAAAATGTCTGTTTTCGCTTTGTCATTATGCGGGATTGTGTGTAGATTAACGAGGGGGGAAAAAAACGATTAAATCCATTTTAGAATCAGGCTGTAACGTAACAAAATGTGGAAAAAGTCAAGGGGTCTGAATACTTTCCAAACGCACTGTATACTGTATATAATTTGTCATATCTACTCTATGGCTCTATAGAGCAGTGTTTCTCAATCTATTCCTGGATGTGTGCGTATCAGCTGTCTCCTTTCCAAATGATTGTGCTCCCACACACACCACATCTGCTTCCTCATGAGAGCACATGGTCGAGGCAAGGCATTCATCACTAAACACACACACCTCTGAGAGAGGCGGAGGCTGCTGGGAATTTAACCAACTATCTAATGTCCCAAAGCTCTGGCTATCTATCAGCAGGAGAGGTTGTTCAGTGTTGTGACTGCTACACACACACACACACACACACACACACACACACACACACACACACACACACACACACACACACACACACACACACACGCACACACACACACACACAATCCACACATGTGTCCTTCATGCCCACAGGGCCCGTACTCAGCACTGACACGTGTGGATGCCACAGCAGAATCCAAAACACAGGAGTTCTCCTAGTTCTCCCTCTCTCTCTCTCTCTCTCTCTCCCAGCTTAGTGGACGTACTTTAACCATAGCGACGATAGCATGCCAAAACCAGGCCAAAAAACCCCAGTGTGTTTCAGCCTCAGATATTATGAACACATTGGTTTAAAGTCCCTACAGCGGAGGTCTCCCTAGAAACAAATCCCCAAACAGAATCAAATCTATGAGTTGTTTTGTTGAAGCGTACAAGAGCCCTCTTGGTGTAGTGAGAGAACGAGAGAATCATTCTAGTTGACAATGAGACAAGGGCGATATTGATTGGCTTGTGGAGAAGCAAGGCCCTGTCCAAATACACAAGGACGTTCCACTGGAGATTAAAAGGACTATTCATTTTCCAGTGTTAACCAGTCCCAGAGGGATACTTCCCCACACACACACACACACACGTTCCTATGAGAAGACATCCCGTTGTCTCTTAACAATGGCACAGACAAATACATGGATCACTGTCATTGTCTAGACAACCACAAAGGAAAACAAAGAACGCAATGCTGTTTTCACTGAGCTACTGTACAGTACACTCAATGCCAGCTTAAAAGGCGGGAAAATAAGTCAATTCCTGCTTTTACGTTGATGAAAACATAAGGAGTTAAGCAGCCAAAACGTGATAAAACAGAGATGCGGTTCAAATTTTAAGTGGCCGGGAAATGCCTTAGTCTTTGGTCAAGGGAAATCTACTAAAGTTGTCCTAGACCCCCTAAAAATATATATTTTTTAAATAGCTGTAGGTTTAGTGGCGTGTTGTCCTGTGCTGTTTGTGGGCTGATATGTGCGTTCTGTTTGTGTTGTTGTCAATTGGAAGGGATCCGCAGTGTTGTTGACCCAGTGAAGGGATTACATTGTGGAGGGGTGTAATATGCTGGACTTATCACAGTCAGCCAGATCACTACACAGCCAGTCAGATAGATAGATAGAGAGAGGAGAGGAGGGACACTGTAAAAGCCTGTTAGGGATCCAGCACCATCGTTGGACTGAGAGGACAAAGCTAAAATCTCAGCCAATGGCGACGCATCAAATGTGTCAACTGCCAGCACATGGCAGCAGGAGCCAAGAAAAATGCTGGATCAATACTGAGACATTGGTGTGTTCCCAGAATGTTGATGCACTAGCACTAGAGCCAAAACCAGTGGATAGCACTGCTGCAATACAGTTGGCCTAGTTCTGATGTTGTAGCAAAGCCTACATGCTAACTCCTTTCCCTCCAGAAGCATATTATGCCCAGTCACCGTTGGCCCTTAGTCATGTGTTGTTGTTGATAATGGCGGTATGAGCTGCTTCCTAGAGCTACTGTAAGTCCCCCCAGGGGAGACTATTTCAGTATGTTCACTGGATAATCAATATGTTAAATGTCTTATATGCTCTGTGGGCACAATTATCTTTCAGCAACACATTGCCATCCATCCATCCGTCCGTCCATCACTTTCTACGACCATCGGGTCGGGCTAATTTAATGATAATGAATTTAGCTTGGTGCTCATTGAGGGAGAAGTTACAGGGGGGTAGAGAGTATTCTGATATAGATTCAATTACTTTATGTCACTTACTCTCCTACAAACAGATTCTAAAAAGCTATACAGGCATTCAATATAGAGGCTTTAAACAAGTATTCATAGAACGTCTCAGACTAGGAGTGCTAATCTTGGATCATGAGATTACATGAATTGGGGGACCTGATCCTAGATCAGGCCTCCTACTTCCAGGTTAGAACCATTGCTCTACAGATAAAATAGGTAATATGACCATAGACTGTATGTGACGGTGGATGTGTCCTGTCGAACTGACGGCTGTGTGTTGTGACCCAGCAGGATAGAACACCTGGGTCTGAACATGGCCATGCAGCTGCTGGTGGGAGTCCCTCTGGAGATGGTCCATGGAGCGCTGAGGATAGGACTGGTCTACGTGTGTGGTGTACTGGCAGGTGAGTACTGGACTAGGGTAAACACAGGGGAGTGGGAGGGAGGGAGGGAGGGAGGGAGGGAGGGAGGGAGGGAGGGAGGGAGGGAGAGAGAGAGAGAGAGAGAGAGAGAGAGAGAGAGAGAGAGAGAGAGAGAGAGTTCATGTTTAATAGGAAGTCCATGAATATTGAGAGAGAGCAAAAGGACCAAGCCTACTGGGATGTTATGCATCAGGAAGAGGCTTTGAAGGCAAATGTCATCGCTAGCTCCCTAGTGACATTAGCTGTTAATGTCGTTTGAGCGCCCGGGGCTCCCCTCTGCCCCTCTCCCTCCTCTCTCCCCTGGCCCAGCACGGCTTGGCTCAGTATGGCTCAGTGCTCACTAGATTACTATATGACCATGGGGTATGTTCTACACTGCGTGTTCATCATGCAGTGTACATGAGGAGTGGAGCGATAATCCAGCTTTAGTTTGAACTACCTCTGGAGCCAAACAAATATTATCAGGGATTTCTGGCTGCTGCCCTCTGGAAACGAAATGCTCAGGAAACATTCGGAGTGGAAATATTTGGACGAAAATTGTTGATGTTTGAGAGACGTGTGGGGATATTTAGCAAGGATATAACAGCCCTGTGGGTGGGTGTGAAGAAGCTGTAGAAGGGCAGGGTAAGGGATTGCCAGCGGAGAGTGTAATTTTGTACCTTTTTTTAAATTAGCCAAGTCAATTAAGAACAAATTGTTATTTACAATGACAGCCTAACCCGGACGACGCTGGGACAATTGTGCGCCGCCCTACGGGACTCCTGATCACGGCCGGTTGTGATACAGCCCGGGATCGCATCAGGGTCTGCAGTGACACCTCTAGCACTGAGATGCAATGCCTTAGACCGCTGCACCACTAGGGAGACCCATTCCGTGTGTGTGTGTAAAGTTTGTGTGTGTGCTTATTTTACATAGGTGTGTGTGTTTGTGGAGATAAATACTGTATATATGTATGAGGTTTTATATCTGGTTGTGTATGAAGATGGGTGTGTACACAGAAGCCTTTTGGCCCCAGCTGTGGTGCCCCCCCCATACACCACACACACACACACACAGATAGTGGTGGTACTGAGAGGGTCACTGTGCCCACGGCAAACTGCTGGTTAATTAGATATCAACCCACTGGAAGGAGGTGGGTGGGTGTGTGTGTGTGTGTGTGTGTGTGTGTGTGTGTGTGTGTGTGTGTGTGTGTGTGTGTGTGTGTGTGTGTGTGTGTGTGTGCGTGTGTGCGTGTGTGCGTGTGTGCGTGTGTGCGTGCGTGCGTGCGTGCGTGCGTGCGTGCGTGCGTGCGTGCGTGCGTGCGTGCGTGTAGGGAGGTTGTCTTCTGTGTTGTTTTGTCTGGGTAAATGTTGTTATGGTGGAGAGGAGTGCTCAGCTGTACCCAACAGGGTCAGAGGTCAACAGGGACTGTGTCCAGTGAGAGGTCAATACTCAATATGGGCTTTTAAGGCTGTAATACAAATCAAATGTTATTTGTCACATGCGCCGAATACAGCAGGTATTATCTGTGATAATTCAGGATAGACCAAATACCTTTTAAAATGAACATAAAATAAATCAAAACAAGAGCAAGAAAGCAGGTAATGCATATACTGAACTGATTACAGTGAAACTTACTTACAAGCCCGTAACCAACAATGCAGTTTTAAGAAAAATACCTACAAAATAATAAATAAAAGTAACAAATAATTAAAGAGCAGCAGTAAAATAACAATAGCGAGGCTATATACAGGGGGTGCCGGTACAGAGTCAATGTGCGGGTGCACAGGTTAGTCGAGGTAATTGAGGTAATATGTACATGTAGGTAGAGTTATTAAAGTGACTATGCATAGATAATAACAGAGAGTAGCAGCAGCATAGAAGGGGGGGGGGAGGCAATGCAAATAGTCACTTAGAGAGACTCATGATCGAACGCAGGCACAAACAACAAAAAACCACATCATATGTTTTACTATCCTTGTGGGGACCTAAAATTGACTTCCATTCAAAATCCTATTTTCCTTAACCCCTAACCCTAAACCTAACCCTAACTCCTCACCGTTACCCTAATGCCTACCCTACCCTATATGTAACCCTAAACCTAACCCCTAAGCCTAAAATAGTTTTTGTCCTCGTGGGGCCGGCCAAACGTCTTCTTGTTTTACTATCCTTGTGGGGACTTTTGGGGATTTCCGGAATCCACGAGGATAGCAATACAAGCCCAAACACACACACACACACACACACACACACACACACACGTAGAGACACAGAACGAGAAACACTCAATTACCACTTTCAGTATCTGTGATAATTATAAGATGACTGAAGTTTTAAAGGACAGTCAGTGACTTTGAACTCTCTACCTGTCTCTGATGATGAGTAGCACTGATGCTGTGTACATAATGTGGCCAAACTTAGTATTCCCTCATTGGCAGCAGGATTCCTGGTTTGGTGTCCTAGTTTGGAAGTTTAACCAACAAACAAGATAGATGACATGTCAGTTTCTCACCCAACAACTGACCCAGAGGGCCTCCAGAGAGAATACAAAGGGAAGGAAGTCCTTTAGTGGGTGTGGGTGTTGTTACAGTGATAAAACAATAATATTAACAGAGATAATTGTGGTAATAATGGTCTTCCCATCGGTCTACATACACACGCGGTGTGTGTTGCCTATCAGGTGTGTGTGTGTGTGTCTCTCCGTTTGTGTGTATTTCTATATTTCTCGCTATCTCTCGGTGTGTGTGTGTGTGTGTGTGTGTGTGTGTGTGTGTGTGTGTGTGTGTGTGTGTGTGTGTGTGTGTGTGTGTGTGTGTGTGTGTGTGTGTGTGTGTGTGTGTGTGTGTGTGTGTGTGTGTGTGTGTGTGTTGCTGTGTGGGTGTGTGTGTGTCTCAGGAAACATGTAATCATCTGCTTAGATCTCCACTCAGTGATTGATGCTTAAATCCATTTTAATTACACACACACCTCCTCTGCTTTGATCTAAATGACACCTGGTAACAGCCTACTTCAGGAAAAGCACTAACTACTACAGCTAGTTCAGGTATTTCAGATAATACAGTACATTCATACTTTTCTAGTTAATTGATGATGTGATGTACTGTTAAACTTCTAAGTGATGATGTAGTGGCTGCTTGGTCTATGTGTGTGTGTGTGTGTGTGTGTGTGTGTGTGTGTGTGTGTGTGTGTGTGTGTGTGTGTGTGTGTGTGTGTGTGTGTGTGTGTGTGTGTGTGTGTCTTTAGTGTCTCGTTGCTCTCTCTTTTAGTCTGACATACAGTATTTCCTCCCTGTCCTCCTTAAAAGGAATATTGATTTTACACTAAAAAAGATAGATCCGATTTGTCCTTCATCTCCCTCAAATCAAACCATTGACAATATGGTGGTACCAAGGGAATGGAGCCTCTGTGTGTGTGTGTGTGTGTGTGTGTGTGTGTGTGTGTGTGTGTGTGTGTGTGTGTGTGTGTGTGTGTGTGTGTGTGTGTGTGTGTGTGTGTGTGAGATTTGTACATGTATTTGCATGATCTCACATATGCAGTGGTGTAAAGTACTTAAGTAAAAATACTTTAAAGTACTTCTTAAGTTGTTTTTTGGGGGTATTTGTACTTTACTTTACTATTTGTATTTTTTTACAACTTTTTCTTTTACTTCACTATATTCCTAAATAAAACAATGTACTTTTTACTCCATACATTTTCCCTGACACCCAAAAGTACTGGTTATATTTTGAATGCTTAGCAGGACAGGAAAATGGTCCAATTCACACACTTATCAAGAGAACATCCCTGGTCATCCCTATTGCCTCTGATCTGACAGACTCACACATGCTTCATTTGTAAATGATGGCCAGAGTGTTGGAGTGTGTTCCTGGCTATCCATAAAATATAAAAACAAGAAAACGGTGCTGTCTAGTTTGCTTAGTATAAGGAATGTGAAATTATTTATACTTTTACTTTTGATACTTAAGTATATTTTAGCAATTACATTTGATACTTAAGTATATTTAAAACCAAATCATTTTAGACTTTTACTCAAGTAGTATTTTACTTGGTGACTTTACTTTTACTCAAGTTTGACAATTGGGTACTTTTTCCTTCTGTGTGTGGCTGAGCTCACCCCTGGCTGAGCTCACCCCTGGCTGTTTTCCTTCCAGAAATAGCAGCCTGATTGTAATGACTTAATATCGTATGGTAATTTAACCTTTTACTGCAGTGGGCTAAATCAGGGTCTCACAAAGGGTTTCTTGTTAGTCTTAAACAAATCTACTTTGAAACAAAAGTAGACACCTCACACACATGGTTATGGGCTTTAAAGAAAGAAGACACCTGTACCATGTCAGATATAGAGTTTGAATGTATTACATTTTGAGTTTGCATCCCAATATTACACTTTATATACATCACAGAAGACTGAAATATAACAAAACCGTTTGAAATAGAAACACCGGATTTTCCACGGGATTTTGGAAATAATGTTGATTAATTATGAAATGATGAAAAATATGAATAACATTCCACCCATGAGGCCACTAGGTCATTTGACTGCAGGAAAGGGGTCTACTATAGTGAAGCTCCCACAGAGCAGACTCTTCATGACGGCACACACACACACACACACACACACACAGACACACACACACACACACACACACACACACACACACACACACACACACACACACACACACACTGGAGATCATTCATCACCCCACATGTTCCCCTGTGCTGCGGAGGCAGGTGCGTCTCATGTAGTTGGCATCCATAATTCAAGCAAGCCGGCCAATGGTCGCTGAACTAAGGAGTTGGGAGAATACACCCCTGGGGTATCGTGTGTGTGGGTAGGTGGGCGGGCGTGCGTGTACACTTGTGTGTGTCTGCGCACACATGCATGCATATAGAGTGTGTCAGAACTCCTCTGTCCACACACCTTCCTAGGGAACACTAGGAACTCTCTCTCTCTATGTGTGTAATTCAATACTCCCCCCCAGCAAGCAGTTATCTGTTGCTCTGGTTGTGTCTGTTGCTCTGGTTGTGTCTGTTGCTCTGGTTGTGTCTGTTGCTCTGGTTGTGTCTGTTGCTCTGGTTGTGTCTGTTTCTCTGGTTGTGTCTGTTGTGTCTGTTGCTCTGGTTGTGTCTGTTGCTCTGGTTGTGTCTGTTGCTCTGGTTGTATCTGTTGCTCTGGTTGTGTCTGTTGCTCTGGTTGTGTCTGTTGCTCTGGTTGTATCTGTTGCTCTGGTTGTATCTGTTGCTCTGGTTGTATTACACCACTTTTCACTGGGTATTCAACCTTTCACTTGCCCCATATTCACTCCTATTAATGCCTGGTTGACTCTTGTGTGAATGGGGGTGAATTGGTGCCACGATGGTACCAGTGGTAAGCTCCATTCAGTGTAACACCAAGAGTCTCCTAACAGACTGTGTTGATACATATCATTCTTACAATGATCAATGGCGACTCATTGACCAATTTAAGCCTCTGTTTGTGCTTCAATACAACGACAAAAAACATCAGGAGTGACTGCGTTCATATACAGTATCTACAGTATCTACAGTATCTACTACCTGTGAATGTTATTTATTCGAAGCTGCTCATTGAATCAATTATCATTATTCGAAGCTGCTCTGAGATACATTATAGCTATGGATACGAATTGACCTATTCAATATGAATTTCCTCTATTGATCCTGTGAATATGAAGGTGATTGATTATTTGATTGATTCTAGCCTCTGACCTCTGACCCTGGCAGGCTCCCTGGCCGTGTCTGTCACTGATATGACTGCTCCGGTGGTGGGGTCGTCTGGAGGAGTCTACGCCCTGGTCTCAGCACACCTGGCCAACGTCGTCATGGTAAGTGTGTGTGTGTGTGTGTGTTTGTGTGTGTGTGTGTGTGTGTGTGTGTGTGTGTCAGAGCAGGAGCAGGCATCTTGTCAGGAGATGACTATCACGCTCAGACATACATCATGTGGCATCAAAGCAGGGCATTCTGGGGCCCAGCAGGTGCTCTGTCAGTCTATGGATTACATACATTCCTGCCTTTCAGCTTTACCATTTACAAAGAGTGGAAGGGTGTGTCGACTATCTAGTGTTGAAAGTGTTGAGTGTGTGTGTGTGTTGCACGTGTGTGTGTGCGTGCGTGCGTGCGTGTGTGTGTGTGTTGCACGTGAGTATGTGTGCACTGTGTAGTGTTAAAGAGTGTAATTAGATAATTGTCATATAACTTCATTTTCTCCCATTCTGAGGCTGCATGTAAATTCACCTTTGGCCTTGATTCGATCCATGCATACTACCCTACAAAGTCATAACCTTAGAAGTAGGGGACATAAGGCCATACTGCTGTCTATATGATTGGATGGTCCCTGTCATCAAATATTTACACTGGTGGGCACTTTACAATCCTTGGGGGTCCTTCCTCCTCTCAGACATATTCGATTTCCTACAACAGCAAGAATAGGGAGAAGATCAAGGGTCATCACATGATATCTTTGTTGGCTCTGAAAGCTATCATGGAAGGGGAAAGATATGTTATTGTTGTAATCTATGTGTCACTCTGAATGTTGACAGTTCTGTAAGTCGCGTTGGATATAGGTGTCTGCTACATTACTATCTTTTGAAGGTAATGAAAGAGGCTTAGTGTCGTGGATCATTATTAATAGGGCCAGGAGTTTTTCCTGGTCAGGTTACATGGTCAGGGACAAATCCAGGTCCATGTTATCTAACATGGGAAAACTCCTGGCCTGAATCATAAACCCTTTATCTTGCGCTCTCTCTCTCTCTCACTCCTTTTCTCATCAACTCACTCTGCTCCTCTCTCCCCAGAACTGGTCGGGTATGAAATGTCAGTTTAAGCTGTTCCGGATGGCCATGGCTCTGGTCTGCAGTAAGTCTGTCTAAACTCTAAAGTTTCTCTATATACACCACTGTGTGACTAGCCACAGCCTGCAGGTAACCAAAACCAGCACACGGTTTATTTGGATCATTAAAAAACAAAGTCGCTGGAGGGACCTCCAGTCTTGCGTACTGTTACAATAACCTTGCTCTTGACATAGTTAGTACCGTGGTGGATGTAGGTTTGGAGACAGGAAGGGCCCTGTGGCTAGCAATAGAAGCTTAGAAAGAACATACCCACTCATGTAAGATTAATGTGAGCAACGAGGACGGGTTTGTTGTGGTCTCAACCTTTATAGTACATAACCAACTTCTTATTTTTCTCTTTAATATAAGCATACGCTTACAGTTTGGCAAGTTACCATGATTTGTAAGAGATAAACATAGCAGTATTTACAATAAACTAAAAATAGCAATATCACTTGTTCACTATGGAAACAGGACTATTACCAGCATTATGGTGACACTTCTCTCTCCCCCCTCGTCAGTGAGTGTGGAGTTCGGCCGTGCCGTGTGGCTGCGGTTCTACCCGCCGGCCTTCCCGCCCTGCCCCAACCCAAGCTTTGTGGCCCACCTGGGGGGTGTGATGGTGGGGCTCACCCTGGGGGTTGTAGTCCTCCAGAACTACGAGCAGCGTCTCCAAGAGCAGTCTCTATTCTGGATCTTCTTCTCCGTCTACTTCCTCTTTGTCCTCTGTGCTGTCTTCTGGAACGTCTTCGCCTACAGCCTGCTGGACGTCCGGCTTCCCCCCACGCCGTGAGCTCCCCCAGCCTGTGAGGGCAAACTGAGAGGGCCAATTACGTACCTCAGATCCAATGGAACATAACTATCTAGGTCCAAGACTTCAGAATTTGTATCTTCATTTTAGAGTACTGTATGGAACAGAGTGTGGCGGCATCTCCTCTTAAACCCAATGGTGCCTATAACTGTAAGAAAGAGGATATTATGACAGCTAGCTTCAATAAAGGACAATTTCATAGGGTTGGAGATTGTTATGATACACATGTCTTCGATCTGTCATACTATATATAGTACTGTTATCTGTAAGTCTGAACTGAAGCTATGAAATGTTCCACTGTTGACATGTTATACTGTACTGAGTACATCTGACGTGATATGGTTTTGTTCCAACTTCCTGATTTTTCTTTGGTTACCTGACTGTTTATACATTCAACGATGCTACATTGTTGCCTTTCACAATATGTCTGGCAAGACAAATGGCTAAAGCAGAAAGAGATCGGTACTCAAGCTAGGTATTTGCAGGGAGAATTGGCTTACGTTTTTGTTGTTGCCTTTGGTCCCGTGTGGCTCAGTTGGTAGAGCATGGTGTTTGCAACGCCAGGGTTGTGGGTTTGATTCCCACGGGGGACCGGTACGGAGAAAGAAAATGTATGAAATGTATGCATTCACTACTGTAAGTCGCTCTGGATAAGAGTGTCTGCTAAATGACTAAAATGTAATGTAAATGTGTGTGCGTGTGTGCCGTTTGCAGGAGTGGACAGTATTATCCGGGCAACACTGACTTACATTATTTTGTCATGTGCAAATGGAAGTTGAAACAAAGATATATGTGATGTTCAAACCCTCTGTGTTCCTGACTGTTGCCAAAACCATCCCGTAACCAATAGCATACAAAAGACAGAGCACTACAGAGAACATGTACTGTTTTATTAATAGGGGGATATGTTGCCTTTTGGGAGGAGTACTGGTTGAGTTGAACATCAGCATTCTCCCTCTAGCACAGACTTATTGATAGGTATTCAATATTTAACTCTGTTACAGACTGTGGAAATGGTGCTACATGTAAATAGGTCCCTCTCTCCAGAGTTAGCCTTCAGTTAGTACTGTACTGTCAATGCCCTTAAGGAGAAAGCTAAGTCATGTTGTATTGGATGCTGTGTTTGCTTCAAACAGGAGAACACGTCGCATCTCAACCAGCCAAGGCTCAAATTAGCCTGGTCCCAGATCTGTTTGTGCTCTTACCAACTCCAATGCTGTCATTGTCAAGCCACAGATGTTTGGCATGACAATGAATGATATGGAGTTGACATGGTACCAGGAACAGACTGGCACCCAGGCTAGCTCAAGCGTGTACTTAAAATTAACTTCACGTTATGCTGCTTCACACAAAATAAATAATAAGAAAGACTGTAATTATTAACAAATTAATATTTTAACATACAATAGCCGGTTGTTGATTCTTGAATTGGTCTACAATGTGATGTGTAAAATATCCTGTGTATTTAACATTTGTTGATTGTATATAATAAGGTCTATGATACGGAACATAGTGGTAACTGACAATATTTTAACAAGTGCGTATTTTGTAGATTTGATATGTAAATACTGAATACTGGAATACATTCAACTGTTTTTATAATGAAACGTATTCTGACCTCTTGGTGTTATTTATGATTCAACCTGCACAAGTGTTTTGAAAGACCATTTTCATTCAATGCCTTTTGTTTTACTGCCCCCCCCCCCCCCACACACACACACACACACACACACACACACACACACATACACACATACAATAACCCTATTGCACAACTACCCCAGCCAGACATTTTAGCTGAGATGACTGTTCAGCAAACTGATTGTCTAGAGTAGACTAAGGCCTCTTTCACGTAGGCAAACCATGGAGACCACAAAGGGACCAATAGAGAAAAGGCCTCAGCGTTGTGAAGATATCTAAACAAACCCAATTGTTTTTTGCCTCGCTCCAAACATCATAGTGTCCAGACACACACACACCAGTCTTTCTCTGTGGTCAGGGCTGTTGTGCGAAAAGACCTCCTCGGACCAAAGCTGGTTCAGTCACAAAATTGGATTAACTTTCCAAATGGTGTTTGGCGAGAGCTCTAGCCTGAGTGGCCAACGTGGCCTTGAGGAAAACAGTTGATATCAAAGTAATCAATGAAATACGTGAGGACATCAATAATGGCTGTTGATGTGGAAAAGGCTTTCGACCGACCGTCTTGAGTGGTGTTTTCTATTCAAAACTTTGGAAGCATTCAACTTTCCAGCTGAAATAATACATTTCATACAAATATTATATAAATACCCGAAAGCAAGAATATACACACATAATACATTATCTGAAGAAATTGCTTTAGAAAGGGCCACAAGACAGGGATGTCCTCTCTCCCCCCTCCTGTTTGCACTGGCAATTGCACCGCTTGCAGAAATAATTGGACAGGAGGACCCAAACGTAACAGGTATCAGTATTGGTACACATGAATATATACTAAACTTATTTGCTGACGATCTCCTGATATACCTGACTAATATTGAGTTTAATGCCTCCTTTTTTCAAAATATTTTTTGAATACTCTAAAAACTGAAATAATGGCAATAGGAAAAATAAAAATAATAACTCATGATCTACAGCAATCCGTTAAGTGGACCACAAAAAATATTAAATACTTAGGATGCGTAATAGGTTAAAACAAAGAAAAAATAGATAAAGATAACTATCTCATTACTTAACAAATTGAAAGCAGGTCTAATTAAATTGATCAATCTCCCCATGAATCTTAAAGGTAGAATAAACCTCTTTAGAATGGCAAGGCTCCCAAAGTTTTTATATTTGTTTTCGGTAACACTAATTACCCCACAGAAGACATTCTTAGTATACTTGGCCATAACAGACTTGATATGGGCAAATAAAACTCAGAGAATAAATAGGAAAGGTTTACATTTCCCTAAGTCTAAGGGTGGTTAGAGACAAAGTAGAGTCGCAATTCAACAGCTCAAATGTAAGACGTTTGACGTACAGTCAATCACGGATTACAAAAAGAAAACCAGCCCCATCGCGGACATCGACGTCCTGCTCCCAGACAAATTAAACAACTTCTTTGCTCGCTTTGAGGACAATACAATGCCACTGACAAGGCCCGCTACCAAAGCCTGTGGGCTCTCCTTCACCGTAACCAACATGAGTAAATCATTTAAACATGTAAACCCTCGCAAGGCTGCCGGCCCAGACGGCATCCCTAGCTGCGTCCTCAGGGCATGCGCAGACCAGCTGGCTGGTGTGTTTACGGACATGTTCAATCAATCCCTATCCCAGTCTGCTGTGCCCATTTGCTTCAAGATGGCCACCATTGTTCCTGTTCCCAAGAAATCTAAGGTAACTAAATGACTATCGCCCCGTAGCACTCACTTCTGTCATCATGAAGTGCTTTGAGAGACGAGTCAAGGATCATATCACCTCCACCCTACCTGATACCCTAGACCCACTCCAATTTGCTTACCGCCCCAATAGGTCCACAGACGACGCAATCGCCATCACACTGCACAGTGCCCTATCCCATCTGGACAAGAGGAATACCTATGTAAGAATGCTGTTCATCGACTACAGCTCAGCATTTAACACCATAGTACCCCCCAAACTCGACCCCGCCCTGTGCAACTGAGTCCTGGACTTTCTGACGGGCCGCCCCCAGGTGGTGAGGATAGGAATCAACATCTCCACCCCGCTGATCCTCAACACTGGGGCCCCACAAGGGTGCATTCTCAGCCCTCTCCTGTACTCCCTGTTCACCCATGACTGCGTGGCCATGCACGCCTCCAACTCAATCATCAAGTTTGTGGATTACCAACAACAACGAGACGGCATAAAGGGAGGAGGCGAGGGCCCTCGGTGTGTGGTGTCAGGAAAATAACCTCTCACTCAACGTCAACAAAACAAAGGAGGTGATCATGGACTTCAGGAAACAGCAGAGGGAGCACCCCCCATCCACATTGACGGGACAGTAGTGGAGAAAGTGGAAAGTTAAGTTCTTCGGCGCACACATCACGGAGAAACTTAAATGGTCCAGCCACACAGACAGCGTGGTGAAGAAGGCGCAACAGCGCCTTTTCAACCTCAGAAGGCTGAAGAAATTTGGCTTGTCACCTAAAACACTCACAAACTTTTACAGATGCACAATCGAGAGTATCCTGTCGGGCTGTATCCCCGCCTGGTACGGCAACTTCTCCGCCCACTACCACAAGGCTCTCCAGAGGATAGTGCGGTCTGCACAACACATCACCAGGGGCAAACTCCAGGACACCTACAGCACCCGATGTCACAGGAAGGCCAAAAAGATCATCAAGGACAACAACCAGCCGAGCCACTGCCTGTTCACCCCGCTATCATCCAGAAGGCGAGGTCAGTACAGGTGCATTAAAGCTGGGACCGTGAGACTGAAAAACAGCTTCTTTCTCAAGGCCATCCGACTGTTAAACAGCCAACACTAACATAGAGTGGCTGCTGCCAACATACACACTCAAATCTCTGGCCACTTTAATAAATGAAATAAATGGATTTAATAAAGGTATCACTAGTCACTTTAAATAACGCCACTTTAATAATGTCTACATGTCCTACATTACTCATCTCATATGTATATACTGTATTCTATACCATGCACTGAATCTTGCCTATGCCGCTCGGCCATCGCTCATCCATGTATTTATATGTACATATTCTTATTCATCCCTTTACATTTGTGTGTATAAGGTAGTCATTGTAAATTTGTTACATTACTTGTTAGATATTACTGCACTGTCGAAACTAGAAGCACAAGCATTTCGCTACACTCGCATTAATATCTGCTAACCATGTGTATGTGACCAATAACATTTGATTTGATTTGAACTTTAAGATTTGGAATTGTATCAACTCGCCACCCAAGGCTTTTACTTGCAACATATTGTTAAATGCACTAACGAGGAACCATGGGTACATATTGAAGATGCACTTGCTCATCCCCAGAATCTTTTCACATGTCTGTTTTCAAAGGATGGAGCTAAGAACATGACCAACTTCACAGTTAAGAACACTATAACAAAATGAAACACATTCTACAAGAACCACTATCACTTCCTGAAAACTCACCCTTATGGAACAATCCTTGGACAGCTTTACAGAATTCACCAATAAATTGGCCCACATGGAGAACTGAAGACATAGAAACCGTAAATGACATGGTAATAGGAAATACAACTTTTTCATGACAGAATTAGATAGTAATTTTGAACAGAACAATGTAGACATTTTCAAATATATGCAACAAAATGTTGACCTAAAAGCTTTTGGACATCAGAGCAATGTTGAGGGAATTCTACTTGAGTCAGAAACAGATACTCATATGATAGCTAGGTCCAGTAGCGATTTTAGAACGTCAATCTTAGTGGGCCAAAAAAAATGTTTAGGGTGATGCATGCCAGCAAAGCCTCTACACAGCACAACACTAACCAATACATTAATTGCTCTATAAAGGTGACAAATTGTGCCCGCAAACTGTTAGGGCCTACATACAGTGCATTCGGAAAGTGTTCAAACCCCTTGACTTTTTCCACATTTTGTTATGTTACAGCCTTATTCTAAAATGAATTCAATTGTTTTTTCCCGTTGTCAATATACACACAATACCCCATAATGACAAAGCAAAAACAGGTTTTTAGACATATTTACAAATGTATTAAAAAACTGAAAATCACATTTACATAAGTATTCAGACCCTTTACTCAGTGCTTTGTTGAAGCACCTTTGACAGCGATTACAGCCTTGAGTCTTCTTGGGTTTGATACTACAAGCTTGGCACACCTGTATTTGGGGAGTTTCTCCTATTCTTCTCTACAAATCCTCTCAAGCTCTGTCAAGTTGGATGGGGAACGTCACTGCACAGCTATTTTCAGGTCTCTCCAGAGATGTTCGATCGAGTTCAAGTCCGGGCTCTGGCTAGGCCACTCAAGGACATTCAGAGACTTGTCCCGAAGCCACTCCCGTGTTGTCTTGGCTGTGTGCTTAGCGTCGTTGTCCTGTTGGAAGGTGAACCTGACTAATCTCCCAGCCCCTGCCGCTGAAAAACATCCCCACAGCATGATGCTGCCACCACCATGCTTCACCCTAGGGAGGGTGCCAGGTTTCCTCCAGATATGACGCTTGGCTTTCAGGCCAAAGAGTTTAATCTTGGTATCATCACACCAGAGAATCTTGTTTCTCATGGTCTGACATTCTTTAGGTGCCTTTTTGCAAACTCCAAGCGGGCTGTCATGTGTCATTTACTGAGGAGTGGCTTCTGTCTGGCCTCTCTACCATAAAGGCCTGATTGGTGGAGTGCTGCAGAGATTGTTGTCCTTCTAGAAGATTCTCCCATCTCTACAGAGGAACTCTGGAGCTCTGTCAGAGTAACCATCAGGTTCTTGGTCACCTTCCTGACCAAGGCCCTTCTCCCCCGATTGCTAAGCTTGGCCAGGTGGCCAGCTCTAGGAAGAGTCTTAGTTTTTGCTCTAGACAAGTTATAGAAACTCAAGGATGATCAATGGAAACATGATTCACCTAAGCTCAATTTTGAGTCTCATAGCAAAGGGTCTGAATACTTATGTAAATAAGGAATTTCAGTTTATATTTTTAATACATTTGCAACAATTTATAAAAAACGGTTTTCACTTTGTCATTATGGGGAATTGTTTGTAGATTGATGAGGGAATTAAAAAAAAAATCAATTTTAGAATAAGGCTGTAACGTAACAAAATGTGGAAAAAGTCAAAGGGTCTGAATACTTTCCGAATGCGCTGTAAAACTGTCCCAAAAGCAAAGTCCCAACTGCAGTCCCAACACTTTACCACCGCTACACCTGGCTATCAGCGGTGCCTTGTCTGGCATCCAAACAGTTAATTCAGCCTCATTTACTGTCTTTAAAAATACATAACTGTCAAGGGTGTGTACGGGAGGCGAAGTCAGGTGCAGGAGAGCAGAGTGTAGTGAGCATGCGCACTTTAATTCCGTTCCACGAATGACAGCACATAAAAACAATAACGTGCAAAAAACACGGAACATAGCAAAAGTAAAGCGCCTGACAATAATCCACATCACAAACAAACAATTACACACAAAGACATGGAGGGGAACAGAGGACTAAATACATGCAGTAATTATGGGATGAAAACCAGGTGTGTAATGGAACAAGACAAAACCAATGGAATATGAGAAATGGAGCGGCGATGGCTAGAAAGCCGGTGACGTCGATCACCGAACGCCGCCCGAACAAGGAGAGGAGCCGACTTCGGTGGAAGTCGTGACAATAACTGATAGGGCTGACTTGCTTAAACAAATGTGGTTTCTACTGACAATTGAGATATGGCATAAGGGGACGACAAGCGGATAAGAGGCAATCCGTAATTTCGATTAAGACATTAATGAGCGAGCTAGGACGGACGTAGTCAATATAACTATTTGTTCAGCACTTCTGAAATATACAGCGACAGAATTCAGAACATGGGCCGTTCTTACAGTGTTCTCCCTGTACACCAAGTCAGAACAGTAACTTTAGGTGAAATTAAGAGGGAAAAATAGACCAAATTACTAGGGTGCGGCACATGGGCCACTAACAGCTTATTACACAACATACACTTAGTATTACTTTCTTAGCAACAGTATACATATCTCCCTGGAATATTACATAATTTATGCAGCAGCATACAAGACATTTTTGGACTCACCTTGTTGTGCTGTGCTCACTTGAATAGGAAGGTGGCGCGGCGGTCCATTGTGGGCAGATTTTGTCATCAAAGTCTGACATTCTCTGGATTTATGGTGCTTTCAATACAACTGGGAACTCTGAAAAAAACAAGGTTGAATGATGATGACGTCAGTGATCTTCAGGTCGTAGCTCTAGAAAAAGGCCAGAGTTCCCGACTTACAATTCCGAGTTGGATGACCGTTCAAAAGCTATATTCCCAATTGGAGCTTGTTTTTTCCTGTTTTCCCAGTTGTCTTGAACTCACCTGGTCAGATTTCCCAGTTACGAGTTAACAGTTGTTTTGAGAGCGACAGAAATTATGCTGGATTGACAGCATGGCCAATGTTGAATGTTTATCATTTTAAGTTTGGAAAAGAGACCCTTAAACCCAGACTTGGGACAACACAGCCACCACTGAATAGCAGGCTAGTGATTGCTTTGCAATGCTTGCAGTTAGCCACTGATTCCTTCCAAACCACTCATTGTTGAATTTGCGATTTCCAACTTGTTGTGTAATGTTTAGGTCCAATGGCCGATGAGCACTGATACGTTTTATCTATAATTTCTCTTCATTATTTCTCTTCATATGACAAGGATTAAAAAGGATTTGCCAGTAGATTGTCGACTTGATTCATGATGATGACTGCTAGCTAAGATTTTGAAAGTATGATGTTGACATGATCAGTCCAATCAAAGCTACTGTAGATATAACGGTATTTGGGGTCATTTTATCTGTGGCCAAAGACCTTGAGCCTTCTTGGATGGGCACTTCTAATGTAACTCTATGGCAGCACCCCAAGGGGCTTGAGTGTTCTGTCACTCCCCATGAGTGACAGAACACTGAGCCAATCACTGCGCAACTAGAGAACATTACAAGCTGCTACGCTCAGTATTTTCCACTGGCTGCCCCACCACCACAGAAAGCACTGAGCTGCCTTACTCAAGAAAGCAAAAAAAAGTTTGTATGTGGCTTTATTAACTCAATTATTTATTTTATTTTATTTACATTGTTTGCAAACTGATATGTGACACGTATTAATGCCAAAATAACATGCTAAAAATGACGGGTCGCCACTGAATAGGCCAGATATACAAACCTTGCAGAAAGCCTATTCAACTGACAATCTATTAAAAACATATACATTTACATTTACATTTAAGTCATTTAGCAGACGCTCTTATCCAGAGCGACTTACAAATTGGTGCATTCACCTTAAATATCCATATATAGAAACTATTGGAACCAAGACTTACAAATTACTGAAATTGATGGAGGGAGTGTTGGAACATAATGAACGAAATTAACTGCCTTATTATTTAAATATATATTTTAAAATCTGGCTACAGACAGAAACAACATAAAACAATTTGAAGTCTTACAAGCATTAGAAACAACATTGGGTGTGGATATGGTGGGAACATGTGGGTCTGAGCAAGTGTGATATCATTCATATTTGTGGAAAAGTATGTAGAAAGTTAAGTTGTCTATTGTTTTTGTTAATGTGTGTTTTTGTATTGTAAAAAATAAATAAAAGTAAAATAAAATATATACAAATAAAAGAAATGGTTGAGTACAAGAGTCGGCCCTAATTCATTCAGAGAAGGGAGGCCTGCCACTGTGGTCTCTCCTCAGTCTAGTCACTGCCGTACTGGAAACAACAGCAGCTCCCAATTTATACAACTTAACATTCATTAGGAGCCCTGAAATTGGCTTCTGTTGTGTTTACTCACTTGCATAAATATCCCATTTTCCAAATTAATAATTTACCTAGGAGAGAGAAAGGGAGGGAGGGGAGAGAAAGAGAGAATGGTAGTGAGGGGGAGGGAGAGAAAGAAAAGGGAGGGAGGGTGAAGATGGACATTCTCTGAAGTAGATTTATTGTTTCCTTTCTGCTCAGAATGCTGAGCACAGCTTTGGGTATAGTTATTTTCAGTTATTCAAATGAGTCTGGGGACTCACAATATAGGCCCTATTGAGTCTATGTGCGGAGCTAATACATTTTTCTAGAACATTTTGTTGAATCAAATGAAATTGAACATCCATATCATAATGCATGGCATGCATTGCAAGTTGGTGCTGTTCAGTATTATAAACTGGGTGATTCGAGCCCTGAATGCTGATTAGCCGTGGTATATCAGACCGTATACCACCGGTATGACAAAACATGTATTTTTACTGATCTAATTACGTTAGTAACCAGTTTATAATAGCAATAAAGCACATCGGGGGTTGTGTTATATGGCCAACATACCACGCCTAATCGGCTGTATCCAGGCACTCCGCGTAAGAAAAGTCCTTAGCGGTGGTATATTGGCCATATACCACACCCCGTGGCTTATTGCTTAATTGTTGTTGTTGTTGTTGTTCTATTATAAGGAGGGATAGGCCCGCAACTCAATATATTCGTATTTATTCAAGTCACGACATCAGTCAGCTGGTCTCAGTCAATGACTATATAGATCTACATTTGAATTGATAACAGCATTGACGCCTTCATCGCCACACAATAGTATGGTGCAATGTCGCACCCATGTGGACATTACAGTTATTACACCAGCACAGAATACATTGAAATGACGCGAGCAGAAAAACATCAAATAATATAATAATTTGGTATGATTATTAAATTCCGATTATATCGGATCAAATCCCCAAAATGTACAACTTCGTCAAAATCCTGGAAAGACGTATTTCAATTACTTTTGTTTAGGGAATTGTGCACGTGTTCCATCAGCACAGCATTGTGGGTGCTATCATAATCCACTTCCTCCACTTCAAGAAGCGCCATTTTCGGCGTTGTCATTACAGCATGTCGCTAATGTTTATGGCATAATAAGAACGAATTTCACTGTGTGTTATTATACGTTAGCTTTCCAAGTACTATCTGAAAGATGGGGCGAAAGAAGAAGAAGCAGATGAAGCCATGGTGCTGGTATCCTTTGGTTTGGGGAATAGACCAAACGCAAATCATGAAAGGAAAGTGAGGGCTCGAGTGCTTAGCAAGGTAGCTACTAAGATACTGTAGGCCTCACAAGACCTGTTCGCACTTTTGATACTTTGTCGTATGTTTGTAATAATGTTGTGGCAATTTAATTTTACAACATTCTCTTTTAGTTTTATCTCAACAAAGTTAACCTAAATGGTGTATATTGACGAACATTTTTGCCGGAAATCTAGCTCTGTTAGCTAACTAGCTAGCGGCATTATTAGTTAGCAAAGTAACTTATTGTATTCATTATGTAGCTATCTACAACTACCCAGTTTGACGCTTACTCGGCATACTTTGTCTGTCAGATGGTGGTCAGAGGTTGTGCTCAAAGAGTAACTATACCTTACGTTCAAGTAAAGGAGTAACGTTATTAGCAGGGAGCAGGCACCATCGATTGAATTAACTGAAACCAACTAGCTACCTTGCTGACGTTAGTTTATACTCTATGACATTTCCTTAATTCACAACTTGAAGGTATTGTAATCGAGATTTCGATGATGAAAAGATCCTCATCCAACATCAAAAGGCCAAACATTTTAAGTGCCATATATGTCACAAGAAGTTGTACACTGGTCCAGGGCTGGCAATCCACTGTATGCAGGTTGGTATTCACATTAACAACATGTTGGTTATTCATCTCTGTTGTCATACCTTTTATTTGTGAGATGAATCATTGATGGCGTGGGTTGTGTGTGTTTCAGGTTCACAAAGAGACCATCGACGGGGTCCCCAACGCTATACCAGGAAGGGTAGACATAGAATTGGAAATCTATGGCATGGAAGGAATTCCAGAGAAGGATATGCAGGAGAGGAGACGGACATTGGAACAAAAGCAGGGTTAGTTATTGTTAACATTTCCTGCATTTGTACTGAGAAATGGGGAGGGGGGTTAGACCATAGAAGTCTACAGCCAGAACAAATCATCTTAAAGAAATATTGTGTGGCTAAAATACCCACCTGTGTTCAGAGAGCCAGAAGAAGAAGCAGAATCAGGATGACTCTGACGAGGATGACGACGATGATGATGCTCCAGGCCCTTCGTTCATTCAGCAACAGATGCCTGCTGCCCAGCCCCAGGCTAGCTACGTCCCTCCCATGGCCCAGCCCAGCATCCCCCCCGGGGCCAGGGCTCCAGGCATACCACCAGGAGCTTACTCAGGTAGAACATGGGCTGAATGGCCATACGATTGCTCTGTTTTGCCAGTAAGATATTTGCATCAAGTAATGATGATTGGCAAAAATGTTCAACTGCTCTGAATTGTGAATGAACCATGCCCATTCTGAACAAACCACAAACTGGAAAAAATACATTCCCTTCACCATATGTCTTATAAACTATACCTGGTGTTTAAAATCTAGTTTCTTTCCCTTTTCTTCCCAATGCAGGAATGCCCCCTATGATGCCAGGTCACGGTGTCCCGCCCATGATGCATGGGATGCCCCCTGGTATGCACGGAATGCCACCAGGGTGAGTACTAACTCATACTACTCAGTGGGCGACATTTTCCTCTCTCAATGACACACAAAGCCATGGTGCGTTTGCTCACTCTTTGCAGGAGTTAAATATCGCCCTGAACTGGTCCGTCGCTGCAGAATCTGCCTTATTATTAAAGCTTCACAGTTAGATTTGATCATTCAGATTGTAACTCACCTGTTGGTTTGATCTCCATACAGCATGATGCACGGGATGGGAGGGATGATGCCTCCAATGATGCAAGGGATGCCCGGTATGCCGCCAGGTAAGCACTGTCCTAGGAGGTACTTCCCCTCCCTTACTCCAGTCACTCTGTACTCAGTGGGGTGGTCTGGCATTGACAGGGGATACAGCACTGTGGCCCTCTCATCTAGGACTATTCTCCTTTTATAGAGAGAGCTGACAATTTCACAAGACTAGAATAGTGCATTGAGCTGGGCGACATCGACAAAACTCTATTTAACGATAAGCTTGAAACATGAATGTGCACCACAGTTGTTTTAATATTACCCTTAAAAAATACTACTACTTTGAATGTTGTAGCTATCGATTGTTCGGTTATCAATCACCTATATGAAATTAAAATAAGTTTGCTGAAACGTCACATTTCTCTAGTAGGGCCCTATAGGTTATTTATTGTAATGAACGATATCAGCAAAATGCCCACGATAAGTGGTCGATGTCGATCATTTTTGGTTTATCGTCCTAGCTCTAGTAGCGCTAAATCATGTTCACTCTCCATTCTATCATGACCTAGAAACCATCTGCTTCCCTAAATTCTTGAGAAAGAACTGTGATTTGATATTGAGACCTGATGTCTTGTCTATAGGAATGCCACCTCACATGGGTCACCGTCCTGGTATTCCCCACATGGCCCAGGCCCCCACCCCGGCAGGGATGCCCCGACCCGCAGCAGCTGCCCCTGCTGCCGTCAGCAAGCCCCTGTTCCCCAGCGCAGTACAGGTGGGTCACCTTGCCTAGAGGCGAGGTGGGATGGAGCTGTAGCTTGTCATATCTGTCTCATTGGTTTACCCTGTTCATTTTAAGTGGTGTCCATTGAATAATTCACCAAGAGGATTTCCTCTGTAGTAAGATGGTTGTACTGGTGCGCTGATCTCAGGCACATGCATACTATCAGTATCATCAGTAAAGATAAACTTCTCCTTAATGCAACCGCTGTGTCAGATTTCAAAAAAGCTTTACGGTGAAAGCACACCATGCAATAATCTGAGTACAGCGCTCAGCCACCAAAACAAGCCATAGAGATACCCACCATGTTGCGGAGTCAGTAAAAGTCAGAAATAGCGTTATAAATATTCACTTACCTTTTGATCTTCATCGGAATGCACTCCAGGAATCCCAGTTCCACAAATGTTTGTTTTGTTCGATAAAGTTAATCTTTATGTCCAAATACCTCCTTTTTGTTTGTGCGTTTAGTAAACTATTCCAAATGCACAAAGCGTGGGCACTAAGTCCAGACACAGTCAAAAGTTCCATTACAGTTTGTAAAAACATGTCAAACGATGTATAGAATCAATCTTTAGGATGTTTTTATCATAAATCTTCAATAATATTCCAACCGGACAATTCCTTTGTCTTTAGAAATGAAAGGGAACGGAGCTCATGCTCACGGCTGCGCGCGTAACTAAACTAAAGGCTTTCAGCCTGACCAATGGTTCAAACAGCTCTTATTCGCTCTCCTTTCACAATAGAAGCCTGAAACAACATTCTAAAGACTTGACATCTAGTGGAAGCCTTAGGAAGTGCAATCTGACCCCACAGACACTGGGTATTGGATAGGCAATCACTTAAACTACAAACCTCAGATTTCCCACTTCCTGGTTGGATTTTGCTCAGGTTTTTGCCTGCCATATGAGTTCTGTTATACTCAGACATCATTCAAACAGTTTTAGAAACTTCAGTGTTTTCTATCCAAATCTACTAATAATATGCATGTCTTAGCTTCTGGGCCTGAGTAGCAGGCAGTTTACTCTGGACACGCTTTTCATCCAAATGTGAAAATACTGCCCCCCAGCCCAGAGAGGTTAATGATGGGGAGTAGGCTTGGGCGGTATCCAGATTGTCATACCGACCTTGTGCCATATCGATATATTCGGTAATACCGGCACTGAACACACTATTTTCAAACCCCCGCTGAGCTTTTGTAATCCAAAGGTTAGCAATGCTAACAAGTACATGTAAAATCGCATAGAATGGTAACTAAATGCTAAAGAGCACATCGCAAACATTTAGACAGCCTCTGACCTAAACTATTTTTAGGACAGACATCCCAGCTCAAAATTATAAAAGTAACTTCGAAATGTTAGTTTGCTGCACGCACAACACAATTATTAGACAGCAAGGCTCTTGATCCAGGAGGGGTTTCTGCTGTTACAGGCACTATAATTAATTTTGTAAGAAGCTAACCACTTAGCTAGATAGCTAACTAGCTACTAAATTAGCAAAACAAATGTACAGCTGCAGAGCATTTAGCACATTTTATAGACTGTTTACTTAAAAGTTATAAAACATCTAGCTGGTGAACATTTAGTTGTGAATTCCATACTGTAACCTGATCACCTGGCGTGTGCTGCACAACAATGAGTGACTCACAGGGCTCCGGTCTGTCATTGTGTGCTTGCAAACAAACACCATGTGACTGGGTACTAGTGGTAAGCTTCATAATGAAAAATTATCTGACAGGTGAAATGAAATACGCAATCATTGTCTATTAACATATTGCACAAGTTGACTGCAGGTATTTACTTGAAATGTAGCAACAAATATTCACATTTATGCAATCTCCAAAGAAATAGTTTCAACACTTGAAAAACCATCCTGTGGCTATTTCCAAATACCACGGTATATGCTATACCGTCCAAGCCTAATAGGGCGCAGCAATAGCAAAGTTGTATCGGAAATGCATCCACAGTAAGGAACAATAGTCAACTATAGCTCATTGTCAAACTGCCCTCTCCTCGATTTCCTCTCTAGAGCTGCTGGTATTCACTCTAGGTTCTGCTAGTGTTGTTCACACTCTGCCTCTCTTCTTTATGCTGCAGATGGGCTCTCATGTTCCAAACACCATCACAGCCTCTCCCAGTAGCACTGCAGACTCTCAGTCTGCTGCCTCTAAGCCTCTGTTGTCTAACACTCCACAAGTAGGCAGGACTCTCACTTCCATGTCCCATAGACGCTTGTGGCATGCAGCATATCCGCTTGATTTGGTTGGGAATGCTACAAAATGTCTGGTCTGACAACATATAAGTTAACATATTCAGCAGGCTTTTTGTCATTCCTTATGCATTTTTATGAATCGCTCCACCAAAAGGATGAGCTGCCGGTCAGCTTTCCCTTAGGACTTGCTGCATGCCTGTGTGTGGCCTGCCTTAGTTTTCTTAGCACTGGATTGGTGATTTAAATATGTATTTTGTTTAGGCACAGCTTGCCTTTTAGTAATTTTTCCCTTCCCCTGACTTGTTAGCATGATTTCCTCAGATGGTATTTCGCACAATGCAATGCTCATCAGCAATGTGTGATATGACAAGTTTTTCTTGAGTGTTTCAGCTGAACTGACATTTCAATCACTTTTTCAAACTACAATTTTATATGAATATAATCACCTGTGGAATCCTGATTCTTTTCCAGTCATTTAAAGTGCTAATCGGTTGAGTTAGTTGGATGTGCAGTGCACTCTGCTTAAAAAAATCTGAGGAATCAACCAAATCATGGGACAAATTCTGTTTAGAACGCACTTCTAAGGAATCAACAGGTCAAATGTCTAAGTAACTGATTCCTATGCGAGGAGAGCATTGTAATCTCTGTGTGTGATTATGAGTCGCTCACCCATCTGACGGTGCCTCTTCCTTCCTGTCTCCCAGGCCCAGCAGAGTGCCTCTGGAGCTGTGCCCCACAGCGCGCCCTCCACCTCATCTGACCCTCCCAAAGCAACATTCCCCGCCTACACCCAGTCCTCTGCCTCCTCCTCTAACCCCCCTAGTAACACCGTAGCCAAGCCCCCTGCCACAGTGACCAGTAAGCCAGCCACCCTCACCACCATGAGTGCAACCAGTAAGTTGATCCACCCTGATGAGGATATCTCACTGGTAAGTTGCTCCTGCTTTGCGTTTTGCCCTTTCACAGTAAGTAATGAATGAGAAATTACGTTTATCTGTGTCGTGTTACTTTTTTTGATACTTGTAATATTTATTTAAAACAAATTAGTTAAATCTATTGTGATTTGTCCTTGCCGTTGCACTGAAAGGGATAGTCTAGTGTTGCGTCCTGTCTAAGAATCCTCTCTGTGTTTGTCTTCCCGGTAACAGGAGGAGCGACGGGCTCAGTTGCCCCGGTACCAGCGTAACGTGCCCAGGCAGGGGCAGGTCCACATGTCTGCCCCTCCTGTGGCGGCTGTGGGCAGCATGATGCCCCCACAGCAGGGCATGCCCCCCCAGCAGCCTGGCATGAGGCACCCTATGCATGGTAAGAGATGTTATGGCATCACTAGACCACAAACTTGTAGCCTTGGATGGCACGAAAGACCCAAGTATCATACCAGTCAAAACATGTTTATTTTTGCATTGTGAGTGTGATGTTTCAATATACTTCCTCCTCCCTCCAGGTCAGTATGGTGGTCCCCCCCAGGGCATGCCTGGCTACATGCAGGGCGGGATGCCTCCGTATGGGCAGGGCCCTCCGATGGGATACCAAGGAGGGCCTCCCATGGGCATGAGGCCCCCCGTCATGTCTCCTGCAGGACGATACTGAAGAAGTCGCAACGACCTGGCCCCTCACTAGGTTTGGCGGTTAAACCTTTTCTCACCTTGTGCTTTTTAAAACTAGCCCAAGCCAATGAGCAGTAAGACCAACCAGTGATGGTGAAGAAAAGTATTGATGAGAAAAAATATATATACGCAGCACACGGACATTTAACATGACATCTTTAATGGGGAAAAAACATAGAAAAAACAAAACACACCAACTTGATGATAATGACAACTTTGTCGTTGTGCAGATTTGATACATGTATGGTGTTTTTCTTCTCATGTTTCACTCAGGTTTGTAGAAGTGAAGTGTGTTAAATATGGTTCATATTGTTTTGACTGCTCGCTGCTGGAGTAACATGATCGTACCCCCCCCCCCCTTACAAAAAGGCAAGTTTCCTGTAAATATATGATTTTCTGTTGTGTAGAGTAAGTCGGTGACGAGGCCCTCACAGCACACTTTGTGTGTTGTTGGACGCCCTGTCCCCAACCGTATGGTTGGTGAGGGTCCTCCTTTATGATGACGATTCCAACTGTTTAGTAGTTTACCACCAGATCTATGGATTATTATTATCTATCAGTCTCTAGCTTCATTCTTATTTCAGGTTTATTCCATGATCAAAAGGGTAACTTGTGTGAATTTATTCTCTGTACTGTTTTAAACAATCTATGTTGTAATAAAACTCACTTAAAATCCAACACTGTTTTCTTCCTGACCCGTGGATGGGGATGAGGCTTCATGAAGGTTTGTACCATGAAGGTTAGTACCTTCATCATGAAGGTTTGTACATAAATGTTGTATTTATGAAATATTGCTCAAATAATAGGATGTCAACTTTCTAGGGCTCTGGTATTTTTAAACATGTTTTAATATTCATTGTCTTGATGCAGATAAGTTTATAGCCTAGACCTTTTAATAGTAATCCAGTCATTTAATACCTGCACCCTGAATTAGTTTCTTCCTCACCTTAGGTTCACTAACATTTGCATGCAAGTGCTCTATACTGTGTGTGTGTTTGTGTGAGTAGTTGATGATAAATATATATTTTACTTGATGTCAGGTGTATTTTTTTTCCTAAACCACCTACTCATGTCCTCCGGTTGTCTAGCTTTTCAAGTCAGAGGGCCTTATTTGGTGTTAGTTCACTATGGTGCATCAGTGTTTCCCCTATATGCATTTAGCAGCAGCACAACGCCGCTGCTAAACAGTGGCCACCACTGCAAAAATAAATAAATAAATGACTAAAACCAGGAATATAGAAACGATAATGGAGCAATATATTTTTGAACTAAAAATCGCCATATAAAAACTAGACAGTCGGGGAGAATCTAAAATTCCAAAATGTCATGACATGGGTCCCCTTTGATTTTGTGTTTGAGTCGTTTAATTAAGAACAATGCATAAGCCATGGCAAAATGTGTAGAATTGCAGTAAACTTGCTTTAGAACAGCTACAGTTTCTCTGTGGCTGAGAGGAGGGCCTCTAAAATTTGCCATGCCCACTACCCTGCTAACTTTGCCACCGCTGTTGGAAAAAAATACTAGGGGAAACACTGCATAGCATATTTAAAATCGAAAAACCATTACTTTGAAACTTTTTTTTAAGCCATGTCTATTTTGATGGTAATGTCCTTATCTGCTTTTCAGCCTAAAACACAGATTTCTTGCGAAACAGGTCAGTTATATCTGTAAGTACCCATTCCCTTACCATAGTGTGGCTGTATCTTGCAACGGATGTACCGTTTTAGTAGTAACTAGTTATTGAATCTGAAATAATGCATTTTGGGAGTTTTTCCAAGATTTGTATGTATTATAGTTATTCTAAAGTACTTGCTCAAGATTTGCTACACCATTTGGTTGCATACACATGTAATGAATGCTGTGGTGTGCCATTGTTGCCTCTTTCTGTCTGGTGGTGAAGGGGGCTGTTCGGTGGAAACTGGACACATTTTTATCCCACTCCTTTGGTAAGTAGGATTTCACATCGGCATTGAAAGTATTTATACCCCTTGTTACAGCCTGAATTCAAAATGGATTAAATAGATTCCCACCCATCTACCCACAATACCCCATAATGACAAAGTGAAATCACGTTTGAAAATGAAATGCATATCTCATACGTAAGTATTCAACCCCTTGAGTCAATATGTTAGAATCACCTTTGGAAGCCATTATAGCTGAGTCTTTCTGGGTAAGTCTGAGCTTTGTGCAAATATAATGCAATCTTAATTCTTCAAGCTCTGTCAATTTGGTTGTTGATCATTGCTAGACAGCCATTTAAGTCTTGCATTAGATTTTCAAACCGATTTATAAAAAAAATAATTATAAGATTTTTTTTAGTAATCTTAACTAGGCCATTCAGGAACATTCAATATATTCTTGGTAAGCAACCCCTGGGTATATTTCACCTGTGTTTTAGGTTATTGTCCTGCTGAAAGGTACATTTATCTCCCAGTTTCTTGGAAAGCAGACTGAACCAGGTTTTCCTTTAGGTGTTCATGTGCTTAGCTCTATTCTGTTTCTTTTTATCCTAAACTTGCTAGTCCTTGCTGACGATGCAGCCACCACCATACTTGAAAATAAGAAGAGGGGTAGTCATTGACGTGTTGTGTTGGATTTGGTACAAACACAACACTTTGTATTTGGGACATAAAGTTGATTTCTTTGCCACATTTTTTTTTATGCTGTACAGGCTTCCTTTTCACTCGGTCATTTAAGTTAGTATTATGGAGTAACAATGTTGATCAATCATCAGTTTTCTGTCACAACCATTAAACTCAAGTGTTTTATTGGCCTCGTGGTGAAATCCCTGAACGGTTTCCTCTCCGGCAACTGAGTAAGGAAGGATGCCTGTATGTTTGTAGTGACTGGCTGTATTGATACACCATCCAAAGTATTACAACTTCTCCATGCTCAAAGGGATATCCCATGTCTGCTTTTGATTTTAATTTTACCCACCTACCAATAGATACCCTTTGCGAGGCATTTGAAAACCTCCCTGGTCTTTGTGGTGAATGTTTTTGAAATTCACTGCTCGGCTCGGGAACCTTTATCTGTATGTGTGGGGTACATGAATGAGGTAGTTGTTCAAATCATGTTAAGCACTATTATTGCACACAGTGAGTCCATACTATTTATATTGTGACTTAAGCAAATTTTTACTCCTGAATTTATTTAGGCTTGCCCTAACAAAGGGGTTGAATACTTTTTGATTCAAGATGTTTCAGCTTTCCATCTAATTAATTTGTATAAAGTTTAAAAAAACAAAAACAATTCCACTTTGACATTGTGTGCGGCATTGTGCAAACCAGTGACAATCTCAATTGAATCCATTTTTAAATTCGGGCTGTAACACAAAGTAGAAAAAGTCAAGGGGGTGAATACTTTTGGAAGGCACTTGCCGACGATGGCAGTTGTAAAGTAATGATTGACAAGTTCATTTGAAAACACTCCCAAACAATATTACGTAAAAAAAAAAATAATAAAGTTATGATCATTATGTTTACAGATGAATAGATTATTAATAATTATGGATTATAGTATCGGGCCTGTTAGATGTCGTCCTCAACACGCGTCCAAACTTGTCTTCCAACTTTCGCAACAATGCTCAAAACTGTCTTGGATATGCTGCTGTCATTAATACTCCACAATGCTCCATAAAGCTGTTACTAGGATTAGCTTCACCATTATAATTGAATTCTCCCCAGTTATAAATAATTGTCAACATGCATCCTATAACATCCTTTTAAAGGGAATATTGGCCTGTTTGTTCATTAACTATACATTTCACATAAAGCAAATGGACATGTTATTTCACAAGACAATGTAGGCAGTGTCACAGTTGCTCTCCCCTTGCTGATGTGCATACATGTATCCTAATGTAAGAATCCAAATGCTTTGTATCAAAACACTCACTGTATTATAATAATAAATCATGTGTATACTGTACAATTTTCAGTGTTTTTTTTTTCAAGCCTATCTCGTTAAACCCATTTTATACCAGGAACAGGACAGATCTGAACCATCTTTGTAAGAGGACCACTAGATGTTCTTGTTGGGTCGTGAACTTGACTTTCTCAAATAACCGTTTCCAATATCTCCCATGACATTACAGTGAATAGTTAGTCTTGTGGTATGTTGTAACTTTTATAACATTTTATAAACCTTCACCACATTAGTTACTTTGAAATTGTTTGGTTGATACCTAAATATATTTTCTTAGTAGCAGTATTTGGCTGAAATTGACAGATTTTTGCACCTTTACAAATGGCTAAGAACTCAGTTTTATACTCTTAGTATAAGGTCAACACACTTTGTCTGGCTTCAGTATTTTGCATTTGCAGAACCATCTCATCTTCGCAGATAAATATTTTGTAGCAATGGTGGGCGTGGCTATTTGCTTTGACACTAGTGAGGGAGTAATTTAGAAACCGCTCTTCCTCTTTAGAGTTAAGGTTTGGGGCGGCGCATATTAGAAGTTCCTGTAACTAGTCACCAATTCCCCCTCATCTGGCTGAGACCCCCCCCCCCCCCCACACACAGTCAGTGAACCACACTCAATTCTAGTTTACTACTCCACTTATGTCTGAGGTTCACTGCATGCTGCTCAGTGTTTGTGATAGCTTCATAAGAACAAGGGAAGTCATTATGACTCTTCATCTGACAGGTGTTTGGCTGCTGCTCATGACACATACTGTGTTGGGTAAGTTGTGTTTTTGTAACTTTTGGTGTGGGTTTAGTTAATTGGGAACTGTTGGCCACAGGAGGCTGCTGAGGAAAGGACGGCTCATAACGGCTGGCGTGAATGGAATGGCATCAAACGCATGGAAACCACGGGTTTGATTTATTTGATACCATTCCACTCATTCCTCTCCAGCCATTAACACGAGCGTGTCCTCTCCAATTAAGGTGCCGCCAACCTCCTGTGGTGTTGAAATTTTCCTTCTGCCATTGCACGTTTTAGATTACTTTATTAGGGAGTAGTAGTTTAATGCCTATCAAAACAGCACTTGTTTGGTTTAGTCTAACCAGAGCCCTGTAACTGTTCCAGAATCACTACATTGATCATTATGCAGATGCTTTCTTGACCAGGTTAGGGAGATCCAAACTATGCTGTTGGTACAGTGGGCTAACATTATATGATCACCAATTAAAAAAACAATGACTCTAAGTGGTCAGTGGCAGAGGCGTCACTACAGACAGCCTGGTTCCATTCCAGGCTGTATCACAATCCGCCGTGATTGGGAGTCCCATAAGGCGGTGCACAATTGATCCAGCGTCGTGCGGGTTAGGGTTTGGCTGGGATAGGCCATCATTGTAAATAAGAATTTGTTCTTAATGGACTTGCCTAGTTAAATAAAGGTAAAATAAAAACGGGGAGCTAACGTATTACCTTCTCTATATGTTGCCTCCTAGTGTTCTGTGATATGGAATTCCTGGAGAGAACGCAAGGTGACTCTATAGAGTTCTACTGTATCTCTGAGTTCAATGCCTCCAAGCCCATTGGGTTCTACCTGAAACGCAAGTGGCTGCAGCCCAACAGAGAGGTCCTGTTCATGTTTACTTACCAAAAGCCTGTGTTTCACCTTGACGTCAAAGAGCGCATCCATGTCACTGGAGACCCGAGTACTCACCGGGTCAACGTGACCCTCAGCCAGTTGAAGGGAACAGACACAGACATCTACTACTGTGAGTTTGTCTTCCCCGATGCCTACAGCATAGATCAAAAGATTCCAAGCAAGATGGAGTTATTTCTGTACGTCGCCGATGCTGGTGAGTATTATTTATGGATTCCTCCATAGATTAAATTTGTTTCATTGCTGCGTGTGGAGTTATTGACATCATGATGTGTCAAATAGTCACAGCAGCCTGCCAGTTTCCCCCTTTTTTGGTAATGACTCCAGATGCCATAGCTGAGCCACACTGTTCATGTTATGCATCCTGACACTGCTTCCTCCTTAGAATAGCCCCGGCTATAGCAATATACTCTCCTCTCCCACGCCCTCATAGCCAGTCATACTACTGTTTGTTTCCCATGTGGAGAAGATGCCCCAGACAGCAAGATGGATGTAGGCCTAATAGAGACGTGCGCCGGGGGGTCAGCTGTCCTCCCCTGCCTCGCCCCCTACGGTTCCCCCTCGGCCATGGAAGGGGTATGCCTGAAGAGGCGGTGGGGCCGGGCTCCAGTGGAGGTGCTGTTCCACTCCAAGCGCCTCTTTTCCTCCGCCTCGTTCCCCCCAGAAGAGAGGCTTCACCTGGGCACGGGGCTGGGCGGCCTGACCTACAACCTCACCCTGCTAAAGATGCAGCCGGAAGAGAGCGCCTTTTACAGCTGTGAGCTGCTGCTCCCCGGCAGGCCCGACAACAGTGCCAGGCTAGGGAGACACGTCTACTTTGTGTCTGTGCAAGGTGGGTCTTTATCTACGTCCCCAGAGTCAGATAAACGCATGGATATTTTTGTCTGCGTCTAGTACGAAGGGGAACTTGGAGGTAGTATCGCGAGACAATACTAGCTAGCGTTAGCGCAATGATTCAAACCGCACACATAAAATGGTATCCACAAGTTCATCTGCCAAAATCATCCCTTTTTTAAACTGTAAATTCATGCCAGAAAATGTACAGTTTCTGTGTAAGCTGTTTCTATGACGCTGTATTGTTTATTAACTCTACTAGCCAATTCAGTAACTCGGGTAACAATGATCAAACCGACAATGTTCTGTTAGTAATTCATTTAATGTTCATCATACACAGTATATGAAGGGTTGTCAATGTATTTTTAATTCAGGAAGTGAGTTGACATTCTGTGAAAGGCTTTAAAGTCTGACACCACATATTGGGTTTTATTGTTTGCAGATGTTAGGTGTAGCTGTACGGGTTATGCTCCACTGATCTATGTCCTTTCTGCTGCTGTGGGGCTGCTACTCATCTTCCTTATGGCCCTGGGAGTGGCTTATTATGTGAGTAGGACTGAAACCTACTTACTATGGACAAAAATATTGACACAGAATATTACTTATGGTAGCCAGTTTTTTGCTGCTTTCATCACGTCATAATTTAAAAAGCATTACAACCTCACATTCTGCAAATTTCTCATACATTTTCTTGAAATCACAAAACCATTATTTGCTCTGAGTTTATAAAGCCACATTGTAACCTCTATGGTTGTAGGACTGGGGAGACATATTGTAATGTTTTTAGTTACTTACTCATTTGGTAGCTACTGTACTCCTCTAGTGACAAATTTGTCAGTACCATAACTGATTTCTGACCGGTAAGACTAGGTACCAGTGATTTATCAAATTCAGGAAGGATGCCACTTTTGAATCAAAGCAGCCATCCTCTTACTATTCACAGAATTTCACACAGGAAATATACTAGTTTCACTAGTTGTTTTCACCTGCTGCCTTCTCTGATTGGCTTCTGTCCTCTGTCAGGGTAAGACCCGAGGCGACCGTGTCAAACCGCAGCCCCACCAGGTCTCCATCTACGAGGAGATGGTCAGGGTGCGGCCCCCCAACCGGAATGGAAAAGTGTCCCCCTCTTATCTGGAGGAAAAGGATGCTTCCGCCTATGACACCCCCCCTCTGAGGTCTCGACAGGAAAACCACTATGAGAGGCCTGAAGGGGTACCACTAGTATCTGAAACTGTTGGGGAGATGTGAGGAACGAGGTCCGCCCAATCTCACCAACACTGTTTGATTACTCATTTATAAACTGGAGTCTGAACTACAACATCCATCTTAGCCCACCTAATTTAGTTTGTTGTACTGTAAATGCTGTTGTGGAGTTTCAAGGATGTTTTGTATTTGATGTAAATGCTGGCAGCTGAATGTTGTAGCTTAGCTTTTATAATAGGAATGGTATTCAATTTTTTTTTTTTATAAACAAGAGTGTAATACGTGTCTTGATTAGTATTTTGACATGGTACATTTATCCATGCCCACTGTCCAGTCCACAGGAAACTGTTATTATTGCCAATCGAGGAGATGGGAGACAGGACTTGCAGCATGATCTAGAAAGGAGTTGTATTTTAGCCCTTGGCAACGCAGACGCTCGTGAGCATAGTAATTAACAGATTTCTAAATGTATTTTGCGACGTGAGCGGTGTAGTCATGGTATTAGTCCGACTGCGTTGCATGCGCTACAAAATAAATGTAGAAATCTGTTATTCAATTATTGCACCAAGGAGCATCTGCATTGCCATGGGCTAAAATAGAAGTAAAAAATAAACCTCACTTATAACAAGGGGTGCTTCTCAAGTGTCAAGTAAAGTGGATTCCTCAGTGGTGCGTCTCAATAGTCTAGTGGCTTTGTGTGGGCGAGTTGTCTAAAAGTTGCTTCCTTATCCGTCTGCATCTAGTTACTAGCTTTCTCTGGGGGTTCTTTGTCTCTAGAGGTCCACATGAAAAATCAAACCCACAGTGAAGACTACACAAGAAAATCAACAAGACGCTTTTTAACAGCCAAGAAAAATGTCAATTTATTAATATAGTCCGAAAGAAGCGCCATAACTTATGGAAACATGTTTTTTCCGGTGCATGTCATTAACAATTACATTCTATGAGGAGAAAAAATAAAAGCCACAACTTTCTCAGCACAGACATTTCTCCTTAAATTTTTTTTTCTTAAATAAAAAAGGCAGAAGGCAGAGTACCACCTCCTCCCCCATACAAAAACCGGACTGCCTTAAGTCATGGGCTTTTTCTCAGTATAACCCACAGTGCTTTAGCAGAAGGATAAGCGCTCATTGGTTAAGGATTACACAGCATGGTGAAGCAATACAAAGTTTTGCCATAAATCTGATGGGGGGGGGGGGAGAAAATCTAACATAGCACAACAAAGACACACCCCTACATCGAACCCCAGAGTACGAGTCCCAAGAGAAAAGCAGGCCTGGACTCTCCCTCCCACTTGTGCATAGATCATGAGCCTTTAAAAACCAGCTTCCCCCCTCCACTTCAAATCTGTCTCCTGAAAACCATCTATTAGACATTGAATACCTGCCACAGGAACAGAGACATAAGAGTAATGCACAATGCTCCTGAATGTTACAGGATGGAACCTCAAAGAAAATACATAAGTAAAACTAAATCACTGCCTTTTGACAATTTAAACCATTGATCATTTTTGTTTCAATGTAAAGCAATTTCTACATCGATTTTTCATGTAAAGCACTCCACATTCTCTCTCAAAAAGTTCATTTTCAGTCATTTATTTGGTAAATATGTAACCGCTACGGATTTTTAGAATCAATGGTATTTCATATTCTATTTAAATCCCTACCTTTCAGTGCTTGGAGTTAGATTTCTCAAAGTTATTCTAATTTAAAACTCAAATTTAAATAAAAATGGTGGAGTTCGAACTCTGGAAATCCTGGCCTTCCCGAGACAAGAGCCACATCTTTACGAGTGTGCAAGATAGTAAGCAAATTGCGTTGCCTTTTTACAAGACAAAATTCAAATAAATCAATACATATGTCTGTCGACATCAAAAAAGAGAAATTAAAAATTGAAATACGACACAACACTGATCAATCCCAGAGTTCTGAAAGTAGCATAAATCTTAATTTTGCAAAGTTGGTTTTATGTTCATATTCATTTGATGGAAGATGGAATTTGTCTTTTTCAACATTTTCATTATAAAATTCCTTTTTCCTCAACTTCAGACAAATGAAATGTTTGTAAACGACAGGTGGCTTTGCAAAAAAAAAGAAAAAAGAAAAAGATAGGCACCTCTGAAATGAGTCCTGTAACAAACTCACATCCCCACATTATCCCTTTCCATTTCTCCATGAAGTTAACATAGGGATTACTAGTCCTACTACTATCTATGGCCACAATTCTTAGATTGTAAATTTTTTGTCTTTTTTCATTACATTTATATGTAATCAGAACAAGATGGTGCAATACTCAATGATAATCCTTGTTTTGGATTATTCCACAATAAAAGCCACTATAAGGTAGATAAACATTTTACAGATAAAACACGTTTTTTTCCCCCCATTAAGTCCTTGAGTAAACATTTACACATGAATTATCACCCTCTCCCCTCAGTACTTAGTCTCGTTTGTCTACGATTAGCTGAGTGAGGGGTAGAAGACACTCAGTGCCATGTTAGAAGATAATAACAATGTCTATCAAAATATAGTTGACAAGCAAAAAATAAACTGAATAAAAGAACAGACAATGTCAATACACAACATACTGAATGGAACATGACAGCAGTCCTAAGCCTGCCAAGCACACAGTCGTTTGCACACATACATTTGACTTTCAAGCACACAAAATGATTTTTGCACATTTTTTTATAATTTTTTATATATATATTTTTTTTTAACTGATGACCTCAAAAAGCTTGGAAGTGTACAAGTCAGACTTTTCTTTTTTTTTTTACAAAAAAAAAACAAACTTCACATTACGTTATTGGCGCTCCTTGATTCAAGTATTTGTGTATTTTTGTGTTGATATGTTTAATGATATTTTTCTCTACTGGGAAAGTATGCATTTAAAAAACAGGAGATTTCAGGTTGGGTTGTTTAGACAAATTCACATACAAGTACTTCAAGGTACTTTACTGTAATATGTTCATAAATCCAGAACGTGCATATCCAACTCCAGGTAGGAAAGACATTACTCATGATCCATCAAGTACCAGTTTAACCCCTAACCCCATTCCATTTCCTTCGTATCACTTATTTGCGGAGGGGAATAAATATTGCTCATCTTCAGTTTGTATTGAACCCAGACCTTTTAAAAGGAACAAAAGGTTTCAGGAGGTTGAGATCCAAGGTGTCTGTTGATGTGCTACCTACCACACACCGTACGTACATGTGTATATATATACACACACACACACACACACACACACACCTATCTATAGTTAAGCTGTAGCGAGAGCGCACGGCGTGCCACTCAGTGCTGGTGCAGCAGGGGTTTTCCCCCCCACACCGAGCGGACGTTTGGAGGCCCCCACCCAGCTAATTGGTCTCTCTGAGCTTGGATCAAGGCAGTTACAGAAACAGGCAATAGTGATTTTTGCTAGTGTGCTGCTGGACACCTCACAGAGTCCCAAAAGGTAGCCTTATCCCATTTTTTATTTTTTTTTTTTGTAAAGAATTTTTGTACCTTTTTGAAATGCGCCCCCTCTCGTTGCCCACCGCAGACGCAGTGAGGCGAGCGACCTGGGCTGATACAGTGGGCCCGAAGCCATCTGGGTCTGTGGAAATATACAGTTGTGGGCCTGCTTTGGGCGGAAACACTAACAAATAGGATAAATACAGCATCCACAAAAAGGCTCCCCAGCCTGCATTCTGGAAGTTAGAGGACTGGAGACATTTCAGCTAGAAGTGCAGCGCTTTAGTTCTAACATATTATAGATGTTATTGATTTTTGTACTTTTTTATTTTTATTTTTTAGATTTTGTGTCAAACTTCATATTAAAAATGACGTTAAAATTGAATTTCATTTTTGGTTTAAAAAAATATGTACCCGGGATTACCCGTCAAACTGACTGTGCACCGTAGCATACTTGGATCCCGCAAACTCAGTAAAGATTTTATCCTCAACAACGGGGCATTCCCCACTAAAGCAAAGACTGCCTAAATGGCACCCTATGTCCCTATATAATGCACTACCTAGTGAACAGGGTGCCATTTGAGACACAAGCCATATTATCTCAGGAGTCCAGGATGAGGTGTGTTGCCTCCACCCATCTGTTTGATCCCTCCTGCCCCCCTGCCTCCATCACAAAGGTTATCAAAGATCCTCCATCCAGAGAGAAGAGCTCTTTCTCCAGATCGTATAACATGGGCTAGTTTTATAGATTATATATTTTTTGGTATTGGCACATAGGATAACATAGGCATCTTACATGCAGAATGGGCCTCTACATTGTAACATAGTTGGGAAGGGAATTCATTACTATTCCATTCCCAAAAAACAATTCTCCAGCCAATACAAGTACTACGGCACAGCTTGCCATTAGTTAGTGTAGAACTTGGCTCTCTTACACTACAGCAAAAGGACATACATACAGAGAGAGCTGCATCTTTTAACGTCGTCTCCTACCCTGAGATCAAGCTGACAGGAGATCAGTCTTCTTCAGCACAGTAAAGAGAGGCCTACTATACCTCCACTCCAGTGGTACTAACTCCCCATAGAGGGAGGGTGGAAGTTTGGAATACGACAGTGTTGTGGTTTAAACCCAGCTATAAGGACCAGGAGCAGACATGTTCTAAGTGCTGAAGGGTACATACATCAGGAGGTCGTTGGGTCTAGCGCTGTGAGTCGGTGCTCAATCCTTAGGGCAGGATTGGCACGTTGGCTGTAAAGGGCCCGCAGCCTCTAGTCTTTTGCATAGAGACAGAACTGAGTCGCTTTTTATGTCTGGTCAAGGAGAGGGCCGTGGTCTAGGTTGGTTGCTTTGGAGGGGACTGGAGGAGGGTGTAGCGTAGCAGCTGTGTGAGGGGGCAAGGGGACAGCCCTGGCAGAACCCAGGTGGAGCAGATAGGCAGGACACACTCACCCATCTGAGACACCCTATTGGTCTAACTTACACATCTTGAGATACTACCTGGAAGTACTACAGCATACTGTCCAAAACAAAGCAATGATCAATCAATCAGTTAAGATACTAACTAATAATAGACAATCAATGACGGGCTGTAGTATTGATCCTCGTTTGCATCCAATACACAGGATGAACATACAGAGGCACCTCTGACCAAAGTGTTTCTGCATATGAACAGTGAAAAGGGCTAGTTTCAAGCAGCCACCTTGAAAAGACCACTGCATGTAGACAAAAATAAACCAAAAAATACACAACGTCAAATGAAAACTAAATAAAATTCATCAAACACTGGCAAAATTCCAGAAATTTGACTGTCTCTTGACTTCCAGCTAAAGTGATCTTTGTGTGAAAGAAGATTAGGGGAAATGGAGAGGGTTGGTTGAGACAAGGTCGAGTGCTGCTGGCGCGGTCGTTAGCTAGCTAGCTCCGTGCTGATTGGCCAGTCTTGGAGGGAGCGTGGTTTCCTGCCGGGCTGAGGGTGTCCAATGAGAGAGCTTGGTGCAAGCCCAGGAGGAAATGCTGCTGTGGGGGTAGCCTTGCCTAGCGACCGTCGCCATGGGCACCACAGCAGAGAGGCACTCAGTGGACCGTGACCATTGCCCCTCCCCACTCCGACCGACCGTTGGCCGGAGACAGGTAACATTGCATGTCTAGCATCTCCAGACAAGAAAAAGGCTAAACATTTTGGAGTAACAGTGATATTCACTTTGATATAGTTAAAAGGAAATGTCTTTAGAAAAAAAATCATACACGGCAGACTTTTTTTGTTGTCAGATAAAAGTAGATTTCCATTTTTTTTCTCTCTCTTCATCCTGCTACCATTTCAAAGTTCATACAAGTCCTTGGACCAAAGAGGAACAAACAAATGTCAGAAGTTATTTCCAAGTATAGATACAGTACAAAAAGAACAAGTTCTTTTTTTTGTCTTTTTTCAGTTTTCAAAGTTGCTGCTCCATTTTTCTGATTTACTGGTTTGCAAGTTGAAGCGTTTAGCTCTCTTTATAAGTGCTATGATAAAACCCTTTCAAATGGACAAAAGGTTAGTCTCTCTTTTACATTTTTTGTACAGTACCAATTACAAGGAACACTCGTAGTAGATCTACTGCATTAGGAGAAACCCCTCTTATTTGGTATTGTGCCCCTCCAGTGACTCCCCTCAGTCTGTTCGGTGTGGCTGTGGCAACGCGGAGAGGAAGGGCTTTCTGATGGTGCTTTCTCATGTAACCCAGATCAATGAGGAGTTTCAGGGCTGCAGGGACCGTTTCTGAATGCACAGTTATAATAGTAACACCATCCTCGCTCCTCTCCGCAATAGTTTTTCTTAGGGGGTGGGGTCAAGGGGGCGACCTGGTGGGAATCAAAAATGAGCAAAGGTAACGTTTCTGTAGTTCTTAAGTTCTTTGCTTAGATCAACAACGACAACAAAAATCAAGAACAAAAAATGTAAAGAAACCAGCTCCTGTTTTGACTTGAGCGTGGACGGAAGAAGGGTCTGTGGCGTATATATTGCACAATGTAACTGTCACATCAAGTTGAAGCGTTTTTTTGTCGTCGTTTCCAGAAATTGGTGGACCATAATGGGGACGAGAGGGTCAACAACGGAATCGACTAATAATGTTAATTGACAAGAAGCACCTGTAAGTCCCGTTAGGTGAGTATAGCTGAAGTCATAGTTCTTCTGAGCAGTGGTAATCTGAACTCCCAGACGTGAATGATTAGGTTCCATCGGACATATACTCAAGCACACATAAAACAGACGCAGCTAGGTCGGTCAATGTGTAATAATCTCTGTTTATGTTGCGATAGATATAAAAACGCGCCTGGATATACAAAAAGAACAAAAAACAGCAGTGTAAATCCCTTTAAGAACAAATGAACGACCCAAAAAACAGAAAAGGTTTTAACTGATGATTGGTTGGGTCAGTGTTGACAGGCCTCATACTGCCGAGTGACTTGGGGGGGGGGTCGTATTCATTAGTGCACACGTGGCAAAACGTTTTGCAACAGCATGCGAAAACAAGCTTTTCTTATTGGACAAAGTTCAGGTAGTCCCTCAGTTTCGGTCCGTTTGCTTCCATTTCGTTCCTTGTGAATACGACCTTGGTTGATCACACTTGTTCTGTTCCATTCACTGGCTCAGAGATGGGAACTGTGCAAGCTTTTAAACTCATACAATTTTTCTTCAGTTTCAAAACAATGAAAAAGGCTTGAGATTGAAGGAGGACCTGGGCCGCAGTAGAGCACTTAAGGCTAATATTAGTGCTTGGAAACAAAACAACATAATTAAAAGGTCTTTGAACCACATCATTGGCCACGGGCATGCTGGGAATGGTATTTTTTTAAATCAATTTGGAGCTTCGTGGGCAAAGGAAAGATTCAAAATGGCAGCTTTTTCGATTGCTTCTCCTTAACACTTCACACAGAATGTGCGATATTCATGGAAACTTAAAAACACTTAATGGTTCTCTCTTCATTGAGTCTTTTTGACATTACATTTTTGTTTGCTTCCAACATCAAATACTAAAAACAAAATCCCCTTTTAAAAAGACAACTAAAAAGAAGAAAACGTAAAAACCGAAGGGTGTAGGGGTCAGCAGTCTTGTGTCGTCGCCCCCAGCCTTCCGGTACACGATTCACAGTTCCGTTGATACTGATTATCGCCACATGATTTGCTTGGTTTTGCTCCTGTTCATTGTCATTTTTTTGTGTATTTCTGTATTTATTATTCATATTTTTCCACTGTCTGTTCCAGCGTTGAAACATCCATCCTCATGGTTGGTTCGTTAGTGTGTTGTCCTACATGGACTCTCCACTCAGCAAGTCGCCTGGCAACAGCGTGTTGATGGGGTTAGGGCTCCCGATGACGCCACGACTGTCATCGCCACTAGGGGGCCCCCACAGGCTGGAGTACTGGGGCACGCCCCCCCACAGGAGGTCTCCGCCTCCGCCCGTCTTGGCTCCTCCCCCCAGGCCCCCACCACCGCTGCTCCAGTGATGGCCAATAGCGTGCTGCTGCGAACCTCCGCCTCCTCCCATGCGTGTCTGATTGGTGCCGGGGTTGGGCTGCCAGCTGGTGGTGGGCGGGAGCTGCTGCTGGCCTTGTGCAAAGTAGCGGTTCACCTCCTCCTCCCCGGCAAACTCCGCCAGGATGGTGGTGTTCCCCAGCACACACCTAAGAGGACAGGTGTCAGTTATACATCACATACTTACAAGTGTTACAGTATCAACAAGCATTTTCTTACACCTAGTGAAGTACAGTACAAGTATTTCCTTATAGGCTTTGACAATTTGTCAGTGAGATGTATATAGCCTAGAAGTTGAGACGATATTTTGTCTTTTGTTTTAGGTCAGACGGAGATAATCACTAGCCTAAACAACATAGAGTATGGGTGAAAGAAAACCCACTCCAAATCTTTGTATTTTTTTCCATTAGTCCACTGTTGATACAGTCCCACAATGCTTTTTCATGTCAGCAGTGAAGTTTAAGATATTGGAGTTTCAAGAAGAAAATGAGTCACCGGCCACATCATGGCGACGCATGCTTTTTCCCCTTCAAGTATGGGAGTCTTACATGTGCAGGGACTTCTGGGCCTTGGCAGCCTCCTCCTTGGAGCTATATCGCACCACAGCGTTTCCCTGGGTCAGGAAGAGGTGGAATGTGATGAGGGGGCCGTGCTGCATGCACAGCGTCCGCAGGGTGGAGCCGTCTATCTGGGGGGTGAGGTTCCTCAGTACCAGCCAGCTACTGGTCCTGTTGGAGCTGTCTGTGCTCCAGGTGGTGCCCTCTGAGAGAAACAGAGAGGGGAACATGATCAGTCAATATTCAGGTCCACACAAAATATATATCAATCATTTTTGGTCAATAACTTGTCTTCTTTTAATGACAACATATTTGTATGTATGTACATGATAAATTGTCCATTGTTTGTCTATGCATGTTCTTTTCTTAAAAACAACATATTTGCATCGTCTCATGTAAGCACTTTTACTACTCAGTGTGACCTTAGGACCCATGCCACAATAAGGTCACACAGTTTAGGTTCTCTTTGAAGCCATGACAACAGTCCTTTAAGTCTTCTCTAGTAAGCCGCAAGACTTCAGTTTGACAAGGGCCTCTAACCACAGCGGGGTGTGTATTGCTCCACCTTACTACAGCGAGTGACGAGGGGAGAGGAGCTCAAAACAAAACATGGGGGAGTATCACACTCTACAACGACCACACCTAGGAACATTACACGCCTATGTGGTGTCTTACGCTATGCTTCTTTAGGTAAATGTGTCAAAAACATTATGTTAGGATAGGATGTTGACAAAGCACAAAGTAGGGTCAGCTCAAATCTACAGTCAATGGTTTTCAATGAGCATCAAGTCATGAATTGACTTTAAAAATCAATCTCAAAACGACTAAGTGATTTTCCTCTACTAGGTATATTACCAGGTTTAAGTCTTTCCAGTGTTATTACAGAGGAACTCCCCCGGTCTATAATTCAGGCTGAGGAGTTGTACTGTGGCATCTCACCTGAGGTGTACGAGCTGCTCCAGCCTTGGGCCAGGCCCAGGGAGTTTCCTCCCCAGGTGGAGGAGGGCTTGGCAGGGTTGGTGAGGCCCGGAGGGGGTCTTGAAGGGGCTGTGTTGTTACGGGGCCCCTGGGGGACCTTCCACAGCTCGTGGGATAGAGAGGCCTGGGAGGGGTGGGAGATGGGCCCCGGGGACCAGGTGGACTTCATGTCAGATAGTTTACCTGAGCGAGAGAGAGAGAGCGAGAGCAAAGAGGGGGACCTATGAGATACTGTTATAGAGATGGAGACCCTCTATGGAAGCCTATGTTCTATGACAGATACTTCGAAATCTAACTTTGGGCAGATGCAAAGTTTTAAAAAGAAGCCCCACATTAACACTTGTTCATCAACAAGAAACCTCAATCTTGACTTCATGGGTTTATATGAGTCATAATGGAGATGGCATTGAGGACTACAAGAAACATGAACGTAAAAACAGAATGCAGATCACTCAGACATTTAAAGGGGGACATTTTTCAAGTATTTATAGCAATTGTCAGTGGGTTGCTTAAAGGCAACAAAAATGTCATGTCAACACATACTTATGAATAGGGGTCTAGGGCCACAACATTCAAAGCATTTCTTGATTTAAACACTCAAACTTTTCATTCCATGAGGAATACAATGCAATCACATCGTGGAGCACTTGATACACCGGCACTGGGTAGTTGGTAGTAGGATTAAATTAGGCAAAAGAAGGACCTATCTACCGTAACACTCAACAAACACAGACCACACACAAACAATAGGATAAAGGTGTGTTGCTATGGTGGTAATTAGGGGAAGGGGGTCAAGCTTGGGGACCATGGATCAGCATGTCCACATAGGCGGCTGGAAGGGGGAGGCTGTGGTCTGTACCTGCACACTCCTCATCCGGGGAGGACAGACTGAAAGAGCTAGTGTAGCAGCCACTGACTGGCCAGTCCGTGGAGGGGGGCAGAGCACCGTTCTGAGGCGGTGAAGGAGGGGAGGAGCCTAGCCGTGGTGACCCATTGTTATGGAAAGAGGGGGTGGTGGGGAAAGAAACATGTACAACTTGATTTAAAGAAAGTGTATAAATACAATAGGGCCTGTGCCACTGGATGACATGGTCACAACAAGTGAGGTAGTACTGTAACCCCTTCAGTGCCATGGAAAGGAATAGGATAAGCTTAAAGTTGTCAATATAGTAACACAAGTCAACACCTGTTTGAGAATCAACAGCAGAGACCTGCCCTGTTAATGAGAGTATACAGTCTATTTGACAATCTGTGTATCTTAACAAAGCCAACTAACTACAGACTCCCTGATTGACCCCCTCCTCACCTCCGCTGCGGTCCCGGAGCAGGTAGCGGTTGACGTCCTGGATGTTGGTGTTGATGGTGGGGCCGCTGGGTACACTTCCTGGGGTCATGTTGGGGTCGTTCTCAGGGTCAATGTTTTGCAGGCCCTTCCAGGGCACGCCTGGACAGAACTCTGAGACAACGGAGGACAAATGGTTATTTATCCTTTAAAAACTCACATGATTTTGTGGGGAACAATTTAAAGTTTTCCTCCTTTCTAAATCTTTCTTCTCTCTAAAATCAAAACCGTTTAGAAGAGTTTTAAATCTCTTTTCTTTGTCCTCTATCAGTAAAGTGTGTCAGGATCACGTGTGAAATTATGTTTGATCTGATTGAAATGTTGGTCTTCTCTACCAACCTGGGGGCCAGTTGATATTCGTTCCATTGGTGATCTGGTCCTTGGGGCTCTTTCCTGGTCCCTGGCCCCAGCTGTCAGGGGGAACCAGGGGGGAGGTGGGAGACTCAGACCCACCCATCATACTGTATGGGCTGTAGGAGTCATCCATGTGGGGAGGCTTTCCAGGGGGGCCCAGGTTAGAAGCAGCAGAAATGGCACCTAGGACAAGTCAAAGGAATTCATTAATTCATTTATTTGACGTTTAAAATGCATACAGTACCAGTCAAAACTTTGGACACATCTACTCATTCAAGGGTTTCTTTATTTTTACCATTTCCTACATTGTAGAATTCTCTCAACCAGCTTGATGAGGTAGTCACCTGGAATGCATTTCAATTAACAGGTGTGCCTTATTAATTTGCGCTCTTAACGCGTTTCAGCCAATCAGTTGTGTTGTGACAAAGTAGGGGTGGTATACAGAAGGAAGACCCAGAGTTACCTCTGCAGCAAAGGATAACTTCATTAGTTACCAGCCTCAGAAATTGCAGCCCACTAAGGCACTACATCGCAGTGCTAGCTGTGCCACTTGAGATCCTGGTTCGAGTCCAGGCTCTGTCGCAGGCGGCCACGACTGGGAGACCCATGGGGCGGCACACAATTGGCCCAGCGTCATCTGGGTTAGGGGAGGGTTTGGCTGTCCGGGAAGTCCTTGTCCCATAACAACTCCTGTGGCGAGCCGGCACAAGCTTGCTGGCTATTGCACGCTGACACGGTTGCCAGGTGTACGGTGTTTCCTCCGACACATTGGTGCGGCTGGCTTCCGGGTTAAGCGAGCATTGTGTCAAGTAGCAGTGCGGCATGGCTGGGTCGTGTTCCGGAGGACGCACAGCTCTCGACCTTCGCCTCTCCCGAGTCCGTACGGGAGTTGCAGCGATAGGACAAGACTAACTACCAATTGGGTACCACGAAATTGGGGAGAAAAAGGGACAAAAAAGGTAGATTAAAATTGCAGCCCAAATAAATGCATCAAAGTTCAAGTAAAAAGACACATCAACTGTTCAGAGGAGACTGCGTGAATCAGGCCTTCATGGTCGAATTGCTGCAAAGAAACCACTACTAAAGGAAATCAATAAGAAGAAGACTTGCTTGGGCGAAGAAACACAAGCAATGGACATTAGACCGGTGGAAATGTATCCTTTGGTCTGTTGAGTCCAAATTTGAGATTTTTGGTTCCAACCACTGTCTTTGTGAGTCACAGAGTAGCTGAACGGATGATCTCCGCATGTGTGGTTCTCACCGTGAAGCATGGAGGTGGTGGTGCTTTGCTGGCGACACTGATTTATTTAGAATTCAAGCACACTTAACAGTGTTGGTCCGCGTATGTTTTGAGTATGTATCCTGGTAATCCGTCTGGCCCTGCGTTTTTTGTGAATATGACTTGTTTAAAGGTCTTGCTCACGTCGGCTACCGAGAGTTATCACAGTCGTCCAGAACAGCGGTTGCTCTCATGCATAATTCAGTGTGACTTCCCTCGAAAGCGAGCATAAAAAGACATTTAGCTTATCTGTTGCCCTGGGGAGGCAGGGTAGCCTAGTGGTTCGAGCGTTGTGCCTTGTCAGCTCGATTTTATTTTCCAATGATTGCACGTTGGCCAATAGAACGGATGGCAGTGGGGGTTTACTCACTCGCCTATGAATTCTCAGAAGGTAGCCGGACCTCCGCCCCCTTTTTCTCAGGCTTTTCTTCATGCAAAAGACAGGGATTTGGGCCTGCTGCCGAGAAAGCAGTATATCCTTTGCGTCGGACATGTTTAAGGATAAATCTTCTTCGAGTTCGTTGTGAGTAATGCTGTTCTGATGTCCAGAAGTTATTTTCCGGTCATAAGAGATGGTAGCAGCAACATTAGGTACAAAATAGGTTTAAAAAAAAAAAAAAAAAAAAGAAACGATCAAAATAGCACAGTTGGTTAGGAGCACGTAAAACATCAGCCACCCCTCCCGCAGCGCCATTCTACCTACTACAATGACAACACACCTCCAGGCTGTGTAAGGGCTATTTGACCAAGGAGGAGAGTGATGCAGTGCTGCATCAGATGACCTGGCCTCCCCAATCCCCTGACCTCAACCCAATTGAGATGGTTTGGAATGGGTTAGACCGCAGAGTGAAGGAAAAGCAGCCAACAAATGCTCAGCATATGTGGGAACTCCTTCAAGACTGTTGGAAAAGCAATCCAGGTGAAGCTGGTTGAGAGAATGCCAAGAGTGTGAAAAGTTGTCATGAAGGCAAAGGGTGGCTACTTTGAACAATCTCAAATATATTTTGATTTGTTTAACACTTTGTTACTACTTGATTCCATGTGTGTTATTTCATAGTTTGTCTTCACTATTATTCTACAATGTAGAAAATTGTAAAAATAAAGAAAAAAACCTTGAATGAGTAAGTGTGTCCAAACTTTTGACTGGTACTGTAAGAGTGGTTGTCAGTGCTGCTCTTAGTGGAGTATGGAGGGCAAAAGGAACACTGGGTCGCAAGGATACATCCAGATGAATATCAACGTGAGGCATCGCTTGAGAAATAGATATGGATTTAAATAGTCATTTTAAATGTCAGACACTAAAGAGATAAACAATTGATTTCATAGTGAATTCTTCCAGGTGAGATTTCTCACACCGTTTCATCATTAAGATATGTGGAAACATACAAAAGACTTATAGTAATCAACATGTACCAGTAAACAGGCGTTGTTATTACTGGAAGGGCAGAACAGCAGCTTGATGCTCGTGCCACAGTGGGAGAGGTTAGGGGAGGTGGTGTTTGTGGCTCACACGTTATATTTCCAGTGTTTACGTGTCTGTTGTGAATGCAAAACCGTGTGAAAGAAACCCAGAGAATGTTTGTTGGCTGGTGAGAGAGGTGGTGTGAAATCCGTTAATGTTATTCAGAGCGAGTCAAATAAGTCGCTATATCGTAGAAGAAAATCGACTAAGTGAGCAGAAAACCCAATTTTCCTATCGACTAATAGATTGATTTCTTGTTTGACAGCGTGTATATGTATATTTATTGCCCCCCCCCCCAGGGAAAAACAGAATTGAATGAGACTTCACAGTTCCTCCTACCATGCTTATTGAGGTTGGCCTCCATGTGGGAGGAGTTTCCAGAGAGGCTGTCCATGGAGTTGGGGTGGGTCCACTGGGACAGACGGGACTGGGGCTGGGGGGGCTCCTTCATGGACAGGCCCCCCACCTCCATGCAGTTTACATTCATGTTTGGATTGAGTCCAGCTAAGAGAGACAAATCTAACATTGAATACACAGCTCAACACAAACCAGATAGATAAAGACATTGCAAGGACTATTACTAACGTATTTAAGGCTTACTAGTTATACAAACAGCTTGTTTGTGAGATGTAGAGAGAGCCTAGGGGCTGAAGGAGTGCGTGTGTGAGTGACAGTGTGAGTGCTGGACTCACAGAGGGGGTAGGGGCTGTAGGAGTTGGGAGAAGACTGCGGCTCTTTGGTGTGCAGGTCGGAGAGGCCCGGAGCCTGGGGGTGGCCTGGGAACGAGTCCAGGGCTGATTTGCCTTGGCCCGGGTGCAGGCCGGAGTGGGAGCCGGGGGGCTGCTGCTTCATCAGCAGGGCCTGGTACAGCTGACGCTGGTGCTGTTGGATCTGCTGCTGCATGTTATTGATTGTACGTGCAACCTGGAAGGGGGGGGGGGGGGGGGGAGAGAGAGATTGAGAAAGAAACAGAACAGGAGAAAGAGGGGGACAAAGGAGAGAGAAAGTGAGGGCATGAGGTTACAATGTCCAAGTCCAACAGACCGTGGCATGACTCCTAAAATCAGCACCATCGACAGTCACTTATCTGGTGGGAAAATACTGCCTTTAGTGCAGTGGTTCCCAAACTAGGGGTCTATGAAAATGGGGTCAGGTTTATCTCTCAAAATCATTGTAAAATGTGTTTAATCTTAATCTAAAACTAGAGGATTCAAATCTAAAAGTATAAATTCAACCAGAGAGCCCCCTTAGGTGGTGGGAAAGGGCCGCACTTCACCATTGCACTTGAACCATTCTCACGGTGAATGACTATGAAACCACACATTGAGGACATATTGTTCCGTCTCACGATTCCCAAGCATGAAACAAAAAAGGTGATGTTCAGCGTGGCTATATTGACGAAAAACTGATTCCACTCTAGTTATGATTGAGTCTCCCTCTACCATATCGGGGTCGCACTGGATCAGTTGACGGGTCGGTAAGTGAAATGGAACAGCTGATCGAGCTGTGATGTCAAATCAAAATGTATTTGTCACGTGTGCTGAATACAACAGCTGTAGACCTTACAGTGAAATGCTTACTTACAGGCTCTAACCAATAGTGCAAAAAAGGTATTAGGTGAACAATAGGTAGGTAAAGAAATAAAACAACAGTAAAAAGACATGCTATATACAGTAGCGAGGCTACATACGGACACCGGTTAGTCAGGCTGATTGAGGAAGTATGTACATGTAGATATGGTTAAAGTGACTATGCATATATGATGAACAGAGAGCAGCAGTAGCGTAAAAGAGGGGTTGGCGGGTGGTGGGTGGGACACAATGCAGATAGCCCGGTTAGCCACTGTGCGGTTAGTCGGCCCAATTGAGGTAGTATGTACATGAATGTATAGTTAAAGTGACTATGCATATATGATAAACAGAGAGTAGCAGCAGCGTAAAAGAGGGTTTGGGGGGGGCACACAATGCAAATAGACCAGGTAGCCATTTGATTACCTGTTCAGGAGTTATGGCTTCGGGGTAAAAACTGTTGAGAAGCCTTTTTGTCCTAGACTTGGCACTCCGGTACCGCTTGCAATGTGGTAGTAGAGAGAACAGTCTGTGGCTGGGGGCTTTGACAATTTTTAGGGCCTTCCTCTGACACCGCCTGGTGTAGAGGTCCTGGATGGCAGGCAGCTTAGCCCCAGTGATGTACTGGGCCATACGCACTATCCTCTGTAGTGCCTTGCGGTCAGAGGCCGAGCAGTTTCCGTACCAGGCAGTGATGCAACCAGTCAGGATGCTCTTGATGTTGCAGCTGTAGAACCTTTTGAGGATCTCAGGACCCATGCCAAATCTTTTTAGTTTCCTGAGGGGGAATAGGCTTTGTCGTGCCCTCTTCACGACTGTCTTGGTGTGTTTGGACCATTCTAGTTGTTGTTGATGTGGCCACCAAGGAACCTGAAGCTCTCAACCTGCTCCACTACAACCCCAATGATGAGAATGGGGGCGTGCTCGGTCCTCCTTTTCCTGTAGTCCACAATCGTCTCCTTAGTCTTGGTTACGTTGAGGGATAGGTTGTTTTTCTGGCACCACCCAGACAGGTCTCTGACTTATAGGCTGTCTCGTCGTTGTCGGTGATCAGGCCTACCACTGTTGTGTCGTCTGCAAACTTAATGATGGTGTTGGAGTCGTGCCTGGCCATGCAGTCGATGTGACCGTATGTTGCAGACAACGCATTCACGGGTCACTATTGAGGAGTTTTGGTTCCTGACTCAAAAGGAATACTGTGCCGTCTCCAAGAATTAAAACTCATGGTACGCCGATTCAGTGCGTTCGTCTGCATTAAAAACAAATATCGATCCAGGTTGGATGTGACAGGAGAGATGAGGTGCACACTATGGACCACGCCCCTTGACTGAAGCTCAGACGCGACATGTATCAAGCACACCCATGTCATTAGCGGTGGTGAGATAATTGATCTTATGTCAGACTAATTGACTCATAGCCCCACATTAAAAGTATGTGATGGTGAGTTGAGAATACAAATCAGAAATACTGTCAGAATGTTTTGCAATTGACTGCCATAGCCCAATTAAAAAAAGTAAACATTGGCTGTTAATCGCATGGTTGGGGTCGCGAGAACTTTTTGACATATCAAAATGGGGTCACGTGCCAAAAGCATTTGGGAATCCCTGCTTTAGTGTTTTACCACAGATTATTTTACAGAAGTTCCCAATTTGCAAGAAAAAAAAAGAAGGATCCAACCACACAAGCAACCAACTTCTGTAACCACTTCTCCATACATTCTAGAGAAATAGCACGTTTGAGCAACTGGAGGTGCTTTTGACAAACACATTTCCCCTGACTCACACGCAACTTTAAGCAAGCATATCCGGTCTATTTCAACACTCATCGTAAACAATACAATTTATAGCACATATCTACGGTATTATAGATTCTTTAAATCGTCATTTTTAACTTTGTCAATGATAAAAAAATGTGAACGCTGATTATTTTCGCAGATATTGTAGCTTAGACCCTATTTTGATATCATCTTTGGTGTTTGAGTTGTGCCTGCCATTGGTTGAGACACCATGCTCTTCAACACAGGGTGGATGTTCTGAAATGGGAATACATTTTAAAATGTCAACTTTCAAAATGGTAGCAGGTCCACACATCAGAATGTTGACTTGAATGGGAATACCAGTTTTACATTATACTTTAAGTCTTCCGTAGGAAACCTATTGAAATAAAACAAATAATAGAACAGACATTTATGTTGACATCCAGCGGCCATCTTTGTCGTAGTAATTGGAAGTAAACATTTCAAATGTCAATGGCGTACCAGCTAAATTGCACCGGTTTGAAGGGATTTGTCCATTCTGTTTCTATGATTGAAATGACACACCTTGATTTCAATCGATTGCGGGCACAACAAAAACCTCAGATGACGTCAAAAATCGGGTCTAAGCTACAACTTATGCCGAAATGCAAAAAAAAAGAAATATATATAATAAATCGAGGTTATGCGGTTTTAGAAAGAACAATAAAGGATGTCATTTTTTTATACTTTACATTTTCTCTTGAAATTGTAAAATAGTTCGTAAGCTTTTAAATGATATCACGCTCAACGGTTTGCAAAATGGGTCAACTTTGAGCACCTCCATCTCCTCACTTTCTGACCACTTATACCATGGGCAAAATATGTATGGAAAGTGATTGTAATCAAATGGAACGAGCCAGTGATGAGAATGTATAGGGGTTGAAAGAGGGACCTCTTACTTGCTGCTCTTGTTGTCTGATGGGGCCGGAGACGTTGCGCTGAGCTTGCATCATCTGCTGCTGGATTTGTAAACGCTGGTACGCCTAGAAACAGAGAGAGAGAGGCAAAGAGAGAAAGAAAAAGAGATGGAAAGAGGCAATGCGAGAGAGAGAAAGGCAGAGGGAGACGAAGAGAAATAGAGAAAGGGTCATCACCTTATCCAAAAGACTGTGGGGTACCCCTGAGGGTGTCCATAAAAAATACAATAAGAACAGCCCATCCTGTCTGGTTCAGTTAGTACGAACCCTGTTTCTAATGGAGACAGGGGCCTTTGGCTTGTACTCACCATTTGCAGTTGCTGAAGTTGGTACAACAGGGTCATTTGTTGAGGGTTTATTGGTGAGGTTAAAAGTGCAGGGTTCAGACCAATGTTTTTTGCGGCAAACTGCAAGAGCTGTGCTTGAACCTGGAGGGGAGGACAAGGAGACAGAGAGAGAGAGATGAGATGAGAGTTGGTCAGAACATCTGAAAATATCTTAAAACAACAGAGTAACGAAGTCATGAGAGCCTGCGGCTGGGGGACAGAAAACGAGGTCGTGTATGTGTGTGTACGGAGAGAAACTTGGCTGAGGCATAGTTTGTGTGTGTGTGTGTGTGTGTGTGTGTGCACCTGAGGGGTGAGAAACTGAGGCACTTGAGCGCGGAGACTAGGCTGGGAGGAGCCGAGAGGCGGCACTGACGGCTGAGGAGGCTGCTGCTGCATGGCCCGGGATAGTGCTGCTCCACTACTGCCCAACATTCCACTCTGCATCTAGACACACACACACACACACACACACACACGAGAGAGGAAATGACAAAACTTCAATAAGAGTTGACATGGCAATCACTCAATCCACTCATTCCCTACAGACAGCCGATGAATAGGATGTCCCTCACAAAACACAACTCTGGTTCACGCAGTGGCAGAGAAACCACAAATCAAGACAAGCTACTACTGTAACAATCCGCTTATTCCCCCACCACTTCCCAAATCATCCAGGGTCCATTTGAAAGAAAATAGTTGAAAACCTAACGGTCTACCTTATCGAACCACTGACCAATACTGGAGAAAGTGGCACATTTGGAGTGCATTCAGTTGGATTGTGATTAAATGACAGTGCTCTTTAAATGCCTCCCGCAATATGCCAATAAAGGAAAATGGGACTTATGTAAAGAGAACTATGTTCAGTGTCAGACAAGAAGTTGTTAAATTCAATACTGTTATGACAGAGTTACAGTGCTTTGTTGGGCTTTCAAGGACTCTTATGTTCTATAAAGGACTCGTATTTCTATGGCAGCTCCTCTCTGCAAAGTTGACGATACAAAAACCATCCCATTTCAAATGGGCTCCGCATGCAAGGTTACAGACGTAACGACCCTTGAGAGAGTGGCGGAGAGCTGAATGGAATTCTCAACTACGTTCAAAGTGGTTTCTCTTTGGTGTCGCATATTGAGGCCCCTCTATTCTCCAGCTCCTGGCAATGGGTTCCTGAAGGGTGTGTGTGTGTGTGTGTGTGTGTGTGAGATTGTCATGTAAGCATGTGTGTGTGGTTGTGTATGTGCTACTGTATACTTATCTACAGTAAATGTGTTTGTGGTTATATACACACACACACACACACGTGTGTTTTTGAGTGTTAGTGTATACCTATTTGTGTGTGTGTGTGTGTGTGTGTGTGTGTGTCACAGACGGGACCTGAACCAACGTCTTAACCGTTAGCCATAATAGGACACTCTCTCTTGGGCCAAGGGTGACACTAATCGCAGGAAGGGCTACCTCATTACGAGACTGAGGTGCAGCGCATGCGTTTCACCCCCCCCCCCCTACCTGTCTGTTGTTCAAGTTCTGCATGTTGAGCCCCGGGGAGCCCAGGGCCAGCCCAGGCTGCAGGTTGTTAACCAGGGGGAGCTTCAGGCTGACGGGAGAAGGCAGAAACGGTGAGGGGGGGGCGTCATCTGACAAACCACCGTCCTGGAACCAGGGAGGGGAGACAAGATCAGTCAGTCAGTAAATCATTTCAGTTAAATCAATCACTTTTTTGTGTATGACACGCTTTACAAAGGACACTAAACTTCTCATAATCCCAATCGCGGGATTAAGGTGGGACTGAAACAGACCCCTGTATTTTCACCATTCAATAGCACGTGTGTTTGTGGTTTAATCCATCATTAATGGACATGCCTTTCACTAGCTGTCTTTCTATTGTATGGACATACCTGCTGTTGATTCCTGATACAATGCTAGTGGCATTCATAAAGTACCTTGTCTAGGAATGGGCTGCGGTCCGAGGAGGGGTCTTTGGAGAGGGCCTGGGGACGGCAACCCAACGGCTTGTTCATCCCGTTGTTGTAGTCTGACATGCCCATGCCCCGCTTGTCCAGTTCAGTCTTCTTCTCCAACAAAGCGCCTTGGGAGAGAGACAAAGGTCAGATAAATATGGAATACGCATACACAGCAACAAGCAGAAACACACGTACATGTGCGCACACACAGTCAGACACACACAGAGGGAAAACCTACTCATGGCCTGGTCCAGGTTCATGTTGTTGCTCTTCAGAGCCTCCTCGGCAGGATCCCTCTGCAACACAATGACAACATGAGACACCCAGTCAGTGACAACTTCAACTATACAATACACTGACTACATGCTTGATACATACATTTAAATGCATGGATTCTGAAACAATTTGAAATCATTTCAAAATCTGTGCTTGACTGAAATTGCCTGGCTTAATGGACAAAATAATAATCCCAAAACCAGTACCCCCCCCCCCCCCCGGCACTCCAGGAGGCTGGAGCAAAAGTAGTTGAAATATATCAAATAGTATTTGAACCCAGGTCTAATTCTGACATTGCAAAATGAATCACATTCATACCGGGAAGCCCATGTCAGTGAGCTGCTTGATGAGACGGTTCATGATCCAGGCTTCGTCTGGCTGGTTGCCCATCTTGCCCTTGGGCGGGCCCTTCTTGGGCGGCTGGCCCCACGAGTTACAGGAGGAGCTGCTCTCCTGGGAGGCGGGGCTGTTCCACATGTCTCCGGCGTCAGCATCCCATTGGCCAGAAGACATGCCCATCTCCTCCTCCCTCCCGCCTCCCCAGCCGTCTTGCATAGATTTGGGGGCTGGAAGAGGAGCAGTGCAGGGTAAATATCGTGGAGATGAATACCAAGTAAAAATTATTTAGTAAGTGCCTTGTAATATAGCTGGTTCACTGAAATCTGACTGTAGTGCCCAAACAGTAGTATCAAGCTAACCTTAGTATCTGTGTTTCTGCTGTACCAGTATACTGCAGTCTTGAGTCTAACCACAGCACGTAGACAAGCAAGCATTTCCCTGTACCATGTGACTAATACACTTTGATTTGACTGCTTGCGAAGATCAAGGGCAACCCCTTTGTGTGCAATTGGAATGCAACCACTTGGTGCCAGTATTGTCACACAAGTCCCTCCATTTCTTGCTTGCTGCCGTGTGTAAAAATTCATGCAATAGCAGAAATAGATCAAGGGAAACCGCCAGCGACACCATGTTCTTCAAGACATCTAGAAAAACAAATCTTTAACAGAAACTTTCAGGTGCTTACAAACACAAGAGTATTTTTTGGGTTTTCTGATGAGTGAGTGTTAACCATGTTTGTATACCAACGGCGTGTGGTCCTAACCTGGCTTGCAGGGGGCCGGTCCAGAGGGGCCGTTGTTGCCCCTCCTGTAGGGTCCATTGGGTTCGTGCCCTCCGTGCCCCCCATCGCCCCAGCCTCCAGGAACACCAGGGGGTTTGCCCCAGGCAGAGGTGCCGTTGTCCACTGCAGGAGAGGGGCCAGCGGGCTCCCCCCATGCTGGCTCTGGCTTGGGCTGCTGGACACTGGGCAGCTCCCCCCAGCCTGGGAGAGGAGAGGGAAGGACATATTTATAAATGTATGCTTTAAAGTGATGTGTGCGTCATTTTATTGCAAGTATATTTACTTACGAGACCAGCAAACAGTGATCGGACATATTGTTAGCAGTTGCAGTCTAGTTTTATTGCCAACCAACTGGTTCCATTACTGATGAAAATGTAACCATAAAACTACTGAGGAACAGCGTGTGCTAGCTTCCATTCACTTGCACTACACCCCGTTCCATTCTCAATCCTCAGGCTTTTCCTCCTTGTAAAACAGTGAGCCAAGTTGTTACATGTTAATCAGGGGCAGTATGGCTGTATACCAATGGCACCCTATTCCCTATATAGTGCATTACTTTTGACCAAGGCCATTTGGGCTCTGGCCAAAAGTAGTGCACTATATAGGGAATAGGGTGCCATTTTGGACGTAAGCATAGGTTGATGCGGTGCCATGATGCTGCTATATATAGTCAGAGGTCTTTCAGGCTCCGACAGAAGAGTCCAGCCAAGAGAGAGGGAGAGAGGCAGAGAAGGAGGGAGAGAGGCAGAGAAGGAGGCAGAGAAGGAGGCAGAGAAGGAGGCAGAGAAGGAGGCAGAGGAGGGAGAGAGGCAGAGAAGGAGGGAGAGAGGCAGAGAAGGAGGGGCAGAGAAGGAGAGGCAGAGAAGGAGGGAGAGGGGAGGAGGACGGCAGGCGTGACTGTTTAACTCCTGGCCCAGCTCCCAGACCCTCTTGTCTGAGCTGGCTGAGTCCACTGAGGAGCACTGTGAGCAGGCAGACTAGAGCAGTGTGTGCCAAGCCTGGCTGATCAGTCTCTGGTTACTGGGGTTGTACACAGAGATAAACAGCAGGGGGCACTAGTCTCACTCTCATCCATAACCTTTCAGCGAGAACAGTGCCTTCCTGCCACAGTCAGCTTTCACTGAAGCTTTTGTCTTTGCAGTGGGGTGCCTTGAAAAGCCCTGGCACTGTGCATGTTCTATAATGCTGAGCGATTAGTGCTTTAGTCTCGGTTCGGTTTCCATTATACACCTTTTCCATTCCAATAATTTTACATTAAATGCACTATGCATTATGTGGGTTAAATGCTGTAACATAGAATAAAACAATTAATAAAAGTTCCATGATGGTAGTGATGCCCATGAACTGCTTATCAACCTTTCTTCACTTTACTTAAATATTTCACATGTTAATTAAATCTGTTTTATATGATGACAATTATTTAATTCCAAGTCATCATCTCATCTCTATAGAGCTGCTGTCTATACTGTCTGACAAAACCACTATTTTAGTAGTTCTTCAAAGTAAATAAGGTATATTTTTATGACTGCTGAATAGCAACTATCAATCACTTAGATCACACATTTTCAGGTAGAGACCTTGCTATGCAACTGCTCTCTATCCCTCTCGATCACACATTCTTCAGTCTCTTATGTAGCAGGCGTAAAAGAAACAGACTGGACAAGTAGGCACGTAATGGATTATGGTCATTGTAGGTAATTACCAAACTCCCTACCACGTGGCACAGTTCAGGCTTCATCTGTTTCATATCTAAAGAAACGGTGCAATGTGCACATTGAGCTCACAGAAAACCCCAAACAAAAAGGAATTTAACCTGTTAGGGCTAGGGGGCAGTATTTGCACGGCTGGATAAAAAAAATGTACCCGATTTAATCTGGTTACTAATCCTACCCAGTAACTAGAATATGCATATACTTATTATATATGGATAGAACACACTCTAAAGTTTCTAAAACTGTTTGAATGGTGTCTGTGAGTATAACAGAACTCATTTGGCAGGCAAAACCCTGAGACATTTTCTGACAGGAAGTGGATACCTGATGTGTTGTATTACCTTTAAACCTATGCCATTGAAAAACACAGGGGCTGAGGAATATTTTGGCACTTCCTATTGCTTCCACTAGATGTCACCAGCCTTTACAAAGTGTTTTGAGTCTTCTGGAGGGAGATCTGACCGAACAAGAGCCATGGAATGATGATGGCCCATTAGACACCTGGCGCGCGAGTTCATGTTGGGTACCCTCGTTCCAATATGTTATAAAAGAGTATGCATTCGTCCACCTTGAATATTATTCATGTTCTGGTTAAAAAAGGCCCTAATGATTTATGCTATACAACGTTTGACATGTTTGAACGAACGTAAATATATTTTTTCCCCTCGTTCATGAAGTGAAGTCCGGCGGGCTTAGATCGTGTGCTAACAAGACGGAGATTTTTGGACATAAATGATGAGCTTTTTTGAACAAAACTACATTCGTTATGGACCTGTGATACCTGGAAGTGACATCTGATGAAGAGAATCAAAGGTAATGGATTATTTACATAGTATTTTCGATTTTAGATCTCCCCAACATGACGACTAGTCTGTATCGCAACGCGTATTTTTCTGGGCGCAGTGCTCAGATTATTGCAAAGTGTGATTTCCCAGTAAGGTTATTTTTAAATCTGGCAAGTTGATTGCGTTCAAGAGATGTAAATCTATAATTCTTTAAATGACAATATAATATTTTACCAATGTTTTCTAATTTTAATTATTTAATTTGTGATGCTGACTTGACTGCCGGTTATTGGAGGGAAACGATTTCCTCAACATCAATGCCATAGTAAAACGCTGTTTTTGGATATAAATATGAACTTGATAGAACTAAAAATGCATGCATTGTCTAACATAATGTCCTAGGAGTGTCATCTGATGGAGATTGTAAAAGGTTAGTGCATCATTTTAGCTGGTTTTATGGTTTTGGTGACCCTGTCTTTGAATTGACAAAACATTACACACAACTCTTGTAAATGTACTGTCCTAACATACTCTAAATTTATGCTTTCGCCGTAAAACCTTTTTGAAATCGTAAAACGTGGTTAGATTAAGGAGATGTTTATCTTTCAAAGGGTGTAAAATAGTTGTATGTTTGAAAAATTTGAATTTTGACATTTATTTGGATTCAAATTTGCCGCTCTTGAAATGCACCTGCTGTTGATGGAGTGCACCACGGGGGGGACGCCTGCGTCCCACCTAGCCCATAGAGGTTAAATAATTGAACCATGTCGCTCAGTTGTTTAAAAAAAAAACGATGAATAAATATTTTGGTTAATCGCACTAATATTCAATGCCAAAATATATACCTGAACGTTGGATATTTCCTCAGACATAAGTCTATCTTTCCAGTATAGGTTAATCACAGGGCTAATACCACAATACATTACAGCGGTGCATAATAACCAGTTTAAGACATTTCAGACAGTGAGTGGGGTCAGTTTCTTACCTGGGTTGGCCATAGGTGGTCTGCCCTGGGGTCCACCGCCCTGGTGCGGGGCGGCGGTGTTGGGGGATCCATTGTTGTTGCCGTGGTGCTGGCTGTGTGGCGGGGGCTGTCCGTGGTGCGGGTGGTGGTGGTTCATGTGGTGGTGATTGTTGTTGCTAGGGGGGACGGAGGAGTGGTTGTGGCTGTTGACGGCCATGCCTCCGTTGCTCTTGCTGGTCGGCGGCTGGGTGGGGTTGTTGCCTTGGTTACCGTTACCTCCAGTGGGGTTGTTGCGGTCCCACATATTCACAGTCTTGTTGTAGGCGCTAGGGTCTCCCCAGGTGGACGTGCCGTCATCGATCTCCATCTTGCGGCGGATGGAGGGAGGAGAGGGTTCCTCCCAGCCGGTGGGCTCCATCGCTGGGTCGGGTTTGGCTACAGAGCTCCCCGGGCCCCAGCCGGGGTTGGAACTCTGCCTTACAGATGCAGGGCCGCCCCAGGACCCCATGCTGCCTCCTCCTGTTCCAACACCTCCACTATTTCCGTTGGGGCTTTCCTGGGGCTTGGAGCCCCATCCTGGTGCTGGGCCGTTGGGGCTTTCCTGGGGCTTGGAGCCCCATCCTGGTGCTGGGCCGTTGGGGCTTTCCTGGGGCTTGGAGCCCCATCCTGGTGCTGGGCCGTTGGGGCTTTCCTGGGGCTTGGAGCCCCATCCTGGTGCTGGGCCGTTGGGGCTTTCCTGGGGCTTGGAGCCCCATCCTGGTGCTGGGCTGTTGGGATGTTGGGTCTCCCCCCAGCCACCACCTCCAACAGCAGAGGCAGGCTTCGACGCCCAGCCGCCCCCATTTCCTCCACCTCCTCTGGTGCTGTCCTTCCACCCTCCTCCTTCTCGTCCATTCCCTCCTTCTCCTTCCCACATGTGGCTGGAGGATCCATTCTTCTTCACCTCGGCCGGTTCTCTCCACTCTCCTCCATTGGAGCCGTTGGAGCCATTGGAGCCACGGCTGCCACTTCCGTGGCCGGAGCCCCAGCCGTGGGAAGACTTGGGACCCTCTCCCCAGCTCTGGGACTGGTTCTGCTGGGTCTTCGCTGGCCCGTCGTCCCAGGTAGGGGAGGACTTCCCCTCAGGGACACCCCAGGATTGAACTCCACTCTTGGGGCCATTGTTTGTGGTGTTGTGGCCTTGGGCCATGGGCTCCCCCCAGCCACTGACGGAACCGTTGGGGGCCTTGTTGACAGGCTGCTCCCCCCAGCCTGAGGGTGGAGGGCCTCCCCAGCCTGAGGGTCCCTCGCTCTTGCCTCCGGAGCCCCCTGAGCCTGGCCTCTGAGATGGTCCCAAGTTAGGGTTGGCTCCCCCGTTCCGGGGGTCCGGTGGGGATCCGGAAGAGGGGCTGGAGCCCCTCCAAGTGTCCCCTCCACCGCCTCCCCTCATCTCGCTGGTCTTCCTCTCATTGGCGGCGCGCTGCTCCTCCATCTCCCAGGAGGTGTGCTGGCGGACGGGCGTCTGGCCCCAGCCTGTGTTGCACAGCACCCGGGGGTCAAGGTCCTGCCGAGGAAGGGGAGGGGGGCCTCCGTCCTCGCTGCCGGTCCTGTCCCTGCGGTGGGAGCGCCCCTCACTGCCGCCACTTCCGCTACCCTCACTAGTCGGGGCCGGGATTGGCTGGCCCCAGGAGCTCACCTGCTGGTCCTGGGCTGGGCCATCTGAGGAATCCCAGCCTCCTTTGGCCTCACCGCTGGAGGGCTTCCCCCAGTCTCCTCCCCAGCCTCCTTCTCCACCGCCACTCGCGCCTCCTCCGCTGCCAGAGTGGCCCCAGCCGGACATGCCTCCGGAGGGTGCCGAGTCCCAGCCTGAGTTCTTGGAGGAGGAGTCAGCGGATGTCTTGGTGTCTCCGTTGCCCCAGACGGAGCTCCCTGCGTCTCCGTTGAGCTGGGAGGACTCTGTAGGAGACTGGCCTCCCCAGCCAGGCAGGCCGTGGATGGGGCTGAGTGGCTGCTTAGTGTGGTGGCTGTTTTGTCCCTCAGTGTTAAGGTTGGAATGTTCCATGCTGCTGAAAGACACATTCTTATTGGAGGACGGGGCGTCAGGGCTCATCATGCCTCCCCAGGTGCTGCTGCTGTTGTTCTCGTCCCCTCCCAGGCTACCGTTGCCCAGGCTGCCGTTGGGAGGTAGTGAGGCGGGGTTGGGGCCGTCTCCAGCCCCCTCTTGCCCCAGCACGGGCCAGGCCGAGGGGTTGGCGTTGGGGTTCAGGTTCAGGCTAAAGCTGGACTGGGAGTTCCAGCCAGGTGCTCTTCCACTCCGGCCCATGTTGGGCCCTAGGCCGTCGGGTTTGGCTCCCTCAGTGGGAGCCATGGTGATAGGGCCTGATCCGGAGCCCCAGCCCCTGCTGCCGATGGCGCCAACTCCCTGGCCACCGCCAGGCTGCATCATGCTAGCTACGTTAGTGACGTTAGCTTTGAGAGAGGGGTAGTGGGCCTGCTGGCTAGTAGCCCCCGCGGCCATGCTCATGTTGCTGCTGGTCTCTGGGTTTGTATAGTCAGCGGCTGTGGCACATTCTGAAGGATTCGCTGGTCGGCTGTCGCTGCTGCGACTGATGGAGGGCCAGGCCTCGGTGTCGCTCCCGTCAATGATCACTTGATCCCAGCTACTACTGGTGGTGCTGCTGCGGTCGGTGGCTGGTGGTAAGGCTCCCCAGTGGGGATTCTCATACTGGGCACCAGGACCACTCTGGAAGGGCAGGTCTGGAGGAGAAAAAGAGATAGATGTATTTAAACATTTGAGAGCGAGAACAGCATGTAATAAACTGCCTCCTAGAGGAAGTCATTGTACTGTCTCCCCTTGGTTGGTTAAACTGTTACCATCCGACATGGCAGCAGTCAGAGGAGAGCGATGGTCACGCTCTCCTGGTCTGTTCTCCAGTCAGATGCCTGCCATAATCAGAATATACAGCAGACCGTGCCCCATATCCTATTATCTATGGCATATCCATATATTCCTGCTTTCTTGCAGTCAGATGTTGAGTGACTGGGTGAGCGATAGGAGCCCTCCCTCTCCTACTTTCACTCCCCCTAACCCTCCTTCCTTCCTTCCTACTCTCCCTCTATGTGAGTGGGTGAAATGGAACCCTCCCTTTCATCCCACCTGCTCTCGCCCTCTCCCCCCACTCTCTCCCCCTGAACTGAGAGGCCCATCAGTCTCCCCTAGCTGTGGCTGTGAAGGGAAGCCCAAGTGGAAAGCTGCTTACTTACTGGAATGAAACCAAGATGGTTCCTCATCCATCAGTCCCTACGCTCCAGCAGGTCCCCACAAAGCACTAGACACAGCGACACTGCCACTGTGGAGACTGCAGAGTACACACATTAATACTCTGCTTTCTTCAGTTCCATCTTTCAAATGCTTATTTTAATACATTTCCTCACACCAAAAAGCGGGAGAAAAACAAGATAAGTCTAGCCCACACTGTGCAACATAGCCTCAGCCTACAGACACACAATACTCTCATTAACGCCGATGAGAAAAACAAGTCCCGGTAACTAATAATAATAATAATAATAATAATAATAGGCTCACTTCATGCCATGTGGCTGTAATGAATCAATGAGAGGCAGCTAATCAATGGCCGTATTAATGCTGTTGGAGAGAAGAGAGGAGGTATTGAGCCACCAACCACCATGCAAAGCCAACCACTAAACTGGTCTTATCTACAGAGAGGACCTAAGAACACTGCTGTTCCCACTCGTCTTCATTACTTTAGCGCAGGGTCGGGGGCCAATTCTTATAATCCATTTGTTTTTGTAATTCACAAATCCAATAAGCTCATAAATTGTCATATCAAAAATAATGGTATCCCATCGCTAGCTATATTATCTATGAAACAAAAGCATTTTCAAAGTCGTCTTAGACATTCAGAAAACGTATAGCCTCCGCCTTTCCTTAGATGCTTCACTGAATTTATTTAGTAACGTGTGAAAGTCGGGTGGGCCGTATTTGGTCATCACCTCGTTTCAAATAGAGATTCTTACCTTCTATTAGCTCATTATTGGAGTCCACTGGATTCTATCAGACCGTTCCGTGATTTGCATGATTGCCTGGAGTTTATCCATCACAGATAAAGCTATGGTCAAAACAATCCTGTCAAATAGTTGGGGGGGGGGACTAGCTTCCGTTTGAGACACACACTGACTGACAGATATGTGGTTAGTCTTAAGATACAGCGCAACACGCCTCCGAGTCCCTCCAAACGCAATTTCCCCTCAACATACTTATCTCCTCTTCTCAGACTGCCTCATCACACAGGGTCGTCAGTGTGTGTAGAAAGGCACACACACACACACACGTCTGCAATCAGCTCTACACTTCCTAGAAAGTGTAACCAGAGGTACCACAAAATTCCCATCTCAAATCCTAACTTCAACAATGTTGAAAAAGATTTCCCATTAAAAGTTTCTCCTACTACATTTTTTGGAGAGAAAAAAAACAAGTGCGCCCGCTGTTAGGTGCCGCCCCCGCCTGCTAGGTTCCCGCCCCCCGCGCCGCCGCCTGCTGCTAGGTTCCCGCCCCCCCGCCTGCTAGGTTCCCGCCCCCCGCGCCGCCGCCTGCTGCTAGGTTCCCGCCCCCCCGCCTGCTAGGTTCCCGCCCCCCGCGCCGCCGCCTGCTGCTAGGTTCCCGCCCCCCCGCCTGCTAGGTTCCCGCCCCCCGCGCCGCCGCCTGCTGCTAGGTTCCCGCCCCCCCGCCTGCTAGGTTCCCGCCCCCCGCGCCGCCGCCTGCTGCTAGGTTCCCGCCCCCCCGCCTGCTAGGTTCCCGCCCCCCGCGCCGCCGCCTGCTGCTAGGTTCCCGCCCCCCCGCCTGCTAGGTTCCCGCCCCCCGCGCCGCCGCCTGCTGCTAGGTTCCCGCCCCCCCGCCTGCTAGGTTCCCGCCCCCCGCCTGCTGCTAGGTTCCCGCCCCCCCGCCTGCTAGGTTCCCGCCCCCCCGCGCCGCCGCCTGCTGCTAGGTTCCCGCCCCCCCGCCTGCTAGGTTCCCGCCCCCCGCGCCGCCGCCTGCTGCTAGGTTCCCGCCCCCCCGCCTGCTAGGTTCCCGCCCCCCGCGCCGCCGCCTGCTGCTAGGTTCCCGCCCCCCCGCCTGCTAGGTTCCCGCCCCCCCGCGCCGCCGCCCGGCTGCTAGGTTCCCGCCCCCCCGCCTGCTAGGTTCCCGCCCCCCCGCCTGCTGCTGCTAGGTTCCCGCCCCCCCGCCTGCTAGGTTCCCCCCCCCCCGCGCCGCCGCCTGCTGCTGCTAGGTTCCCGCCCCCCCGCCTGCTAGGTTCCCCCCCCCCCGCCTGCTGCTAGGTTCCGCCGCCCCCCCCCCGCACCGCAGCCTGCTAGGTTCCGCCCCCCCCCCCCCGCGCTGCCGGCTGCTAGGTTCCGCACCCCCCCGCCGGCTGCTAAGTTCCCCCCCCCCGGCTGCTAGGTTCCGCCCCCCCGCGCCGCCGCCTGCTAGGTTCCGCCCCCCCCCCCGCACCGCCGGCTGCTAGGTTCCCCCCCCCCCGCACCGCCGGCTGCTAGGTTCCGCCCCCCCCCCCCCGCACCGCCGGCCGCTAGGTTCCGCCCCCCCCCCCCCCCCCCGCACCGCCGGCCGCTAGGTTCCGCCCCCCCCCGCACCGCCGGCCGCTAGGTTCCGCCCCCCCCCCCCGCACCGCCGGCCGCTAGGTTCCGCCCCCCCCCGCACCGCCGGCTGCTAGGTTCCGCCCCCCCCGCACTGCCGGCTGCTAAGTTCCACCCCCCCCCCCGGAACCGCCGGCTCCTTCCTTCAAAACTGCACAAATAGAAAATAACATCTGGGGCATCTTGGGTCAAGCTGAGCTGCACATCCAATACACATCCCACAAAGCACAGTGACAGACCAGCCAAGTAACAAAAGAGTGCATTAGGCTGAGTGATCCTTATGTAAGCACACCATGGATCCTTATGTAAGCAACCTATATGCTCTGTTCAAAAGTAGTGCACTATAAAAAAGGGGTGCCATTCTGGACAACTTTTCTATGGCTTTGTTCACTTAGGAATACATATCTCCATACCACATTGATCATAACTCTCCATTGATTTAAATAGTCCCGGTAAGTAACATCTTAAACCCACAACCTCTTCCTCACGGACTTCGAGAACAAACATCAAAGTCAGTACACAACATCTGATGTCAGTGGCCAGCGCCCACAACAACCAATGAGGTTTTGCATGATGTGCATATTTTAGGAGTGGTTCCAACAGAGTGCCCTGTGTGGGTGTGTGAGAGATTCAGTGTCTTTGGCAGGATTTTGCTTTGGTAGGTTTGGCACCGTTTCAACGCCATTGTTTTGGTGCCGTACGCCTGCCTGCCTTTCAGTCAAATCGGAGATAGCTAACCGCTAGCCTAACATACAAAAGCTCATTGTTTCGCCGACGCCAACACCCACAACGTCAATCCATGTACCTGCAAGGTGTTTGTTTATATATGTGAGGAGAGCAGGACGACAGCAACAGCGGTGCTGACGCACACAAGCGTCGCTCCCCCTCTCCCTTTCTCGCTCTCTCTCTCCGTCTGTCTTCAAGCCCGCCGAGCAGCAAGGAACGCCATTTTATCAGGCAGACCTGAAACTCAGCCAAGAGCTCAGAGGCTGCTGCCTGCAGCGAGAACGTTTCGCTCTGCCCTCCGCTTTCTCCCTTTCATTTATGTGCCCCCCCCCACATTTTCTCTGAAGGCACATAAAAATAGGTTGCATGATAAATCAATCATATACTACACAGAAAAGCGTGCAGTTCAGCCCTATTTTGTCTCTGGTCACCGCCCGTCACGGATACTACAACTCCACGAGCGAAACAAAATAACCCTGGAGTAGAGACGGAGAGAAAAGAGCTGACGGCAGCTGTAAACGGGGTCAGGGGTAGAGTGGAAAAATACCTGAAGAGAGGTGGTGCTGCTGCAACAGCATGCTGTGAGGCGCTACGCAGAGCGGGGAGACGCGGCAGCCATCGCCATCCTCCATTCAATATGTCTGCTACTGCCCGCTGCAAAGCATCGCAACTGCTTACTTGACATGATGCCAAGAAATTGAGGCTGGCTGGCTGGCTGGCTGGCTGGCTGCGTAGTGTGTGTGTGTGTGTGTGTGTGTGTGTGTGTGTCACAACTCTTAGGTCCACTCAACCTTACCCACTCTTTTCCTTACAACTCTCTACAACCGTATTTCTGGTAGGCGTTCCAATAGATTAGTGAGAAATCTTCCTGCTTCGGGGAAAAAGGTGTGTGTGTGTGTGTGTGTGTGTGTGTGAGAGAGAAACGGGGGACAAAACCAAAGCTAAGGCAACAAGGGAAAAAAAAAGGAGACAATTCTATTCCGTCTCTGTTTGCGTTGAACCGTCAGTAATGTCTAGCTGCTTCCATTCTGGTCCCAATTAGGAGGGCAGTGGGTACGTACGATGGCGCTCGCTGAATAAATAAAAACAAAAGGGCTTCTATTCTTTGGTTCTGCTGCAGCTCCCTGGCACCAAAGATGCAGTGCTGTGAGAGCACACACACATTACATCTGCATCAACAAAAACGCTTCACATACCAGCCCCTTATCATAGAGCACTAGCCTACTACTCAGAATACGACAAGGCGACAGCGATGCTAGTAGCCCTGCCGGGGAAACAACTACCAGGAGATCAGGCTGCTGCTGATAATGAGGATGCTGCTAGCAGGCAGCCAAAAGTTAGACACTGCCTTTCTCTCCCTATGAAAGCCAGGGTGACAGGGAGAAGGGGGGAGGGGTTGACAGTGGCAAAGGGAGAGACACAGAGACAGCATGTATGAAGAAAAAGAAAGACACGGTGCACCAAAAAGGATTAAGTGCCTGTAGTCAACATCTTGAGCACTAGCGTAGCCTTGGAGCTAGCTGTGAAATGCAGCCAGGAGCCACACGAATGGGACCAAACCGGATGCCATTATTCTCCCATTCATTCAACACCGTCAATCCACCACATTATCTCCAGCCAAACCTCACCGTGACGCACCACAAGCAATAAATGCACCATTTAATCCCTTTTGTTCTCAAAATAGACCCTCTTTCCCCTGTCAGGAACTTCTGAGTTCCGGTCTCCGGGATCAAAAGATTCTGATTTGTTTTCCAGAAATGGAGAGACAGAGGAAAAAAAGGGAGAGAAAAGGAGTGAGAGTGGGCACAGGGGGGTTTAAAACCGGAGAGGTAGTTTCCTCTTCGTTCCCTGGCAGAGTCTGGGCTAATGAGGCCACTAGAGGCTGGAGGAGAGGGGAGAGCGAGCGAGCGAGCGGGAGGGGAGAGCGAGCGAGCGAGAGAGAGGGGAGAGCGAGCGAGCGAGAGAGAGGGGAGAGCGAGCGAGCGAGAGAGAGGGGAGAGCGAGCGAGCGAGAGAGAGGGGAGAGCGAGCGAGCGAGCGGGGAGAGCGAGCGAGCGAGCGAGCGAGCGAGAGAGAGGGGAGAGCGAGCGAGAGAGAGGGGAGAGCGAGCGAGAGAGAGGGGAGAGCGAGCGAGAGAGAGGGGAGAGCGAGCGAGAGAGAGGGCGAGAGCGAGCGAGAGAGAGGGCGAGAGCGAGCGAGAGAGAGGGCGAGCGAGAGAGAGGGCGAGAGCGAGCGAGAGAGAGGGCGAGAGCGAGCGAGAGAGCGAGCGAGAGAGAGGGGGAGAGCGAGCGAGAGAGCGAGCGAGAGAGAGGGGAGAGCGGAGCGAGAGAGAGAGGGGAGAGCGAGCGAGAGAGAGAGGGGAGAGCGAGCGAGAGAGAGAGGGGAGAGCGAGCGAGAGAGAGAGGGGAGAGCGAGCGAGAGAGAGAGGGGAGAGCGAGCGAGAGAGAGAGGGGAGAGCGAGCGAGAGAGAGAGGGGAGAGCGAGCGAGAGAGAGAGGGGAGAGCGAGCGAGAGAGAGGGGAGAGCGAGCGAGAGAGAGGGGAGAGCGAGCGAGAGAGAGGGGGAGAGCGAGCGAGAGAGAGGGGAGAGCGAGCGAGAGAGAGGGGAGAGCGAGCGAGAGAGAGGGGAGAGCGAGCGAGAGAGAGGGGAGAGCGAGCGAGAGAGAGGGGGAGAGCGAGCGAGAGAGAGGGGAGAGCGAGCGAGAGAGAGGGGAGAGCGAGCGAGAGAGAGGGGGAGAGCGAGCGAGAGAGAGGGGAGAGCGAGCGAGAGAGAGGGGAGAGCGAGCGAGAGAGAGGGGAGAGCGAGCGAGAGAGAGGGGAGAGCGAGCGAGAGAGAGGGGAGAGCGAGCGAGAGAGAGGGGAGAGCGAGCGAGAGGGAGGGGAGAGCGAGAGAGAGGGAGGGGAGAGCGAGAGAGAGGAGAGCGAGGACAGGGCTGGCATTCTCTCTAGCCTAGTCTGGCTTTATAACCGCATGCGCTTCAGCCAACTCCATTGAATAGTGCAATCAGTGTCATGTATATACAGTGCTGTGAAAAGGTATTTGCCCCTTTCCTGATTTCTTTGCACATTTGTCACAGAAATGTTTCAGATCAAACACATTTTAAAATTACACAAAGATAACCCAAGTAAACACAAAATGCAGTTTTTAAAAGTGATGATTTTATTTTTTTCTGAAAAAAGCTTTCCGAACCTTCATGGCCCTATGTGAAAAAGTAATTGTCCCCTAAACCTAATAACTGGTTACGCCACCCTCAGCAGCAACAACTGCAATCAAGCGTTTGCGATAACTGGCAATGAGTCACATCACTGGGGAGGAATTTTTGCCCATTCTTCTTTGCAGAATTGTTTTCATTCAGCCACATTGGAGGGTTTTCAACCATGAACTTTATGTATTTTTTTAAGGTCACGCCACAGCATCTCAATCAGATTCAAGTCCAGACTGACTAGGCCACTCCAAAACCTTTTTTTTTTTTTTTTAAGCCATTCAGGAGGTGGACTTGCCGGTGTGTTTTGGATCATTGTCCTGCTGCAGAACCCAAGTGCGCTTCAGCTCGAGGTCATGAACTGATGGCCGGACATTCTCCTTCAGGATTTTTTGGTAGAGAGCAGAATTCATGGTTCCATCAATCACAGCAAGTCGTCTAGGTCCTGAAGCAGCCCCAGACCATCACACTACCACCACCATATATGACTGTTGGTATAATGATCTTTTTCTGAAATGCTGTGTTACTTTTACACCAGATGTAACGCGACGCACACCTTCCAAAAAGTTCAACTTTTGTCTCGTCAGTCCACAAAATATTTTCCCAAAAGTCTTGGGGATCATCAAGATGCTTTTTGCCAAAAGTGAGACAAGCCTTTATGTTCTTTTTGGTCAGCAGTAGTTTTTGCCTTGGAACTCTGCCATGGATGATGCCATTTTTGTCCAGTCTCTTTCTTATGGTTGAGTCATGAACACTGACCTTAACTGAGGCCTGCAGTTCTTTAGATGTTGTTGTGGGTTCTTTTGTGACCTCTTGGATGAGTTGTCGCTGCGCTCTTGGGGTAATTTTGGTAGGCCGCCACTCCTGGGAAGGTTCACCACTGTTCCAAATGTTCTCCATTTGTGGATAATGGCTCTCACCGTGGTTCACTGGAGTCCCAAAGCTTTAGAAATGGCTTTGTAACCCTTTCCAGACTGATAGATGTCAATTACTTTGTTTCTCATCTGTTCCTGAATTTCTTTGGATCGCGGCATGATGTCTTGCTTTTTGAGATCTTTTGGCCTACTTCACTTTGTCAGACAGGTTCTATTTAAGTGATTTCATGATTCAACAGGTCTGGCAGTAATCAGGCCTGGGTGTGGCTAGTGAAATTGAACTCAGCTTTCCCCCAAAAATGTGATTAACCACAGTAAATTGATGATTTAACAAGTGTGTGGGGGGGGGGGGGGGGGGGGGGCAATTACTTTGTCACATAGGGCCATGAAGGTTCGGATCATCTGCATTGTGTGTTTACTTGGGTTATCTTCATGTAATACTACAATTTGTTTGATGATCTGAAACATTTAAGTGTGACAAATGTGCAAAAAATAAAAGAAATCAGGAAGGAGGCAAATACTTCTTCACAGCACTGTACCTCTGAACATTGTTCACTTACGTGGCCCTGACAACAACGGTCAAAGGAATCACCTTACGGCTAAAGCACATCAGGCAGTGATCACCGATGGGAATACCTGGCTGAACAGTCATCAATGGGACGTGTTACGTATTGGTCTTTATCCGCAGACAAAACAATAGCGTCTGGAACTGGAATCAAAAGAACAAATATGCCACCTCATCCAGGCGTTTGAAGACAAAGCCAAGAGGCCAAATGAGAAGGGCGGCAGGGACAACGCATGTTAACAACATCTAGCCAACAGTATTCCTTCTGGCCACATGCTACGTCACCCAGGGGCTTAGGAGACAGAGAGCCATGAATGAACCAGCTGTTGTAGAGGACTGAGTGCGTTTCCCACAGCACGGCTTGCATCTCAGACCCCCACTACAGCACCTGCTATGCGACGAGACGAAGGCCAGACAGGCTGCAGCACTCACTGGGTTGTAATGGCATCAGCTGTTGTATTGGAGAGGGGGGGGGGGGTTGTGTCTAATGAGGAACACAATGGCCTATGACTTGTGTTTGTGTCCATTATGATTTTGAATGCATTGTTCTCTCACTCGAGTCTTGTGCATTTTAAAAATGGTCAGATAAAATGAATTCATTATTGAATTGGTTGATTGTGACCATCCAGGCCTACAGTGTGTAGCCAGCTGGGCCTGTGTGCAGACAGATGTGAGAGGACTTAACTGGGTCAAGGCAGTAACAGTGGATCTCCTCACTGACTCTTGTCCAGTCACAGCAGGCCTCTGGGGCTGGAAGCGCCTGTGTCCTCTCTGTACCATGATGACCTCACTAGCAGGGAGGTCAAAGGGAAATTGACCACAAAAGCAGAGCTAATCTTCATACAGTGTCTCACATTCAGCCTGGGGACAAATTAGATTGGCCCCATGTTTGCATGAATTTTGTACCATGCCGGCAAGAAGAAAATGGTTTCCTCGTAAACTTGAGTGCTGCTCGATACCGAAATCAAATGCATGCTTCTCAAAACGGCATCCATCCCAAATCTGTATTCCTGACAGTCAATGCCAAAACTAACGCTGTATCTCTTTCTGTAATTGGCAGTGGAGTACAGCTGTAGGAAAAAAAAGTTATTTATGACATGGCGGACAGTTGATCAGAAGCTCCCAGGGACCCCCAGGGACTTAAAGCCTTCCCCAGCTCGGGCCTCTCCTGCCTGGGGCGGTGTTGCGCAGAGGGCCCTTGGGAGAGCTGTCCTGCCAGTCAGTAAAAAGAAAAAAGAAAAGAAGGTTATCAGACCATCAGTGTGTGCGCTTGAGTGCGTATACATACACTGTATGTGTGAGTGGCAACATTTGTCTGTAATGCCCTGTGCTGCCCAGGGCTCTGCAGAGAAATTGTGTTTACAGTGATGCTGCAGGCAGCCCCCTCAGAGTAAACATGGGAGTGAGTAATGGAAGACAGCACCACAGAGGAGGGAGGGGTAGAGAGGAGTAAAATAAAACAGTAGGTGAACAGACACCGCAGAAAGCTCTTCGTCTCGTCCTCTAAGTGCCGTACAACATTTCACGGTGCGGTTATCTGTGTATGTTCTGCATTGAACATGGAGGTAAACCATGTCAATAAAGAGAATAGATAGAGGTGTTGTTTGAAGTACCTTCCATTGGGATGAGAAGACCGGTGGTGGTCAGAGAAAAGCTGCAGGGTCAAGGCATAAAAAGGAAGACGGTAGGCTAACATACAGCCGTTCACCAGATGGCTTGCAGAGACAGCACGCCTCCACTCCCTCACTGGAGGAAAAACAATGCTGAGAGATATATACTCAGGGCTCATATTGTTTTGTCCACTCACTCTCTCTTTCGCTCTAAATCAAAGACCACTGGCAGCGGGTCTTTGACTGGCAGCAGTCCACAGACCCGGTCGCTGGGGAGTTGATTAAAAAGGTGACCGCGGGCGGTAAAAGGTCCCGAGCGCTCTCCAATCGCCACAGCACCTACTCAGTGGCTAAACACCATCACGGCCATATTTCAATAGGGTCAAGCTAAAGCGCCTCTGCAGTACACAGAGCCCCTGTAGAAACACATTGAACCAATGAGTCAGAGTGGAGGAGATTCTCAGAGTAACAAACCATCATCCATTGCCTAATGTCAACGCTCTAGTATAGAGAACAGGGGTAGTAACACCAAGGTTTTTTGGACTGACCCACAGATGGACCCATCATACGGATTTGCGATTCACCCCCTTCTTCCTCAACCTGTTGCAGGGCTCTAACACGGAACATTTTTTTTTAAATGTATTTTTTATTTCACCTTTATTTAACCAGGTAGTCAAGTTGAGAACAAGTTCTCATTTACAACAGTGACCTGGCCAAGATAAAGCAAAGCAGTTCGACACATACAACAACACAGAGTTACACATGGAGTAAAACAAACATACAGTCAATAATGCAGTAGAAAAATAAGTCTATATACAAAGTGAGCAAATGAGGTGAGATAAGGGAGGTAAAGGCAATAAATAGGTCATGGTGGCGAAGTAAATACAATATAGCAATTAAAACACTGGAATGGTATTTTACTCACATATGTGCCTAAATATTTTGCTGTGGACCTGGAATTAGAATTTTAGCGCACCTAGACAATTTCGGGATTATAGCTTCAATATCTCAACTACTATTCGTTGCGCTCCTAAATGTATTTGTGTGCGCCTACATTTTTCGACGTAAGCGCACACGTGTGCCTTGTAAAGGTCAGCGTGGAGCCCCATGTTGAACAGCCTCACCCATCTACCACGATGACCTGTGACACTTCATTTCATGGCACCAACTTAGTAACATCAGCTTCTCTATCAAGTTCCACGGAGAAAGGGGACATTCCTACTGAGGAACCGGATCTAGCCAAGGAGCCAAGGGTGAGACGCAATAAGCAGGGAACTGACCTGTGTGGCGCTTGCCTGCGGAGGAGGAGGAAGAAGCTGGGGCACCGGGGGTGAGCGGGTTGGAGGCGGGGGTCACTGTGAGGCTACTCAGGGCTCCGGCGGGCAGTGGCTGGCCCCTCTTCAGTAGCTGCTTGTGCTCCTGCTGGCGGAAACGCGGGGGCACCTCACGGGGCGGGTAGCGGGGGCCTGAGGACGATGACGGAGGCTGAGGTGGGGTCTGCTGCTGTGGTGTTTGCTGGGTGCTAGGGGGGGCGCGCTTCCCATTGGTTCTGACTGAAGAGGAGGAGGAGGGGGGGTGTGAGGCCTGGGGCAGGGTCACACAGGTGGTGGGGTGGTGGAGGGGACTGGGGCTGGGCTTAGCTGGCTCTGGCACTGGAGGAGGACGCAAACACAACACAGGAAGCAAGGTATTATCTAATGCTGCACAGCACACATCACTAATCCACTGTACTTTACAAGACAACATTGTTGGTTGAATGAGGTTAGTGTTATCGTTTCCCTGATCGAGTATGACATGAACACACTGATCATTTAAACATGTTGATTTGAACGGATGTTACGTTACACCCCAAATATCTGACACCCGTATAACATGGATTGAAAACATATCCCTTATTTGCTAAGGAGAAATTAAGCGAAACGTGGTTAGCATTTCGAAAGTAGCGTCTTAGTAATAACCTTCCCTATGAGCCGGCCTGTGCTTGAACACCACCGACAGACAGCCCAGACAACATGAAAGGGCAAGTTCTCACACACACACACTCACCTCTGCCTGACCCTGTGCATTCTTCTGTCTATTAGTTTCCCCAGAGAGAACAGCCCTCTAATCAAGCCTTGCCCAGACTGAGTGGTATTAGCAGTCGGTACTAGCAGGACCTACTGTGTCAGCCTACTGTGGCTAAAGGAGCTTAGCAGAGCCCTCTGGGTGAGCAGGAGGCTGGGGCTGGACAGGCTAAGAGCTGCCCGCGAGGGCTGGAAAGGAAAAGGCACAGAGGCTTACAGAAGCACAGGTGTGTGTGTGTGTCCACACCAAGGCTTATGTAGCACAAATGTGTGTGAGCATTAAGCAACTGCATTGGAAAGAGGTTAACACCCTACATATCTGATATGGTATGCGTGCTCCCTGTCCATGCTGAGCAGAAGAGCACGGCAGCCATATTGTCTCACAACACTTCCTGACCTCAGTGTTGCGCTGAGCTGCTACATCAGTTTGGTGAATGTGAACACTGTTGTGGTTCTATACTCCCTAGGTAGCTACGGATGAGAATTCATAGGCTGGTTTTAAAAAACAACTGGCTGGCAGCTATGCCTCAGGGGAGGAGAAAGAAGAGAGAAGACAATCACAGACAGCCAAGAGAGAAGGGGGAGAGCGAGAGCGAAGTGATTGGCAATGGAGAGATGCAGATTAGCAGGCAACAGATTAGCAGGCAACAGATGTCACTCTCCTGGGAACACAGGAGCCACTGTCAGGATTCTTGTCAAGACACGCATACAAATGCACACAATGACATTCGAGGTCATATCAGTCTGACCAATTAGGACAACTGCAGCTTTTGTCATTCGTTCATGTTGACCAAGTTGTGGCACCAGAGAAATCTAACAGGGTGGGACTGTGTCGAGTCCCACACGAGAACAGTAGAGGACTGATGTGGCTGACTAGCTGTCCTGTGCTGCAGCAGCAGGGGTTAAAGCAAACACTGCAGGCAGGCCCACGCATTCCCTCTGCCTGCCAAAGGCCTGTCCCACTGCCAACACCGTTTCTATAAACAGAGCACCCTCTGCACATGAGCTGTGCACCCCTGTACCTCTGACACACACACTCTCAACATACTTCAAATATGCGCATACACAACCAGGTTCTCTCGATCACACAAACTGCATACTGATCTACCTCCCTCTCTGGTCAGAGCTGGCCCCTCCAGCAGGAGCTAGCTAGCTGGTTGGGAGCTATAGCAGGCAGCGGGTGACGCACATATCTGATTCAATTCAGCCCCAGCCCGCCTGATGCAGTCACAGCCAATCAGCAGGCAGGGTGCTGCGTCCTCACAACCCACCCCATCCCTCGGCTCTCTCCCTATCCTTCGTCCTGCTCCTCTCTCCCTCGTCCTTCTCCCTCTTGCCTTTTACAATGTCCACCCTCTCCTGTTCCATTTCTCCCTCCAATCAGCCATTCCATTCTCTCCCTTCAACCCGTCTCTCCCTCCCTTTTATTCTCTGGTGCTCCCTCCCCCTCGTTCATCCAATTCAGCCTCTCATTGTTCACTGCTGCTCTGAATCCATTAGAGGAAGCAGATGGACTGCTGGGCTGTTACTGCTCACACAGAGTCCGGCAGCCTCTCTCTCACACTATGAATCACAGCTTCTATGACATGGGGGGGGGGGGGGGGGGGGGGGTGTGTACGTTGTGAGTGTGGATATCCCACATTATGCGAGTGTGTCTGGGGGGGTTGGTTCGGTGTGTGTTGTTCCACTCTATTCTCCAGTAGCCTCTGTTTATGACAACACTGGTGCTTTTACAACACAATGAAATAGCTATTAAAGCACTATGTGGTGCGTGTAAACGATCACAGTTTATCTAGTCTATGATGTGAAATTGCTGTTATTCCAGCCAGCTGGGTAATGTGTAGCCATCTTTGGAATAATCTCGGGAGAGAGCAGGTGTGTGTGAGCATGATTGGCGGTTACGATGCGATAGGACGTCTCGGCTCAAAACAAAGATATAGAAAAACATTAGTCTTTTTCTTTTTGGGGGAAGAGTTCATTTTTAATCCTAACGGACGCTAAAGTGCTTTGTGGGAGATTTCATTTGTGAGAGAACTTTTTATTTTTATATATAGGAGATTCACCTGCATATCTGATCGGAGAGATAGCAGGTGATACGTGTGACACTGTCATACACCAAAGACTTGGAGGGGAGATTGAGAGATAGTAGGAACACCCAGAGCGAGAGGCATAGTAAAGGGAGAGAATGGAGAACGAGTCAGAGAATGGTACACAGAATTAGAGAGCGCAAATGAGAGTGTGAGAACGAGAGAGAGAGAGAGATGGGGAGCAAACAAAGTGCAATACTAGACCCTTTGGGGTTGCTAAAGCCTTAAAAACACTATTTGATGTTCAAAGGAGAGTCAATTAAATAAACCATTATAATGAGTCGCACTGTAAATTCCATTAAACCCTCTAAATGGAGAATCACTCCTAGCCAAACTTGTAATTATGGCCTCCTGTCCCCCACTCTCAATGGTTAAATACACCGAAAAAGAAGAAAAAGCTTGAGCGAAAAGGATGATGGTCAAGAGGGCAGGCCCTGGTGCATAAGGAGCCATTGTGATTGGCTCGGTTATGGCGTGCGCGCGCCTTGCTTTGAAGGGTTCTGGGAATCGTCCATGTCAGAGGTTAGCTACGTGCTGCCATTGTGTGATGAGGACGCATTTTAATACGCGACCATGTTTACAGCGGGGGAGGGCTGTGTGTGGAACACATAAGTGGACTATAGAAGAGGTTTATCAGCCTCCTGTATTGAGTTAAATGACTAATTGAAAATCAAATGTTATGAGACGTCATGAAAAGCCATATTTTTCATATCCAAGAAACGCATTGGAAAGAAGTGATGTAGCGGAGATTTAACTAAACCATTTGACCAATGAGGTGTATTTGTGTTTAGTGGCCTTGTTTAAAGTGGGTAGTTGAGAGGTATGACAGTACTAAAGGTTAAGAGGGGCTATAGACTTTAGTGGTACTGAAGGAGCAGTATCTTTGAGTGTTGATGGTTGCTTGTTAAGATACACCCAGACAGTGTCTTGTCAGAGTGCGTACCGGGGAGGGGGGGGGGGGGGGTCTGAGGTTCCATCTGTCAGTAGTAAACCCTGTAGCAGGTCAGAGACACCCCCCCCACACACACACAGACAGACAGACTAAAAAAGGCACAGCTTTCCACCCCTCACCCTTCCCTGGGTACTAGGCCGTCACCATGGAGATGAGCACTGTTCCCATGCCTAATGCACCTCTGCTCGGTGGGCCTCCTGTGAACCCCCCACCCCCGACACACACACTAATGAGCAGAGGGCTCATCTCAGCAGTGTCGACCCGTTCTCTCCACACTTTCTACATGTTTTAGGAGTCTGGTTGATCCATAGAGACGATTCATAGAGATGGCTTGTTAGAATTCACTATGATAACTCTAAGCCAAAGAAGTCCCACACTTAGATACGATTCAGTCAGTCTTCCCTTATCCATACAGTTTATCCAAAGTAGGAGGTTGCCCAAAGACTGATCTAAGGTCAGATGTGTGTTTTCTACACATTATGGTGAGAAGGTAAGCTGATCCTAGATCTGTGCACAAGGACAGCTTCTATCCACGTGCCTTAGGAGTCAGGTGTATACCACTGAGCCAATGCTTCCCACGTAGATATGATTAGTCAGTAAATCCTCATCAACACACAAAATGGCTGAATAGTGGTTTGGACATGAAGAGGCAGAATGTGCCCTGAAGCAGAAGACAGGAGGGCTGCCTCTTCCAGACATACCAGGCAGTCCTGCTCAGCAACACACACCCTCTCCCCCATACAAAGGAGCCTCTTTGTTAAATTCTATTAATATCAGCACATACACTTTACTATTAATCTGCCTTTAAATGTGACATGAGCCCTCTCAGCTGTGGTATAACTGAGGGTGTATTGAATTGCCTCTTCTGTCTGCAGCGTGTGAATGATAATCCAACATGAATACATGCAGAAAATCCCCCCCCCCCCCCCCCATCTCTTTCTCTTTGTCCCCCCCATCCCCCTCTCTCTACCCCTAATCAACCCACTCCACTTGACATGCAAGCAAAGAGAAAACAATTATCCTTGGCATCCATAAATCCACGGGACGTAAACCAGGATCCAGTCACTCACTATTCATTTTCAGAGTATTTATTAATGTTGCAGTTCGACACAGAAAGGCGACGGCGCCCCCCCCCCCCCCCCCCCCTCCCACGGGAAAGTCAATTATCCCCCAATTAGATAGCGATTCAAGAAATCCGACTAAAAAGTGTTGACAATTAATTAAATGTGAAATCACAAATTAATCCAATATGCATATTACGCTGCGATGTCGTCCGGTTTCCCGGGTGGAAATAATGCAGTTCTCCTGTGGCCGCGGTGACGCAGTGTAAATATGTCAGTCGCCGTGGCAATTGGTGGGTCACCATGGTGGCGGGGGTAAAGATGAAAACAGCATGGGTAAAGGTGTCCGCATGCTTCCCAGCCGAAAACAGTTCGGAAGAGTACATGCATATAATAATGACGACATTGTGACGTTTTTGTTCATTTTTTGGGGCTGTTTGATGCACAGAAAATGTTTTCTTCTAGAGGCAAGCCAAAGTCAGTAGTTGAAGTCAACGAGACAACTTCTTTTCCTGCACATTCTCCTTGAGAAATACTGCACCAAACATCATGATTAGATGTACAATTGTGCAACTAAGAGCTCTCAGATTAATTCTGAATGATGTCTGCGAGTATAACAGAACTTATTAGGCAGGCGAAACCCCGAGGACAAACCAACCAGGAAAAAGAAAAATTGAGGTCACTCTTTTTAATGGGTTTTCTATGGAGATCTATATTTCTAAGGCACTTGCTTGCCGTTCTTATCGCTTCCACTGGATGTCAACAGTCTTTAGAAATTGGTTGATGTTTTTCCTTTGTGTAATGAAGAAGTATTGCTGTTCAGAACGAGGGTCGAGTGAAGTCTACTGTTTGTTAGAGGCGCGTGACCTGAAAGCACGCTCCACTTTGTTTTAGTCCGGTATTGAACGCAGTTTATCCCGTCTTAAATTTTATTGATTATTTACGTTAAAAAATACCTAAAGTTGTATTAGGAAAGTTGTTTGAAATGTTTGGACAAAGATTACAGGTAACTTATGAGATATTTTGTAGTCATGTTGCGCGAGTTGGAACCGGTGTTTTTCTGGATCAAACGCGCCAAATAAATGGACATTTTGGAGATAACGACGGAATTAATCAAACAAAAAGGACCATTTGTGATGTTTATGGGACATATTGGAGTGCCAACAAAAGAAGATCTTCAAAAGGTAAGGCATGAATTATATCATTATTTCTGAGTTTTGTGTCGCACCTGGCGGGATGAAATATGATTGTCTGTGTTTATTTGATGGGGTGCTGTCCTCAGATAATTGCATGGTATGCTTTCGCCGTAAAGCCTTTCTGAAATTGGACACTGTGGTTGGATTAACAAGAAGTTTATCTTTAAAATGGTGTATAATACTTGTATGTTTAAGGAATTTTAATTATGGGATTTCTGTTGTTTGAATTTGGCGCCCTGCAATTTCACTGGCTGTTGTCGAGGTGGGACGCTAGCGTCCCACAAATCCCTGAGAGGTTAATGGGAAATGTAGATGAAAATTTGACACGCATTACATTTTGTTCCTTAACACTTTAAAAAAGGCAGGCGATGTTTTTCTGATTACACCAGGGCTGGGTAGAGAACGTGTCAGGCGTACCCGGGTATTACTGATGGCTTTCGCTAACGAAAACTCGGATGCCGCCACCTGTTTCCATGAATTGCATTTGCATCACGCCGAGCCAGTTCCGTGTATTCTCATAACTTTTTGAATGTTGTGTGTTTACGTGTGCATACAGAAAGTTAGTGTGGCAATGGCTTTAAAAGAATATCCTTGCCTGGGAAGTTCCACACTGTAAGCATTTTCTCCAATTACAGGGAGAACTGGATTGAGAGTCTCCCGGTCCCTATAGGGATGGGGGAGCTAGGTGTGTGTGGGGGTGGGGCATTGTGCATTATTGTGTGTGCGCAGCACGATGGGGTTTGATTGTGGGGAATAATCAGCGTTCCCCTGCCCGCCATACTAATAGAGGGCTGAGGCGCTCTCATTCTACCCCAACAGGGACTGCCTAGATGGGGAGGTCTGGTGGCTGGTCCCCCGTCTCACTGGAGCACCATGGCTAATGGGGGGCACAGGAGTTAATTCCGCAGCGCCTTATCTAATTTTCATACATATGAACGCGCCAGGCAAAATCGATTACTGCAAACAAATTGAAACGTGAGAGGAAGGGAGGAGGAAGCGGGAGAGGTGATGAGGCTGGGGGGTTGTGGGTGTACAAACTTCTTTGTTCCACGTTATGTTTGAGTGATCATTAATATGGATGAAGAGACATCACAGCTGCATACTGATTTGCCCACACACACACACACAGTGACATGGATGCTAACTGAAGTAAAACAGTCATATGCAACTTAGTGGGCCATGCAGCAGATTGAGCGAAGAACATTTTCTCTCTTGCTGACTTTGAAAGTAGCTATAGTGTGTCCATTTATTTGTTTCAGCTGAGTGTGTAGGCTGACGCTTGAACACACTCACCCCACTTCCTTTCTCACTCACTTCCTTCCTTCCACGCTCAGATTTTACACTTCTGTCATTTGACTTCAAACTAACCTTCTCAGTCTGTTGTTAGACGCCCTCCGTCACCCCTCGGCTTAAAATGGTTCCTTCTCGCTGGGTGACTCACCAACACCAGACGGAGCAGAGTCTCCCCCCCCAGAGATAATGAGACAGACCTAAATGAGGTCAGAGGTCAAGAAAGTGCCATTGACCTCTACACAACGCCAATGGACGTCGGGCCAATCCCCAAGGGCGAGGGCTGTAAGTTAGCGGTTAGACCGCCTGGGGTGTGTTGGGGCCAATCCCTGGTAACACAAACACACACCTTTTAGAGGGCGAGGTGCTGACCAGTAAAACCTGAACAGATGCTCTAATTGGCTTTAGAGTGGACCAAAGCCCTGGCCCCATCTGTCTAATGCCTGCCTGCAGGGGTTTAACACCTACACGCACTAACGATGACCCCCTGGCTTATTCACACGCAATGACAGATTCTTCACACACGCTAGACTAATTCGTTGGCTAAATACAATAGGAAACGTTTGATGTGGGGGACCGAGTGGCGCAGCGGTCTAAGGCACTGCATCGCAGTGCTAGAGGCATCACCACAGATCCTGGTTCGATCCCGGCTGTATCACAACCAGGAGTCCCATAGGGCGGCGCACAATTGGCCCAGCGTCGTCCGGGTTAGGGGAGGGTTTGGCCGGGGTAGGTCACTGTGCATCAGTGTGTGTTAGACGACGCTGGACTGACTCAGATAGGTGTAGGCTACAGGAGACCTGCTACTACACAGCCCTTATCTGCATGTCTACACCTTCATGGCTCATATGGACTCTCTTAATCAGAGCGGATTAGGGCCTTGTGTGTCAATCATTCAAGGATCTTTTTAAAAGCTATGCGGCTATGAGCGGCAGTTAGTCATTCCACTCACCTTTGGTTTTCAGGTCAGCAGCCTAGAAAAGACACAGGAAGATAGACAGAGAGAGAAGTCAACAGCTGTAAACATGCTGTTTTTGTTCAATGATTAATGTGGAGCTAGCAAAAACAGTACGTCATAAAAGTTTGTCATTGGCTAAAACATTAGCGCATAACAGGAAGGAACGTGTGTACATTTACACAACAGGAAAGGAAACGTTAAACTCATAATCAAAGTAAACACGAGAAATGATATTCCCAGTAGATCTTCATTACATTGCAGGCTGCCAAATTGGATGCAGCCCACAATCACATATTCATACCACTTATGGCTAAATATCTCAAATGAAAATCAGATTGAAATGAGTTGAAAATGTAGGGATCTGAGACATACAACTGGCAGTAGGCTATGTGGGCCTGACTAGACATGCAAGGTAAAACGCCTCAGTCTTCAAGAGCAGAACAGCCCCACCTGGGAAGACGCCTGCTATAAAGTGCCTTGGCATGGCTGCTGGCTAGTGGAAGTGATCATTACAGGCTGTCTAATCTGTCTGTGAGTGCAAATGTGTGTGTTAGCAATCCAATCGATATGGGATTTTTGGGTCCGATACTAGGGAGGCAAAGGTCACCGATATACGTTCGATGTTTTTTTTAATTATTTTTATATTTTTATTTTTTTTATTTTTTAGGAGGTGGAATGAAAAACACATTTTTTTTTACTCACAAATTGCACTCCAAAGGATTAACAGAACCTCTAAATGATTATTTATTAACTAAATATTAAAATGAACATTATTAAAGAACATTTTATTTGTGGTTTATATAACCACCAAAAAGCCACTATATCCTCTATGAATACAAAAGTAAATACAAAAACACTTGTTCAGTTGACCGTAGGTACAACTTAAAGTTGTACCTATCTAAGGCAGTGGATAAGAATGCAGAAGTGTTTGTGCTGAAGCACCACAAGCGCACTAATAAACAAGAAAGGCTGAAAGAGTTCCTAATGTCGCCACTAGATGTCAGCATTTGAATTGAGTAGATTCACCACAGTGCTTTACAACAGGTAAGTAAAGAAACACTATGGCAACCGAGCAACAAAGCACACGCTAGCAGTACATTATGAAAATGTTTTCTTACCGAAACCATAATGTGAATTATACTGTTATTCAATACAAAAATGTATGTTTTTGGCTATATATTGCAACTGCAAACGGCATGCGCTGATGACTGAAAACGTTCATGCAGGAAAATGCTTCCCGCACTGATTTTAGTCTCACACGTTCACGGATTAGTCAGTGTTCACTTCGGCGTCAGTACAGTGTTCGCACATTAGTAGCACAGACTGCTAGCTAGGCTAACTACATAAGTAGCACAGACTGCTAGCTAGGCTAACTACATAAGTAGCACAGACTGCTAGCTAGCTAGAATAACTACCTTGCTGGCTAGCTAGCTAAGTGAGCATACAATGAGGACAGGGCTCCTTGCTTGGTAAAAGGTACTTTTGATTATTTACTCATTGAAATACGCCGTCGCTGGCTGCCTGTGCGTGAATGGCGTGTGTCTATGTGCGACAGCAACATCTCCTTGGTTACCAGAGCCAGACTAGTGTTTCCAACAGAGCAGTGTGTGTAGCTACTGTGCCAGCTCTAATCTGTCTTTAAATAGGGTCCATACACCTGGCAGTGAGCTGCCTGCAGGGTTATGGGCTCTAGGATAATCATGAGGATAAACTAGGGAGGAACTCCCACACTCAGTCATATAGAGACTATACTGAACACACCTACCTGGGGAACAGAAGTGAATGAAGGGGAGGAGGGAGGGAGAAGGTGTAGACTGATGGAGACATTTTTCAGAGGTACTCGGTTTGAGGACACAGAGACAGAGAGAGAGACAGACAGAGAGACACACAGAGACGCACAGAGAGACACAGAGAGAGAGAGACGCACAGAGAGAGACACACAGAGACGCACAGAGAGAGAGAGAGACACACAGAGACACACAGAGACAGAGAGAGAGAGAGAGAGAGAGAGAGAGAGAGACACACAGAGAGACAGAGAGAGACACACAGAGACAGAGAGAGACACACAGAGACAGAGAGAGACACACAGAGACGCACAGAGAGAGAGAGAGACACACAGAGACACACAGAGACAGAGAGAGAGAGAGAGAGAGAGAGAGAGAGAGAGAGACACACAGAGAGACAGAGAGAGACACACAGAGACAGAGAGAGACACACAGAGACGCACAGAGAGAGAGAGAGACACACAGAGACACACAGAGACAGAGAGAGAGAGAGAGAGAGAGAGAGAGAGAGAGACACACAGAGAGAGACACAGAGACAGAGAGAGAGAGACACAGAGACAGAGAGAGAGAGACACAGAGACAGAGAGAGACACAGAGACAGAGAGAGAGAGAGACACAGAGAGAGAGAGAGACACAGAGACACAGAGACAGAGAGAGAGAGAGACACAGAGACAGAGAGAGAGAGAGACACAGAGACACAGAGACAGAGAGAGAGAGAGAGAGAGACACAGAGACAGAGAGAGAGAGAGACACAGAGACAGAGAGAGAGAGAGACACAGAGACAGAGAGAGAGAGAGACACAGAGACAGAGAGAGAGAGAGACACAGAGACAGAGAGAGAGAGAGACACAGAGACAGAGAGAGAGAGAGACACAGAGACAGAGAGAGAGAGAGACACAGAGACAGAGAGAGAGAGAGACACAGAGACAGAGAGACACAGAGACAGAGAGACACAGAGACAGAGAGACACAGAGACAGAGAGACACAGAGACAGAGAGACACAGAGACAGAGAGACACAGAGACAGAGAGACACAGAGACAGAGAGACACAGAGACAGAGAGACACAGAGACAGAGAGACACAGAGACAGAGAGACACAGAGACAGAGAGACACAGAGACAGAGAGACACAGAGACAGAGAGACACAGAGACAGAGAGACACAGAGACAGAGAGACACAGAGACAGAGAGACACAGAGACAGAGAGACACAGAGACAGAGAGACACAGAGACAGAGAGACACAGAGAGACACAGAGACAGAGAGACACAGAGACAGAGAGACACAGAGACAGAGAGACACAGAGACAGAGAGACACAGAGACAGAGAGACACAGAGACAGAGAGACACAGAGACAGAGAGACACAGACAGAGAGACACAGACAGAGAGACACAGACAGAGACAGAGAGACAGAGACAGAGACAGAGAGACAGAGACAGACAGAGACAGAGAGACAGACAGAGACAGAGAGACAGACAGAGACAGAGAGACAGACAGAGACAGAGAGACAGACAGAGACAGAGAGACAGACAGAGACAGAGAGACAGACAGAGACAGAGAGACAGACAGAGACAGAGAGACAGACAGAGACAGAGAGACAGACAGAGACAGAGAGACAGACAGAGACAGAGAGACAGACAGAGACAGAGAGACAGACAGAGACAGAGAGACAGACAGAGACAGAGAGACAGACAGAGACAGAGAGACAGACAGAGACAGAGAGACAGACAGAGACAGAGAGACAGACAGAGACAGAGAGACACAGACAGAGAGACACAGACAGAGACAGAGAGACACACACAGAGACAGAGAGACACAGACAGAGACAGAGAGACACAGACAGAGACAGAGAGACACACACAGAGACAGAGAGACACAGACAGAGACAGAGAGACACAGACAGAGAGAGAGACAGAGAGAGACAGAGAGAGAGACAGAGAGACAAAGAGACTTAACACAACTCACCTGTTTCTGAGCAGCTTCCTTCTTGGTCTTTTCTTGCTTTTTATTTGTATTTTCTTCCATCAAATGGTTCTCTTCTCGTGTTATTAGCTTCTCTCAGCTGCAAACAGAAAGGGAGAGGTTTTCAGAACAGGGCAGAGAGGAGCAGCAGGCTTTAAGTTCAGTAACCTAGCGCTACAATTTCCCTTTCATCCGCTTAGAGGTCAATGTCAGAGCTAGCAAACTTTTTCCAGAGAAGACTTTTAGACGCCAAGCACATTCAGCATTTCAGAAGTAACACATTGAGTTGCTTCTTAAATGCAATTGCCTTCATGGCCAGAGAGAGATTGGGGCGGGGGGGGGGAGCAACAGAGAGACACCCGGAAACTGACAGAGGGAGAAATGGGGGGGGGAAGAGATAGAAAAAAGGAAAGAATGAGAAAGAAGAAACTCAAAGTCTGTCTCCAGTGGTCTGCCAGGCAGCCAAAGGAGTGATCAGATAGCTGGAGAGCCAGTGAGAGAAAGTGGTTCATTTAAGCCTTTATTTGTTTTGGCTGAAGTTTGGTGACGGTTCCTGGAAACTATTAAAGGTATGAGGAGGAGGAGAGGACTGGGGGAGCCTGTGTGTGTGTGTGTGTGTGTCCAAAGCCTGCTAACGCAGGTTAGCTATTCCAATGTGGTCAGTGTTGCCTGCTAAGTAAGTGCCACTCACAGTGGACATTCTTGTTATTATCTCGTCAATGGGAAAACTCAAGTGTGGTTAATACTAGACCGCTTCAAACTGACTGGCTGTTCCTCTCACTGCAAATCCAGCCTGCTATCGTGGGACTCTGGGATCTCACCGTACTCTTCAACTCCCTCCACACACAATCGGCCATTGTGCTCTGTCCTCAGCAATAGGAAGGGCATAAACAAACATTTTTATCAGTGCCTGAGTGACTGACACACACACAGGAGCTGACCTGAGTTCCTCCAGCCTCAGACAAAGTGTCTACAGACAGTGTCCATAGGGGCCTGCATATGAATACATTGATGAATTATCATAATAATGAACAGAGAGTAATGAGAAGCCCGCCTCCCGGTGTGTTGCCTGTTGGTAGGGGAATGGAACTGTCAATCAAAGTGACAGGCAGAGGCAGGGTAAGAGTGAGTAATGGTGGGGAGGAGTGTCCATAGGGACAGCCATGTTCTGACACAGAGAGAGTGAGGGACCTGTTGCCTCAAGTTAAGGGCAACCAGTGAAGAACAAACATTGTAAATACAACCTGTTAATTTATTTTCCCTTTTGTACATCGTTACAACACTGTATATAGACATCATATGACATCTGAAATGTCTATTCTTTTGGAGCTGTAATGTTTACTGTAAATTTGTTATTGTTTATTTCACTTGTGTTTATTATCCATTTCACTTGCTTTGGCAATGTAAACATATGTTTCTCCATGCCAATAAAGCCCCTTAAATGAAACCGAGAGAGTGCAAGAGAGGGAGGGAGACAAGAGAGAGAAAGACCTTGGCAGGCATGGCCATTAACAACTGTCAATCTACAGTACAGCTAGTGTACTGCTTAACAGTAGGGAATACTGACAGAGGACTTATCTAGCTGTAATGACTGAGGGAGGACAGTACAACTCACTATCAAACACCTATTCATTATAGAGGGAACTGTGTGTGTGTGTGTGTGGTGCACTAATATCTAATCAGGCAGAAAGGCAGGTTGGTTCTCTGCCTGGTAATAAGTAGGAGCTCAATAGTGTCTCCTCTCTCAGATCTGCCTATTAACCAGACCAGCGCTCCTGCACAGTGCCAACAATCCAACAACCCCATAGGCTACCACCCCCCTTCACCCGCCCCCTACTACCCCCTCGACCAATCACAATGCCCCGTCAGTCTAACTGGCATCTCTCCCCACCATCCCCCCCCCATGCTCTGATATTCCTTGGCACCAGTCCAAAAGCAGGGGAGGGGGGGGGGTTAGGCTAGCTGGCACTGTTCTGAATGCTGAAATCCCCCATAGAATAGAAAGGGGTGGAAGGAGGGGGAAGGAGACATTGGATCGGGATATAAAAATATCCGGCGGAACCCTTTGTGTGCTGGTATTTTCTGAAAGAGAGCCTCCGACTCAGTCCATCTACTGCTTCGTGACTACTAGCCTACCTCCGTCCTAGCTGTTGTTAACATGGGATCTCCCATACAACCCATCCGGTGAGCCAGCTTATGACAGAGGACACAGAAGCGGGGGAAGGGTTATGACAACAATAGTACACCACGTGTATTTATTTATTGACCTCATTTCCTAGAAAATACACAGTTAAGGAAACTGATAAAGGATGATGGTCGGTCTATTTTGGTAGCAGGCTAGTAGAGGTTGATCTAACAGACCACGCTGTACAGTACAACTACCTGACTGGTCCTGTATCCAAGATCATAACAAGCCATTGTTCACTGCTGTGCCCCACTCATCCATAGGAGAAAGCATTGGAAATCGAAAACTAATTTATTGATGTGTAGCCTATATTTTGGGTAATTACAGGACTCATCTGTTAAAGAGACCTTGGTCTCAGCATGACTTCCTGTCAAAATAAAAGGTTAAATAAAACATTTAGCCTATGTAGGCTATTCCCAAAATATCATGTCACAGATATCCATTTCTGCACCGCAGCACAGACCAACTGAAAATAACTGATTGTTATTGTGCTGAATGTCCACTACTGTCCTTCATAGAAATAGATTCAATAGAACGGGCATCCCCATTCAAGTCAATGTTCTACTCGTCTGGTCTGAGCCAGAGATGTAACATGACAGCACAGCGCCAGTCCCTAACAGAGTCTTAGTGTTGTAACTGTCTCACACTAAACCCAAAGTAGTTGACACTCAATCTAAATCCTAGAAAGCACAGTACAATTTGAAGACTTAACTAGCAGCTGGGCCTAATCCGAGAAGAGACAAAAAAAGCAGCATAATTGTGCAGACTAAGACAGTACTGCATCCAGCTACGACACTGGAGCAACCGCTCTGTCTCCTCACAGGAGTTGTTCCTCCTCACAGGAGTTGTTCCTCCTCACAGGAGTTGTTCCTCCTCACAGGAGTTGTTCCTCCTCACAGGAGTTGTTCCTCCTCACAGGAGTTGTTCCTCCAGAGACAGGACAGAGTGGCGGTGAGCATGGTGCCCTGCTTCTCACTTCTAATTACCCTCAAGGGAGCCAGGTGAGAGGAGAGAGGAAGAAAAGCAAAAAGTGGATGAGTGAATGAAAAGCGAGAAAGAGAAAAATGTACAGTATAGATTTTCAAATAGCATAGTTGTCCAATGACAGAACAAGAGAGAGAGAGATAGCAATGCAGACAGAGGGGGCACCAGTTTAGGGGAAATGACAAGGGCAGTGTGACTGTGCCCTTGTGTCCCCACTGAGCTGCTGACACCTTCACCCCCAGAGTCAGGCTGACACGTTGGGTTGGCTGGGGATCAAGTTACACCTGCCTGACAGAGGCACTCCACACAGAGAGATGAGCTGACATACTCTGGTGAAGGAGTGCTCTCTGAACCTGCCTGGCACTCCAGTCTAGTAGGCATATACAGTGTCATATGCCTGTGTTATATACTGTGGAAGACCTATAGCCTAGATACATGCATAATCGCCCTTCCCCATGTTTTTGGATTACACACTATGTATATACAGATTGATTTGTTTAGCCGCTTCATAGCACACATCTAACAATTGTTTATGGATAAAAATAGTAGCAGAGTTGAGCATTCAAAGGCGTTGCATTGCAAAGGTTTCCTTCCATCTGTGAGCTGCATATAAACTCTGCATGACCAGAATCAAAGCAGACAGGGAGGAAAGACTTATATGGTCTGTGAGGATCCTGCTACACAGAAATAGCAGCGCTTGTTAAGAGGGATTAACTGGTGTGTGAGAGAGACGCACAGCGGCACAGGGAGTCTGAGACGTGTTCACAGAGAGATGCTGGAGCTGCTGCTCACACCGGGGAGGAGGAGAGGAAAACCGGAGGATGAAAAGACAGGCAGATTCAACGCCAATTAAGAACGACAGCCGTCGGGAGAGGGAGATAGGGAAAGAAGAGAGCAGAGAGAGATAGAGAGGAGAGCATCTGTGGAGGGAGAGAAAAAGCTCACTGTGGAGCAGAGGAAAAACAAAAAACACAGCAAGATAGAGGAAGGGAGGAGAAGGAGAGATATGGAGAAAAGAGAAGCTTATTATATCCACGCACCTTGGGTGAGCAAGCAAGGAGGAGAGCCAGAGGAGACGAGGGGGCTATAGCAGTGGGGAGAGAGAGAGAGAGAGAGAGAGAGAGAGAGAGAGAGAGAGAGAGACAGTCAGGCTCAGGCTGTAGGGCAGTGTGCAGAGCAGAACTAGACGCCCCTGACACAGAGACAAGGTTGCCACGACGGCCGCAAGGCAAACAGTGCTGCGGCATGTTCCGGAGCACTTCCGGCTAACACCGCCACTGTACCAACGAACAACGGAGCAAAGCCATGGAGGATGAGGAAGGGAAGGGGTGAAGTCCACAGTCTCCATCCCCCTTCCTTTTGCTTTCCTGCAGCCAGCCATTAGGAAACCACAGCTCTTGAGCCCTTTCACACGGCCATTATCCAGGACTGCTACCCACAACCTGGCTGGAGAGTAGTAATTATACAGCCACCATTAAAGACTGAGGAGACTAGTGTAGTCTTAGGCTGTGTCCGAACTGGCACCCCATTCCCTATATAGTGCACTGCTTTTGGCCAGAGCCCCTACTCCCTATAAAGTGCACAGCTTTTGACCAGCTCTGGCACGAGCCTTAGTTTAGTCCAGCTTAAACTTCTAAATGAATGATACGTACTCAATGATTCTTGAAAAATATAACTTATAAATGCCTTATGCCCTTAATTTAACTGTCGTACCACACCAGAACCAAAAATAAGCTTGTTTTAATTCAATGTTTGTAAACAAAGTAAATGCAAACACTATTTAGCCTCAAAACATGCATAAAAAGATACATTTTGAAGTCATGGATGGTCAATACTTGCATCTATAGCCCTGTCTATGAATTTGAGGGTGGTTACATTTCTCCAGCCGAAACAGGGGTGGGGAGTTGGCTTTGTTATTGTTTCAACGGCTCATTGCCGCTTTAATGCCGATGGACTGGAAAACACGCCTGTAAATTCCCCAACTGAAGAAATAAAAACACATTGTGTCAATCTCAGTTCTGGAGCATTCTGCTCATTCCAGTCACCAGTGCTGCTTTCAAGCCAGGTGGAGATCAGCATGTGGAAATATGCCGCCTGCCCTTATGAGTGGGAACAACAGCTATCTCATCTATTCTGCTGGGCTGACTCAATGAATGGAAAAGAGGGGGGTGGTTTTCATACTCTTGGTTGCTGGCTGGCGGCGAGAGCCCAACGAAAGCTAAGAATAAAATTCCTTTGAAGTTTTCTTTTAGAAATGATTAGACGTCAATGTCTTCGCTAGCTGCTTCCTCACCAAGTCAATAGGGAACTTATGTTCAGGCAGTTCATTAGGTAAAGAACTCAAACTTTAAGTTGATAAAAAGCTTCTGTTATGCCAAAGGCATATAGACTAGATTATCGGGGATACTGCAGGGTAGAGACGGCATGGGGAGTCCGTCAGTTTCTATACTTGTATTATTTTATTTATTTAACTAGACAAGTCAGTTAAGAATACATTCTTATTTACGATGACGGCCTACCCGGGCCAAGCCCTCCCCTAACCCCCACGACGCTGGGCCAATTGTGCGCCGCCCTATGGGACTCTCGATCACGGCCGGTTGTGATACAGCCTGAGATCAAACCAGGATCTGTAGTGACACCTTAGACCGCTGCGCCACTCGGGAGCCTAAAGGACAAGGCTGTCAATGGCTGTGTTAGGGCAGGCAGACTAATTCTAATATTTTCCCCGCACTAATTGGTCTTTTCAAATCAGATCTTTTTCAGAGCTGATCCCATTGGTCAGAAGGAGAAAAAAAGATCAGAATTGGGCTGCCTGTCTAAAAGCAGCCTAAGCTGCCAGAGAAATGTGGATTGTGGACTGTGACTCCGACAATAAGGGAAAGTACCCTAGTACTTTTTTTCTAAGGCTGAGAAGAGTTACATGGCCATAACGGTAATTGACAAAAGCTTAGCAGAGCACTGTACTCTGATAACCTGTACTTCAGCTGGGTTGACAAGCCACATAGGCCACTAGAAAGGTGAGAGAAAAGTGGGTCTATTTGTGAAACAGTCATTCTACTTCAACTCAAGATAGAGTGGAACATTGGCTGGTTGACAACAGTGCTGGAGCAACCTTAACAACCTCAGCTATTGTTAATGATATGAGGTTGTTTATTACTTCATCAACTATACAGATCAAGATGTTTATCAGGACCAAGACCAATGTAAGCTAAAACTGCAAAGCGAAGGCTCTAGTATCTACTATTTAGGCATTGGACTGCCTTGTTCCAGTACTACTATAGTCTAATAAAACTGTCAAAGCCTTGAGGACTCAACGAAATGAAACCGACAGAAGAAAAAGGCAAATAGTTGGTCTCTTGAATGGAGCCAGTTGACTACATTCCCTCAAGGTTGCTCTGACATTGACTGTCTGCCTTTCATTGCTGCCAACCACAGCAGAGAGAGAGAGAGGATCTGTCAAAAGAAAAAAAAGCAGAAAGCACAACAGTCTGAGAAAGAGGAAAAATAATATAGCTCAGATGTGTTTGAAAGATGCTGCGAGGAGACAGACTGGGGGGGTCTGATAACTTACTAATGCCTTCATGGCTGACAAGATGAATGGGAATTGAGCTAATGTGCAATAGGACAAACAGGCCATCTTATCAAGGTACTGAAGTTACCCCATAAGTAGCTTATTGCAAAAGCTGTTTGTCATTTAGTGCTGTGTTCAACTCATGGAAATCTATGAAGTATTGGAACAGGCTGAGAAAAACAGCTGACGTGCATGTAGGCTAAGCTATCCAACCGGAAATGCAAGCCAATGTTAAAATATTTTGCCATTCAAAAGTGAAGTGAACAAACAAGACTCAATTGCCATGTGCACTAAAGCACTCAACACTACGCAGTCAAACTATGCCAAGTATGAATGCCATTCATGTCACATGGGCTGATTCAGACAAGCATCAATGAAGATGCAGGTGGGGATTTGACAGGTATGTTCAAAATAAACAAAGTCTCAACCTAACCTGGAAAAGCCTTAGCACACACATGACTTATCCCACAGCATGTAGCCTAATATAACTTAAGTTATCCACATAACTGCAAACAAACATTGGTTATCCCAAAGAGATGTTTTTAGAGTAAGTAAGTTGTCATTACATTGTCTAATAGTCTGACAGAAACAGTACGGTAAGTCCAGCTTCTCTCTGTCCTCTACATGTGATGTGAGGCGGAGAGGCATCGTCTCTCCAATTAGACAACATAACGGGAGGGGGAGGCCCCCACCAGCCCCGAAACCGACTGGACATTCCCCTAGATCGCTGCCAGACACAGTTCCTGCCTGGGCTCCCCCTCCCGACGCCCACTCCTGTGCCCCTGCCAGGCCCTCCCCGCTCACATGGACCAGACGTGCGCAGGCAGGCTGCACCATCGTTAGTTAGTTACAGCCTTCTACATTAGGGGTCCTGGCCGATCGACCTCACCCACCCTGTCCACATAAGCAACGGTTATTGAGGGGAGGGTTTCCATTTCCCACTTTCAACTTCTCCTGGCCTCACACACAAGAGGCCGACTCCCCTTGAAGTAATGACATTGATTTTGTTTACTTTCAAGGAAGACTGCCTTAGTAGGAACTGACAAGTGTTGGCAGGAAAGGAACTAAACTAGCCACCACTGTCCACCCCATTGAAAGATCTTCAATTCATTCCAATTTTGATTACATTACACCAGTCAGTCAGACAACAGCTGTTTGGCTCAAGCTTCACCCCGGGACTTATAAAGAACACCCTAGTGCTATAGGATAATGGGTTTGGCAGAAGCCTTCACTGAATTAAGTTGATTTCACTGTTGACGCCCCTCCACCGCCAGCCCCTGACCAGCCTCAGTCATGATGACCCCTTGGCACACAGAGAGAGCATGTTATCCATCAGGCCTGTTTTTTTTTTTTTAAAGGCTCGTAATCTCCAGGCTTAATATTGCAGCGGTGCGCGGAAGCCTGGGCGAGACTGAGATCAGTGTGGGATCTGGATGGATAGACTGAGGCAAATGGAACCCCGTGGGTTTGCCTACTCTGCTCATGACGTTTTGTCTGCAAGGCTGTTGAGGACATCGACGGAGAATCCAAAGCAGCTTGTGTTTTTACATCCGCCTCAGGCAGCCTTCACTCTAATTTCAAACAAATGATCCTTCTGAACTGGAGATAAGGAAGGGTTTTGGTGTAGTGTTGCTAGGCAGCCATTCCTCGGCTCCTTTACAAGACTAATCAAAACAAACGTGTCGTTATCAGTCCGGTAATGAAACGGCTCCCTCTCCAGTCCCATGCATATTTCATTCCCTAAGCACAGCTCTACGTTGTTTTATAACATCTATCAGAATTGTCAAATAGTTTAATAAAAGAATGCTTTTCTTCCTGGGAAAAAATGACATTTTGTAACTGAAGGTCGAAATAACACCGGTAGGTCACAGGAACGTCATAAGTAGCCAACATCCTCATCATGTTAAGACAACATGCCCAATCAGTCCCTAGACTGCCCCTTCCTTCCTCATTGCCCTATCACCTGCTGTTGTCTGGAGAGGGTAATGGTGTCCGCATGCTTCCAATCACAAACAGTTTGTGCATATATTATGACGATTGTGACTTTTTTTTGTTTTGGTCTTCGGCAAGGGGTTTTCCCGGCTGTTCGCAGAGCCGAAGTCTACGCCCCTTCGCCGGTCATTGGTCAACAGTAGGGATTCTTCAATTAGTTTATGGACAACAAACACTTATGTTCGGTGCAGTATTTTCTCAAAAAACACTTGAGAAATATTGCACCAAACATCTTAGTTAGATGTCAAATTGCATGACTAAGATCTCCTTGGCAAAAACATCAACATTTGTGAAAGATTTGTTGAGTTATCCTAGATTAATTCCGAATATTTTGAGGAACCGTATACTGGTTACGGCATCTCCAGATGGACAGAGTACTATTTCAACCGTTTAAAATTTTTCAAGCGAAGGTCTTTTAAGGGAGTATGCGAGCACACTCGTTCGGCCAGCTGAACCGAAGCATGCAGAAACCTTAAGCCACCAAACAGTACGGCAACCGACATAACTCCCCTTCACCAGCGGCTGCCGCCCCCCCCACCCCTCAGACCCTTTTCACTTCCACTGGGTGCTTACAGACCCCTAAAACGTCTGTACAATTTTCCCATCCCCTCCCCCTTGAATGCCCGGGGGGGTTGAACAGGGGTGGTGAGGGAGGGGAGCCCTGTCCCCGACACAGGGAGAGAAAGGTTGCTGGGGTGTAGGGTTCGGGGGCTGTCAGTTGGGCTAGGGCGCCGCAGGGTGGAGGGGCGGCATCTTCACAAACTGATTAAGAACTGCAGCGCATTAACCAACTGGCAGCCAGAGCCTTCAGATTGACATTAAATGGTCACACTACTCGCGGTAAGTACGTTAAGCATTCTATATATACATGTTAAGCATTCTATATACCCACCATGTCCCCCACTCCCCGGGCTCTCTCCCCACTCGCTATGCATTTCATTATTGCCCCACTGGTGTGTGAAGATTGAGATAAATAAGATGGGGGGGGGGTGGAGGCTATAGGATCTACTCCAGCACCTTGGGATGGGAGGATGCATAGGGATAGTAGGGGGAAAGCGACAGTTCAATCACAACTCATACCTTCCTCTACTGTATGAAAAGGGGGTAGTGATGTCTAACAAATAAACAAACACTGCACAGTGCAGTCCACATTATTGTAGCAATTTGATGGAATGGAATCAACAAAGAGGAATAATGAACAGTCTCAAATATTACGGTGTGTGGGGTATGCCTTTTGCCAACATTTCATGATGAATATGACACAATCAACTGACTTATTTGACATGGAAAGTATTCCCACCAAGAAAATCTGCGCTTTTCCTACAACACATGTATTCGCTAGAATCAGGACAGCCAGTCCATTCCAGTGCCATTCCAAACCGCGCTAAACTGACCATTAATTAGATTATGATATAACCTGCCTCTGGTGCTCCTAGTTTGCGAAACTGAACACAAAACTCTCGTGCATTTCCATCCAAACCAATGGATAAATCATGGTGTTTTAGAGAAGGCAACCCCTGTCAATAATAGCTAACGTTAAACTAAGCCGATCAGCAATGCGCGTTACCCTTGCAGTTATATTTAAAGCTTCAGCTCGTTGGCATCAATTCTTATCAGCCTAGCTACTATCATTGACATTGGCTCGTTGACTGTAAAACAAAATAATATAACTGACGTTACCCTTTCCCATAATGTATTGCTATAAATCATCAGCTAATGTAAGTTAGTAAATAAAAGCAACGTAACTATGAAAACTGGAAGAGTAGAAAAACACTAACGGTAGTGTTAGTCCCCGAGTCAGATAATAATAGAACACAATGTATGGGGCTCGGGCTGGTGGACGCCGCTTGTCAAACAAGCTGTGGTTGCATATCAATAAAGTATTCCTTACCTTGCGTAATCACACGTTGAGCTTTGGCAGCTTTCAATACAAAGTTGGTGCATGGCAGAGAATGATGCAGAAAAGCATTCTCCTGTGCCTTTTTCGAAAAATACCCGTAAATGACAAATCAGGAATTGAGTCTTCGCAGTTATCCAGCTAGCTAGCATTAGCCACCTTCAGCTCTCGTGCTGCAGGGGCTTACTGACTGACTGGATAACTGTTCGAGCCGCTTCATAACAAAAATACCGAGGTCGAGACTTGAAAAAACACACAGCAAGAACTTTGTATTTTAGCGCAACGATGCACTAAAAGGACAATTTTCGCAACACAAAACAATGCTAAACGTCAAAAGTATCACGTTATAGAAAAAAAAAAAAAAGCAGCAAAACGAAAAAGCAACACAAACAATTCGACTCAAAAAGTAGCTGAGTTGTTAACGTTAGCTAGTTGGCATTAGTCATCGACTGTTGTAAGGAGTAATTTGCAAATGAAAGAAAACAGGCAGATTTCAGTAAATTGTCGACGAAAATTGCTAGCTAGCTAGCCAACTTGGGTTAAAGTGCAAAATGAAATAATTTGTGTTTAGGCCGCTAGCTGAGGAGCTAGCAGGTTAGCAACAACATCTGACCGACGACCTTGCTACTACGAATGCAAATTGAAAAACGAATCCAAGAAAATACATTCTCGAAAAATCCAAATGTAGGAGTGGACAGTCATAATGCGTTCAGTGAGCTATCGTTGACAGCGTTCTTACAGCCATTTTGTTCAAACTAAGACCGCTCTCTCTCTCCTCTGAGCAGAAATAATGTAGGAAGTGGCCCCCATGCCCAAGCAGCCAATCCACGTGATCTCCCACTAACAACACAGCATGATCCCGCCCCGTCGTACCCTTGACAATGGCAGTCTGATTTGCTCACTAGAATAAATGATGGACAGGCAGATATAGAGGATGATAAAATTGTGCATGTCTTATTAACAGCCTACCTTGGGCACTATTCAGTTGTGTATGTGTGGTAAATATGTGGTAATGACTACCATATAGGTTATTTCTGTAGGCCATGTAAATCACCAATATGTTTATATTTACGGCAATGCAAAATAACACATTTAGTTCTGTGAATAAAAGGCTAAATACTTTCAATAATGTATCAAAATAGTATGTGATTAGTTTGAAAATTAGAAGTTTATGCTAGAAGAATAAATAATTTTACAAGGGCCCTTGATTCTATCATATTACCTTCCTCAAAATCTTGAAGTAACATGAAGTCCACCAAGAAGGAGCATATTTCAATTGCAGACTAATTAACAATTGATTGATGAAGGACGACTATTCCCCTTGTTCTGCTTCTCAGATTCAAGAAAGGATTGTGGCCCCAACTCATTCTCAATGCCTCTTTTCTTATGGAAATGACCATGCATCGTGCAGTATGCACACAGAGGGAATAGGTCAAAGTTGTAATCCACAAAGGGGAGAACTGACCAGTGAGAACAGCCTAGACTAGACTGCACAGCCCCATAGATCACAGCAGAGACTGTCAATGAGAAAGCCAGAGCCCAGACAACGTTTCTTCCTATTCAAGGCAAGCTGCCCAAAGCTATTGCGAAAGCCAACTCTAGCTGAATGGGAAAAACAGCTGTTTAAACTTGTGGGTTAAGGGAGGTGAGCAGAGAAGGCTGCATTCCTTTTGTTTGCATGTGATAACAAACTTGTAATACTGCCACACATACAGTGAGCTCCAAAAGTAAAACTATGAGGTTAAAGTGCAGACTGCTAGCTTTCATTTGAGTGTAAGTTCATCCATATTGGGTGAACAGTTTAGAAATTATAAACCTTTTTGTTCATAGTCCCCCCCCCCCATTTTAAGGGACCAAAATTATTTGGACAAATGCACTTATATGTGTATTAAAGTAGTAACAAGTTAAGTATTTGGTCCCATACTCATAGCACGAAATGACAACATCAAGCTTGTGACTACATATTTGTTGGATGCATTTGCTGTTTGTTTTGGTTATGTTTCAGATTATTTTGTGCCCAGTAGAAATTAATTGTAAATAATGTATTGTGTCATTTTAGAGTCACTTATATTGTAAATAAGAATATAACATGTTTCTGAACACTTCTACATTAATGTGGATTCTACCATGATAATGTGGATGCTACCATGAATCCTGAATTAATTGTGAATAATGATGAGTGAGAAAATTAGACGCACAAATATCCTACCCCCAAGACATGCTAACCTCTCACCATTACAATAACAGGGAAGGTTAGCATTTTGGGGGGGTATGTGTTACTGTCCCAATACTTTGAGGTCACTTTATATACTGTATATATTGTAGGTAGGTGTGAGGTTATTCACATTACAATACTGCACTTTTGTAGAGTGCATTTTGCAAGCACCTGCCAGCATCAGAGCAAGCCTGCCATCCAGGCAGGCTAATGCAAAACTAACATCAACATTTGCAGAACTCTCACCACAAATTCTGTGACCTTACAAATCATTAGTGCACTTTAAAAAGAGCGATGGAGATCTATGCCCCCATGTAGGACACCATCACATCTCCCACTTTAACAGTGAGTGGCAAATAGCTGGACGTGAATGCAGAGAAGAACAAAAGGGTAAACAACTGACATCTATTCTGAGTTTACATCCTAAATGGCAACCTTTTCCCTACATAGTGCACTACTTTTGACCATCATTACAATAACCACCATTACAATAACAGGGAAGGTTAGCACATAGGGAATAGGGTGCCATTCGGAACAATCCTTAATCAGTGCCGCAAATTTTTTTTTTTTTAGGAGTCTCGGATGATTCTTTGACTTGGGCCAATTTCCCTAATTGCTTTCACATTTAAGCTAGCCGTCTGATGGAGGGGCGGCAATGAGAAAGGTCTGGTTGATATTCTGTTAAGAGGAAATCCAGACACGAGGAGAGGCGGACGGACTGCGGCGCTGGCAATCAAATCACTCACTTTCTCCTCTCTTCTGCTCTCCTGGGATACTCCTCTCCTCCTTTCCTCCGTCTTTCTTTCCCTTTCTTTCTTTTCATCATTTAAGCACCCTGTGCTCATGTCTTTTGTTTTAATTCCAGTTCAATCATGACTGTGTTCCACAGAAGGTTTTCATTTCTTGCCTGCCGTGAGATCTTGCTAGCAGGGAGACACTCCCACACACAAGTTACTGTATATCTGCGTGTACACACTATTGTGGCTACATGTATATTTGATGCATGTGCTTTGGATACAGTTTAACATTTTTAAAATGTTATACTTTAGACATGCTTGCCATGAGGGGAAGTATCACTCCCTTCTGAAACATTTATAGACAGTCAAAACTGAGATAGACACATAATCAGGAACCAACTGTACAAAGCAAATCTCAATAGGTTTGGCATTTCTTTAAGAAACAGACATTCCATGTGTTATGATGATGAAGAATACTAGCCTGGTCCCGGAGGTGTTTGTGCTGTCTTGCCAACTCCTATGGTCATTGGAGAGCTAAACATTCAAGCTGTCAAGACTGCAGAAACAGATCTTGAACCAGGTCAGAAGAAAAGTACATATAAATGACAATCCAGCTTTTCCAAAAAGTCTACAATTTATCAGTTCTCACGACACGAAAGCCCCTCTGCCAATTTTCAGTTTATTGCCTTATCTTGTGGAATTAGGAATTAACAAAATAAATATGACCGGGGGAAAAGCCAAACAATTCACTGAACGACGAGCCAAAAAGTGATTCTTTGTTTAGACTCCCTCCCTTGTCATTACGTCTGTAAATGGCACCCTATTCCCTAAGTAGTGCACTACTTTTGACACAAAATGGAACCCTATTCCCTATATAGTGCACTACTTTTGACCCAAAATGGCACCCTATTCCCTATATAGTGCACTACTTAGTATTTTGGGTCGGCAGGTAGCCTAGTTAGAGCATTGGGCCAGTAACCGAAAGGTTGCTAGATCGAATCCCCGAGCAGACAAGGTTAAAATCTGTCGTTCTGCCCCTGAACATGGCAGTTAACCCACTGTTCCTAGGCCGTCATCATTCCATACTGCTACAGGTATAAGATTCATTTAGCAATCCAGGAACCGTGAAACTAGTCTTTACTGTAGTAGTGGTAGGGCTGTCATATAACCAATATTGTCATCTTCTATGAGGGCCATACCATTGTAATGTGATAAGAGGGACTTTAGAAAGCATATTGCCATACCCATCAGGTGGACAGAGCCTTTTTTATTATAGGCCTTGTAAAGATTACAGCGAATTACCCAGAGAACAGAGGGCAAGGCCAATAAAATCTATGAAAGAGAGCGAGAGGAATAGAATCTGGAATAGAGAGCGAGAGAGAGGCAGAGCCTGTTCACCAGTGCAGTGCGTAGTGGACCTTGGCCACAGGGTGACTGATTCAATTTCTATTCAGGGGACAACAACAAGCAGAGCTTCTACAGAATAGCCGGTTACAGCAACAGGCCTAGGGGACTGTATCGACTGAGGGAGGGGTGTGTGTGTGTGTATTGTAGTGCTGGTGGTTTGTTATATGGGCCAAGGGGAGAGTGGAGCAGTGCGGTGCAGTAGGACAGCGTTTCTGAGCTGTGGTAATTTCCCCAGAGAGTACTGGCCAGGGAGAGGGAGGAGAAGGAAGGAGGAGTGGAAGAGGAAAGGAGGAAGGAAGAGAGAGGGAGTGTGTTCAGAAATAATGAGGGATGATACAAACAGTATAGACTGGAGTAATGGAAAGAGTGGCGAAAGAGAGGAAAGGAAGGTTCATCCAACGCACAGCATCATTCAAAACTATTTTCAAGCTTTATTTTTGTGACCACTGCTGTCAACATATTTAATAAGACCATTTCTATTCTTCTTTCCAATGTATCATTTTTATCAATAAGCAGTTTAAGTGCCCTATTGTTTTTGTTGCTAATTCCATCTATTAATTACACTTCAGGTTTACTGATGACCTTGCATATTTTGTTGTTCGTGGTGCCCCTTAATATTAGCATACATTAATCCCAGTTTATCTTTCATCCCCAACGAATAGCTCTTTGCATATTGTTTTGTGTGTGTGTGTGTGTACATGTGAGTGTGTGTGTGTGTGTGTGTGACTTGGGAAGGAGCTCACCGGAGCAGAGTATCGGCAACTTATTTTCTACTGCTAGAGCTCCTGTTCCTGTTATAGAATATTTTTGTGGAGCACCTGTACATAAATATAAACAGTACCAGCACCCAAAATTAGTACTGGGATCTATTTCAGTCATAGTCAAGCACTGTGTGTGTGTTTGTGTGCATACATTAACGTATGCATGGGTATTTGCCCCCGCCCTCTCCACAAATTCATTAAAGGGAATAAGACCTGCGTGGATTTTATGGTGTTTTGGGAACTGACTGGATAATCAGATTTATTGCACACTTAAGCTTAATTAATTGCATTTATGGATTCAAATTAATAATGAAGTGCTAACAAGCGTTGTTTCTGTTTCATCAACCTGCAGAGAGGCAGGCCGCTGGAACGATGATAATGACCTGGGGATGGGATAGGAGAGCTGTCAATCAACTAAGGTTCAACTCAACAATATCAACTCTTATAGAATGCCATGTTCCTCTAATTACCAATGAAATTAGCCAAATGTAGCCTACTGGATGTATTTCAAATGGGGTTGGATTAATTTGTTTTGTATGCAAATATGGCTTCTGGTTTAGAAATCTATGATTATAGGAATAGACAACTGATTCAACCACTAACAGATTTACAACAGAGGGGAAAAATAAGTGTGTGTGTGTGTGTGCCTGCATGCACGCACATACGCACGCACGCACACACAAACTCACACACGCAGGGCCCCATCGTCATCGATCAGCCTGTATTGACTGACACAGAGCCACAGAACTGCCGTGTGTATTGTACACACACACACACACACACACACACACACACACACACACACACACACACACACACACACACACACACACACACACACACACACACACACACTGCTGTTGACTTTAATTTTCACTGGCTGCCTGGCTGGCGTGGAGATTACTGGGGGGGAGGGAGAGTGTGGGTGTTTTGGAATAGGAGCGATGGTGGTGGAGGGAGGAGAGATGAATTTTTTGTGGGTACAGTGGCTTGACCTTTGACTTGAGGGCACATACTGTACTCAATGTTGGTGGGACGTGCTGTGGTTTCACATTAGCTGGCAGAGTTACAATGTTATGGCTATGGATGGAAATCATATTGCGCACACACACACACACAAAGACAAACCACATCTCCATAAACATGCACCCACACACAAACAAAACAACAATGCGAGGGACAAGCAAATCAATAACAACACGGCTTTTATCCACCAAAAGGCAGCCAAGTCATTCCCTCTCCCATTTAAATGTAGGTGGCATATCCAAAGGCTAGGGCTGATACTTAGGAGTCCATTAACAGAGGTCTGAGATGGGTTAATTCACTGTTTGCAGCACCAGGAACCCCAGGGCCTCAGGGCACAGAGAGAGAAGGGAGGGATCCAGAGAAGATGGAGAGGAGGTAGGGTGTTGGTTGGGCGTTGGAGAGAGGGGTTTGTGGTGAGCAATATCATCCCTTTCCCCTCTTTCTCTCTTTGCCTCTCTGCCCACCGCCATGTCATTTTGATTAATGCTGCTTTCCTTTGCGGTCACAGGAATAGTGGGACCCCCCCCCCCCCACACACATGGATTTGAGGGGGGTAACGGCGGCATAATTCACTCCCTGGTGAAAGCTGTGCTCTCTCCACGGCGGCTGTGGCTCTAATCTGAAATGTAATCAAAACTGTCCGTAATACAATGTGTTTCAAGAGGCTAGAGAGAGATGCCTAATGATATATTTTATATTTGAGATTCTTCAAAGTAGCCACCCTTTGCCTTGATGACAGCTTCGCACACTCTCAATTAACAGGTGTACCTTGTTAAAAGTTACATTTGTGGAATTTCTTTCCTTCTTAATTCGTTTGAGCCAATCAGTTGTGTTGTCACAAGGTAAGGGTGGTATACAGAAGATAGCCCTATTTGGTAAAAGACCAAGTCCATATTATGGCAAGAACAGCTCAAATAAGCAAAGAGAAACGACAGTCTTTAAGACATGAAGGTCAGTCAATGCGGAAAATGTCCAAAACTTTGAAAGTTTCTTCAAGTGCAGTCGCAAAAACCATCAAGCGCTATGATGAAACTGGCTCTCATGAGGACCACCACAGGAAAGAAAGACCCAGAGTTGCATAACCCCAGTATATCGTGGACAGAGAGGAGGTTGTTGGGTTGGGTGCAGGAGTGTCAGGGGAGGTGTCTCTCTGTGTCAATATGTGCCACCTCCGTGGAAAGTCTGGACCAGGCCGCCCACGTCCCTATCCTGGAAGAGTACCAGGACCTACAGGTGGCCTTTTCGAAGACATGCCACGTGCCTGCCCCCTCATCACCCATGGAACTGCACTATCGACCTACTGTCTGGTTCTACCCTCCCGCGAGGGCACATCTACCCTCTTTCACATGCAGAGACCGAAGCCATGGAGGCCTACGTCCAGGAGGCGCTGGCCCAAGGATTCAGCCGTCCCTCCACCTCTCCGGCCGCCTCCAGCTTCTTTTTCGTGAAGAAGGAGGGAGGTCTCCACCCCGTATCGATTACCGGACACTGAATAAGGCTACTGTTAAATTCAGTTATCCCCTGCCTCTCATACCCACTGTGACCGAACAGATGCATGGTGGTAAGTACTTTACTAAATTGGATGTACGCAGTGCCTACAACCTGGTGCGCATCAGAGAGGAGGATGAATGGAAGACCGCCATCAGCACCAGCACCGGGTACTATGAATACAGGGTAATGCCCTACGGCCTGACAAATGCACCCTCGGTGTTTTAATCATTCATTAACAAGGTGTTTAGAGACATGTTGGGTTGCTGTGTAGTGGTGTAGATAGACAACATCTTGGTGTACTCCCCTACACTTGAGCAACATGTCTCTCATGTCTGGTCCGTTTTGGAGAGGCTGATAGGGCATCACCTGTACTCCAAGGTGGAGAAGTGCCTTTTCTTTCAGCAGGTGGTCTCCTTCCTGGGCTATCGGATATCTACCGCGGGAGTGGAGATGGAAGAGCATAGGGTCAATGCAGTACGGTCGTGGCCTGTTCCATCCAACATCAAGGCGGTGCAGCGCTTCCTTGGTTTTGCCAACTATTTCAGGCGCTTCATTAGGGGTTTCAGCACAGTGGTGGCCCCTCTCACCTCCCTCCTGAAGGGAGGTCCTCGACAGCTGCGCTGGACTGGGGAGGCCAACGAAGCCTTCTGTGCGCTCAAGGAACGTTTTACTAACGCATCTGTTCTGGCACACCCTGACCCGTCTCTGTCCATCGTGGAAGTGGACGCCTCTGAGGTTGGAGGTGCCTAAACTCCATCCATGCGCCTTCTACCCATGGAAGCTGTCTCCCGCAGAGCGGAATTACGACGTGGGGGATCGTGAGTTGTTGGTCGTCAAGAAGGCGCTGAAAGCATGGCGACACTGGTGGCTGGAGAGTGCTAAACACCCATTCATTGTCTGGACAGACCACAGGAACTTGGAGTACATTCAAGCAGCGAAGAGACTGAACCCGCGTCAGGCTAGGTGGGCCCTATTCTTCGCCAGGTTTGACTTTACCCTCTCCTACCGGCCGGGATCAAAGAACGTTAAGGCCGATGCATTGTCCCGGGTGCATGACACAGAGGATCGGAGGGAGAAAGTGTCACCCACTATTCCCCTGTTCCGCATTGTGGCTCCCGTGGTGTGGAATGTGGACACGGACATCCGTCGAGCCCTGCGACAGGAGCCCTCACCTGCCCACTGTCCCGAGGGGCGTATCTACATGCCCTCTGTAGTGCGGGACTGTCTCCTTGCCTGGGCACACACAGCACCTGTGTCGGGGCACCCGGGTATAGCCCGTACTATCGACTGTCTCTCCGCCAAGTACTGGTGGCCCACCTTGTCCCGGGATGTCCGGGTTTACGTCTCTTCATGCTCCACCTGCGCACAGAGCAAGACACCTAGACACCTCCCCTATGGCAAACTTCACCCGCTGCCGGTTCCACATCAACCCTAGTCCCATCTCTCTGTGGACTTTGTCACAGACCTTCCCCCCTCAGAGGGGCATACCACCATCCTGGTCGTCGTGGACCGGTTTTCCAAAGCCTGTCATTTGATTCCTCTGCCTGGTCTCCCTACAGCTCTGCAGACCGCGGAGGCTCTCTTCTCTCAAGTCTTCTGGCACTACGGGATCCGGGAGGACATCGTGTCTGACCGTTGTCCTCAGTTCACCTCCCGTGTCTGGAAGGCCTTCGTGGAATGACTGGGGATCACGGTCAGCCTCACCTCCGGGTACTGTCCCCAATCAAATGGGCAGATGGAAAGGGTAAATCAGGAACTGGGTAGGTACCTTCGTAGTTACTGTCAGGACCAGCCAGGGGAGTGGGTTGCGTTTCTGCCTTGGTCAGAATTGCGCACAAAACTCCCTCCGTCCCTCCTCCACTAACCTCTCACCCTTTCAGTGTGTTCTACGCTATCAGCCGGCCCTGGCACCGGAGTCAGATAGAGGCTCCTGCAGGGGACGATTGGTTCTGGCGCCGAGGTGGTATGGAACACCCCGCAAACCCATCTCCAGTGCGTCATTCTCCAGCAGAAGGCGCAGGCCGATCATCACTGCAGTGTGGCCCCGGTCTTTCACTCCGGTGGCAGGGTCTGGCTTTCTACGAAGGACCTGCCCCTCTGGCCTGCCCTGGTGGCAGCTGAGCCCGCGGTTTGTGGGGCCATTCAAAGTCCTAAGGAGAGTCAATCAGGTGACGTACAGATTACAGCTCCCCGTCAATTACCGTATCTTACCCTCATTTCATGTATCTCTCTTCAGGCCGGTGGCAGCCGGTCCCTTGGCTAGTGCTGGACTCCACGACGCACCTCCCCCTCCCTTGGACGTCGAGGGGGCCCCGGCGTACTCCGTCCACAGCCTGTTGGACTCTCAGCATTGTGGGGGCTTCTCCAGTACCTGTTCGACTGGAAAGGGTATGGTCCCGAAGAGTGGTGCTGGGACGTTGGGTCGTTCTTTCATTCGAGACTTCCACAGGCGTCGTTCCGACTGACCCACACCGCATAATGAAGAGGGTTAAACCAAGGCTTTATACCTTTTAAAGGGTTAATAAGTTGTTATGATAAACTGTAAAGGTCTCCTCTTCAGGAGGAGTGTGTGTGTTAAAACCTGTTTTGACCTTCAGACACTATCAGAAGGCATCTACATTCAGACTCCTCCTGTCTGGGTCCCACCGTGGTTATCTGGTTTTCTGAGAACACAAGGCTGCCACAGACCTGATGAAACCAGCCACCTGTCAGAAGATGCTAGGACTCGTTCACCTTGTTATGACCCTATACTTGTGATGAAAGGTCAAGTTTCGGTCAAACCCACTTCTGAGCTTTTAACTGATAAGATGGTTGCTGCTGTCAGGGGGAGATTAGATTGATTAAGATGTTGTTGCCAGGAAAACTCACGCAAGGAGGACTGGGAGAGGCTATATGAGTTACAGGATGTCTTAGACATTTTGCAGAACTTGGGGAGAACTATCATATACTGTTATACTGTACTCTGTACCAACTTCTGCCTACAATTGTATTACTAAAGGAGTATTTTAATACTTAAACGAAGAGTCTGTGTTTCCTTTCCATTACTAATGTATGTTTGATAATCATATAGACCTGATCATTTGTTGAAGAAATTGACAAACAGTCTCCGGGGTCGTCCCCAAGGTCGGCAAAGCTCCCGCTGCCGGAGCAGCGCCTCGGGGGTGGGGGGGTACTGTCACACCAGCCATCGCTTTGTGTCCGCCTCCTATCCAGCTCAGGCGTTCGGTGTCGCCGGCCTTCTAGCTGCTGCCGAACTTACTGCTGGCAAACGCCCTTCACTCATCAAGCCCGGATTTGTCTCATCATCATTACACACACCTGGTTCCAATCCCCACTCTATCACTGTATGTTGTCTGCCTGTTGTCTTTGTCGGTCATTGTAGATGTTACTTGTTTTCCTGAGAGGAATCTCTCCTACTATTTCCTGAGAACTTTATATTTTGCACTTTAGATTCACCCTGTGCCTTTTTGTTTATGAAGATATATTTTGAGCACAACGACGTTTGTGTTTTGTTCCGCTTTGGTCTATGGTGCTTAAATAAATTCAGTTGTTCTAAACCTGCGACTGCCTCCTGCCTACTCCTCTCTACACCAGTGACAAATAGACTCCCGAAGACACATACTGGCACACACAAATACAAACACACATACTGTAGTCTGCTTACAACCACACAAGAATACAAGCACATCCTAAATGGACACTGACACATCAACAGTCTATGTTTGCTTCAAAGACACAACACGAGTCCTTTCTCCTCCTTTCCCATCCCCATATGACTACCAGAGTGATGTCACAATCTTATGAATAGAGTTGTGTTGGCTTGGCTCTGTCACCATGCTTCCTTTGGCAATGGCAGCTATTAGCAACCGTTGCACCAGTCACCCACCCACCCCCCCCAGTCTCAGTCTGCCCCGGCTTGGCACAGACCTCATAGGATGCGTCCCAAATGGCAACCTATTCCCTATATAGTCCAGAACCCTATGGGCCCTGGTCAAAGGTAGTGCACTATAAAGGGAATGGGAGTGCAATTTGGGACGCATCCCATAGACCAGACTGGAGCACGGGCACAGAGAGTGTGCCAGCCTGATTAACGCCATCATTATCACAGCACATGTTAGTACAGCAGACGCCCTCTGCTCTCTCCGTCTGCTCTGAATTCAATACTGGTCCATCAGAGAAGCATGGAGTTCTATGGCCTACGGTCTATTTGAAAGCCCATTAGAGACAATGCTTCAGTAACAATAGCTGACAGAAAGAGGGCATATAGGTTATGTGAGTCAGTAGTGTGTGTGTGCGAGCTTTGCATGCGTTTGATGTGTACGTGTGTTTTTTGTGTTTGTGAGGGGGTCAGTGGCCAGTGCAGTGAACCGCAGGCCTGTCCAACCAAGATGGCTGCCTCCAACTGTGGTCAAAGGAGAAGCCTGTAATCTCAGCCTGGAAGCCAGTCCTGCTGTGCACCATCAATTTGTCTCTCACTTCTCTCTCCCCCTCCCCCTCTCGCCTTTCTTCTCTCCCTGCTCCCTGCTCTCTTTTTCCAGTCGGCGCACACACACACGCACACACACTCCGGATCGTCATGAATCTTTCATGGCATCACTCTGTATAATCCCTGAGGCGTGCTCCCCCGAGACCCACACACACACCCCGCCTCCATCACCTTATGCCAGGCGAGAAAGAGGGAGGGAGGGATGGCGAGAGAGAGAGATGGGGAAAAGGCGAGAGGGAGAGAAGGGGGAGAAGGGCGGGAGAGCGAGAGTGACAGAAAGGGGAAGGGAAGATAGATGGAGAGGGGGAGATGGAGAGGGAGGGACGAGAGAGAGAGAGGGGGGGTAGTCAAAGACAAATTGTAGGTTTGCAGAAGTACGGGCTTCACAGGGGTCTGAATCCACCACACCTTGGACCAAAGAAAACGACTGACTGATGAAAGGAGGAGGAGATAACAAAAGAAAGGTTTGTTCTTTTCTTTCGCGTTCCAGGCATCTGTGCAAAGTCAATTGGCTGAGGCATGGCCTGAGGGAAACACTGCTGAAGATATCGATCCCTATGAGAATAAAAGGAGCTGTGTGTGTGATGTGATTAAAAACATACACATGTACTTAATATGTATTGTGTAATAAATGTGTAACTTACACATGATAAATGCTACGTAACTAAATTCTTAATAAATGCTGAATATTTTAACCCTGTGATGTCACATAATTAACGTCATATAATACATGCATAGTATGCTTAACAGTAGATACATTCCGGTTCACTGGGTTTTTGAGAGAGGGGACATAAGTCAGCGTGGGACCAGCAATGCACCCTGGGAGAGCTGAGGTCTAGTGTGTGCGTGATGTACTCATGGTAGGAGGAGGGATGGATTAGATGCGTTAATTATGAGGAAAAACACACGGGAGGCGTCAAGGCATGGAGAATATCTCACCTCACAGCTCAGATGAGCTTGTTACACCGTCGCTCCTGATTTACACTGACACTGATTAACAAGGCTGTCCAGAAGTCAAAGTATGTGTGATAAAACCATAGAAAGAGGTCACTGAGGTTGCAAGGTCTCCATACATGCAGAGAAAAAGAAAGAGAGAGAGAGAGAAAGAAAGAAAGAAAGAAAGAGAAAAAGAGAGAAAGAAAGAGAGAAATAATGACATTACGCTGCTTTTACAAGGTCCCGATATACAGTATGTGCCATATATACTCATGACATAAGGCACCCCTCTCACCCTAAAGGAGGAGGGTACACTTCAAGGTCTTTGGCAAACAGGTTAGATAAAGGGTAACGTGTGTGTGTTGTAAATACCAGTGCATTTTGAGGGTCCAAAGTAGTGCACTATATAGGGAATAGGGTGCCATTTGGGATGCAACCTAAGAGGCCAGTAATGTGTCCCTGCTGGACCTCTGCCCTTCTTTCCATTACGGCTCCCACAAATCCTGCTGCATTAAACGTAGCAGAGGCTCTTTGCCCATCACACACACTGCTCTGCCATGCGCTCTGTGTTTGAGCACCACCTACGAAATGCAATTAGGGTGAGTTATGGCCAGGCTGTAGTGGTGGGGGAAGGGGGTGAGAGGGGGATGCATCCCCTCAGCAGCACAGCAACAACCTCACCGCTGCAGCCCAGCCCAGTCAGCCAGCCAGTAAGCCAGTCAGTCAGCCAGCCAGTAAGCCAGCCAGCCATCTACGGTCCTTCCAGTCAGTCAGACCTCCAGTCAGTCAGCCAGGCAGCGGCTTCTTGGCAAGCGGAGAGAGAGGGGGCAAATGGAGGGGGCAGTGCCAATTTCACGCCTCTGCTCCTGCCTCTTCCAGCTGCACGTTTCCTGCCTCGCTCTCTTCAAAACCCCCCTATCCTATCACCCTTCCTCCACTGACTACACCGTCTCTCTCCCTCCCCTCCCTCCCTCCATCCCCTCCTCCCCCGGTCAGAGAGTGACAGCGCGGTGGCATGGGCATCCATCTCCAGATAATAACCCAGCTGCAGAATAAACCCCCGCCCACTACATCTGAGCTGCCGAGGAGGAATAAAAAAAGAAACATTTAGCATCAGCCAGCAGCAGCATGACAAACCACATCCCCTTTAGCAGCTCTGCAGCGATGCCTCGCTATGAGAAGAAAAATGCCTCGCTGTAGTCACTAACACATACCTAGTACAAGGGCAAAAGGAGCGCATAAAAACACCTTTATTTGCATGCGTAAAGGTAACATTTGTTTACCATTTGCGCAACATGACGCCTCTTAACGACCCTCCCTCTTCCCCTGATTGAAGCGCCTGCTAATTAGCCGTAAAAGCGCAACAATAGAATAAGCAATTAATGTGAGATGCAGATGTACGTTGACATATTCCCACCTGTGCAAATGTCAAAAATGCATTACTAAATGCCTGTTGTGGCTACGGCTATCTAAGCAGTCATAAACAATAGTTGTGAAGGTGTGTATCTTGTAGCACTACAGGACTATAATACATTCTCTTCTACTCAGTAACATGGCAAGCAACACCCCTGATGAGTTTTTCCGCCGCTAATTGTTGGCAGCAGTTGGATTTTCAAAGGCAGGAGCCGGTGAGGGTTTCCCTTTTTAGTGGCACACTGTTTACAGCCTCCACTGCAGAGCAGAGATGTAGGCTGAGTCCCAAATGGCACCCTATTCCCTTTTGAGGGCACTACTTTTGACCAGGGCCCTAAATAGGGAATAGGTTACCATTTGGGAGTCAAACCAGAGCCAGGGCCGCATGGCTGCCTTTGTTTGTACAGCAGCTCCTCCACACAGTAACAGAGATAATCTCCACTGCTGCTCAGAACAACAGACTGCTGGCTAGCAGAGAGCCCTGGTAGTCTAGAGAGAAGCCCCCTGAGGGAGAAGGATGGTGGGGATGGAGCGGTGTGAATGTCTGGCTGGGAGGATGGAGGTAAGGGTGATGAGAAGAGGGGTGGGGTAGACTGAGCTGTGTGGATGTCTGGGTGGGTGGGGTGGGTTGGATAGAAAGCTGATGAGGAGAGATGTGGGGGTAGAGTAGCATGAGGCAGCATGGATGTCTGGGTTGGGTCGGCTGGGTGGTGGATGCATGGAGGTGTGGAATGGTATCAAATACATCAAACATTGTTTGATGCCATTTCCAACCACTCTGTTCCAGCCATTATGATGAGCCGTCCTCCCCCCAGCAGCCTCCTGTGGAGAGGGGGTACTGTACAGGGAGGGAGTTTGGGGGGGGAAGGGGTTTGACAACTTAGAAACCGAGAGCTTCCCTCCCCCCAAGGCCATCAATGGGATTATGCAGTGCTACCAAGACACTTTTATTGAACCAGGGGGACCAGTTGAATCCGGGTGTCACAGGCGTCGAAAGGATTAGACCAAGGCGCAGCGTGTATGGTGCTCATCTTCATTTATTTTAAGAGAACACCTAAACAAAAATAACCAAACGACAAACAGTCGTAAGGAACACAGACTATAGGGAAAACAACCACCCACAAAACCCAAAGGAAAACAGGCCGCCTAAGTATGGCTTCCAATCAGAGACAACGAAAGACACCTGCCTCTGATTGGAAACCAAACCATACTCGGCCAAACCTGGAAAACGAAACATAGAAAATGAAAACTAGAACACATTCCCCTAGAAACAAACAAACCCCAAAACACACAAAACAACCCCCCTGCCATGCCCTGACCATACTACTATGGCAAATGACCCTTTTCACTGGTCAGGACGTGACACCGGGGACTATTTTTATCCATATTTTCTCACCATTATATCTATATGGTGCCTTGCCTTTTTCCCATGATTTAAGAGAAAGAGACAGCCAGTTTGTGATCTACAAATGAATATAATCGCCAACATAGATTGCCATGACCACCTCAGAACTCACGATACCTGAAAATTCCATGATTCCCTGGAATATCCCTGGAGAATACGCCAGAAATTACGCCAGAAAAGGATTTCACACATAAATGAACTGTGAGATTCCCTCTTTTCCCTAAGGCGTCTATCAGAGCGTTGAGAAAATCCTGCCTTCTCTGGTCAATCTTTCCTTATTCCCTGGCACGTTGCCCCAATTGCACATTAGTCTGGGATTTTCCAGAAAAACGTGAATAGTCTACATTAATGGTCTAGGAGGGGTTATTTTGCAAATGACACATTATCCATGCGCAGGAAGTGGAGGCCTATTAAAGTTGAATCAGACATTGATGCTGCGCGTATCTGGAGAACAATCTCCCGGTTACATTAATAACTGACAATTAATCACCGGTCACTTAGCAGACGGATAACGCCATGCTGTTAAAGACGTCCTAATCTGTCCGTCCGCCGAGGGAAGGATGGAAGCCGAAAGTAGGTTGAGGAAATTTGCACAGTGTAATCTGTCCGTCAACGGAGACAGAGGAGAGAAGGGTGGGGGAAATTGTAACAAATTGTAATCTGTCCGTCCGTCGACAGAGGAAAGAGGTAGAGACAGATGGAGGGAAATTGGCAAAGTGTAAAATCTAAGAAGAGAGCTGGGTGTTTCTCCTTGACAGCCTGCCAAGGTGAGGGGGTTATAGCCTGGTCCCAGATCTGTTTGTGCCTTCTTGCCAACTTGGCTAGATAGCAATAACAGATCAGGGACCAGACCATGAGGGGGTAGCTGGCTGCTGAGATGAGTTTCTGGGCACTGATCTGGGCAAGGGATGAAATCTGAAAGGGGGATTAGATATGGGCAGTAGCACTGGATAGGCTCACTTTATGTCTCTATTGCTAAGGGTTCTGAGGATGGACCTGCGACAGAAAACCACCATTGTTCTGTCAGAAAACAGAGAGAGAAGAGACGAGGGAGTAGGCATGGAGAGAGTAAGGGACAGAGGTGAGGGGAGACAAGCAGGGGGAAAAATTCACTTCCACAGTTGGCTAGTACAGGAAATCCTGCAATCTCTCCGCAGTGAGAAACCAGTAGCGTAAAACGTTTTGCAACAGAGCTGCATCCCCTCTCCCTTCTCCTCTTCATCACCCCCTCCCTTTAACCCCTTTATATACCCCATGGTGGTCTACACCAGTGACACTTCCCTATAGAGTTCTCATTGTACAACAACAACCCACCCTGTCCTTGAACCCGTGAAGTCTACCCTGCTCTCCAAACAAAACAATGACTACATTTCCACCTACGGATCCTACTACAATACCTGATAGATGGGAGGGGTCAACCGAGGTTAAAACAGAGCATTGAATATTAGAGTGGGTGAATGGCACACAACAAAGGACATAATTGAGACGCTCCAACAAAGCAATTACATCCTTTAATAAAGCCATAATTGTGTTTCATTACGACGCACGCGGCAGCGACATCTATTTGCGGCCTCCTTTTATTCTCTCCACTTCGAGTGTTGTGTGGGCTGCTAACCTCCGAGTGCCTCAAACAATGCATACTATTCTTTTGCTGGTGATCAGAGCACACACGTACACGAACACGAAGTGCGCCCCCCCCCACACACACACACACACACACACACACACACACACACACACACACACACACACACACACACGAGACACTCTGCTCGCAGCGACACCGCGGAGATCTCTCCATTGAGAACCTGTAATTATAGACTCTCAAGATAAATCAATTAACGAGAACATATAGCCTTTAATTTAATCCAGGGCTAATTAAATAGGGATACGAGGGTGGGGGGGGGGGGGGAGAGGGAGAGGGAATGAGTTATGGGTGGTGTGTGTATCCAATGTTGTGAGTGAACGAGACTGGGGGATTGTTAGGGTATAGAGAGAGTATAATTGCATCGCAAATGGTACTCTATTCCCTTTGTAGTGCACTACTTTTGAGCAGGGCCCATAGTGGCTCTGGTCAAAAGAAGTACACTATATAGGGAACAGGGTGCCATTTGGAACATACCATATGAATAGCCTGATTGAAGCCAAATCCGTTGGTAGTTAAATCTCCAATGTTAGTTCAACCAACTAAAGTATCACCTGGGGGTAGATAGACTGACAGGTGACACTTTTAATTTAACTAAATTAGAAGTTCATTAGAGAAAAGGTAGGTCTGATGGGAGTGTGGGGTAAGAGGGGTATAAATGAATGCTGGAGACAGACACAAAAAAACCTTGCTGAACGAATTGTCGGGAGTTCGATTCCTTGACTCCCCGTGGTCAGAAAAACACGCAATCCTTCATCCTGCAGACCGAATCCCTTTGCGCAAATAAACATTCATTCTCACCTTCACTTTACTCTACCAGCAGTCTATTTGCAAGATGGTACGCGTCTCTTGCAGTGGTAGTCAATGGGAAGCTTTTTAAACAGGATATGACAAGAGTGTGTGTGTGTGTGTGTGTGTGTGTGTGTGTGCATATTGGAGAAACTCACTCCGCACATATCCCCCAACCGGGGATGGGAATCTGCATCAGCTGGTTGTATGTATGCGTCCCTGCTCTGCGCTGATGGCAATCTCCCAGTTTCAATTTAGCCCAGCGGCACGGAGATGTCGGTGTGTTCCGGTCCCGCTGACTATCTCCTTTTTCAATCCCCCTCACCTCCACATCTTGCCGCGTCCGCCTCTCACACCGGCAAATTGAACAGAGTGGAACCGGACGGAGGCGACAGACATCAAATTGTCCCGGCTAGGATAGGTTTGGACAGTTGAGTCCCTGGGATGGAGGGATATCAGGGGTGGGGGTGGGGGGAAGTGGGTCTAGTCTTGTGATAAGGCTAGACCAAGAGTTTTCAGTGTGATACCAAGGTGCATGGCAAGGGTTACAGTATAAGCCCTACCTTTACACTATTTTGATCTGATAAAACTTCATTTATGATAGCAACTGTATTTTTACTGAATTTTGAAAGGTAACGTTAGCTGGTATTACTCTGACGGTACACTATGCTGAGAAAAGTGATATTGGATGATATTTCAAGAAGTTAACATGTATCGATAATCACATGTAGTAAAATGTGTATTACTATCATGAAAGTATATCGAACTCAGAGGGACTTGCGGGAATCACTTTGATCGATAAGAGAGAGAGGGGGAAAGAGAGAAAGGCATAGGAAAAATGAAAGAGAAGCCTTGACTGTGTCAGTGTGAAACGTGATGACTCCTCCCACTTACGGTCATTTCTCGTCCTGGCGTGGCGTGCTGAGCGTGATGTCACCACAACACTACCACTACTGTTTATGACACAGGGAGTGTCTCTGGTCCGCCCCACACTGGGCACCAGTGGTGTAAAGTACTCAAGTAAAAATACTTAAGTCATTTTTTGGGGTATTTGTACTTTACTATTAATATTTTTGACAACTTTTACTTTACTACATTTCTAAAGAAAATAATGTACTTTTTAATTAATGATTCTCCCTGACACCCAAAAGTACTCTAAGGGTCTAATTCACACACTTATCAAGAGAACATCCTAAACACATGCTTAGTTTGTAAATGATGTCTGAGTGTTGGAGTGTGCACCTGCCTATTCGTAAATTTAAAAAACAAGAAAATGGTGCCATCTGGTTTGCTTAATATAAAGAATTTGAAATGATTTATACTTTTACTCTTGATAGTTAAGTATATTTTAGCAATTACATTTACTTTTGATAATTAAGTATATTTAAAACCAAATACTTAAACTTTTACTCAAGCAGGATTTTACTGGGTGACTTTCACTTTTACTTGAGTCATTTATTTTAAGGCTATCTTTACCTTTACTCAAGTATGACAATTGGGTCCTTTTTCTACCACTGCTGGGTACATTCATCTTCATTTGGAGCTAATGCCTTTAGTCAGGAGGATTTGGGAGACCTGAGAGTCTGTGTCTATCTGACAAAATCCACAACAAATACCATACCACTTAGAATGAGACACTGTATAGGCGTAGTCGGCAGGATTAATTACTCAGATATTTCAGTAAATCCTCCTAAGCGGTGTTCTAAGTGTTACGCTAGTATGGACATTGGTACGAAGCCTGTAACTGGAAGGAAGCACAGCATGGTTGAGGCTGGCTGGCTGGCTGTGGAATGACTGACTGGCTGGCTGAGCTGTGGAATGACTGACTGGCTGGCTGAGCTTCCTTTCATTGGTATTAGTGTAATTACAGCCACAAATGAGCTCTGTGATGCTATTGATTTTCTCTGTTCCAAACACTGGGGATGGAAAGAGCGAGAGAGAGGGAGTGAGAAACTGAGGGGATATGGAGATTACAATTATGGACAACCTTGAACCAAGATAAGGACAAAAGACAACCAGTGTAAGAGAAACAATATAGGCATCTGAGCTGTATCTAAATGTATATGCATCATAAAGCTACCTTCAAGCTAACAAAGACAGATTTAGCCAGGACATTCCAACCAATTGCACTACATCTAAGGTAACTTATAGGCTATTGAGTGCATATAGATGGATTATATGTGTACATTCCACACTGCACACACACTCTCCCCCTGCCCTCTGGGCTCATAGAGAGCTCATTAATTCCTTAAATTAGCTTAAATACCCTTATTTGATTATACCTTTCATGATTATTTGGACCTTAAGTATTCCCTAAGTGGGCCGCCGCGTGCGTGCCTCTGGTTCTGACAGGTTAGGGAAGGGCCTGTGTCCCAAATGGAACCCCATTCCCTATAGAGCTCTGGTCAAAAGTAGTGCACTACATAGGGAGGCAGGGCAGCTAGACCTCTCTTGCCAAGCACCGAGGGTCTTCAATAGCACGGTTACCTAGGCAACGGGCATCTCACGGCTGGCAGCCGATATAGAAGCTGCCAAATGGAAAATGTCAATTACAGGAGAATATGTAGATCTAGAGGAGAGAGGCGGTGGTGGAGGGAGGGAGGCTGGTGCAGTGGAGGGGGAAGAGGTAGACAACAGGCAGAGAAAGGCAGGGAGGATGGCGAGAGGGATGGAGAGGGAGGGATGGGTGTTAATGCAGAGATGAGAGGCTGGCTGGATTCGGAGAGAGAGCACAACGCTGACAGGGAACGTCTGTCTACATCCATTATAACACCTTTCCCTCTGGAGAAGAGAGCCTGCTGTCTGTGTGGAAGTCTCACCTAACTCTCTCTCCCTTTCTTTCTGTCTCCCACTCTCTGCCTCCCACATCTCGCTCTCTCGCTGCTTTCCCCACCACCGCCTGCCACCTCGACTGGCAATTTGATTATGCTTGTGAGATAAGGTCGGAGGGATGAGCGGGGGATAGCGAGCGCGAGAGAGAACAGGATAGAGCGAGGAATAGAGAGAGAGAGAGAACCATTCTGTGCGTAATCAAAACATTGATCTCCTACCATGTGGCAAGTGCTGATTGTGGAAGAGAGTTAGGTCCATCATGGGGTGACTATAAAATGTAGAGAACATGGGGAGGGGAGTGTGTGTGTGTTCTACTGATCTATACAGCAGGAGTGATGAGATAATACTGAATTAATGTCCCCCAAAACCCCCTCACCCCTACCACCATCTGAAGTTCCTTGACCCGAGCACTCACTGGAATACACTCAAGGTTTGGAGGAGACCATTTCTGGAGAAAACAGGGCTGAGGCTATTTCCATAACATTGGGAAAAATACATGTACTACCCCACTCCTTTTTTTTACCTTAATTTAACAAGATAAGTCAACTAAGAACAAATTCTTATTTTCAATGACAGCCTAGGAACAGTGGGTTAACTGCCTTGTTCCGGGGCAGAACTATAGATTTTTACCTTGTCAGCTCAGGAATTCGATCTCGCAACCTTTCAGTTACTAGTCCAACGCTCTAACCACTAGGCTACCTGCCGCCCCTTTGTGTCTGGGTGGTCACATGTGGGATCTCTACTGGGGACTACACAGCACACATGATAGGTAACAGAAAAGGATCACAACGAAGAAGACAAATAGATGTTAGAAAGGCAGACATATATTTAAGCAATACGGCCCGAGGGGGTGTGGTATATGGCCAATATACCACGGCTAAGGGCTGTTCTTAGGCACGACGTAACGCAATTTGATATTGTCTCATAGTCGACATGCTCTCCCTCTCTGCTTACCAAGTTCGCAATGATATCTTCAAAGAACAAGGAAAAAGATCACTAAGAAGGAAAATAAATTAAAAAGGCAATTTCAGTTTCTATAAGATTTGAGTTTGTCTGAGCTGCCGGTAGCCTGGAGGCAGGAAGTCCCTCCATTCATTTTTTCCCCATGGCTTTTTGAAGTGGGATTCACCTGGGTTTGTGACAGATGGCTATTTCATCACACACAAGGGAGAATAATGTTGATGAAGGGAGAGCGAGCTCATGATGCTGCTGTGGGGGATGGGGAGGTGTGTGTGTGTGTGTGTGTGTGTGTGTGTGTGTGTGTGTGTGTGTGTGTGTGTGTGTGTGTGTGTGTGTGTGAGACAAAGAGAGAGAGGGATCCTTATTTTTGCCACTGGACCAATCACTAATTGAACTTTATATATGTGTCCCCTCCATAGGGATTTTGGGTATTGTGGCGTTCTTTAGGCAGATACGTAATGCTAACTCCCAAATGTACTATGTACTTGTCTATGTACTTGTCTATGAAGGTACTCAAGTGTATCACTAATTCCGGCGCCGAGAGAGATAGCCGCCTCGCTTCGCGTTCCTAGGAAACTATGAAGTATTTTGTTTTTTTATGTGTTATTTCTTACATTGTTACCCCAGGAAATATTAGGTTTTATTACATACAGCCGGGAAGAACTATTGGATATAAGAGCAACGTCAACTCACCAACATTACGACCAGGAATACGACTTCCCGAAGCGGATCCCCTGTTTGGTCCACCACCCAGGACAATGGATCGGATTCCAGCCGGCGACACAAAACAACAGCGCCGTAGAAGGGGTAGACAGAGCGGTCATCTGGTCAGGCTCCGTAGACAGGCACATCGCGCACCGCTCCCGAGCATACTACTCGCCAATGTCCAGTCTCTTGACAACAAGGTAGACAAAATCCGAGCAAGGGTAGCATTCCAGAGAGACATCCGAGACTGTAACATTCTTTGTTTCACGGAAACATGGCTCACTTGAGACACGCTATCTGAGTCGGTACAGCCACCTGGTTTCTTCACGCATCGCGCCGACAAAAACAAACATCTCTCTGGTAAGAAGAAGGGCGGGGGTGTATGCCTTATGATTAATGAGACGTGGTGTGATCATAACAACATACAGGAACTCAAGTCCTTTTGTTCACCTGACTCACAATCAAATGCCGACCGCATTATCTACCAAGAGAATTCTCTTTGATCATAATCACAGTCGTGTATATCCCCCCCCCAAGCAGACACATCGACGGCCCTGATAGAACTTCATTGGACTCTATGTAAACTGGAAACCATATATCCTGAGGCTGCATTTATTGTAGCCGGGGATTTTAACAAGGCTAATCTGAAAACAAGGCTCCCCAAATTCTATCAGCATATCGATTGTGCCACCAGGGCTGGTAAAACCCTGGACCACTGTTATTCTAACTTCCGCGACGCATATAAGGCCCTCCCCCTGCCCTCCCTTTGGAAAAGCTGACCACGACTCCATTTTGTTGCTCCCAGCCTATAGACAGAGACTAAAACAGGAAGCACCCGCGCTCAGGTCTGTTCAACGTTGGTCCGACCAATCGGATTCCACGCTTCAAGATTGCTTCGATCACGTGGACTGGGATATGTTCCGCATTGCGGCGAACAACAACATTGATGAACTTGATTTGGTGTGCGAGATTATTAACAAGTGCATCGGTGATGTTGTACCCACAGCGTCTATTAAAACATTCCCCAACCAGAAACCGTGGATTGATGGCAGCATTCATGCAAAACTGAACGCGCGAACCACTGCTTTTAATCAGGGCAAGGTGACCAGAAACATGACCGAATACAAACAGTGTAGCTATTCCCTCTGCAAGGCAATCAAACAAGCTAAGCGTCAGTATAGAGACAAAGTGGAGTCGCAATTCAACGGCTCAGACACGAGAGGTATGTGGCAGGGTCTACAGTCAATCACTGACTACAAAAGAAAAACCAGCCCCGACCACGATGTCTTGCTCCCAGACAGACTTAACAACTTCTTTGCTCGCTTTGAGGACAATACAGTGCCACTGACACGGCCCGCTACCAAACCTGTGGGCTCTCCTTCACTGCAGCCAACGTGAGTAAAACATTTAAACGTGTTAACCCTTGCAAGGCTGCAGGCCCAGACGGCATCCCCGGCCGCGTCCTCAGAGCATGCGCAGACCAGCTGGCTGGTGTGTTTACAGACATATTCAATCAATCCTTATCCCAGTCTGCTGTCCCCACATGCTTCAAGAGGGCCACCATTGTTCCTGTTCCCAAGAAAGCTAAGGTAACTGAACTAAATGACTACCGCCCTGTAGCACTCACTTCCGTCATCATGAAGTGCTTTGAAAGACTAGTCAAGGACCAAATCACCTCCACCGTACCGGCCACCCTAGACTCACTTCAATAGGTCCACAGACGACGCAATCGCCATCACACTGCACACTGCCCTAACCCATCTGGACAAGAGGAATACCTATGTAAGAATGTTGTTCATCGATTAAAGCTCAGCATTTAACACCATAGTACCCTCCAAACTCGTCATTAAGCTTGAGACCCTGGGTCTCGACCCCGCCCTGTGGAACTGGGTCCTGGACTTCCTACGGGCTGCCCCCAGGTGGTGAGGGTTGGTAACAACATCTCCACCCCGCTGATCCTCAACACTGGGTCCCCACAAGGGTGCGTTCTCAGCCCTCTCCTGTACTCCCTGTTCACCCATGACTGCATGGCCTTGCACGCCTCAAACTCAATCATCAAGTTTGCAGACGACACTACAGTGGTAGGCTTGATTACCAACAACGACGAGACGGCCTACAGGGAGGAGGTGAGGATCCTTGGAGTGTGGTGTCAGGAAAATAACCTCACACTCAATGTCAACAAAACAAAGGAGATGATTGTGGACTTCAGGAAACAGCAGAGGGAGCAGCCCCCTATCTACATTGACGGGACAGTAGTGGAGAGGGTGGAGAGTTAAGTTCTTCGGCGTACACATCACGGACAAACTGAAATGGTCCACCCACACAGACAGCGTGGTGAAGAAGGCGCAGCAGCGCCTCTTCAACCTCAGGAGGCTGAAGAAATTCGGCTTGTCACCAAAAACACTCAAACTTTTACAGATGCACAATCGAAAGCATCCTGTCGGACTGTATCACCGCCTGGTACGGCAGCTGCTCCGCCCATAACCGGAAGGCTCTCCAGAGGGTAGTGAGGTTTGGACAACACATCACCGGGTGCAAACTACCTGCCCTCCAGGACACCTACAGCACCCGATGTCACAGGAAGGCCAAAAAGATCATCAAGGACAACAACCACCCGAGCCACTGCCTGTTCACCCCGCTACCATCCAGAAGGCGAGGTCAGTACAGGTGCATCAAAGCTGGAACCGAGAGACTGAAAAACAGCTTCTATCTCAAGGCCATCAGACTGTTAAACAGTCATCACTAACATTGAGTGGCTGCTACCAACATACTGACTCAACTCTAGCCACTTTAATAATGGAAAAATGGATGTAATCAATTTATCACTAGCCACTTTATATAATGTTTACATACCCTACATTGCTCATCTCATATGTATATACTGTACGCTATACCATCTACTGCATCTTGCCATCTTGATGTAATGTATCACTAGCCACTTTAAACAATGCCACTTTATATGTTTCAAACCCTACATTGCTCATCTCATATGTATATACTGTACTCCATACCATCTATTACATCTTGCCTATGCCGTTCAGCAATCACTCATTCATATATTTTTATGTACATATTCGTATTCATTCCTTTACACTTGTGTGTATAAGGTAGTTGTTGTGGAATTGTTAGGTTATATTACTTGTTAGATATTACTGCATGGTCGGAACTAGAAGCACAAGCATTTCGCTACACTTGCATTAACATCTGCTAACCATGTGTATGTGACAAATACATTTGATTTGATTAGAATGAGGAAATGTAAAGTTAGTAGTGCAGCTGGTATGAGACATGCTGCCATCTACAGCGAACTCTCTAAGCCTGCACTGACTAAGGACTTATGCTCCCACAGTGCTAACAAGAGCCTGTAGCACATGCAAAAAGACTCCTCATCTTCTTCAACCTCAACAACACGAATAAAGCGTGGCAGTTCCTCAACATACCGTAGACATGAGTGTAAATGGAGTAGCAGTAATCCAATGGCGTCATTTGAGATGGCCTGCTGCTCTGGGTCACCTGTCACGGCAGACCTCTGACAACGTCATTACGTGACATTAACCTGTCCCCTTATATCCTATTCCACGTCTTTCCCCCTCGCTCAATCCCTGCTCATTTACTCCTGGCCATGCTGACTAATGATGGCGAATGGGGGTGAGGGGTAGGCAGGGGGGGTGAGGGGGAGGCAGGGGGGAGAAGGGAGGTGGGCTGGGAGAGGGCAGGGTTGGAGAGGGGAGGTGGGCTGGGAGAGGGCAGGGATAGAGAAGGGAGGTGGGCTGGGAGAGGGCAGGGTTGGAGAAGGGAGGTGGGCTTGGAGAGGGCAGGGTTGGAGAAGGGAGGTGGGCTTGGAGAGGGCAGGGTTGGAGAAGGGAGTTGGGCTGGGAGAGGGAAGGGTAGGAGAAGGGAGGTGGGCTGGGAGAGGGCAGGGTGGGAGAAGGGAGGTGGGCTGGGAGAGGGCAGGGTGGGAGAAGGGAGGTGGGCTGGGAGAGGGCAGGGTGGGAGAAGGGAGGTGGGCTGGGAGAGGGCAGGGTTGGAGAAGGAAGGTGGGCTGGGAGAGGGCAGGGTGGGAGAAGGGAGGTGGGCTGGGAGAGGGCAGGGTGGGAGAAGGGAGGTGGGCTGGGAGAGGGCAGGGTTGGAGAAGGAAGGTGGGCTGGGAGAGGGCAGGGTGGGAGAAGGGAGGTGGGCTGGGAGAGGGCAGGGTGGGAGAAGGGAGGTGGGCTGGGAGAGGGCAGGGTGGGAGAAGGGAGGTGGGCTGGGAGAGGGCAGGGTTGGAGAAGGAAGGTGGGCTGGGAGAGGGCAGGGTGGGAGAAGGGAGGTGGGCTGGGAGAGGGCAGGGTGGGAGAAGGGAGGTGGGCTGGGAGAGGGCAGGGTGGGAGAAGGGAGGTGAGCTGGGAGAGGGCAGGGTGGGAGAAGGGAGGTGGGCTGGGAGAGGGCAGGGTGGGAGAAGGGAGGTGGGCTGGGAGAGGGCAGGGTGGGAGAAGGGAGGTGGGCTGGGAGAGGGCAGGGTGGGAGAAGGGAGGTGGGCTGGGAGAGGGCAGGGTGGGAGAAGGGAGGTGGGCTGGGAGAGGGCAGGGTGGGAGAAGGGAGGTGGGCTGGGAGAGGGCAGGGTGGGAGAAGGGAGGTGGGCTGGGAGAGGGCAGGGTGGGAGAAGGGAGGTGGGCTGGGAGAGGGCAGGGTGGGAGAAGGGAGATGAGCTGGGAGAGGGCAGGGTGGGAGAAGGGAGGTGGGCTGGGAGAGGGCAGGGTGGGAGAAGGGAGGTGGGCTGGGAGAGGGCAGGGTTGGAGAAGGAAGGTGGGCTGGGAGAGGGCAGGGTGGGAGAAGGGAGGTGGGCTGGGAGAGGGCAGGGTGGGAGAAGGGAGGTGGGCTGGGAGAGGGCAGGGTGAGGACAAGGGAGGTGGGCTGGGAGAGGGCAGGGTTGGAGGCCAGACAGACTCGCAGCATTCAGAAGACCCAGCCTGGACCCCCTCCAACTGACCTGGAGCCAGTGTCTGAGACGCATGTGTGTGTGTATATGTGTGTGTGTGTGTGTGTGTGTGTGTGTGTGTGTGTGTGTGTGTGTGTGTGTGTGTGTGTGTGTGTGTGTGTGTGTGTGTGTGTGTGTGTGTGTGTGTGTAAGAGGCACATACATGAATCATAAATAAATCACCCAGCCAGAATGTGAGATATTACCTTGAGCCGAAACGAAAGGTAAAGGACAAGCAACCAAGGTGACCAGAAAATGTCAAGGAGAAAGAAGGGAAGGAGGAAATGGAGAGGAAAAGGTTGACTAGAGTGTATAAAACAATTATATTATGGAGGGAGAGAAGAGGAAGTGAAAGCAGAGTTGGGGAAACCTTGTTCTGTCTGTTGACAAGGCTGGGCTCTGGGACACCACTCTGAATAGGAATGTCTGTTCTGTCTGTTGACAAGGCTGGGCTCAGAAACACCACTGAATAGGAATGTCTGTTCTGTCTGTTGACAAGGCTGGGCTCAGAAACAGCACTGAATAGGAATGTCTGCCGCGAGAGAATGATAATGAAATGGGCCTGCACATTGGATAGGTATGAAAACAGTGAGAGAGCGAGAGAGACAGGAGTGACAGTGAGCAAAAGAGTGAAAGCCAGAGAGAGACTGAGCCAAACAATCCCATGACAGAAGTCAATCTCAACAAAACATCCGCTTTACATGAACGACAATCAAACGAACACATGGCGCGATAATGACATTGAATCACATTAAATCATAAACGCGTTCAAACATATGCAAATATACCCTCTCAGAATGAATCGCATGCACAGTACACACGATTTGATTAGGCTACGACGCTAACGTGATGATATAATCCTTATTATCATTGTCATAATCACAAGTGTCGCGCGCGCGCGCACGCCACACACACACACACACACACACACACACACACACACACACACACACACACACACCACACACACACACACACACACACACACACACACACACACACACACACACACACACACACACACACACACTCCATTGCTAGAGTTCTCTTTCAGTATATCAAGGTGAGAAACCCCTCGTCACATACAGGGGGTCTTGGCTAGATATACTTAATTCATCCACTCATAATCTCTATTAATCTGCCTTTCACAAATTGGGCTAATTTACTCTCTCTCCCGCACAGTTTATTACCGAGTTTGCGCTAAGGCCCAGCAGTGCATTACTATCGCCGCTAATCCAATTAGAGCAACGTATTGGTGGAGGCCTACAGGGGAGGGGGTAGGCAAGGCATGCAGCCGAAGCAGCTCCCTGCTGGGGGGGAAAGCGCATTAGGGAGACCCCCTCCGTGCTCCCGGTGCCTTTTGATCGCTGTTGTCGTGATAATGGCCGGAGAACCCATGTGTGATTGTGTTGGGACTAGGGAGGGAAGGTAGTGTGTTGTGTGTGTGTGTGTGTGTGTGTGTGTGTGTGTGTGTGTGTGTGTGTGTGTGTGTGTGTGTGTGTGTGTGTGTGTGTGTGTGTGTGTGTGTTTACACAGCTAAGGCTGGGTAATCACAGAGACCTCAAGGGGCAGGCCCATTTCACAGCTAGCGCACAGACCTGTAACGTCCTCCTCTCTATCCCCCCTAACTCAACTGGTCACCCTGAACAGGGCTCTGGTGTATTTGGGGAGTTTCTCCCATTCTTCTCTGTAGATCCTCTAAAACTCTGTCAGGTTGGATGGGGAGCGTCAATGCACAGCTATTTTCAGTTCTCTCCAGAGATGTTTGATCAGGGACAAGTCTGGGCTCTGGCTGGGCCTCTCAAGGACATTCAGAGACTTGTCCTGAAGCCACTCCTGCGTTGTCTGGCTGTGTGCTTAGAGTCGTTGTCCTGTTGGAAGGTGAACATTTGCCCCAGTCTGAGGTCCTGAGCACTGTGGAGCAAGTTATCATAAAGGATCTCTCTGTACTTTGCTCCGTTCATCTTTGCCTCGATCCTGACTAGTCTTCCAGTCCCTGCCGCTGAAAAACATCCCCACAGCGTGATGCTGCCACCACCATGCTTCACGGTAGATATGGTGCCAGATTTCTTCCAGACGTGACGCTTGGCATTCAGGCTAAAGAGTTCAACCTTGTTTTCATCAGACCAGATAATCTTGTTTCTCATGGTCAGAGTCTTTAGGTGCCTTTTAGCAAACTCCAATAGGGCTGCCATGTGCGTTTTACTGAGGAGTGACTTCCGTCTGACCACTACCATAAAGGCCTGATTGGAGGAGTGCTGCAGAGATAATTGTCCTTCTGGAAGGTTCTCCCATCTCCACAGAGGAACTCTAGAGCTCTGTCAGAGTGACCATCGGGTTCTTGTTCACCTCCCTGACCAAGGCCCTTCTCCCCCGTTTGGCTGGGCAGTCAGCTCTAGGAAGTCTTGGTGGTTCCAAACTTCTTCCATTTAAGAATGATGGAGGCCACTGTGTTCTTGGGGACCTTCAATGCTGTAGAAATCTTTGGGTACCCTTATCCAGATCTGTGCCTCGACACAATCCTGTCTCAGAGCTCTACGGAAAATTCCTTCGACCTCATGGCTTGGTTTTTGCTCTGACATGCGCTTTCAACTGTGGGACCTTATATAGACAGGTGTGTGCCACTCCAAATCATGTCCAATCAATTGAATTTACCACAGGTGGACTCCAACCAAGTTGTACAAACGTCTCAAGAATGATCAATGGAAACAGGATGCACCTGAGCTCAATTTCGAGTCTCATGGCAAAGGGTCTGAATACTTATGTAAATAAGGTATTTCAGTTCTTTGTAATAAATTTGCAAACATTTCTAAAAAACTGTTTTCACTTTGTCATTTTGGGGTATTGTGTGTAGATTGCTGACAAATTGTTGTTGTTTTTTAATCCATTTTAGAATTAGGCTGTAACGTAACAAAATGGGGGAAAAGTCAAGGGGTCTGAATACTTTCCGAAGGCACTGTGTGTAGCTCTGACTATATCTAGTTGCTATTCAAACACATTGTTAACCTGCTGAACGGCACACTGAAATCTGTCAATCTTCAGACTTAAATTGCATATTTGAAAAAATTCATATTACCTTGAACACACTACTTTGCTAACTCACAGAAAACAAGTGTTTCACTAAATGAATGTTTCACTCAATGATGAGCTCAGACAGACACACACACACACACAGACAGACATAGAGAGAGAGAGAGAGAGAGACAGAGAGAGAAAGAGAGACAGAGAGAGACAGAGAGAGAGACAGAGAGAGACAGAGACAGAGACAGAGAGAGACAGAGAGAGAGACACAGAGAGAGAGAGAGAGAGAGAGAAAGAGAGAGAGACAGAGAGAGAGAGAGAGAGAGAGAGAGAGAGAGAGAGAGAGAGGAGCTCAGAGAGAGATTAGCTCATACAGAAAGAGAGTGGAACTGTTTGCTGCACTCTAGACACCAATTAGAACACAGCCAACTAATTAAACAAGCCTAGAATCATCCTCTAGGGGGAACCAGGTTTTCTGACATTAAGTACAAAACCTCAAGCATTACTCAGTCTGGTAATTATGATGTGACAACAACAAATATTCGCTGCAATATTTGAAAGAGAAAAATATTTGTTTTGACAGTAAGGAGTCTTTGGTGTATAGTTTTGAAATTTATGGATTTAAAAAAATAATAATACAGTATGGAAATATATTTAGAATTACATACATGGAGTAACGGCAGTTGTTACGCGAAAATGCAAGACTACATTCTCAGGCTAATTTCGGTGCAGTGTTCAGAATTGCAGACAAGTAAATGGGTTCCCATTATTTCACAAAACAATTTGATCCACCGCGGCGTAAAAAACAAGACTGAAGAGTGGTCTTAAAATATTTTGTTCTTCACAAAATAAACACACGTGTGCACGTCACACACGCACACACGCCATCATTAGCACTTGAGTGCCAACCAGTCATCTCCTGTTTTCCACATCTCTTCCTGCTCTCTCTCCGTGGAACGAGGGAAGGTAAACAGAGCTCTTGAGACAGAAAATAAAAAGACAGAGAGATGAGAGAAGAAGAGCCCATTTAGCTGGGTGTATAGGGCCCTTCTGAGCCTGTCTCTCCCAGACCAGCCGGACGCACTAATAATCAGCACTATTGTCCTGGTTCCATTGTGAACAGGAGTGCAGAAGGACACGCACGTGTGCGTGTGTGTGTGTGTGTGTTGTAGAGTGGAGAGCTCTAGTCTAGCGCAATTATATTGTGTCTATTGAGGATGTATGAGGTTGAACACCAAACTAATAAGACCTACTCAGGCATCATTTTAAAGAAACACCCGGCAGTGACATTCTCTCAGTGTCCTTATCCTCAAGGAATATTCATTTCTCTCAACCAACTTGGCTTCAAATACTATTTGAAATCATTTAAAATGCATTATTTTGTGCTTGATTGAGATTGCCTGGCTTAAATGGACTGATACAATAGTCCCAAACACCACCCATCTAACACTCCAAGCAGGCTAGGGAAAACACTCAAAGTACTTGAAAGATGTCAAATGTGGCTTGAACCCAATACTGGCACGCTAGCTGGATAGTAGATAGGTTTACAATAGGATTTCGTCAAAAAGGCTAAACTAAAAAGGCTTCATGTACGCTCTTCCAGTGTGGATAGAGCAATTACCCAAGGTGCATTAGCGACCCAACATCCATCTCCACGTTATTACCAAGCACTTATGAATACAACAACCCCACTTTGGCTTCTAAGACCAACCCTTCATTCCACCATTTTCTCCCTCCTATTTCCCTGAAAACGACTGGAGGGCAAATGTTAAAAATGGGGTGATTGTCGAAGCTATTCATGGTCTTCCAACGAATTCCATTGAAGGCAGCTAGCTAGTCTTTCTTCCATTAACAATCATGTCTGCTTTGTGTCAGGACTAAGTGTTGAGGCCTGTAGAAACTGGGCCTCAATCAGGAAGCCACCGAGGGGAGTTATACATGACAAGCCTAAAATGGAGGGAAATCAGGCCCTGTGATTGGACTGGGGCATTTACCTCTATGATGGCTGTTTGGGAGCTCTATTTCAAGGAGCTATTTGCCTGGGTTGGATCTATCCATCTGGATGGTCATTATTGACAGAGAACCCAAAACTCCCCATTGGGAACTGTACCGAGAGGAACTAGAAAAGTGCTAACTCAAAAACATGGGAGAACAGACAAATAACGCAGGCCAACACACCCAGAGATATACCCCACCCACCTTGATTTATTAGGTATAGTAAAAAAGGGTAACGAAGGGATAACTTAGGAGAGCACACAGGCCAACATACACAGAGACATTGAAAACACACACACACACGCACGCACGCACGCACGCACGCTGCCCTGGCCTGCTCTGATCATGAAGCCCAGTGTGTTTCTATGTAGTTGGTCTGAAAGAGGTGTCCCACGCTGGGCCAGAGGCTCCCTGGTGGACAACCAGTCAGGGTGTTTCTTCTTGATCATCGTCACAACTGAATCCTCCGACATAAAAAACAGACTGAACTCTGTATCTGACTACACACAACGGCGCAGGTGATCATGTGGAGCGTATCATGGCAGCATTACAGTCAGAGGAAAGACAAACAGCCCTGGATAGAAGAGCCACGTAATTCATTGAAATGTTCACAACCGTTTGGGTGAACATGAATGGTATTTCTCTACAGAGGCTCATCTGTAACGTGTGGGGATGCGGATCCCTGACTGCGTCTCCCAGGACACCCCTGGCTGGCCCAAACTGTGGCCCTGCTACAATACCCCTCCTCAGAGCTTACTGAGGCACACTACCCATGGAGCACTGCTTTCACTCCCATAAGCCTATCATTCAGCATTTCAATGTATGTTTGTATAAGGGTAAATGATGTATCATGTGTATATCATGAAATTGTATTATATTATTTATTCTTCAGTTGAAGAGACAGAGGACTGAAGCTGTCAGTCCAACCAATAGGGTGTCTTTGGTTGTGAGGACGGTCCATATACACCTTTTAGATAGATACAAAGGATGTACACAGTGCCTTCAGAAAGTATTCACACCCCTTGACCTTTTCCACATTTTGTTGTGATACATCCTGAATTTAAGATCGATTAAATTGAAATGTTCTGTCACTGGCGCGCGCACGCGCGCACACACACACACACACACACACACACACACACACACACACACACACACACACACACACACACACACACACACACACACACACAAAGTGGAATTATGTTGTTCAACATTTTTACAAAATATTTACTACTGTAAAGTTGTATTGTTTTGAATCAATAAGTATTCAACCCCTTTGTTACAGCCTTAACAAGTCACATAATAAGTTCCATGAACTCATTCGTTCACTAGTGTTTAAGATGCTTTTTTATGAGTACCTCATCTCCGTACCCCGCACATACAATTATCTGTAAGGTCCCTCAGTCGAGCAATGAAGTTCAAATACAGATTCAACCACACAGACCACGTTTTCCAATGCCTTGCAAAGAAGGGCACCTATTGGTAGATGCGTAAAAATAAAAAGAACAGAAATGTAATATGCTGTTGAACATGGTGAAGTTATTAATTACACCCAGTCACTACAAAGATACAGGCGTCCTTCCTAACTCAGTTGCCGGAGAGGAAGGAAACGGTCAGGGATTTCAGCATGAGGCCAATGGTGACTTTAAAACAGTTATCGAGTATAATGGCTGAGAAAATTGAGGATGGATCAACAACATTGTAGTTACTCCACAATACTAACCTAACTGACAGAGTGAAAAGAAGGAAGCCTGTAGAGAAAGTGAATGTTCCTGAGTGGCCAAGTAACAGTTTTGACTTAAAACGGCTTGAAAATCTATGGCAAGACCTGGAAATGGCTGTCTAGCAATGATCAACAACCAGACAGAGCTTGAAGAATTTTGAAAAGAATAATGAGCAAATGTTACACAATCCAGGTGTGGAAAGCTCTTAGAGACCCAGAAAGACTCACAGCTGTAATCGTTCCCAAAGGTGCTTCTACAAAGTATTGACTCAGGGCTGTGAATACTAAATGTAAATGAGATATTTCTGTATTTTCATTTTCAATACATTTGCAAAAAGTAAAAAAAAAAAAAATACATGCTTTCACTTTTTCATTATGGAGTATTGTCACGTCCTGGCCAGTATAAGGTTAATTGTTTTTGTAGTTTGGTCAGGACGTGGCAGAGGGTATTTGTTTTATGTGGTTCGGGGTGGTGTGTTTGTGTAAAGGGTGTTTGATTTAGTATTTACGGGTTTTTGGTTGATGGTCTATGTGTTTGTATTCTATGGTTAGTCTGGTGTGTGTGTTTCTATGTTTGGTTAATTGGGGTTGGGACTCTCAGTTGAAGGCAGGTGTTGTCTATCTGCCTTTGATTGAGAGTCCCATATATTAGGGTGTGTTTGTGTGTGTGATTTGTGGGTGATTGTTCTGTGTTGAGCCTATGCTTTGCAGACTGTCAGTTTATCGTTCATTTTCTTGTTTGTTGTTTTTGTATTCGTGTTGATTTAATTAAATGTTCAAAATGAAGAACTGCACACCTGCTGCGTATTGGTCTACCTTTTCCGATGACGATTTTGCATTATCGTCAGAAGACGAAGATACTTGTGACAGAATCACCCACCACTCAAGGACCAAGCAGCAGAAGAAGGAGCAGCGGGAATTCGAGTTGGACTGGCGGGAGAAGTGGACCTGGGAGGAAGTTCTGGACGGGGCCGGACCTTGGCACCAGGCTGAGGATTATCGCCGCCCGCAGTGGGAAATTGAGGCAGCCAAGGCAGAGGTACGAGGCCAAGTACACGCTGAGGGAGAAGCACGAGAGGCACCCCCAAGATTTTTCTTTGGGGGGGGCACACGGGTAGTTTGGCTAGGCGTAAGAAGAGCCGGAAGCCAGCTACCCGTGGTTATATGGAGGAGCGTATGGGGTGGAGAGCGCTATGTTTCGCTGAGGAGCGCACTATTTCACCCATACGCACGCACAGTCCGGTGCGTGTTATTCCAGCCCCTCGCAGGTGCCGTGCTAGAGCGGGCATCCAGCCTGGTAGGAGGATTCCTGCGCAGCGCATCTGGTCGCCGGTACGCCTCCGAGGACCAGGCTACCCAACTCCCGCTCTACGCACGGCTACCATCAGGCCCCTGCACAGCCCAGTCTGCCCTGTACGAGCACCCCGCTCGTACAGGGCTACTAGTTCCATCCAGCCAAGACGGGTTGTGCAGGAGGTAAGATCGAGACCGACTGTGCGCCTCCATAGCCCTGGGTTTCCAGCTCCTGTCTCTCGTGCGGACCCGGAAGTGCGTCAACCCAGTCCGACTCGTCCTGTTCCCGCTCCCCGCACTAGCCTGGAGGTGCGTGTACATAATCTGGTAAGCCCAGTACCAGCACCACGCACCAGGCTACAAGTGCGTCAACCCAGCCACGCCAGTCAACAGTCGTCACCAGAGCTGCCCGCCAGTCAACAGTCGTCACCAGAGCTGCCCGCCAGTCAACAGTCGTCACCAGAGCTGCCCGCCAGTCAACAGTCGTCAGAGCTGCCCGCCAGTCAACAGTCGCCAGAGCGGTCAGACTGCGCTGAACTGCCGGAGTGGCCAGACTGCGCTGAACTGCCGGAGTGGCCAGACTGCGCTGAACTGCCGGAGTGGCCAGACTGCCCTGAACTGCCGGAGTGGCCAGACTGCCCTGAACTGCCGGAGTGGCCAGACTGCCCTGAACTGCCGGAGTGGCCAGACTGCCCTGAACTGCTGGAGTGGCCAGACTGCCCTGAACTGCCGGAGTGGCCAGACTGCCCCGAGTTGCCAGACTGCCCAGACTGTCCCGAGTTGCCAGACTGCCCAGACTGTCCCGAGTTGCCAGACTGCCCAGACTGCCCCGAGTTGCCAGACTGCCCCGAGTTGCCAGACTGCCCCGAGTTGCCAGACTGCCCCGAGTTGCCAGACTGTCCCGAGCTGCCAGACTGTCCCGAGCTGCCAGACTGCCCCGACAGCCTGGAACGGCCTGAGCCGGAGCCACCTCCAGAAATAGGTGGGTTGGGGAGGGGGGGTGTAGCACAGTGCCGTCGTTGACGGCAGCCACCCTCCCTTCCCTCCCTTTAGAAAAGGGGATTTTTTTTTGGTGTTGCTTGGGGTTATTTTTTGTTAAGGTGCTTCTGGGGTAGCACCTTTAAGGGGGGGGTACTGTCACGTCCTGGCCAGTATAAGGTTAATTGTTTTTGTAGTTTGGTCAGGACGTGGCAGAGGGTATTTGTTTTATGTGGTTCGGGGTGGTGTGTTTGTGTAAAGGGTGTTTGATTTAGTATTTACGGGTTTTTGGTTGATGCTCTATGTGTTTGTATTCTATGGTTAGTCTGGTGTGTGTGTTTCTATGTTTGGTTAATTGGGGTTGGGACTCTCAGTTGAAGGCAGGTGTTGTCTATCTGCCTTTGATTGAGAGTCCCATATATTAGGGTGTGTTTGTGTGTGTGATTTGTGGGTGATTGTTCTGTGTTGAGCCTATGCTTTGTAGACTGTCAGTTTATCGTTTGTTTTCTTGTTTGTTGTTTTTGTATTCGTGTTGATTTAATTAAATGTTCAAAATGAACAACTGCACACCTGCTGCGTATTGGTCTACCTTTTCCGATGACGATTTCGCATTATCGTCAGAAGACGAAGATACTTGTGACAAGTATTCTCAGTTTAATCAATTTAAAATGCAGGCTGTCACACAACAAACATGTGGAATAAGTGAAGGGGTAGAAATACTTTCTGAGAAAAAATTACAAAAAAAATCTGTCTTTGGATCTGAGCGGTTCTGAACGTCTGGTCCGAGGGACAACGCATCCGGAGGAGCAGCTGTATATTCAGCGATCCCGTGGGACGTCAGAGCTGGCTTAAGTGACTATCTATCACCAGGCAGTACACTGCATGCAGGGGAGCACACACACATGGGTCTAAGAGAGACTGACTTCAAACACACAGAACATGCCCCCCTCCCGTGGCCTCCTCTCCACATCCCTGTGGGAGGCCTACGCACACGCACACACATACACACAGTCTGTCACACACACACGCCATGGCTGTCGGACGAAGAACACACCCTCGCCTTTTGAACACACACATCACAGACTAGCCATCATAAACCCGCCTGTCTGCACCAGCACACATGCACATTAAAGTGTACACACACACACACACCTCTGATTAGGCCTTCTTACATCTGCCAATCATCCCATTCCAAGCCCTGTCTGTACGGATGACTAAAATGGATAAGGAAACTGCTTTCTGCAGTTAGGATTGGATTCCACTGTTCAAAAGCCACAATTGATACGCTGCTTTGGGACTGATGGCTTCATACTAACATTACTGGTGAGCACATAACACATCTCCATACATTATGCTACGCAAAAACTGCTACTCATGTGTGTGTACGTGCATGCAAGTTTTATAATCGTCTATCTACCCCCAGTGTGTGTGATAAACTTCTGCCAGTAGCGGATGCTAATCTGCAGTGAAAGTCATTTGCTGTGTTTCCTGGGCCATTAGCGTAATGCTAAGGGATTAGCACAGACTGTGAATGAGGCTACATTGCTAACAGGAGCTAATCAGGGGGCATGTTTGGGCTGCTGTAAATGGGTTGTGAATCCCCTAAACCCGAGCAGTTTACATAGGACGTTTCGCAAACTGGTATTATACAGTCAGTGTCTCTGCATATTATTGGACCAATGAAGAGACTCCATTCTCTCTTTTTCAATCACTGTATTTTACCTAGCAACAGAAAGTCTCAAAGCTTTCCTCTGACATTGAAGGTAAAAATCGTCCTGGGCTTTTACTAAATGATCAAATCCGTCAGCTAACGAGGCATGTTTCACAGCCGTTTAACTTTTTAATGAACTGCTACCCAGAGAGGTTGACCCGCCGCTCTGCAACGGGCCGCTGGTATCGTACGCACCGCCAAGAATGAATCAAGGCCATAACTCCATATTAAACAGTCACAGATCTATATTTACTGAGGGTTAATTCACAAGCCCGGCCCCATGAGATATATACTAACTCACTATATGGCGGTGGGTAGTGTCGGTGGAGGTGTGAGTGTGTAGGGGGGATACTTTGCGTGTGCGTGCGTGGGGGGGAGGAGCTCGTACGGTGTGGTGGGAGGTAGCCTAACGGTTACAGCCTTGGGCAAGTAACCGTAAGGTTGCTGGTTCGAATACCTGAGCCGACAAGGTAAAAACATATTTTTTTTAATGTGCCCTTGATGTGCTCCAACAACACATCTCACTGCACCTATCCGGTGTATGTGACAATAAAACATCAACACAAAAGTTTTGACACACCTACTCATTCAAAGGTTTTTCTTTATTTTTACTATTTTCCACATTTTAAAGTTTCTTCAGCATATGTGGGAACTCCTTCAAGTGTTGGAAAAGCATTCCAGCATTGAAGCTGGTTGAGAGAATGCCAAGAGTGTGCAAAGCTGTCATCAAGGCAAAGGGTGGCTACTTTGAAGCATCTCTAATATATAATATATTTTGATTTGTTTAACACTTTTTTAACACTACATGATTCCATATGTGTTATTTCATATTTATTTCATTTGATGTCTTCACTATTATTCTACAATGTAGAAAATAGTAAAAAATACAGAAAAACCCTGGAATGAGTAGGTGTCCAAACTTTTGACTGGTACTGTATGTCATTTTTTCATTTGTTATTACAATACGTGCATGCACCTGTGTCAACATGGAGGGTAACGGTCTGGGTTAGAAAATCCCCTTCCAGTTCAGACACACTCTTTAAAGCTTTAAAAGCAGAGACAAAATGGTGGCTTCTTCTTAGACACTGGGCCATCAACATCTGCCTGCATTTCAAAGCTGGACCTGGAATAGACGACTGGCTGATGCAGAGCAGAGCTGAAGGAGAGCCGGGACGTTTGACGGGGGATACAGAGGAACAAACTTTGTGGCCAGGTGGGGAGATAGACGGCTCCGATAGCGGCCCCGCGGCGGAAGAGGTGACGAGAGGTGGCAAAAGGAGCCAGCGAAGGAGTGAGGCAGAAAATGAGGGAGAGAGCTTCAAACGGTTCCAGGATGTAAAGAAACAGAAAAGGAGAGGAGGGATGAGACGAGTAGACGTCCTCAGCGGCCGCCCTGCTTTGCATATCGGCCCCTTCATTAGGCAGGTCTACGCTGATGGGGGAGGCGATGGAGGGATGAATGGAGCGATAGAAAAGAGAGGAGGAGGAGGTCAGGAGCAAACCCTATTAGCACGGTCCTTCACCTCTCCACCCCTGGGTCAGCTCATCTCCATAAAGGAGCTATCCCCCTGTGTTAGTGGCTCATTAGACCAGGGGGGAGGGGGGAGGGGAGACAGACGCCTGTCACCTCCGAGACAGATGAAACAATGGAGGCTGGGAGAGGGAGGAGAGGGGAGAGCTGAACGGAGCTGACCCAGCTGGGGGAGGCGGCGGACCACAGAAGGTGGGTGAGGACGATGGGAAAGAATGGGGGCGAAAGGTTAGATCCCTAGACGGAGGAGAGCGGTGAGGTGAAGTTGACCCATCTCTTCTTCTTCCCTAGCTGAAGCTATAATACACAAATGGACTGGAGGACGGCTCTCAATGGCACTTCCTTTACTCAGTTCTCCCTATTTATTCTGCCGTCACTGAGGAACCAATATTGTAAATGAGAGCTGGTTTTCTATTGACAGATCTGGATACCAGGTAAAGATGTGTTTTGCAGAATAGGTCACCTCAGCTGTGTCTATATCTATAGTCTTACTTCCACACTGAACCGCAAATGAGAACACATTTGTAGTGAGTTGGTACACGAGGATACGGAGTGCGAGAGATAGATTGACTGACAGGCTGTCTGGCCATTCGGGTCAGTCCAATGTTTTTTTGGGATCCTAGCTAGGGAGCCCAATTGGTCCAGACACTGTCCCCTCCTAACCCACCATTGATTAAGCCTCGCGTCCCCAAGCCAGACTCCCACAGGACCAAACCAGGACAGGGGTCATAGATTAGAGGTCAAGGGACAGGGACCCAGTCTGGCTCGCTCCAATTGGATGTTGATCACCTCATTGCAAACGGATTGATAGATTGCAGACTGACCAACTGACCAATCGATATATAGCAGCTGGCCCCAACAAACGAGCATCTGATTCCTGATTAGTAGTGTTCGATCTCCATTGCAAATTAACAGATTTGTGACAAATGGACGTATTTGGATCTAAGACTTCTTGTCTCTTGCCTACCATCCAGAAGAATGCTCTTGATGCTTTGAGGCCATAGCTTTAAAATAATGTTATACAATCTCTAATACTATACGAAAATGTAATGGTCCTCTATTGGTTTGTAAAAACAGAATTGATGTGGTATTGGAGATATTGCAAGTCTTCTCTGGCTAGTGAGTAACGGCTAGCTATCCTTCATGTGTCTGGCCTGCCTTGTTCATGTCCACTGTGATAGGATTTCCTCAGAGAGTTGTGTTATAGACTGCAGAAAGCAGAGAGGAATCAGAATAACCTCAGCTCTGAGGCTTCACGGCCCACTGGCAGAGAGGAACACTGTCAGAGCAGAAAGTGTGCACGTGAGTGTGGCACTGTGTATTGGCGTGCATGCATCTCTGTGCCAGAGTGGATGTGTGTGTGTGTGTGTGCGTATTACCCAGTGTGTGTGTGTCCCTCCCCTGTTAGCCCTGAGCGTCTGGTCCAGTGTGATTACTGCTGCCTTTCCTCTTCACTGGCCTCGTCTCTCCCAGCTCATTTCCGCTGCAGCTCCGCCGGCGATTGATAAGCTTGATCTCATCTCACCCCTCTCTCTCTCTCTCCCTCCACCCTTCCCTCTCTCTCTCTATTCTCTCTCTTTTGCTCCCACTCCCTTTCTTTCTCTTTTCCCTTCTATCTCTGTATCCTTCTCTCCCATTTGAATGCTTTCTCCTTCTCCATCTCTCCCCTTCATTTTCTCCCTCCACCTGCCTCCCTCCTTTCCAGGGCTGTGCGCCTGCTTGCAATCTGCAGCCAAACACACAGAGGGCTCCCCAGAGAGAGTTGTGGGCTGGTTCATACTGTATGTCCGATTGGCTTTGAAAGGTGTATCATCTGTGCTTTCATGGATCTGAGAGTGTGAGCTCCCCTCAGGCGATCGCTTCCTCCCCAAAGGGTCCTCTAAGGATTGAAGTGTAAACAGCACAGCCCTCCCAGCAAGGTTCCCACCTTTATGTGTGATACTGGAATATTAGTGCGCTTACAGTCTCTCTCTCACACACACACACACACACACACACACACACACACACACACACACACACACACACACACACACACACACACACACACACACACACACAAACATATGTGCATGTTGCAAATCAATACACACACAAACACACACTCCTCCCTACCCGTCCCCACACATCTACCTCTGAGTGGATTAAGGATTCAGTACCTCTTCCCACCAAAGGGAGATCCCTAAACAAATTTGCAGATCTCACAAACCGCTCTCTCTCTCTACCTCTTTACCTCTCACATTCCTCCTCTTTTGGTCTACTGTTTTAATGTGTTCCCAGGGACCTAGTAGCCATTTAAACATTTAAATAGGTGCACCTGCCTGTCAAGGGCTAGAGAATGGAGAGATAGAGATGGAGAGAAGGAGGTGAACTAAGAGTCTCTCTTCTCCTCCTCTCACCCTGTCCCTCTGCCACCACAACACCACCCTGACTTATCTAGGATACGTCCCAAATGGCACCCTAATCCCTTTATAGTGCACTTCATTTGACCAAGGCCTACTGGGCTCCAGTCAAACGTAGTGCACTATATATGGAACAGGTTGCCATTTGGGATGTATCATCTAATGTTTGCTTTAATTTGCTTAGCGGGCTGCGGCCCCTCAGCTTCTTATTTATTTTGATAAATCCAAGGGGAAGTCCTGCTAATAAATCAGCCTGGATGATGAATACAAGCCCTAAATAGGATATTAAGATTTATATCAGCCAGGCCTGGGACTCGCTGACAAGTACACAATCGTGGAGCGATTCTCTCTCTTCAAGTCAAATTGGCCTGCCTGATTTTCATGGCGCCGACAGAGAGGAGATGGACGGAGAGAGAGGTAGGAGCGAGAGAACGAGAGAGGGGAGCGAAGGAAAGAGAGAGGGGGAGCAGAGTGAAGGGGGAGTGGAAGAGAGAAAGAATGTTAGCAAGTGAGAGGGAGGGAGGGAGGGAGTGATAGAGTGGAGGGGGCTCTTTTTGCTGCAGCCTGTGTGTTATTGGCTCTGTGTGTGTCCCCCCCCTCCCTGGGTCTGCAGTGTGATCACACACAGCCTTACTTACTGTGGAGGAGAGGCGAGGCTCTGACCCCAGGTACTGAAGCCCCGCTTGGAATAATTGCTTTTTCCATCCCCCTGTGGCATCAATCCCCTTTGTTCCTAATGCCAGAGCTCAGATCTGTTTGTGTGTACGTGTGTATGTGTGTGTCCAGCTATGTGTGTGTGTGTGCTCAAGCGTGAACAACCGAATAAATGAGTGACTGTGTGTATTTTAATGTATGTTGTGTGTTTGCGGCTGTTTCTTTATGTGTACCTGCTTTCATCTTCACATGTTCCCTCTGTAAATGATGCACGGGCTCTATTGAATCCCCATGCGCGCGCACACACACACACACACACACACACACACACACACACACACACACACACACACACACACACACACACACACACACACACACACACACACACACACACACACACACACACACACACACACACACACACACACACACGTGAGTAATTGCTGTTGCCGCTTTCGTCAGTCACTCCAGTATCTGCTCTATTAGACTGTTGAGTAATGCAGCTTTTAACTCGGTTCCCATAATTAAGCCCAGTGTACAATTGAACACTCAGAAGCGCTGGATATGTTTCATGGGTAATGATTACAATTAAGGGTCACACACAAAGCTGGCTGCTGCCATTGGAGGCACGAGCGCACAACGCCGCAATTCATTGAAAATGCAGGGTGGATGAGAACTAGGTGTATGGAAAGTTACTGGCTGAGACAGAAAGTTCATATTCTGTTCAAACAAGTTATTGTTGAATATCAATGTTCCTAAGGAGGGAGGCAAAGGGCAACAGTCTAGCTTCAGTTCCTGATAAGGCAGGCCAGCTGCGGAACGAGGGAGGAGTGTTGAATTCGGCTCGAGGTCAAGTCAACAGATGACGTGAGAAGAAACCTCTGGGAGAGGAGCCAAAGGGGCCGACCACAACGACCCTCCTACTACAGTCCTATCTCGCACACATACACTTCCACGCCCACAAAGGTTCCAGCATCAGGCAGGGCCATGACTTCACCAGTGAGAGGAACCAATTCAGTTCCTGCCTAGCAACAGAGCTGTATTGGCTGTCTAGATGTGTAAGGAGTTGACCCCGCCTAGTAGGAGGTTATAAATATATATGCTTATGTAATCATACCTTCCATTTGCAGCTGTATGACAACAGTGGGGGAATAAACTTGGTTTGAGCACTTCCTAGTCGTCCGTTTGAGTTTTTACTCTGTTAGTTCAGAACCTAACAGTATCTATCCATCTACAGAAATATAGCATGGACTTGTCATTAGAGGTACACGTTGAGGTTACATACCAATGATCCAGCAATCAAACCATCACCTGTTAGTGTAACCTGATTGGAGTGAAATATAGGGCTACCACACGAGAACGCACTCCGTCAAGGTACGCATAAACACACACAGTGCTGCAGTGTGCTGTTGTCTTGACAACAATGGAGGCACAGTGGCTGGACCCGAAGCTTTGGGTAGCGTGAGGAGAATGAATAAACAGAGCGAGAGAGAACTAACAGAGGGCAGGGGAGCTACATGCATTATAGTCTGCACACATGGAGACAGCCAACGCAACACATCCAACACACGCGTGTGAATGAACATCAGTCTCGACACGCAAACCTCGAACATGCATGCACTCAGGCACACAGCAACAGGAACCACAGTCCTACGTAGACCTCATAGAGCTGGAGGAACAGTCTCAGTGTGCGTCTAAAATGGCATCCCATTTCCTAAACAGTGCACTAATTTTGACCCGAGGCCAATGTACTATATTGGAAATAGGGCGCCATTTTAGATTCGGCTCCAGTCTCCTTCTCTCATTAGTATGTAGTACTCCAGACAGAGCAGCGCTGAATATTCCCAGTGTTCCCAGTCATTAAGGCAGTAGCTTCCTCCTCCTCCAGTACATCATTAAAAGAACCAGAGAGAGGCCCCCAGGACCAAGAGGCTACACATATTACTCAAATGTAAACTTGTGTACTTGCTACGTCTCAACCGCTACCGCCGGGAGGTAACACACAACACTCGCCCCGACACCTGACAGTTGCCCCCCTTGAAGCAGGACAGTGTAAATAGAATTGTCTCCTTGAGCCAACAGTCCTACAGTATAAATGGTAATGGCAGAGTGATGTTTTTGAAACAGCGGACATTTAGAAATGTTCCTAATATATTTGAGACTTGTTTTATTTAGTTTTTACTTGGTATTGCAGTAACAACCTGTCACAGACTGAAATGATCGCCAAAATGTACAGAGCATTCGGAAAGTATTCAGACCCCTTCCCTCTTTCCACATTTTGTTACGTTACAGCCTTATTCTAAAATGGAATATAGAAATGTTTTTCGTCATCAATCTACACACAATACCCCATAATGACAAAGCGAAAACAGGTTTTTTGAAATTTGAGCAAATTTATAAGATATTTAAAATATTGCTATGAGATTCGAAATAGAGATCAGGTGTATCCTGTTTCCATTGATCATCCTTGAAATGTTTCTACAACTTGATTGGAGTCCACCTGTGGTAAATTCAATTGATTGGACATGATTTGGAAAGGCACACACCTGTCTATATAAGATCCCACAGTTGACAGTGCATGTCAGAGCAAAAACCAAGCCATGAGGTTGAAGGAATTGTCCGTAGAGCTCTGAGGCAGGATTGTGTCAAGGCACAGATCTGGGGAAGGATACCAAAACATGTCTGCAGCATTGAAGGTCCCCAAGAATACAGTAGCCACCATTCTTAAATGGAAGAAGTTTGGAACGACCAAGACTCTTCCTAGAGCTGGCAGCCCGGCCAAACTGAGCAATCAAGGGAGAAGGGCCTTGGTCAGGAAGGTAACCAAGAACCTGATGGTCACTCTGACAGAGCTCCAGAGATCCTCTGTGGAGATAGGAGAACATTTCAGAAGGACAGCCATCTCTGCAGCACTCCACCAATCAGGCCTTTATGGTAGAGTGGCCAGATAGAAGCCACTCCTCAGTAAAAGGCACATGACAGCCCGCTTGGAGTTTTCCAAAAGGCACCTAAAGGACTCGGACCATGAGAAACAAGATTCTCTGGTCTGATGAAACCAAGCTGCCTGCCTGGCACTATCCGAAGCATGGTGGTGGCAGCATCATGCTGTGGTGATGTTTTTCAGTGGCAGGGACGGGAAGACTAGTCAGGACCGAGGGAAAGATGAACAGAGCAAAGTACAGAGAGCTCCTTGATGAAAACCTGCTCCAGAGCGCTCAGGACCTCAGACTGGGGCGAAGGTTCACCTTCCAACGACAACGACCCTAAGCACACTGCCAAGGCTTCATGACAAGTCTCTGAATGTCCTTGAGTAGCCCAGCCAGAGCCTGGACTTGAAGCCGGTCTAACATTTCTGGAGAGACCTGAAAATAGCTGTGCAGTGACACTCCCCATCCAACCTGACAGAGCTGGAGAGGATCTGCAGAGAAGAATGGGAGAAACTCCCCAAATACAGGTGTGCCAAGCTTATAGCGTCATACCCAAGAAGACTCAAGGCTGTAATTGCTGCCAAAGGTGCTTCAACAAAGTACTGAGTAAAGGGTCTGAATATTTATGTAAATGTGATTTCAGTTTTTTTATTTTTAATACATTTGCAAAAATTCCCAAAATTGTTTTCCTGTGGCCCAGAGTTTTTCCTGGTGTGGTAGTAGGCTAACCTAACCAACTCCGGACCCTAGTTGTAGCTTATGACATAGTAATAAATCAGCTGTTATAGACGGTTTAATATGGGCTATGATGGGACCAGATTATTTTAGGGGGAAGAGGAGCTGTTCGACAGGCGTGATCCTCTGTGTGGCTCCCGATGGCGCCACACTGCAATGGGTCTAAGACCAAGCCACTGGTGCTAGAGGATCTAATTGAACTACTGCTATGGGTTAGAATAGGGAGTAGGAATCTGAATCTGCCCATGACATTGATCTAAGGTCAGTTTGGCGTTTTAACCCCCTGGTAGGGATGATTCTAAATCTGTGCCTAGGGGTAACTTCTAACTGGAGATTGCTTTATAGCAGCAAGGTCAATGAGAGGCCAGTCGCTGTAAGTGGTTTCTGATGAAAGGGGAGAGTGGAAAGAGGGGAGAGACTGGCAGGCTGGTCCTCTCAGAAGGAGGGTTGTGTGTGTGCCCATCTATCTAGGACTAGATGAGCTTCCATCACTGTGCCAAGTCTGCACCAATGTCCCACATTACTGCCACTGGTTAACCCTGGTCGGTTTCTGTGCTGTGGTAGGGCACAGCTGGTTGTGCATGGCAGGGAGTGGGATGGCACCTGGCTGGTGCCAAACCTGATCTATGGCAGCGCCAGCCTTCCTCCTCATGGGCCTCACTGAGACATGAGGAAGTAAGGGGGTTAGCAGAACAAAGGGTTACTCCAAGACACTTCATCAACCCTGTCAGCCCTTCCCACACGCTCACACCCACACCGGGGGGGGGGTGAAGCAGTCAGCCACACTCTCTCACAGTCACGGCGATGTAGCCAGTCAGCAAGTCTGCTCGTTTACGTGTTAATTAGCCAGCCTGGCTCTCTTGTAGGGTAATTAAACTCAGCCGGGGTCACTGTCAATCGTTACGGGCCACCACTCATGCCACGCAAGGCAGTAGGGAGACGTCACATGACGTGGCATGAAGATAAGACGAACTCTAAGATTCTACCTCTACTTGGGGACAACAAATTCAAATGCTAATATTAAGAATTACACCACTTCTCCAATACTGTATAGTACTATAGAAAGAAAGGTCAAGAGACAGGGAGAAAGAGCGTGAAAGAAACAGAGAAGAGGACGCAATAAAACTGTTCCTTTAGAAATCGGTGCTGGTGTTAAATTCAGAGATGAGAGAGAGAGACGGAGAAGCCCAGTGACTGGTGTCTCCCTCACACGAGAAGCGGCCCGTCTGCCTGTGTGCATCTGTCTGACAGGCCAGATGAAGAGGAGTTTGTTTTATGCACGGCGGGTAATTGAATTGGTTAGATTGCTGTCATCCCCCTGCCTCATTCCCTCCTTTCATATCTCAGTGCTGCAGCAGCCTAGTCCATCTATCTCCATTCCTCCCTTCTCTCGCTCCTCCTCTTCTTCGTTTGAGCTTATAGTCCTTTGTTTTAATTAGAGCCCTCACCTTGCCTCCATCACCAACCGTCCCATGGACACCCTGGCCTGCCTCATCCTTTCATTCCTCGCTCCCTCCATCTCTATGACCCCCTCATTCTTGTTATCTCTTCCCTTCTCTGAATTCCACCCCTCCATTTCTACCAATCCTCACCCCTTCTCTCCATCTTCCACTCAACTGTTCTTCACTGCCCTCTCCATTTTTCACCACCCCTTCTGTTTCTCTACCCTTCTTTCCATCTTGCTCTCTACCCCTACTTCCCTCCTCCTTTTTCACCCCCCCTCTCATTGTCAACGAGTTAATTAGGCTCGTCTCTGGCACCCTCTTGCCAAGCCCAGTACCCAGAGGGGCAGCTGCCTGCCTGATGATTCGGGGCGACTTTAAGAAAAACGAAGGAGGTGGAGAGAGAGAGAGAGAGAGAGAGAGAGAGAGAGAGAGAGAGAGAGAGAGAGAGAGGGAGTCATCCTGTACACAATTGCGCTGAGAGCAAGAGTGGACATAATAGTGAGGAGGAAGAGAGCGTTATGGATTTGACAGTCTCTTCACAGTCATGTGTAGAAGACTACAGTATTTCCTAATGAAAATGGTTCTGTTATAAAACCACTATAGCCCCCCCCCCCCCCCCCCCCCCAAGGCAGAAACCCACCGTTTTAACACCAATACAGCAATGGCTCTAATAATGTGGCTCAAAATTCATCCATATCAGTGTGTGAATGAGAGCTAGAGTACATGCTCTTAGTGTCAAGGCTTTTCCATTGGGGCTTTCAAGCACAAGTCTCTGACTATTGTGTTTAATTATAAACTGGCCTTTCGTTCTCTGATAATTAGCACACTGCCACTCTGGAGGGCTATAGTGCTAAAGCCTCTGTCTCCATGGAGAATCTGTCAGGGGAGTAGTGATCCTCTGGACAAAAGGGGCGCGATGTAACCCTCACACTGGTAGAGTAGCTAGTCCTACGCCAAAACGATTGAGAGTCAATGAGGTTACTCTATGGCAGGGGTATTCAACTGTTACCCTACGAGGTCCGGGGGAGCACGCTGGTTTCTGTTCTACCTGATGATTATTTGCACCCACCTGGTGTGTTAGGTCTAAATCTGATTAGAAGGGAACAATGAAAACAAGCAGTGGCACTAGATTCGAGGTCTAGAGTTGAGTTTGAGGGCTCTTTGGAGTGTTTCTCTATGGTTAGACAGCCTTTTTTAATTTTCGGGAATTGGTTGATTAATAATAGTAATTCAAATAGATAGGAATTATATAGAGCTTTTCAAGGACCCAAAGTCACTTTATAATTGTTGAAAAAAACAAAAAACTGAAATTGTAGCAACATCAGACTTAAAACCTCTTACATCTAGATGTTCCGCTAGCGGAACACCGCTCCAATATCCAATGATAGGGCGTGGCGCGAATTACAAACTCCTCAAAAATCCCCAAACTTCCATTTTTCAAACATATGACTATTTTACACCATTTTAAAGACAAGACTCTCCTTTATCTAACCACATTGTCCGATTTCAAAAAGGCTTTACAACGAAAGCAAAACATTAGATTATGTCAGGAGAGTACCCAGCCAGAAATAATCACACACCCATTTTTCAAGCTAGCATATAATGTCACAAAAACCAAAACCACAGCTAAATGCAGCACTAACCTTTGATGATCTTCATCAGATGACACTCCTAGGACATTATGTTATACAATACATGAATGTTTTGTTCAATCAAGTTCATATTTATATCAAAAACCAGCTTTTTACATTAGCATGTGACGTTCAGAACTAGCATACCCACCGAAAACTTCCGGTGAATTTACTAAATTACTCACGATAAACGTAGACAAAAAACATAACAATTATTTTAGATACAGAACTCCTTTATGCAATCGCGGTGTCCGATTTTAAAATAGGTTTTCAGTAAACGCACATTTTGCAATATTCTGAGTAGATAGCCCGGCCATCATGGCTAGCTATTTTGACACCCACCAAGTTTGGCACTCACCAAACTCAGATTTACTATAAGAAAAATTGGATTACCTTCGCTGTTCTTCGTCAGAATGCACTCCCAGGACTTCTACTTCAACACCCAATGTTGTTTTGGTTCCAAATAATCCATAGTTATATCCAAATAGCAGCGTTTTGTTCTTGCGTTCAAGACACTATCGGAAGGGTGACGCGCCGGCGCATATCGTGACAAAGAAATTCAAAATATTCCATTACCGTACTTCGAAGCATGTCAAACGATGTTTAAAATCAATTTTTATGCGATTTTTCTCATAAAATAGCAATAATATTCCGACCGGGAGACGTTGTGTTTGTTCAAAGACTGAAAATGTAAAATGGACTCTTCACGTGCATGCGCACACCCGTGTCATTGTTCTCAGATCTACCACTATCCAAATGCGCTACTGTTTTTCGCCCAGGGACTGCAGAGTCATCATTCCCCGTTCTGGCGCCTTCTGAGAGCCTATGGGAACCTTAGAAAATGTCACGTTACAGCAGAGATCCTCTGTTTTCGATAAAGAGGCTATAGAAGGCCAAGAAATGGTCAGAGAGGGCACTTCCTGTATAGAATCTTCTCAGGTTTTGGCCTGCCATATGAGTTCTGTTATACTCACAGACACCATTCAAACAGTTTATGAAACTTTAGGGTGTTTTCTATCCAAATAAAATAATTATATGCATATTCTAGTTTCTGGGCAGGAGTAATAACCAGATTAAATCGGGTACGTTTTTTATCCGGCCGTGAAAATACTGCCCCCTATCCTAAACATGTTAACAAAAACATTTAACAAAGAGAAGGAGATGGGAAAGAGTGTGATGTGTCAAGTGTATGGAAGGTGGAAGAATTAGGATTCAATTGTCTGTCTTATGTGGTAGTTGATGGAGAGGGTGGAGTCCAGGGTTGTCCAAGGTTGCACGCGTGGGGGCAGGGAGAGACAGTGATGTCATCAATGGCAAGGGTGGGTTGGAAACTTTGGTAAGGGTGGATTTGTGCCTAGGTCAAATTGAATTGCTACTTGCTATTTGTATGTATTTTGCCAAAGCAGCAGCTACTCTTCCTGGGGTCCAGCAAAATTAAGGCAGTTTATACAATTTTAAAAACATTACAATACATTCACAGATTTCACATCACACTGTGTGCCCTCAGGCCCCTACTCCACCACTACCACATATCTACAGTACTAATTCCATGTGTATGTGTGTGTATAGTGCATATGTTATCGTGTGTGTGTGTGTGTATGCATGTGTCTGTGCCTATGTTTGTGTTGCTAAGGTGTTTTCTTATCTGTTTTTTTAAATCGAAGTTACTTGATGTGGAATAGAGTTCCATGTAGTCATGGCTCTATGTAGTACTGTGTGGCGTCCATAGTCTGTTCTGGACTTGGGGACTGTGAAGAGACCTCTTGTGGCATGTCTTGTGGAGTATGCATGGGTGTCTGAGCTCTGTGCCAGTAGTTTAAACAGACAGCTCGGTGCATTCAACATGTCAATACCTCTCATAAGTACAAGTAGTGATATAGTCAATCTCTCCTCCACTTTGAGCCAGGAGAGATTGACATGCATATTATTAATATTAGCTCTCTGTGTACATCCAAAGGCCAGCCGTGCTGCCCTGTTCTGAGCCAATTGCAAAGTCATTTTTTGTGGCACCTGACCACACTACTGAACAGTAGTCAAGGTGCGACAAAACTAGGGCCTGTAGGACCCACGCTTGTCACGTTCGTCATAATAATGATCGGACCAAGGCGCAGCGTGAGTAGCGCTCCACATAATTTATTACAAAGTGAAACTTTAGAAAAATACAAAACAAATAAAGAATAAACGAACCGTGACTAACAATGCAACTACACATAAACAATATCCCATAACCCCCAAGTGAAATACAAGCTACTTAAGTATGATCCCCAATTAGAGACAACGATTACCAGCTGCCTCTAATTGGGAATCATACAAATCACCAACATAGAAAATAAAACCTAGAACCCCACATAGAAATAAATAAACTAGATCAACCCCCAGTCACGCCCTGACCTACTCTATCATAGAAAATAAGAGCTTTCTATGGTCAGGACGTGACAACGCTAAACATGCTATCATGTATGCAGCAGCAGAAACATTTTAAATATGGCAACTGTATATGACTTCTGGTAAGTAATCTCCTTTTCCCGTATGTCCCCCTCGTCTTCCTTTTCAATCCATTTAATTTACCCTACAGTAAATTGGGGCGGCAGGTAGGCTAGTGGTTAGAGCATTGGACTAGTAACCGAAAGGTTGCAAGATTGAATCTACGAGCCGACAAGGTAAAAATCTCTCGTTCTGCCCCTGAACAAGGCAGTTAACCCACTGTTCCTAGGCCGTCATTGAAAATAAGAATTTGTTCTTAACTGACTTACCTAGTTAAATAAAGGTAAAATAAAAAGCGATAACCAACCAATTTGGTGTCGTTACGAAACATTTTCCGCGTTGTCAGGACTACCAGGCGGTTCTAATTCCCATGATCAGCTGAACCTTTGTTGTACGTAAACAAACGCCTTGTCTGGGCTACCGGGTGCAATTCTCCCTAACAACTGAACCCTTACTGTAGGAAAACAAACAGGTCCAGGCTGTTGATCATGCATCATGACAAATATAGAAACACGAGGTTTAGAGAGTGGTGAGCTGGCCAGGAGATCATTTCCCTGCCTCTCCTCGATAAACAAAGCAATCGGTGACACAATGAGGTAATTATAGAAAATAACTATTTCCTCTTCAACCTTTCACACTTGTTTCACAGAGCACCGACAGCTTTCACCTCATGTACCCTTCCGCGCACACACACACACACACACACACACACACACACACACACACACACACACACACACACACACACACACACACACACACACACACACACACACACACACACACCCCACAAGAACCCCTCTTAATTAGCAGCCAATAAGCCATCTCATGGCAACACGATTGTCAATCTCATTCTGCGCCATGGAGAGAGAGCGCTAATTAACAGATTTAAAAAGTGAGTGTGTAACAGAGTGACACAGAACACAGGTCTCCTCTTCTCCCTACCTCCTTCCTCCATCCCTCGATTGACCTGGCTGATTACTGCTGTCACAGCGTGAAGCGCCTCTCTGCCAACTGGCAAGCCCCCGTACTCTGTGCCCGCATAGCTGGTTGCATGGCTGGCTGGCACAGGCTAACACGTTTCACAACATGGTCATTATAACATGGCTGGGTCCGTTGGGAGGGGATATGCTAAATGTTTGAATTAGAATGACATCGTGGTTTCAGAGAACAATAGTGAGTGACTGAGTGTTGATGAGAGCTAGGCATATAGCCTGAGGGTGAATTGAGCAAAAACCCAAAAATATATGAAAATAATAGAAATTGCTTGGGGGTACTAAGACAAGCGTACAGTCCATTTTTTGTAAGACGGGAATGAACAAGATTGACAGTCTCTAGACAGACATTCTCTGTTTTTCTTAGGGCGTCCAGGCTACATGAGCCTAGTACCAATGCAGAGGGGGCAGATACACGGTGAAGACAAATCTCTGTTGTCCCCTCCGGGTCCCCGATCCTAACTAATGTTGAAGCCCTGCTCCACCAGAGAGGTGTTAGCAGCATTAGGAGGATAAATGATGGTCAATAAATCCTCCTGACCAACTGGGAGACCAGCACCACCTCCTTCTCCAGATGAGGTCTGGGAGGAGGCGTCATGGGAGGTCCTGGCCTGGGCGAGGGGTTACCTCGGGCCTCTCCGAGTTGCCCTGGGGCCCCCCGGATCTGCTCTCACGTCTCAATTATCCCTGAGTATGATGAAGCACTACTATACCACAGGGCCACAGAGCTGGCAGTGGGGTCCCTCAAGGAACAGTGCTGAGTCTCATCAATGTTTCAGATCCTGGAATATATATATATATGGCTTGTTTTTTCTTGAGCGGATGGTCAGGGGGCCGAAACATATTTGTAGCCTGCAAATTTAACACAAGATGCCAAATATATATAAGATTTGACTAAAAACAATCATTTCAAATCTTTCGTATACGATCACATACACTACTGGTCAAATGTTTTAGAACACCTACTCATTCAAGGGTCTTTCTTTCAAAGTTCTTGACATTTTCCATATTGACTGACCTTCGTGTCTTAAAGTAATGGTGGACTGTCGTTTCTCTTTGCTTATTTGAGCTGTTCTTGCCATAATATGGACTTGGTCTTTTACCAAATAGGGCTATCTTCTGTATACCCATCTACCTTGTCACAACAGAACTGATTGGCTCAAATGCATAAAGACGGTAAGAAATTCCACAAATTCACTTTTAAGAAGGCACACCTGTTAATTGAAATGCATTCCAGGTGACTACATCATGACGCTAGTTGAGAGAATGCCAAGAGTGTGTAAAGCGGTTATCAAGGCAAAGGGTGGCTATTTGAAGAATCTCAAATATAAAATACATTTTGATTTGTTGAACACTTTTTTTGATGACTTCACTATTATTCTACAATGTTGAAAATAGCAAAAATAAAGAAAAACCCTTGAATGAGTAGGTGTTCTAAAACTTTTGACCGGTAGTGTATATCTCCCTATTGTGCGTGGGAAAACTTTGGAACAGATTTCCAAAATTAAAATCACTTGGAGCTGATATGCTGGTGTTTATACAGTCTTATGTCCAACAATTTAAATATATATACACTACCGTTCAAAAGTTTGGGTTTTTTGAAAGAAAATCACATTTTTTGTCCATTAAAATAACATCAAATTGATCAGAAATACAGTGCAGACATTGTTAATGTTGTAAATGACCATCGTAGCTGGAAACGGCTGTGTCACGTTCTGACCTGTAAAGGTGTGATTTGTTAGTGTTTAGTTTGGTCAGGACGTGGCAGGGGGTATTTGTTTTATGTGGTTCAGGGTGGTTGTGTGTATGTGTCCATGTAGAGAGGGGTATTTGATTTATTAGTCCAGGGTTTTGGTTATTGTTCTATGTTAGTTTATTTCTATGTTCTGTCTAGTCATTTGTATTTCTATGTTTAGTTAATTGGTGTTGGGGCCTTCAGTTGGAGGCAGCTGTCTATCGTTGCCTCTGATTGAAGGACCTATAATTAGGGGTGTGTTTGTATTGTGGATTGTGGGTAGTTGTATTCTGTTTTGTGCTTGTCACATGACAGAACTGTTAGTGTCGTTTCTGTTAATTGTATACGTGTTTATTTTGTTTCTCCTTCTTATATATTAAAAAGAGAAGATGAGTATACACTTCCCTGTTGCGTCTTGGTCCTCCACACACGACACTCATTACAGGCTGATTTTTAATGTAATATCTACATAGGTGTACAGAGGTCCATTATCAGAAACCATCACTCCTGTGTTCCAATGGCACGTTGTGTTAGCTAATCCAAGTTTATCATTTTAAAAGGATAATTGATCATTAGAACACCCTTTTGCAATTATGTTAGCACAGCTGAAAACTATTGTTCTGATTAAAGAAGCAATAAAACTGGCCTTCTTTAGACTAGTTGAGTATCTGGAGCATCAGCATTTGTGGGTTCGATTACAGGCTCAAATTGGCCAGAAACAAAGACTTTCTTCTGAAACTCGTCAGTCTATTCTTGTTCTGGGAAATGAAGGCTATTCCATGCAAGAAACTGAAGATCTCGTACAATGCTGTGTAGTACTCCCTTCACAGAACAGTGCAAACTGGCACTAAGCAGAATAGGAGGAGTGGGAGGCCCCAGTGCACAACTGAGCAAGAGGACAAGTACATTAGAGTGTTTAGTTTGAGAAACAGACGCCTTACAAGTCCTCAACTGGCAGCTTCATTAAATAGTACCCGCAAAACACCAATCTCAACGTCAACAGTGAAGAGGCGACTCCGGGATGCTGGCCTTCTAGGCAGAGTTCCTGTGTCCAGTGTCTGTGTTCTTTTGCCCATCTTAATATTTAATTTTTATTGGCCTGTCTGAGATATGGCTTTTCTTTGCAACTCTGCCTAGAAGGCCAGCATTCCGGAGTCACCGATTCACTGTTGATGTTGAGACTGGTGTTTTGCGGGTACTATTTAATGAAGCTGCCAGTTGAGGCCTTGTGAGGCATCTGTTTCTCAAACTAGACACTCTAATGTACTTGTCCTCTTGCTCAGTTGTGCACCGGGGCCTCCCACCCCTCTTTCTATTCTGGTTAGAGCCAGTTTGTGCTGTACGCCTATGTATCAGAGGCTGATAATGGGCCCCTGTATGCCTATGTAGATATTCAATTAAAATCTGCCATTTCCAGCTCCAATAGTCATTTACAACATTAACAATGTCTACACTGTATTTCTGATCAATTTAATGTTATTTTAATGGACAAAAAATGTGCTTTTCTTTCAAAAACAAGGACATTTTTAAGTGACCCCAAACTTTTGAATTGTAGTGTATATAAACTCAGCAAAAAAAGAAACGTCCCTTTTTCAGGATCCTGTCTTTCAAAGATAATTCATAAAATCCAAATAACTGCACAGATCTTCATTGTAAAGGGTTTAAACACTGTTTCCCATGCTTGTTCAATGAACCATAAACAATTAATGAACAAGCACCTGTGGAACGGTCGTTAAGACACTAACAGCTTACAGACGGTAGGCAATTAAGGTCACAATTATGAAAACTTAAGACACTAAAAAGGCCTTTCTACTGACTCTGAAAAACACCAAAAGAAAGACGCCCAGAGTCTCTGCTCATCTGTGTGAACGTGCCTTAGGCATGCTGCAAGGAGGCACGAGGACTGCAGATGTGACTAGGGCAATAAATTGCAATGTCTGTACTGTGAGAGCCCTAAGACAGAGCTAAAGGGAGACAGGACGGACAGCTGATCGTCTTCGTAGTGGCAGACCACGTGTAACAACACCTGCACAGGATCGGTACATCCAAACATCACACCTGCGGGACAGGTACAGGATGGCAACAACAACTGCCCGAGTTACACCAGGATCGCACAATCCCTCCATCAGTGCTCAGACTGTCTGCAATAAGCTGAGAGATGCTGGACTGAGGGTTTGTAGGCCTGTTGTAAGGCAGGTCCTCACCAGACATCACCGGCAACAACATCACCTATGGGCACAAACCCACCGTCGCTGGACCAAAAAGTGCTCTTCACTGAAAAGTGCTCTTCACTGACGAGTCGCGGTTTTGTCTCACCAGGGGTGATGGTTGGATTCGTGTTTATCGTTGAAGGAATGAGCGTTACACCGAGGCCTGTACTCTGGAGCGGGATCGATTTGGAGGTGGAGGGTCCGTCATGGTCTGGGGCGGTGTGTCACAGCATCATCAGACTGAGCTTGATCTCATTGCAGGCAATCTCAACGCTGTGCGTTACAGGGAAGACAACCTCCTCCCTCATGTGGTACCCTTCCTGCAGGCTCATCCTGACATGACCCTCCAGCATGACAATGTCACCAGCCATACTACTCGTTCTCTGCATGATTTCCTGCAAGACAGGAATGTCAGTGTTCTGCCATGGCCAGCGAAGAGCCCGGATCTCAATCCGATTGAGAACGTCTGGGACCTGTTGGATCGGAGGGTGAGGGCTAGGGCATTTCCCCCCAGAAATGTCCGGGAACTTGCAGGTGCCTTGGTGGAAGAGTGGGGTAACATCTCACAGCAAGAACTGGCAAATCTGGTGCAGTCCATGAGGAGGAGATGCACTGCAGTACTTAATGCAGCTGGTGGCTACACCAGATACTGACTGTTACTTTTGATTTTGACCCCCCTTTGTTCAGGGACACATTATTCAATTTCTGTTAGTCACATGCCTGTGGAACTTGTTCAGTTTATGTCTCAATTGTTGAATGTTATGTTCATACAAATATTTACATGTTAAGTTTGCTGAAAATAAATGCAGTTGACAGTGACAGGACGTTTCTTTTTTTGCTGAGTTTATATATTTGTTTAACTTTTTTGGCTCAGAGAACAAATTTGGCCCATGGGACACCAATTAGAGAACCCTTCTCTAGTATCTACCCTTAGCTGGACTAGTCTACGGCGGTGTCCCTTGTCGTGGAAATTCAGTACTAAGGGGAGATTTGGTAATTTCTTCAAACAATCATCTTAATTTAATATCGATTAATTATTGCAATAATGAGGCTGGTTGACCCCCCCACCCTAGAGTGTTGGACCGAGTAACCTAACCTTTACACAAATGCAGAGTACTATATACAGCTGACACTAACAATACTCAGTCATGGTTGGTTCAACCCCCCTCATGTAAACCAAGGAGCATCATAAATCCACTCTGGGTTCATCCTGTCATTATCTGCATGTGGGTTGTTGTCTTAACCCCACTCTGACTTAGTTTCCCAGATGCAAGGATGATTTTGAGACAATGACGGATTGTTCTACTACTAAGCTATCTCTAGTAAAACACATTCTTGTCTGTGTAATGCAGTCTTTAACCCATTTGTCAGCTCAAGCCATCTCCAGTGACCATACGCCCAGATTAGCTGCAGGGAACTAAAGTGGAGCCCATGAGAACACAGACACTAGCAGGACGGAAATGTCTTACTATTAGATATTAATTGTTAACCATTAATATCAAATAAACCAGGTAAATATGTAAGTTTTCTATCACACCCTCAAGTCTACAGCGGTGTCCCTCTAGTCCCTCACTTTGCTTCTTAATATAAATCCACTAGCATTCTATAATTACACTATCAGTTGGTATTCCGTAGGCTACATCTACAAACAGCTAGTTTGTCTTTTCTTAGCAAGTTGGGCCTAAATCTTGTTAGCAGCTAATACTCATCACTAATGCTAATTGCTAGCTAACTAATACATGTACTGAATCAGAGCAAACATAACTAGCTATACAGCATGATAATACCAGTGCTGGTGTAGACCTACATCTGCATGTTTTTTTGTGCAACAGTATCTTCTAAATCAAAGAGGAATACGAGAAGCAAGAATATGTTAGCTACAAGAAAACATTCAATGTAGCCAAAGATTATAGAGTCCCCTAGGAAACACTTGTCAACACTTTGGTTTCTACCTCATCACATTAACTCCTCCCTGGCATTTTAATTTGTTGTCATGTCAAACACTCTATTCAAAGTGCCCACTATTACATTCTAACGATAGAATTAGAATAATCATTCTATTTCCATGATTCCAACAGTTCACCCAAGTGTTTTGCTCTGAATCACAAGTCAAATCGCAATTGCAACATTTGGTTAAAAATAAGGCCTAGATTGTCTGCCTACATCGAGCAGCCCTACGTGGTAGTGTGGAAATGATCTCAAATGAGTTCAGGAAATGCAGCAATTGATTTCAATTATTTTTGGTTGAAGTTGAATTGAACAGCATAAAACAATCAGAATGGAGAAAGACCCATTGAAATCACTTGGAATGTATGTGTTGCCACCCTAAGGTCACGCACTACTCATAAAGAAAATAGATTTTATTATTGAAAAATATAAAATACCATCAAATACCATAATACCGTCCAATTTTTTAAAACGTACTGTAATATGATATTTTGGCTGTGTCCCACTAGTCTTTGGCTGTGTCCCACTAGTCTATGGCTGTGTCCAACTAGTTTATGGCTGTGTCCCACTAGTTTATGGCTGTGTCCCAGTAGTCTTTGGCTGTGTCCCACTAGTCTTTGGCTGTGTCCCACTAGTCTTTGGCTGTGTCCCACTAGTCTTTGGCTGTGTCCCACTAGTCTTTGGCTGTGTCCCACTAGTCTATGGCTGTGTCCCACTAGTCTTTGGCTGTGTCCCACTAGTCTTTGGCTGTGTCCCACTAGTCTATGGCTGTGTCCAACTAGTTTATGGCTGTGTCCCACTAGTCTTTGGCTGTGCCCCACTAGTCTTTGGCTGTGTCCCACTAGTCTATGGCTGTGTCCCACTAGTCTTTGGCTGTGTCCCACTAGTCTTGAAATGGCATCCTATAGGGTGCCATTTCAGCTTGCATTGAATCCAGGGTTCAAAGCTGGGGTTGGGATCCCATAAGGTGCAGTCTCATCAATATTGTCCTTTATCAGACTCTTTCTCAACTATTCTGTATTCTACCATGTGCTGGACTAGTCTATAATAGCCTGCTTTGAATTGCACGCCCCTCCAAGTAGTAGCTCTATCCCGGTGGATGAGGAATAAAAGCAATAGTCAACACCTGAACAAAACCCACGACTATGCCACAGATGTGGTTAAATCAGGAGGAAACAAGCCCGATTGTCTGTAAAGTGAAGCCTGAAGTCAGCAACAGGCTCAATAGAAGGTCTATTGGTACAAAATAAAAGCATACAGTGGGGAGCTTGGCCACCCCAGGAGATTGTGCCACAGAGCCATAAAATAACCCAGGCTGCCTGTCCGCTTGGGATCCTATCAGACCTGGTTGTTTACAAATCACTCGCGCTTTTCAGGACAGATGGGGGAAAATGAGAAAAGAGGTATGAAATGAAAGTAAAGGGGTTTTGCAGTGCTGGGTCTGGGCAGCCCGGTTTAGGAGGGCATTGTCCGTTGGCCATTCATTCTCCACAGCAGCTACTGCATATCTAAGATCATCACAATCCCCAGTAATGCCCACAGTCTCTTCCTCTCCTCCTTCCTGCGCCAGGCTCTCCACGCGGATAAATAATTCTGGCTTTATCCCGAGTAATATTGCCCTTATCGAGGGGGAAGGCGAGGGGAGGCAGGAGCCGGTTGGAAGTTGGAATGTCAGTATGGCGGAACTGATTGCGAGCGCCCAGCGAGGCGTGTGTTGCCGAGCGGCTGCGGCGTAACCCAGTGCTGCTCCATTAAATCCTCCAGGTCCCTTGCCCTCCTAAGCCCCACAATATTGCCACTGATATTGCCCTGGCGTTACATCACTCAGCCCACGCACTGCCACTACTGTCACACCAGCCCCGCTTGCCCACCACATACACACACACACACATACACAGAGAAAGGCTAATGCACACACGTCTGACTGACACAGCCGGGGAAAAGCCATTTCATTCCCTCAACCCCCCTCACCCCACCACCTCTATTTTCTCCTCCCTCCTCCTTTTCTCATTCCACTTCTCAATTACTGGCAAGATACGGTGGGTGCAACCCTCAGCAACCCCCCACCACACACACACACACAGTAAACAAGGTATAGATGTCAGGGAGCATAGGAGTGTAGAGTACACCACCACACACTTAGAATGTAGCCACACACTCGCGCACACACTCGTGCACGCGCACAGCACAGCACCAAGGTCAGTTTACATTGCTGTGAAGTAAATGACACAAGAGGTTCTCACTGCATACAACATGTACTGTACTGTATGCAAATCATCCTCCCTCCAATGTTTTATGAAGTACATTCAATTTGACACACATGCCTCAAACCTGGGAACTTCCAGGACATACTTCTACTGGGTTAATGAAGAACTATGACAGCTGTAGAGATGACATTTAAAGATTCTTCATCTGTCCTCTGGCACCATTTTGTCCTGTGTGTCTGTCACTGGTTTTGGACCGAGACACAAAAAAAACAGACCCTGTAATGGGGAAACAAGCTCTGCCCTTGGCTACTACCCTCTCCCCTCTTTTCATCACCCTCCCTTTCTCCCGGCTCTCTCCCTCTCCCGACTCCCCTCCTCCTCTCCCCCACTCCGCTCTGCTCTGCTCTAAGGGCACAGGCACTGGGTGATTGATGTGGTGAGTGAGCGGGTTGCCATGGTGCTGTACCTGATGGGGAGGAATATGCTGCGGTGGTGTGTGTGCTGCTACCGCTGCACTGGTAGCCTGCCAATGAGAGAGTGGTTAGAGAAACTCTTGTTTCACACACACTGTCAGAAACACACACACACACAAATGTGCACAGACATACACAAACACGCACTCTCGCACCACTCTCTACCAGAATTAAATCATGGCAGCTCCCAGACAGTAGTGCAGTTGAATTATTTATGGGTGCTCGTCGCTGAGGCTGGCCGTAATAAAGTTACCACGGCGACTAATTTGCAGTTTGATCAGGTGGGCTTTTAGCAGTGGATCCTGGGCCCCAACATTAAGTAGATATTGTTATTACAGATTTGATAACTTTTTTATTGTTATTTTTATTAATGCACTGGGTTTGCACAGTGTAAAGTAGGCTAGACCACCCAGCCTGGCTAGACGGCTCAACACAAAACCAACGGGAGCTTTTAGCTTAGACTGAATGTCTACTACCATGTAGGGAGCACAGGAGGCTGGTGAGGGGAGGACGGCTCATAATAATGGCTGGAAGGGAGTGGTATCAAATGCATGGAAACCCTGAGTTTGATGTGTGATACCATTCCATTAAATCTGTTCCAGCCATTACTATGAGCCCGTCCTCCCAAATTAAAGAACCCCCAGCCATCAATAGTAGGAAGCCATACAACATTATATAGGGATATCATCTAAGCGCTTTAAGCGTCCCAATAAGCTCAGGGCTATGTGATTAAAAATACATAAGGCTGAGTATGAATCAGAGTTGGACCTGTGCGGGTGGGTGCGTGTGCGTGTATGCATCCCACAGTCGCCGTGTTGGGTGATGATAAGTACTGTATAGGACAGAAATGGGAATGGCAATATGTCCTACAACAAATCCTCTTATCTTCAATAATATTAGTTTGCTTCAATACTTCATTTCTACTGACTGCTCCTGGTTAAAAGTTATTCTCTTTTTTTAGTAAGTGCCTACATTATTACGTGTATTGTCTAATTTGAAAGGAATTCATGCTTTCAGGGATATTTATTTTCACAAAAATATATTTTCAAGGGAAGGGTTCCAATTTCTTATGGGCCCTAGGATCCATGTGAAAAATGGAAACCGACTGATCCAAAACGATATATATATTTTTTTTAAATACCTAGATCAAATTAAGTCGGAAAATATAGATTTTTTTAGTCGCGATATTTACTAAACAGAAATATTATGATAGTGGCCCAAAGGCCCAGAAATTACTAACATTTAGACTGAGAAAAAGTAAAGGGGCCAACATTCCAGGAATTCAAAATAACTAAAATCCTCCTGAAAATAACCTAAATAACTAATGAATTTGCCAGATACTACCAAAAACTATATTTTCCAGAGGTACAAGAATCTAACAGAGAAATGAAGTAATATAATTCCAGATATCATAAACTCTGACCAAACGGGTTGTGTCCAGCAGACTCCTGAGTGATAATGTTAAGTCAACGTTTAATGTAATGCAACACGCTCTCAAGAAAAAACATCACCTGCTTATGCTAACTCTAGATGCAGATAAAGCCTTTGACAGGGTGTCATGGCCTTTCATATTTGAAACATGTAAAGAAATTTTACTTTTGTGAAACTTTCCTGAACTGGCTGCAAATGATGTACAAAACACCAAATGGCAGAACAAGGATAATGGTACAATTTCGAGCTCTATTTGACTTCCTTAAGGCTTCCGCATGATTCGGGTCGGCTGGCGCCCAGCCTAACTCGGCTAGGTGAACCGAACAAGTGTGCTCATATAACTCCCTTAAAAAAATTATAAGACCTAAACTTGAAAAATTAGAAACAAAACTGGCAATAGTACTGTTTGTCCATCTCGAGACGCCGTTGCCAGTATACTCTTCCTCAAAATAGTCAGAATTAATCTAAAATAACTCAAGAAAACATGAAAATGTATGACAGTTTTACGTTTTTGCCAAGGAGATCTTAGTTGCGAAATTTTACATTTAACTAAATTGTTTGGTGCAGTATTTCTATAGTGATTTAAAAAAAAATGAAAACCAGTCTATCATTGAAATACAACAAACACTTAATTGAAGAAACCCTACTGTTGATCAATGCCCCACGAAGAGATGTACTGTAGACTTCGGCTACCATATTTCGGCTAAAAACCCCTTGCTGAAGACCAAAACTAACAAAAACGTCATAATATATGCACAAACTGTTATGGACTGTTTCGGATGGGAAGCATGCGGACGCCTTAAGGGGGACAAGACAGGGAGAACGTCTGTCATCTTTAATCCAAAATATAAGAAACAATCGGCAAATACAAGGTCTACAGATCGACCAGGAAGAACACAAATTAGCAATGTAGGCAGATGACGTGATTATCTACCTCAGTCAGTTCCCGCCACTATGGATGAAATGAAACAATAGTGTCGTATCTGGGTACAGAATAAATGCAGGGAAATCATGACGGTAGGTCAACCAACATCCCAAGACATCAAAACTCATTTTAAACTTAAATGGGATTAAAATAAAGTGAAATACTTATGGATTACTATCCTTCAAGATCTGACGAAACTACATCAGTATTGCTTTAGAACATTGGAAAACCAGTTTAAACAGGACCTTCAAAGATGGAAATGTGTACCTTTAACAATAACAGGAAGAATTGAAACTATTAAAATGAATGTCCTCCCAAGATTTGTATTCCTGTTCCAAAATCTACCAATAACTATTCCTCCAAACACTTTTAAACAGTGGGACAAAGTCCTGAGTAAATTTATCTGGGGAGGAAGAAAAGCCTGTGTCAAACTTAAAACAATCAAACGATGTAAACATGCAGGGGGACTAGCACTACCGAATCTAATTATTACCTAGCCGACCAACTAAATTCAATTATTGTATGGATGAACCCGGCATCAACAGCTAAATGGAGACAGATGGAAATCCAACTAATGGAAAAACCAATAAGTACAACTATATTTATGAAGACAACCAATACACACACTAGGAAGATAGAAAATACCTGCATCAATAACACCATAAAGGTTTGGACAAATATCACCAAAACAAAATGCATCCAAACAGACCTGATCTACCTGCAAGAAATTGTTATAGACAGCGACTTTAAGTCAAATCGCGATACATTTAAAATGATGGGCTGAAAAAGGACTGACCAGGTATCAGATGTTCACAGACATTTAGATACATTTGAGAATCTATCAAAAAAAAGGTACAACCTCCAGAACTCTTAGTTTTATAATTATTTACAAGAAGTTATCTTACTAAGTGACAGTTCATAATTTACTGGACACGCTCCCCCTCATAGAATAATGTTTACAACCTCCATTAACAATAACTAGCGACCCTGTGTTTATAAACATGGATATCGACTTTGCCAATTCAGCATGCTTTTGTGGCACAGTCGATGCCACGCAGGGCTACGGGCCAAAAGGTTGAGGGTTCGCTGACCACCATGGAGGAGCTCACTCTCTCTGCCGGTTTCATTACACTGCGATCAGAGCCGGCTGCAGACCAGCTAGGGGGAAATCACATTTTCAACATTTTTATGCCATATTTATAATTATATAAAATATATGCAACACATTTTCCACCAACAGGCTTCTATGCCAATGCACCGCACAATCAATAAACAAAGCATACCAACTTCGGGAACTTCAATATCATGGTTTGCATTTTCAACACCACAATAAATAGATTATGTCAATCTCGACAAACAGAAAATACATCCCTACCTTGTAGGCATACCCAATATCGAATTGTTTTGTAACAGAAGTCACTTTCCATTCATCAAATGGCCGCTGTTTGGAATGATTGATTTTATTTGTCACTTTAAAAAAAAACACACACAGAAAGTACAAAGATTTTTTTCATGTGCACAATCAAGTCGGGGACTTATTTTCATTGTGGTCCCTATTCTTTTACATAAATACATATACAATTACATAGATGTCACAGACACATTACAGAGATACAGACACATTACAGAGACACAGACAAAAAATGCTCAACCTCCAGATGAGTACGAGGGGGAAGTTTAAGTACAAATCTTACAAGCTTGTTTGGCTGGTCTGTAGCTTATTGTTTAGATGTTTGGGGCTGCTGGTGAACCATGATGTGCAGGCATAATGGATGTGACACTGGATGAACCCACTTACCAGAGTTCTTAGGGTCTGTAGCTAGGTTTCCATCCAATTGGCGACAGATTTTCATGCAAATATTCAAAAATCTACATAAAAACAATATGTACATTTTCCAATCAGAGTCGTTTCCATCAAATTGGCTTGTTGCGGATAAAAGTGTGTGCAAATACTTAGTGTACATAAAAACAACAGTTCAATTCCCATGTAGAAAATAAAAGGTACAATGGGTTTTGATCACGTTTTCCATTCTAGACCTACCGATGATTTTGTCACTATAAATGTTGCCTAGGTATAGCCACTCTGGTATAGGCACGTGTGCTCTCAAGGCTGGACAAAAGTACAAGATTATTTTTATTTGGCAGGATTGATCTTCATGTCACCAGAATAAGAGAGCTTCAAGCTCATCAACGTGCACTTTCACCACCCTTTGACGTTCATCATAACCTACTTCATGTGTAGCCTAAAACTGCATGCTTTCTCATGATGTCGTGACATTTTCTATCCAACATAAGAAGTAAAAATACAGCCAGACTGGCCTGCTACTGTGCCTTTCTAGACCTTATAAAGTCTGGAGAATAGACCCACAACTGATCCAAACAGAATGAAACATTCAAATCACAGGGCTTACGCCCCGTTATTCAAATTCCACTTTCACTGCAGCCTGGAGTAGAATGTTGTACTCCGGTGTTGTAGGCTAGTCTAGGTAGGATACTTGTATTGTGCCTAAACAAGATCAATAGGGGAGCTTTTTGAGATGGGTGTCTCATGTCTTCACTGTTCTTTCATGCGCAATGATGTACCTGGCCTCTCCGCTGTTTATCAGCTATTCCTATTTGTTCTTGTGGATTCAGATTGAAAATGTATGCACCTTTGAATGCTTTTATGATTGCTAGTTAGCCTATTGCAGATTCTCTCCCCCAAAAGCAGTGGGACCTAAATAAAACGCTTAATGATAAACATCCTTTAAATTAGATATAGCAAAGGCATATAACAATGTAAATGCGTAGAATGTGCTGGGGCACATACAGTATACAGAATTATCGAAGAAACAAACAAAAGATGAGAATATTATAGCGCTAACCAATTGGAAAGATGAGCTGTATTTAGTGATAACCCAAGAGGACTGGGAGGAAATATCTAGAAAAACTTCCAAGACAATCGACTCTCTACTCTGGAGGGAATATTTCTCATAAGGCCTATAATACAGTCAAAATACATCCGTGACATCACACCAAGTTGCTAGTGTAACAGATGGGAGAGCAGGGCTAACCACACCCACATACTATAATCCTGTCCAGTCCTCAAACCCCTCATGCACTGCGCCTTAAGTCCTCTTCAGCATTCTGAGAATAACAACACTTAAACAGATTACTAGAAACTGGCTTAAACCGCTGGCACCACAAATAAGCAATTGGAAATAAGCAATTAATGAAATCTATAGTATGGAAATGATAACTCACAGAATACGACACCAAATGACTATTTGCATGCATGAGTGGATGTGTGTCTGCGCGTGTGTGTATTATGCATGCAAAGACTGTGAAAACGCAGTGCAAATAGGGATGCCAACACTACGCATATGAGATTTAACCAACAAGTACATAAATGAAAACAATAACAATTCAGATACATGTCCACTGCCCAAGCAAACGGCAAACAAAGACCTTGCTTATGCAATATATTTAAATAAACACAGCATTTGTGTGTGTGTATGTATGTACAGCACCAGTCAAAAGTTTAGACACACCTACTCATTCAAGGGTTTCTCTGTATTTTTACTATTTTCTACATTGCAGAATAGTGAAGACATCAAAACAGTGAAATAGCACATATGGAATCATGTAGTGTTAAAAAAGTGTTAAACAAATCAAAATATATTATATATTAGAGATGCTTCAAAGTAGCCACCCTTTGCCTTGATGACAGCTTTGCACGCTCTTGGCATTCTCTCAACCAGCTTCAATGCTGGAATGCTTTTCCAACAGTCTTGAAGGAGTTCCCACATACTGTACGCTGAGCACGTGTTGGCTGCTTTTCCTTCACTCTGAGGTCAAACTCATCCCAATATTGGTTTGCAGTCGGGTGATTGTGGAGGCCAGGTCAACTGATGCAGCAGCATCATTCTCCTTCTTGGTCAAATAGCCCTTACACAGCCTGGAGGTGTGTTTTGGGTCATTGTCCTGTTGAAAAAATAATAATAGTCCCACTAAGCGAAAACCAGATGGGATGGCGTATCGCTGCAGAATACTGTGGTAGCCATGCTGGTTAAGTGTGCCGTTGAATTCTTAATACATCATCAACAGTGTCACCAGCAAAGCACCCCCACACCTCCTCCTCCATGCTTCACGGTGGGAACCACACATGCGGAGATCATCCGTTCACCTACTCTGCGTCTCACAAAGACACGGCTGTTGGAACCAAAAATCTCAAATTTGGAATTATCAGACCAAAGGACAGATTTCCACCAGTCTAATGTCTAATGTCCATTGCTCTTGTTTCTTGGCCTAAGCAAGTCTCTTCTTCTTATTGTCCTTTACTAGTGGTTTCTTTGCAGTAATTAAACCATGAAGACCTGATTCACACAGTCTCCTCTGAACAGTTGATGTTGAGATGTGTCTGATACTTGAACTCTGAAGCATTTATTTGGGCTGCAATCTGAGGTGCAGGTAACTCTAATGAACTTATCCTCTGCAGCAGAGGTTACTCTGGGTCTTCCTTCCTGTGGCGGTCCTCATGAGAACAAGTTTCATCATAGCACTTGATGTTTTTTGCGACTGCACTTGAAGAAACATTCAAAGTTCTTGACATTTTCCAGATTGACTGACCTTCATGTCTTAAAGTAATGATGGACTGTCATTTCTCTTTGCTTATTTGAGCTGTTCTTGCCATAATATGGACTTGGTCTTTTACCAAATAGGGCTATCTTCTGTATACCACCCCTACCTTATCACAACACAACTGATTGGCTCAAATGCATTAAGAAGGAAAGAAATTCCACAAATTAACTTTTAACAAGGCACACCTGTTAATTGAGAGAATGCCAAGAGTGTGCAAAGCTGTCATCGAGGCAACGGGTGGCTACTTTGATTTGTTTAACACTTTTCTGGTTACTACATGATTCCATGTGTCATTTCATAGTTTCGATGTCTTCCCTATTATTCTACAATGTAGAAAATAGTAAAAATAAAGAAAAACCCTTGAATGAGTAGGTGTGTCCAAACTTTTGACTGGTACTGTATACCCACACACACACACACACACACACACACACACACACTCTACCAGTCCAAAGTTTGGACACACCTACTCATTCCAGGGTTTTTCTTTATTTGTACTATTTTCTACATTATGTATTTATATTTTGTTGTGATTCTGTTGTGATCTAAAACCAATAAACATTTTTACACAATTACAAAGAAGTCTATGGTAGTGTTTAGTTGTGTACTGAAATGACACTTCTATAAACCAACAGAGTGACAACCAATGAAGTGTCCATTCAAATTATGATGCTTATCAACGGCAGCTAATTAACTATCCAATGCAATCAATATCTTACAGTATCTCTCCAAATAAGACTCCCACCAATTTAAGCTAGACAATTATTTGATTAATGACACCAAACCATATTAATATCTTTTTAATACACAAGAAAGAAACAAGATGACAAGCTTAACAATTAGGCCCATTACCGCATGACAATAGTTTTGTTGGGGTTAATGAGCAGCTCTCTTTATGAGGACGCTGTTCATCCGAGTGCCAATGACACGTTACAAAGCACACATGCTAATGAGTTAGCTCACCTACTGCACCTACAGACATGCAAAGATGCATTGTGTGTTATTGACGGGTTGGTTTGTGATGTGCGTGTGCAGAATGTGTATCTGTGGTGTGTGTGTGGTGTGAACAGAATTTGTATGTGTGGTGTGTGTGTGGTGTGTACAGAATTTGTATGTGCCTGTGCAGTACGTGTGTATAGGTGTATATCTGTGTGTGTGTCTTAATATGTGTGTGTGGTGTGTGTGTGTGTGTGTGTGTGTGTGTGTGTGTGTGTGTGTGTGTGTGTGTGTGTGTGGGCGTGTGTGTGTTGGTATATGAGCCCAGGCTCCAGTGTGTTATCCATGCAGTAGCTGTAGGTATTAACTGAGAGATAAGGCGAGGCGGTGCTCTCAGCCTGTGTTAGGGGGGCTAGCCCCAGCCTGTGGAAGCCGATTAATTAATCAAAACAGGACACTTGAATCGGAGCGAAGCCACTCCACAGGGCTCATCATCCCATCGCTCCCCCTCTTTTCTCCCTCCCATCTCTGCACACACACATAGGCTATTCATATACACTGCATGCGCTCGCTCGCACGCACACACGCATGCGCACACACACACACACACACACACACACACACACACACACACACACACACACAGAGTTTGGCATGCAGTGTGCTATAGCGGTGCGTGCAAATGACAAATCCAGGGAGGTCATTTCCATATTCACTTAACAGTGGAGTGTCACAGCTCCCGCTCCTTTTTCAACTGAAGCGGTTTTAATCAAAGAGCTACGCCGCGGTGCCACCAGGTCGTAAATGGCCCTGAAGCACCTTTGAAACACAGTAAGCATTGACACTGGTGTCGCCTGTGAAAAGAACAGGCTTTTTTTATCCCCTTAAATGGCTTGTAAAAGGGCCCCATTGACTAAACAGTCTTTCTTTCTTTGGGGCGCCATTGTTCTGTAAAGCGACGACTGAAGCAATGAAACCTCGACGACAAGTCTGTTCTAGCGGCATGCATGTATGTGCGCGTGTGTCTTTCAATAACGCAGAAAGCACCGGAGGTAGGAAATATTTCTTGACATTTCCAGACCGGTCCTCTCTGCTTTAGAATGAGGAGTCTGGATCCCATGGAGCAGAGCAGGATCAAAACAGATGGAACGCTATTCCTGTAATGTAAAATTACCTCCTTCACACACACACAGACAGTCACACACAGTCACACAACGGCGGCGAAAGAAAATAAAAGCCAAGGATCCTAACGGCTTCAATATGAACGCTGTCATCCATCAGAGGTTATTGCCTGTCCTTGTTATGAGTCCTAATCCACTTGTTTCTACCAGTTATTCTCCTGATAGTAGACTAGCTCTCCTCAAGACTAATGGCTATGGAGTGCTGAGGATAGCGATATACTGTATAGAGAGAGTGTATGCACACACACATGCACACACGCGCACACACACACACACACACACCACACACACACACACACACACACACACACACACACACACACACACACACACACCAACCGGCACACACATCATGCACAGACAGACATCAGATCCGCTCACTTCCCCAAGGCACAGATATATAGTGCCTTTATCAGACTGAAGACGGAGAAGGTACAGCGACACCACAATCCATCGACTATTTGGTTACCCCAACACCCGAGTACTCACCGACGTCCTATCAAGTGCAGTCATCTCCAAAGGTGGGATTATGGTGTGAGGTTATGTAAGCGTGTGTCTGTGTGCTTGTGTGTCAGAGTCTCCCTCTGTGTAATTGAGCCTGTGTGAGCGTGGCTCTATCAGCCGTCTCTGTGCAGTCTCTCAATTAGCCCTGAGAGGAGGCCCGTGGGGAGGCATTGTTTGAGCTGCACTGGAAGACAAACAGGGCTGCTACCACTGAACACTCCCTGAGCAACACTTGAGACTGCAGCAGCACTCAGTCTGTACACGCACATACACACACAATTAAACTTGAAAGCACACACACAAAAACTATCTGGCGAATGAACCATAACCAAAGATCCAGAAAAATAGAGAGGGCCTAGTTGTTTTCCCACAAATTGTACCCAGTGGGATGGGCCCCATTTCAACAACGACAGACCAAACAGCATTTGACGAGTGAATCGATATTCTCTCCTGTCACTTTCCATGCACAGTTCAATGATAACAGCAGCACCACTGGTCATAGTAATATTTCACTTTGTAACATTGGTCCAATTTGGAAAGGAATACAACCGATTGTTATTGATTGTGTCTCTCCAGCTATCTGTATTTCTCTCTCACTCTCATCCCCCCCAACTCTCTCCCTCTCTAGAGACCAAATAGAGGACTTTCAAGTCAAAATATTTATTTCATCCATAATGAGCGATCGTGTACTTTTGGCCTTTTGGAGCTCATCCCCAGTTTTTATACTCCACTGAGAGGAAGTGAAGAGAAGGGAAGACATTCAGGTAGGTCTAATAGCTCTCTCTTCATCTATTATAGGATGCTTTCAGTTATTTTCATCCTCTTCCAGGGTCAAATAAAATCTCTAGAGGGAGACGAAGATGCACTTTTCATCTCCTTCCAGGAGTCTATTTAGCCTTCTGAATGTAGAACTGTAGAGATGACAGTATTGAAAGGGAAAGGAACGCTCAGTGGAGGATGTTATTAGCCCAGTAAGCCTATGCAGGCTTTGGCCCTCAGTCAACTAAGCCCGTTTGTAGTGAAGGAAGGACGTTCCTGGTTGATTAAGAAGTGTCTTATTCAAAGCACAAGAATAGTGTGTTAGAAAGTACGCTAATAGAATACATTGTATTACATTAAGCACGTTTCCATCCACAGTTTTTATGTAAGGTCATACCACAGAGTTTCTCAACCCAGATGCGCAACATTGCGAGACTTCCTGGAATGCTCGCGAAACAGACCAGGCCGGGGTTTGAGAAGTCAATGAGAGATGTAAATAATTCTTCCTTAGTTGTTGATTTTCTCGAAATCTAAAGGCACAACCCGTATGCGAGCCAATGTCTTAAGTAGCTGAACATGTTATTACTCCAACCTCGTATTAGTGACAAACTGACATGTTTACATTTTTGTAAAAAAAAAAACTTAAAAAAAGTATATCGACCTTTGATTTGACGGTCTGCACATGTGCAGTTCGGCGCGAGACGACCGTTAGACCGATGACGTGTTTCTGCATATTAGCTCAGCTAGCCAACGTCACCATGACCTTGTCTATAAGTGTGATCGGTGATTTCTATTGCAGAAGCAGTTGATGCCCATCTTCATATTGTACTCTTTGGTCACGACAGTTGTGATGGAAACAGGAAGTTTCGGTACAATTTTAAAAACGCCAACAAATAATTTGTTTGTTCGACATAGTGGGATCTTTTTGTGTCAGTATAATTAATTATGCGAGAAATTGTGATGGAAACGCCTTTATGCGGAAATATTGATATAATAACCATCTTATTGAAGTAAATTTGGAGTCACGCAACGATATAGTGTGGTCCTCCCACTACGACTCGGGAAACCATGCGGGTTATTAGGCTTCAGACGAAATGATGAACTTCATTCGGTGGTGAAAGTGCACGGTGTTGAGTTTGATGCTCATTTCCAATAAAAATCGAAGGTCTTATTCTGGTGACATGATGATCAACGCTTGACTGCCGTTTGACAAATAAAAATATTCTCGCTTTCATCCATAATAACCTCATCATGTAGACTAGCCTACCCGCACTGTGTCTGCGCGCTGTTGGCCAGAGCACACGTGCAAATACCAGATTAGGCACATTTGCTATTTAACGCAACAGTTTGTGAAAAAAAAAACTATCGCTAGAGTTGAAATTGTGATGGAAACACATTGAACTTTGGGGGGGGGAAATGGCACATGAAAACGTAAAGGTGCAAAATCTAACTTTGTGGCAACCTGACAAAATTCACATAAAAATGTTAGTTACAGATCTGTCATTTTCAATGAAAGCAAGTCTAAGAAGCAGTAGATATGTTCTATGTACGGTATTTCTATGCATCCCATTTTTAAATAGAGTTTTTGCATCTTTTACTTCGGTTGTGTACACCAACTTCAATCAGCTGAAAATACAATATTTTTGGTTACTGTATGGGAAAATATATTTCACGGCGGTTTAGATTGTATAATGATTATTTCCACTATACTTGCTTTTTTTGTCACAAAATGAAATTAGGTGAACAATTAGAATTTTAGCAACAAGGAAAAGGCGGAGCGATTTCTGCATAGTGCATCTTTAAGTACATTGTGTGCACTACTTCATCACTCACTGAATCTTATCCGCAACAAGTGGAAACACCACTGGTGGGAAAATGCAACTATTTAATTTATGCAGATTTTAGAATATTTGCATGAAAAGCTGTCGCCAATTGGATGGAAATCTAGCTAATGGCCATCTCTATTAATCCAATAACAGTTTGATACTGGACTCAGAAATCTTACATGACTGACAGGTATTCAGTTGGTATTCATGCCGTGGCATCTTGTGCTTTCTGCCTTCCCCCTGTCTAACCCATGCCAATTGGAGAGCAATAACATACAGTGAGCAGGGCAGCAACAAGAGAAACTAATTTCTGGACAAAGCAGAATGGAATGCATTTCTCCTGAGGCTAAGGATTGGGGGGTGGGTGGGGGCGACGACGACAGAGCGAGAGAGGGATGGATGGAGAAAGAGAGGGATGGAGAAATCACCTTGTGTAGCAGCCCCATATCATTTGCATGGTTTATACTCTCCAAGGCCCTCCATGCAAATGAGTCATAAAGTAGGAATATAGAGACTTCGGAAGGGGTGTCGGAGGGAATTTATATATGATTGCCGAGGCGCTGAGTGTCCTAAATCATTTTCAATTAGGTGACACTTTCAATATCGAGCGGCTGATTTAGAGATATTAAAACTCCCCTCACTTTGGTTCTTTCCCAAATGGCACCATTTCCCCTATTTAGTGCACTAATTTTGACCATGACCCATAGGGCTCTAGTTCAAAGTAGTACACTATAAAGGGAATAGGGGGCCTTTTGGGACACAACCTCTATCTTCCGCAGAGTTGAAGGAAGGCAGGCGATGCTATTCCTGCAATACTGGGTCCCCCCCTTCTCTCAACCCCCCTCCTCATGTTTTTCTCATCTCCCTCTTCTTAAAGGTGCATATCAAAAGTACATTTAACAGGAATAAACCTGATTGAAAGTATAAAGAAAAGGTATTTTTCCAAGAATGAAGCATATTTTTAAGCGAATACAGACTTTTATGTTGAAGGAGGACATCTGTTCAACCATATGCCAGGGCAGTAGCTGATCCCTTAAACATACTGTCCATAATGTCTATACACACACACCATCAGTTTCTGACTGTCCTTGAGTCAGAGCCCGGACTTGAACCCGATCGAACATCTCTGGAGAGACCTGAAAATAGCTGTGCAGCAACGCTCCCCATCCAACCTGACAGAGCTTGAGAGGATCTGCAGAGAAGAATGGGAGACAATCCCCAAATATATATACCGGAGATATATATTCTGGACTCTGACATTGCTCGTTCTAATATTTCAAAATGTATTAAACATTTAATTTTGGGGATTTACATGTATTATTTTGTATTGTGAGGTATTACTGCACTGAGATAGGAACATAAGCATTTCGCAACACCCGCAATAACATCTGCAAAATATGTCACAAATTTGATTTGAAATAGACATCAGAAAACAGACACACAATGGACTAAAAAGAAACGGTTATTTGCATGGCGAAAATTCATATTCCACCAACCAACCGATAACCCAATGGGCATCAACCGATAACCCAATGGGATCCAACCGATAACCCAATGGGCATCAACCGATAACCTAATGGGATCCAACCGATAACCCAATGGGATCCAACCGATAACCTAATGGGATCCAACCGATAACCCAATGGGATCCAACCGATAACCCAATGGGATCCAACCGATAACCCAATAGCATCTGCATTCTTATTACCTCCACATCGTGACAACATGTATTGATCTCAATCACTTCAAATCACCCTGGCTAATTCTCATTACAAACAGGCTCCTCCATCTTGACCTTCCTCAATAAAGACCCATCTAAAATTAGGTCAGGGGGCATACTCAGATAGCTCTACTCTCACGCCCTGACCATATAGATCCTTATTTCTCTATGTTTGGTTAGGTCAGGGTGTGACTCGGGTGGGAAAATCTATGTTTTCTGTTTCTTTGTTTTTGGGCCAGTGTGGTTCCCAATCAGAGGCAGCTGTCTATCGTTGTCTCTGATTGGGAATCATACTTAGGCAGCCTGTTTTCTTCCTGTGTTTGTGGGAGGTTGTTTTCTGTTTAGTGTCTGTACCTGACGGAACTGTGCGTTTTCGTTTTCGCTTTTGTTATTTTGTTTGAGTGTGTTTATGAATAAAGAAATCATGAACACTTGCCACGCTGCGCCTTGGTCCACTTCAACTACCACTTACGACAAATGTTACAGAACCTCCCACCCCAAACGGACCAAGCAGCGTGGCCAGGAGAGTTGGACATGGGAGGAGATCCTGGACGGCAAAGGGCCCTGGACGTGGATTGGGGAATATCGCTGTCCAAGGGAGGAGATAGAGGCAGCAAAGGAGGAACGGCGACGCTACGAAGAATTAGCACGGCAACAACGGAAGCCCGAGAGGCAGCTCCCCCAAAAAATTTGCGGGGGGGCACACGGGGAGATTGTGGAGTCAGGGTTGAGACCTGAGCCAATGAGACCTGTTCAGGCTCCACGTACGAAGCCTCCAGTGATGATCCATGGCCCGGTGCCTGCAGTGATGATCCATGGCACGAAGCCTCCAGTGATAATCCATGGCCCGGAGCCTCCAGTGATAATCCATGGCCCGAAGCCTCCAGTGATGATCCATGGCCCGGAGCCTGTAGTGATGATCCATGGCACGAAGCCTCCAGTGATAATCCATGGCCCCGAGCCTCCAGAGACAATCCATGGCGCGGAGCCTCCAGCGACGATCCATGGCGCGGAGCCTCCAGCGACGATCCATGGCGCGGAGCCTCCAGCGACGATCCATGGCGCGGAGCCTCCAGCGACGATCCATGGCGCGGAGCCTCCAGCGACGATCCATGGCGCGGAGCCTCCAGCGACGATCCATGGCGCGGAGCCTGCAGCGACGATCCATGGCGCGGAGCCTCCAGCGACGGTCCGCAGTCCGGAGCCTCCAGCGACGGTCGGCAGTCCGGAGTCTCCAGCGACGGTCCGCAGTGAGGGAGCCTCCAGCGACGGTCGGCAGTCCGGAGCCCCCAGCGTGGGTTCCCAGTCCAGAGCCCCCGGCGATGATCTACGGTAAGGTTCCTCCGGCAACGATCCAGGGTCCAGAGCCTCCGGTGACGATCCACGGTCCAGTTCCACGAAGGTGGGGGGAGCCCCAAGTGGAGGGGGATCTGCATCCCGCACCGGAGCCTCCACCAAGAGGAGATGCCCACCCGGACCCTCCCCTATATGTTCAGGTTTGCGGCCGGAGTCCGCACCTTTGGGGGGGGTACTGTCACGCTCTGACCATAGACATCCTTATTTCTCTATGTTTGGTTAGGTCAGGGTGTGACTCGGGTGGGAAATTCTATGTTTTCTGTTTCTTTGTTTTTGGGCCGAGTGTCGTTCCCAATCAGAGGCAGCTGTCTATCGTTGTCTCTGATTGGGAATCATACTTAGGCAGCCTGTTTTCTTCCAGTGTTTGTGGAAGGTTGTTTTCTGTTTAGTGTCTGTACCTGACGGAACTGTGCGTTTTCGTTTTCGCTTTTGTTATTTTGTTTGAGTGTGTTTATGAATAAAGAAATCATGAACACTTGCCACGCTGCGCCTCGGTCCACTTCAACTACCACTTACAACAAGCGTTAAATCTACTACCGCCCACTCTCAATAGGCTCAACCCCAGCTCCTTGAAAGACCCCATAGACACCGTCCTCCCCACCTTTTTGAAGGCAATAAAGTCCAGGGAGGTTAAGATGGACATCTCCCATCTCCTCCTCCTCCCTTCACACCTCCCCCCTCCTATCTCCATACAGTTAAACCCAACACCTTACGAGACATTACATACACCCTCATTCTGAGACAATAAAGTCAAGGCTTAGATGGACATCTCCCATCATCCCCTCCCTGTTTGATTGTTCCTCACCCGGCCGAGGCGGCTGGCCGACAGGTCTGGGTTCAGGTGATAACAGTAGCGTCTGAACAATGGGAATATTGTAAAGCTAATGAAAGAACAGGAGGTGGAGGAATCAGACATAAATCAGCCTAGCTTGGCACTGATGGGGGTTTTCAACAGCAATAAGGGAGGCAATGCCTCTCAGAGAAAAGGAGGCCCTCCGCACCTCCTCCCAATCTTGTGTGAAATAAAATGTAAAAAAGCCTTCCAGATGAATGACACTCGCAGCCGCCTGCCAAAAGCACTCTAGAGTGTGTTAAAGTGGCAATGTGTCAATCTAGGAAGGAGTTTAAGCTTGCGAGAGTAATAAGCACAGAGAGGGAGTCATTTTACCTTTAGAGTCTGTCACGCACACACACACACACCTTGGCTTTTCAGAGTTAGCTAAGATAATGATGGGGGCTCTTAGTAATCACTGTCAATTAAATGTTTCCTATTGTGTTCTGTCTTACCGCAAAGCTTTTCTCTCTCTGCCGCAATGTCCAATCATCAGAAAATGTATCACATTTGCCTCTATTGCATTTTTTTATACATTCCCCATAGCCATCTAGGGATTGAGTAACTGCCCGCACACTCTCATGGTTAGGTCAACGGGCAAAGAGCGTCCTCTCTCACAGGTTGCTGCCTGAAACAACTTGAGCTAAAGTCACTGTCTTAGAATCTATAGACAGCATGATACAATAAAATATAAAGCCATGCCAATGCTCAGCCGTACGAAATGAGACCCAGCAACTTGCTCTTAATCGCTCAAACACAGGCGTACGCACACACAGGAATCTGCCAGTGTCAGATAAGTATCTTCGCCGGTCTAAAATCTCAACACTAATTGGCTATGGTGTAATTTCCTGACGCCGGCAAGCGGTTCATAATGAACGTTGAGGGAGGGACGGAGATGGAGAGGGGAAGAGAGAGAGAAACGGGAAAGAGAGAGCGAGAGAGAGAAATAAAGCGGGTGAGAAACAGTAAGAACGAGGAGAGAGAAAAAGAGTGCGGGGGGTAGAGCGCGAGTGATTAGACGTCTTCCACAGGTCTTAAATCTCCATTAATCATTGGCCTTCCTTCCATTCCTTCCCAGTCTGGGGCCTCTGACACTGATAAGGGCCCGTAGAAAAGAGAAGGAAAGAGAGAAGAAACGGAGGGGAGATTCCAGACTTGTTAAAATTAATAAGCTGCTAAGGAGGAGCCACGTGGAGTGGACCGGCGAGATGGGAATCACGGATTCAATTAAAGGCTCGTTAATCAAGCCCTCCTTGACGACTCCCGTTTTTCTTGTTCATCTACATCGCCCCAGTGGGTTGCCAGGTCTACACGTCCACCCCTCACGGTCCTAGAGAGGGTCAGGGTCAAGATTCAGCAAGAGGGGGATAACGGGTGTGGAACCTGGCAACCCACTCATGTCATTAACCAAAAACCATGGCTGTAAGGCATGAGTAGGCACGGTGGTTGTGGTGATGAAGGAGGTGGAGGGTGGGGGAAAGGCAGCGTGTTTCATAATGACGCTAAATATGCTGATTATGCTGCTGAAGTCATTACGAATACTGCATATTATTATTACGTCACTCTGCCAGAGAGGGGTTTCCCCAGAATCAGTTTACGATGTGAAATCCCCCCATTACCATAATGAAATCCTGAAAAAGCGATATCCTTTTGCCTGTTGGTTGGTCTTGCAGTTAAAGCCGTCTACGTCGCATGTAGCCTACAATCCCCTGCCTGTGTGGGATCAAATTCCTGCAGTGGTACCCCTCTATCCGTCTCCCCCTCATTCAACCAATCACTGTCAGTAAAACACTTTAAAAAAAGAGAACCATCCCCATACTTTACAATGAACCAAGCCCTTTAACCATTGTCTTGTCAGTGGACATCATGTATTGAATGGGAAGAAAACTAGGTATCAGACGGACTGGCACACCCACTCTCACATAGCCCTGTGAGATCCCCTTAGGATCACCATATAAATTGAACAGAGCCCTTGACATATCTGACAACACCCACTTCTCTCCTCCTCCACAGCCCCCCCCCTCTCTCTCCTCCCCATCCCTCGCTCCGCCACAGCTCCCCTCCCTCCTCCACAGCCCCCCTCCCTCCCTCGCTCCGCCACAGCCCCCCTCCCTCGCTACGCCACAGCCCCCCCCCCTCCCTCCCCATCCCTCGCTCCGCCACAATCATCCCCGGCCCTCCCTCGCTCTGCCATAGCCCACCTCCCACCATCCTCCCCCTCCCTCCCTCCCTCCCTCACTCCCTCCCTCCCTCCCAGCCCCCCTCCCTCCCTCCCCATCCCTCGCTCCGCCACAATCATCCCCGTCCCTCCCTCGCTCCGCCATAGCCCACCTCCCACCATCCTCCCCCTCCCTCCCTCCATCCATCCCTCGCTCCGCCACAGCCCCCCTCCCTCGCTCCGCCACAGCCCCCCATCCCTCCCTCCCCATCCCTCGCTCCGCCACAATCATCCCTGTCCCTCCCTTGCTCCGCCATAGCCCACCTCCCACCATCGTCCTCCTCCCTCCCTCCCTCCATCCATCCCTCGCTCCGCCACAGGGCAGTGGAGTAATAGGATCCCTGAATGAACTGACCCCCACATATCTAAAGGGCTGACACACACACACACACACACACACACACACACACACACACACACACACACACACACACACACACACACACACACACACACACACACACACACACAGTTACAAAGGAAATGGAATGGAGGCGAAGACGGAAGAGAGAAAAAAAAGAGGGACAGAGCGGAGGAGTGTGATGGGAGGAGAGAGAAAAAAAACAAGCGGCCAGCCTTGTGTGAAAGACATAATTGAAAATGTCAAAAGATGTAAGGAATGACAGCAATGAACTGGCTGAGCACGGCGATGCAGTCTGTCAGAGCAGAGAGAGGCTGCAACCCTGAATGGATTTGTTCAATCTCTCTCTCACACACACACACACTTTGTCTATTTCTTCCCATTGTAATCTTGTGTCTCTGTGCTACCTAACTCACAGTATTAACAGGCCTTATTGACACATACTGTATATCTGCCCTCATGATAATGGGTTTGTTGGTGTGTAAGCAGGCACATGTAGACACTGACACGTGCATGTAAGTATAACACAGAGGGGTCGTCTCAACAGGTGGTGAGGAGAAAAACAGGGTCTGGTCCCGCGTGATCCACATCTCTGGCCCTTGAAACAGACACAAGGCCTACTCCCCCCTCTTCTTCTCTCCATCTCTCCATCCATCCATCACTACTTCTTCAAAGATGTGCCGCTCCACCCCGTGTGTGCATACATAACAGATCATTCATTTAACTCTGCTCCGATAGCTTCTATCTCATTTTAGCTGGTTAATGATATTCATTCGAGGAATAACCAGATCCTGAACATGTCTCATGGGTACAGGACAACTCTCTGAGAAACATTGAACTGAGAAACACTGAACTGAGAAACATTGCCAAATAAGGGGGCTGCGGGTAGCCCAGAGGTTAAGAGTGTTGGGCCAGTAATCGAAAGATCGCTGGTTCGAAACCCCGACCCGGCAATGTGGAACAATCTGCCATTCTGCCCTTGAGCAAGGCAGTTAACCCCCAACAACAACTGCTGCCTGGGTGCCAATGACATGGATGTTGATTAAGGCAGCCTCCCACACCTCTCTGATTCAGAGGGGAAGAATGGCAGATTGAAGACCCATTTCAGTTGAATGCATTCCATTGTGCAACTGACTAGGTATCCCCTTTCCCATCCTTTAATGGAGACTTTTCTTCATATAAGCCCTTCTAAGTTCCATGTCACACCGCTCCTCTGCATACTCCATTGGCTTCCAGACGAAGCACGAAGCATCTTCAAGACCCTGATGGTTGCCTACGGAGCAGCAAGGGGAACTGCATCCCCTTACCTTCAGGCTATGCTCAAACCCTACACCCCAACCCGAGCACTCCATTCCACTACCTCTGGTTCTTGGCCCTCCCACCCCTACGGGAGGGCAGCTCCCGCTCAGCCCAGTCCAAGCTCTTCTCTGTCCCGACACCCCAATGGTGGAACAAGCTTCCCCCTAAAGTCCGAAAAGTGGAGTCCCTGCCCATCTTCAGAAAACTTCTGAAACCGTTCCTCTTTGAAGAGCATCTTAAATAACTCACGGTGCCCCGACACACTCTTTCCCCACTAGTACTGAATTTTCTAATAAATACTTTGTTGACGGAAAATGTACATGATACAATTGTGACGTGGTGCTGCCTCACCTAGCTATCTTAAGATGAATGCACTAATTGTAATTTGCTCTGGATAAGAGCGGCTGCTAAATGACTGAAATGTAAAAAAAAACTCAGGGAGAACTTGGAATCAAACCAATGAAAACAGAATGAGCATTGTGATCAAAAAAATCTGCCAACTCCTTGGCAGATGTGTTTTATAGCTGGGGAAAGTTAACAAAAATGACTGTTGTCTGATATTCTTCGTCACAACGCATATTTGAAGACAATTAGCTACCATTTGGCCTTGCGAGAGATCGCTCAGCGAGCGACCGAGCACTCAGAGAGAGAGAGAAGGAAAGATTATAATGTAGCGTCTCCTGGTTACAATGATCTCTCTATATGGAAATAGCAAGGGAGCAACATATAATTATAATTATTTTGTTTCGATCTCAGTTCGTCTAATTTGGCAGAGCGATCAGTTGTCTCTGTCTTTATAATAGGCAATCAATTCCTTAACATGAACTTGTGGCATTTTTGTTCAGTCCATCAATGACGTGAACGACAGAAAGACCTAAAGCTTGTGCAATTTCCCAAAAATATATCAAGTTTGTCCATCTGTTCAGAAATATGGTGTGTTGATACGTCTCTCTATGGACAAACTGCCTGAAGCTATTGAGTGTACAGTAAATCAAGCTATTGAGTGTACAGTAAATCAAGCTATTGAGTGTAAATCAAGATATTGAGCGATGCTCATCCACCACCAAAAGGTCAGATAACCCCAAGGCCTATAGGGGTTTTCACAGTGCACTTTATTAGCCCCGGGTTATCTGTAAGTTAACTCGGGGTTAAAACTGGCCCCAGGGCTAGCTTAACCTTTCTCAGCCTAGCAGGTTAAGCAAAACAAATTACTATATCACAAGCTGAGCTATGCTAAAGTAACCCTGCTCTGGACTAAACAGGGTCAGCAAAGTCCTGGGCTCAGGATCAAAATGAAGGTATGAAATGTTGCTTAGACCTGGGCTATAAGAAAGCCTAAAAATGGTCCAGTGGTACATGCCCCTATGTGAAAGCAGTGGTGGATCTCCTCATGCCTAACAGTAGTAAGAATGATCGAGTTGGTATACTGTAGGCCTGTCAGCAACAACAATTCGATTCAGTAAAAAAGTGACATCAATGTTTCTTACCAAAAACCAAAGTGTAGCCTCTGGCCAGGAGGAAAGACAACGTAAAGAGAAAAGCCCTGAACACACACAAGACAAAGGCTGTTCCTCCTCACCGCCTCTAGGTATCAGTTATATTTACACTGTACCCTCCCAGAAGAGAGAGAGAGAAAGAGAGAGAGAGAGGGATGAGAGGAAGAAGGATAGGGTAGGTAGGCAGGAATGGCTGCAGGAAGCGCCAGGGAGGGAGTTTATTTGAGATTTGAATTACACAGCTAGAGCAGAGTCGCCAACCCAAATTAAACCCTTAACGGCCATATTAACACCCCTCCAAATACATAGTGGCTGGATGGGTGATGGTGTGTGTGTGTGTGTGTGTGTGTGTGTGTGTGTGTGTGTGTGTGTGTGTGTGTGTGTGTGTGTGTGTGTGTGTGTGTGTGTGTAAGAGTGGTGAAATAGTTTGATAAGATAGATGATTAATTTGATAAGACGTATTTAAATAACGTACCCCCTTGATCAGACTTGAACATTCCTCGGGGCAAAAACTTCTGGACAATCAGATTTGTCAATGACAAGTCATTTTATGTAATTACTTGAGCTTCAATATGGACTACTGCATAATTATTATCCAACATTCATTCATGCAGATGAACAAATTCCTAAAACACAATAAACAAGGTAAACCATTGAAGATGTTTGTGTCCATTCAGTGATGAAAAAATACAGTAGTGCTCTTTTTATGACACGTGTGTGTGTGTGTGTGTGTCACGTGTGTAGGTGCGAATTTGCAGATGTGTGTGTATGTATGCGTCACATGTGTGTGCATTCACAGAACACGCATGATGCATTCACATTGTGGGAAAGCTGAGCGTGAGAAAGAGTGCAGACAGCAGACAATGCAGCGGCGAGGGACACCCCGGCGAGGGACACCCCGGCGAGGGCACCCGGCGGGGACCCCCGGCGGGGCACCCCGGCGGGACACCCCGGTAATGGGATAAGTGGTGGGTTGCAAACGTGTCAACTAGACTGTGACCACTGTGTTAAGTATGCAAATGAGATGCCAGCCAGGGTCCCGGCATGGGCCATCTAGCCTACCACTGTGACACTGTGTGTGAGTGTGAGAGAGGGTGAGGGTGTGTGTGTGTCACAGTGAGGGTTAACATACAGTAGCATACTATACGGGAGAGAGAGGTTTGACCTTGATTGTCTGTGGTTGTGCCAGGAAAGGTTGAAGGTCAATTCCATTTCAATTCAGTTCAGTTAAGAGATTAATTGAAAATGTATCTTCAATGAGGTTATTTTCCATGTTTCAATTGAAGTTTCAATTCACCTCCTGGATAGTGAAATTGAAATGGAATTGACCCCAACCTAACCCTGGTATCCAGTCAAAGATTATAATGGAAATACATTCAACCAACAATGACCTCATTCCATAGCAATTGAGTTTTCTGAATAACTTAAAGTATGTGTGACGGTCTGGATACTGCTGCAGCTGTCCAAGTTCTCCTGACTTCACACTGAGATACACTATTCACTAGTGAGTATTGTACAGAAGCTCCCCACATCTCCATGCTATCCAAAACCAAACCGTTCCCACACTGTATCGTAGCCTTCAGTCACACGCTTGTGATATTTCACAGACAAACCCAGGGTATTCAAATCTTACGACTTTGAGGATTCTCCGCTGGAAATACAATGCAGCCCTGATGCAGCTCCGATTGTTGGCTAAAATGGCTGAATAGGACAGGCAATTCAAGGCTGATATATTTTACGATGCCATTCACATACTCCCTCTTACATCCCTCCTAAATCACAGGCAATCTTGGAAGTGGTTTGTGTTTTGTTCTGTGTTTGCATAATCAAAAACGTTGGCCCAATGACATCGTTGTGGCTGTTCTGCATTGTGTCGATATGTCATGTTGTTGTGTGAAGCCTGGTATCACAGTGCAACATTACTCGGTGAGCCAATTTGCACAGTGTCTTTTTGATCTGCCAACCTTACAGCAGGGGAGTTTGTTTGTCCCTTTGTCCATAAACAAAAAAGACAAAAAGGGGAAATTTATGGCGAGTGACTGAAAAAGAAAAGTAAGAAAGAAAGCAACGGCTTCCTAATGAAATGGCCGCGACTCTTTTGAAGAAAAGTCAGGAGCACTTAAGGTTCAGAAGGAAAAACCTGAATTCTCATCCTCCTCCAACACATTTTTCTTTGTCCTTTCAGCCCTCTCTACCTCACTCCTCCATCCTTCCCCTCTCCTCCTCCTACCCCCCCTTTGTAATTTTCCCGAGGACCGAGGAGCCTGGCACATGACATTGATTTCCATCAGGCTTGGAAATAACCTCCGCCTGCCGTCCGCATTTACCTTTTTCCGTTTTTGCATATTGCTGCAAGTTTTCCATCAGCATTGGAGCGGGAGGCTGAGGCTGGGACTCATAAAGCAAATCGTCGGGATGACAAATGCGCTCAGGTGGGGCGGCGATGTGATGGCAGGGCTGGGGGGAGAAGGGATGGATGAGAGAAGGGGCAAAGAGAGAAATAGAAACAGATGGGCATACCAGACAGGAGTAGGGGGCGCCACTGCAGCTCTCTATTCTGTCATAATGTGTTGGTGTTGGTGTTGGTGTGTGGTGTGTGTGTGTGTGTGTGGTGTGTGTGTGTGTGTGTGTGTGTGTGTGAGACTGATGGCCTTCCATCTGATTCCGGGGCGAGAGGGAGGAATAATAAAACACCAGAGCTCTGATACCAATGGACTGCAGCTTCCTAATTAACTCTATATAAGACAAGAGGCAGAGACTGAAAGTGAGAGACAGCGCACGCGAGAGAGAGACAGTGAGCGAGAGAGAGAGACAGTGTGCGCGAGAGAGAGAGCGACAGGGACCGAGAGAGAGAGACAGCGCGTGCGAGAGACAGCGCGCACGAAAGAGAGAGAGACAGCGCGCGCGCGAGAGAGAGACAGCGCATGCGAGAGAGACAGCGCGCGCACGCGAGAGAGACAGCGCGAGAGAGACAGCGCGAGAGCGAGAGAGACAGCACAAGAGAGACAGCCCGAGAGCGACAGCGAGAGAGATAGACAGCGCACGCGAGAGAGACAGCGCGCGAGAGAGAGACAGTGCGCGAGAGAGAGACAGCGCGAGAGCGAGAGAGACAGCGCAAGAGCGAGAGAGACAGCGCAAGAGAGACAGCCCGAGAGCGACAGTGAGAGAGATAGATAGCGCGCACGAGAGAGATAGACAGCGCGTGCGCACGAGAGAGAGAGAGACAGCGCGCGCGCACAGCAGAGAGAAAGCGCGCACGCAAGAGAGAGACAGCGCACGCGAGAGAGAGACAGCGTGAGAGAGACAGCGCGAGAGAAAGAGAGAGACAGTGCGCACGCGCGAGAGAGACAGCGCGCACGCCTGAGAGAGAGAGACAGTACGTGTGAGAGAGAGCGCACGCGAGAGAGAGACAGCGTGCGCGTGAGAGAAACAGCGCGCGCGTGAGAGAGTGAGACAGCGTGTGAGAGAGAGACAGCGCGCGAGAGAGAGACAGCGCATGAGAGAGAGACAGACAGTGCGAGATAAAGAGACAGACAGTGCGAGAGAGAGAGACAGCAAGCACCAGAGAGACAGGGCACGTGCGAGAGAGACAGCGCAAGTGCGAGAGAGACAGCGCGAAAGAGAGAGGAGAGAGTGCGAAAGAGAGAGCGCTAGAGAGAGAGAGACAGCGCACGTGAGAGAGCGCACGCAAGAGAGAGACAGTGCGCGCGCGCACGAGAGAGAGCGCCCGCGAGAGAGAGCGAGAGAGACAGCGCGAGCGAGACAGAGAGAGACAGCGCACGCAAGAGAGAGAGAGAGACAGGGACCGAGAGAGAGAGAGAGACCAAGAGAGAGACAGCGCGTGCGAGAGAGAGTGAGACAGCACGTGAGAGATTGACAACATGAGCGCGAGAGAGAGACAGCATGAGAGAGAGACAGATAGTGCAAGAGAGAGAGACAGCGAGCACCAGAGAGACAGGGCACGCGCGAGAGAGACAGCGCAAGAGAGAGAGACAGCACGAAAGAGAGAGAAGGAGAGAGTGCGAAAGCGAGAGAGAGAGAAAGAGAGAGAGAGAGAGAGGGGGGGGGGACAGGATTTGTGATGGGATTAAAACAAGGGCGCCGATTCCTCTTCACGTCATCCCAACACTAACACATCACCACATCTCATTGTACACCTCACACGAGCGTCTCTTCAACTCCCTGGGGATTGAGTACACCATGTTCCCCCACTCTCTGGGGATTGAGTACACCATGTTCCTCCACTCTCTGGGGATTGAGTACACCATGTTCCTCCACTCTCTGGGGATTGAGTACACCATGTTCCTCCACTCTCTGGGGATTGAGTACACCATGTTCCTCCACTCTCTGGGGATTGAGTACACCATGTTCCTCCACTCTCTGGGGATTGAGTACACCATGTTCCTCCACTCTCTGGGGATTGAGTACACCATGTTCCTCTACTCTCTGGGGATTGAGTACACCATGTTCCTCCACTCTCTGGGGATTGAGTACACCATGTTCCTCTACTCTCTGGGGATTGAGTACACCATGTTCCTCCACTCTCTGGGGGTTGAGTACACCATGTTCCTCCACTCTCTGGGGATTGAGTACACCATGTTCCTCCACTCTCTGGGGATTGAGTACACCATGTTCCTCCACTCTCTGGGGATTGAGTACACCATGTTCCTCTACTCTCTGGGGATTGAGTACACCATGTTCCTCCACTCTCTGGGGATTGAGTACACCATGTTCCTCGTCTGAGGGATAGCCTGCAGTAGCACTGGGCTGTTGTTTTGTGTGTTTGTGGTGCCCAGGTCATCTGCAGTGACGAGTGACCTTTGAGTCTACTCTGGGGGTTGATTACATTCATCTACTGTTGTTGGTCATGTCATACATTGGTCCAGCGTGGAGGGTGGGTTGTGGTGGCAGAAGGGTACGTGTGTGTGTGTGTGTGTGACAGGGATACAGAGTGGGGGGGGGGGGGGTCAGTGAGCCAGCGGAGTGTCAGCCAGGAGGGCTAGTGGCAGTTCACTCGAGGCAACCTGAGAAATCCCTTGACTTCTTCACCTTGTATCAACACCCCAGTCAAAGTGCAGCCAGGGAGAAAATTAATTTCTTATTACCTGATTATATTATTGGGTTTGGCTTGGAGTGTCTGTTAAATATTCCACATCAGCGTTTCATCAGTAGCAGGGCAGACCAGGGCTGAATGGGTTAGGGCTGAGGCTAGGGCTGTAATCACCTGAGCCCTCCCCATGAATATAAAGACTGGCGTTGGCAATATGCTGGCAGAAAGTAATTTTCTACAGTGCTATTCCCTCTAGTCTACACTTGGCAGGCGCGCACACACACACACACACACACACACACACACACACACACACACACACACACACACACCCCCCCCCCAAATCAATGCCCATTCTTTCACAATGGGTCCGGGGAGTTCAGCTCGAGCATCGAGGTGCACACACCCACACAGACACACAAACCCACACGAGTGGGATTTCTTTCAAATAAACTTGAGCCGACCGGATTCATCAAGCCAGCCCTTAGTCCTCTTTTCGTTCTTTCATTTCCCCCGCTCCTCTCCTCCAAACAGCGAGGGTTAAAGACATGTGCCTCTGAGCGCCCCGCCCCCCCCCACCAAGATGCTTGCCAACATTCCACAAACACACCACCCTCATGACGGAATTTAGAGGGATATTAGAGAGGAGGGAAAATGAAAAATGATATTTTGAAGACCGCCCCTGGCAGCAACAACCCAACAAAATAAATAAATATACACAGCACAAGAAAGATGGACATTTCTAGCCCTAAATCAAATCTTAGGTTATGTACCCATGACTCACAATAGACTGCTAAGAGCTTTAAGGGGGGTAGGGTAAACAAAATGTATCATTACCAAATTCATGAGGTCCAGAAATCCCAAACGTGGGTCTGCATCTTCCTACAGGGCCATGTTATTATTTTTCTCTACCCGGGAACAAATCTGTGTGCTCAGTGACCAAGTCTCGGAAAAGGGCACATTTGCATACAGTCCATAAGGAAGCGAAAATCTGATCATATAAATGTAAATAAGGTGAGCTTAACTTATATTTTCCTTGAAAAAACAGTGATAGGATGAGTGAGAGAGGGGTGGATGGAGTGGAGAGGGCTCAGAGCAGGATGATGAATCAGAATATGCATTATTGTCAGAAATAAATTAGCTTCAGCCCATGGTGAGGGTAAACAGGCAGGAGGGTGTAATACTACCGACATACAGCAGGGGGCAGTGTAGCAACACTATCAGCAGTGCAATAGCCTATAGACATTGGTACTGGAACGCATGAGTACGGTCAATAAATGAATCCCTACCAAAACATAGGCTGTGAATTCTTAAAATGAATAACAACCTGTCCATTTCCCCCCAAATAAACTACATTCACAGATTTTGCTCCAAAATAAATACTGCCGCAGCAATTTGCCTTAGTTTCACAAAAAGAACAGAGTTGAACCGTGCCTTCCTGAGCTACAGTATGTGATGTGACTGCCCAGAGAAAAACATCAACCTTCTCAGAAAATGAAAGGAAGGACACAGCCTGAGGCACCGCTGCCCATCTTAGACGGCAAGAAACAAAAATACAATCTGTGTGGATGCCAACCTGGTCCACCTGTATAACTGCCTATTTCATTGACATGACTTTCACGGCACCATTTCCTCTGTTTTTTTTGTCCTTGGTCTATGTGGCCACCCTTGGCTTGCACCTGCCCACCCCTTACCAACCCCCTACTCCCATCTCAATACAAACTGCCTTGGTAGGGTTGGCCCCTTGTCTCTCTACTTTCATTGTTTGTGATTTACTATGCATCACCATCCCCCCCATCCTGAATACATTCCACTGGAGCTGGCTGCATGCCAACAGTCCCACCCTCCTACCCTCACCCACCCCTATGGCCTTACAGTGTGCACACCCACCCATACATCACCCACGCCCCCTTAGGAGACCCATACACCCCCACCTTAGCCCTCAGGGACGGCAAAGAGGAGAAACTGAAGAAGACAATACAAGCTCTCCTTTACTTGGCTCAAGGACGGTGGAGCGAAAGTTGCACATTTCACCTGCCAGTGTAGCCAAACCTGAGACCTTGCAAAGCGTCTGTGACATCACAGAACCAGCGCATTCTAGCGTCCGTCTGTGTGATTTCACTCTCAATTTGTCTTGCTATCATCACACAACACATTGCTACAGTGTTAGCTTTACCCTCCAACCAATGAGCCAGTGTGGTCCATTACCCCCCAAAGCAGGCCCTGGGCAGCTCTTTTGTTCCACTCTTTTAGCTCCCTGTTTTCATCTGAAAACAGCAAACACTCACAACATTCACTAAGCTAAACAACCCTCCACCTCCCTGGAGATGCAGCATGCCTCATCCTTGCTTCCTGTGTGTGTGGTGCCAAGTTTAATCAAATATGCAGCTGTCTTTTAATCAAAACTAGGGTAATTTGTATACCGGCAGGGCGGCGGCGGCAGCCCCTCCTCTCCGAGGGCCGTCTGAGGGCTGGCTATGAGCCAGGAGATGGAAACCAAGGGAGTGTCCTGACGTGGTTATGAATGCCGGTAATGAGGTGTTTGTGCATGTCAAAGGGTGATAACATGGCTGGAAACAAGCAAAATCAGAATTAAGCAAACGAACAGATAGACGATGGGGCATTAACATAGATCATTAACATAGATCAACAACAAACAGGGGTACGGAACGCTCAGCTGTTCGGGGAGCGGGGCTCTCAAGGGTAAAGTGGGCAGAATAAAGGGGCGACTGGGTGTCTGGGGGGGGTGGGGGGGTCCCGCTGCCACCAGACGAACCGGGGGTGTCGAAAACCACCCAAAACATAGATTTTCAAGCAGCTTATTAACAAACGGCGGAGGACAGAAAAACTAAACATTCATGCATGCTTTAAATGCGATGCCATTAACAATCCCGCAATTAATTAGCAGACAAATTACCTTGTGTTGATTATTTGCGTCGGGCGGGGGAGAGGAGCGGGCGGGGCTGGCGATCTTTTGTTTTGGTGGCGATGGTTTGTTTTGGCTCGAATGGGCTGTTTTTCACAGACGACGAGGACGGGGAGTAGTGACGACAGACTGACTAGACTGACTTCTCCTGTGCTGCGTGTCTGAGCCTCTCGAAGAGAGACTGAGGATGAGACTCACTGAGGAGGATGCGGGATAGTTAAACATGGGAGAAAAGAGAAGGAAATTTCCTCTGGTGCAATATTACCAGTACAGAATGTGTATCAGCCTATCAACTCTGCCTAGCAACGACACAGCGAGCAATCAGTACGACTACATGCAGAGTGATTGTAAAAGGCACCAGACAGTCAACACTGTGACTGTATGTACGCCATCTTCCCTCTCTAGTACCCAAACAACGCTTCGTCTATACGACGACACGTCTGTGTAGATACGATGACGGGTTTCAGAAGCGAACCTTCTCGGTGCCAAACGACCATGGCACCATGCCACGTTAAAGCAATATGTTGTGAATACGGTGTGGCTGGCAGTCTGGCACGCATTGACGCGGTATATGAGTCCCTATAGACCAAACCCGCTGTTACACTTGGCATGAGTACCAACCTTGACTCAGCACTGGAGGGAAAAGGTGTGGTTTGGTCAGTTCCCCTTCCTGAACGCCACCCTCAGCTCGACATTGGCGCTCAAGACGCCATCCCTCACCTTCCCATTGCATAGTTTCTCATGACAGACTGACTGTTGACATAAACGTTCACAAAATCAAGATTTAGGTCTGGGTTACCCAAGATTACCCATTGCATTTATGTTGTAACACAAGTATCAATTTCAATGCTTTATTTATGAGCAAAAATACTGAATTATCCGACTAACTCCCACCCGCTACAAAAGGCACAGATGGTCAACCACAGACCACACACCCTGTCAAAAAAAGAAGTGAAACCCTATTGAAACGCTGCCAAATGTGCAATGTCGACGTCTGCTGCCCCCAGCCTCCAGCTTATGTACATTAGGCTGTGTGATTGTCTCATTAATGCAGACCACCCAGTGTTTCTCAGTGTACCACAACATGTTGACTCCCCTGGTGCCGTGTAAAAAAACAACACTGGTACTGCAGCAACACGGGGGCATCGCCCTGACACACACAGCGCCAGAGAGAACTGTCCGGGAGACAAGACTAGGGCTCCCTTGAGTGCTATAAGCTCAATGGGGTTTCTCGCGCTGTCTGACAAGGGTCGCAGATACATGGTGGAAAAACAAACCAATCTACAGCTGTTTGATTACTAACTAACAAGTACGGCGCTACACTGCCCAGCCTCTCGCGAAGCACAAACACACACACACACACACAAACACTCCATCGGGTCTCTGCGCCTTAAAAGTTTCACTGAATGGCAAATTAATTGAATTACACAGCGACACAAAAGCGGTGCTTTGACAAATAAAAAGTTAGGGGAGGAGGGAGTGTGTGTGTTTGGGAAGTGAGTGAACACTCTGCTGCTATGGATCTGAGAGCAGCACGTTTCTCTCTCCCTCTAAGGGATACGCCGGCGGCACTGTGCTGGAAAGAATGTGAGATAATGAGCTGCTCTTTACCTGGCAGTGGCAGACAGAGCAAAATCCAAAACGTACCAGCCAGAGGAAAGGGCGTGAGAGAGGGATAGAGAGCGCCCACCCGGCTGGCTGGTTCAGAGAAAAAGGTGAGAGAAAAAGCCAAGGCGGGCGCCATTTTGAGTGCTGCCGACCCCGACGTCTCGCCATTTTACAAGAGAAGAGAAGAGAAGGGGTATGAAAAGTCCCTGACCCACACACACACTTCTAAACAAAAGCATTTGCATACCAACACAATAAGCTTTGCTCTTCACTGCCAAGAGGATTCCGTTAATTAGCCAACAGACGACTTAGGTTGAGAACAGAATGTTTTCAAGGTGTCCTTTAACGATGGTTGTGGAGTGGTTGAGATAACTACTATGTTATTCTGCGTTCATAACAAGTGGGGGAACTAAATGTAAACTGGGAGTTGTGTGCGTTCACGTGCTTTGAACTCGTTGAGAATGCCGTTTGGCTAATGGCAAACAGGCTCCGCCAACTACAAACCAAAAGTACAGCTTTCGTGCTCGTAAACAACTTGTTTACATACACTATAAATAGATTGTCATTTATTTCATGAATAATATTTTGTTGTTCCATTTAACTGCTGAAAATGCTGTTATCAAGGTCATTTCCTTGGTAGCTGAAGTCAGAGCTCAGCATGTGGGAGAAGTTGGAGATTAGAGAGGAGACAAGTTTCCCACTAGTAATTACAAGTTAGAGGGGCATATGCTCATATCTGCGAATTTACGAGATGTTTTAAACACAGCATTAGGTACCATTCTGGTAGATGTACAAATATATCTACGATATGGCAGGTGTCATTCGTGTATACAACATTTACACAGACAGCACACCTTATTAACTTGAACACAGTTGTGTATAACCCATAACCCACCTCTTTCCCCTAGTAGTAGTCAGCATCTGCATCAATGTCAGCAGAGTAGATGATTAGGCTTCTTCAGTTTTCAGGTAGCTCTTTCAAACCTAGCCTGGGAGGAGGCAGGGAAAGGCAGAGAGCAAGTGTGAGATAAACTGACCAGCTAATTAAACATGCCAACATGGATTTAGGAACTGATGGTACTTGGCAGCCGAGAAAAGATGACTGGAGAGGTATGAATGAGTGTACCCAGTGTTGCGTGAACAAGGTGTGATTCGTGAAGCTCCGGTTTGAAGCGTTGTAACCCCGCAGGACATGACCTGTCGTGAGCTAGTTGCTATTTTCCCCACTCTACAGTACCTCTCTGGCGTTGACAACTGAAGAGTTGTCAGAACTGCAATTGTATAGGCTACTGTGAAATTAATAAATCCGTTCTAGAAAACAAAAGGTAGCCTAATGTCTTCTGTTGTAGCCTATAGACCTACACTTGTTTGCCTTGGAAGATTTTGGAATAACATTGTAGCTTCTCTATTGTAGTGTATTATCCAACATTGTTTATTAGGCCTATGGAGGCAGTTAAATACAATGACCACCTTTCAATACTAGAATGTTCCCATTAATTATATTCCCCAAAGATGTGACTGATGTTTACTTGCAACGGTACACCTACATCATCACCAAACAAAAAATATTTAGAAGTTGTTTACTTTTTCATTGCAATTTGGTAGGCATATTTTACCCCCATCAGCCCACTTTCCAGTGTCATATTGTTTGATTGTTTTCGTAATACCTTGTAACTTGGTTCTCCTCATTACGACTTTGAAAAAATACTTCGTTATGACAATAAAACACAAACTTCAATGGTAAAGCTTTGGTAAAAAGCCATTCTGGTAGTTTCCCGAAAACACGTGAACGTGTTTCGCAGGGTTTCAGACATGCCAAATTGCGTATGAGGAAAGGGGCTTTTGTGATTGGTTGAGTCAGGTCAATAATTGGTCATCAACACTGACTAAGTGTAAACAATAAAAGTCTTTATTTCTTTGAGATAGCATATCAAAAATACATCTTAACCTATCATACCATAAATTACATAACAATAAACATTTTACTAACTTTTGTCATTTATGTTATGTGAGCTACATTGCTGAATGAATAGTACTCTTGGTTTTGACCTCTGTCCATAAGTTTTTTAGCTGAGTGATGAATTGTGTTTGGCTGAATGGCACATTTATAACTTTCTGGAATAAATGTTTAGTAGGGAAGATATGGGAGCTATAGATTGACTACACCGGGAATGCAAAACTGTCAGGGGAACTAAATATTATTTTAAGCTGTGTATATAGGCAACATATTCAACCTACCTGTAGTCCTAATCTGTATCATGTCCAAAAAGACAGAAAATAAATCTAGATTCATACAATTCCCTATAAATAAAGGGGAGACAAAGTATGAGGGCAAGGAGATACTGCTAAATACAAACAAAGAGGGTCTACATAGGTTTTCCTTGCCTGGATACCCAGACTCAAAGGCTACGCCAACGGACGTTAGTTTCTTCTCCGTAGCGAACGACAGAGCAGGAGAATGTCAGGAGAACAAGGGGTGTGTTTAGAAGCTGGTAGCCTTCATCTAACTCAACTAAAAGAGAGTACATAAGAAGCATAAACAGAAAGGGCATGTATTTGGTTTACAGAAGAGAAAACGCATAGGGAGAAAACAGGTGTGTTCCCTACACCTAAATCTCGCTAAAAACAATGCAATAATATTATAATAACAACAACACAACAGTAAATGTCACAAATATGACATTGGCATATTGGTATAGACGGGATCATTTGGCAAGAGGTCTTACTGCTCCACACTGCATTGCTGTTTTACTGTGCAGTGCAGATGTGTCAAAATTTACAAAGAACCTAAACCCTACCTCCCAATATCTAGACAACACTATACAGCACAACCCAGACGTAGACCAGGTCATTTTGACCAGGTCTTTCTAGTTTAACTAAAGTTTGATCTGCTAGACTTAAATAGCTGGTCTGTACACATCTGTATGTTAGAATACTGTGGCATCCCATCTCCCTAGGAAACATCTTGTACTGTTTACACAACAGCTCTGACCTACAACTACCTACACTAGAACTTCCAGGTAACAGAAACTCTGTTTCGGCAGTTGATCATGTAAAAATAGTTATACACTTGATGTTGGTATGTACAGTCCTTTATGTCAAGTCAGCCAGTGACGATGGGGAGATGTCGGAGGAGGCTCAGTGTGAGTGGATGTGTGTGTGTCACATTAGTTGCCAGCCATTAAAGTGATGGGTTGTTCCACAAAATGAGTCCCCTTTGCATCCTTTTGATATTTAAAGTATAAATTGTGCACCAATTAAAAAAGCCTGTTTAAATGAATGAAATAAAATTGTATTTTTTTATATGAATAAGACTTATATGAAAAACTCAGCATTTTGACATGTCTCTGTGATTTCTAGAAAGATTTGAAAAATGTTCAAGTTTTCACGATCATTGTAAAGGCCTAGTTATTTTGTTGCTTTGACAAAGTCATTTCTAAAGAGTATTATTTATTTCATGTGATTCGTGATTCATTTTAAGGGAGAAACATAATAATAAAGAAAACCCTGTTACGTAGACTGAACTCTCATTTTAATGATGAAATTATTCATTTTTTTATTCAACAGAAACATTGAACATGAATAAGCTGAGCGGGTCGAGTATAACACGTAAACCCTTTTACCCACATATAAACATTCAAGAAATGTTTTAACACTAAAAAATGTTTTGTGAAGCTTGCCCCTCCCTGTTGCACATAAGCTTCCATTCCCCTGTTACAAAGGGATTAATGGCTGATTTCAGATTAAATAGTCAACCCTGTTATGGCTTTTAATAGGCACTTACTATAGTCATTTTTTATTTAACCGTTTGAGATGGGGTAAACATGCTTTTTAAATGAAGTTGAACATGTGCTCTTTATGACAGAATGTTAAAATGAGGTCAAATAAAACTCTTCACCAAGTCACACTACCCAAAAGGGTCTCATTTTGTGGAACAACCCATATGTGTGTGTGTGTGTGTGTGTGTGTGTGTGTGTGTGTGTTTCTGGGGTAGTTAGACGTCTACATCTCATGGGTCAGAACAGTGCTGCCACCCCGTTGGCCTGCTGTGGCTGTGGGTTGACCAGTGTGTTGGGTGGCTGGCCATTGGGCTGGGCGTTGGTCTCATTTAGCCTGCGGACGCGGTACACCTCGTAGTGGATACTACTGGTGATGTCCTTGATGTTCTGCATGTGGGTCCTGACAGAGAAGAAACAAAGATGGGATTTAGTGAGAAATGTTACCCAGAGAAACATCAACCCACTGGGCGCACTGGTTGAATTAACGTTGTTTCAACGTCATTTGGCAACCTATTGTGACGTGGAATCTACGTGGATAATACCTTTGGATTTTCAAAAAGTACGATTAATTTCAACCAGTGTTGTAAAAATGTAAATACAATTGCTTAACCTGACTAACAGGTTGTTGCATAAATATTTCAACATAGTCATCAAAACTATGTATACGTTGAAATGAAAGTTAAACTCCACATAGAAAAGTAAAACATATTTTTCATGCTATATTCAATATATTTTGGGTGGTTGAAATTATGTTGAATTTCATAATTTGATTTGAAATTTGATTTGACCTTGTTTCAATGTTGATAGTAAAATGGTATGGTATGTTCGAATCAACATCATAGTTTCAAGGTCACGCCATCAACCTAAATAGAGGTACAGCATATTGAAATGAAATGTGAAGCCACAGTCCAACGATTCCTGCCTGAACAGGGACTCCTACTGGTATATGAGGGGTAATGCACTTCAGTGAGAACGAGTCTACCATCCAGATGCCTGCCTCTATGTACCTTGCTGAGCTTTGGAAACAAGCTGTGTTGGTTTTAGCTGAGCTATCATGTCATAACATTTAGACATTGATCAGCTTCCATACTCATTTGCGTAGACTACCTAAGTAACATTGAATAGTTCAAAGTAGCCTAACTAACTTTTCTTACACAAGCTGTATGTGAAAGTACATTTGGAGTGAGGTTGGGTTTACGTAGGCTATTGACATCTGATTCGCCCAAAGCTATACTATCATTCATCCATGGTTGATTGAAACTTTGGAAGTTATCATTAGCCCTATGAATAGGATGCCATATTCATGATATTAAAACTAGAATCCGCAACCCCGCCTCTGTTTTGATTAAAAGCTGAGGGATGGGCCTCCAGAAATGTAATCACTTTTAAATTCATAGACCGAGCTGTGGCTTGCAAGGACGGGCCATCCATTATATCAAAATGATAGTTTTCACCATGTTTTGAGGCTATACAGTGCTTGCTTAAATTTACGTTCTATACAAATATTGGAGTAAAACAATTTTAGATTTAGGGTTCTGATGGGGTACAACAGTTGAACTAAGCTCATGAGGCATTTATAAGTTATATTCTCGAAGAATCAAATTGGTATATACAATTTATTTATGAGTCCAAAAATGTATTAAGCAACTGCAGATTACCCCTTTAATATTACACTTTTACCTTTAGATAGTATTTTATGTGCATTCAGAAAGTATTAACACCCCAACCTTTTCTATGATGGGGGTGCAGACGTGCCCAGCAGCTCTCTTCCTCTCATTCACTCCCTCCCTCCCGTCATAATAGTTTGTAGCTCAAAGCGTTCAGATTCTACAGACCGAAGTCGGCACAGTCAGCACAGACTTCAGACGAGTCCCTGTGAAGCTAGTGGGGGTCGTGAAGCTAGTGGGGGTCGTGAGCAAAAAATGCCCAAACTCTTTGGACTCTGCAGACGACTTAGTGAGAAAAATAGATTTCCGGGGATGTCTCCTGGTCTGACAAACACCGCTGTAACTCTGACACCTTCCAGCGCAGATGCGGAAGGACGATTGAGAAGCCGACGTCTAGCTTGAATAGAAAGATGTGTATTGTTATGCTAATTAGATTGAAGCACAGGCACGTCAATCGACATATGGGGTAGGAGACCTTGACAGTTCCAGAAAAGGAACTAAGTACTAGAACACTAGAAAGCTATGTATGCTAAGCTCTGGTTGGTTGGTTCTTTGAACAGACCTAACAGGAACAGAGGTCCAGAATAATAGAGTTGTTCTATACAAGTGTGGAGTGATGAAAGGAGCATTCACCAAGGGCCAAGAGGGGCCCCCAGGTGCAATCTGGGAAGGAAACAGTCGGTTCTCCAGTGAACGAGGAGTCTTGCACCCTCATGCCGTAGACATTACGGTTGGCTCTCTCAGGCAGGATGAAAACGACTACATCGACCATGTCCTTTGCTAGTTACGGTCACTTTCACCGTGATCCTTAGCTGATTTCTTTGTTGTTGGTGCCGTTCAGTCCCATTCAGAAATATGGCGCGCTTCAAATTCGGATATTTCCGGCCTCATGCGCCATCGGGAGTTTTCCATAGGAGTACATGGATGACGTCAGCGCTATCACCATCTACTGGTTTGAATGTCTATGACAGACACGGGTGTACTATACTGTACTTGAGAGCATGCGTGCACTCACGCACACAAAATATCATAGTGTTTACGTTTTTTGGGCTGCGCTGAGCATTCTTACTGCCAAGATCGGGGTCGTACCAAGTGAGCGTCCTTGACTCACTGCTGGGCGGGAATAGGGGGGCGGGGATGATGAACAAACAGGAGGAGGAGGTCTGAAAAGAGAGAGGAGGGGAAAGAGAGGAATGTCAAAGCACCTGTTCACTGCCGGCCCGTCATTGGTCTGTGTCAGCACCTGGTCCTGTGTGGACAAATGTAGTAGTCAGAATGGATCACTACATAAAATATATATCTCGATTTGTTGCAAACTTTAAAATAATTCCCGTTGGGGTTTGAACTTGATCATAATAAACACATATTAGAGCCCAAAATGACGTTGAAATTTTTTTTGGGGGGGGGGTCGTCCTGGCAGTTGTAATTTACATAGGCATTCTAGGGCTTTTGGCAGCGCTAGGTTGCTATGCAGTAGCCAACCAGTAGAGCTCATGACATCTCACTCCAGACCGGACACTGGGGGCCTGGTGTCTGTGCACAATTTCCCCCATTGTTCCCCGGATTCAGACGGTTCGGTAAATCGTCCTCCTCGCGTCTATTACTCCTAAATCTATTTAGTCAAAGACAGACCAGAGAAACGTGAATGAGTTAGACGACAGATGTTGAAATCAGTTGGCTGGGATTTAAACATGTACTGGCAGGAGTAACATGCATGATTGATCCGCTGTACTGTGCAGTCCAGTCAGGCAATGGCAAATCTGCTTCAACCCATTTTACATGACTAGTTTGACAGGGATAGTAATGGTTGTGTGTTGTGTGTGTGTGTTGAATTACCTTCTATGGTTCCCCACTTTGTTTTTCTGCCCAGAAGCCTCTTTCCATTGACCTGGTACTCCTGGTCGCTCCCCACCACAGCAAATGAGATCATCTCCTGACGATAATGAATCCATGCGTCGGTCGGTTGGTCGTGCGTGTGTGTGTATTTACAACACTGTAAACTCACCTTGATTTTCTCATTGATCCATCCTGTCATCAGCGTCCTCGTCAAACTCTTCCTGAGGGTAGACGTCGATCCCGTTGGCTCGCAGTGCTTCCCTGATCTGCACAAACAGAAAACAGAAACAGGTCACAATCTGACACCAGGTTGCAGTGTTACATCAATGTACTGTAGAACAGCAGTCAGGGCAAAACAATGGCCGTTTCCACCTCGTGTCATCTACCAAGTCATCCTGGTAGTCCTGGAGGTGGAGGAGTGCGTGTCCTGCCCAGTACATCACACACCAAAGCCTTTCACTCACCACCAGGGGAAAGCCCGGGGGAAGGGAAGCTGAGACTTGTATCACGTCAGAATCCAGCGACAGTAAATAAGCCTACTCATTCTTCCAACTCAACTTTCACTGGCTGACTGCCAACAATAAAAACAGAGGTAGGCTTTGTGACATCATAAAAATTCTTCATGAAGATCTCCAGATACCCTGATTGTTTGGACCAGTGTAAGGTCACCATTACTGAAACAATAAATATACAAGTGTTTAATCTCAGAGAATATTAAATGATTGACTACATTTCGACTGTACTGTAGCTCACTCGGATTCCACCATAAATACTCTATCATGCTGTTAAGGCTGGTGTTGACCTTAAACAATCTATAATGTTCGCTAACATGGAGACGTAATGTGGAGGTTAACAACCATTAAACAAATATACAACCAGACACAAAATGGCCGCCTTCTTCATAATGACAAAAACAGACAGGCTTCTTCTGCCAGCAGTGATGGCCTTTAAATGAATGAACGTTCCGCTCACAGTTTACACTTGGTCGATGATCAAACAGATTTTCTAAATTTCTCTGTTAATACTTCTTGAAAAGTTTAAACTTGTAACTTTTAAAACTTTCTCAGCCTGAGGCCTACATTATAGGAGGAAATGTAAACTGACTACATTTTTTGAAGCTACAACAGAGCACGCACCCACACACTGTTGGACACAGATGGCAAAACCATAATAAAAAGCTCTCTGGTTCCCTTTGCTTGCATGTCAACTGCTGCAGGGAACAAGAAAAAAACGTCCAAAAAATGTTAAGATCACAATCCCAGGGTTGTACATTGCCCAGCCCATGCAGCCAACCAAAACAAGCAGGGTTACAAGCCCCAGAGCTTCCACCTCACTCGGCCTTGTTCTCATTGGCCGTTGTCGTGGGAACGGTAGCCAAGTCACCCAATGTGTATCCTCCTCCAGAATTAATAAAGCTGTCGCAGGATGCCAGAGAGTGGAGACTAGCGTCCCTCTAGAGAGTGTGTGTGCGTGTACATGTGCATGTCCTTTTCTTCTCGGGGTGTGTGTGTGTGTGTGTGTGTGTGTGTGTGTGTGTGTGTGTGTGTGTGTGTGTGTGTGTGTGTGTGTACGTACATGTTCATTTTCTTCTCCCAGGCTGACCACTGGCCAACAGAAACAGAGGAACAGAGGGAGGTGCAGAGGCCTCTTTAGACTGAGCTAAGCAGGTAGTTAGGCCTGTGTATCCTGGTATGGTGTAGAGTAAAAGTGACAACAGGAAGAGAAAGCAGCATTTGAGAATTCCATAGAATTCCAAACTATATAAACTTCCATTTAAATCGGCAAAGGGCCTCTAGGCTCTATACCATAAGCATGATTCAGTCATCAACAGAAAGGGTTAAGCTTTCTATCATGGAGGAGTAGCTACCAGACAGCCTCTACCAAGTAGGTACCAGACAGCCTCTACCAAGTAGCTATTAGACAGTCTCTACCAAGTGCTGCATAAACCTTACTCTAAATTCTGGAGGGGGACTCCCCGTCTGAGGTCCTGTGTGGTTTCTCCATCTCCTGTACCCAGTAGCTTATTGCTAATAAGAGACTAGCCTGCTACAGTAAACTGGCATCTGTGCAGACGTCAGCTGCCTCGGAGGTTTACAGAGAGCTGCAATACTGTAAATAAATCACTTCTTAAAATGCTCATTTCTGGCTAAAAACATCCGTTAAGTTTTCCAGGGTTTCATACCGCTACTCCCCAGACTGGGCAGAGTACAGTAGTTTATCCAGATGGCTGCTGTTTGTAATGCCTGGCATGGCTTCATACCGGCCTGTGATCTTACCCTCTTGTTACCCTGTGTGTGATCTTACCCTCTCGTTACCCTGTTTTTACCCTGCTGTAAAGGCCCAGGTCAGGTTGTTGTAATGCAAAAGGGACTAGTTTAAAAGCAAATCTACAGATCAATGTCATAGGTTTTTTATGTACACACACGTGCATGTATACACGTCACACACACACGTGCGTGCACACAACTTACCGTCTGTTTGAAGAAGTCCCTCTCCTCCAGGGTGAGTGTGTCTGCCTTAGCGATGACAGGGACTATGTTGACCACTTTACTCAGACGACTCATAAACTCCACATCCAGAGGCCTCAGACTGGAGAGAGACAACATGGAGGGAGAAAGATGTTAATAAGGTAACTTCAAGAGAAAAGGAGATATTTTCTGATTGGTAGGTTATATTGTAATGCAGAACTGTGGCATAATTGAAAACATGTCCAAAACCTTTATTCAATCACAAAGGACATTTCCTTTGAGACGTATGATAAAGCAGTTGTGGGGCAATGAATGTTACATCCACTGAAGACTTTTCAGTCATGGATGTTATGAGACAGATATACCACTAGGGGGCAATGATGGTCCATTGTCTATTATTTTCTGATCGATGACAATGTGATTGTGCAGCAGTGTGCCAGTATAATCCTACCTAATTCTCAAATTGAAAAGACGAATCACAACCTCTTTCCAAGGTTAAACACAAAATGGTTAAGAACTGAAACTGATATAAGCCTGTAAACAGATAATGGGCCTCAAGATTTGTCATGGATGGCAGTTTTAGGAGGTAAAATGTGGGGATAATGCAACTGAATACATATCTATATTGAGCATCATGTGATGAGAGATATTGTCCTCAACTGACCCCTCACACAAAGCTTGTGAATCCTACTCTAGATCTCAAGTCTTAGAGCTTCACTACTCTATCCTATAAACCTTCTCTCTTCCCATTCTCATCTCTTTCTGTCCTGCATACACTCTCCTATCTGTTCTCTATCAGAGGGGAATGCATGAGAATGTTCAGGCTATAGCTAGTCTGGCAGGGCCTCTGGTTGTTCTGTGTGTCTACATTCTGAAATACACAGTTTCACATTCATTTATTCAACATTGAAAATATGAATATCTAAACACTACCCTTTTTGATGTTGTTCCTTTTAAGACATATCGTTTGGAACAATGCACTGCAAGTACATCACATTTACAGAGTGGGCTCTCTGATAATTCTGAATTTCTTATCAATTGTATGAGCACCACCAACACAGTGAAGTGAACGGTAAATGGATTCAAAAGGGAACTCCGTTTGCTGGTGAGTTGCTGAATGTTTAATCCTAAAAGGTGGGATGTGATTGGTTAATGACCTATAATGTTAATTTCCATGTATAAAATGGGTCGTACCAGAGAGCCCACTCTGGAAATGGGATGCGTATGAAGACTATAGTGTTCCACACAATAGGTCTAAAATGAAGGGATAAAAGCTACATCAAAAACGGTACTTTTGAGATATTCATATTCATGGTTTTAATGTTGAATAAATGAATGTGAAAATGTGTATTTCAGAATCTGAACATACTCCATGTTAGAGCCCATTACAAGGAGTATAAATGACTCCAAGATGCCTGTATCATGTACGGTTCACAGATCATTGGTCTTACAGGAGGCATGTATAGGTCTAAACATGGCCTAAAATGGCCACTTTCATCATGATTTCCTAAAAATAAATAGTTTGTGATTCGAATGTAAAAAGCATTTCAACTTTCCATTTGGGATGCACCCATAGTCATGTGTATTTATCTCAAACTGCTCCAGCTAGCAAAAGGAAACCTTGAAGTAAATTGCTGACACTAAACCAAGGCCTAATCAATTCAGGTTGCAGTCAAGAAGCTTGACACTCAAAACACAAAGCCACAACCATTGACCTATAAAACTTGATGTCTCTGCTATTATTTGGTGATACGGGATATCATTATTACTGAATATTCAGCGTAGTGTCTACCATCAAATATTTTTTTCTGCTGTGATTTCTCTATTATGAACATAATCGCACTAAAGCATGGAGCTGTCCTAGACACATGGGTTCGTTCCCAAATGGCATCCTATTCCCTATGCCTTGCAAAAGTATTCATCACCCTTGGCGTTTTTCCTATTTTGTTGCATTACAACCTGTAATTTAAATGGCTTTAATTTGGATTCCTTGTAATTGACATACACAAAATAGTCCAAATTGGTGAAGTGAAATGAAAAACATAACTTGTTTCAAAAAAATTATATAAAAAAATGGAAAAGTGGTGCATGCATATGTATTCACCCCTTTGCTATGAAGCCTCTGAATAAGATCTGGTGCAACCAATTACCTTCAGAAGTCACATAATTAGTTAAATAAAGTCTATCTGTGTGCAATCTAAGTGTCACATGATCTGTCACATGATCTCAGTATATATATACACACACCTGTTCTGAAAGTCCTCCGGGTCTGCAACACCACTAAGCAAGGGGCACCACCAAGCAAGCGGCACGATGAAGACCAAGGAGTTCTCCAAACAGGTCAGGGACCAAGTTGTGGAGAAGATCAGGGTTCTAAAAAAATATCCTAAACTTTGAACATCCCACGGAGTATCATTAAATCTATTATTAAAAATGGAATGAATATGGCACCACAACAAACCTGTCAAGAGAGGGCCGCCCACCAAACTCACAGACCAGGCAAGGAGGGTATTAATCAGAGAGGCAACAAAGAGACCAAAGATAACCCTGAAGGAGCTGCAAAGCTCCACAGTGCTGGGCTTTACAGAAGAATGGCCAAAGAAGCCATTGCTTAAAGATAAAAATAAACACTTTTGGTGTTCACCAAAAGGCATGTGGGACACTCCCCAAAAATAATATAAGGTACTCTAGTCAGATGAGACTAAAATTGAGCTTTTTGTCCATCAAGGAAAACGCTATGTCTGGCGCCATCCCAACACCTCCCATCCCCACAGTGAAGCATGGTGGTGGCAGCATCATGCTGTGGGGATGTTTTTCCATCGGCAGGGACTGGGAAACTGGTCAGAATTGAGGGAATGATGGATGGCGGTAAATACAGGGATATTCTTGAGGGAAACCTGTTTCAGTCTTCCAGAGATTTGATACCGGGACGAAGGTTCACCTTCCAGCAGGACAATGACCCTAAGCATACTGCTAAACAACACTCAAGTGGTTTAAGGGGAAACATTTAAATGTCTTGGAATGGCCTAGTCAAAGCCCAGAACTCAATCCAATTGAGAATCTGTGGTATGACTTAAATATTGCTGTATACCAGCGGAACCCATCCAACTTGAAGGAGCTGGAGCAGTTTTGCCTTGAAGAATGGGCAAAAATCCCAGTGGCTAGATGTGCCAAGCTTATAGAGACATTTCCCAAGAGACTTGCAGCTGTAATTGCTGCAAAAGGTGGCTCTACAAAGTATTGACTTTGGGGGGGTGAATAGTTATGCACGCTCAAGTTTTCAGTTTTTTTGGCTTATTTCTTGTTTGTTTCACAATAAAAAAATATTTTGTGTTTTCAAAGTGGTAGGCATGTTGTGTAAATCAAATGTTACAAACCCCCAAAAAATCCATTTTAATTCCAGGATGTAAGGCAACAAAATAGAAAAAAATGCCAAGGGGGGTGAATACTTTCGCAACCCACTGTAGTTCACTACTTTTAACCAGAGACATAGGGGCCCTGCTCAAAAGCAGTGTGCTACAGGGAAAAGGGTGACATTTGGAATGCACATATGGCTTTGGCATCGTGTCTATGTAATTGATTACAGGCCCTTGTTTCAAACCTCAACTGACTGACAATAATCCATTTGTGAAAGCAATGAATAATGAGGGAAGAAAAAGGGAGAAAGAAGAATGGGGAGTATTTGGGTTTTGGGGAGACATTTTGAATAGCTCCAGAGCTTCTCAAGTCTAGACCATGAACCAGTTCCACCCATGGTAAGATGTATATTGCTTATAGAACACCAGAACACCAGTATTCAGAGTTGTACCCTCATATTGCCCTAAAGAGCAGCATTGGCTACTCAACACATTATTTTAGTGTCTCTCCCCTCATCGCCTGTCATGTTTCTGTTTTTGCTGAGTGACTAAGTGTGTGTGCCATGTTGTTTCTTTTCATGTGTGTGCCTCAACACCAGGAAGGCCCAACCACCACTCACCCCTGTCCACACTGCACCAAAATACGTGGCTTCCGGCTCAACCTCTACAGCCATCTGAAGACCCACAAATACTAGACCCTACGGGCGTGTGAGACTAACCAGGGTGCACACAAGGACACTTTCCTCCCTGTTAAATGAATCCAACAAACTGCAGACGTGAGTAATGGGAACATTTGCTAAATCACTAGCAGAGCGGCATGAGGCATGAGGCAATGTGGTTGGTATTATTAAGACATTAAGAGTGTGTGTCTATGCAAACGTTATGAAAAATTAACAAATAGCCACCACCCGGGTGTTTAATCCGACTATATTTGCTGCCAGTTGCTCACTAAATTAACTGTGATGAATCACATGCATGCTGATGTTTTAAGGTTTAATTATCCATTCCTGAAGTCACAAGAAACAGCACATTTTAAACATTAAAATGGTTGTGGCCCCATTCCTAGTCATTGTTAGGCACCTCACACACTATTCCCACCTGAACATATTGAAACGTATTCTAAATGCTTTGTCATATACACTGTCTCAGTCTCCCCGTCACTTCCTGCCTAATGTTTTCTAGACTGGGTATATAGTCTACAAAGTATCTGCAGTCAAAGGAGTCTTTGTGAAACTTGATTCCTAAAGCGATACCCCAGTGTCTCTGTGGACAGAATGAGTTCCACATGTGGTCGAAAGAGAGAGGGAAGGAGAGGAAAGGGAAGGGGATAGTGTAGGAGTGAAGAGGGAGGGGAGGAGAAGGAGAGAGGGTAGGAGAGGAGAGGGTGGGGGTCGTTTAAAGGAAATGGTGAGGAGCATCTAATTTGTAAACATTTCTACGGTATTAAAGTTATAACTTTTTTCAATTCCACAGGAAATTAAGTTCTTCTCTTTCTTGTGATGCAAGTGTCGAGACGATGCGTTAAAGCAACTGAAAGACAATATTCGTTTAAAAAATATATATATTTAAAAAAAAATGTATTTCATTGAGTGTTTGACAGGTCATTACAAACATTTCCGCAGTCATAGCGTTAACGTGAAAAAAACTACAGGCACAAGCAAGAGTATGAAAGAGTCGCAGTAGTAAAATTGAAGCAATCAATCCATCAAGATTTAAGTGACAATTGGATTTTGCACCCCTCAAACACAGGAAATAGATGGCTGAAAAGGACAGATCCTCAGGTGGGCAGGGAATGTGCATTGCTAGTATAAGATTTATGCCATATTTCATTGTAGCCAACATACAGTATGTATATCTGTATCAACATTTGAGAATACATTTCAAAATGACCTGATCCGTGACTTGGAGGTGGGGAGAGGGTATTCTTGGCAGGGGTGCCCTCTACCCAACTCTATGGTCACGTGAGTACGGAGGGCACTCGTGGCAGGTGTGCCCTCTATATTACTCAGGAATTTATACGGCAGCCATTAAGGGTGCCTCCTTTTTAATCCGGGTGTTTCGCCCAGAGAGAGTTGAGCAGTTGAAAATGCCAAACAACTCCTTCACAAGAAACATAAGGTTATTTGCATAACCCCGGTTCTTTGATATTATGAGTGAGACATCTCAGTGGGATTCACCAGAATCTAAGTAGCTCGAAGGACCAATCATACACATCTGTCGGAGACAGACAGGTCAAGTGGTGAATGAGGGAGCCCCTCCCCTCATACTACAGAGCCACTCGCCTGCCCTCTGATCATTCTTGAGCGTGCCGAACTTCCTCACACTCGGGCGAGTAGGGGAATGTGGCGAGATGTCTCTCATAATATCAGACAACCGGGGTTACGCAAGTAACCCTAAGTTCTCTTTAAATTATTTGATTTGACATCTCATAGTGGGCTTTGGCCAACTCCCATATCACACATGCTCTCTGGAGGCAGGGTGTCTCCATTCCCTTTGATGGGAATTCCCTCTGGACAATACATCTGCTCCTATGTTCAGTACGCCCGGAACATGAATCGGGCATAGGGACAGTAGGTGTGACCTGCTCCACAGAATAATCCTGATGGATAGTCTAAGCGCAGGGAGCGAGTGCCACCCAGGCGCATAATGTACTCCACTACAGTCGTGTTGTCCGTTCTAATCAAAACATGCTAATTCTGAAGGGAGGGTAAAAAATGTTTCAGTGAAAGAAGCACCATCAGCAATTCAAGGTAATTTATGTGAGTAATGCGGATTAGTGGGGTCCATACTCTGTTTATTACATTTCCCTTGTGAACTGAGCCCAAAATCAAAAGTAACACTCAGTATCTGGTGTGGCCACCAGCTGCATTAAGTACTGCAGTGCATCTCCTCCTCATGGACTGCACCAGATTTTCCAGTTCTTGCTGTGAGATGTTACCCCACTCTTCCACCAAGGCGCCTGCAAGTTTCCGGACATTTCTGGGGGGGAATGGCCCTAGCCCTCACCCTCCGATCCAACAGGTCCCAGATGTGCTCAATGGGATTGAGATCCGGGCTCTTCGCTGGCCATGGCAGAACACTGACATTCCTGTCTTGCAGGAAATCACGCACAGAATGAGCAGTATGGCTGGTGGCATTGTCATGCTGGAGGGTCATGTCAGGATGAGCCTGCAGGAAGGGTACCACATGAGGGAAGAGGATGTCTTTCCTGTAACGCACAGCGTTGAGATTGCCTACAATGACAACAAGCTCACTCCGATGATGCTGTGACACACCGCCCCAGACCATGACGGAACCTCCACCTTCAAATCAATCCCGCTCCAGAGTACAGGCCTCGGTGTAACGCTCATTCCTTCGACGATAAACGCGAATTCGACCATCACCCCTGATGAGACAAAACTGCGACTCGTCAGTGAAGAGCACTTTTTGCCAGTCCTGCGTGGTCCAGCGACAGTGGGTTTGTGCCCATAGGTGACGTTGTTGCCGGTGATGTCTGGTGAGGACCTGCCTTACAACAGGCCTACAAGCCCTGTCAAGCCTCTCTCAGCCTATTGCAGACAGTCTGAACACTGATGGAGGGATTGTGCGATCCTGGTGTAACTCGGGCAGTTGTTGTTGCTATCCTGTACTTGTCCCGCAGGTGTGATGTTCGGATATACCGATCCTGTGCAGGTGTTGTTACACGTTGTCTGCCAGCTGTCCGTCCTATCTCCCTGTAGCTCTGTCTTAGTGTAACAGTCTTCATCGTCTGAAGAAGATGAATCATCGGACCAAAACGCAGCGTGGTAAGTGTTCATGATTATTTTAATAACTGAACACTAAAACAAAAATAACAAAGAGAATACTGAAACAGTTCCGTAAGGTGCAAACACTAAACAGAAATTAGCTACCCACCAAAACCCTGTGGGAAAAGGCTACCTAAGTATGGTTCCCAATCAGAGACAACAATAGACAGCTGTCCCTGATTGAGAACCATACCCGGCCAAAACAAAGAAATACACAAAACATAGAAAAGGGCACATAGAATGCCCACCCTAGTCACACCCTGGCCTAACCAAAATAGAGAACAAAACCCTCTCTATGGCCAGGGCGTGACAGTTAGGCATCTCAGAGTACGGACATTGCAATTTATTGCCCTGGCCACATCTGCAGTCCTCGTGCCTCCTTGCAGCATGCCTAAAACACGTTCACGCAGATGAGCAGGGACCCTGGGCAGGGACCCTGAGTCAGTAGAAAGGCTTCTTGTGTCCTAAGTTTTCATAACTGTGACCTTAATTGCTTACCATCTGTAAGCTGTTAGTGTCTTAACAACCGTTCCACAGGTGTATGTTCATTAATTGTTCATTGAACAAGCATGGGAAACAGTGTTTAAACCCTTTACAATGAAGATCTGTGAAGTTATTTGGATTTTTACTAATTATCTTTGGAAGACAGGGTCCTGAAAAAGGGCTGTTTCTTTTTTCCTGAGTTTATTTAATGGAGTGTGCGAGGCACAAATCGAATCTCCTTTTAATTGTATTTTCAACCTGTGTCTGTGGATGCCTGGATACAGGAGAGGCTTTTTTAGTGAGAAAAAAAGAGTAAATGCATCAAAATGGGTCGCTGCACAAAGGGAAGTGTTTTAGGAGCACAGATGTGCGCCTCCCTCATAGTGGAGTAAACTGTTGGTTGCCCCTCTCTGCCGTATACCCCTAGGTTGGGCACCCATTCCCCGCAGGGGAATCAAATGAGCGGGACCTCGATGTGGCTGTAGGGAAGGAACGTTTTCCCCACTGTCAGCCCCTGTTAGCGGATCCAAACTGTGGGGTCAAAGACCGCTGTGTCGCTGGGGGCTTCTCGCAGAAAGCTCTGGTGCCAGCAAATTTCCCTCTCTCTGGCATGAAGCCTTGGCTTCTGGAGGGGGTTGGCCAGGTAACCACGATTCCCAGATCTACAGAAGTTAAATGCTTCGCTCGCTTCCTTTGGAAGTTTGCACTTCTTCCGAATGATGGCGACAGGTGGTCCAAACAGTCCTTTCATCTCGACAGCATTAAGGAAATGTGCTTTCTCCTTATCTGTTAGCCAGAGTGCTCTCTCCCCTACCACAGCAAGGCTCATGGCACAACCACAGGCTTGAATGGCACCCCTGGAGGCTCGGAGGTTGAGATTTGTGACGACCCATCTCTTCCCAAAGGTTTGGGTTAGGCTTGCCAATCGATAGGAGATTATGCATCTCCAGCATCAAATTGGCCTGGTAAGCCAGTAGTAGGGGCGTAACGTTCAACGCCCGTAAATAATGTGCAGCAGACACTTACACATTTTGGTAGATAGATGCGGAGAAGCTGTTCGTCTCAACAGGGAGAGAAGTGTCCATCTTTGACGAGGTACTGGGGTTGAAGTGGTTGGCCAATGACTGCTCAACCACCGGTGGCTTGTCCTTGACATTCATTTTGGCAAAAAGTCCGGTTTGGACATTGCCAGTCAAAGGTTTTCAAAATTGCATTTGGCTTCAGCCATGCACGCTGAGAGGAGTTGTTTTCCTGGGACGGTGCTAGAGGGGAGTTTACTCCTGTCATACCAGTCCCTCTCTGATGCCACCCCCCATGGGTTCAGGCCACTCAATATGCTGCCCATTTGCTGACATCAATGAGCGAATATCTCATCCGCAATCGATGCCCAGCTAAGATAGCAGGTTCTACGGCTCCAAAAAACAGCTAAAAAAGTGAAACGTAACTAGCGTTCACCACTTTTGCTAGTAGCCTAGCTAGTTAAGACAGTGCTGGCCGGAAAAGCTAATCCTTTTACAATGTGAACGTAGCTAGCGTTTGCCATGAGGGTTAGCAGCCTAGCTAGTTAGCACAAAGTTAGCCAAAGGAAGCTAGCGCTATGTTGGTCTTGCAACGTACAAAAGCGTGGCTCTCGACCGATAAGTAGTGACACTAGGATGGTCGTCTAGTCAATGCCGATGAAGGGTCGAACTAAACAAGAGAGCAAACTAGTAATTCTACCCTTCCAAGTAGAAAAGCTATTTGTAGGATAGCTAGCCTTGCAGCGAGCTAGCCAGGTTAGCTAAGCCTTGCAGCTAAGCTTGCCATGTCTCCGCAGTTAGCCGTGTGATGCTAGCTACAAAAGGAGACAAAGGAATAAAGGACACTGAAGCTAATTCTTACCCGAAAATGTCACTCAACACAAAAGACGTGAGTTGATAAGGTTACGCCACCGAGTGCAGGGTTAACGGCACATGTGAACAGTTAAACAGGAAAAAGTATCAAGTCGCGCTGAGGAGAGCCAAGTAGAACTCTTCTGTGAGGAAGAGAGGTGAGAATGAGAAGAGGGCAGATGAGTTGCTCTTTGGTATGAGGGGGAAGGGCTCCCTCATTCGCCACTTGACCGGTCTGATTAGTCCTTCAAGCTACTTATGTCGAAACAAATAATTGAAAGAGAACCAGTGTGCGTCTTTGACATTTAAGTACCTGCCCTTTTATCATGTAGAAGAGGATAAGAAGAGAACTCCCTCACCAATGTTGTTCATAGGCCAAAGAGCTACAGTATATTTTCCTCTCATCCAACAAATGTAAACAGAGTTAAACTAGAATTTTCAAAACAACATTGGCATTTAGTAGAACAGGCGCATTAGTCAGATGACATGAAAATAGAGCTCTTTGGACACGCACAACAGTGGTGGGTTGGGCATCGAAATGAGAATGCACGAGCAGAAATGAATCCCATACCTACTTTAAAATATAGTGGTGAATTTTACTGAACCTTTATTTTATCAGGGAGTCATACTGAGACCAAGGCTTCTTTTACAGATGAGCTCTGAATTACATCAATTACTGAAAATAAACATCAATATAAATACAAAATGCAAGAAGGAAACCAGGTCATAAAAAACAAACATATGAATCAGTAATAATGTCCTCAATCAGCTTCCTGACTTGCCCTTGAGGCACCACAACATCACATTTAAGAACATTTTGAAGATTGTTCCAGAAATAAGGTGCAAGAAAACTAAAAGCTGATTTACCTAACTCAGTAGAGAGCAAAGGAATTTCCAGAGTTAGCCATCCCTGAGACTGGGTGTTGTAACTCGTATGTCTAAAGTTTAGTAATGATGTTAGGTACAGTGGGACCTTTTGTAAAAGGCTTTATAAATGAAAACATAGCAATGCATCAACCTACATGTTTGGGCCATTATGCTTCCACTGATCCTGGGGACCGTGTTAAGGTCAACAGCATAGTGAACTTTACCCAGTACCAGGACATTTTAGCTAAAAAGCTGGTTGCCTCTGCCAGGAGGCTGAAACTTGGCCCCAACTGGCTCGTCCTGCATGACAATAACCCCAAGCACACATCAAAATCCACAAGGAAATGGTTAATTGGCCACACATCTCTGGACTTGAAACCTATTGAAAACCTGTGGTTTGAATAAAGAGGGCAGTGCATTGGCGCAGACGAAGGATATCAAGGATCTGGCAGGATTCTGTAAGGAGAAATGGTCTAAGATCACTCCCAATGTGTTCACTTTGATCCCTACGTTTTTGAAGACAAAAAGTATTACTTGTTAAACAAAATCTATTTCTCTGAGCCATTGCATTAGTATAAAACAATATCATTTCAAACATGTTGAACATACAATATAGCTCAGTATTAGAATGATTTATTTTATAAAGTAATTTTTTGCTAATCTTTATCAAGGGTGTCAATATTTCTGGGCACCACCGTATGTGTGTGTTACCGTGACTGATGGACTTGATCTCGATGGTCTTGGGGATCCTCTCCTCGGGGGTGGACACCACACCCAGGGGTTAGTTAGCTATAGTTTTGGACGGACGGACGGATGGACGGACGGACACACACACACACACGCACACGCACACGCACGCACACACACACAATCTTCCTAGTTCGTACATGACGGCAATGAGAGAAATTAATACTTTTTGACCTTGCCCAGATAGGTCTTCATTGACTTGGTGGCATGAGATGCCACCCTTATTTTAAACAACATTCCCCAATCACTGTTTGTAATGGTTTAGGATCTCCTCAGAACCCCTATGACATCTAGTATGTATACAAAACACACTCCCGCAGGGCTCCTATATAAGCACACTGTGTGTGTGTGTGTGTGCGTGCATGTGTGCATATTCTCTCTTCTCTACCAGCATCCCCACGCAAACATAAATACATGGCTAACGGTACCGGTGCATCAAGTCTGACACCAACAGGCTCCTAAACAACTTCAACCCCCAAGCTATAGCTAACAGAATGAATTGGCCCTTGTATTTAATTTATTTTTTCACTGACTACACACACTCCATCACACACAACATGCACACACATTTATACCAACTCCACACACCTGACATTAAAACTTTAAATTTAAAACACAGTGATATCTAAGCTGGGAAGAAAGACTCAAGGTCTTTCAACACGCTCTTTGTAGCTTCAATCACTTCTCAGTGTGTTCTCATCCTCCTAGAACCATCTGCTGGCTCAGGCTCTGCTCTGCACACTCTTGGGTTGCATTCTACCTGGCAGATCGCTCCTACCAGGTGACGTGGAGAGGATCTGTGTCTGCACCACATGTGCTCACTACCGGTGTCCCCCAGGGTTCAGTTCTAGACCCTCTTCTCTAAACACCAAATCACTCGGCTCCATCATATCCTCACATTTGCACCTATCAACTTTTCTCCTTCCCACCCCTTCTGACACACAGCTGGCGACATGCATCTCTGAGTGCCTGGCAGACATCTCAGCTTGGAAGTCGGCCCACCACCTCAAGCTCAACAAGAAGGAGCTTCTCTTCCTTCGGCGGGGAAGGCCTGCCCGCTCCAAGACCTCTCCATCACAGTTGACGCCATGGGGTTTCCCTCCCAGACTTCAAAGAACCTTGGTGTGACCATGGACAACAATCTGTCATTCCCTGCAAACACCAAAGCAGGGACTCGCTCCTGCAGGTTCATGCTCTACAACATCCATAGAGTACGACCTTACCTCACACAGGAAGCGGTGCAGGTCCTAATCCAGGCACTTGTCATCTTCTGTCTGGACTACTGAAACTCTGTTGGCTGGGCTCTCCGCTTGTGCCATAAAACCCCTGCAACTTAACGCCAGAACGCCGTAGCCCACCTTGTGTTCAACCTTCCCAAGTTCTCCATTGTCACCGCGCTCCTCCACACACTCCATTGGTTTCCAGTCGAAGCTTGCATCCACTGGTAATTGCCTACGGAGCAGCAAGGGGAACTGCCCCTCCCTACTTTCAGGCCATGCTCAAACCCTACACCCCAACCCGAGTACTCCATTCCACTACCTCTGGTCTCTTGGCCCTCCCACCTCTACAGGAGGGCAGCTCCCGCTCAGCCCAGTCAAAGCTCTTCCCTGTCCTGGCACCCCAATGGTGGAACAAGTGTAATCGATGTGAAATGGCTAGTTAGTTAGCGGTGGTGCGCGCTAATAGCGTTTCAATCAGTGACGTCACTCGCTCTGAGACTTGAAGTAGGGTTTCCCCCTTGCAACGCCGCGGCTTTTGTGGCGCGATGGGTAACGATGCTTCGTGGGTGTCAGTTGTTGATGTGTGCAAGGGTCCCTGGTTCGAGCCCAGGTTGGGGCGAAGAGAGGGACGGAACCTACACTGTTACACAAGCTTCCACCTAACATCAGGAAAGCAGAGTCCCTGCCCATCTTCCGAAAACGTTTGAAACCCTCCTTCTTCAAATTGTATATGTCACTTGCGCCGAATACAACAGCGTAGACTTTACCGTGAAATGCTTACTTATGATCCCTTTCTCAATGACGCAGAGTTAAAAAGAAAAATGAACGAAATAAAAACTTAAATAGTAACAACAAAATAGCAATAACAAATAGCTACTCAGACGTATAGCCGTTCCCTAGCTTAGGGCTCTCCACCGGGACACACTTAACCCATACTACAACCAGAGTGCCCCAACTGGAGGATTTTATTTGGCCTCCCAACTTTGTTATTGGACATAAGATTAAAAACACCAGCAAATCAGCTCCAAGTGATTTTAATTCAGGAAATGTGTTACGAAGTATTCCCACGCATAATAAAAATAGATATATGCAATCGTATACAAATGTAAGCAAGGTTTGAAATGATGTTTTAGTCAAATATTATATCCGTTTGGGCTTCTTGCGGTCAGTTTGCAGTCTACAAATGATTTGTAATAATGTTCCAGCCCCCTGACCATCCACTTAAAAAAAGTATAATTGGCCCGCGGCATACACATACGCAGGCGCCCACACACCCACACAAGAAGTGCATGCAACACTTAAAAAAGGCGATGTTGTAAGACCCCCAATCATGTGTGTGTGAAGAGCACAGATTTGGTGGTGGCTTTTAATTGGCCCTTTTGAGCTGTTGATGTTCTCTTAACGAGAGTCTGCTGGAGCTTGTTACAGTATGGGCATCATTACTCCATCATATCTCTGCCTGACAGCTTTCTTTCATCTACTGAAGGATGCATGCCACAATGCGTAGTGTGTACCAATCTCAGGAGCACTCGGGTAAGGGTTCCATGCTAGTACTCAAAGAACAAACTGGAGTGTGTGTGTGTGTGTGTGTGTGTGTGTGTGTCTACGTGCATATTAAATGGCACTCACCCACAACCAGGTCTAACAAGTGTCCAACTGTAGCCACAGGACTAAACACTCATACACAAAACATTGAATGAAATTACTCAGACCCCCCCCCCCCCCCCCTTAACCTACTAAAATGGAAGATTCCAGATCCCCGAGGGATCAAACCAAGCCAACAACCTGCAGAGAACAGTAAATCACACAGAGCAGCTTACAAAACACATCCGCTCCCTAGCGACGCATAAATCTGAAGATATATATTCAACTCGTCATGCCTTACAATAGCCATTTATTTTGTTTGGATTCAGACTGTTGCGTTCCCCAGAAGAACATTTGGTGAACAATGATGGGAAGCTGTAAAGTGGACTGTGTGTATGTGTAACTGGCTACAATGTGTGTTGTGGGTGTGCGTGTGCGTGTACACACGTGACTGTGTGTGGCACTAGGAGGTGGAGCAACGTCCCCTACTGCAGTGGTCCTCAAACTTCTCCTCGGGAACCGCCAGACGGTTCACCATTTTTTTGTAGCCCTGAACTCACTCACCGGATTCACCTACAAGTCAAGGGCTTGATGAATAGTCAACAAGTTGAATCAGGTGTTCTACCTCTGGAATAGTTCTAATACACGGAACGGCTGGGGGTCCCCGGGGAGAGGTTTGAGAACCCCTGCCCTACTGTGCAGGCAGCCTCGCTGAAAACTGAGAAAGCGACAGGATACAAATAGGCACTAATGATGATATTAAAGTTCAATCTATAGCCCTGGATACCACGACACTGCCAGTCAGCTCCCCCTGTGCCATCTGCTGGGTTATGTGACATCTGTGTTCTCCAAGAACACACTTCACACATACACACAATACTGTATTCCCAGCCCTGAAGAACGTTCAACTGTCTATGGCAACGTTTCCCAAACTCGGTCCTGGGGACTCCAAGGGGTACACGTTTTGGTTTATGTACCAGCACAACACAGCTGATTGAAATAATACAAGTTTGATGACGAGTTCATTATTTGAATCAGCTGTGTAGTGCTAGGGCAAAAAACTAAAAGTTCACCCATTTGGGGTCCCAAGGACCAAGTTTGGGAAACGCTGGTCTATGGGCCCTTGGCCATGAGCTTGTAGACATGAAAAACATTGGCATTTAAAGATCCAATCACCTGATTAAAATGGACCAGTGAAAATATGACTACTACTCATTCTAAACTTAACTCATGCTAATGACCCTAATTTGATGTAAGAAGAAAAACTCCAATACACATTGTATTTACCTCAATTCCCCCACAGATTGTTTCAAATAACTTGTAGCTTGGTCTTCCCCATTATGACTTTGCAAAGACACTTTGTTATGACATTAAAACCCAAACTTTGATGGCAAACTACATAAAGGGGTACCCTTCTTTTTCGCACGGTTTCAGACATGCCAAATTGCACTTGCACAAAGGGGCTTTTGTGATTGGTTAAGAGAGGAGTCACCTGCACAGGTGAAAAGAATTGGCAATCAAGACAATTGTAAACAATAAAAATATCAATCTTTATTTCTTTGACCTAGCATATCAAAGATAAACCATACTCTCATCATACTATAACAAATTACACAATAACTATACAACAATAAACATTGTATTAACTTTTGTCATTTATGTTATGTGAGCTACATTGCTGAATGAATAGTACTCTTGGTTTTGACCTCTGTCTATGAGTTTTTAGCTGAGTGATGAATAGTAGGGAAGATATGGGAGCTATAGATTGACTACACCGGGAATGCAAAACTGTCAGGGGAACTAAATATTATTTCAAGCTGTGTATATAGGAAACATATTCAACCTATCTGTAGTCCTAATCTGTATCATGTCCAAAACGACAGAATATAAATCTAGATTCATACAATTCCCTATAAATAAAGGGGAGACAATGCATGATGGCAAGCAAATACAACCAAAGAGGATCTCTGTAGATTTTCCATTCTCTCTGATACAACTACTCTCTGAGAACAACGGGAGTGTGTAGGCCGACTGGGAGTAGGCTATATGAATATCAAAACTCAATTAAAAAGTGAATACATAACAAGCATAAATACCTATTTATAAATCAATTCTATATATTTGCTTCTCTTTAAAACAGAAAGGACATTTATTTGGTTTAGAGAAAGGTCTGAGAGCATAGGGATGTCTGTTCCCTGCATCCCCACCATCCAGACAATAAACAATAATATAACACGGCAGTAAATGTAAAATGCACTATATGGATGAACATGACACGTTTAACAACATATGACATTGGCATATTGGTATAGACAGGATGGTTTGGCAAGAGGTCTTAAACATATGAAAACACAAAGGAAAAAGACAAAGGGATTTCAAAGCTGCTCCACACTGCATCGCTGCTTTTCGGGGCAGTGCAGATGTGTCCAAAAATATACAAAGAACCTAAACCCTACCTCCTAATATCTCCAATATCTAGACAACACTATACAGCACAACCCAGACGTAGACCAGGTCATTTTGACCAGGTCTTTCTAGTTTAACTAAAGTTTGATCTGCTAGACTTCAATAGCTGGTCTGTACACATCTGTATGTTAGAATACTGTGGCATCCCATCTCCCTAGGAAACATCTTGTACTGTTTACACAACAGCTCTGACCTACAACTACCTACACTAGAACTTCCAACTAACAGAAACTCTTTTGGCAGGTTATCATGTAAAAATAGTTATACACTTGATTTTGGAGTGTGTACAGTCCATATCAGCCAGTTAGGATGGGTGTGTGTGTGTGTGTGTGTGTGTGTGTCACGTGGTGTGTTTGCATGTGGTGTGTCACAGCCAGCCATTAAAGATAAAGATATATATGTATGTATGTATGTATGTATGTATGTATGTATGTATGTATGTATGTATGCATGCATGTATGTATGTATGTATGTATGTATGTATGTATGTATGTATGTATGTATGTATGTATGTATGTATGTATGTATGTATGTATGTATGCATGTATGTATGTATGTAGATGGTCAGACGTCTACATCTCATGGGTCAGGACTTGGTGCTGTGCTGCCACCCCGTTGGCCTGCTGCGGGTTGGTCAGTGTGTTGGGTGGCTGGCCATTGGGCTGGGCGTTGGTCTCATTTAGCCTGCGGACGCGGTACACCTCGTAGTGGATACTACTGGTGATGTCCTTGATGTTCTGCATGTGGGTCCTGACAGAGAAGAAACAAAGATGGGATTTAGTGAGAAATGTTACCCAGAGAAACATCAAGCGTCATCAAAACACTGGTCAAACATAGTATCACCATCACTTAAAACCCAGTTAATACTCACCTGATGAGAAGGTCTCGCAGGTAGGCAAACTCACAGTGCGCAATGTTCTCAACTGCAAAAACAGAGTAAAGAAAATGAAATTGCATTCTATGGGATAAACAGCAAGTGTTTTCTGATTACAGTTACTCAAATAATATTCAATACAATAGCCACGTAGCATATATTTTGTGTATCAGGGTGTGCGTAACAAGTTAAATGCCATGTGCTATTCTACACTCTGCCACAAGATGGGAGTGTTGCGCCAAAGACAGGTCAAGGAAGCCCATTTAACTTGACATCTGCAGCAATTACCTTAAATCAAGATTACACTTTCCACTACAAGTAATTTAATACATCTCAGCTCCCTTGGCAAGTCAGACAGTTTAACAAACTCTCCATGTTTGAATGATCGATTATGTCAAGTCCACAAAATGAAAAAGGAGCGCTATTTATGTGAAATCGCAGCACAGGAAATTAAATTCCATTTCATCCCTCTTAAGGAGGGGCGGGGGAGAGGAGGGTGCTGCTGTGTAACCACCATAGTCTGTGGGTGGGTGTACTGATTCATGTGGCGGTGGGTCTCCCTTAATTTAAAACCAGGCTGGTTTTAAATGTTTCTCTGAATAACACTTTCCTCCACCCATTGCAAACAGGGGATTAACACGTCAAACACACAGAGACAGACACGTTGTATATGTTGCTGTATTGGCACCAGCCCTCTCTGACTTATGGAAGGAGAAGGAGGGGGAGGAAGAACGGTCGATAATGAGGAAGCGAGAATGACATTGGGGCAGTGGTAGAGGAAAAAGACAATGTAAGAGACGGCAGAAAGAGGAGAGAGGGAGAAAAAGTGAGAATGAGTAAGAAAATCAGCGAGGAGGAGAAAGAAAGAAGAAGAAAGAAAGAAAGGAGAGAGAAGGAGAAAGAGGAGGAGGAGAACGAGGTCCTGGCTATGAGAATCCTGGGCCCACAGGCCTCCCTCCTCTTGTGGCCTTGTTTATGATATCGGTGCAGACGTGCCCAGCAGCTTCCTCTCCGATTGCTCCCTCCCTCTTCATCCTTTCCTCCCTTACTCCCTCCTTCCTTCCGCCTGAGCACACTGACTGCCTGGCTGGCTTAGAGTCATTGTTCCCTCAGCCAGGGGACAACCACATTACTCACTTATCACACCCGTGCTCCCAAACACACCTGTGTCTTAGAGTTCAATTACAGTCCATGGGTGTTTAAAGAACACCTTGACAGTTCCAGAACAGGAACTAAGATACTAGAAAGCTATGTATGCTAAGCTCTGGTTGGTTGGTTCTTTGAACAGACCTAACAGGAACAGAGGTCCAGAATAATAGTCTCTCTCTCTCTCTCTCTCTCTCTCTCTCTCTCTCTCTCTCTCTCTCTCTCTCTCTCTCTCTCTCTCTCTCCTCTCTCTCTCTCTCTCTCTCTCTCTCTCTCTCTCTCTCTCTCTCTCTCTCTCTCTCTCTCTCTCTCTCTCTCTCTCTCTCTCTCTCTCTCCCTCTCTCTCTCTCTCTCTCTCTCTCTCTCTCTCTCTCTCTCTCTCTCTCTCTCTCTCTCTCTCTCTCTCTCTCTCTCTCTCTCTCTCTCTCTCTCTCTCTCTCTCTCTCTCTCTCTCTCTCTCTCTGTCTGTCTGTCTGTCTGTAAATCCTCCTTGAGTCACAGCCCAGAGAAACACGAGCTCATAGTCACAAAACACTCAATCATTTGGCTGGGATTTAAACATGTACTGGCAGCAGTAACATACGTATGCATGGTTACTGTACTGTGCAGTCCAGCCAGGTAAATCTGCTTCAACCCATTTTACATGACTAGTTTGACAGGGATAGTAATGGTTGTGTGTGTGTGTGTGTGTTGAATTACCTTCTATGGTTCCCCACTTTGTTTTTCTGCCCAGAAGCCTCTTTCCATTGACCTGGTACTCCTGGTCGCTCCCCACCACAGCAAATGGGATCATCTCCTGATGACACACACACACAGTTTAAGACCAACAATGCTTTGTAATGAATCCATGCGTCAGTGGGGTGTGTGTGTGTGTGTGTGATTCTGCATGCGTTTACACACTGTAAACCCACCCTGATCTTATCATTGATCATCCTGTCATCAGCGTCCTCGTCAAACTCTTCCTGAGGGTAGACGTCGATCCCGTTGGCTCGCAGTGCTTCCCTGATCTGCACAAACAGAAAACAGAAACAGGTCACAATCTGACACCAGGTTGCAGTGTTACATCAATGTACTGTAGAACAGCAGTCAGGGCAAAACAATGGCCGTTTCCACCTCGTGTCATCTACCAAGTCATCCTGGTAGTCCTGGAGGTGGAGGAGTGCGTGTCCTGCCCAGTACATCACACACCAAAGCCTTTCACTCACCACCAGGGGAAAGCCCGGGGGAAGGGAAGCTGAGACTTGTATCACGTCAGAATCCAGCGACAGTAAATAAGCCTACTCATTCTTCCAACTCAACTTTCACTGGCTGACTGCCAACAATAAAAAGATAAATTATTCATGCAGATAGCCAGATTGTTAGACCAGTATGAGGTCAACGTGACTGAAAATATAACAGAATAGGAAATGACTGACCTCAATTCTAGAGTAGCTCACTCCGAGTCCACCGTAAACACAGCTAAGGCTGGCGTTGACGTTTTAAATGATCTTTAATGTTCCTTAACATGGAGAGTTCATGTGGAGGTTAACCACTATTACACAAATATACAGCCAGACACTCAGGTTTACAAAATGTCCGCCTTCTTCTTCTTCTATGTCTTTATAATGGCTGGAACACTGACAAGAGATGAGAATGACAGGCTTCTTCTGCCAGCGGTGATGGCCTTTAAATGAATGACCGTTCCGCTCACAATTACTACTTTGACAGTTTCCACTTGGTCGATGGTGAACAGGTTTTCTAAATTTCTCTGTTTATACTTCTGGGAAAGTTTAAACTTGTAACTTTCTCAGTCTTAGGCCTATATTATAAGCCTACAACAGTCGGGGGAATGAGACCAGAGCACGCACGCACGCCCGCATCGAACTGTGGACACAGAGGTTAAAACAATAAAAAGCTCTCTGGTTCCCTTTGCATGAATGTCAACTGCTGCAGGGAACAGAGAACAAGGAAGAAACGTCAAAAAAAAAATGTAAGATCACAATCCCAGGGTCGTACATGGCCCAGTCCGTGCAGCCAACCAAAACAAGCTGGTTACAAGCCCCAGAGCTTCCATCTCGCCTGCCCTTGTTCTCATTGGCCGTTGTCGGGGAAAACGGTAGCCAAGTCGCCCAGCGTGTTTCCTCCTCCAGAATTAATAAAGTTCTGTCTATGGATGCCAGAGAGGGGGAGACGAGCGTCCCTCGAGTGTGTATGTGTGCGCGCGCATGTTCTTTTCTGCTGCCAGGCTGACCACCAAACACACACTGGAGCAGGGGGGGGGGGGGGGGGGGGGGGCTTTTTAAAACTAAGCCAAGCAGGTCATTGAGGCCTGTGTATCCTGGTATGGTGCAACTTTCAAGAGAAAGCAGGAAGAGAAAGCAGCAACGCAGAATTCCATCAAATTCTAAATCAGCAGAGATGGCCTCTATACCATAGACACGAGTCATCAACAGAAAGGGCTGCGCTTTCTTTCATGGAGGAGTCGCTACTGACAGACCTCCACTAGACAGCCTCTACCGAGCAGCTACCAGACAGCCTCTGCCGAGCAGCTACCAGACAGCCTCTGCCGAGCAGCTACCAGACATCCTCTGCCAGACAGCCTCTGCCGAGCAGCTACCAGACAGCCTCTGCCGAGCAGCTACCAGGCAGCCTCTGCCAGACAGCCTCTGCCGAGCAGCTACCAGACAGCCTCTGCCGAGCAGCTACCAGACAGCCTCTGCCAGACAGCCTCTGCCGAGCAGCTACCAGACAGCCTCTGCCGAGCAGCTACCAGACAGCCTCTGCCGAGCAGCTACCAGACAGCCTCTGCCGAGCAGCTACCAGACAGCCTCTGCCGAGCAGCTACCAGACAGCCTCTGCCGAGCAGCTACCAGACAGCCTCTACCAGACAGCCTCTACCGAGCAGCTACCAGACAGCCTCTACCAAGTGCTGCATAAACCTTACTCTAAATTCTGTTGGGGAACTCCCCATCTGAGGTCCTGTGTGGTTTCTCCATCTCCTGTACCCAGTAGCTTATTGCTAATAAGAGACTAGCCTGCTACAGTAAACTGGCATCTGTGCAGACGTCAGCTGCCTCGGAGGTTTACAGAACGCTGCAATACTGTAAATAAATCACTTCTTAAAATGATCCTTTCTGGCTAAAAACATCCGTTAAGTTTTCCAGGGTTTCATACCGCTACTCCCCAGACTGGGCAGAGTACAGTAGTTTATCCAGATGGCTGCTGTTTGTAATGCCTGGCATGGCTTCATACGGGCCTGTGTGTGATCTTACCCTCTCGTTACCCTGTGTGTGATCTTACCCTCTCGTTACCCTGTTTTTACCCTGCTGTAAAGGCCCAGGTCAGGTTGTTGTAATGCAAAAGGGACTAGTTTAAAAGCAAATCTACAGATCAATGTCATAGGTTTTTTATGTACACAAACGTGCATGTATACACGTCACACACACACGTGCGTGCACACAACTTACCGTCTGTTTGAAGAAGTCCCTCTCCTCCAGGGTGAGTGTGTCTGCCTTAGCGATGACAGGGACTATGTTGACCACTTTACTCAGACGACTCATAAACTCCACATCCAGAGGCCTCAGACTGGAGAGAGACAACATGGAGGGAGAAAGATGTTAATATGATAACTTCAAGAGTAAAGGAGATCTTTTCTGATCAAATCAAACTTTATTTGCCACATGCGCAGAATACAACAGGTGTAGTAGACCTTAGTGAAATGCTTACTTACAAGCCCTTAACCAACAATGCGTTAAGAAGTTAAGAAGAAAAATGTATTAAGTAAAAAATAGATGAGTAGAAAGATGTTAAATAAAAGTAACAAATAATTAAACAGCAGCAGTAAAATAACAATAGCGAGGCTATATACAGGGGATACCCGTACAGAGTCAATGTGCGGGGGCACCGGTTAGTCAAGGTAATTGAGGTAATATGTACATGTAGGTAGAGTTAAAGTGACTATGCATAGATAATAAACAAAGAGTAGCATGCATCGTAAAAGAGGGGTCTGGGTAGCCCTTTGATTAGCTGTTCAGGAGTGTTATGGCTTGGGGATAGAAGCTGTTAAGAAGCGTTTTGGACTTGCACTCCCGTACCTCTTGCCGTGCGGTAGCAGAGAGAACAGTCTATGACTAGGGTGGCTGGCGTCTTTGACAATTTATAAGGCCTTCCTCTGACACCGCCTGGTATAGAGGTCCTGGATGGCGGGAAGCTTGTCCCCACGCACTACCCTCTGTAGTGCCTTGTGTTCCGAGGCTGAGCGGTTGCCATACCAGGCAGCAATGCAACCAGTTCAGGATGCTCTCGATGGTGCAGCTGTAGAACCTTTTGAGGATCTCAGGACCCATGCCAAATCTTTTCAGTCTCCTGAGGGGGAATAGGCTTTGTCGTGCCCTCTTCACAACTGTCTTGGTGTGTTTGGACCATGATAGTTTGTTGGTGATGTGGACACCAAGGAACTTGAGGTTCTCAACCTGCAGCCCTGTCGATGAGAATGGGGGCGTGCTCGGTCCTCCTTTTCCAGTAGTCCACAATCATCTCCTTGGTCTTGATCACATTGAGGGAGAGGTTGTTGTCCTGGCACCACACTGCCAGTTCTCTGACCTCCTCCCTATAGGCTGTCTCATTGTTGTTGGTGATCAGGCCTACCACTGTTGTGTCATCTGCAAACTTAATGATGGTGTTGGAGTCATGCCTGGCCATGCAGTCATGAGTGAACAGGGAGTACAGGAGGGGACTGAGCACGCACCCATGAGGGGCACCCGTGTTGAGGATCAGCGTGGCGGATTACCTACCCTTACCACCTGGGGGCAGCCTGTCAGGAAGTCCAGGATCCAGTTGCAGATGGAGGTGTTTAGTCCCAGGGTACTTAGCTTAGTGATGAGCTTTGAGGGCACTATTGTGTTGAACGCTGAGCTGTAGTCAATGAATAGCATTCTCACATAATTGTTCCTTTTGTCCAGGTGTGAAAGGGCAGTGTGGAGCGCAATAGAGATTACATATTCTGTGGATCTGTTGGGGCAGTATGCAAATTGGAGTGGGTCTAGAGTTTCTTGGATAATGGTATTGATGTGAGCCATGACCAGCCTTTCAAAGCACTTCATGGCTACAGACGTGAGAGCTACGGGTCGGTAGTCATTTAGGCAGGTTACCTTAGTGTTGGGCACAGGGACTATGGTGGTCTGCTTGAAACATGTTGGTATTACAGACTCTGTCAGGGACAGGTTGAAAATGTCAGTGAAGACACTTGCCAGTTGGTCAGCGCATGCTCGGAGTACACGTCCTGGTAATCCGTCTGGCCCCACAGCCTAGTGTATGTCGACCTGTTTAAAGGTCTTACTCACATCGGCTACGGAGAGTGTGATCACACAGTCGTCTGGAACACTGATGCTCTCATGTTACTTGCCTCGAAGCGAGCATAGAAGTAATTTAGCTTGTTTGGTATGCTCGTGACACTGGGCAGCTTGCGGCTGTGCTTCCCTTTGTAGTCTGTAATAGTTTGCAAGCCCTGCCACATCCGACGAGCTTCGGTGCCGGTGTAGTACGATTCAACCTTAATCCTGTATTGATGCTTTGCCTGTTTGATGGTTCGTTGGAGGGCATAGCAGGTTCTCTTATAAGCTTCCGGGTTACAGTCCTGCTCCTTGAAAGCGGCAGCTATACCCTTTAGCGCAGTGCAGATGTTGCCTGTAATCCATGGCTTCTGGTTGGGGTATGTACGTACAGTCACTGTGGGAACAACTTCATCAATGCACTTATTGATGATGCCAGTGACTGATGTGGTGTACTCCTCAATGACATCACAAGAATCCCGGAACATGTTCCAGTCTGTGCTAGCAAAACAGTCCTGTAGCTTAGCTTGGTAGGTTATATTGTAATGCAGCACTGTGGCATAATTGCAAACATGTCCAAAACTTTTATTCAATCACAACGGACATATGATAAAGCAGTTGTGATGTTATGAGACAGATATACCACTAGGGGGCAATGATGGTCCATTGTCTATTATTTTCTGAACGATGACAATGCGATTGTGCAGCAGTGTGCCAGTATTTCAGCATCTCAAATTTAAAAGACAAATCTTTCCAAGGTTTAACACAAAATGGTTAAGAACTGAAACTGATATAAGCCTGCATATATAAAGGTCCGCTCAAGATTTGTCATGGATGGCAGTTTTAGGAGGTAAAATGTGGGGATAATGCAATTGAATACATATCTATATTGAGCATCATGTGATGAGAGATATTGTCCTCAGCTGACCCCTCACACAAAGCTTGTGCATCCTACTCCCAAATTGTCAAGTCTTCGAGCTTCTCTACTCTCCTCCTATAAACCTCTCTTCCCCATCTCTTTCTGTCCTGCATACACTCTCCTATCTGTTCTCTATCAGAGGGGAATGCATGAGAATGTTCAGGCTATAGCTAGTCTGGCAGGACCTCTGGTTGTTCTGTGTGTCTACATTCTGAAATACACAGTTTCACATTCATTTATTCAACATTGAAAATATGAATATCTAAACACTACCCTTTTTGATGTTGTTCCTTTTAAGACTCATCGTTGGGAACACTACTCTCTACAAGTACATCACATTTACAGAGTGGGCTCTCTGCTCATTCTGAATTTCTGAAAATTGTATGAGCACCACCATCGCTGGCCTGGCAGTGCCTCCTCCTCCTCCTTATACGCTCCCTCTCTTTTCCCCCCCAATCTCTTTTCACCCACTCTTTATTTTTCCCAAATCTCTTTCTTATGGTATCACCACTCTCTGCATGGCTGGCAGTAGTGCCTCTGGTTGTTCCCCTCTCCAGCTCCTCCTTCTGCTATCCTCTCCCCTCCAATTATCCCAGCCATGCTGGGTCACCCTGGTTCACAGACCTGGGGCAGCTGGAGTATAGAGGGGCCACCTCAGGAGAGAGGAGATGCATGCACACTGAACGGGGCGGGAACAGAACACTACACGTGTCAATATACGTCATACTACCCTCCAAGGGTGTCCGAGAGAGACCCACGTGACACGGTAAGAGAGAGAGCGAGGAGCGAGAGGGCGAGGAGCGAGAGAGGGGGAGACAGAGACCAACAGAGAGACAGAGAACAACACTTCATGGTAAAGGGAAAGAAAAAGGAGTGTGAGAGATCCCCCTCATAGGTCAATGATCCCTTGCTGCAGCTCTCCTTGGCTCCACCTATAATTTGATCTCCTGTCCCCTCAGGAATCGTGACCTCAGCTTTGTGGACTGTAAGTCAGGCACACATGTGTTTCAGGTGCATCAGTGGTATGTAGGCCTACTGTACACTGTACACAGGTCTGTAAATACATACCGTAGATGTTCGACTATGAAAATGTTCACACGCTTTGGAACAAATAGATGAGACCCGAGGTTCAAATTGACACACAGCACATGTGAATCACATATCGGTCAACACACACGCACATACCACAGATAGACATGCACATGTGCACACACACAACATAGCTATACTCCAGTTCTTCACTTAAATGGGAAATTATCAACAAAAAGGTCAACACACACAAAATGCACTCCTACACACTAAACATATGTACTGTACACAGAGAGACGCCATATGCTCAAATTCTCCACTTCAAAAAAGGAAATAGTCAACATGGTAGCTGTGTCTGCAGAGGGAGGGCTGAGCGGTCACTGCTAACTCTCTGAAAGCAGTTCTGTGGTCAAAATGGAAGCAACCATGTAGAGGAAGGGGGGGTGACCGCACCGTGCACTGCTCTCTTCCCTCCACTTTCTCTGATGCCTTTAAAATCCCCTCACGGGTCAAGCGAGTCCAAGTGCAACGTTGCCTGGCGTAAACGTGGGATACCCTGGTAGTTCTCAAAGAAAGCATCCTTCATGGGGTAACAAGAGGACAGCCTAGAGGGAAGGAGTGCGGTCAACCATTCAGTCAACGACTGCTATGCACTTCCATTGACTACAGGTTCGACCAAAATGGCATCCTATTCCTGATATAGAGCACTACTTTTGGCCATAGCCCACAGAGCATAAGGTGCCATTTGGGACGCATCCTACGTCGATGGAAAACCGGTCGAGCTACTAAAAGAGACCTTGAAGCAAATTGCTGACACTTAAAGTACTCCTACTAACCCAAGGCCTAATACCTTCAAATTGAAGTTTGACAATAAAAAGAGCCACAACCATTGGGCTATAAAACTTGATGTCTCTGCTATTATTTGGTGATATGGGATACCAGTATTACTTAATATTCAGCCTAGTGTCCGTTACGGACATAATGGCACCAAAGCATGGAGCTGTCCTAGACACATGGGTGGGTTCATTCCCAAATGGCATCCTAATCCCTATGTAGTTCCCTACTTTTGACCAGAGACATAGGGGCCCTGGTCAATAGTAGTGGACTAAATAGGTAACAGGGGGTCATTTGTTACGAAGCCATGGCCTTGGCATGGTGTGTTAGTAATTGGTTCCAGGCTCTTGTAGCAGACCTCAACCATAGAGAAGTCATTTGTGAGAGCAGTGAAGAGGAGAGAAGAACGGGAGTTGGGAGAATAGTTCCAGAACTTTGAGCCAGGTTCAACCCACAGTCAGATCTATAGTGCTGTAAGAACACCAGGGTTTCATCCTTAGATTGTCCTGTAGAGGAGCATTGGCTACTCAACACATTATTAGTGTCTCTTCCCCCAGCCCCTGTCGTCCCATCTGCTTTTGCTGACAGTGTGTGTGTGTGTGTGTGTGTGTGTGTTTTATGCATCCCTATGCCGGTTGCTTGTGTTCTCTAGCCCAGTGCCAGGTTGTAGCTTCAGCCCCACAGTGAGTGGTGGTGAGTGGAGGGGTAGGACTTCCTCGTTATGCTCCTGCTCTGAAGTCTCCTGGTGGCAGTAAAGAAGATCCTACTTACTGCTCCCCCCGTTCCCAGTCCTGATTAAGAGGTCCCTAGAGGGGACAGGTGCTTGGAAGTTTCCAAGAGAGCATGTTTGGGGGGGTGGGGCGCACTCGAGGTCAAGGGGGTGAGAGAGGGAGGGGATTGGCAGGGGAAGAGAGGCATTTTTGCTTTTGGGACGAGAGAGGACGAGGGAAAAAGCCTTGGCTCGTGCTTTGCGAAAGAGGGTCTGGACAATGCACTGACTGTAGAGCTGCCACATAGGCAGCACACACACACACACACACACACACACACACACACACACACACACACACACACACACACACACACACACACACACACACACACACTTTGCAGCTGTGGTGTCATAAGGAGGAGGTGAGAGTGTGCGTCAAACAGTGGGATCCACACACTCAATACACTCCAGAGAATAACTAGTGGACAAACAGCCACCTGGGTGTTTAAAACTATTCTGTTAGTAATGCAAACACGTCTAGAAGACTGCAGGACCTTGACAGAATCTTTACATGCTCTGAGACATCCTGAAGCCACTTAACGATTTCCCCGTCGATTAGAATAAAATGCTTTTAACTTTGCATGAATGTCTAGGATTTTGATGTTTATATTTCAGTTAGTTAATATGAAGTAATTCTCAAAAATGTACCATGGTCGCGGTTCCTGGTCAAATATACAAATGTATCCTAAACGCTTTGTCGTACATACATGGTCTTAGTCTCCATGGCACTCACTGTTTGCTTTCACAGTCTATACGATTGGGTACTATAGCATCTGCAGTCAAAGGGAGTCTTTGTGAAACCTGATTCCCAAAGCGATACCTCCGAGTCTCGGTGGACGAGATGACGTCTACAAGTGGTCGAAAGAAAAGGGGGGCAGTGTAGAGGAAGTGGTGAAGTCCCAGACAAACAGTGTGTGTGTGTGTGTGTGTGTGTGTGTGTGTGTGTGTGTGAGTGAGAGAGAGAGCGCGTGTGAGTGTCCATAACGCACCAGTGTCCAGTAGGTGGTATGAAGTACATGCAGCAGTGAACCCGTGAGTCTGGGATCCTCTTCTTCCTGTTGATGTTGATCTCCTCCTGCAGGTACTGCTCATACTGGTCATTGATGAACTTCATGATTGGCTGCCAGCTGTTGGGGGGTGGGGGCACATGGGAAATGGAGTTCACAGACAGGCGACGACACAGTCATTCACTCTGTGGTAGGGATAAAAAAAAAACTACAACTCACCAGTTCTCGTTGTTGATGTGGTCCCCAAAGCCGGGAGTGTCGATTACCGTTAGTTTCATCCTCACGCCCTTCTCTTCGATATCTAGACAGAGAGACACAGGAGAAATCCATGACATGTATTACATTGTTAAATGTATACTGATTACCACAGATCCGTATGTGTGTATGCGTGTGTGGTGTGTGTGTGTTACCGTGACTGATGGACTTGATCTCGATGGTCTTGGGGATCCTCTCCTCGGGGGTGGACACCACAGACTTCCTGCTGACCTTAGACTTGAACAGGGTGTTCATCAGGGTTGACTTCCCCAGACCACTCTGACCTGTTAGAGACCAACATAGGGGGTGAACTCTAGGTCTGGACACACATAAAAACAGAGGGGCTTCTCCTCATCCGTGAGCCTCTTCTCACCTGTCGTGAATGTACAATAGCTTTCCTGACTCTGAACAGACCCCCTACACACAAGTTATGTGAAAGACGAGACAGACATTCCAGCCTGCTGTGGGGTCATTCCAGCCTGCTGTGGGGTCATTCCAGCCTGCTGTGGGGTCATTCCAGCCTGCTGTGGGGTCATTCCAGCCTGCTGTAGGGCTAGAGGACAGATGGACCGGCCACACACTCCTCACCAAGACCCAGATGAGGACTGGACACCCCTCAGAGCCTGGTTCCTCTCTAGGTTTCTTCCTAGGTTCCTGCCTTTCTAGGGAGTTTTTCCTAGCCACTGTGCTTCTACATCTGCATTGCTTGCTGTTTGGGGTTTTAGTCTGGGTTGCTGTATAAGCACTTTGTGACAACTGCTGATGTAAAAAGAGCTTTATAAATACATTTGATTGATTCCTCTACCACCCCATAGGCCTCCATTAGCAGCAGGCCTGACAGTGGGCATCGGCAGCCCAGCCGTGCAGCTTAATTAACCTTTATGCATCGGGGACACTGCTGCGGTCTAAGGGGCTTTAGGGCTGGGATTAGGGTAATACATCTCACAGAGAGGCCTTACGAGTCTGATTTACATCTCCACTGACCTTTCACACAATGCCTTTAGAGAGGGACAGAGAGTGCTGCTGCTGTGTCAAACTCCCCCCCATGGGTGCACGTTTTGGTTTTTGCCCGAGCACATCACAGCTGATTGAAATAATCAACGTTTTATGACGGAGTTGGTTATTTGAATCAGCTGTGTAGTGCCAGGGCAAAAAACTCAATTGTGCACCCAGAGGGGGCCCCAGGACCGAGTTTGGGGGAGACGGTCATAGAGAGAGCCAAAACGGCCACTTCAAAAACCAATCAGAGTTAGGCATTTCTACAGTAGTTCAACGACTTCACATCAAGTTTGACCCTGGATACTGTAGGTCATTGGATCAACTATATCCCTGTTTTTACAACCTTATCAAATGTCTTCTTTATCTTAAACCATCAGGGCTTGATGGACAGGTCCTATATCTATATACGGACAGATAGGGATGCATCAACAAGCAATAACACCACCCTCTATTCTAACCTGCCATTTATCATGTGATTCATGTCTCACACACCAATAGCCGCTATAACATGCATGCCCACTATTGCTCATGAACTATCCCATTCACTACAGGTCTGCCTTTCTCAGACGTTACCACTCCACTTCAAGTGGGCACACGTCTCTGATGTAGCGCTGACTGAATGCTGCTGCCCTTTGCCGAAAACAACTATGGGGATTGTGATGCATATCAATGACAGCGTGCCGACAAGAGAAAGATATAGCCTAGTCAGAGAATATGGAAGTCTGGCGTAAAAAAAAATGTATTGAATTGATCTTCCTATATGACGGAAATGAGAGAAAGTAATACTTTTATTTACAGCTAGTATGTATACAAAACACACTCCCGCAGGGCTCCTATACAAACATACTATGTGTGTGTGTGTGTCCGCGCGCTCTACTCTACCACCATCCCCTCTGACAGCCACGCAAACACAGAGACATCTAAGCTGGGAAGAGAGACTCGAGGTCCTTCAACATGCTCTTTGTAGCTTCAATCACCGTGGTAAAGTATAGGTAACTGCCAAAATAAAGGAAACACCAACATAAAGTGTCTTAATAGGACGCTGGGCCACCACGAGTCAAACAGCTTCAATGCAACTTTGCATAGATTCTACAAGTGTATGGAACTCTATTGGAGGGATGCGACACCATTCTTCCATGAGAAATTCCATCATTTGGTGTTTTGTTGATGGAAAACGCCGTCTCTGGCGCCACTGTTCAATTCGGTTGAGATCTGGTGACTGAGACGCGTGCGAGCTGTGGTGAGCTGAGGGCAGAGTGGAGTGTGCTAGAGCTTGTCACCATTAATGGGCATCATTACTCCATCTCTCTGCCTGATGTGACAGGTTAAAGGAAATACTCATAGCCTGTTATACATTAAAAAGTATTAGTAAGTTCATAGTATGTGAGGATCTTAAAACATCTAAGGTTAAAAAGATTATGCATTCTGTATTAGTTGATAGAGATTGATAACATTCATATAATTGTGTTAAAAAGTTAAAATCCATCAAGCGTACAAAGGGTAAGAATTGTAAAAGGAATGTGTAAACGTTATATTGATTACTTTATTTTGTGGTGCCTAATTGAAGGGGAAAAGTGTTAATCTGTGATCTACTAAATTGCTCTGGTCTCCACCCAAGTTCGCGGGGAAATCGCGGTCTTTTCCTTATTGCAGTAAAAGTTCTCAGTGAGGAAACAATACCGTATCATTCTCGTGATTATTTCTCCCCTTTTTCAGGGGTGTAACACTGACAGCTTTCTTCTCTACTGAAGGATGCATGCCACTATGTGTAGTGTGTACCAATCTCAGGAGCACTCGGGGTAAGGGTTCCCCAATGGGGTTTCAAGAACAAGCACTCACTCCAGGCTCATTTCCCAATGACAGTTTGACTTTGAAAACATTTAAATGCAGTGTATAGAAAAGTCTCTCTCTCTCTCTCTGGGGATGGGTGGATGTAACAGATGTGATGTTGAGAACGTGTGTGTGTGTGTGTGTTTTCACGTGTGTTTAAAACCATTCACTCACATCCATGATCTCAAAAGGGTGTGTGTTGCGCGCGTGTGTGTTTTGCTTGTGCGTGTTCACCGTTCAACAGCACTCACCGACGATCATGATGTTGAGCTCAAAGCCCTGTTTCATTGCCTTCCTCCTCATCTGCTCCAGGATGGCATCGATGCCCACGTAGCTGAAGTCGCCAGCGCCATGTGAAGCTCCCTTGGCAGGGGGTTGCGGATGTGGCGGGGTGGACATGTTGCTGTGGCTCGGCTTGACCTCTGACCCTGATAATGAGAGAGAGAGATCAGTGTTCAGCATGGAACATTTTATATAGGAGAGTTCCATGCTGACAAACATCATGATAAATCTTTTCCATCTCACTCGTCACTGTAGCTGCTGATCAAGTAGATATCACGACAGTTCACTGAATCCCAGCTGGTTATATCAAACTGTACTGAACTCAAACTACACCGGACAAATGTAACTTATCAAAACTGATTCTACACAACGGTAGTGGCATGTTTGGTGAATAATATATGCTATGGGTATCACGGTTAACAACTCCACCTCACACAATAATTCAGACTCTTAACAAGAGTCCAACTGTAGCCACAGGACAAGACACTCATACACCAACACAAAACATCGCATGAAATGACTCAGAACCCCCCCCCCCCCCCCCTTACCCAACCGTCTTAAAATAGACAAACACGGATCCCCGAGGAATTAAACTGAGTGAGGCAGCCAACAACCTGTAGACTACAGCCCAATAAATTACACACAGAACAGCAGACAAAAACACGTCCGCTCCCAACGTCACAGAAATCTGAAGACGTACATGCGTGTGTTATGGTGAACAACGGTGGCAAGCTGCAGCTGTAAAGTGGATGTAGTACTCACAATATTTCAAACTACAAAAAAAAAAAAAAAAGGTACACAGACTCGTGTTGTAGAATAGTAGCAGTTACAAGTTACCACTCACCTGAGTGAGTGACTGGGAGGCAGGTAGATGGAAAGTGCAGTCTACAGTGAAGTAGACCTAAAACGGTTCAAAGTTGTAGAAGAGAAGGTATGACTGCCTGTTGTAGCAAGGCTAACTGACAAAGCGGTGTCTGGATGAGCCTACTGAACAGACAACAAGCTACTTTCAACTGACACACACACACACACACACACACACACACACACACACACACACACACACACACACACACACACACACACACGTTAGCTCCGGTGTGGTGGGAGGAGACAGTTGGGTGTTTTTCCCTTTTGACAGCGTGCTGTGGCATCATCTACTGCTCGTGGTCTACAGACACTCCAAACCACAGACAGAGACATATCACAGCCACTAAAAATGGCTGTGAATGAATTCAAACATGCGATCAGAAGATCTACAGACAAACTTCAAGACGTATGTCCATACTGTAAACACGGATCACTATGAACGTACTCCAGATACGGGGAACCGTGGCTGTCGTTTCCAGTGCTTTACATTCTAGTACACTCGCAGTAGGAGAGAAAGTAGAACTCCCTTTTTGAGTTTGACAACGTCAGCTCTAGCTGTCTGTGACATGTCATTGTAACCACCTCACCCTGCTCCTTGTAGCTGTGTGCCTGTCGACCTGATGAATATGGACGAGCATCAACAGCCATATCTGTCTTTACAGTGAAATCTTTACCGCAGTCTCCGGGTTTCCTGTTCATCACACAAGCATCCACATCCTCTCGCTTTAGCACGCTGGGTCTGATGATTCAAGTGTTGCGTTTTGTTCCACCTTGCACACAGGAAGTCATTGTCACACTGCACCTTATTTCCTGTCCATGTCTGATAACGACAATTGTGAGCATGCCCATAAAACATGCTGCCTCAGATCTGACACTAAACTCAACGCCATGTATAGAAACTTCTCCGATGGCTTTCTACACAATACGTAACCATTTTGTGGAACCATTACAGTAGGAGCTTTCTTTTATTTGGACTAGGAAGGCCTAGACTTTCCACAAGGAAGCCCTGGGAAAAGTGCTGCTAATAAACTTTTAATAAAGAGTGCAACCGACTGCTCTATCGGAGCTAGAATTTCAGTGCCAAACGGGACCCTCGCCCAGTAACTACCACACACGAATCACCCACACGCCCTTCCCACCCACACACCCTTCCAAACCCACACCCCAGAATGTAGGACTCCCAGTAGAATATCTGAACGCCTGGGAATCTCTGAACTGAATGCCCTTTTCTTATCCATTAATAGTCAGAGTGAGACAACACAATAGAAGAGAATGAGTAGGTGGTGCCGGTTGGGTTGGACCACACCTTCACTAGCCAGTATCTGTGTGGAGCTGCAGTCTCGACCTTCGGTTTCCCAGACCCGGTGATGATTGATGGAGGCTAAGATACCACAGAGCGGCTTGGCTGAAACGTCCTGGGAACATGAACTTCATAGAAGTAAAAGCCGTGCCTCTTTACCGTCATCAATCAACACATATCACCGTCAGAGTATTGGGTTTTGTTTTTATATTCCCTCAACCGGCAAAGGACTCGTCAACTTCTTTACGCGCCTCCATTAAGCTCACATTAAACATTCGATCAAATGGGGAAATGTGAATTCATTGCTCGGATGAAACCGCATTAGCCCCTACTGTATGTAAGAGCAGATGTGCGGTGCTGCTATCCCTGTTGAACAGACAATCCCCTGTAGTGGGAATAAGATGCAGAAGTACACACAGAGTGCTCATTTGATGTTAAAGGGGGAGGGAAAGCATGACACAATGGCATGTACAGGGGCTTTGTTGATGTTGTGGTGCCTGCCTGCCTGCCATTGCTGGTTTGCCTCTGAATCTAAACAGGGTTGGTTCTGGTCGGGATCTGGATGGGAGACCAGATGCTGCTGGAAGTGGTGTTGGAGGGCCAGTAGGAGGCACTCTTTCCTATGGTCTAAAAAAAAACAATAATATCCCAATGCCCCAGGGCAGTGATTGGGGACATTGCCCTGTGTAGGGTGCTGTCTTAAATAAAAAATACATTTTTTTCTTCAGATGGGACGTTAAATGGGTGTCCTGACTCTCTGTGGTCACTAAAGATCCCATGGTACTTATCGTAAGAGTAGGGGTGTTAACCCTGGTGTCCTGGCTAAAATCCCAATCTGGCCCTCATACCATCATGGCCACCTAATCATCCCTAGCTTCTAATTGGCTCATTCATCCCCCCTCCTCTCCCCTGTAACTATTCCCCAGGTCATTGCCATAAATTAGATGTGTACAGTCAACTTATCTGGTAAAATAAGGGTTAACTAAAATAAATAAAAAAGAGTAAGGAAGTGCAGGAAGCAGCCTCTAAGAAAGAGACAGGATATAAACCAGCACTAATGACATATTAAGGGTCTATCAGCCATCCCACCCCTGGGTACCACAATGCCAGCTCCCCCTGTGCCATCTGATGGGTAACTTCTGTGTACACACACACACACACACACACACACACACACACACACACACACAAAGGAGAAAAAAGGGTGCTGATGGCAGTAACTTTACTCAGGCCTGAGAATCTGCTGTCTGAATTCTTTGTTCCTGTTTGACTGGCACAACAGATGAGAACAATCAGTTTCACTCTCCTCAACAGTGATCACTGATCAAATCAAATTTTATTGGGTCAAATACACGTTATTGCGGGTGTAGCGAAATGCTTGTGTTTCTAGCTCCAACAGTGCAGTGTTATCTAACAAGTAATATCTTACAATTTCACAACAATACACACAAATCTAAAGTAAAGGAATGGGAATTAATGTCCACTTCTCATCTCTAGCCTAGTCTGGCCATAGGCCTAGCCAGAAACATGTCACCTTCCAAGGACCCTTCCTCATCATTTATGAGCTACAAGAAAAACAACATTGGCCTTTGAAGATCCAATTGGCGTTTGAGGATCCAGGCTTTTATAGAAAGCCTCGCCTTCCTTTTATGAGTCAGAATAGCGGCCAGGCATAAACATTGTTCTACAGAGCACTGGTAGCCTTTGAAGCCTGCTGGGTCTCTGGCTGAATCACCTGATTAAAACTGACCAGTGAAACTATGACTACTACACATTCTAAACTTAGCTAACGGTAATGACCCTAATTTGATGTGAAGCCTCCTTCAATACACGCTGCATCCAAACTGAAGACGAAGGGCCCCTAAGCCCAACAAAGCAGCTGTTGCTTATTCAAACGAAGTAAGATATTTGACCTGTAAAAACACGTGCCTAGCTGACCCCAGAATGAACCCTCAAACACAACATCAAAGTATTTGTTCCACTTGTTAACACTTCAAACTGACTACCAAACACAGTGTTTACCAGAACTCTGAAAACAGACAACTGTTACGACTGGGGTTGAAAAAAGGCTAACTGACATTTCTGACTTGTGTGACAAGAGATTTAAGTATTAAGGGAAAGCATGTGGAGCTTTTCTGAAGCTGAGTTTAAAGGTTCAGTCCATTCTCATTTTCCTTGCATGGATAAATAAATAAATGGATGGATGAGACCCTAACAGCTGCTGTTTCCAGACTCCACATCTAGATTTGTGCCATTGAGAACTACCTCTGATTCATCTAAACGCTGGTTCGTTACACTCATCCTAGATCAATGTGGACACCCAGCACCTTGGTCAAATGAGGAGGATTCTACACTGCTCAAAAAAATAAAGGGAACACTAAAATAACACATCCTAGATCTGAATGAATGAAATAATCTTATTAAATAATTTTATCTTTACATAGTTGAATGTGCTGACAACAAAATCACACAAAAATAATCAATGGAAATCCAATTTATCAACCCATGGAGGTCTGGATTTGGAGTCACACTCAAAATTAAAGTGGAAAACCACACTACAGGCTGATCCAACTTTGATGTAATGTCCTTAAAACAAGTCAAAATGAGGCTCAGTAGTGTGTGTGGCCTCCACGTGCCTGTATGACCTCCCTACAACGCCTGGGCATGCTCCTGATGAGGTGGCGGATGGTCTACTGAGGGATCTCCTCCCAGACCTGGACTAAAGCATCCGCCAACTCCTGGACAGTCTGTGGTGCAACGTGGCGTTGGTGGATGGAGCGAGACATGATGTCAAATGTGCTCAATTGGATTCAGGTCTGGGGAACGGGCGGGCCAGTCCATAGCATCAATGCCTTCCTCTTGCAGGAACTGCTGACACACTCCAGCCACATGAGGTCTAGCAATGTCTTGCATTAGGAGGAACCCAGGGCCAACCGCACCAGCATATGGTCTCACAAGGGGTCTGAGGATCTCATCTCGGTACCTAATGGCAGTCAGGCTACCTCTGGCGAGCACATGGAGGGCTGTGCGGCCCCCCAAAGAAATGCCACCCCACACCATGACTGACCCACCGCCAAACCGGTCATGCTGGAGGATTTTGCAGGCAGCAGAACGTTCTCCACGGCGTCTCCAGACTGTCACATGTGCTCAGTGTGAACCTGCTTTCATCTGTGAAGAGCACAGGGTGCCAGTGGCGAATTTGCCAATCTTGGTGTTCTCTGGCAAATGCCAAACGTCCTGCACGGTGTTGGGCTGTAAGCACAACCCCCACCTGTGGATGTCGGGCCCTCATATCACCCTCATGGAGTCTGTTTCTGACCATTTGAGCAGACACATGCACATTTGTGGCCTGCTGGAGGTCATTTTGCAGGGCTCTGGCAGTGCTCCTCCTGCTCCTCCTTGCACAAAGGCGGAGGTAGCGGTCCTGCTGCTGGGTTGTTGCCCTCCTACGGCCTCCTCCACGTCTCCTGATGTACTGGCCTGTCTCCTGGTAGCGCCTCCATGCTCTGGACACTACGCTAACAGACACAGCAAACCTTCTTGCCACAGCTTGCATTGATGTGCCATCCTGGATGAGCTGCACTACCTGAGCCACTTGTGTGGGTTGTAGACTCCGTCTCATGCTACCACTAGAGTGAGAGCACCGCCAGCATTCAAAAGTGACCAAAACATCAGCCAGGAAGCATAGGAACTGAGAAGTGGTCTGTGGTTACCACCTGCAGAACCACTCCTTTATTGGGGGTGTCTTGCTAATTGCCTATAATTTCCACCTGTTGTCTATTCCATTTGTACAACAGCATGTGAAATTTATTGTCAATCAGTGTTGCTTCCTAAGTGGACAGTTTGATTTCACAGAAGTGTGATTGACTTGGAGTTACATTGTGTTGTTTAAGTGTTCCCTTTATTTTTTTGAGCAGTGTATTTAGAAGACATGAACGAATAAGGGTGGAAATAAGATGTTTAGAAGTTCTTGTGGAACGAAGTGGTTGAGATCTGAATGTTGAAAGCGAATTATGCTACACGGTATCATAGGGGACTGCATTGGGTGCCACATCTAACCTCTCTACTGCCATGTATAATGAATATGGGCTTACACAGAGATACGTAAATCAGTGTTCTCTAGTAAAGATTGAGCTACATCTTTCAACCCCATACGTGAGGTTTCAGGCTCAGTGGTAGATTCACAGTTTCCTGTTTGTCAGTAGAGACACAACGGAAGAGGCCTAGACGAGACAGCGAAAGAGTCATCAATGAGAAATGTATCAACTCATATGCCACCTGAAGACTATAAAAGTCAACATGTTAAAAAAAGAAAAAAAGGAAGAAGAAAAAAATAGCACGTTGATTCATTTCAAATGACAACTACACTGACCATTTCAAGATCTTTAACAGGGAATTTTGGCGATTATGTTACTCATGTCAGCTGACAGCAGTGTTGTACTAGTACTACTATAGCGTATCAAACCACAAACCATCTTAAAAATGCACAGCCACCACATTCCCCACTCCCCTCAAGGGTTGGGGTCAATTCCAATTCAGTCAGTAATCCAGTCAGTAAACTGAAATTCGAATTCTCCTCGTTGCAAAAAAAGCAATTCCCTTACCCTACATGCACCCTGTGCTCCTGGCCAGCCAACACGGTGTTCCCAAAGGAATGTTCTCTCTCTCCGGGAATCTCTCCCACATCCCATTCGCATACAATCTGCACCGGAGGATCCCTTACTGATTTACATGCAGCCATAACCAAATATTGTTCATTCTGACATTCATAATATCAGGCACATCCTGACCCAAATACAATATTCAAGGAGTGTAATTCATATTTAATTCAAACATGTTTGTAGCGTTATGAGACAATAGGTTGGTTGTTTGCAGAGATGTGCTTTCGGTTTGTTTTGGTTTCGATATATTAAATAATTCAATTTGGCGGAACTTTATTCAAAACGTGTTAACTCCAGAACCTTTCCAATTTAAACCACAACCTCTTTAGTTGCCTTTCTGTTGTGTTTTTTTTCTTCTCCGTTCTTTGAGGCAAATCCAACCTTTGATGATACCAGAACTCTGGATACCACAGAGAAGGGAAACATGGATGAGCAAGACCAGGACAATGATTCCTCTCATGCACAACGTGTAACTTGGCCTGATGTTGGGCCACGCTGTTTGAATTGTGTGGTCAATGATTGAGCTGGTCCATCTGGGACTGGTCTGTTGGAGAGAAAGAGAGAGCTCTGGACCAGGACCACATGTCCTCGTCTCTTCACAAGACAACGGGTCATAAAGAATGAGAACTCCAGCACCAGTCTTCCAATCCAGTTTGAAGGTCTCTGGACTTCTGAGGAGATCACACCAGTTAAGCTGCTTCCTCATAACTGGTGCAACACACATTGTGACAGATCCTATTTGCATGGCTCAGATAAGAGACAGTCTATGCCTTCTTTTCAACGCTTTAGCACATGGATGCCAAGGATGTCATGCCTCTCCGTTTGGGCTTTGGGAGGACGCCTAGGCAACATCCGCTTCTTGGTCACACACCGTTACTGATCTACTTAATAACACAGACTGCTCTTTTAAAGTCCCAGTTCCTAGGGGGTGACCTTGTGTCCCAGTAGCCTGGTCCCAGATCTGTTTGTTCCATCTTGCCAACTCCATTTGTGTTAATGTCACACCAGGACTTGGAGTTGGCAAGACAGCACAAACAGATCTGGGATCAGGCTAGGGTTTCAGCCCTGTACCGACCAAATGGTCACTCTCTCTCTTCCCCCCTCCATCTCTCTCGCTCACCTCCTCTTTCCCCTCTTTTACAGGAGATGACATTTCCATAGCTTTGGCGTCTCTCTCTCATTAAGATTTATGCCTTCTGCTGTCTTGAGCAGATATGTGGATGGTAGGATTACATGGGGCAGTGTGGGAGAGGGCTGGCGGACAGGCACGGCAGGATGGCACCGGATCCTACTACTGGACATAGAGCAATAGTGACTACTGCAATAGGAGCAACTCACCCTCTGTATAGCTTACTGTACAAGACACGCATGCAAGAGGCATTCTAGAATACATAGAGTACAGTATTGTAAAGTCATTTACAAAAGTTCAATCAGGAAGGCTGGTCTGAATGCTGGTTTAACTTCAAGCAGCATAACATAATTCACTCTGTTTCCCATTATTCGGGCATCGTGGGAATGAATACAAATGTATCATCATCCGCATAGCATTTTGTTCTGCTCTTCCTATTAGCCATGTGTGGAATGTCTTTCACCTGCTTACCTTATAGCCTATAAGCGTGGCACAATAATGCTCATTCCACATGCTTGCAAATTTAACCTACAGGCTCACTCTTGGGCAATTTAACCTACGGCTGGGTTCACTCTTGGCAATGATCACTTTCCTCTCTCTCAACAAAGGGGTGTAAATGGGATGTATTTGTCAACTTACCAATGTTCTCTCAGTTCCTGTTTTTCAGCAGCAGTTTGACAACCGTCCACCTCCCCACCACCACCAGCTATAATAACCTTCAGGCCCGTCTTTGGAACTCCTTTCTGGGTTCCAGCTGAACAGCAAAGGGCTACCGGTCATCGGCATCTGGCTCAGAGACGAGGCCATACCCCAAACTCTTTAATAACATTCCATCTCTGCTGTTGTATCAGTTAGACCTGTACTTGATTGAATTCGGATATCAAGAAACATTACAATTGTAAGGTAGGAGATTATCTGGTCACTAGTCCTGTTTGGTTAAACCCATGCTGTGTACTGTAAAAGTCCTCAAGCAGAAAAGAGTGGAGGGTAATGCTGGACACCCTGTTTCCCAAGAGGACCAAGTCAACTACTGTGTCAAGTACTTAGTGGTATGTACAGGATAAACATGGTATACACCGTCCAACGAAAGGCTTACTTGCAGGTTCCGTCGACAATGCAACAATAACAACGAATACAATATAAGAATAAAGTAAATGGCTCAGTAGAATAGAAGAAACATTTTAGCAGTAAGTATAATACAGGAAGGGTGAACTGTGTGATTGAGATAAATAGGTCATGTTTTGGCTGGTAAACAACTTGAGGGTCAATGGAAGGCTGGAACAGTCCGTTGAGGTGAGGCTAGGTACAGTAGGGGGACATGCGTAACTGTCCTGTAGTGTACATCCAAGAGGATATCCCACTCACTCAATCTCCCATCCGTCCTTTGAACCAAAGGGAACCAGCTGATTAAGAAGGTCAACGTGCCACTTCACTGCAATAACACCATAGCATGCGATACAGTGGGGTTGAAGAATAGAACGGTGGACAGCACACACACACACACAGAAGCACTCCCCCTGCCTCCTCACACACGCTTCAGATGAAGGTGGGTGAAGAATGCTACTGGCTCACTTCATCTTTCACTCCTGCCGTTGCTCGTCGGCCCCCTGAGAACGTGACCTTTGGCCCTGCGCGGCCCAAAGCAGATGGTGTTAAAAGGCAGATTTCCACACGGGAACTTCTGCAACACAAAGATAATGACCGGCCCCCTTTACCCACCACAGAGACAGTGGCAGAGAGAGAGAGTGCGGAAACGAGGGAGAGAACGGAGAGAACATGAGAGGCGAGGCAGGCCCATGCTGTAAATACAGTGACAGAGTGAGAAATATGGAGAGAAGGAAACAAAGTTGAGGAAAATATAAGGGAGGAGAGAGGCCCATGCTACAAAGAAAATGACAAGGTGAAAGACGGAGAGCAAGAGAGAGAGCGAGATGGAGTATATGAGAGAGGAGAGGAAGGCCCAGCATAAGTGTAGCCATTATTGTTTTGTTGAGTGCCATGACGGACACTGTGTGCGAACCAGCTGTTTTAAGTCATATACCTACCACAACACTATAAAACCCTCCAGGCCTCTGAGAAAAAGGGAAGAGAGATTGAAAGAAACTCAGCCACAGAGTCATTCAGAGCAGCATTATAGGGAACTGGGGGAACTGGTGTATGGCAGTCACAACCACCAAGTATGAAGTGGGAAGTTGGGTGGTTTAAAAAAACAATTGTATCCTCAATGAAAACTGTTACTCTTCCTTATGAGAGGAAAATGTAATTCCGTTCAGAGTGGAGGCCTGAGACGATACGGTGCCCCGAGACGAGGCCTGAGAAGATACGGTGGGGAATATCGTTCCAAGATATTTGTTTCATTTTGTGCCTGTGTGTGCTGCAATTAGCTACACATAAAAATGTTTCCAATTAGTTTTATTAGCCAGTTACCCCCTTTATATTTCCACACATTTTGTTATTGGAAGATATGCAATTATGATCACTCCCATGGCCAAGAACAACCACAGAAGTCAAATGAATTTTCCTTTACGCATTAATAGGGGGCTTTAACAGACTTAAGAAAAAAAAGAGTTTACAGATGTCTGGACATTAATCAAATTGTTTGCTCATATCTCCTAAGTAGTGTGTTCGACAGGGCCAGAAACATTGCTCTAATTTCCCTGTTAACGACCTGAACAGGCTCCACTACGTAAGAGTAATCACACAACAGGGTTCAAACAGACTGTTGGCTGTACCCTTCAGACAGCACAAACAGAGGCCAGCAAAGAGGACGGACGGGAATCAAAGAAATAAATCCCGTTAAACCAGACGTAGACCTGATTCTCTCCACATCTGATCTAGAGACAGCACTGAGAAACGAACGACGGCTGCAACGACTGGCTAATCCCGACAGATGTTAGTTTAACGTCAGGCAAAGGTTACGCGTAACCCAGAAGCTATTTCCTCGAAAAATCATTCGGAGTGATACTGTAAATGGAGTCAACAGATTGCAAGTACTGTATGTGTTGTTGACGAACACCGTCCTCCGTCACCCAGTACTGTTCAAAACAATCATGACGGACGTCCTATCATGTCGTCGTCATCGTGACTGTGTAGCTGTCATGCGGCCGGGGGCCCATAGCCTACTGTGCACATGCTGCCACAGGCCCCTCGCCGTCTCACCAACAACAACCGTCACCTCTAAAAGGAAGTGACACGTCCTCCCTCCCCCTTCCATCCTCCTCTCATATACACTAACAGTACAGTTAACCTCCCAGTGTGGTCTGGTAGATAGAGGACTAGAGAAGTCTGCCATTGGAAGAGAAAAGGAAAGGCTATGTTTAGGAATACGATTCGTTATGGCGTTTATGGCATAACAGGCCACAGATCCACCTCTTAAGAGCTCTCTACCTCCAGGATAGTCACCTGAACAGGGTCAGTCTCAGTAGGGAGAAAACGTTTAAATAGAGTGAAATGGGACAGATTTTTGCTTTCCCAAAGTGTTTTGCTACAGTGCGTGACCCACGTTCAGTCCTACCACCTTGCCTGTGAGCTGAATAGTAACTAAAGCATGAAACAAAATGGTGGACGCAGTAGGGAACAGTTATACTGTAATCACAATGCAACTACTCCCTTGTGGGCTAATGTAGCTAATTAACTGTTGGTTTGTTGTGTTGATGGTTAATAACTGTAGCGGCTAGCCCAGAAGCTGTAAACACGTTACAGCTTAACATACTTTAATATTACGTCAGTGTCTCCTACTCTAAAGCGGTGGTGAAATAATGAATGACGGACTAAACACCTGGAACAGGGTTGGTTATGTTTCCTCTTGACACCGCAGAAATATGTATTCGATGTTTAGGTATTCCTATTGGTTGGTTGAATTTACATATCAATAAGGTGTTATGACATTGGTCAGGGGGAGATGGCGAACGTAAATTCTTCCCGGTAGTGACGCGCAAGCGGTAGGGCACGTTCTGAAATACTATATTTTAAGTGTTATATTTACAATGTGTACGAGTTCCTTATGTACATATCCTGATGTGTGTGTGTATATATATATATATATATATATATATATATATATATATATATATATACACACCGAGTTTACAAAACATTAAGAACACCTGCTCTTTCCATGACATAGACTGACCAGGTGAATCCAGGTGAAAGCTATGATCCCTTATTGATGTCACTTGTTAAATCCACTTCAATCAGTGTAAATGAAGACAGGTTAAAGAAGGATTTTGATTCATGGATTGTGTGTGTGCCATTCAGAGGGTGAACAGGCAAGACAAAAATAACGTAAGTGCCTTTGTACAGGGTTTGGTAGCACTGCTTTGTGTCAAGAACTGCAACGCTGCTGGGTTTCTCACACTCAACAGTTTCCTGTGTGTATCAAGAATGGTCCACCACCCAAAGGACATCCAGCCAACTTGACACAACTGTGGGAAGCATTGGACTCAACATGGGCCAGAATCCTTGTGGAACGCTTTCAACACTTTGTAGAATCCGTGCCTCTGACGAATTGAGGCTGTTCTGAAGGCAAAAGGGGTTTGCAACTCAATATTTGGATGGTGTTCCGAATGTGTGGTATACTAAGTGCATACGTTACCTGTTAGATATTGGCCGGAAGTCTGGGATGTGCTTTCGTATGTTATTGCTGTAAGGGTGAGTTAGCTCGCTCGAGATTAGCCCCTGCTAATTCACAGTTATTTACATGCTAACCGCGGAATCACGACTCTACAGCCATCAACATACTGTTGTCCTGCACGTCTAATGTGCTTCCTTGTGTCCATCGTCAGAATAAACATCAATAGACTGGGACCGCTGGCTGGCCAGTCCTTTCTTTAGAAACACAACGCAAGAGAGCTAGAAGTACAGTCACATCTGTTACACTGGTGCTGAGACCAGTTTTCTTGTCTTCGCTGCATAGCTGTTGTGTACACACACACAGAAATGTTGACTGCAGTTAAGCTAACAGTATCACTCCTTGGTCATATAGGGATACAGTGTGGCGGACACTCCAAGGCAAGGACATCTAGAACATCTGACGTGTACTATGGTGTGACGACTGGAGCAGAAAGCTACACTGCTGCTTCCTGTTCTACTGTCTTCAACGATCGTTGTCTAATGGTGGATTGTGTACAATACAACCTGTCGAACGCCGGGTAAAATGGAGGTCATGTGGCCAAGAACTGGAACTACTGCAACTAGAAGCAATATGTCAACAGCAGAAACGGAACGGAAGAGTTAGTCACAGGAGATGGGGCACAAACGTGGTTCTTCCTTTGAGAGGCAAGTGAAGCGGAGGGGCTGGGTTGTAAGGAATGGGCCGCTCTTCCATTGAAGAAAGTCTCATGCAGAAAATGTGGCCTGACGCTTCAACTCACCTTGAACTTGCTACAAGCAATCCACCAGAGAGAAGATGCATGGGGTTGCCAAAAACAAAATCATACTTACTAATCCACTGCAATTGATCAAAGTCAAGCTAGAACATTCCCGAAACAGGGAGCAATTAGGACGAACATAATTGGTCAATAAATACTCCCCCATCCATTTAAGCAGATTGATTATTCAAGCTGAATGGGGCCAAGCACAAAGGAAAGAGGAAGTAGAGAGAGGGGGATGAGAAACAGACAGACAGAGAGGGGGGGGGGGTAACCTAAAAGAGGGGGAGCAGTAACCCCCCCCCCCCCCCCCCCCCAACTCTCCCAGAGAGCACAATGGAACAAGAGAAAGACGGATAGAAAAAAAAGTCTGGTCTGAATATTATTATGACACCGTTCCAAATCCCTGACAAATACAGCTGTCACACACTACACGGTTCAGCTCCAAAACCCCATCCAGACAGGACACACAGACTGAACAATCCCGCCATCCCTCTCTTTCCTTTCTATCACTCCTCCAGCCTCTCTACAAAAGGAAATCACACACATACACACAAATCAGAGAAACAAGAAGCCGTAGCATGTTATGAATGAACAGAAAACCAGAGACACTCACCCCAGCCTCTCTCTTCCTCCTCTCTTCCCTCTCAACCACCCTGATCTCTGCTCCAGCTGGGCAGGCTCTGCTGCTGCTCCCAGGCCCCACCCCCACAGCCTGGACACATGACCCACCACTCCACACCCCAGCCAGGCGGCCAGCAGCAGGCATGCCACACCCCTCATTCAGGAAGAGTTGAATGGGGAGCATTGTGAATGTGCTGGACACAGGCACAGTGTGTGTGTGTGTGTGTGTGTGTGTGTGTGTGTGTGTGTGTGTGTGTGTGTGTGTGTGTAGGGGGGGGCAGTTGGAAATGGGAGGAAAGGAGTGTGTTTTAAGAGTGCATATGTATGAGGAATGGAGAGAAAAGGGTGTATGTGTTTGACAGGAAAGGTGAGTGTGTGTAAGAGTTGGAAACGGAAAGATTAAAGAACATTTGTGACAGTTTGCATGTGCTTAAAAAGGAAAAAAGAATTGTAACAAAAGTGTATTCAGTGAAAGAGAGTGTGTGTTGATGTCCATCTGTCCCTTCCAATGCTCAGCGCAGTGTGTTTCTCCCTGTATGTGTGTGTCTGAGTATATATATACACACACACACACACATACATACATACATACATACATACATACATACATACATATGCACACTGTGTGTGTACTGTGAGGAGGACACTGGGTCATCTCTCCTCCTGGCTCTTTCTCCTCCTGGGTTAAAATGAGTCTCATCCATCACATTAATGCCTGCCTCATACAGCCCTATGACTAAAGGAATATGTCCCAGATAACAAATGAATACCATCCCTTAGAGTCATCAGACTCAGCATGAGACTATTGGAAACAGCTCTGTCGACTGTAATTCAAAACATTATGAACTGTATAAGAGTACAACGTGTGATTTCCTTTTGGTCTCGTACGTTCACTTGTTGCATGCAATAACTGTGGAGCTTGGTCTTCATCATGTCTACATACACTGAAATACATAAGTGTGGTATTTTCTTTGGGTTTCCTAGCTACAATCACTTGTTACGTGGGCCTATCCATGCAACGTCTGTGGAATTGTGTCTATCATAAATCTGTACTCACACAATGAAAATCACAATCCTTTCAATGCCAAAACACGCTTCCTTCTTATCCGATTACTGGAATTAAGAGATCATTTGTTTTATCACAAGCGGGTGGAAAGATGGAAAGAGAAACATCTCTGTACTGCACTTATCTAAACAAGCTTTCCCCCCACATTTGTAAGCTGATGAGAGGGCCCAAGAGACGTTTTCTCATATTCAGCACAAACGCTTCCATCCTGACATGGTTTTGGTGGTTTGTGTATGTATTGGACCACATGGTTTGTGCACCTGGCCCTATAGGCATCCGGTCTCAGTGAGAGATAGATATGAGAGAGTAGGTCATCTTCTCCTGAACTAATACAGATTACCACCCGCAGGCTCTTCGGTTGAGGCTCTATTAGGAATACATCAGTAGTGTGTCTGTTTATTCTTCCAAAGGAATATTCATATTGAAGCTAGGCAAGCTGCATGTGGTTTCTGATTCAATGCAGGACAGGTTACGCAGTGTGCTCTGCATTGTCCATGATTTGTTCATCTGCAGCATAAAACACTGCAGCACAAACGTTGTTTGTTTGTTGCTCTCCCTCGTCTTGTGAGAACCCGGAGATCAAATGGGACTGAATCAATGACCGCCATACATTTAGCTGGTAGGTAGGGATGATCACCCTGTCATGATGAAAGAATTCTAATTGGAACTCAAGCTTTGCTCATTGACTGAGTCTATTTCAGTGCTCCAACTCGTCGCAAAATAACTAAGTCGCCGGCCCATAGAAATAGAAGTCCGAGAACAGGCATCCTCCGATTACTACTGTACGCTCATGACCATAGCAACTGATCCGAGTCCAGCCCTTCAGCCCTTTAGCTAATAGACCTCAGAATACTTTTTTGGCAAAGACAAGTCTGTGGGTGAGAGATCACATTCAGACTTCCTTCCTTATCTTGATTGCATGCCACGATAACGAGATGAGACCCTGGAGCCACTTCCTTGTTTTGCAGTTGCAAACAAACATTTGAATTATTGTGCCAGAACCTTATTAAATGACCCAGCTCTTAGGCGGCTGTTGCTCTGTTGGCTGAACGTCTCGCCAGAGCTTTGTTTGTCATTCAGTTTGTTTTGTCATTTACCTCACTTCTGGAGGCCATTTTGAGGCCAGCTTCGTATAATCACATCAAACTGTGTGGGCCGAACAGGCAACTGGAGACCCATGCAGGCACAACCCCAGAGGGGAGCTCTCTGATTGGACTAGAGGTCAGATCTGATTGGAGGAGGCCCACACAGTGATTAGAACACATGGAGCTGATTAACCAAGTCACCTCAATGACTCAGCAGAGAGAGTGACTCACACAGACATACAGCCTCCCACCCAGAGAGATGGAAGAAGGGATGAAGAAGGGATAAAGAAGGACAGAGGAGGAGGAGGAGGGAGAGAACATCTGGCCAAGCTTATCTGGGAAGGAGAGAAACAAGCGACTTCCTGTTGAGCTGTAGCCAAGGCTGCTCTGCTCCCCTGTGGTGCAGATGGAGACAGCATGTGAGGATGCATGCAACCAGATGAAAACATGAGGCCTGGGTGCATCTCTCTTGTCCAAAGTGGCTTCCTCTCCTTGTCTCCTTCTCTTCATCCACACTCATCTGAGGGAACCGGATAAGTGATAGCAAATTCCCACTAGGATTAGATCAGTGCAGGTGAAGGAAAGCAGACGGAGAGAGGTAGCTCCTTTACACTATTGAGATGAACTCAATCTCATGGCACACATGGAATACATGGTATAGACAGAAAAAGGCCAGTTTAGAGTTAGGGACAGACTTCTGACTGTGTGACCAGACCAGGATAAACTCTGACCTTAGTCACATGGTCAGGAAAACCCCAAGCCCTACTTGCTCTTCTCTTTCCACCCTGAAGACATGATGTTCATGCAGTCCATTTACACACTGTACTACTCCCTTGGGGACTGTGCTGTACTCCAGCAACGCTACACGATCCCTCCAACTCTGCTCCTGACTCATCTCAGACCTCAGCTTGTATGTTGCTCTTCAAGGTTACAATAAACCTGGTCTTGTTTGCTTTCATCTGCACTCGAGGTGCACACACGTTCTCTCTCTCTCTCTTTTGAAAGACCCGTGCGCCTGTTGTTTGAACAGCGGCCGCAAAGTAGATAAACTGTCGGAATTGGTGGTCAGAGGTTTGTTTTAACCAAGGTGTTTATCTAGTGGATTGTTTCCTCTCAGTTTTACAGTGACACTTCCCAGCTGTGTTACATAACAGAGCCAAATAACTCCCAGATATATAATATATATACACATACATACAGTTGAAGTTGTACGTTTACATACACCTTAGCCAAATACATTTAAACTCAGTTTTTCACAATTCCTGACATTTAATCCTAGTAAATATTTCCCTGTCTTAGGTCAGTTACGATCACCACTTTATTTTAAGAATGTGAAATGTCAGAATAATAGTAGAGAGAATTATTTATTTCAGCATTTATTTATTTCATCACATTCCCAGTGGGTCAGAAGTTTACATACACTCAATTGGTATTTGTTAGCGTTGCCTTTAAATTGTTTAACTTGGGTCAAACGTTTTGGGTAGCCTTCCACAAGCTTCCAACAATAAGTTGGGTGAATTTTGGCCCATTCCTCCTGACAGAGCTGGTGTAACGGAGTCAGGTTTCTAGGCCTCCTTGCTCGCACACGCTTTTTCAGTTCTGCCCACAAATTTTCTATAGGATTGAGGTCAGGGCTTTGTGATGGCCACTCCAATAGCTTGACTTTGTTGTCCTTAACTCATTTTGCAACAACTTTGGAAGTAGGCTTGGGGTCATTGTCCATTTGGAAGACCCATTTGCGACCAAGCTTTAACTTCCTGACTGATGTCTTGAGATGTTGCTTCAACATATCCATATAACTTTCCATCCTTATGATGCCATCTATTTTGTGAAGTGCACCAGTCCCTCTTGCAGCAAAGCACCCCCACAACATGCTGCCACCCCCGTGCTTCACGGTTGGGATGGTGTTCTTCGGCTTGCAAGCCTTCCCCTTTTTCCTCCAAACATAACAATGGTCATTATGGCCAAACAGTTCTATTTTTGTTTCATCAGACCAGAGGACATTTCTTCTTTTGATTTTCCCATGATGTCAAGCAAAGAGGCACTGATTTTGCAGGTAGGCCTTGAAATACATCCACAGCTGCACCTCCAATTGACTCAAATGATGTCAATTAGCCTATCAGAAGCTTCTAAAGACATTTTCTGGAATTTTCCAAGCTGTTTAAAGGCACAGTCAACTTAGTGTATGTAAACTTCTGACCCACTGGAATTGTGATAGTGAAATAATCTGTCTGTAAACAATTGTTGGAAAAATGTATTGTGTCATGCACAAAGTAGATGGCCTAACCGACTTGCCAAAACTATAGTTTGTTAACAAGACATTTGTGGAGTGGTTGAAAAACGAGTTTTAATGACTCCAACATAAGTGTATGTACACTTCCGACTTCAACTGTACATACAGTAGATAGAGAGAGCGAGCTAGAGAGCGCGCTAGAGAGGGGGAGAGAGAGCTAGGGGGGGGAGAGTGAGCACTAGAGCGAGCGAGCGAGAGCTAGAGGGAGTGAGCGAGAGCTAGAGGGAGTGAGCGAGAGCTAGAGGGAGTGAACGAGAGCTAGAGAGAGAGCGAGGGCGAGAGAGCGAGAGCGCGATCTGTTGAGTCTGCTATACTGCAAGGCTAGCATGTACAAGGATTCCATTCAAACCCACATTAGAAGCATGGAGACTCAGACATAACACATACTGTGTATATGCACAAACTATTCAACTCCACTTTCGAATCAAGGAAATTCTTAGTGATACATAACTCAACTGTGGACATGGAGCCTTAATGCAACATACAAGAGTAGCACAGACGATAAAACAAAACTTCAGGGAGAGAGAAATCAATGCAGACCCTATGCGGCCTTACCTCATCTAAACTGAGGTTTTAGGGGAAGAAGAGGAACTTATTAAAAAGCATCTTGGGATGTCCCTGATTGCCTTTCCATTTCCTCAGCGTCTAAAGTAGAGTTAAACATCATGTAGCCCTGATTGGCCTTAATAGAAACCAGTTGTCTCAGTCACACCAGTTGTGTCTCAACAGCCCTCCCCCTTCCTTCAAGTTTGCATCTCAAATGACACCCTATTCCCTACATAGTGCACTACTTTTGACCAGAACCCTATGGACCCTGGTCAAAAGTAGTGCACTATATAGGGAATATGGTGCCATTTGTGAAGCAACCCATCAGCCATACTCACAGAGGACCTCCATCTCAGGGTTAATGTGCATCTCTGCACCACATGCAGCCATGTCTTCCAATCGCAGTCCCCGTCGAAAGAACCACAGAACAAGCTATTCCGACGTGGAAGTAAAAATTCCCAACTGCTTCCCAAACCTAAACTCTTCACGGTGACAGCTGGAAGTGCCTGGGAGCGATTGGGATCTAATGTACAGTTTCTGTAACGCTCCCTCTTCCCGATGTTCCCAACTCGGCGTTCCTTACCCGGAGCCTCAAGTCTGAACAATAAACAGAGCTCCACCGATCGGATTGCGCTTCCGGGGGAATCCCTGCCCCTAATTCTAGGGGGTGCCGGATGACTCAGCTTGGAATGGAGGAGAAGAAAGAGAGGATGACGGGATTCTGATTACATACTTTCTCTCTGTGCGGTCGTTCCAGAAAACTTCCCAGAGTTATGATGATAATTATCCATAATAGCAACTTTGCCATGTGCTGAACTGGGCGAGACAGAGAGAGAGAGAGAGAGAGAGCTTATCAGTGTTACAGTAAATGAATGCCAAAAGATCTAGTCATAACATAAGTTGTCAACGTTTTTTCCAATTATAGCTTTACTGTAAGTTGGATGATTTAAATGGTGTATCCTGTTCCTAAAAGATATGTCAGTACAGTCTAGAAAGGGAGAATTGGACTAACTGTAGACATGTGTACTACTGTACTCAAAACAGCCTCTACTTTGCAATTCAATGACTTTACTTAGCTAACCAACACCGCAAACTGTCAGGGCAGTACCGTTGCCCTTTCCCCTACATCTTCAGCTACTCTTGCTTGTTCCGTCTTCTGAATAATGAATAAGCAAAACCAAAAATATATTTAATTCAGAATTATGTATTTTCTCATGATATTTGAATAATAATATACAAAATATTTAGTATTTTATATTAACGAACCTTTTTATTCATTCATGTCTCGTCACTGAGTACAAAGCTCCAACGCTCCGCACATCGTGAAGGTGAAAGTTCACGCAGAGTTCCTCGGAGCCGAGCTACTTCAGCTAAATTGACAAAGCTAGCTACCGGCTAATGACTCCCAATGTAGCGGTGTTCGCTGTGTTTAAGCAATAGAGGACTATCCGCTCACCATGGAGGTGAGAAGCCAGTCAAGCAAGTAAGCAGTGTGTGCGCGCGGGCGTGCGTGCGTGTGCTAACCCAGTGTTGTTTGATCTAGGGCTGTTGAGAGGGGATTAGGGTTTAAGTCTAGTCATAATATTACCCCTGTCAAACACACCTCCAGGCACTGTGCCGTGCGTCAATGGGTGCGATGATGACTCCATTATGAAGAGTGGTCTCATTCGCCTCAATGTAAAGTGAGCTTCAGCTAGGAAGCAGTTGCCGTAGCTATAATCAGCATGGGGCACCAGCCTGTGCAACTGGACACCATTCTGTGTCAAAGGCCCTACAGTACTTACATTATGTCCTGAGGAAATTGATTGAATGACAGATCAAATCACGTGAACCTGGGAGGGGCCTATACGACCAAATCGATGAGGTCTGTCAGTGAGACAATTAACATGGATTCATGTCTTTATAAAAAGAAATATGATTGAAGATGAATAAACAATTGATCATAAAAAGTAACTGGCTTCCTCTCCTATTGAACATCTAAGGGTCAATAACCCCCTGCAGTACTGTGTCTCTACCATCCCCCCCCCCCCCAATGGCTGATAGAAATAGAATCACAGAACATTTACGCCCGTTCTAGTAATTCTATTTCTATGGTGGCTGATAACTATTACGGTACCTCCTTAGGAGAGGTCCAGCAGGGAGAGGGGGTGTACTGACCCCACACATACCCTGCCCTCAATCTTTGCCCTCGACAATGTCCTATACATGACGTTAATATCTGGGAACCTCGTATTGTTATGGTGAAAGAGAGAGTTTAATTACAGCAAAACACCATTATCATTCCAAACATGGCCCTTATCAGCCAGGGATGAGGGATCCCTCATTAGCAGAGGGTGTTGAGAGCTGAGGCACTGACAAAGTGGACCTTCTCTTTCTTAACCAGCTGTACAGCTGGCAAAACTGAGAAATACTAAACTCATCCTGGTCAGCCCGTAGCAGCTGGATGCAGTCTATAAGCAGGACCAGACAGGACCAGACAGACACCTCTTCAAGATAAACCAGATAAAAGACTGTGGTAGAGTCAGGGGAGGGTCCAGACACTGGTAGTGATGATAGCCGTTGGCTGGTGGTCAAGAGGTCAGGAAAAAGTCCTGGCCCTACCTATTTTGTACGGTCGTGACTAGTGTCAGTCCAGCTTGACCAACATTCAGAGAACTCGCTAAGGAAGACAAGGGTGGAGACTGGGAGATAGCAGCTCAGGGAGACTGGAAATAGGAGAAAGGGGAAACTGGGGTTGCTTTAGTGGAGTGTGTGTGTGTGTGTGTGTGTGTGTGTGTGTGCTGCATGGGAACCGTCTTTAACCCCTGACTTCCACCAGGCGGAGCAGAGTAAACAGAAGCTTCCGGAAACCTTATCTGGGGGACCCTGTCCGGTTTCCACTTCACTCAGCTCAGCTCTCCCTCAGTGGAAGCGCTCAATACACACAGACAGACACAGGCTTTCCACTGACCCAGTCAGAGTCCACAGGCCTACAAAACACTTTAAATCACATCAGGGATAAATCCCACATAACACTACCAGACACATCGATTCAGTTATAGTGAAATATAGAACAATGTGTGAGTGAGAGAAGAGAAAGGGGGGAGAGAAATGAAAGAAAAACAGAGTGGATAAGAGAACAAGCGATGTACTTCAAAATGCACCTTTAAGTACTGTCTATATGCCCCCAGCAACATCCTGCATAAGATGCAATCAGTACCTGCAAGCCAGGTCCCATAGCCATCTCCCCTAAGCCAAACCCTACACTCCACCTGTCATACTGCACCTCCTGCTGTCCACTCTGAGCTCTGCACCCACAGACATGATTATGAGCCAACACCGCTAGCCCTCAGGGGAGCTGAGTGAGTGGCCAACACTGCAGTCTAATGAGCTCACTCTGTAGTTTTCCTAGCCCGCTAACGCTAACCCTGAGAGACCTGGAAACAGTTGAAGATGAGCCATGATGATATGCCCTAGCAGACGGCCTCCTCTACTCAATTCAATTTAAGGGCTTTATTGGCATGGGAAACGCATGTCAACATTGCCAAGGCAAGTGAAGTAGATAATAAACAAAAGTGAGATAAACAAAAATGAACAGTAAACATTACACTCACAAACGTTCCAAAAGAATAAAAGACATTTCCACTCTCTACTCTCTCATAATGACACAGCAGGTCATGCTGAGTGCAATTCAACTGGGAGACGCCTGACCACTGTCTGAGGTGGTGTGTGTGTGTGTGTGTACATGCATGTGTGTGTGAGTGTGTCATAGTCCTCCCTTGTCATCAAATCCCTGCTTGTTAGCTATGTAAAAGCAAAATGTACACCAGCCCAAACCCTGTAGCGCTCCCCTCTCCCCTAAGGTGTTGCCCCATTCCTAGTCCTGTCCACAAACCGAAAACAAATGTGAAGCCAGACTCCAGAGTGGACATGTGTTAAGAACACCCAACAAGCATCATCTCCAGGTCAGTATCGGCCTGGTTAAAATGAGTGGGGCCTCCTTTCTCTCCTCGTACCATAGTGACTTGGTGAATGACTTCATGAATGCCCTGCGAGCGAGAGAGAGAGAGAGGCATCTCTTGCTATGATGGATACCAGGGGCGTATTCATTACGCCGATTCTGTTGCAACATTGCTTTTAAAAACGGAAGCAAACGAGGGACCTACCTGAATTTGTCCAATAGAAACTCTAGTTTTGCTCTGTTTGGTTCTTAAAAGGGTAAACGGTTTCCGTAATGAATACACCCCAGGGCCTGCTGTCAAGAGATGCTTTAATCACAACGACTTTACCTGAGATATCAATCGGAGTGCTTCAACTAAGACTAGGAAGCTGGAGTAGGTTTAAATCACATAGCGCTGTAGGTCATTCTAGTTCCACATATGTGACACAGCATGGAATGACATGGGGAAGGGGAAACTGAATACAGTACTTTAGAATTCTAGGGAATTAGTACAAAGATTCTTACTTTGGGAATGTTTACACTCGATTTCACAGTACAGGCCCAGTGTGTGTGTGTGTGTGTGTGTGTGTGTGTGTGGTCAGAGACTAACTAGCGCGACGTTAGCCAGATGGGAATGGCGGCCCCCCTAATCCCTAACCTTTCCTCCTGGGGGGGTCCACTGCTAATCATGTTAATCAGCCTGAGATCTCCCTACCCTTATGTCTCTCTCTGTGTGTGGAGGGATTCTCTGTAGAAAGGGGATAGTGGGGCCCTCGTCTGGTGTGACGCTGTAGAAGGTCACATGGTGGTACAAGGGGATAGGGGACCGGGACAGACAACACACAGGCAGGCCACCAGAGGAGAATGAAGGGGCATGGAGGAGAACAGTGAGAGGAGTGTGTCACGGGAACAAACAAACTCCTTTGTCACAACTTGTTGATCAACCAGTTCAGGGCCAATGAGACTCTGAGGATTTATACAAACATATTCAATGCTGGGTTAGAGGGCTTGAAGTGTCAGAACTGATGGCATAACCAACCACCCCCCCAGGACAGAGTGGTCGAATTGAATCTCAATGGGAATTACTCTCTGTATTGTTACAGTATAATATAACAGTCATCTACAGTATAATGGACCTCTGGTTGTAGGGAGGTCAAAGGGCGGCAGGTAGCCTAGTGGTTAGAGCGTTGGGTTAGTAACTGAAAGGTTGCTAGATCGAATCCCCGAGCTGACGAGGTAAAAATCTGTCATTCTGTCCCTCAACAAGGCAGTTAACCCACTGTTCCTAGGCCGTCATCGTAAATAACAATTTGTTCTTAACTGACTTGCCTAGTTAAATAAATGTTATAGGCAGTCAACCGAGGCAACCCTGTCAATCTACTGTAAAGTTCAATGTAGACGAGTGAATGGGAGCAACAGTGCACTGATTCAATTAAAGAGTCTTCCAATTTCTTCTACAGTACATATTGAAACAGGTTATTTTGCATTCTACAAACATCAGTTACCTGTTGATATTTAGAGCCACCTACAGAGATCAGAGACTGACATTTTGATCCTAGAAATGAACTAAAAATGTATCCAGATGTACTCTATTGTGGTGAGATCACACAACTGGCTGGAAGGGCTACTGACTCTGATCACATGACCCAGGCAGAGAGAGGAAGAGAGGCGAGGTCAGGACGAGGGGAAACAAATCGCCCTGACGGACAGCACACGGAAGGAAGGAAGCCTGAGAAACCAGAGTGTGTGTCTCTGATGTCATTACCCGTTTTAAAAACTGAATGGACAGGAAAACGGCTTATCACTCACAAAAACACAGCTGACGGTAACTTGGAAAACTTCACACAAGGCACGGAGTCAACAATCTGTACGCCAATGTAAAGAGTTTCATATCCACCATTATCTAGGTAATATCTTGTAATGAAAGAGGATCAACATCTCTTTTAAGTCACTTGTGAAACCATCACATCTATCACTCATAGTCACCTATTGAAATTAGTTAGGGCCTACTTGTGTGTTATGTTGGAGCCAATTTCTCCCACTTGACACAGAATCTGATGGAAACAACCCACTACCAGTCCACTACAGTGCTGTGTTGTTCACGTTTCTGCTCCACTGACGCCATCTCCCCACATTGACAGACGGAGCAGGGGTCAGAGTCACTCAGTCAGTCAGGGTGGGCCCCGGCCTCAGGCCCTCCAGGCAGGTCACCCTTCATTGAGAGCCCTAATAAGGCCCTCTCCCTCTGGGCAAATAACTAGCCCAGACCTCTGTGGCTTGAGTAGGAACCAGGCTACAAGACTCCCAGCTCCAGACCCCCCCCCCCCACAGAAAAAACACACTCACTCTATCGTCCCATCAAATCTGAGCTCTTAATATTGGAATACAGCCTACAAACTCGTACCGAATGATAAAGTATGGTCATTTATACCAATACTGTTCCAATCCATGAACACATAATGCTAAAATGGTCTGTTTCAACAGTAAAAAAGCCTACAGAATTATAGTTAATTAAGACCAAGTAAGTCATGAAATATTTGGCAATGTCACTAATAGCGACACTGGAACATACTGGTTTGTTAAATACTGAAAGCCATGATTAATTTGATAACTGCGGAGTTCGAGTTTGAGGAAGCGAACGAGCAAAAGGCTAAGTAGAATGCTTTTCTGCATGTGGCTGTGTCTAAAATGGCACCCTATTCCCTATATAGTGCACTAGCTTTGACTAGAGCCATAGCTCCATTATACAGGGAATAGGGTACCATTTGGGACGCAGCATGTGTGCCTTTGTCCATCTGATAAACAAGCCAATGCGTCTAGCAGCTGTAGTTTCCCTGCAGCTGGCCCCATGCTGTGGGCTCCCTCTGTCTCAGGTCTAAAACGTTCTCTAAACGTGACTTATACGTTCTCTAAAACGCTCTCTAAACTAGATGGCGTGAATGCCGTCTAAAGACTGTAAATGCTGACACATTAGGTCATATTTGGCTCCGGGTTTTATCCCTCAGTTTACAGGAATCTAACTTGGCTCGTGGCGGACGCCCTTCTGGGGGCCGAGACACGCTCAATCTGCAGAGGGAGGAAAGAAGAGGAGTGGTTGTGCGTGTGTTGTAAGAAAGAGAGAGGAGGAAAGAGAGGGATAGACAAAGAAAGTGAAAAGCAAAGGAAAGGGAGTGAGTGGAACCCACATGTGTGAGATGCTGCCGACTGCTAAAACACGCTGGTTTGCTTTAGGACAGGGATGGAGAGAACTATTTATACATTCGTCCTTTGCATATGTAGGAGAATAAAACAAAATATTGTTGTTATCTCACAGTCTACCAAGAGTGCATGAATTGAAGAACAAATTGCCTGAATAGTTTTTGTACATTCAGTGACAGGGGACTGAGACGCTGGGCTCCAGACAGAGCAGAGGGGACAGGAGGGACAGGCCGTACTGACAGACAGGCCCAGGCTGGGCTTTAATCAAACAGACCTCTCCTCTTACAGGCCCACTCCGGGGACCCAGAGCTCTCCACTGTGTGTGATTGCATCTTCCAGTCCCTCTGTGGTAGTAGAGGAGGGCAACTGGAGGGGGATGATGTGTTGTGGAAAATGTTCTGTACCTCCACCACTGGAGGTTGGAAAACTAAAAGTGTATCCAAAATGTGGATACCTACACTACTGTGTACTGTGGAGGTATGTGCATATTGCCAATAGTCTTAAAAACAGAAAGCTGACATGAATGCAGGACCATGGTACACGGTTTCTATATATACCTAGCCTCACTGGTCCCAGATCATGTTTATTTGAGTTGGCTATATAGCAACGAACAGATCTGAGACCAGTCTACGATGAACTTCGTTACTCATACCACTTTTACAGTGGCATCTCTCCACCAAGGCAGGCTGTATCAGACTGGAGGCACTCAGCCTCAGCATTGGAGAGGCCACTCCTAGAAACAGGCCCCAGATCAGTGGAGTGAGCCAATTACTGCCTCCACGCCTCATTGGGCCTCTCTGCTTTCTCACACCAAAGCTTCTGCTCAGCAGCCTGTGTAATGCCACAGGGAACTCCAGCCCAGATCACTCACTCACACACACCACACACACACACACACACACACACACACACACACACACACACACACACACACACACACACACACACACACACACACACACACACACACACACACACACACACGATCCTATGATCGGTGGTTAGCAGCACACACAGCAGGCCCAAAGCCTCAAAACACTGCTTTACTCTCACTTGTTTATACATGTATATACTGGTCATCTCCATAGTGACTTCACAGTGACACAATTGAAAGACAATGGAAAGTTGGGGCCTTCCTACAAACCCAAGCCTCTCTATGGCTGTTTGTGTTCTCCACTACTTGAAGCCCCTCACTCTGTTAAAGTGACTACATCCAGGATCACATGAGGAACCTAAGGAGTTAGAGGGTTCAGGAGAAGAAACCTAGGGTCAGAGGTTACTTACTGTCAGGGTTGGGGGACTTGGTGCGGTTGGGCGAGGAGCAGCGGATGGTGGTGACGATGGTGTTGTGGTGGGGGTTGGGGTGGTGCGGGTGGTGGACCGGTGCATGATGACCATGGTTCTCGTGGTTGTTCTTTCCATTCCCCGTTGTCTCGGGTGCTTTGGTGACGCTGATCCCTGGTGTGGTCCTAGCGGCCGGGCCGTCCCCCAGATTGGGGGGCTCGAACCTCCGGGCATGGCTGGGGGGCTCGGGGGTCCGGGCCCCTCCGCGAATCACCACATCCTGGGGTGTTTTAGCGAAGGTCACCTCCCGTTTGTGGCCCATCTCGGGGGTCTTGGAGTGGCCTAGGACCTCGGGTCGTTTCGTGCCCAATCGGAGGGAACCAGGGCTGGTTGGATCCACCTGCTTGGAGGAAATGTCGATGGAGAGCTCCGTGCGTCCCCGGGATATGGGTTCAGGAGGCTTGGAGCCGCCCCCTCCCATGATGGCCTTGGAGATGGAGCCGTTGTTGTTATTGCTGGCGCCCAGTTCACGGTAGTAGATGCTGGTGGGGGACATGACGGGGCGGTGGTTGGTGTTGTTGGGCGCCCGGCGGGAGCCTGGCGAGGAGTTGGCCGAGGTGTCCACATCCTCCACCTCAAACGACCTCTTTAGAGCTGCATGGAGGGTGAGATGAGACAGACACACTCCGTCAACGAGTCATCCATACTTGACCATTTCTGACATTGCTGATAATCAGAGTGCACTTAGGGCCGGTTTCCTAAACAAACATTGCGGCTAGTCCTGGACCAAATAAATACGACAGCAAATATATGAACAGTGTATTCTAATTCCAGAGGAGCAACATGAACTGTATTGACGTCCCTGGCATCATAGCTGCTTGAGGTTAGCGTGTAGAGAGAAGCTGGAAAAGCAATCTCGGCGACATCACAAAGGAAAATGGCAGCAACAAGCAATTAAGCCAAGCTCAACTCATTTCAATAACTCTTTATTAGTGGTGCCAATCTGTCACTACATACGACTGCATATGACACAGTGTGGTACTTACTGTATGTTATAAAATGTGATCCAATTTATACACCCACTTGCACAGCCTCAAATGGCCTTATACTTGCATGGCCTTATATAAATGAAAGTCATATATCAGCCTTGTATCCTCTACATGCATTCTTTAATATTGTATGAGTTATGGATGAGTAGTAGTGGTAGTAACTGATGCATAGCCTATATACAATGCATTCATACCAAATGAACAGAAGGAGACACGCTTCCCCCAGGTTACTGGTGGCTTTGTGAGAAAATCCCCCAAAATACGTTTGAACCAAAACATGAGGCTAGTTTACCTCTTGGAAGTCAACTTGAATCTCATGGGGAAGATGCTAAGCTAGTCACTGTCCACTCTGTACCACTCAACACAACTCCAAGCTGATGATCAGTTCTGTTATGGCCTAAAGAGTGTGTGTGTGTGTGTGTGTGTCTACATGCATGCATGTATGTGTGTGTCTACATGCATGTGTGTGTGTCTACATGCATGCATGTATGTGTGTGTCTACATGCATGCATGTATGTGTGTGTCTACATGCATGTATGTATGTATGTGTCTACATGCATGTATGTATGTATGTATGTGTCTACATGCATGTATGTATATATGTGTCTACATGTATGTATCTATGTATGCATATATGTACCCCCTCTATGTACACTCACAGAGGGGGTACTCAGCCCCTATCCCATTGCCCTCTCCATAAACCCAGTCCGAGCAGTGAAGGGACTCAGAGAGCTGGAGACAATCACACCAAAGCCTTTCCTCAAAACATCAGTTATGGGCCTAATCTAATTTTACTGCTATTAAACCTCTTCATTTTATGTCAGCGATACTTTTTCTCCCCCTAAGACAAATCCTCTTCTTGCCAAACTATAATTTATCGTGCTGGAGGAAATGTCTTGCTCTTCTCTGACTGTCCAATGGCATTTTTCCAGTTCAAGAACCTTTTTATGGCCTCGTAAGTGTCCATGATGTCTATATGCTGTTGTATTAGTGTTGCTAGCACCCCTTCCCTCTGTATCTCTCCATTTAAACACTCACTCCTGCTATGGTTACCGTACATCTTTCCATTTTATTTTACTGATCTGCCTTTCCTTGTTCTTGCATTCCCTGTGCATTGAAAAGCTAACTAACCAATGTTAGCATAGCAGCATTAGCAAACTGCTAAATCTCCTAACTGCATTTGAAAGGTCTCATGTGTACATACTATAGGTGTTAAATGCTCTTAACAACCCCCAAAACACCTTTTGAAAAGGTTCTTAACTAAACATTTATTTCCAACGACTAACTGTTATTCTCTCATGCTTCCTCCAATCACGCTCTCATGATTTGGGGAATATTGGCGTAAAATTCCGGAGTCTACGAGGCATTATAAAAACGTTTTAATCCTCCATTTTAAAGATGGGTGTTGCTCCGGATGTTACTAAAAACAGGTCCCATATCCCATATCTTTAATTAGAATGGGAGACCCAATCCCATATGCCGCTTATAACCGTCTTCTGTTTTGTATAAGTCATTTCCATGTCCAAACCACTTTGCCACTCTACTCCATCCCCCATAACCCCCCTTCCCTCCCTATTGTGTTTTATGATTGAATGATTCCAAGGTTCTGGCTACTTTCAACTCGGTCCAGGACTAGGACTTGACTGCCAAATCAGTCTGCTGCTTAGTGCTTAGCAAACAGTGAGCTGGGAGACCATTAGTGTATTCAGTGATCTGAAACGTTCTTGAACGTTGCAGACAGAAATTGAATGAACAGAGCTGACACGATTCCCTATTCTATCTGAATGTTCTGTATCGTTACATGCTCTTGAACATTGCAGGGTTGCAATGCATAGAGAGACAGTCAGTATAAGCCTAACACCGATAGGACTTGTTACTATCAGAGAGAAACTGTACAATGTATGATTTAATGCTCAATGCTTAAAAACAGTCGGCTGGGTGTAAGATCACTGTTTCATAGAGACTGTCAGACACGCATAACACCGATAGGACTTAAGTGTTATCATAACATCCAAGATGTCTGCATAGGATTTAATATGACCTAAAAATGCAACTTCCTCAACAGACACCATATGCCTGAGAATGACTTGGAAAGAGAGAGACATTATGGGAATTACTATAGCAAATAGGAACGTTCCTCGACTCAGTTCTACCATGCGGTTTTCCATGGTTTTCTATACATTCAGAGGTCACTCTTTCCAACATCATTCCACTAGAAGACAAGAGAAGAAGGATCACGTATTTCCGCGGAAGCATCCAAGGATATCCCTGTCATGGATTTCACGCATTCAGGATTGACCTGGGATCACGGAGCGCCAGTATTCCGACGTGAGCGAAGGCCAGGCGGACGATACCGTCTCATCCCCCAAGTGAAATGGCATTCCCAGACAATGAGCTGGAAATACAGAACGTCTCTGTGGAATCTCCTTAACAACAGAGCCTACTTCTCTCTCTCTCTGTGTGTAGCCTACTTCTTAGTGTTCAGTGTCTCACAGTCTCTTGTGAGGGGATGACCATAACAACAGCCATAGGGCCAGGCATTTTTTTCTGACCAAGAACAAATCTGGGCCCTAGTCCAGGCCTATAACTGGGCCAACAGAGTTTTTCCTGGCCAGATGTTGTGGTCAGAAAAACTCCTGGTCCTAGCATAGCACAACACACTAAGATGGAGGCTCTCTCCCACCTGGGCTAAATAGTAGGGCCGGGTAGATACCAGCATCGCAAAAAAATGTCCATAGCAAAAATTATAACACAAAGCAGTCCAAACTCCTTGGTCCTTTAAAAACCAGCTGTATGTAAAATATTGTGTACTAGCTTGGAAAAGAAATGCATGTGACTCTGGATGACAACATAATGTTTGTTTTCCAACATTAGGACTGTTTTCCTAAAGAAGTTCAAATCTGCTTTGTGTTTTGTCTCCCTGCCACGACACTAACGAGTATCGCACTACTGGTATCGTCCTGGGCCTACTAAATAGATTTCAAAAGAGGAGAAATCCCCTGCTAGGCCCAGGTGCTAGCCTTGACTTCCTGTCCCTGTGTGCATTACTGGCGTTAGCTCATCTCCTCAAGGACACACAGATAGAGTAATGGACAATAGATACTGTACAGCTCTGATGCAGCTAGAAAGAGATAGGCTTATGATAATTATACAGCTGTGCAGGTGCTTTTATCTAATGGTTTGAGTTAACACAGTCATAGTGTACACCTGTTATTTACGAAGCATGTGACAAATAAAATTAGATTTTTATGAGAAATGTAATTATGCTCCAACCAAAACGAGCCATCAGAACCATAACGTATTGTTTCCTGTTTACAGTCTCACGGTAGATATAGAAAGAGACTGACTTCCTGGTTGTGTTGGTTCTGACTGAGGTCAGAAAGATCAAAGTCATCGCCGCATCCTGTTGTGGGGTTTAGTGAGGCTGGAGAAAAGATTGAACACTGAGGAAAGAGAGGTCAAGAGAGAGAGAGACCATAGATGTATAATAAAACTGACTAAAAAGGTCAAGACATGAGGTTAGGTTCTCTAGGGTCCACTGTTGCACTACAGCTCATCATCATCAGGACACTGTCCTACTAAACAAGGCCAACGGACATCATGGTGGCCTTCATGTTAGACTCCCAGGCCTTGTTCAATACTCCTTCTCTGAGACGCTTTGTGAGTACGGGCCCTGAGCTCCATGGCATGTCGTCTGAGTCCTGATGTGACCGGCTGGATCAGCTTCCTCAAAGAATGGGGTCTAGACGGGGGCCAGACGGCCTTCAGACCGGCCTCTTAGAACTGAAGAGTGAAGGGAGCTCTCCTGGGGACCGCAACTCTGAGGCCCAAATGCTAGAGTTTCATCAGTGTGTATGTGTGTGTGTGTCTAGTCTAATTTATGTCTATTGGGCCGGATGTGTAAGTGTGTGTTTTGAGGGTTCTTTAGGGCAGAAAAGGCCAACTATACTGTAGCAAATGTATAGTATTACACACTATCTATGGGATACTGGAGAAGATATTGCCAAATAATATTGCTGACCTTTCTCTGCTCATATAACACCATGGTATTAAGTCTGTAGTCAATGGTTGTCTCACTGAACAATCTCTTACATTCCAGACTCGCTCACTTCCTGATCAGTATCACATGACGGTGGAATTATGAGGACACTGACAGTTACTGTAATAGTGCCAGATTATGGTCTATGAAAACATAAGAGGCATGATGATATAATGCTAGCATTTTAAAAAAAACGGTGCAGTTTCAGACATATACTACTGCACATACAATGCCAAACCCACTGGCAAAACAAAGATTACGACTTGAATTAAATGTCTATTCAAGTTTGACAACACTTTATCTTGATACACTAACACAAACTATAATGGTGACGTTTAACGCCGTGGTACGACATACCCACATAGCGGTTCTGCCAGTGTCAACAGAAGCGGGCTACAACGTCATGCAGCGAGATTTATAATATTATAGAAACCTTTCAAACCAAGTCTGACAAGGCAAGGCCATCGAAAGACCGATAAAGTTACACAAATCCTCCCCCTATGATATTTCACTTGATCAGTCCAAAGCTTAGCCACCGCTAATGTTAGGGTGTCAAATATACACTTCCCCATGTCTTCTCTGGACACTGTTGGGTTTAAGCTGACACACGCTGTGACAAAGAGAGAGAAAGAAAGATATGGAAGAACTCAAAGTGAATGCAGCTGTTGGTAGTTTAGTAGTACTTGGCTCTATACCTTTCAGTCTGAACCTCTGGGTGCTTGGCAGGTAAGGCCTAGTTCATTCCTTTGAACAAGCAACAGCCACAGGTTAACGAATAGAAAGCCTTCTGTAGCGCAGGCTACTGCCATCCTGATTTACATCACTTGTTGACCACTGGAGCAGTTTCCAATGTTAGAAGTAGCAAGAGAGGACGGATTCCAGACAACACCTGCAGCTATTTCAAACTCCACCATAGCAAACAAATCCTGAGAGGACTATTCACTATTTAGTTGATTCTCTAATGAGTTGATTCAATTAAAATCAGAGAGCAATAATAGACCAAGGCTTATGACTTGATGTTGATCTCAGATGCACTCAAAAATAAGAAATTAAAATCCATACCAAAGCACTAACATAAAACCACACAATCTAAAAACACACACACTGTCCACAAACAATAAGCCTCTGGAAAATCCCCACACTTCTAGTTTGAGCTGAGAGACAGACATAACATAGACCAGACTGGATTTGCAAGTAAATGGCAGAGTAGTCCGACGTCAGCTGTGCTTCAGCAGCAGTGTGTGACCAATAGTGACGTTTCTACACGGCCCCAGATCAGATACCAGAGAGAATCAGATTCAAGCAGAATTCACAACTGCCTGAGAGGACAGGGTGGCTGACATCATCCTGTTACCATGGAACTGATATGGTATTTTTCATCCATTTGATGATATAGTACTGCTAATGGAAAGTTAACAGCACACTGTACCTACAAATCTGAGCAACACAATCTGCATTGTAATAAACTGAGTTTACAAAGAAAGTGGTACACAAGCCCTCAAAGATGGTCATAAAAGTCCATGGACACTCTACCAAATATACATAAACACCTGCCACTTTAAAAAGAGAGCCCAGGCAATAGAACACATGTTTACTTTACCTATTTTTGGCAGGGTAACACACACACACACACACACACACACACACACACACACACACACACACACACACACACACACACACACACACACACACACTCACTCACTCACCTCACTCACTCACTCACGGTGGAATTTCCTCTCCCTGCCCAAACAGCGGCACGCTCCCTCAGAACACATAATCACTCACAAAAAAAAAACGACCTGGACATAAACCTACAGATGTGGGAGAGAGTCTGGTCTGTCCAATATGGAGAGATCACCACAATTCTTTCTGTCAAAGAAAAAGGTCTTACCCTCATGCCCTGACTGATATTGTTTTAAGCTTCACTGACTCAAAACTACTTCCTGAAGCAGGACCACACATCCAGAAGTGTAATTCTAAGGGAGTGAATGCACATAGGCTGATCTGACCAAGAGAGCGAGAAGCAAAACGCTCATCAAGTTTTGGACTGTGTCCATATAACCCTAAAGAAATTATAACGGACAATACTGACATGTTTAACTATGTTCAGTCACACATTCGGATTCGCAGATTTGACGGCGTAAACACACTTTCAGTTCAAAGTGTGTGGGTTTTGGTTTTACAGTCCTTGTGGGGATGAAAAGAAGAAACCCACACACTGCTCTTTAATAAGCTTTACGTATCGGCCTCCAGAGCACTCACAGGGATAGTAAAACAAGGAAAATTCAGACAAATGGGTACATTTTGTCAAGCCCACAACGGATAAGGCTTTTTTAGCTTCAGCGGTTAGGTTTAGGCTTACAATTAGGGTTAGAGTTAGGTTTAGGATTAAGGTTAGATTAAGGATTAGGGGTTAGGGCAGGGTTTCCCAAACTCGGTCCTTGGGACCCCAAGAGGTGCATGTTTTGTTTTTTTGCCCTTGCACTGAACAGCTGATTCAAATAAATCAACTAATCATCAAGCTTTGATCATTTTAATCAGCTGTTTAGTTAGGCCAAAAACCCAAAAGTGCACCCCTTGGGGTTCGAGGACTGAGTTTGGGAAACGGGTTAGGGAAAATAGGATTTTCAATGGGAATCAATTGTTTGTTCTCAACAAGGATAGCAAAACAGACGTGTGTCTGTGTGTGTGTGGCATCTGTCAGACCTCTCACAGCTGGAGGGAAGGACACACTCGGACCGGAGGAGGAAGAGGAAAGGAGGAAGAGGACAACAAAGGAAATCAATGCTAGCTTCACAGGACAGCTAGGAAAGCAAAGGAGAGAGACAGAGGACACACTGAGGAGTTGTGAATGAATGGGGGTCTGATGCAGTGGCCAGATGTGAGGCTTTACTATGAGTCCCTTTAATGCTTTCAGCTGGAAGGTTTCCTGTGGTGGAGTAGCACTGTCAATACTGGGGTACTCTACTGACGTAACTAGGATAATTTACCTTTATTTAACAAGGCAAGTCAGTTAAGAACATATTCTTATTTACAATGACGGCCTAGGAACAGTGGGTTAACTGCCTTGTTCAGGGGCAGAACAACAGATTTTTACCTTGTCAGCTCGGGGATTCGATCTAGCAACCTTTCGGTTACTAGTCCAACGCTCTAACCACTAGGCTACCTGCCGCTGCATATAACCAATAACAGACTCGGATTAAGAGACTGAGGGGAACACATGCCCAATGCGCGTGCGAACACACAAACTCGAGCGAGAGACACCAGTGCTGTTAAGTGAAGAAGGCTAGTGACTCAATTGTAAATTCGATCTAGAAATAGTATTTTTGACATCAGTCATCTTCAGTCACCACTGGCTGTCGATAGGAACGTCTGTGACAAATAAAATAGTAATCAAAACAAGACAAACCTTCAAAGTCAGAGATAATTCCGTCTAAGTGAGCAGTAACATTGGAGTCAGACATCTTGCTGGTTTGATATCCAAGTAAACAGAATTCCCAAATCCCTTCCCAATCAAGGTAACGTTCCAGAGTCCCTCTATTGATTCTAAACAAATCCCAAATTAGGAGCCAGTGTAAAAAGCCAGAGTGCTGAGTAGTAGATCTGATCCAAGACCACAGCTTTCTTAAAGGAGCAACTTCTTTTTTTTCCTCTGCTTCCTCCTATGCCTGGCACTACATCGCAGCACTCAGTCTTCAGAGAGTGAAAAGCAAGCCCTCCTCTCCTCCCCTCAGAGAGAAACTCCCTCCCTTATTTTTGTGCATCTCCCTGCCTGCCTGCCGTCTCCCTCTCAATGAGTGTGTGTGTGTGTGTGTGTGTGCGTGCATGACTGTGTCAAGTCTGATTCCATAACATTCTACAACATGTAAAAACATATGAGCCAACAGGGGAATTGTCACACAGCCACTTAAAATCAACTTCCTGGCCTCATGTAATCAACCAGAAAGGTCCCTTTCCCTCAGCCAACCAGTCAAAAAATCAGGCCCTCAAAAATGGCCTTCATAAAACTCAAGCCACTCAGTCCCACTCCACTCGAGCTAACATGAACTGACCACCTCAGAAAGTACCTCAGTAGTTATAGATAATTAGTGCTAGTGAGGCAGAATTCCATGTTTAAAGAACACTCACTTCTCTGGTACTTTCCTGACACAAAGTCTGACTGCATCTGTAATGGCACCCTTTTCCCTATATAGAGCTCTGGTCAAAAAGGTAGTGTACACTATATAGAGCTCTGGTCAAAAAGGTAGTGTACACTATATAGAGCTCTGGTCAAAAAGGTAGTGTACACTATATAGAGCTCTGGTCAAAAAGGTAGTGTACACTATATAGAGCTCTGGTCAAAAAGGTGAGTGCACTACATGAGCCCTGGTCAAAAAGGTAGTGCACTATATAGTATAGTCCAGGCTGCATCACATCCGGCCGTGATTGGGAGTCCCATAGGGAAACGCACAAATGTCCCAGCGCCGTCCAGGTTTGGCCGGGGTAGGATGTCATTGTAAGTAAGAATTTGTTCTTAACTGACTTGCCTAGTTATATAAAGGTTAAATTAAAAAATATATTATATATTTTTAGGGAATAGGGTTCCATTTCAGACTCATCCTTAGACTCACTACCTCTCCAATTAAAGAACACTCCCTTCTCTGGAAGTAGGCCTACCTGGTGGCTGGCGTCGCCTCACCCTAACACCTTCAGGTCAGGAGCGGTCCTGCTGTGTTTTATTGTGTGTTCTGGTTCCTCTGTATGGCGAGTGTCTAGGGACCAGGGCCAGAGGCTGCCAGGTAGAGAGTGTGTGTGTGTGTGTGTCCAAGGACTATGGAGTGTGTGTGTTTATGATATATACCAGTTATAGGACTGGAATACCTCTGCTAGACTGCTTTTACCACTTGTGCTGTGTTGGAAAGGTTACAGTCTTCTATGGATTGTGTAGGGTGCCTCTCAGTGCTGAAAGCAACCATGGGTTGAGTTAGCCTCATAAGTACTCACATACCCACATTCTGTGTGTCATACATCCAGTAAAACCTGACAGCTGTGTATAGGCGTGTGGTGTGTGCCTGCGTGCATGTGTGTTACATCCTCACTAACCCATGCCTGTGCATTCATGTACGCATCTTCGGTCAAATGTAGCAGTGTGTGGCCCCCTGGTACTCAGACCCAGTGGCAGTACTGTAAACCATATACCACACAGCCCCAGTCCTCAATTAAACCTAAAACATACAGTGCGAAATACACACCTCCCCAGCCAGCATATATTTATCTAAACACGCACGCAAACACACACGCACACACAGATGATGGCTCCCTCCCAGGCATAGAGAGACTGATTCTCAAAACAACATCTGGAGCGTGTGTGTGTGTGTGTGTTTCAGTACCCCTGAAATAGCCCAGTAAACAGTGTTTGAAGGCTCAGGGCTAAACTGTAGAAAAATCCCCACCAAAAGAGTACAGCCTGGTCCTGGATCATGGCAGAGGGCGGAGACAGGAGAGCTGTGGTGTAGATGCATGTTGTTTGTGTAAAAGGGTGCCGGTTTGGGTCAGTACAATGTACTTATAGGATACGCTGGTCTAGGACTCTTCACATATTCACACTGATTACTTCACGTCATCTCTCTCCAGTATGATGTGGGTTAGCTTTGCCACTTACTGCGTAGGCCTCCTAATACTTCCCTGGTTGTACCTGCAGACTTGGTTGTCAGGCCAATTTCAGACGAATAGGAACACACAACCACAGACGTTTATCACGAGGAAGTGAGAAAACCAGTTGCCCCACATCAATTCCATTTATGAGTGTGTGTGTGAGAGATTAGACAGTTCCTCTAAAATGACACCTTTTAAAACGGCATTGTCCTGACCTTTCAGTCCAGACAGCGTGGCAACAGTGCACTGATGACTGCTGACGGAATTAACAGAGCTAAATAAACTTGGCTTCGATAAAATCTTGAGTAGAGAAACTACTCAATTAAACGGGATAATAACGCACGCACAGACAGACAGACAGACAGACAGACAGACAGACAGACAGACAGACAGACAGACAGACAGACAGACAGACAGACAGACAGACAGACAGACAGACAGACAGACAGACAGACAGACAGACAGACAGACAGAGAAAGAGAAAGAGAAAGAACGAGAACATGAGAGAGCTGTCCAACTAGAACTTGTAAACACGCCAGGCCTCCTAGCCTGACTGGATAATTTCACACTTTGCCCATCAGGCATAAAAAAAAAAAACACACTCTGTGCGATGAAGTGTGCCTTTTCACACGTCATGTTATGCTGCGTTTAGACGAGGGACGCAGAAAAAAACGTCATACCAGTCGTCATCAAATCAAATTTTATTTGTCACAGGCGCCGAATACAACTGGTGTAGACTTTACTGTGAAACGCTTGCTTACAAGCCCTTCCCAACTATGCAGAGTTAACAAAAAGATACAAAAAATAGTAACACAAGAGGAATAAAATACACAAGAATGTAGCTATATACCGGGAGTACCAGTACAATGTGCAGTAGTACTAGGTATTTGAGGTAGATATGTACATGAAGGCAGGGTAAAGTGACCAGGCATCAGGATAGATAATAATAAGGTATTTGAGGTAGATATGTACATGAAGGCAGGGTACAGTGACTAGGCATCAGGATAGATAATAATAAGGTATTTGAGGTAGATATGTACATGAAGGCAGGGTAAAGTGACTAGACATCAGGATAGATAACAATAAGGTATTTGAGGTAGATATGTACATGAAGGCAGGGTAAAGTGACTAGGGCATCAGGATAGATAATAATAAGGTATTTGAGGTAGATATGTACATGAAGGCAGGGTAAAGTCACTAGGCATCAGGATAGATAATAATAAGGTATTTGAGGTAGATATGTACATGAAGGCAGGGTAAAGTGACTAGGGCATCAGGATAGATAATAATAAGGTATTTGAGGTAGATATGTACATGAAGGCAGGGTAAAGTGACTAGGGCATCAGGATAGATAATAATAAGGTATTTGAGGTAGATATGTACATGAAGGCAGGGTAAAGTGACCAGGCATCAGGATAGATAATAATAAGGTATTTGAGGTAGATATGTACATGAAGGCAGGGTAAAGTGACCAGGCATCAGGATAGATAATAAGGTATTTGAGGTAGATATGTACATGAAGGCAGGGTAACGTGACTAGGCATCAGGATAGATAATAATAAGGTATTTGAAGTAGATATGTACATGAAGGCAGGGTAAAGTGACTAGGCATCAGGATAGATAATAAGGTATTTGAGGTAGATATGTACATGAAGGCAGGGTAACGTGACTAGGCATCAGGATAGATAAAAATAAGACAAAAATAAAGAACAGAACATAGCGAGACATGGCAGACGGCAAAAGTTTAAATATTTGAACTCTGGCGGCAAGTCCCATCTACCGTGGCGGCTGACGGCATTCACCGCCAACCTCAACGGCGTTTACTGTCGTGCACTCATTGAAAACAACGACATCTGGTTTGCCATCTACCTCGTACCATCTAAAAATACCATTATTGTAGCATTCCCTACAGGTTACATTAGCATTTTCCACGCCTTCAATGAATGTTCCACTGGTGCAAGGCCCAGTCAGACCTGTAGATCATACAAGGGTCACACGGGAGCTGGCCCTTGCCATGAGACACCTTCAGGACTACCAGTATCCATTGACGAATATAACATGACTAAGCTAACCCCAGATTTGACCCCTGTTCCGTCATTTCCACATAATAGCCTAGTACCAGCCAAACTCCCAACACCAAAAGGTGGGGCTTCCATAGAGCCTGCCCGCCCAGTTCCCTACTTTCCTGTTCTCAATGTCCACGGCCATGTTCTTTGGGCCCGGTCTTATCCTCGTGAAGAAATAATAATATTAGCAGACAATAAAAGGTAGGGTGCAGAGAGGTGGGAAGGTAGAAGTGTCGACAGCTGACTCATGGAGGAAATCCTGTACACCGCTTTTATGGAACACAAAGAGCCTTGCAACTTCCTCTACAGGGGTTAGTCATTGGGTAGTGTGCATGTGGAGTCTTGCATGGGTTTGTTGTGCTGTGTCTTAAGGGTACTGCATTGGCTATTGTTAGCATTCACTGCACTGTTTACATTGGGCAAAACCCAAACTAATGCAAAGGAATATTCACACACACAGCAGCCGAAGGATGAGTAAGCTGACATGTGACACACTGAATAGGCCTTGTGTTGATCCAGAGTATGTAAGAACCAGTGTTCAGAGCAAAGCCACATCTCCACCTCCCTCCCTCCGCATTGACCTCAACTGGTCTATCAACTCACACCTCGGCCACCAATAGCCTGCCATGGCTGCGATGAGTGTCACTCAACAGGATATCCTGTACTGATCATCTCTATTTAAAATGTCACAATACAGACATGGAATTTCTGATTTCCTCTCATTTCCACTATTAAAACATGGGTTTTCATTTTACCACTGAAGCAGCAGCCAGCCACATTGGAGGGAGCCAACTATCTGCCATTATAGCACAATGTGCTGCCAATACTTAGAGGAGATCAATAAGACGTCACATTGAAAATATTATCTTAAATCCAGCACAGCCGAGGGTAGAGAGGCTACACCACGCCCGTAACTGAAGTCTGAAACACTACAGAGACAAAACGGAGAGTGGAGACAGAGGCTCATAACACGGATCCAAAATGTCCCGCTAAGACTTAATACTGTAGTTCATATCGCTCTCAAAACAAGTTGTGTGTTTTTTTTGGGGGGGGGGGGGGGGGGGGGGGAAGAGTTGATTGTCATAGCAACATATCTAAAAACAACCCTATTAAAATACAATTAACAGGAAGTTGCTCAACCCAGGGCTTCCTGGGTGAAAGGCGACTGCTGCCACCAAACGCTCGAGCTGTGGAAAAACCTCACTTCTCCTCTCCCCCACCAATGTCCGACTTTGCTATATTCTTCCAAATCACACAAGAAAGAAATCCCTGTCTGCAAAATATGAATCATCCACATGGAACTTTTCACACAACTCAGTGAAATGGTGGTGCACTCCACTGACTGCCTGCAGAGACAGACGGCTAAGGAAAAACTCACATAGCAACACTGCCTCCCTGTGGTCTAATCTAGAACTATACAGAGTCTGCACAGCAGATCAGATGCACGGAGCTGATGCGGAGCCATCTCATTAGCAGATGAATGAAGGCTAATTTTCAGAGTGACGCTCACTTTGATGTCCGACGCTAATCTCCACAAGCCTGTTGGATTAGCTTTATCGTTTTAATCCAGACTGAGCCCATATGGGCCAGTTTAGAAGCCCCTCCAAATGAAAAACGTACCAAAAAAACTGAAAATCCAATGAAAGACCTGATAAGGCAGATCTATGGATCAGAGATAGCTTCAGTCATAGCACTGTGTGTAAACAGAGAGAGTGACATTAACAGGGGACGTGGAGGAATATCAACCCTGAAGCTGAGAGCAACAGCGTGGAGGACACAGCATGACAAGACACCCATTCTGACAGGACACAGTGTGTGGGACGTGCTAGGCTTTCCTCAAAAGACGCAGGCGGAGGCCACAACCGCAAAAAAAAGGCATATTAGCGACGACATGAGCCCATGCCTCATCCCATAACTAAAAATAGACTTTCCCATCATTCATAGTTAATCCAGATGACTGAAATCAAGCATCCACTCCCCCGTATGCATGGCTATGACATTATTCAGAGTTAATCATGTCTACAGTCTAGCTCCCACATCAGGGTCAACTGTAGTGAATCATTATTCCATCATATCCAATGCAATCCTACTGCAATGCCTCAGTCACAAATTGCATAGTTGGTTTGTGGCTTTTCCACATCTCTTTCCATAGGAGTGTCCAGGATACCTTGTAGTCATGTGGCTTTAGACACTTCTTCACATGATGCCCACTCCCCTCTCATGCACACACTCATGCAGACAAGCACATTCAGTAAAGACAGCCGTACAGTATCTCACAGCTGAGTGTCAGAGAGAGACAAAGACAACCACCAGCTAGCTGTAAACTATTACAAGTCAACCCTTAAAAATGGAGAGAATTCAACAATAAAAAAATCCAAAGTGAAAAGACTGAAATCATCATTAGAGCCGATGATCATATTCTTGACGAATTTACTAGCAAGATGAATTAGTTAGTCCTGAACTCTTTCAAACAGTAGTGAGGCAAGCGGACTCGACAGACAGAGTGCCCCAGCGTCTACTGTATTGCCTGGCTAAGCAAACAGAACCCCGAATGACTCGTGGCTTCCTCTACACAGGCGAGGCAGCAAAGTTACCAAGTGAGTTAGAAAAGAGTAAATTAAGCAGCTTTCCTTCAACTATGCAGAAGAAGAAAAAAAAGTTTGAGAGCCCAGAACTTACCGGCTATTCTGTCTCGCTCCATTACTTGCTCGCAGCCTCAGATAGCCACATGTAATGTCTGTCTTTTTTTCTCTCCCTCCCTTTTTTTGCTGGAGACTTCCCCTTTTTCTGTCTGACTTAGTCACCTCTCCCCCCCTCCCTCCCTCCCTCTGTAGTGCTAATGTCTTCAATCTGCCGTGATAATGCGCTGTTAGAACTGATCATATGGAAGTTCTCGCTCTTTTTATTTGTTTTTATTTTTCTCTAGGGTCCAGGAACTCAAGCATCCCGCTACCTCCATTCAACAGCCCCCAATCAGACTCTCTCACACACACACACTTACTCTGATACTGTATGTGTAGGGACCTTCGACACCATTCGAAGACGCCAAGGGGACAAGGTAAATGTGGGGTAAGCGGACGAAGAACACTCTCAAAACATTACACTCAACTGAGTGAGTTATAGAGGAACTTTAACATTTCCTGACCAGAGACTGTGTATTCTATCCTCCCAGAGTATCTCCAGTTCTATTGACTGGGGTTTAATCAGGAAAAACAAACACCGGAGCCACTTAACAGACCTGGAGCATTCCATAGTGCCCACCCCTAACCCCACTCCCTTTCCAACCACTCCCCTGACGCCAGGAGAGCAGGACGTACTCTGACCTCTGACCCTCCACCTTGCTCTCCGGAGAGGCCAAGGGTCACTTAGCGAGCCGCCGTCTGGGCGAGAAAACGGCCAAACAAACACACCCGTGTGTGTGTGTGTGTGTGTGTGTGTGTGTGAGTGAAAGGGAGAGGGCGGCCCAAGTTACAAGCACTTCACTTCCCTGCCCTTTCCATTTGTTCTCAAAGGGACATCCGATCCCTCCCTAGATACTGCAGAGTTAGTGACTTTAGCTAGCCAGAGTTAGCGACTTAGCTATCTAGATTGCTTTAGAGTAAACATGACTGAGACAAACCCTTTGGCTCTTTCAGGTGAATGTGACCTGTCCTGGGCAGTTTTAGTTTAGTCTACAGGAACCGCGGCTGGGTGAGGACAGTGATATGCTACAGTTGCGATAGGGCAAGTTGTTTCTCTTGGCTCGACCCCATGACAAACGCCCGGCTTTATCAGAGGTGAGGTGTTGATACAAGAGACAGGGCTGGGGATGGTGTACGTGTCGACAGGGATTTCTTGTACGTTGTCAAAAACTTCAACTGGAGCCAAACTTTACAGTCTCTCTACCAAAGAGTGTGATCAGAAGTGAGTTCACAAACATTCATAATAACCTTCTCTGGGTTTTCCCTCTTTGTCAGATCCTCTTTTTAAAATGCTGCATCAACTGTATGAGGGACCCAGGGAAGTTGGAACCAGTCATGAAAGGCTGCCCCATGGCCAATAGATCACGGAGTTGTGGCACACACACACACACACACACAAACACCCCACTCTACACACACACTGGATCCTAGTGGGAATGAGACCGGCATGGATGAGCAGTGGGGTTATCTGTATCTACATAAAGAGTTTCTGTTAAAAGGGCTATCTAGGGTCCCTTCTAACCCAAACCAGCTCTGTGGAGTTGTATGTCTCTCCCCCTCTGCTGCACCTCCTTCCTCTGGCTCTCCTCACTCCCCCACTGCTCATGTCATATGGCCATATGTCTGTGTGGGGGAGTAGAGGGACTGGATGGAGGGATAGGGGTATGTGTGGATTTTGTAGGTGTGTGTGTCCATGCGCGTGTGTACACACACACACACATACACACACGCATGTACTGTGTGGTTACTAAAGGTCACACAAAGAAACAGATCAGATCTACACTCTGGATAAATTCTCACTTTTTTGATGCTGAATTAAAGAGGAACTCAGTCATAAGCAAGAAGCCAACTTCCATCCACATGGTGTTTGTCAAAGTTACCCAAGTCTGTCAAAAATAGAGGCCCGGTTTTAAGGCCCCTGGCTGATTCCACCAAATCCTGCACGTGTGTGTTTTAGCATGCGTGTGTGTGTGTCGGGGGGGGGGGGGGGGGGGGGTCTCATGCTGCTTAGTCCTCAGACATTTAAAGCAGAGCTAATCAGGGTCAAGACTAGCCACATAAAAATATATATATTTTCTGTTAAAGCTGTTGCACAATAACAAAGTTAATAGAATGCAATGACTGCTTATGACATGTTTTAATTAAGGAGAACTCTTTAGGGCAGCCAAATGGCAGCACTAACCCGGTCTACCCTGGACCTAGTCAGTGCTCAGCTGGTCAGGAGAGATCGAGTCACACCCTTGGCCTGAGCCGAAAAGCATTGTGGTCTCTCACACAGACTCATGCAAGCAGGCACGCATGCGGCCACGCACAAACACACACAGAAACACAAGTGACAATCTGTGACTTCCCATTTGTGACACTCAGACAACTAACAAAACAGCAGTATCTTTTGGTGTCATACTTTTTGATTTATGATATGTGTACAGTATTTAAACAGTGGTGCTGCGGTAAGCCAGCTCTGATTCAACGTTGGTTAACTATAAGCCTCAACAGGGCTGTACTGTAGTGGCTCGATGCTGAGACCTATTTGAAGAGAGGGAGACCAGCTCCAGTGTCCATCTGTGGAGAGAGACCAGCTCCAATCTGTAGAGAGAGGAGCGCGAGACCAGCTCCAGCGTCCATCTGTAGAGATGAGAGAGAGACCAGCGTCCATCTTTAGAGAGGGGGGAGAGCGAGACCAGCTCCAGTGTCCATCTGTAGAGAGATGGTCTCACTCATACGTTTCACCATCTCCCCTCTATATCCTCCCAACCTGCCTGCTGGAGGAGAACCTCTCACCACACTAGTGCTGTCCCCAACTAATAAAAAAAAAAAAAATAATCAGTGGAGGCTGCTGAGGTGAGGACGGCTCATAATAATGGCTGGAACAGAGTGCCTTTACCACTAGCCCGTCCTCCCCAATTAATGTGCCACTAACCTGTAATAGACACACCCTATATGTTTTATTATAATCCACTTTATATGCATTGAGCTTGACTTATGCTTTAAGCTCACTGTTTGATGAAATAAGACACAAATGACTCAAGAGGGAGCCAGAGATCAAGATAAACAGAGGAAAAAATCCTTAACCTGTCCCGACCATCCAACTCTCGCTGGCTTTCGCAGATTCTGCTGTTACTCTCCTGAAGTTGCTGGTAATAGGCTACACGAGGAGTCGGCCAACTTTCTCACGTGGAATGCCAAATGGATCTTACAATTTCTACTGATCTGCGTACCAGTTGTGGTTTTCATATGCACATTTACGTGGAACAATTATTTCATTTATAATAATGTCTTCGTATCTCAAAACCATTGTCATGTGGTTAATCAAAATTCTGTCCAATTCTAAATGAAATGATATAAACCTAAAAAGTAACTTTATTGCCATGTAAAAATAGCCTATAAAGCAAACAACTAAAAAGATTGCAGCCTGCAGTGGCTACACACCATTTTATGATGTTTGACATTTTTCCTTTCACACCGAGTGGTTATCAAAAGGGAGAGAGCTGGAAAGATTTTTCAAATACATTGAGGAATTATTGTTAGTCTCAATGGATGTAAAAACAGACATAGCTTCCTCGCTGTTTGAGGTGAAGAAAACATTACTTTGAGAAGCCTATAAGCCGGCGTACTTCTATGCGTAATCAGGTGCGCGTCCTTACTCAACATTGTCTTTTGTTTGGAGTGCTCCTGTCAATGACTAAATTGACAGAATTCATAAATGGAATGAAATAAACCAAAACGTGTTTCTTACAAGTGTAGTATTGGTTATGCGCTCTGCAAACAACGTGTCCACTCCGACAATGAGAACGGTAAACGACTGGAATAATAATATATTGAATGCATTAACAGACATTACCGTAACCAAATAAACGTTGTAGATTAGAAATTATAGGAATTAACAGTAAAATGTACTTCTGGTGAGCTACTGTATGTAATGGGGAATTGATAGACACTAACAATGAAACTCAAACAATGAAGTTATGAAACAATGAATGTGCACAAATTGTCAGGAGAGAGCTCATTCTGGAGAGAGAAGTGCATTGTGCAGCCACACTCCCCTTCTTCTTGGACTGTGCCATCCCCATGGCCTCCGCAATGGATTAGTTCACCGAGATGCTTACGAGCCTGCTGCTGCCTACCACCGCTCAGTCAGACTGCTCTATCAAATATCAAATCACAGAAATACGAGCCTTTGGTCATTAATATGGTCAAATCCGGAAACTATTATTTTGAAAACAAAACGTTTATTCTTTCAGTGAAATATGGAACCATTTCGTATTTTATTGAACGGGTGGCATCCCTAAGTCTAAATATTGCTGTTACATTGCACAACCTTCAATGTTATGTCATAATTATGTAAAATTCTGGCAAATTAGTTCGCAACGAGCCAGGTGGCCCAAACTGTTGCATATACCCTGACTCTGCTTGCACTGAACGCAAGAGAAGTGACACAATTTCCCTAGTTAATATTGCCTGCTAACATTCATTTCTTTTAACTAAATATGCAGGTTTAAAAAAATATATGATTCTGTGTATTGATTTTAAGAAAGGCATTGATGTTTATGGTTAGGTACATTCGTGCAACGATTGTGCTTTTTTCGCGAATGTGCTTTTGTTTAATCATCCCCCATTTGGCGAAGTAGGCTGTGATTCGAAGATAATCAATGCGGTGCCTGTTAATTTATATGCAACGCAGGACAAGCTAGTTAACCTAGTAATATCATCAACCATGTGTAGTTAACTAGTGACTATGTGAAGATTGATTGTTTTTTATAAGATAAGTTTAATGCTAGCTAGCAACTTACCTTGGCTCCTTGCTGCACTCGAGTAACAGGTGGTCAGCCTGCCACGCAGTTTCCTCGTGGAATGCAATGTAATCGGCTTCCAAAAATGCCGATTACCGATTGTTATGAAAACTTGAAATCGGCCCTAATTAAATCGGCCATGCAGATTAATCGGTTGACCTCTAGCATACACACACACACACACACAGATTGAGGGACCTTGATTTGATCCAATCACCCGATTCTCTCCGCTCCCGACGGCAGCCACATGCTCATCCCCAATCCCCATATTTCCCACTGATGGTGTCCAAATGCTGGGGGAGAGGGCATGCGTGAGTGGGGCTCACTGGGGCTATGGGGGAATCTAAAGACTCTCTCACACATGCACTAATTCCCACTCGCTAGATTGGCATTTCCTGCCACGGGGCAGATAGAAGGCAATTGACCCGGTGTAAAGAGGCGGATTGAGATGATGTAGAGTCAGTGTGATTGTGTTAATGAACGAGGCCTGCGTTCAATAAGACAGTGATTAGACTTGGTATTTGACAGTTCTGTTTGCTAGCAATTTCTCATGGTTTTCATTGGTTAAAGATGATCTGGTGTAAACCAGTCAGTGAGAGAAGTTACACTTCCCAGTTCATAACCAAATAGAGAATGAATGTCATGGCCAATATATAGCTGAATAAGCAATGTCCCAAAGGCTGAGTAATCACTCTTGGAATGGCTGCTCACAGGACAAAACAGATACAAAAACTGGTATCTAACCCACTCCACGGGACAATCATTTCTCAACTCTAAGTCAAAGACAGACCTTTTGCTTTCCAAAAGTCCCCCCCCCCCCCCCCCCCAACCCCAGGTCAGTAAGATGTTAAATCAAAGTGTTGAAAAAGTGCTTGGACTGCAGTCTGTCATTCTGTCCTTCCCAGTGTGGCTGTGGTAGTACTGGGATATCTGCTGGATATTTCCTCACCATAAGTTAGTAATTAGAGCCTGGAGGAAGCTGGCAGCAGACAGACCAGAATGGGATATATCCTCACAGTGTCGGGTCCAGGCCCAGGAGTCTCCGGCTCTACATTGCCCAGACCTAGCCCAGACCTAGCCTGAGTCTCTGATCTGTTTGTGTTCCAACTTGTTTGGCGTGACACTCATAGCAAGGGAGTTGCCAAGACAGCACAAACAGATCTTGGACTCAGGCTATCAGAACCACACTTAGCATTTTGAATGGCTGATAGAGTTGATAGAACTAACAGATGGAGTTAAATACTGACACATGTTGACATTGAGAAAATGAATCATCAACAGTGGCTTGGATGCCTTATCAATTCACTAAGTACTGCCTAACACACAGCAGGGTACAGAGTGTGTGGACAAACAAGACTGAGGGCTAGGTAGTCAACAATAATGTGTGTTTTGGGATTCCACCCACCCACACACACCTCTGTCCTGTCTCTGCGAATTAGACTAAACGGAGTCATGGCTTCGGGAGTGAGTGAGCGAGTGAGAGAACGAGAGGGAGAAATGGAGAGGCAGAGAGAGAGAAAGAGTTCCTGTGGTTCCTTGTGGCTTGTGCCCCTGTAATCAGCATGGCAGGCTCCTGATGTCTAAATCTGCTGCACTGACCCAGACAGTCTCCACACACACACACACACACACACACACACACACACACACACACACACACACACACACACACACACAGTGGTAGTGTCTGTGCATGTGGAATTTGGTCACAGAGCACTCCCAGATAAATACAAGACCTCAGAGCGTTAAATATGCCCTACGTGGCTTCTACTGGGATATTATGCAACTATTAATTGACATGGCCATCCACATTACCTACCATAGTACTTTAAAAACGACTCTCTTTAAAACACATGCCATTACTCAGTCAATTACTGGTTTAATTGCATCTGCGGAAATGCAATAAACAGTTTGAGAAAAATCTGTTCTCTTGATTAGATGACTGACCCAGTCTATATTACCCTCTAATATGACTGTCCACGTTATGTTTACAAGCTAATCTGCATGGCAATAATGACTAGCTCATTAGTTATGCTTTGTTAATGACAGCTGCTCTCAACAGAAGGTGTATGTTTTATATAAGTTATATAACTAAATAATGATTAACACTAGAGGACTGCCCATCACCCTAAGCCATAGTGACATGGCCCTGTTTTAAGTGTGTGTTAGAGGTCGACCGATTATGATTTTTCATTTATTTGTAATAATGACAATTACAACAATACTGAATGAACACTTATTTGAACTTAATATAATACATAAATACTATCAATTTAGCCTCAAATAAATAATGAAACATGTTCAATTTGGTTTAAATAATGCAAAAACAAAGTGTTGGAGAAGAAAGTAAAATTGCAATATGTGCCATGTAAAAAAGCGAACGTTTAAGTTGCTTGCTCAGAACATATGAAAGCTAGTGGTTCCTTTTTAACATGAGTCTTCAATATTCCCAGGTAAGAAGTTTTAGGTTGTAGTTATTATAGGACTATTTCTCTCTATACCATTTGTATTTCATATACCTTTCACTATTGGATGTTCTTATAGGCACTTTAGTATTGCCAGTGTAACAGTATAGCTTCCGTCCCTCTCCTCGCTCCTACCTGGGCTCGAACCAGGAACACATCGACAACAGCCACCCTCGAAGCAGCTTTACCCATGTAGAGCAAGGGGAACAACTACTCCAAGTCTCAGAGCGAGTGATGTTTGAAACGCTATTAGCGCGCACCTGCTAACTAGCTAGCCATTTCACATCGGTTACACCAGCCTAATCTTGGAGTTGATAGGCTTGAAGTCATAAACAGCGCAATGCTTGAAGAATTGCGAAGAGCTGCTGGCAAAACGCACGAAGGTGCTGTTTGAATGAATGCTTACGAGCCTGCTGCTGCCTACCATCGCTCAGTCAGACTGCTCTATCAAATATCAAATCATAGACTTAATTATAACATAATAACACACAGAAATACGAGCCTTAGGTCATTAATATGGTCAAATCCGGAAACTATCATTTCGAAAACGAAACATTTATTATTTCAGTGAAATACGGAACCGATACGTATTTTATCTAACGGGTGGCATCCCTAAGTCTAAATATTCCTGTTACATTGCACAACCTTCAATGTTATGTCATAATTATGTACAATTCTGGCAAATTAATTACGGCCTTTGTTAGGAATAAATGGACTTCACACAGTCCGCAATGAGCCAGGCGGTCCAAACTGCTGCATATACCCTGACTCTGCTTGCACAGAACGCAAGAGAAGTGACACAAATTCATGTTAGCAGGCAATATTAACTAAATATGCAGGTTTAAAAATATATACTTGTGTATTGATTTTAAAGAAAGGCATTGATGTTTATGGTTAGGTACATTTGTGCAACGACAGTGCTTTTTTCGCAAATGCGCTTGTTAAATCATCACCCGTTTGGCGAAGTAGGCTGTGATTCAATGAGAAATTAACAGGCACCACATCGATTTATATTCAACGCAGGACACGTTAGATAAACTAGTAATATCATCAACCATGTGTAGTTAACTAGTGATTATGTTAAGATTGATCGCTTTTTATAAGATAAGTTTAATGCTAGCTAGCAACTTACCTTGGCTTCTTGCTGCCCTCACGTAACAGGTAGTCAGCCTGCCATGCAGGCTCCTCGTGGAGTGCAATGTAAGGCAGGTGGTTAGAGCGTTGGACTAGTAACCGGAAGGTTGAAAAAACGAATCCCCCCTGAACAAGGCAGTTAACCCCCGTTCCTAGGCCGTAATTGAAAATAAGAAAGTGTTCTTAATCTGACTTGCCTAGTTAAATAAAAGGTGTAAAAAAAATATAATAAAATGGGCAAATCGGTGGCCAATAATACCGATTGTTATGAAAACTTGAAATCGGCCCTAATTAATCGACCTCTAGTGTGTGTGTGTGGGGGAGGGGGGGGGGGGGGGGGGGTTCTAGGCTTTAAGCTGAAATGTCATCCGTGTTACACAAATCAACATCTATCTATCTATCTATATCTACTGCTCAAAAAAATAAAGGGAACACTTAAACAACACAATGTAACTCCAAGTCAATCACACTTCTGTGAAATCAAACTGTCCACTTAGGAAGCAACACTGATTGACAATAAATTTCACATGCTGTTGTGCAAATGGAATAGACAACAGGTGGAAATTATAGGCAATAAGCAAGACACCCCCAATAAAGGAGTGGTTCTGCAGGTGGAGACCACAGACCACTTCTCAGTTCCTATGCTTCCTGGCTGATGTTTTGGTCACATTTGAATGCTGGCGGTGCTCTCACTCTAGTGGTAGCATGAGACGGAGTCTACAACCCACACAAGTGGCTCAGGTAGTGCAGCTCATCCAGGATGGCACATCAATGCGAGCTGTGGCAAGAAGGTTTGCTGTGTCTGTCAGCGTAGTGTCCAGAGCATGGAGGCGCTACCAGGAGACAGGCCAGTACATCAGGAGACGTGGAGGAGGCCGTAGGAGGGCAACAACCCAGCAGCAGGACCGCTACCTCCGCCTTTGTGCAAGGAGGAGCAGGAGAAGCACTGCCAGAGCCCTGCAAAATGACCTCCAGCAGGCCACAAATGTGCATGTGTCTGCTCAAACGGTCAGAAACAGACTCCATGAGGGTGGTATGAGGGCCCGACGTCCACAGGTGGGGGTTGTGCTTACAGCCCAACACCGTGCAGGACGTTTGGCATTTGCCAGAGAACACCAAGATTGGCAAATTCGCCACTGGCGCCCTGTGCTCTTCACAGATGAAAGCAGGTTCACACTGAGCACGTGACAGACGTGACAGAGTCTGGAGACGCCGTGGAGAACGTTCTGCTGCCTGCAACATCCTCCAGCATGACCGGTTTGGCGGTGGGTCAGTCATGGTGTGGGGTGGCATTTCTTTGGGGAGCCGCACAGCCCTCCATGTGCTCGCCAGAGGTAGCCTGACTGCCATTAGGTACCGAGATGAGATCCTCAGACCCCTTGTGAGACCATATGCTGGTGCGGTTGGCCCTGGGTTCCTCCTATTGCAAGACAATGCTAGACCTCATGTGGCTGGAGTGTGTCAGCAGTTCCTGCAAGAGGAAGGCATTGATGCTATGGACTGGCCCACCTGTTCCCCAGACCTGAATCCAATTGAGCACATCTGGGACATGTCTTGCTCCATCCACCAACGCCACGTTGCACCACAGACTGTCCAGGAGTTGGCGGATGCTTTAGTCCAGGTCTGGGAGGAGATCCCTCAGGAGACCATCCGCCACCTCATCAGGAGCATGCCCAGGCGTTGTAGGGAGGTCATACAGGCACGTGGAGGCCACACACACTACTGAGCCTCATTTTGACTTGTTTTAAGGACATTACATCAAAGTTGGATCAGCCTGTAGTGTGGTTTTCCACTTTAATTTTGAGTGTGACTCCAAATCCAGACCTCCATAAATTGGATTTCCATTGATTATTTTTGTGTGATTTTGTTGTCAGCACATTCAACTATGTAAAGAAAAAAGTATTTAATAAGATGATTTCTTTCATTCAGATCTAGGATGTGTTATTTTAGTGTTCCCTTTATTTTTTGGAGCAGTATATATATATATATATATATATATATATATATATATTAGCTGAACTCTGACACGCTGGCTAATGATGTCACAGAGCGCACCACAGTATTTTCCGCGGTTTTGACGGCATTCCAAAACAAAACGTCAGTGGGCATTCCTGCACAGCGAGGCTAATCATAGAGGCATCTGGACCTGGGGAGACAGGAGACAAATTAGCCATAATAAGTCATGGGTTACTTCCTGTAGGGGGTTTAAGATTAGGCTAATGAAAGCTTAAAGCTTCTCCAGCAGGAAATAGAGATAGAACCATTTGTGCGGATATGCAAATTCACAGAACCCCAAGTCCCTTTGAGAACCATTGGCTAAGTAGTGGGTTTTTCTGAGTGGGTTTTCTGGTGTGATACTCACCAACGAGAGAGCTTAATAGGTCACTTAGCAGACACTTTAGAATAAAGAGAGAATAGTCAACATTAACAATGACACAGGACAAACATTAACAACCAATGGCCCATGTGGGAAATCTAATCCACAACCCTTGTGTTGCCAGCACCATGCTCGAACTCAGTGAACCATTGGAAGCACTATCCACAGTGAGTTGGGGTTGGTCCAGTACAGAGTGTCTCAGACTCAGGGAATGAGCTGGCTTCACTGTAAGGCAGCATTGTTAAGGAGACATAAAGAGCATTATTGACTCCTCATCTGCTGCTTGGTCACTACGGGACCTGGATCTGCCGTTGTGCTACTGAGTAGGAGGATGGCTGACACACTGGAGCCTAATGAGAAAAACTAGATACAAAATGTCCGTATTACATACAGGATTGCTCAACTCGTCCACCCACATGGAGGGTTGATAAACAGCATCCCTTTACTACGGTGTTGCTCAATTCTGGTCCAGGGACACTCACACAGTATGCAGGCATTTGTTCCAGCCCAGCACTAATCTGATTCAGCACTTACACACCTGATGCAACTGGTCAATGGCTCGTTGATTAATTGATTCAAGAGTTAGTATTCGGCTGGAACAAAAGCCTGCACTCCCTGTGTGGTGGTACCCTGGACCGGAGTTGAGAGATTCTGGCCTACTTTCAACTGCCTGTGCCCAGGAACCAGAGATGCCTAGTGGTCCCAGTTGACCTTGATGATCTGACAAACACAAACACGGTTACAGATTAGTAACTTGTACACACTAACAATACATTTATTTCAGGTCTCTCTTTCCTGTTAGTACTAACTTAGCTGAAGACTAGAATACAAAATGCTGTAGGTCAGGATAACGATTTTAGTGATGACAAATCATGCAGATGGGGACGTTACACTTCACCAAAACATTTGATTTGCTATTAAGTCTTTGAAAGGCTTGCTGCTAATGCACATTAGAGACCTGACACCCACTTCATTATGGAGGCCAGTATTAAAAAATAGCAAGTGTAACAAGTTCATAACACCCCCTTAAGCAACTCCTTAGCACAAAAGGTCCATTCAGTGTGCGGACGAATCCTGAGAGGAGTCAGTGTACAGTGCAGCTGACTGGGTTCACTCATGTGTACAGAGAGAGAGAGATGGGGAGTGCATTTACTCAGCTGAGCCCCCACCATACTTTCATTTGGAGAATGGTACTGGAAAACAGGCAACAACATGGGTACATCCAGCCCATTAGTTCTCAATGTGTAAGACAGACAGACAGACAGACAGACAGACAGACAGACAAGACAGACAGACAGACAGACAGACAGACAGACAAGACAGACAAGACAGACAAGACAGACAAGACAGACAAGACAGACAAGACAGACAAGACAGACAGACAGACAGACAGACAGACAGACCAGACAGACAGACAGACAGACGCTTCTGTCCAGATGAAGATTCCCTGGCCTTGCCTTCATAGGAGACATCAGACACAAAACAAAAGTCTTGCTCTGTGTGGAAAAAGATATCTAATAATATCTACAGTTGACGTCGGAAGTTTACATACACTTAGGTTGGAGTCATTAAAACTCATTTTTAAATCACCACAAATTTCTTGTTAACAAACTATAGTTTTGGCAAGTTGGTTAGGACATCTACTTTGTGCCTGACACATGTAATTTTTCAAACAATTGTTTACAGATTGATTATTTCACAAATAATTCACTGTGATCACAATTCCAGTGGGTCAGAAGTTTACGTACACCAAGTTGACTGTGCCTTAAAACAGCTTGGAAAATTCGAGAAAATTAGGTCTTTAGAAGCTTCTGATAGGCTAATTGACATAATTTGAGTCAATTAGAGGTGTACCTGACATCATGGGAAAATCAAAAGAAAATCAGCCAAGACCTCAGAAGAAAAGAAATTGTAGACCTCGACAAGTCTGGTTTACCCTCGGGAGCAATTTCCAAACGCCTGAAGGTACCACGTTCATCTGTAAAAACAATAATACGCAAGTATAAACACTATGGGACCACGCAGCCATCACACTGCTCAGGAAGGAGACGTGTTCTGTCTCCTAGAAATTAACGTACTTTGGTGCAAAAAGTGCAAATCAATCCCAGAACAACAACAAAGAATCCTTGTGAAGATGCTGGAGGAAACAGTAAAACCACAGTAAAACGAGTCCTATATCGACATAACCTGAAAGGCCACTCAGCAAGGAAGAAGCCACTGCTCCAAAACCTCCATAAAAAAGACAGACTACGGTTTGCAACTGCACATGGGAACAAAGACCGTACATTTTTGGAGAAATGTCCTCTGGTCTGATGAAACAAAAATAGAACTGTTTGGCCATAATGACCCTTGTTATGTTTGGAGGAAAAAGGGGGAGGGTTGCAAGCCGAAGAACACCATCCCAACCGTGAAGCACGGGGGTGGCAGCATCATGTTGTGGGGGTGCTTTGCTGCAGGAGGGACTGGTGCACTTCACAAAATAGATGGCATCATAAGGATGGACAATAATGTGGATATATTGAAGGAACATCTCAAGACATCAGTCAGGAAATTAATGCTTGGTCACAAATGGGTCTTCCAAATGGACAATGACCCCAAGCATACTTCCAAAGTTGTTGCAAAATGGCTTAAGGACAACAAAGTCAAGGTATTGGAGTGGCCATCACAAAGCCCTGACCTCAATCCTATAGAAAATGTGTGGGCAGAACTGAAAAAGCATGCGCGAGCAAGGAGGCCTACAAACCTGACTCCGTTACACCAGCTCTGTCAGGAGGAATGGGCCAAAATTCACCCAACTTATTGTGGGAAGCTTGTGGAAGGCTACCCAAAATGTTTGACCCAAGTTAAACAATTTAAAGGCAATGCTACCAAATACTAATTGAGTGTATACTTCTGACCCACTGGGAATGTGATGAAAGAAATAAAAGCTGAAATAAATCACTCTCTACCATTATTCTGACATTTCACATTCTTAAAATAAAGTGGTGATCGTAACTGACCTAAGACAGGGAATTTTTACTAGGATTAAATATCAGGAATTGTGAAAAACTGAGTTTAAATGTATTCGGCTAAGGTGTATGTAAACTTACGACTTCAACTGTATGTCCACTGGTTGTTAGTAATGGAAGACTGAGGAGGAGAGTAGATGAGGGAGAAGGACCCCCGCTAACCACAGGGACGGGAAATAGACCAGCGCTAACCACAGGGACGGGAAATAGACCAGCGCTAACCACAGGGACGGGAAATAGACCAGCGCTAACCACAGGCACGGGAAATAGACCAGCGCTAACCACAGGCACGGGAAAATAGATTAGCGCTAACCACAGGCACGGGAAAATAGACCAGCGCTAACCACAGGGACGGGAAAATAGACCAGCGCTAACCACAGGGACGGGAAAATAGACCAGCGCTAACCACAGGGACGGGAAATAGACCAGCGCTAACCACAGGCACGGGAAATAGACCAGCGCTAACCACAGGCACGGGAAAATAGACCAGCGCTAACCACAGGGACGGGAAAATAGACCAGCGCTAACCACAGGGACGGGAAAATAGACCAGCGCTAACCACAGGGACGGGAAAATAGATCAGCGCTAACCACAGGGACGGGAAATAGACCAGCGCTAACCACAGGCACGGGAAATAGACCAGCGCTAACCACAGGCACCGGAAATAGACCAGCGCTAACCACAGGGACGGGAAAATAGACCAGCACTAACCCCAGGGACGGGAAAATAGACCAGCGCTAACCCCAGGGACGGGAAATAGACCAGCGCTAACCCCAGGGACGGGAAATAGACCAGCGCTAACCCCAGCGATGCGAAATAGACCAGCGCTAACCCCAGCGATGCGAAATAGACCAGCGCTAACCACAGGGACGGGAAATAGACCAGCGCTAACCCCAGCGATGCAAAATAGACCAGCGCTAACCCCAGCAACGCAACATAGACCAGTGCCAACCCCAGCAACGCAAAATAGACCAGCGCTAACCCCAGCAACGCAAAATAGACCAGCGCTAACCCCAGCAACGCAAAATAGACCAGCGCTAACCCCAGCTACGCAAAATAGACCAGCGCTAACCACAGCGATGCAAAATAGACCACCGCTAACCACAGCGATGCAAAATAGACCACCGCTAACCACAGCAACGCAAAATAGACCACTGCAAACCTGAGGCAAGTGCTTTTTAGCCTTTTTGGTGCAGGTGCTTTTTCACATTTCTCCCCATTTCTCTCAACATCTCCACTTGTGACAACTACACAAGCCCAGAATTGCCGCTAGAACAGAGCATCATCATAACTCATGAAGAATCAGCTCAGAAATACAGGCAACCAAGCCGGTGGCGGTCCCTTAATCAGGACGCATCCATGCAATGCTTGAACTAAGCAGAGAAGCCCCTGGGTGAGTTTCCCTTCAGAGTGGGCCTCTGTTTCGCCTCAAACTCACAAACAGAGCACTGGTATCAGTATAAGCAGATCTGAAGGGTTTGGATAGGTTTGAGCAGTGTAGTGGGGGACCTTCCACCATATTGCTAACAACTTACAGATTTAACATTGAAAGGATAGGTCCAAGGAGAAGGGTTAGGGAGTGTTTTGGGACGGGCTGTCTGGTTTGTCTCAACACCACCACTAAGAGAGGGCTGGTATCAGTATCAGGGCTCTCCCAGGTCTCTGGGATGATAAACAGAGACAGGAGCCGACATACAGTAATAATCACTGATAACACTCTATAGACTGCTGAGGATAATGCTATGTAGGAAAAGGTCCTGCTTTAAAGGCCATTCTCCTTCCCTCTGAAAGGTCACACACTGACTTAATGATGCTTAGCCTGGTCCCTGATCTATTTGTGGTCTATTGCCAACCGTGATCTGAGAATGAATCCCAACACACTAAAAAACACTGTGGCATCAGCATGTGTTCTTTTCCCATTCTCTGATCCACTTGATCCCAGGAGCCCGACCTGTGGTCCTGAACGTTGGGAACGAGTGGGAAGCACAGATGGGGTCTGAGAAGAGCCAGTGAGCAGAGGTATGCTGTGACACACACACCACTATGTGTATTAATAGAGTACAGCCTAGAGAGGGCCAGCATGTCACAGCCACAGAGAGGGTCCGGCACATCACAGCCATAGAGAGGGCCAGCACATCACAGCCATCGAGAGGGTCCGGCACATCACAGCCATAGAGAGGGCCGGCACATCACAGCCATAGAGAGGGTCCGGCACATCACAGCCATCGAGAGGGTCCGGCACATCACAGCCATCGAGAGGGTCCGGCACATCACAGCCATCGAGAGGGTCCGGCACATCACAGCCATCGAGAGGGTCCGGCACATCACAGCCATAGAGAGGGCCGGCACATCACAGCCATAGAGAGGGTCCGGCACATCACAGCCATCGAGAGGGTCCGGCACATCACAGCCATAGAGAGGGCCAGCACATCACAGCCATCGAGAGGGCCAGCATATCATAGCCATCGAGAGGGCCAGCACATCACAGCCATAGAGAGCAGGAAGGAGAAGGACAGAGGGATGATGCATAATGAGACAGACAGAGGCCTTAATTGCTAGAGAAGTCCAGGGGGGTATCCTCTAGGTAGAGTACGCTCAGTCTGCATACACACATTGGTCAGAGGGAGAAGAAAAAAAAGAAGAAAAAAGAGAGAGAGAGAGAGAGAGAGAGAGAGAGAAAATAAAAAAAAGGAGAGAGTCTGATAATAAAAAGGAGAGAAAAGGAGTAGAGGCGACTGACCTGTACTGCTCCCTGCATCTAAGTGTAGGCTCTTTGACTTGTATAATGACAAGTCATGCAAGTAATGAAAATCCAGGGAAATCCAGGCATATGGTACACATGCAGACATGTAGGGAAAAACACTAGCCCATATATCATTAAACTAAAATATATTCAGAAATGTATATAAAAGAGGTTCAAATTAAAATAATTAAAATACAAAGGAATCAAACTAAGTGCTGAAAATTCACAGACAGACATGCACTCAAAAATATCACATCAGCTACAACAAGCTTCCAAGATATTTTTTAAATAAAGCTTATTGGAATTGCGGGGTGGGCGCACAATAGTGTATTCCACAATAATAACACATTTCCCAACATACCTGAATTCGCAGGACTTTTCTTCATGTTCTGGTCGTTTGGGAGACAATTTAGTCAACGTTTTCTCCAAAAAGTATTCGTCCAAGTATTCTTGTAGTATATCCCGCTGGTCCTTTCACTGTTCTCACTGTTGCCGCGGCTCATGCGTAACCGTTCGCCGTATCCCAATTCAAACCACCGAGAAGCCTACTCTAATTTATCGTAGCCTAGCCTGTATTATTTATTGTCGCTGGATGTTTCACCAAGCCTGATGTGCACTTCGTGGGATGTTCCGAGTTTCAGACCACACGAGCGTGCATCAGTGGCACGAATGGATGTTGATGTGCCTTTTACGCACGTACCATTTATGACCATGCTGTTATTTTAGTGTTCCGCTTTCCATGCATGACATCATCCGTGCGTAAGCATCCAATCAATCCATGTGAAGAGAGAGGTCGCAGAGATGACGTCACAGGTTGTTGACCTACGGAATACATTTGTTTGAGCTCATTGTAGTCCTCAAAATGTCGCTCTACTGACCATTACATGGAAGATTGAGGAGGTTCTATAATGTATACAGTAAGTGTATCTTTTGTGTTTGAAAAATGTTGTCATTCATATTAAAAGTTCAGTTACAAATGTTTTGCATGCGAGGCGTATTTGCGATTAGACAGAGCATTTGAGCAGCGTCTAAGAGTGAGGGCATTTCCATGACAAGGCTAAAGTGGATGTCCAATGACACAATGTAGTGCAATTGAACTGGAGTCATGACATTATTTGGGCTCCTCTTGTGAAGCCTAAAGGAAACATTTACCTTGATGAAATACAGTACGTATTCATTTAAAATGGTTAGTTCCAACGCTGACCTTTTAAAACAACAACATTTTGATCCAGGCTGCCTATACTTGGTCTGCAGAGGAGGCTGGTGGGAGGAGCTATAGGAGGACGGGCTCATTGTAATTTCTGGAATGGAATTTCTGGAACGGAGACAAACGTGGTTTCCATATGTTTGTGTTTGATACCATTCCATTTATTCAATTCAAGCCATTACAATGAGCCCGCCCTCCTATAGCTCATCCCACCAGCCTCCTCTGGTAGTCCGTTTTTGATATGAATGATGTTGACCTAACTGCCGCCTTAATGTGCAAAAAATAAAAGCCATATAGGCCTCATGCAGCCAATCAGAATTGATTAGGCTGCTGATTGTTTAAAACAAAAGGCTGTGACAAAATACCCACTGGGCACAGACGTCTATTCAACGTTGGTTCAACCAGTGTGTGACCAGTGGGTAGGCTTCTGTTGGCCTACTTATGGGCATTTTAGTTTACAAGCTGTGACTACATTTTTAGAAGTTTGCTGTAAAAATGTATTCAAATTATTTTAGCCATTTTTCTCACAGCAAACGTGAATATCAAATGAGCCCATTGAACGCATTGACATTTCTGTGTTCCTGAGCTTAGACGTTTGACACCTGACAGATCTTACAACGCCCGGATAGGTTTTTTAAGTATCAGCTAACCATATGTTGTAGAAATATGTCAGTTGATGACAGTCGATGACGTGTCATGCAACCATTGGTTAATGCAAGCAACGTTTGAGCAGAACTCGACCATTGGGCTTGTTTGACATTGCAGGCTTCTGCCGAATGACTGATCTACAAATCACCTTGCATCATAAATAACAACTCTTGGACATTTGTAGATCAGTCAGTCGGTCACCATTTACCCACAATGCATCATGGATTTGATGCTCTCGAACATGGCCAATGGCATCTCCTCATACCCTTATACAGGTCTATATGATCATGGTTTTGCTGCCCTCTAGTGAGCATACATTTAACTACTACAGTTTCTGGTACTGTCTGCAAAATGACTGTCTTTTCTGGTTTACAAGGGAGAGGCCACAGCAGAGCATCGATCACTGTTTTCATAGTATTGCCTGGTGTAATTAACAAAGTAAAGTTCAGCTAATTAAATGTACACATTGGTTAATTGATATGGGAATGGTTTAGGTGCTAAGGTCGAAAGGCTGTCCTTTTCTCTCAGCTCAGGGTTTAACACCATTTTACAACGTGCTCCAAAGCAGTTTGTTGTGTCCGATATGTACAGGCAGTTGATTTAGGCGGTCCTGGTAGACTCTCTTTAGTCCCAGTAAAGAGGAGAGTTAGGCTCTGTTCAGAGCTGATGAAGGGGGAATCCCTAATATGCTGTTTAGCGTAGACGGGTTGGTTGTTTAGCAACAACTGACTCCAGCGCAACTAGGGGGCAAAACAGACGAGGTTGGCTTACATCAGGGTTTCCACAGCTCGGTCCTGCTCTAGCACTACACAGCTGACTCAAATAATCAAAGCTTGATGATGAGTTGGTTATTTGAATCAGCGGTGGAGTGTTTGGGCAAAAAACTAAATGTGGGGGGGGACCCAAGATCGAGTTTTGGAAACCCTGGACTAGATCATGTTAAGCTCATTCCACAGAAGGCTGAGTGTCTGTGGGTTTTCACTCCTCTCTTTTACTTGATGAATTAAGGTCACTAATTAGTAAAGAACTTCCCTCACCTGGTTGTCTAGGTCTAAACTGAAAGTTGAAAAAAAACTGCAGACACTAGGCCCTCCATGGAATGATTTAGGCATAGTCTTAGCTGAAGTAGGAACCCAATTGAGGGGCTGAACTTCAGACTCGCTGTCATTTTTGTGAGTTTTTGTATACTGATTGTTACTGCTACGGACAACGGTTTTTCAAGACAAGCCATGTATCCTGAAATTCTTCATCTGCAATAAATTCAAGTATTGCTTTTCTGCAACCACGGGTCCTCTTCATTCCTACCTATCACGTCCCTTGGCTACTCTGGATCTGCTATTCTACAACCTGTCATTTTCTAGCACTCACTGCTTGCTCTATTTCCTGTCTCTTGTCAGTCAGGCCAACCACAATCTCTCCAAAACATCTTAGGTGTTAGTTTCACTCAGCTGCATGTGTTTTCATGGTTGAGAGACTAGATGTAGGTTAATATGTAGATTTGATGCCTTTCTAATTATGTATAGATAAATAATGTATTCATAAGTACTGTATGTTCAGCTGAATGGGAAATCATTTTTTGTATAGATCATTTTTCTTCCATACCTTGAAAGTGGAAAGGAAATGGGAGCTGAAACTCTCTATCTGGATTCCAAGTGTTTCTGCCCTATCCTTCCTGTCCTCTTACTGGACGGAACACCTGCTCCCAGTATCACCTCCTACCTTACCCAGTGCATTCTAAATAGCAAACCTGCCTTTTAAGTTTCTCAACTCCTTATTTACATATAGGTTGAAGTTTATGGGTATCTTCAGCCTATATTAACAAAAGGGTACATGACAAGGCAACAGAATGAACAGGAAGACGTAAAGTCTCACAAACGACAGGGAAGCTTCACCACACTTTTCACACATGATAGAAACATACTTTATGACTGTATTAACACATACGTCAGGGGTAGGCAAATAGATGCAGCTGCAGGACAATTTTTGTCAGAGCGAATGGCAGTGGGGCCGGAAAGTAATAATAATAATTTGTACATTGCTAAATGTAGGCCTCAGTTTCATCTTGATTTGAAGCTTGAGTGATGCAGCTCAACTTGAAAGCAAATTTCAACTGTATATATATATATATACACAGTTGAAGTCGGGAGTTTACATACACTTAGGTTGGAGTCATTAAAACTCGTTTTTCAACCACTCCACAAATGTCTTGTTAACAAACTATAGTTTTGGCAAGTCGGGTAAGACATCTACTTTGTGCATGACACAAGTCATTTTTCCAACAATTGTTACAGACAGATTATTTAACTTATTTCACTGTATCACAATTCCAGTTGGTCAGAAGTTTACATACACTAAGTTGACTGTGCCTTTAAACAGCTTGGAAAATTCCAGAAAATTATGTCATGGCTTTAGAAGCTTCTGATAGGCTAATTGACATAATTTGAGTCAATTGGAGGTGTACCTGTGGATCTATTTCAAGGCCTACCTTCAAAGTCAGTGCCTCTTTGCTTGACATCATGGGAAAATCAAAAGGAATCAGCCAAGACCTCAAAAATACAATTGTAGACCTCCACATTCTGGTTCATCCTCGGGAGCAATTTCCAAACGTCTGAAGGTACCACGTTCATCTGTACAAACAATAGTATGCAAGTATAAACACCATGGGACCACGCAGCCGTCATACCGCTCAGGAAGGAGACGCGTTCTGTCTCCCAGAGATGAACGTACACACATATACACACACACAGTGCTGTGAAAAACTATTTGCTCTTCCTGATTTCTTATTTTTTTTGCACACTTAAATGTTTCAGATCATCAAACAAATTTTTATATTACACAAAGATAACCCAAGTAAACACAAAATGCAGTTTTTAAGTGATGATTTTATTTATGAAGGAGCTGAAATAGTCAAACCACACGGACACACCGTGGTGAAGAAAGCACAGGATGCTGAAGAAATTCGGCCTGTCCTCGAGGGCCCTAACAGTGTTCTACAGGAGCACCATCGAGAGCATACTGTCGGGCTGCATCACAGCCTGGAACTCTGCTCCTTCGGGGTAGCTCACTGCCAGAGCATGCATTATGATAACATAATAATAAACAGTGAACAAGGTATGCTATACCAATCCCTCTGACTGAAACAAAAGCAGTGCCCAAACAGGTGGAGTCTGTGGTGGGTGGTCAGAAAGCAGACATGCAGGGCGAGTACTGCATGTTACAGCATAGCATGTCGACAAGAACACCAGTGCATAGCTTGCACGCAGCAGCCATCATGGAATGAGTGTGTATTACTTGGTTGACTAAATAGACCACCATATTACAGTAGAGTGAATCTAATTGGTTCAAGATCAGCTGATACAAATACTCTGGTTTCTGTCTGAACTCGTCTTCGATTTATTTAGGTAGAAAAGTTTCCAAACATACAATATACTGTAAGCAATATAGCTGAACATCACCAATGCATACCACATACACATATACAAATAAAACATAAACATGAATACACAAGTTGTATATCACATGATTATCAATTACGTATCAATATTTTGATTAAAAGTCAAATGGTGAGAATATTTTTCTTCCTTTAAAAAGATACAATACATAATTACAACTATTTTAAAGTGAAAAAAGCTGTTAGGAAGTTGAAACATAAGTAAAAAACTGACTCATAGTGTAAGAAAAATACTACATCACTTGGTAAAAATGAATAATTGTTTTTACATCAACAAGACACACTCATTACTCCGTATCAGCATGAACAATGTACACAGACCACTATGGTTTCAACCTTCTAGCTATCTCAACTAAAACCATAGAATAATCAAATGTAATGTTGAGGAAACACTGACTTCGTCACTTTTTGTTTTTAGAAGAAACATTGTGTTGGAAATTCCAAATTGTTTGCATAGTCAACTTACACACACACACACACAGGCCACCAGGGGTCTTTTCGCAGTCCTCAGGTCCAGAAAAGGGAAGCATACAGTATTATATGGAGCCATTGGCATCGGCTAATGGGGATCCTAATAAATCAAATAAAATAGGATGGTGGGGATCCAATTTCAGCATTGAAACAATTTAGCAAATTTTGAGAGACAGAACGCAATGTTTGTACAACCCCCCGTTGTTGCAAACCAAACGTTAGGCTATAAGCAAGGGGAAGTAATGTCTAGATGCTTTGTACAGTGGCGATCCAGCTAATCAATTGGCTGGCTGGGCTGATGGGACAATGGATGCGCAGGGATTTCTCAGATGGAACAGAAAACAAGATGCCCATTTTTATGCTATAGGTCTACCCATGCTAAACTGGTTCTTTGTATGGCTTAACCATTTTTTTTTGTTTTGCCTTTATTTAACCAGGTAGGCCAGTTGAGAACAAGTTCTTATTTACAACTGCGACCTGGCCAAGATAAAGCAAAGCAGTGCGACAAAAAGAAACAACACAGAGTTACACGTGGGATAAAGAAAAGTACAGTCAATAACACAATAGAAAATCTATATACAGTGTGTGCAAATGGATTAAGGAGGTAAGGCAATAAATAGGCCATCGTAGCGAAGTAATTACAATTTAGCAAATTAACACTGGAGTGATAGATGTGCAGATGATGTGCAAGTAGAAATACTGGTGTTCAAAAGAGCAAAAAAAGTAAATAAAAAACAATATGGGGATGAGGTAGGTAGTTGGATGGGCTATTTACAGATGGGCTGTGTACAGCTGCAGCAATCGGTAAGCTGATGCTTAAAGTTAGTGAGGGAGATATAAAAGTCTCCAACTTCAGCAATTTTTGCAATTCTTTCTAGTCATTGACAGCAGAGAACTTGAAGAAATGGCGGCCAAAGGAGGTATTGGCTTTGGGGATGACCAGTGAGATATATCTGCTGGAGCGCGTGCTACGGGTGGGTGTTGTTATGGTGACCAGTGAGCTGAGATAAGGTGGAGCTTTACCTAGCAAAGACTTATAGATGACCTGGAGCCAGTGGGTCTGGCGCTGAATATGTAGCGAGGGCCAGCCGATGAGAGCATTGATAAGGGAATTTATATGTTTAAGGTAATGACTAAAGAATTCCACCCTGAAACGTAATTATTAGATTATGTAACATGTATTATGAATAATTAGACTAACGTAATTATTAGACTATGTAAAGTAAAATGAATAAATGTGATTAGACTAAAAGTCCAGTAAGGTTTGGTCAAGACAAGTTAAGGGTGAGAAGTGTGTGACTAAGAAAATACAGAGGACGATTAAACTATTCATGACCTGACCTGGTTGGAACTCTAAGAAACTTAGGACAGGAAAGGGAGTCCTGTCAAGGTCCCTCTAATCTCGGGAGGGAGGGAACGGCGTGGAACTGCCAGCTTGGTAGTGATAAACGAGGAATGTGGATTGTGGGGAAAGATACAGCGAACCTACTGTTTGTGTGTCTGTGTGTGCATGTAAGGAGGCGGGGGAAATGGGAGTTATAAAATGTCATGTCTTTGCAGTTTTGACTTTAGAACATTCTCTGAATAAACTTTACAGACCTTTTGCAGAAGCTGAGTCTTTGCCTAATTATTATTAAACCCGGGGTCTTACAAACCTCGGGGATTGGTCAAAGCTTAAATAATTGTTTAGTTATCATCATTGGGATTGAAAATTCTCGTGACAAGCATACAGGTCACAGTGGTGTGTGGTATATGGGGCTTTAGTGACAAAACGGATGGCACTGTGATAGACTGAATCCAGTCTGCTGAGTAGAGTGTTGGAGGCTATTTTGTAAATGACATCACTGAAGTCGAGGATCGGTAGGATAGTCAGTTTTACGAGGGTATGTTTGGCAGCATGAGTGAAGGATACTTTGTTGCGAAATAGGAAGCCGATTCTAGATTTAATTTTGGATTGGAGATGCTTAATGTGAGTCTGGAAGGAGAGTTTACAGTCTAACCAGACACCTAGGTATTTGTAGTTGTCCACATATTCTAAGTCAGAACCGTCCAGAGTAGTGATGTTAGTCAGGCAGGAGGGTGCGGGCAGCAATCTGTTGAAGAGCATGCACTTAGTTTTACTAGCATTTAAAAGAAGATGGAGGCCACGGAAGGAGTAGTGTATGGCGTTGAAGCTCGTTTGGAGGTTTGTTAGCACAGTGTCCAAAGAAGGGCTTGATGTATACAGAATGGTGTCATCTGCGTAGAGATGGATCAAGAAATCACCCGCAGCAAGAGCGACATCATTGATATATACAGAGAAAAGAGTTGACCCGAGAATTGAACCCTGTGGTACCCCCATAGAGACTGCCAGAGGTCCGGACAACAGGCCCTCCGATTTGACACACTGAACACTATCTGAGAAGTAGTTGGTGAACCAGGCGAGGCAGTCATTTGAGAAACCAAGGCTGTTGAGTCTGCCGATAAGAATACGGTGATTGACAGAGTCGAAAGCCTTGGCCAGGTCGATGAAGACGGCTGCACAGTACGATCTTTTATCGATGGCGGTTATGATATCGTTTAGGACCTTGAGCGTGGCTGAGATGCACTTGTTACCAGCTCGGAAACCGGATTGCAACGAGTAGGAAGGTACATTGGGATTCGAAATGGTCAGTGATCTGTTTGTTAACTTGGATTTCGAAGACTTTAGAAAGGCAGTGCAGGATGGATATAGATCTGTAACAGTTTGGGTCCAGAGTGTCACCCCCTTTGAAGAGGGGGATGACTGCGGCAGCTTTCCAATCTATAGGAATCTCGGACGATACGAAAGAGAGGTTGAACAGACTAGTAATAGGGGTTGCAACAATGGCGGCGGATAATTTTTGAAAAAAAGGGTCCAGATTGTCTAGCTCAGCTGATTTGTACGGGTCCAGGTTTTGCAGCTCTTTCAGAACATCAGCTATCCAGATGTGGGTGAAGAAGAAGCTGGGGAGGCTTGGGCAAGTAGCTGTGGTGGGTGCGGAGCTGTTGGCCGGGGTTAGGGTAGCCAGGAGGAAAGCATCGCCAGCCGTAGAGAAATGCTTATTGAAATTCTCGATTATCGTGGATTTATCAGTGGTGACAGTGTTTCCTAGCCTCAGTGCAGTGGGCAGCTGGGAGGAGGTGCTCTTATTCTCCATGGACGTTACAGTGTCCCAGAACCTTTTTGAGTTAGAGCTACAGGATGCAAATTTCTGTTTGAAAAAGCTAGCCTTTGCTTTCCTAACTGACTGTATGTATTGGTTCCTGACTTCCCTGAAAAGTTGCATATCGCAGGGAGTATTCGATGCTAGTGCAGTATGCCACAGGATGTTTTTGTGATGGTCGAGAGCAGTCAGGTCTGGAGTGAACCAAGGGCTATATCTGTTCTTAGTTCTACATTTTTTGAAAGGGGCATGCTTATTTAATATAGTGAGGAAATTACTTTAAAGAACAACCAGGCATCTTCTAATGATGGGATGAGGTCAATATCCTTCCAGGATACTCGGGCCAGGTCAATTAGAAAGGCCTGCTCGCAGAAGTGTTTTAGGAAGCCTTTGACAGTGATGAGGGGTGGTCGATTGACCGCGGACCCAAAACGGATGCAGGCAATGAGGATTGAAAACAGCAGAGGTGTATTTGGTGGGCAAGTTGGTCAGGATAAGCTCTATGAGGCTGCCCATGTTTATGGATTTAGGGTTGTACCTGGTGGGTTCCTTGATAATTTGTGTGAGATTGAGGGCATCTAGCTTAGATTGTAGGACGGCCGGAGTGTTAAGCATATTCTGTTTGGTGACCTAAACTGGGACGAACTCTGAAGATAGATGGGGGGCAATCAATTCACATATGGTGTCCAGGGCACAGCTGGGAGCTGAGGGGGGTCTATTACAGGCGGCAACAGTGAGAGACTTATTTCTGGAGAGATTCATTTTTAAAATTAGAAGCTTGAACTGTTTGGGCATAGACCTCGAAAGTATGACACAGCTTTGCAGGCTATCTCTGCAGTAGATTGCAACTCCTCGCCCTTTGGCAGTTCTATCTTGACAGAAAATGTTGTAATTGGGGATGGAAATCTCAGAATTTTTTGTGGCCTTCCTAAGCCAGGATTCAGACACGGCAAGGACATCAGGGTTGGTAGAGTGTGCTAAAGCAGTGAGTGAAACAAACTTAGGGAGGAGGCTTCTGATGTTAACATGCGTGAAACCAATGCTTTTACGGGTTACAGAAGTCAACAAATGAGAGCACCTGGGGACACACAGGACCTGGGTTAACCTCTACATCACCCGAGAAACAGAGGAGTAGGATGAGGGTACGGCTAAAGGCTATTAAAACTGGTCGTCTAGTGTGTTGGGGACAGAGAATAAAAGGAGCAGATTTCTGGGCGTGGTAGAATAGATTCAGGGCCTAATGTACAGACAGGGGTATGGTAGGGTGCGGGTACAGTGGAGGTAAAATCTAGGCATTGAGTGACAATAAGAGAGGTTGCATCTCTGGAGGCACTAGTTATGCTAGGTGAGGTCACCGCATGTGTGGGAGGTGGGACAAAAGAGGTATCTGAGGCATGTTGAGTGGGGCTAGGGACTCCGCAGTAAAATAAAACAATGATAACTACCCTTAATAACAGTATACAAGGCATATTGACATTAGAGAGAGACATAAAGCGAAGCATAAAGCAATCACAGGTGTTGAGTTGGAGAGCTAGCTAAGACAACAATGGGTAAGACAACAACAGCTAATCAGCTAAGACAACAACAACAGGTAAAATGACGATGAATGGGCAGAGAGGGTCAGTTAACTACACACCGGGCCTGAGTTCGAGGCTGGGGCCGACAAATAAACAAAATAAACAAAATGGAGTACCGTGATTAATGATCAGTCCAGCAAGCATCAGCTATGTAGCCAAGTGATCATAAGGTCCAGTGAACAGCAATAGATGAAACAGGGAAGCCGTTAGGTAGTCGTTACTACTCTAGCAAGCGGGAGACACAGTGTTCATAAAGTTAGCAGGCCGGGGCTAACAGAAGCGTCTTCGCCGACGTCCAGCAAAGGCCGGTTGAGGGCACGTCGGACAGAATTACGTCGGCAGACCAGTCATGATGGATCGGCGGGGATCCGTGTCGACAAAGGGTCCAGGCCAATTGGCAAAATAGGTATTGTAGCTGGAGTAATTTTGTTTGCTAGCCTGGAGATGCGCCTGGCTCGAGGCCAACTGGTGCTAGCTTCGGGACAAGGGCATTAGCCACTATAGCCACTCGGTAGCAGCTAGCTAGCTGCCATGATCCGATGCAAAGGTCCAGAGCTAACGGAAGGAATCCGGTGATGTAGTGCAGAAAAGCAGTACAATATGCTCAGGGTTGATATCGCGCTGTGCAGACTGGCAGGTATTATCCAGGCTGAAAGCGGCTGGTGTCTGAGCTAAAAGGCCGCTAGCAGTGGCTGACAATGACTAAATAGCTAGTAGCTAATTAGCTGGTTAGCATCTGATGGCTAGCTTCTGATGGAGGTTCTAGCTACAGTTGAAGTCGAAAGTTTACATACACCTTAGCCAAATACATTTTAACTCAGTTTTCACAATTCCTAATATTTAATCCTAGTAAAAATTCCCTGTCTTAGGTCAGTTACGATCACCACTTTATTTTAAGAATGTGAAATGTCAGAGTAATAGTAGAGAGAGATTTATTTCAGCTTTTATTTATTTCATCACATTCCCAGTGGGTCAGACGTTTACATACACTCAATTAGTATTTGGTAGCATTGCCTTTAAATTGTTTAACTTGGGTCAAACGTTTTGGGTAGCCTTCCACAAGCTTCCCACAATAAGTTGGGTGAGTTTTGGCCCATTCTTCCTGACAGAGCTGGTGTAACTGAGTCAGGTTTGTAGGCCTCCTTGCTTGCACACAATTTTTTCAGTTCCGCCAACAAATTTTCTATAGGATTGAGGTCAGGGCTTTGTGATGGCCACTCCAATACCTTGACGTTGTTGTCCTTAAGCCATTTTGTCACAACTTTGGAAGTATGCTTGGGGTCATTGTCCATTTGGAAGACCCATTTGCGACCAAGCTTTAACTTCCTGACTGATGTCTTGAGATGTTGCTTCAATATATCCACATCATTTTCCTTCTCATGATGCCATCGATTTTGTGAAGTGCACCAGTCCCTCCTGCAGCAAAGCACCCTCCCCCACCATGACGCTGCCACCCCCGTGCTTCACGGTTGGGATGGTGTTCTTCGGCTTACAAGCCTCCCCCTTTTTCCTCCAAACGTTACGATGGTCATTATGGCCAAACAGTTCTATTTTTGTTTCATCAGAGCAGAGGATATTTCTACAAAAAGGTACGATCTTTGTCCCCATGTGCAGTTGGAAACCGTAGTCTGTCTTTTTTAACCTGTTTAGGATAGGGGGCAGTATTGACACGGCTGGATAAAAAACGTACCCGATTTAATCTGGTTACCACTCCTACCCAGTAACTAGAATATGCATATACTTATTACATATGGATAGAAAACACCCTAAAGTTTCTAAAACTGTTTGAATGGTGTCTGTGAGTATAACAGAACTCATTTGGCAGGCAAAAACCTGACAAGGTTTCAGGCAGGAAGTGGCCTGTCTGACAAGGTGTCGTTCTTCTTGTCTCTGTTTATTGAAGAGTGAGGATCTTAGCTGTCCCGTGACACTTCCTACGGCTGCCATAGGGTCTCAGAAGGCGGCAAAATGCTGAATCGTGGCTTTGCAGGCTCTGGCTGAAACAAAGTAGCGCGTTTGGGTAGTGGCTGGTTACAGTACTGTGAGACTCAGGCGCGTGCCCGCGTCGACCGAAAGCTTTGTTTACTTTCCTCAGTTTAGCTAAATGGACATTCCCGGTCGGAATATTATCGTTTTTTTACGAGAAAAATGGCATAAAAATGGATTTTAAACAGCGGTTGACATGCCTCGAAGTACGGTAATGGAATATATAGATTTTTTTTGTCACGAATTGCGCCATGCGCACGACCCTGATTTACCATTTCAGATAGTGTCTGGGACGCACGAACAAAACGCCGCTATTCGGATATAACGATGGATTATTTTGGACCAAACCAACATTTGTTATTGAAGTAGCAGTCCTGGGAGTGCATTCTGACGAAGACAACAAAAGGTAATCAAACTTTTATAATAGTAAATATGATTATGGTGAGTGCTAAACTTGCCGGGTGTCTAAATAGCTAGCCCGTGATGCCTGGGCTATGTACTTAGAATATTGCAAAATGTGCTTTCACCAAAAAGCTATTTTAAAATCGGACATATCGAGTGCATAGAGGAGGTCTGTATCTATAATTCTTAAAATAATTGTTATGCTTTTTGTGAACGTTTATCGTGAGTAATTTAGTAAAATGTTAGCGAATTCCTCCGGAAGTTTGCGGGGGGTATGCTAGTTCTGAACGTCACATGCTAATGTAAAAAGCTGGTTTTTGATATAAATATGAACTTGATTGAACAAAACATGCATGTATTGTATAACATAATGTCCTAGGGTTGTCATCTGATGAAGATCATCAAAGGTTAGTACTGCATTTAGCTGTCTTCTGGGTTTATGTGACATTATATGCTAGCTTGAAAAATAGAGGTTAATAGTGGTTTTGGAGCAGTGGCTTCTTCCTTGCTGAGCGGCCTTTCAGGTTATGTTAATATAGGACTCGTTTTACTGTGGATATAGATACTTTTGTACCTGTTTCCTCCAGAATCTTCACAAGGTCCTTTGTTGTTGTTCTGGGATTGATTTGCACTTTTTGCACCAAAGTACGTTCATCTCTAGGAGACAGAACGCGTCTCCTTCCTGAGCAGTATGACGGCTGCATGGTCCCATGGTGTTTATTCTTACAGATTGTGGCAAAGAAGGGGGTCGAGTGATAAATGGCAGATATGGGAGGGCAGAACTAATAAACGGGCTCTGTCCGATCACTACAATGGCCACCCCAATCAGAACTACAGATCACAAAATGGCCGACTGCCAAAACTACAATTCCCAGAAGCAAGGGGAACCCTCAGAAGGTGGAGCCGACCCACAGATAAAGGGTCAAGAAAAAACAGGAAGAGAGAGAGAGGGCGGGAAGGATCTTTGAACCATAGAGAAAGAGACAATTGGCTGGATTTACCGTGTACGAGCTTGACTGTTTTGGACTTACCTGTTTGCGTTTAGACCTGGACCTACCGAGAATCAGATTTGTGTACCGAACCCTGCTATCCTTGACCTTACCTGCGGCCTGGGTGGACCAGGACAGAGAAACAAACACACAGGTACTGTCATGTTCGAAAGAACTTTCATTCTGGGCTGACTTTGGTGACAGTTTCCCACTTAATTTGTGACAAATGCTCCTAACTTTGAAGAGGTTTGCCACACGTGGTGGAGAATGTGGGCAGTAGATTAACCATACCGCTGGTTAGGTAGAAAACCATACCGCTGGTTAGCACTCCAAAGGGTAGTCAGGTTATTTTTTTTTGTGGCTTTGTTTGGTTATAACAGTTTTTTTCAGGAAAATTAGTATGGAGGGAGCCATACAGGCCCTGTTACAAGCGGTGGCCGCCCAACAAGAGGCAACTAGAGCTCAACAAATAGCTCATCAGGACCAAGCCTGGCCTGATGGTCCCACAAACAGGACCAAGCCTGGCCTGTTGAGGAGTGACGGACTCCATCCTAGCTGGAGGGGTGCTCTCATCTTATCTACGAACATAGACAGGGCTCTAACTCCTCTAGCTCCACAATGAAATAGGGTGCAGGCCAGGCAGCAGGCTGTTAGCCAGCCTGCCAGCTTAGTGGAGTCTGCCACTAGCACAGTCAGCGTAGTCAGCTCAGCTTTCCCCATTGAGACCGTGTCTGTGCCTCGATCTAGGTTGGGCAAAATTAAAAATGGCGGTGTTCGCTTTAGCAATCTCACTAGTATAAAGACCTCCTCCATTCCTGCCATCATTGAAAGAGATTGTGATACCTCACATCTCAAAATTGGGTTACTTAATGTTAGATCCCTCCTTCCAAGGCAGTTATAGTCAATGAACTAATCACTGATAATAATCTTGATGTGATTGGCCTGACTGAAACATGGCTTAAGCCTGATGAATTTACTGTGTTAAATGAGGCCTCACCCCCTGGTTACACTAGTGACCATACCCCCCGTGCATCCGGCAAAGGCGGAGGTGTTGCTAACATTTACGATAGCAAATTTCAATTTACAAAAAAAAAAACAATGACGTTTTCGTCTTTTGAGCTTCTAGTCATGAAATCTATGCAGCCTACTCACTCACGTTTTATAGCTACTGTTTACAGGCCTCCTGGGCCATATGCAGTGTTCCTCACTGAGTTCCCTGAATTCCTATCGGATCTTGTAGTCATAGCAGATAATATTCTAATTTTTGGTGACTTTAACATTCACATGGAAAATTATAAAAAACTAATCGGCCTATATCGAATCTTCCATTCCGCTCAAAAATTTTAGAAAAAGCTGTTGCACAGCAACTCACTGCCTTCCGAAGACAAACAATGTATACGAAACGCTTCAGTCTGGTTTTAGACCCCATCATAGCACTGAGACTGCACTTGTGAAGGTGGTAAATGACCTTTTAATGACGTCAGACCGAGGCTCTGCATCTGTCCTCGTGCTCCTAGATCTTAGTGCCGCTTTTGATACCATCGATCACCACATTCTTTTGGAGAGATTGGAAACCCAAATTGGTCTACATGGACAAGTTCAGGCCTGGTTTAGATCTTATCTGTCGGGAAGATATCAGTTTGTCTCTGTGAATGGTTTGTCCTCTGACAAATCAATTGTAAATTTCGGTGTTCCTCAAGGTTCCGTTTTAGGACCACTATTGTTTTCACTATATATTTTACCTCTTGGGGATGTCATTCGAAAACATAATGTTACATTTCACTGCTATGCGGACGACACACAGCTGTACATTTCAATGAAACATGGTGAAGCCCCAAAATTGCCCTCGCTAGAAGCCTGTGTTTCAGACATAAAGAAGTGGATGGCTGCAAACTTTCTACTTTTAAACTCGGACAAAACAGAGATGCTTGTTCTCGGTCCCAAGAAACAAAGAGATCTTCTGTTGAATCTGACAATTAATCTGGATGGTTGTACAGTCGTCTCAAATAAAACTGTGAAGGACCTCGGCGTTACTCTGGACCCTGATCTCTCTTTTGAAGAACATATCAAGACTGTTTCAAGGACAGCTTTTTTCCATCTACGTAACATTGCAAAAATCAGAAACTTTCTGTCCAAAAATGACGCAGAAAAATTAATCCATGCTTTTGTTACTTCTAGGCTGGACTACTGCAATGCTCTACTTTCCGGCTACCCGGATAAAGCACTAAATACACTTCAGTTAGTGCTAAATACGGCTGCTAGAATCCTGACTAGAACCAAAAAATTTGATCATATTACTCCAGTGCTAGCCTCCCTACACTGGCTTCCTGTTAAGGCAAGGGCTGATTTCAAGGTTTTACTGCTAACCTACAAAGCATTACATGGGCTTGCTCCTACCCATCTTTCCGATTTGGTCCTGCCGTACATACCTACACGTACGCTACGGTCACAAGACGCAGGCCTCCTAATTGTCCCTAGAATTTCTAAGCAAACGGCTGGAGGTAGGGCTTTCTCCTATAGAGCTCCATTTTTATGGAATGGTCTGCCTACCAATGTGAGAGACGCAGACTCAGTCTCAACCTTTAAGTCTTTACTGAAGACTTATCTCTTCAGTAGGTCCTATGATTAAGTATAGTCTGGCCCAGGAGTGTGAAGGTGAACGGAAAGGCTGGAGCAACGAACCGCCCTTGCTGTCTCTGCCTTGCCGGTTCCCCTCTTTCCACTGGGATTCTCTGCCTCTAACCCTTTTACAGGGGCTGAGTCACTGGCTTACTGGTGTTCTTCCATGCCGTCCATGGGAGGGGTGCGTCACTTGAGTGGGTTGAGTCACTGACGTGGTCTTCCTGTCTGGGTTGGCGCCCCCCCTTGGGTTGTGCCATGGCGGAGATCTTTGTGGGCTATACTCGGCCTTGTCTTAGGACGGTAAGTTGGTGGTTGGAGACATCCCTCTAGTGGTGTGGGGGCTGTGCTTTGGCAAAGTGGGTGGGGTTATATCCTGCCTGTTTGTCCCTGTCCGGGGGTATCATCGGATGGGGCCACAGTGTCTTCTGATCCCTCCTGTCTCAGCCTCCAGTATTTATGCTGCAGTAGTTTGTGTCGGGGGGCTAGGGTCAGTCTGTTACATCTGGAGTATTTCTCTTGTCTTATCCGGTGTCCTGTGTGAATTTAAATATGCTCTCTCTAATTCTCTTTCTGTCTTTCTCTCGGAGGACCTGAGCCCTAGGACCATGCCTCAGGACTACCTGGTATGATGACTCCTTGCTGTCCCCAGTCCACCTGGCCGTGCTGCTGCTCCAGTTTCAACTGTTCTGCCTGCGGCTATGGAACCCTGACCTGTTCACCGGACGTGCTTGTTGCACCCTCGACAACTACTATGATTATTATTATTTGACCATGCTGGTCATTTATGAACATTTTAACATTTTAACATCTTGACCATGTTCTGTTATAATATCCACCCTGCACAGCCAGAAGAGGACTGGCCACCCCTCATAGCCTGGTTCCTCTCTAGGTTTCTTCCTAGGTTTTTGGCCTTTCTAGGGAGTTTTTCCTAGGGAGTTTTTCCTAGCCACCGTGCTTCTTTCACATGCTTTGCTTGCTGTTTGGGGTTTTAGGCTGGGTTTCTGTACAGCACTTTGAGATATCGGCTGATGTACGAAGGGCTATATAAAAATAAATTTGATTTGATCAGGTCGCAATGCGAATGTATCAGGACACGTTACAGGTCCAGCACCGCACCAACCAGCTGCTCAGAGAAGAGCAAGAGAGAAACACCCGGCAGTTAAGAGAAGGCCTAAAGGGGCTAGCGGACCAAATTGGGGCTCAGTTACCAGCTGCAAATACCCAAAGGTGGGCCAATCATTTTCTTCAAAAAATGACGGCGCAGGATGATGTGGAAGCATATCTTACCACCTTCGAAAGGACGGCAGAGAGGGAGAAAAGGCCGAAAGAAGAATGGGCAGGGCTTCTGGCACCATACCTGGCAGGGGACGCTCAAAAAGCATATTTCGACCTGGAGTTGAAGGATGCACAGGATTACGATAAACTAAAGGGAGAGATTCTGACTAGACTGGGAGTGACCGATACCGTGAGGGCACACCGCTTCCACCAGTGGTCCTACAGACCGGGACAACCCCCCCGAACACAGATGTTCGACTTGATTCACCTGGCACGGAAATGGTTGCGACCGGAGACGCGTTCGTCCGCCGAGGTCATTGAGACCATTGTACTCAACCAGTTTCAGCGAGGTCTACCCCAAGAAGTGCGACTATGGGTTGGCCAGAACGAGGTACTTTCCGCCGACCATCTCGTGGGCCTGGTTGAACGGTATTGTACGGCAGGGACAGCTGAGCAGGCGCAGGAGGAAAGATTCCCATTCCCCAGGTCTGGGCGAACCAGCGGACAGGGTAAGACAGTTCCAACAGGTGGAGGGGGAGGAGAGCAGCATGGGGCCATGAGGAAAGAATCAGAATCAGGCCGAGACACTAAGGAAAAAGCCGGAAACCGGGACTGGGGGTCGAGGAGGTTTCCCTCCCGAAACCCTATTATCTGTTACAATTGTAATCGACCGGGACATGCAATGTAACCTCGGTGAAAAAGATGAGATATGGTATGCATGTCCTGTGGTAACCACTGTACTTGAAAGATCAAGAAACAAACATATGTGAAGGTTGAAGGGAAAGAGGTTGAAGCACTACTGGATTCCGGCAGTATGCTAACCCTGGTCGTTGCAAACCTAGTGCCGACTCATAAACTGGTTACAAGTCAGGATATCAGTGTTACGTGCATTCATGGGGATACCCGTCTGTACCCCACAGCATTAGTGAGCATAGAAACAGAGGACGGTCTGCTGGATTATGAGGTCGGCGTGGTCCCAAAGATGCCATATGATGTAATATTGGGTAGATACTTTCCTAACTTTGCGAAGTTAGGCCAAAAGAACAGCATATTTGAGAAGCCAACAACCCTGACCAAGCAGGAAGACGCATGGGGCCTTCAACCAAGGCCAAGAAAAGAGGTCTCCCAGGGGCCAACCTCACAGGTACTAGTAGGGGAGGATGAGGATGAAGTGGCAAACCACGTTGATAATGAACAGCCCAGTACTAGTGGGGCTGGGGTCGATCTGAATCCAGAGGACGACTATCTAGAACCAGCAGACCTGGCAGGGACCATGACTAATTTCGGGACGGCCCAACACCAGGATCCAACCCTGCAGCAAGCCAGAGCAGACGTGCAGGTCGTAGATGGTACTCCCATAAATGATGGGATGATGCCTAATAGTTTTCCCCACTTCATCATGAAAACTGGTTTGGTGTACAGAGTCTCAAAAATAGGGGTTGATGTGGTGGAACAGTTGTTGGTCCCCACCCGGTACAGGAAGACAGTACTGGATCTAGCTCATGGGCACATTCTGGGTGGACACCTTGGTATCGATAAAACCCGAGACCGGATTGTAAGGAGGTTTTACTGGCCAGGAATTCAGGCTGAAGTGGCTCGACATTGTGGAGAGTGCCAGGTAACAGCTCCCCGACCAGCGTTTAGAAGCCCGTTAGTGCCACTCCCCATAATCGAAACGCCATTTGAGAGGATAGCGATGGATATAGTGGGCCCACTACCCAAATCCGCCAGAGGGCACCAATGCATTCTGGTCATTCTAGATTATGCCACTCGCTACCCAGAAGCCATTCCCCTTCGGACAATGGTTTCCAAAAATATCGCCAAGGAACTAGTGCTATTGTTCACCAGGCTAGGGGTCCCAAAGGAGATCCTTACTGACCAGGGGACCCCCTTTATGTCCCGCCTTATGGCGGACCTTTGTAAATTGTGGCAGGTGAAACAGTTGAGGACATCGGTTTACCATCCACAGACGGACGGGCTGGTTGAGAGATTCAACCGGACCCTGAAGTCAATGCTCAGGAAGGTAATCGACAAGGATGGGAAAAACTGGGATTGCATGTTGCCATATCTGATGTTTGCCATTAGACGTTCCTCAAGCCTCGCTGGGGTTTTCTCCCTTCGAGCGGGTATATGGGAGGCACCCCCGGGTAATCTTAGACATCGCCCGGGAAACCTGGGAACACCAATCCACCCCGTATACTAGTGTCATAGAGCACGTCACGGCAATGCAAAACAGGATAGCCACAGTCATGCCCATCGTCAGAGAGCACATGAGACAAGCACAAGAGCACCAGCGGCACACTTATAACCGGCAGGCTACCCTGAGGGAATTTCAACCGGGAGATAAGGTGTTAGTACTGATCCCCATGGTAGAGTGCAAACTACTAGCCACATGGAAAGGACCATATGAGGTACTGGAGAGAATAGGAGAAGTTAATTATCGGATCCGACAGCCAGGTCGCCGGCCCCAGGAACAAATCTATCACATAAACCTGTTAAAAGCATGGAGAGGGAGAGAGAAACACTAATGGTCACGTACCCACACACACACTCAGGAGACAGCCGAAGTAAATATTTCACCTACTCTGTCCCCAGCACAAGTACAGGAAGTAAAGACCCTGATCCAGAAAAACAGATGTGTTTTCAGAGGTACCCAGCCGAACTGAGGTTACAGCTCATGATATCGTTTCCCTACCAGGGAGAAAAGTGAGCATGAGGCCATATCGGGTACCCGAGGCTCGACAGGCAGCGAATAGAGCAGAGACGGAGAAAATGTTGACAGCTGGAGTGATCGAAGAGTCACATAGTGAGTGGTCTAGCCCAATTGTGATGGTCTCAAAGCCCGATGGGTCTTTGTGGTTCTGTAACGACTTTCGGAAGGTAAATGAAATCTCCAAGTTTGATGCCTACCCCATGCCCAGAGTAGACGAACTACTGGAGAAAATTGGTAAAGCTCGGTACATTACGACCCTGGACTTGACAAAAGGGTACTGGCAAATTCCTCTGACCCCCCAGGGCCAAAGAAAAGACAGCCTTTGCAACCCCTGACGGTTTGTTTCAATACACCGTAATGCCATTCGGCCTACACGGGGCCCCAGCCACCTTTCAACGGCTCATGGACAAGGTCCTAAAACCGCACCAAGCATACGCCGCAGCTTATTTAGATGACGTGGGGATCTACAGCCCAGATTGGGAATCCCACTTACCCCGGGTACAGGCAGTGTTAGACGCCCTTAGAAAGGCAGGGCTCACGGCGAACCCTGCCAAGTGTTACGTGGGGTTAGAGGAAATGGAGTATCTGGGATACACCATGGGAAGAGGATTAATCAAACCCCAACGTAAGAAGGTGGAGGCAATAAGAGAATGGCCGAAACCAGTAAATAAGAAGCAGGTTCGAGCCTTCCTAGGGCTGACCGGGTACTACCGGAAGTTCATCCCAAGTTATGCCACAGTGGCCGCCCCACTCACCGACATGACTAGAGCCAGAGGGCCAAACATGGTCAAGTGGGATGAAAGGGCCACCAAAGCATTTAGGACATTATAGGAGGCCCTCTGCTGTAATCCAGTGCTGGTGGTACCAGACTTTGAGAGAGAATTTGTGGTTCAGACGGATGCCTCAGAGGTCGGCTTGGGAGCAGTGCTGTCCCAAGAGGTAGAAGGGGTGGAACACCCCATCCTGTTTTTAAGCCGGAAGCTGGAACCACGGGAAACCAACTACTCAGTTGTTGAGAAAGAGGCGCTGGCAGTAAAGTGTGCTCTGGAAAGCCTGAAATACTACCTGCTGGGGCGCCACTTCACCCTCATCAGTGACCATGCACCACTCACCTGGATGCATAGGGCTAAAGAGAAGAACGCTCGGGTGATGCGGTGGTTTTTGAGTCTCCAACCATTTCACTTTGACTTGAAACACAGAGCAGGAAAGGAAATGGGAAATGGGGGTCGAGTGATAAATGGCAGATATGTGAGGGCAGAACTAATAAACGGGCTCTGCCCGATCACTAAAATGGCCACCCCAATCAGAACTACAGATCACAAAATGGCCGACTGCCAAAACTACAATTTCCAGAAGCAAGGGGAACCCTCAGAAGGTGGAGCCGACCCACAGATAAAGGGTCAAGAAAAAACAGGAAGCGAGAGGGCGGGAAGGATCTATGAACCATAGAGAAAGAGACAATCTACATTGGCTGGATTTACCGTGTACGAGCTGGACTGTTTTGGACTTACCTGTTGGCGTTTAGACCTGGACCTACCGAGAACCAGATTTGTGTACCAAACCCTGCTATCCTTGACCTTACCTGCGGCCTGGGTGGACCAGGACAGAGAAACAAACACACAGGTACTGTCATGTTCAAAATAACTTTCATTCTGGGCTGACTTTGGTGACAGTTTCCCACTTAATTTGTGACAAACGCTCCTAACTTTGAAGAGGTTTGCCACAAGATGAACGTGGTACCTTCAGGCGTTTGGAAATTGCTCCGATGGGTGAACCAGACTTGTCGAGGTCTACCATTTTTTTTCTGAGGTCTTGGCTGATTTCTTTTGATTTTCCCATGATGTCAAGCAAAGAGGCACTGACTTTGAAGGTAGGGCTTGAAATACATCCACAGGTATACCTCCAATTGACTCAAATGATGTCAATTAGCCTATCAGAAGCTTCTAAAGCCATGACATCATTTTCTGGAATTTTCCATGCTGTTTAAAGGCACAGTCAACTTCTGTACGTAAACTTCTGACCAACTGGAATTGCGATACAGTGAATTATAAGTGAAATAATACGTCTGTAACAATTGTTGGAACAATGACTGGTGTCATGCACAAAGTAGATGTCCTAACCAACTTGCAATAACTATAGTTTGTTAACAAGACATTTGTGGAGTGGTTGAAAAACGAGTTTTAATGACTCCAACCGAAGTGTATGTAAACTTCCGAATAGCAGATCCATATCACATTGGGTGAGGCGGGTTACCGGAAGGTATATTTCATTTAAAAATGGAAAAGGAGATTGAAATATATACAAAAAAAGATGAAAAAAAAAAACTAATTTACATGGGACAACAACAAACACGTCCGCACTGCTACGCCATCTTGGATTAACAATGCTTGTTTTGACCAACCCGTTGTAGAAGACACAAAACCACATCGGCCTTAAGAATTCTGATTAAGAGTAAGATTTATACGTTCAGAAAAAGTTAGACTTTTAAGACACACTTCTCTCTCAACATGTCTCTCCATAATAAATAACTAGTAGAGTGTGTGAGAGTGGGGATACAGCCTGCGCTCCATATTCGTATGCCATGCAGGGTAGGCTCTGTGTGTTTGGTTGTGGAGTTATTCACTCACTGGTTTCTGAAAATGATGGCGTGTAAAAGAGATGCATTTATGTTCCCCTGAGGTGTTAGGTTTAATTTCGCATGTGTCTGCTGCCACCACATCAGAAGCCACTGTCACCAGCAGCACACGGAGGTCTGGCTTACAGGATATGTGTGACATTAATAGAGTACTTGACTTATGGTTATGATTTTGGATTTGATTGTAGAAGATAGTATGTTGAAAAAACAACTTCATGATGCTGCTCATGTATATTGAAATATAAATTGGACATTTATTAGAAAATATTCAAATACATTCAATACGTTACTCTTGGCGTTAGGCTCTGCTTCTTTGGGGTAGCTCACTGTCAGAGCATGCGTAATGATGACATAATAATAATAATAATAATAATAATAATAATAATAATAAACAGCGAACAAGGCAGGTGGAGTCTGGGGTGGGTGGTCAGAAAGCGGTAGAGTGAATCTAATTGGTGCAATATCAGCTGATGCAAATACTCTGGTTTCCTGTCTGAACTTGTCTTCACTTGGTTGAGATAGAAAGCTTTCCAAAACATACAATATAGCTGAACATCACCAATGCGTACCACATACACAAATACAACATAAACATCAATACACAAGTTAAATTACACATGAATATATCAATACTTTGATTAAAAGGCAAATGGTGAGAATATTTTCTTCCTTTAAAAAGATACAATACACAGTTACAACTATTTTAAAGTGAAAAAAGCTGTTAGGAAGTTGAAACATAAGTAAAAAACTGACTCATAGTGTAAGACAAATACTACGTCACTTGGTAAAAATGAATAATTATTTTTCCAACCACAAGATGCACTCATTACTCCGTATCAGCATGAAACATTTTTACTCAGATCATTATGGTTTTAACCTACTAGCTATCTCAACTAAAACCATAGAATAATCAAATGTAATGTAAAAATGGCTTATATCCTGATGTACCTGATGAAGTTTAGGCAGCTAAAATATTTGTACCTATGATAAAATATAATAAAAGTCTTAACAAACAGTTCTCATTTTAACTTTGTGGCAGACACCATGCACAGGAACAGCTTTTCACCTAAAAACACTAGAGAACAACACAGCCTACACTATTGTTCAGAACTAAAACGAATATAAATCTTATGACCTGATGTATTGAAAAAAGTTATAGAGAGGCCTCCATCACTATCAACTGTACACCTTATGGACTAAAACAGGGATATTCAACTGGCGGCCCACGGGCCAGATCCGGCCCATTCAGTAATTTAGACTGGCCCTTTGATCAATTCTGACCATTCATAAAATATCTGCATCAAAATCTGAAGTTTAGTGCCAAAATGAAAAGTACTATGGTTGTTGTCTGTTATTTATTGAGATACTTAGTTTTCAGATGATTTTCAAATCACCAAATTACTTATAAGAATCTTTTAATAGTTAAAATGGTGAGCAAGCATTGAGCCTTTTCCTTTTCAATGAGGAGCACTTTTTTGGTTGCACCTAAACTCACGTTGATCGAGCACTTTCCACTTCTTCCCTAACTACTTTTAGCAACATTTCATTAGAAGAAAAGTGCTTTATTTGTGTGTGTGTGCGTCGCATGTGGAAAATGTCTGGCTCCCTGCAATTAACCTTTTTTACATCTGGCCCCCGTAAGAATATAGTTGAATAGCCCTGGAATATAACATTGGCTGTTCCCTCCTATACTTTCCATATAGAGATTTTATTCACACACACAAGCATGGTATGGTGCGACACACACAAACAATTTACCACAAAGACTTGCATTGAGGCTAGAACTGTGAAATACAGCAGAACAGGCTTTTCAATTCTGAGAAAGCAAAGAAGCAATATTCAGAAAAGGCATTTGAAGAAGCTACTCAGTGGTCCTAGTTCCTCCTTTGGTAGACACAGAGTAGGGGTACGATTCTACCTGCTGTGTGTCTGGTTGATAATTGTGATTCCTGGCCATTTCTACATAGACCGAGTCAGGAAAGACCTGGGGTGTGGATCCTCCCTGGTTACAGCACCTCTTCACCTGTGAAACAGGAATGTTGCTTCAGTCATAGCTAATCAAATGGCTACCGAGACCATTTGAAACGGTACCCCCTGTAAATAGCCCAGCTTTTCTTATTTACTGCTGCTCTTTAATTATTTGTTTTTCTTACCTCTATTTCTTCCTAGGTATTTTCTTAAAACTGCATTGTTGGTTAAGGGCTTGTAAGTAAGCATTTCACTCTAAGGTCTACTGTCACGACTCCCGCCGAAGTCGGTCCCTCTCCTTGTTCGGGCGGCGTTCGGCGGTCGAACGTCACCGGTTTTCTAGCCATCGCCGCACCACTTTTCATTTTCCATTTGTTTTGTCTTGTTTTCCCGCACACCTGGTTTAATTCCCCTCATTGGTTCGTTACGTGGGTCTGCTGTCCGTGACCGGTTCATCTATTGGGTCCACACGTCACCCTCCTCTGGTCATCCAGGCATCGGTCGGACAGTGCGCTGTTTGAGTGGGAAGTACTGGTGGCCTACCTTGGCCAAGGACGTGAGGGTTTATGTTTCCTCCTGCTCGGTGTGCGCCCAGTGTAAGGCTCCTAGGCACCTGCCCAGAGGTAAGCTACACCCCTTACCCGTTCCACAACGGCCATGGTCGCACCTGTCGGTCGATTTCCTCATCGATCTTCCCCCCTCACAGGGGAACACCACGATCCTAGTCGTTGTGGATCGTTTCTCTAAATCCTGCCGTCTCCTCTCTCTGCCCGGTCTCCCTATGGCCCTACAGACTGCGGAGGCCTTGTTTACGCACGTCTTCCGGCACTACGGGGTGCCTGAGGATATAGTGTCTGAACGGGGTCCCCAGTTCACGTCGAGGGTCTGGAGGGCATTCATGGAACGTCTGGGGGTCTCGATCAGCCTTACCTCGGGTTTCACCCCGAGAGTAATGGGCAGGTGGAGAGAGTGAACCAGGTGTGGGTAGGTTTCTGCGGTTTTATTGCCAGGATCGGCCGGGGGAGTGGGCGGCGTTCGTGCCCTGGGCCAAGATGGCTCAGAACTCGCTCCGCCACTTCTCCACTAACCTCTCCCCCTTCCAGTGCGTACTGGGGTACCAGCCGGTTCTGGCGCCTTGGCATCAGAGTCAGATCGAGGCTCTTGCGGTGGACGCTGCCCATGTTCACCTCCAGCGGGCCGTGCTGCACCAGAAAGCCAGCGCAGACCGTCACCGCAGTGAGGACCCGGTGTTCGCACCGGGGGACCGGGTCTGGCTCTCGACCCGAAACCTGCCCCTCCACCTGCCCTGCCGGAAGCTGGGGCCGCGGTTTGTGGGGCCATTTAAAGTCCTGAGGAGACGGAACGAGGTCGTTCCATGTGTCTCTCCTCAGGCCGGTGGTGGCTGGCCCGCTCCAGGAGTCTGAGGTGTGGGAGGTTCCTCCGCCCTCTCTGGACATCGAGGGGGCCTCGGCGTACTCCGTTCGCTCCATACTGGATTCGAGGCATCAGGCGGGGGGCCTTCAGTACCTCATGGAGTGGGAGGGGTACGGTCCGGAGGAGAGATGCTGGGTTCCGGTGGAGGACGTGTTGGACCCTTCACTGCTGCAGGAGTTCCACCGTCGCCGTCCGGATCGCCCTGCACCTCGCCCTCCGGGTCGTCCCCGAGGCCGGTGTCGGCGCGCGGCTGTAGCTGCATGTCAAGGGGGGGGGGGGTGTATTGTCACAACTCCCGCCGAAGTCGTCCCTCTCCTTGTTTGGGCGGCGTTTGGCGGTCGACGTCACCAGTCTTCTAGCCATCACCGCTCCACCTTTCATTTTCTATTTGTTTTGTCTTGTTTTCCCGCACACCTGGTTTAATTCCCCTCATTACCCTATGTGTATATTATCCTCTGTTCCCCCCCATGTCTGTGTGTGGTATTGTTCGTTCGTTATGTGGGTGACGCTACAGGCTGGTTTTGCTCCGGGTATTGTTGTAACCCGTGGTTTTGTTATTTGTGTAATTTGTGCGCTATCGCTTTTTTTCCTTGGGCCGGAGTGTTGTGACGCAGTTGCGTCCGGCTGATTTCCTCTGCCTGAATAAAGTGTGCCTGTTCACTCATCTCTGCTCTCCTGCACCTGACTTCCTTCGACCAGTTGCGCACACTCCGACATCTACACTTGTTGTATTCGGCGTATGTGACAAATAAAATGTAATATCTTATAATGCGCTACAAGCAATCAATTTTTACTAATTCAACCACTTTTTAATTATTCTTGGACATTGATGAAAACAATTATGCATCTGAATTGCCCTTTGCCCATTTCAGTCATTACAATGACTGGCATTAAAAGGATATTGTGTTTTGACAGTGTTTAGAACAAAAAGTAGATCTGTATACTGGTATTATGATCCCAATGTGTTTAGTAGGACTAGGACAACTTGTTAATAAAGGACAATGTTTTGACAGATATATGCGATTGACCCATCACCCGGGCAACCATCAGCACACTCACCCGTGGAGGGAGCCAGATGAGGAAGATGGCACACAGTAGGATGGTCAAGAGGCTGGTGGTGGTGATGATGATGATGATGATGATGTTTACCACGCCAGATGCGCACGGCTTCTCATTGGCTGGGTGAAAGGGGGTCAGCGTTACTGCAGTAGCTGTAGGACATGGCAGCTGTGGGTCATCGTCTATGGAAGAAATCACCAAATGGGAAAATCTAATCAGTATGCTGCGGCACTCACACAAAATAACTATCAGATACAGAATTGTACAAAAGAAAAACCACTGAAGGACAGTGTTTCTCAGCTTTTTTGTATCGGGACCAGCAGGCTATGGTTGTTTATATTGAAACTAACACTTGAGAGTTCACTAAATTGGTCTGAAACACCTCAGGGACCGCTGCCAGTCTATGAACAACAGATTGAGAAACACTAGTCTGGATTCTATATTACACACATTTTTTCTACATGTGAAATTGACTGTTCATTCATGAGAAGAGTAAAACACATCACATCTAGAGTGTAAACATAGACCTACCATTCACCACGACCAGAGTGGAGCCTCTTCCTTGGTTGATTTCATTTTCATTCGTGGTTTCATTGAATTTTGTGTAAATACACAGGTAGACACCTGTGTCCTGTATGGTCAGGTTACTGACGATGATGGTCAGTTGGTCCACAGGTCCCTCAGTCTTCACTCTCTCCCAGTAGCCTTTCCTGGGGGTCAGCTTGGAGCCACGCTGGTAGTAATACAACACCTCCCTGTCCCTGTCCAGCCCAACATACAGGTACATTCCGTCCTGGTCTTTTAGAGTGGTGGAGCACTTCATGGTAAACTTCTCCCCTGTCTTCACCCAGAGAATTGCTTCTATAGAAAAGAGAGGAAAGGAAGAGAAACCACGGTTGTTAGATTCAAAGATACATATGTACCATACTGATGATTTAACACAGAATCAACCTTGATTGGTGGGAAGAAACAGCTTGCCTTACCTGCTGCTGTGGTCAACTCATTGAATGAGAAGTAGAACAACAAACACTTCAGCAGGGACATCACCATCACCACAGCTGTCTGTATACTGTTGTCTGTCTCTGTCTGACATCTACTTATAAATACACAGGAAATAGGATACATCTGACATAACAGTCCCTCACAGTCAACCACACCTTCATGTATTACTGCAGTGGTTCCCAACCTTTCGCGGTTACTGTACCACCAATTGAATGTTGCCCTGCCTGGAGTACCCCCTTATGCATTTTACCAGTAAGTATATGGTCTAAACATGAGTCTTCTTATGTTCCTACTGTGGATAGGCCAAGTACCTCCATGGGTCCTAGTACCCCTGGTTAAGAACCACTGTATTACTGAACACTATACACAATCTAATTTAGACTTCTTTATTGAATCAAATTCTCTATATATGTTATTACAATTTCAATGGTTTATTGTGTTGGACATAGAATATGTTGAGTGGAGAGTTCAGATGGATTGCATTGTTATAAAAACACAACAGCAGATTCAACTGAAAATGCACATATCTACAGGCATGTTAACGCATATCAAAGTTACATCATGTTGTGTTCATGTTATTTATCTGTCAGATGCTGATTTTTCTCAATGTTAATCAAACTCAGCTCATATCTCTTCTCACGCTTTTGCATCATCATTTTAATGTGAGGAGAGAAATTCCTCTAGTGGACATGTTGCTTCTGTTCAGTGTCACATGTCTAACTTAAGTTCACTCAATCCAGGGTTGTAAATAATGTGGAGGGAGTAGAGAAATAGCTCTGTAGCAGTCTTTACCTCTAAACCAAGCAAAAATGAAATAGTGAACTGAACACACAGAGAAAGAATCCCTCCTATAACTGTACGTAATTTACTCAACCTCATTTCTGGTTTACACCATTTAGTATATTGCATTTCTATTGCACGGTTGGTCCTTTTGGGCCTGGTATTTGGTCAGTTCAGTGATAATTATGGTATAATGTAAACAATAGGCCCATATGATCCCCAATGATTTCCTCAAATCATAACGAGCGTCTGTGCGCATTGACGTGTCACATGATCAACATGATGAAATGATTTATAACAACTTTTTTATTCCTGCTCAAAGCCAAATGCTTTATTAGCGAAGTAGCCTCCTTGTGTATCATGTGCTTTCTTTATCATCATTGTTTATTACTTCAATCGAAAATTGCTTGTTACAATTCTGAGTATTTTTTTTTTATTGCAATTTATCAGGGGGTGCTGCAGCACACCCAGCACCCCTACTTCCCACAGCTATGATTTCAGTAGCAGCCTCGTTTTAGTTTTTGGAATCCCGCTGGTCCTGAATCACTCATCTCTGAAATTAGTGTATTTTACTGGTCATTTTAATAATGTTTACATACTATTTTACCCATTTCATATGTATATACTGTGTTCTAGTCAAGGTCATCCTATTCGACTATTGCTGTACATATACTATTCTATCCACGTATTCTTCAGATATACTATTCTATCCACGTATTCTTCAGATATACTATTCTACCCACGTATTCTTCAGATATACTATTCTACCCACGTATTCTTCAGATATACTATTCTACCCACGTATTCTTCAGATATACTATTCTACCCACGTATTCTTCAGATATACTATTCTACCCACGTATTCTTCAGATATACTATTCTATCCACATACTGTCTACAATGTCTATACATTCCATCACATACTGTACCAGTCAAAAGTTGACACACCTACTCATTCCAGGGTTTTTATTTATTTTTACTATATTCTACATTGTAAAATAATAGTGAAGACATCAAAACTATGAAATAACACACATGGAATCATGTTGTAACCAAAAAAGTACTAAAGATTCTTCAAAGATGCCACCCTTTGCCTTGATGACAGCTTTGCACACTCTTGGCATTCTCTCAACCAGCTTTGGGACCGCAGTGTAGAACATGGGAAGCTTTAAGTTCCTCGGCGTACACATCACTGACAAAACGGAAATGAATGAAAAACACTAAAAAACACTGTGGCATCAGCATGTGTTATTTTCCCATTCTCTGATCCACTTGATCCCAGGAGCCCGACCTGTGGTCCTGAACGTTGGGAACGAGTGGGAAGCACAGATGGGGTCTGAGAAGAGCCAGTGAGCAGAGGTATGCTGTGACACACACACCACTATGTGTATTAATAGAGTACAGCCTAGAGAGGGCCAGCATGTCACAGCCACAGAGAGCAGGAAGGAGAAGGAAAAAGGGATGATGCATAATGAGACCGACAGAGGCCTTAATTGCTAGAGAAGTCCAGGGGGCTCTCCTCTAGATGGAGAACACTCAGTCTGCATACACACACTGGTCAGAGGGGAGAGAAGAAACATTTAAAAAAGAGAGAAATAAAGAAAAAAAAGGAGAGAGTCTGATAATAAAAAGGAGAGAAAAGGAGTAGAGGCGACTGACCTGTACTGCTCCCTGCATCTAAGTGTAGGCTCTTTGACTTGTATAATGACAAGTCATGCAAGTAATGAAAATCCAGGGAAATCCAGGCATATGGTACACATGCAGACATGTAGGGAAAAACACTAGCCCATATATCATTAAACTAAAATATATTCAGAAATGTATATAAAAGAGGTTCAAATTAAAATAATTAAAATACAAAGGAATCAAACTAAGTGCTGAAAATTCAGACAGACAGACATGCACTCAAAAATATCACATCAGCTACAACAAGCTTCCAAGATCTTTTTGAAATAAAGCTACTTGGAATTGATTGGCGGGTGCACAAGAGTGCATTCCCCACTAGTGAAATAACAAATTCCCCAACAACCCGAATTCGCATCACTTATGTCATGCTCTGGTCGTTTGGGCACGATTTAGTAAACATTTTCCCCGAAAAAATAAATTGAGTATTCGTCCAAGTATTCTTGTACTAGATCTCGCTTGTCCTTTCACTGTTCTCACTGTTGGAGTCTACCCCGTAACGGTTTGCCGTAACTTTTGTACCAGTGAGTAAGAATCTCTCAAATACAAAAGATACTCTTACTGTAAGCAGTTTAGAAAGTTTCACCCAGCTGTAGCAGCCTTCAGCCATGGAATGACACATCCTCTCACCGTGCACACACATTTCCATTGGACCATTCCATTCCACATTTCCAGTCAGGTCAGAAGCAGGTGTTACTCAAAACACAGCTGGCTGCAACTTCGCTATACTGTGTAATGTATACAGTAAGTGTATCTTTTGTGTTTGAAAAATGTTGTCATTCATATTAAAGTTAAGTTAGAAATGTTTCCAAACCTGTTTTGCATGCGAGGCGTATTTGCGATTAGACAGAGCATTTGGGCAGCGTCTAAGAGTCAGGGCATTTCCCTGACAAGGCTAAAGTGGATGTCCAATGACACAATGTAGTGCAATTGATTTGGAGTCATGACATTATTTGGGCTCTTCTTGTGAAGCCTAAAGGAAACATTTACCTTGATGAAATACAGTACATATGAATTTAAAATGGTTAGTTCCAACGCTGACCTTTTAAAACAACAACATTTTGATCCAGGCTGCCTATACTTGGTCTGCAGAGGAGGCTGGTGGGAGGAGCTATAGGAGGACGGGCTCATTGTAATTTCTGGAATGGAATTTATGGAACGGAGTCAACAACGCAGCCACTGCTAGCTAGCCTACTTCACCAGCCAGCAGTACTGTATCATTGTAGTCATTTTAGTCAATAAGTTGTCTTTGTCATAGTTTGATAATTGTGTAGTTTAGAGTAATTATCGAGGTTAGCTGGCCAGCTATTTTCGTCCCCCGCGACGCCATTTCCAAACCTAGCCAACTATTACCGACGAGCAGCATTGTAGAAACTAAATACATTACAAAGGAACGTCTTGATTAGTGTTATGTTAGCTAGCTACATAGTTGCCTTTGTATCATGATAAGGTGTAGTACTGAAACTATCGAGGTTACCTAGCCAGCTACACTTTCAAACAAAGTCAACAACGCAGCCACTGCTAGCTAGCCTACTTCACCGGCCAGCAGTACTGTATCATTTTAATCATTTTTGCAACGTAAGCTTAACTTTCTGAACATTCGAGACGTGTAGTCCACTTGTCATTCCAATCTCCTTTGCATTAGCGTAGCCTCTTCTGTAGCCTGTCAACTATGTGTCTGTCTATGCCTGTTCTCTCCCCTCTGCACAGGCCATACAAACGCTTCACACCGCGTGGCCGCTGCCACTCTAACCTGGTGGTCCCAGCGCGCACGACCCACGTGGAGTTCCAGGTCTCCGGCAGCCTCTGGAACTGCCGGTCTGCGGCCAACAAGGCAGAGTTCATCTCAGCCTACCTCAGCCTACCCTCCAGTCCCTCGACTTCTTGGCGCTGACAGAAACATGGATTATCACAGATAACACTGCTACTCCTACTGCTCTCTCCTCGTCTGCCCACGTGTTCTCGCATACCCCGAGAGCATCTGGCCAGCGGGGTGGTGGCACTGGAATCCTCATCTCTCCCAAGTGGACATTCTCTCTTTCTCCCCTGACCCATCTGTTTATCGCCTCCTTTGAATTCCATGCTGTCACAGTTACCATCCCTTTCAAGCTTAACATCCTTATCATTTATCGCCCTCCAGGTTCCCTTGGAGAGTTCATCAATGAGCTTGACGCCTTGATAAGTTCCTTTCCTGAGGATGGCTCACCTCTCACAGTTCTGGGTGACTTTAACCTCCCCACGTCTACCTTTGACTCATTCCTCTCTGCCTCCTTCTTTCTACTCCTCTCCTCTTTTGACCTCACCCTCTCACCCTCTCACCTTCCCCCCCCCTACTCAAAAGGCAGGCAATACGCTTGACCTCATCTTTACTAGACGCTGTTCTTCCACTAACCTCATTGCAACTCCCCTCCAAGTCTCCGACCACTACCTTGTATCCTTTTCCCTCTCGCTCTCATCCAATACTTCTCACTCTGCCCCTACTCGGATGGTATTGCGCCGTCCCAACCTTCGCTCTCTCTCTCCCGCTACTCTCTCCTCTTCCATCCTATCATATCTTCCCTCTGCTCAAACCTTCTCCAACCTATCTCCTGATTCTGCCTCCTCAACCCTCCTCTCCTCCCTTTCTGCATCCTTTGACTCTCTATGTCCCCTATCCTCCAGGCCGGGTCGGTCCTCCCCTCCTGCTCCGTGGCTCGACGACTCATTGCGAGCTCACAGAACAGGGCTCCGGGCAGCCGAGCGGAAATGGAGGAAAACTCGCCTCCCTGCGGACCTGGCATCCTTTCACTCCCTCCTCTCTACATTTTCCTCTTCTGTCTCTGCTGCTAAAGCCACTTTCTACCACTCTAAATTCCAAGCATCTGCCTCTAACCCTAGGAAGCTCTTTGCCACCTTCTCCTCCCTCCTGAATCCTCCTCCCCTCCCCCCCCCTCTCTGCGGATGACTTCGTCAACCATTTTGAAAAGAAGGTCGACGACATCCGATCCTCGTTTGCTAAGTCAAACGGCACCGCTGGTCCTGCTCACACTGCCCTACCCTGTGCTTTGACCTCTTTCTCCCCTCTCTCTCCAGATGAAATCTCGCGTCTTGTGACGGCCGGCCGCCCAACAACCTGTCCGCTTGACCCTATCCCCTCCTCTCTTCTCCAGACCATTTCCGGAGACCTTCTCCCTTACCTCACCTCGCTCATCAACTCATACTTGACCGCTGGCTACGTCCCTTCCGTCTTCAAGAGAGCGAGAGTTGCACCCCTTCTGAAAAAACCTACACTCGATCCCTCCGATGTCAACAACTACAGACCAGTATCCCTTCTTTCTTTTCTCTCCAAAACTCTTGAACGTGCCGTCCGTGGCCAGCTCTCCTGCTATCTCTCTCAGAATGACCTTCTTGATCCAAATCAGTCAGGTTTCAAGACTGGTCATTCAACTGAGACTGCTCTTCTCTGTGTCACGGAGGCTCTCCGCACTGTTAAAGCTAACTCTCTCTCCTCTGCTCTCATCCTTCTAGACCTATCTGCTGCCTTTGATACTGTGAACCATCAGATCCTCCTCTCCACCCTCTCCGAGCTGGGCATCTCCGGCGAGGCCCACGCTTGGATTGCGTCCTACCTGACAGGTCGCTCCTACCAGGTGGCGTGGCGAGAATCTGTCTCCGCACCACGTGCTCTCACCACTGGTGTCCCGCAGGGCTCTGTTCTAGGCCCTCTCCTATTCTCGCTATACACCAAGTCACTTGGCTCTGTCATATCCTCACATGGTCTCTCCTATCATTGCTATGCAGACGACACACAATTAATCTTCTCCTTTCCCCCTTCTGATAACCAGGTGGCGAATCGCATCTCTGCATGTCTGGCAGACATATCAGTGTGGATGACGGATCACCACCTCAAGCTGAACCTCGGCAAGACGGAGCTGCTCTTCCTCCCGGGGAAGGACTTCCCGTTCCATGATCTCGCCATCACGGTTGACAACTCCATTGTTTCCTCCTCCCAGAGTGCTAAGAACCTTGGCGTGACCCTGGACAACACCCTGTCGTTCTCCACTAACATCAAGGCGGTGACCCGATCCTGTAGGTTCATGCTCTACAACATTCGCAGAGTACGACCCTGCCTCACACAGGAAGCGGCGCAGGTCCTAATCCAGGCACTTGTCATCTCCCGTCTGGATTACTGCAACTCGCTGTTGGCTGGGCTCCCTGCCTGTGCCATTAAACCCCTACAACTCATCCAGAACGCCGCAGCCCGTCTGGTGTTCAACCTTCCCAAGTTCTCTCACGTCACCCCGCTCCTCTGCTCTCTCCACTGGCTTCCAGTTGAAGCTCGCATCCGCTACAAGACCATGGTGCTTGCCTACGGAGCTGTGAGGGGAACGGCACCTCCGTACCTTTAGGCTCTGATCAGGCCCTACACCCAAACAAGGGCACAGCGTTCATCCACCTCTGGCCTGCTCGCCTCCCTACCTCTGAGGAAGCACAGTTCCCGCTCAGCCCAGTCAAAACTGTTTGCTGCTCTGGCACCCCAATGGTGGAACAAGCTCCCTCACGACGCCAGGACAGCGGAGTCAATCACCACCTTCCGGAGACACCTGAAACCCCACCTCTTTAAGGAATACCTAGGATAGGATAAAGTAATCCTTCTACCCCCCCCCCCCCCTTAAAAGATTTAGATGCACTATTGTAAAGTGGTTGTTCCACTGGATATCATAAGGTGAATGCACCAATTTGTAAGTCGCTCTGGATAAGAGCGTCTGCTAAATGACTTAAATGTAAATGTGAGTCAAACGTTGTTTCCATATGTTTGTGTTTGATACCATTCCATTTATTCAATTTAAGCCATTACAATGAGCCCGCCCTCCTATAGCTCATCCCACCAGCCTCCTCTGGTAGTCCGTTTTTGATATGAATGATGTTGACATAACTGCCGCCTTAATGTGCAAAAAATAAAAGCCATATAGGCCTCATGCAGCCAATCAGAATTGATTAGGCTGCTGATTGTTTAAAACAAAAGGCTGTGACAAAGCACCCACTGAGCACAGACGTCTATTCAACGTTGGTTCAACCAGTGTGTGACCAGTGGGTAGGCTTCTGTTGGCCTACTTATGGGCATTTTAGTTTACAAGCTGTGACTACATTTTTAGAAGTTTGCTGTAAAAATGTATTCAAATTATTTTAGCCATTTTTCTCACAGCAAACGTGAATATCAAATGAGCCCATTGAACGCATAGACATTTCTGTGTTCCTGAGCTTAGAAGTTTGACACCTGACAGATCTTACAACGCCCGGATAGGTTTTTTAAGTATCAGCTAACCATATGTTGGAGAAATATGTCAGTTGATGACAGTCAATGACGTGTCATGCAACCATTGGTTAATGCAAGCAACGTCTGAGCAGAGGAGCGCAACCATTGGGCTTGTTTGACATTGCAGGCGACTGCCGAATAACTGATCTACAAATCCCCTTGCATTATAAATAACAACTCTTGAATATTTGTAGATCAGTCAGTCACCATTTACCCACAATGCATCATGGATTTGATGCTCTCGAACATGGCCAATGGTATCTTTTGGTATGGCCAATGGTATCCAATGGTATCTTGGTATATTCTCCTTCTCCCAAATCCAGTCAGCTGATGTTCTGAAAGAGCTGCAAAATCTGGACCCCTACAAATCAGCTGGGCTAGACAATCTGGACCCTTTCTTTCTAAAATGATCTGCCGAAATTGTTGCAACCCCTATTACTAGCCTGTTCAACCTCTCTTTCGTGTCGTCTGAGATTCCAAAAGATTGGAAAGCAGCTGCTGTCATCCCCCTCTTCAAAGGAGGGGACACTCTTGACCCAAACTGCTACAGACCTATATCTATTCTACCCTGCCTTCCTAAGGTCTTCAAAAGCCATTTCAACAAACAGATTACCGACCATTTCGAATCCCACCGCACCTTCTCCGCTATGCAATCTGGTTTCAGAGCTGGTCATGGATGCACCTCAGCCACGCTCAAGGTCCTAAATGATATTGTAACCGCCATCGATAAGAAACAATACTGTGCTGCCGTATTCATTGACCTGGCCAAGGCTTTCAACACTGTCAATCACCACATCCTCATCGGCAGACTCAATAGCCTTGGTTTCTCAAATGATTGCCTCGCCTGGTTCACCAACTACTTCTCTGATAGAGTTCAATGTGTCAAATCGGATGGCCTGTTGTCCAGGCCTCTGGTAGTCTCTATGGGGGTGCCACAGGTTTCAATTCTTGGGCCAACTCTTTTCTCTGTATACATCAATGATGTCGCTCTTGCTGCTGGTGAGTCTCTGATCCACCTCTACGCAGACAACACCATTCTGTATACTTCTGGCCCTTCTTTGGACACCGTGTTAACAACCCTCCAGACGAGCTTCAATGCCATACAATTCTCTTTCCGTGGCCTCCAACTGCTCTTAAATACAAGTAAAACTAAATGCATGCTCTTCAACCGATCGCTGCCCGCACCTGCCCGCCTGTCCAGCATCACTACTCTGGACGTTCTGACTTAGAATATGTGGACAACTACAAATACCTAGGTGTCTGGTTAGACTGTAAACTCTCCTTCCAGACTCACATCAAACATTTCCAATCCAAAGTTAAATCTAGAATTGGCTTCCTATTTCACAACAAAGCATCCTTCACTCATGCTGCCAAACATACCCTTGTAAAACTGATCATCCTACTGATCCTCGACTTCGGCGATGTCATTTACAAAATAGCTCCAATACCCTACTCAATAAACTGGATGCAGTCTATCACAGTGCCATCCGTTTATCTCTCTGGTCACCCCCAAAGCCAATTCCTCTTTTGGCCGTCTCTCCTTCCAGTTCTCTGCTGCCAATGACTGGAACGAACTACAAAAATCTCTGAAACTGGAAACACTTATCTCCCTCACTAGCTTTAAGCACCAGCTGTCAGAGCAGCTCACAGATCAATGCACCTGTACATAGCCCAGCTATAATTTAGCCCAAACAATCTACCTCTTCCCCTACTGTATTTATTTATTTTGCTCCTTTGCACCCCATTATTTCTATTTCTACTTTGCACTTTCTTCCAGAAGAAATCTACCATTTCAGTGTTTTACTTGCTATATTGTATTTACTTTGCCACCATGGCCTTTTTTGCCTTTACCTCCCTTATCTCACCTCATTTGCTCACATTGTATATATATACTTATTTTTCTACTGTAATATTGACTGTATGTTTGTTTTACTCCATGTGTAACTCTGTGTTGTTGTATGTGTCGAACTGCTTTGCTTTATCTTGGCCAGGTCGCAATTGTAAATGAGAACTTGTTCTTAACTTGACTACCTGGTTAAATAAATAAATAAATAAATCTCCCATAACCCTATAAAGGCCTACATGATCATGGTTTTGCTGCCCTCTAGTGAGCATACATTTAACTACTACAGTTTCTGGTACTGTCTGCAAAATGACTGTCACATATTTTCCAGCTTACAAGGGAAGCCACAGCAGAGCATCTATCACTGTAAACACATCTTATACCTGTGTGATGAGGCAGCTTTAGCATGGCCTCATCACCATTTTAAAAGATAATTCATGAAGTTAATATTGTAACGACCCTGGGTTAATAAGCGTGGAAATCAATCCTGCTGCATGAGCATGCTTGTGCGGCACAATCGACAGCGCGCCGGGCCGAGGGTTCGAGGCCTGCTCTTTCATTACAATATCTAAAATGCTTGAAAGTATATATGTGTGGTTTGGATAAAGTGAACTAGTGCAGAGCTAGCTGCCATTTTAGGTGTGCCTGACCTTAATTGTTTGCTACTAAGTTGATTGCTCAAGTTGTAGCCAGGTGTGGTGAGTTATGCAATTAGCAAGCAGCCCACACATGCTTTCAATCTCTAAGTAGTAACACTAATCATGTTCTACTTGATGCAGCTCTATGTTTTAAACTAAAATCTACTTGACTAAGTATGGTTATGGACGGCAGGTAGCCTAGTGGTTAGAGCATTGGACTAGTAACCCGAAAGGTTGCAAGCTCGAATCCCCGAGCTGACAATGTAAAAATCTGTCGTTCTGCCCCTGAACAAGGCAGTTAACCCACTGTTCCTAGGCTGTCATTGAAACTAAGAATTTGTTCTAAACTGACTTGCCTGGTTAAATGAAGGTTAAAAACTGCTACAGCCATCTGTTTTTCAAGACAAGCCATGTATCCTGAAATTCTTCATCTGCAATACATTAAAGTATTGCTTTTCTGCAATTTCCACCTATCACCTCCCTTGGCTACTTTGGATCTGCTATTCTACACAACCTAGGGCTGGGGGATATGACGACATATCGTGTGACGATAGAGCATAATATGAAACGATAGAAAAACGTCCAGTTTATTTCGTTGTGTCGCAAATCACCCTTTACGGCAATATTTTTCGTCAATTGGACGACGCTTTGCGTGTGGAAGGAAATTTGCAACACAAACAAACATGGAGGAGTGTTAACGTGACATAGAGCTCGTACTTAAAAGAGGGGCTACTTCGGTCGCATGGACGTGGTTTGGGTATGAAAAGTCAGACACTAACCAGAAAACCGTCCTCTCCCGACAACAGGCTCAAACACCACTAACCTATTTTACCACCTACGCAAGAATCATGTGAAACAGTACGGAGAGTCTACGGATGAGACCCAAGAAAGTACAGTCGAGTGCTCAAAACAAACCTCTGACTCAGACGTTGCAAGAGGTTTTTGCCCGCGGCACACCATATTGCAAAGAATCACGAAGATGGAACGAGATAACAGCTGCCATTACAACTTACATCTGCAAAGACGTAGCCCCAATTTACACGGCCGAGAAACGGGGGTTTCGTGAGTTGGTGCTAGACCCAAGGTACCAAATTGATATGTGACACGTAATAGTTAGTTTCACTCAGCTGCATGGCTTTTCAGGGTTGAGAGCGAGACTAGCTGTAGGTTAATATGTAGATTTGATGCCTTTCTAGTTATCTATAGATAAAATGTATTCATAAGTACTATATGTTTTTGTACAGGTACTGTATATTCAGCGGAATGGGAAATATGTTTGAATAGTTTGTCTTTGATTCCATCAAAGTGGAAAGGAAATGGGAGCTAAAACTCTAACTGTATTCCTGCCCTATCTTTCATGTCCTCTAACAGGATGGAACACCTGCACCCAGTATCACCTCCTACCTTACCTTGTGCATTCTCAATAGCAAACCTGCCTTAAGTTTCTCACCTTATTTACATAGGTTGAAGTTAATGGGTATCTTCAACCTATATTAACAAAAGGGTACAGGCCATGGTTGCAAGACAACAGATTGAGCAGGAAAACAGCTAAGAATAGTGACGTAGTGTCTCAAACGACAGGGCTGCTTCACCACACTTTTCTCACAGCTGATAACATACACGTGAAGGGTAGGCAAATGGATTCAGCTGCGGGAAAGTATTTGTCGGAGCAAATGGCAGTGGGGCCAGAAAATAATTATAATTTGTACATTGCAAAATGTAGGCCTCATAATTCAATCACTCACACACACACACACACACACACACACACACACACACACAGGGGGGGAAAGTATTTGATCCCCTGCTGATTTTGTACGTTTGCCCACTGACAAAGAAAGGATCAGTCTATAATTTTAATGGTAGGTTTATTTGAACAGTGAGAGACCGAATAACAACAAAAATATCCAGAAAAACGCATGTCAAAAATGTTATAAATTGATTCGCATTTTAATGAGGGAAATAAGTATTTGACCCCCTCTCAATCAGAAAGATTTCTGACTCCCAGGTGTCTTTTATACAGGTAACGAGCTTAGATTAGGAGCACACTCTTAAAGGATATATATATAGTGCCTTTGTAAAGTATTCAGACCCCTTGACCTTTTACACTTTGTTACATTACAGCCTTATTCCAAAATAGATTTAAAAAAATAGTCCTCAGCAATCTACACACAATAGCCAATAATGACAATCCCAAAAAAGATGAGGACATTTTTGCAAATGTATTAAAAAAAACAACAGACGCTTCATTTACATGAGTATTCAGACCCTTTGCTATGAGACTCAAAATTGAGCTCAGATACATCCTGTTTCCATTGATCATCCTTGATGTTTGTACAACTTGGTAGGAGTCCACCTGTGGTAAATTCAAGTGATTGGACATGATTTGGAAAGGCACACATGTCTGTGTATTTAAGGGCCTACAGTTTACAGTGCATGTCAGAGCAAAAACCAAGCAATGAGGTTGAAGGAATTGTCCTTAGACACAATCCTGTCTCGGAGCTCTAGGCACAGATCTGGGGAACGGTACCAAAAAATGTCTGCCGCATTGAAGGTCCCCAAGAACACAGTGGCCTCCATCATTCTTAAATGGAAGAAGTTTGAAACCACCAAGACTTTTCATAGAGCTGGCTGCCTGGCCAAACTGAATAATCGGGGGGGAAGGGCCTTGGTCAGGGACGTGACTAAGAACCTTATGGTCACTCTGACAGAGCTCTAAAGTTCCTCTGTGGAGGTGGGAGAACCTTCCAGAAGGACAACCATCTCTGCAGCACTCCATCAATCAGGACTTTATGGTAGAGTGCCAGACGGAAGCCACTCCTCAGTAAAAGGCACATGACAGCCCGCTTGGAGTTTGCCAAAATGTGCCTAAAGACTCTCAGACCATGAGAAACAAGATTCTCTGGTCTGATGAAACCAAGATTGAACTCGATCTAACGTCTCTGGAAAGACCAGAAAATAGCTGTGCAGCAACACTCCCCATCCAACCTGACAGAGCTTGAGAGGATCTGTAGCATCATACCCAAGAAGACTCGTGGCTGTAATTGCTGCCAAAGGTACTTCAACAAAGTACTGCATACTTATGTAAATGTGATATCAGTTTAACATTTGCAACAACAAAAAAATTGAAAAACCTATTTTTGCTTCATTATGGAGTATTGTCTAGATTTAAACCATTTTAGAATAAGGCTATAACGTAAAAAGTCAAGGGGTCTGAATACTTTCTGAATGCACTGTGTGTCACACACTCACACACACACACAGTGCATATGTGGACACCCTTTCAAATGAGTGGATTCTGCTATTTCAGCCACACCGTTGCTGAGAGGCATCAAATAGAGCACACCGGCATGCAATCTCCAAAAACAAACATTGGCAGTAGAATTGCCTTACTAAAGAGCTCAGTGACTTAAAGTGGCACTGTCATAGGATTCCAACAAGTCAGTTTGTCCATTTTCTGCCCTGTTAGAGCTGCCACAGTTGTAAGTGCTGTTATTGTGAAGTGGGAAACGTCTGAGTGAAATGGTAGGCCACACGAGGGATCGGCGGGTATTGAAGCGCGTAAAAATAGTCTGTCCTTGGTTGCAACACTCAATACCGAGCTCCAAACTGCCTCTGGAAACAATTAGGAGGTCGACGGATTCTGATTTTTCAACGCCGATACCGATTATTGGAGAACCAAAAAAAAGCCGATACCGATTAAAATCGGCCAAATTTATTTATTTGTAATAATGACAACTATGGCAATACTGAATGAACACTTATTTTAACTTAATATAATACATAAATAAAATCAATTTAGCCTCAAATAAATAATGTTCAATTTGGTTTAAATAATGCAAAAACAGTGTTGGAGAAGAAAGTAAAAGTGCAATATGTACCATGTAAAAAAGCTAACGTTTAAGTTCCTTGCTCAGAACATGAGAACATATGAAAGCTGGTGGTTCCTTTTTAACATGAGTCTTCAATATTCCCAGGTAAGAAGTTTTAGGTTGTAGATATTATAGGAATTATAGGACTATTTCTCTCTATACCATTTGTATTTCATATACACTTTGCCAAATCGGCGTCCAAAAATACCGATTTCCGATTGTTATGAAAACTTAATCGGCCCTAATTAATCGGCCATTCCGATTAATCGGTCGACCTCTAGAAAGGAGGGTGGCAAAGTATGGAGGAGTTCTTTACTATCCCCATGAGAAGGACTGTCACCAGAAAGGTATACATTTCACTAATTGTGGTTGTCCCCACCTACTCCTGGCTCTCTCTTCTCCTGTAGCTCCAAGGCATAGCGATTGGTCTCTACCATGTCTCCCACCAGCTCCTCTGTCAGAAACAACTTGAAGCACTGCCTCAGATGGAAATGGCAAGGGGCTTTGCACTCCAGACTGGGACTCATCAACGCAAACAGCAGGGCCAGGAGGGTGCAATGGCTAGCAGCCTTCCAGCTACCACAGAACTCCTGTACTTCATCCACTATCGGTCTGCCTCCATCACCACCAGCATCTTCAAATTGAACTAGGACTTTGTCAGTGGACAAGGGTCCTCAGATTCAGGGTTCTCAATGGCTGGGGGGCAGCTCCTCACTGTTAGAATCTGATTCCTGACTTTCAGACTCATTGTCAGAATTTTTTTAAATCTCCAGAATTTCCACATTTGTGAGTTGTCTCCTTTTGAAAGACATTGCTAATGCTACAGCTTAGCTCATTAGCTATATACATAAACAACAACACTGAATGGCTCAGAGTGGGAGTGATAGGTTACATGATTGACTGCCTGCACGCGCCATTTGTATTAATAAATCACAATCAGAAAATGTTGTGTGGTATTATTGATATATTTACTATTTTATTCACGTTTATCAATTACCGTAAATTCCGGACTATAAGCCGCAACTTTTTTCCCACGCTTTGAACATCGCGGCTTAAACAATGACGCGGCTAATATATGGATTTTTCCCGCTTTCAATTTTTTTCTGCCAAAAAAACACATTCTGTGATGTGCTCAGTTTTTTGGCGGCATGAAGCTTTCATTAGACCAATGAAATTGCCGAACGGGTTAAGGTCAAACAACTTTTTTGTTTACTGTTTAGATTAAATCGAGCGCTCTCAAACTTCCCATGATTCTGATTATGGTAGTCATTTTGTCACCCTCATCATGGAGAAATGCATATGATGCAGCTTTCAAGTTGAAGGCGATTGATCTGGCTGTTGGAAAAGGAAATAGAGCTGCTGCACGGGAGCTTGGTCTTAATGAGTCGATAAGACGTTGGAAACAGCAGCGTGAGGAATTGACTCGGTGCAAAAAGACAACTAAAGCTTACTGGTCATTTTTTATTTTTTGTTACAAGCCGTGTTTCGTTAAGGCCTATTTATTTTTGTTACAAGCCGTGTTTCGTTAAAGCCTGTGTAAAGTTCATTTTTTTCAATGTACCGGTAGGCACCTGCGGCTTATAGACATGTGCGGCTTATTTATGTTCAAAATAATACTTTAAAAAAAATTCAGTGGGTGCGGCTTATATTCAGGTGCGCTTAATAGTCCGGAAATTACGGTACCGGTGATAAATCGCGTAAGAGCCGCGGCTTTTGTGGCGCGATGGGAAACGATGCTTCGTGGGTGTCAGTTGTTGATGTGTGCAGAGGGTCCCTGGTTCGAGCCCAGGTAGGGGTGAGGAGAGGGACGGAAGAAACTGTTACATTTGCATAGATTGTAATGGGCACATAGTATGTGTGTAAAATAATTTTTTGAAGGTTGTACTGATTGATGAGCTAAGCTAATTCCAGCTATGTGTGGAGCCAGGTTTGTTGACATACAATGCATTCTGGGTTTCACGTGATCGTCTGTCTGACCAAAGATGCTGTAAGTCGCTCTGGATAAGATTGTCTGCTAAATGACTTAAATGTAAATGTAATAACAAAATGAGGTGAGTAAGGGTTCACTCATTTTTTGAGAACTTCAGGAAGTGAATGGTGGGATGTGAACGATGGTAGACGATGCTGCACGCTGAAACTAATCTTCGGATTACTTTCGATTTCTAGAAAGTGTTTTACTCACCCGTGATGTGATTACTTATACATAGTAATTGCTATTAGCTAATTCATATTGTAGTTTATGTCAGCCGAGAGTTAGAAAATATGACCACTTGTGTTGCATCAATCTTTCCTTAGTTAGCGCTAGGACAAATGTAGACTAAAAATAAACTGCTCACATTCTGGACATAACTTTGTAAGTACTGTGTTTGTGTAAATTTCTGGAAAAAAGTGTGGCCAGCTCAAATGCTGATTGTTGCGTTATTCGAAACTGGCCGTTCTAAATGAGCTTTCTAATCATCGTACGCTTCAGGGACCACTGTAGAACGATCACACCCGTGTGATGGTACGTGTGAACGGGTTAAGGGATTAAAGATTTAATTTAAGTACAACTCTGACTTGTGTGATACATTTGTCTCATTTGATAGTAAAGAAATTAACAACCACAGACAGAATAGGGTTACGATTCTTCTGATTCCTGGCCATTTCTGCATAGACCGAGTCAGGAAAGACCTGGGGTGTGGATCATCCCTGGTTACAGCACCTCTTCACCTGTGAAACAGGAATGTTGCTTCATTCATATCTTATGTGTTACAAGCAATCATTTTTACTAATTCAACCACTTAATTATTCTTGGACATTGATAAAAAAATATGCATCCTAATTGCCCTTTGCCCATTTCAGTCACTACAATGACTGGCATTGAAAGAACATTGTGTTTTGACAAAGTTTACTGGTAATATATAGCATACTGGTAATATGCTCCCAATGTGTTTAGTAGGACTAGGACAACTTGTTAATAAAGGACAATGTTTTGAGATGCATGTGATTGACCCATCACCTGGGCAACCATGAGCACACTCACCCGTGGAGTGACCCAGATGAGGAAGATGACACACAGCAGGATGGTCAAGATGCTAATGATGATGATGTTTACCACGCCAAATGGGCACGGCTTCTCATTGGCTGGGTGAAAGGGGGTCAGCGTTACTGCAGTAGCTGTAGGACATGGCAGCTGTGGGGCATCGTCTATGGAAGAAATCACCAAATGGGAAAATCTAATCAGTATGCTGCAGCACTCACACAAAATAACTATCAGATACAGAATTGTACAAAAGAAAAACCACTGAAGAACAGTGTTTCTCAGCTTTTCTGTATCGGGACCAGCAGGCTATGGTTGTTTATATTGAAACTAACACTTGAGAGTTCACTAAATTGGTCTGAAACACCTCAGGGACCGCTGCCAGTCTATGAACAACAGATTGAGAAACACTAGTCTGGATTCTATATTACACAATTTCTTTCTACATGTGAAATTGACTGTTCATTCATGAGAAGAGTAAAACACATCACATCTAGAGTGTAAAAATACACCTACCATTCACCACGACCAGAGTGGAGCCTCTTCCTTGGTTCAAATCATTTTCATACGTGGCTTCATTGAATTTTGTGTAAACACACCAGTAGACTCCTGTGTCCTCTATGGTCAGGTTACTGACGATGATGGTCAGTTGGTCCATAGGTCCCTCAGTCTTCACTCTCTCCCAGTACCTTCTCCAGGAGGTCATCTTGGAGTCACGCTGGTGGTAATACAACACCTCCCTGTCCCTGTCCAGCCCAACATACAGGTACATTCCGTCCTGGTCTTTTAGAGTGGTGGAGCACTTCATGGTAAACTTCTCCCCTGTCTTCACCCAGAGAATTGCTTCTATAGAAAAGAGATGAAAGGAAGAGAAACCAAGGTTGTTAGATTCAAAGATACATATGTACCATACTGATGATTTAACACAGAATCAACCTTGATTGGTGGGAAGAAACAGCTTGCCTTACCTGCTGCTGTGGTCAACTCATTGAATGAGAAGTAGAACAACAACAAACACTTCAGCAGTGACATCACCACAGCTGGCTGTATACCGCTGTCTGTCATCTACTTATAAATACACAGGAAATAGGAAACATCTGACATCACAATCCCTCACAGTCAACCACACCTTCATGTATTACTGCAGTGGTTCCCAACCTTTCGCAGTTACTGTACCACCAACTGAATGTTGCTCTGCCTAGAGTACCGCCTTATGCATTTTACCAGTAAGCCTATGGTCTAAACATGAGTCTTATTATGTTCCTACTGTGGATAGGCCAAGTACCTCCATGGGTCCTAGTACCCCTGGTTAAGAACCACTGTATTACTGAACACTATACACAATCTAATTTAGATTTCTTTATTGTATCAAATTCTCTATACATGTTATAATAGTTTCAATGGCTTATTGTGTTGGACAAAAAAATATGGTGAGTGGAGAGTTCAGATGGATTGCATTGTTATACAAACACAACAGACCCATCTGTAAATTAACTTTATGGCATTCACATAACTACTGGCATGTTAATAAGGATCCGCACCAATCCATAACATTATTTTTGTTTCATTATTTGCCTCCTCTATGAGAACTTTGTAATTTTTAGGATAGCCATGGAGTAGTCTTTGTGTCTGTGAACAATTGGTTATCAATATACAGTTTATCGACTATGAGAGCTAAGCGTTTCCCTTTCAATACATTTCCCTTGAAGATTGGATACAGAACTTTGCGCCGGTCTGCAATTTCCTTTGGGAACTGGTCATTCATGCCAGCAAGAATTTTACCCAGGCTTTTAACCATCATTTTTTATTTAAAGAAAGCAAATTTGGCAACGATTGGGCGTTCATACCTGCGCCTTCTCTGCCCAAAGCGGTGTACACGTTCGAGTTGGGATTTTATCCATAGCTTCGCGTGGAATCTGAAGCGCTTTAAGGAGGAACTCTAACTACACATTCAGGAACGTCTCCTTTCTCTTGGATACCTGTAAGTAACAGATCATCTCTCATGGATCTAGTCTGTATGTAAAGTAAGGCTTCTCTCAGAACGGTGTTCTCCTTTTTAAGTTCATTAACTTTGATTTGAATCTTATTGACGGTCACTTTTAGCTTGTTTGTGTCTTTCTCCAATGTCACAGCTTTTTCGTGACTCGTCTTTAAGATCACTTTCTTTGATGTACAGTTACAAGATGACATGGCGCCATACCCTGGGTTATTCTGTTTGTCTATTTTGAAGAATATTCACTGCAGCACTCATGACTCCATTCTATGCTTACCAAACCTATAATCAATTCAATTCAAGGGCTTTATTGGCATGGGAAACATATGTTAACATTGACAAAGCAAGTAAAGTAGATAATTAACAAAAGTGAAATAAACAATACAAATTAACAGTAAACATTACACTCACAGAAGTTCCGAAATAATAAAGACATTTAAAATGTCATTATGTCTATACAGGTATATAGTGTTGTAACAATGTGCAAATAGTTAAAGTACAAAAGGGGAAATGAATGAAGATAAATATGGGTTGTATTTACTATAACCTCTGACCCTGAATTGCATTGACTGGTACTGTACACGTAAGACGTAAGCTATTACACTGAAACATTTGATTGCCTAGCTGGGTTGATATAACGTAACATTTTAACTTCAAACTATAACTCAGGAAATCAAGTTAAGGTATTAAGCCTAATATCATATTTTATAACTTCGCTGGTCATGTTGGCAATACAACAAGCTTTCAAATGATGCCCACCTGACCCAGATTGTGATTTATAATGGTCCGTTTCTGGATGGCGTAAACAACAACAGTAATTGTGTGATGGCGAGGATGGAAAGTGTTACAAACAAAACTAAAAGTGTGTTTGCTCTTGTTCCTCAGCGGCACAACTAGGAGAGCTCGACAAAACACCTTATAGTTTAGGACTCTTCTTTGAGTCATAAACATGACTTAGGAACTGTGCACACTTTAGAGAGCGGTGTGGCCACTTGGAGACTCCAGTTAGTCCTCTCACTCAAACCCTTGTCATTGTTTTTGTTTGTGTTGCACCTACACTATATTTTCCAGGAATATTGTTATGTTACTGATGGTATTCAGAGTATTTTCAGATTTAATTAATATTTCTGCTTCTACAAACTGTTTCCTTTCAATTGCTACCATGTGTATGCATATGCTTTTCATATTTCTTCTGTAAGAAACATTTTAAATTCAGCCCAATCCATATAGGCAAATTCCCACGAGTGTAAAGGGTTAATATACCACAACCACAATTTCCCATGTGTTTTGGAATTCAAGTATGGAGAGGGTTAAGGTACCTCAGCAAGTCCAGACCTTCTGACTCGATGCCTTGGAGGAAGCCTTTTGAGGCGTACACACTGATCTACTCGGACGCACCATCGAAGACTTGTTGAATATATTAAATACATGCGTATCTCATGAGACCTCCTGCACCAGCCATTTTAAATTAGTCTTAGGTCTTCAGCGGTCGCATATATCATTAAGTGGACACGCACACAAAGGATGTAAGGGTCCCCTTTCTCAGGATCAGCTCTCACACAGTGAGGAAGAAGGACCTTGCTGTTTGTCTGGACATCCTGTTTGGGTTTAGAGTTTATAAGAATGTAAATACCTTCGCAAATAAAGTACTAAATATAAATCAGGAGAGTGCAGTCATTTTAAAAGCTGATAAAGTAATAAAGTTTAGTCAATCTGCATTTCATGCCTTCAGTTAACAAGACAGGACACGTTCATGGATATGTCTGCTGTTTGTCTAACTGTGCAACCAGGATATGAATGCACACACGGGAAGTGTTTTCACCTATTGAGAGAAATTGTAACACTGTTAATACATTGCGTATGAGCGGAGATGTTTGCGTTAGACATTACATTAATTACTACATTTGTATACTCACATCCTTGGTCTCAATTTCTGCTGCTAGCTCCGTTTCTGCTTCTAGCTGGGAAAACCTTGTGGCTATACATGGATCTGTTGAGATGAAAAATAAAAAAAAGTGACAAACATAGCACTTGCATGGTTATGATTCAAAAGTGTTAGACTTTTCATGACCCATGTTTGACATCAGTGACATTAAGACTACGTTTATCGTTTGCAAACTCCCCTCCCTGGTCAGTGAGGATGTGGTCCACAAGTCCAAAATCAAGAAGTTTGTTGATGACTATTGAAGCGATCTCTGTTCCTGATTTGCCCTCCAAGGGTTCAGCAATTACCCATTTGCTGAAGAGGTCAGTCATGGTTAGGGCGTGCTGTTTACCAGACGCTGTTCTCTTCTCAAGAGGGCCAATGAGATTGATGCCCAGGACAGACTATAACTGTCTAACTTTGATAGGAAGCATCATAAGGGCCCTAGCCTAGCATTTGGTTTGGTACAGCGGCGGTTAATATCAGCCTCGCTGCGTGCCTATCCGACCGATGCAACATGTTGCAGTTTTGTTGATTGTCATCTCCACCTGCCGTGCATATTATTATAATGGATATATCCAAATAATTGGCAATAGAAACTAAGGTAAAACAAATGAAAATGCACATAGTTTGCTGTCATTTCAGCTGCTTGATGTGATTGCTGTAACGCTGAATTTCCACGATACAGATTGAATTGGCTAGCTAGCAAAGCAGAAGTAACGCCAGTCACAAAGTTAGCACTTACCTAGTAGATAGTTTCTTCCTGCAGACGTCTCCAGGAAGAAACTGTTTTGAGATAACTGTCTTGAACAAATACATGCACTATCAATTTGAAAAAGTGGAGCCAAGACTTTGCAATCGCATACAAAACTCCTCACATAAACCCTCAGAACTTTGAAGCGCGAGTCCGGATTGGCAGACGTAGCAAATGCACGCACCCACAGAAAAGTTTTTAGAGGTCAAGGGAAGGTGAGAGAGAGACATCTGCAGAAGCTCAGCCATCCACACAAAGAGTGCTGTGAGAAATGTTACATGACGTCACGATCAGAACGACGCTTAAACAAAGCTTAAAGAGGGGGTGAAGAGCTTCAACCTCCTTGGGTTCGACAGCTCTTTGTTTGAGTCCAAGGCCACTGTCCTCGATGCCCTGATGGACAGAGGTGAAGTTCTGGATGGCCAACCTACCAGTGATCCCAGACTCTCAGCATGCTTATAGAAAAGGACACTTAACATGTACTGCGCTGATACAAATGACTGATGATTGGTTGAAATAAATTGATAATAAGATGATTGTGGGAACTGTGCTGTTAGATTTCTGCGCAGCCTTTGATAGTATTGACCATAACATGCTGTATAGGGAAAACTTGCGTTATGGCTTTTCAACCATATTGTGGATTCAGAGCTATCGATCTAATAGGTTTTCTTTCATGAACGCTTCTCTAATGTCAAAGTGTGGTGTACCACAGGGAAGTTATTTAGGCCCTCTACTCTTTTCTATTTTTACTAATGACCTGCCACTGGCATTAAACAAAGCATATGTGTCCATGTATGCTGATGATTCAACCATATACGCATCAACAACCACAGCTAATGAGGTCACTGAAACCCTTAACAAATAGTTGCAGACAGTTTTGGAATGGGTGGTCAGTAATAAATGCAACATGCAACAATTTCAATGATTTTACTGAGTTACAGTTCATATAAGGAATTCAGTCAATTGAAATAAATAAATTGGGCACTAATCTACGGATTTCGCAGGAATGGGAATACAGATATGCATCTGTTGGTCACAGATACCATAAAATAAAAAGGTAGAGGTTTGTGGCTAGTGGAATGTTTTCCTGCTCCTCTTTAATGGCTGTGCGAAGTTGCTGGATATTGGTGTGAATTGGATCATGCTGTCATATCTGTCGATCCAGAGCATCCCAAACATGCTCAGTGGGTGACATGTCTGAGTATGCAGGCCATGGAAGAACTGGGACATTTTCATCTTCAAGGAATTGTGTACAGATCCTTAAAACATGGGGCTGTGCACTATCATGCTGAAACATGGGGTGATGGTGACGGATTAATGGAATGACAATGGGCCTCAAGATCTCCTAACGGTATCTCTGTGCATTCAAATTGTGATTGATAAAATGCACTTGTGTGTGTTGTCCTTAGCTTATGCCTGCCCATACCATAACCCCACCGCCACCATGGGAGACTCTGTTCACAACGTTGACTTCAGCAAACCGCTCACCCACACGACGCCATACAGGTGGTCTGCAGTTGTGAAGCCGGTTGAACGTACTGCCAAATTCTCTAAAAACGATGTTGGAGGTGGCTTGTGGTAGAGAAATGTATATAAAATTATCTGGCAACAGCTCTGGTGGTCATTCCTGCAGTCAGCATGCCAATTACACAATCCCTCAAAACTTGAGACAACTTGGCATTGTGTGGTGTGACAAAACTGCACATTTTAGAGGGGCCTTTTATTGTTCCCAGCAGAAGGTGCACCTGTGTAATGATCATGCTGTTTAATTAGCTTATTGATATGCCACAACTGTCATGTGGATGGATTATCTTGGTAAAGGAGAAATGCTCACTAACACCAATGTAAACTGTTACGTGAATTAAGTTATCAATGTTCTTAAACCGAACTTCAATTAAACTACTCAGTCTGCCCCCCAGAGGGTGTAAGATTCTGGTTGAATGAAGCAGACGGAGAGCCAGCTTACAATTGGTCAGAATGTTTATTTACGAGAGCTCTGAATATCATACAATGTACACAGCCTTTTACACCTAACATTTGGTCATACCATATGTCATACCCCTTACGACTGCCCCTCCTCTTCTTTAACACTGTCAATGCTTATTTACAAGTCTTCTCCATCACATACATTGCTTATCATATCCTGCCCCATGTTACATAATCTACTGTAAGCCTAACGGAGACCTTCTTCCTGTTATCAGTTTCACAGTAGTCACAAGTTGTCTGCTGTCTGTTAATAGCTCCCCTTTTTCCTTGAATGTCTTGCTTACACTGCTAAATCATTAAGCTTCAACTTTTCCTCACACACACACACACACACACATTAGTACCTTCATCTTATAATCACTCGGTTATACATTTTCAGGGTGAAATCATTTAGTCAAACCTTTAATCTTATAATTTTCATTACATAAACAAATTTGTGCAAAACATTTTTTGGGGCATATGGAACATTTCTGGGATCTTTTATTTCAGCTCATGAAACATGGGACCAACACTTTTCATGTTGCATTTATATTTTTGTTCAGTGTAAATTCAATGGTTGAAAAGATGGGGAGAGGTTTGTCTGTAATAAAGAGATGCTCTGCTTTTTTGACACCACACTCCACAGAACAAGTCCTTCAGGCTCTAGTTTAATCTTATCTTGATTATTGTCCAGTTATATGGTCAAGTGCTGCAAAGAAAGACCGAGTTAAGATGCAGCTGGCCCAGAACAGAGCGGCATGTTTTGCTCTCCATTGTAATTAGAGGGCTAATATTAGTACTGTGCATGCCAGTCTCTCTTGGCTAAGAGTTGAGGAAACATTGACTGCGTCACTTCTTGTTTTTAGAAGAAACAACGTGTTGGAAATTCCAAATAGTTTGCATAGTCAACTTACACACATAACACATAACACACACCCCAACAGACATGCCACCAGGGGTCTTTTCACAGTCTCCAGGTCCAGAAAAGGGAAGCATACAGTATTATACAGAGCCATGAGTGCATGGAATTCCATTCCATCTTATATAGCGCAAGTGAACAGCAAACCTGGTTTAAAAAAACAAATAAAGCAACACCTCACAGCACTATGCCTCTCCCCATGACCCACTTGGCGTTGTGTATATACTGACATGTATGTGTAACTAATAGATGCGCACACACACACACTACATGTTAATGTTTTTAAATGTAAATCGTAAAGTCTTTTGTAAGGTCGGACCCCAGTAAAAGTAACCGGTGCTAATGGGGATCCTAATAAATCAAATCAAACAGGACAGTGGGAATCGAATTTCAATATTGAAACAATTTAGCAAATTTTGAGAGACAGTTGTTGCAAACCAAACGTTAGGCTATAAGCAAGGGGAAGTAATGTCTAGATGCTTTGTACAGTGGCGATCCAGCTAATCAATTGGCTGGCTGGGCTGATGAGACAATGGATGCGCAGGGATTTCTCAGATGGAACAGAAAACAAGATGCTCGTGTTTGCGTTATAGGTCTACCCGTGCTAAACTGGTTCTTTGTATGGCTTAGAGCGCGTCTCAACCAACCACAATGCTTGATTTGACCAACCCGTTGTAGCAGACACAAAACCACATCGGCCTTAAGAATTCTGATTAAGAGTAAGATTTATACGTTCAGAAAAAGTTTGACTTTTAAGACACACTTCTCTCTCAACATGTCTCTCCATAATAAATAACTAGTAGAGTGTGTGAGAGTGGGGATACAGCCTGCGCTCCATATTCGTATGCCATGCAGGGTAGGCTCTGTGTGTTTGGTTGTGGAGTTATTCACTCACTGGTTTCTGAAAATGATGGCGTGTAAAAGAGATGCATTTATGTTCCCCTGAGGTGTTGGGTTTAGTTTCGCATGTGTTTGCTGCCACCACATCAGAAGTCACTGTCACCAGCAGCACACGGAGGTCTGGCTTACAGGATATGTGTGACATTAATAGAGTACTTGACTTATGGTTATGATTTTAGATATGATTGTAGAAGATAGTATGTTGAAAAAACAACTTCATGATGCTGCTCATGTATATTGACATTTTAATTGGACATTTATTAGAAAATATTAAAACACATTATATATGTTACTCTTGGCGTTAGGCTCTGCTCCTTCTGGGTAGCTCACTGCCAGAGCATGCATTATAATAACATAATAATAAACAGTGAACAAGGTATGCTATACTAATCCCCCTGACTGAAACAAAAGCAGTGCCCAAACAGGTGGAGTCTGGGGTGGGTGGTCAGAAAGCAGACATGCAGGGCGAGTACTGCATGTTACAGCATAGCATGTCAACAAGAACACCAGTGCATAGCTTGCACGCAGCAGCCATCATGGATTTAGTGTGTATTACCTGGTTGACTAAATAGACCGCCATTTTACAGTAGAGTGAACCTAATTGGTGCGATATCAGCTGATGCAAATACTCTGGTTTCCTGTCTGAACTTGTCTTCACTTGGTTTAGATAGAAAGCTTTCCAAACATCCAATATACTGTAAGAAATATAGCTGAACATCACCAATGCGTACCACATACACATGCAGTTGATGTCGGAAGTTTACATACACTCAATTAGTATTTGGTAGCATTGCCTTTAAATTGTTTAACTTGGGTCAAACTTTTCAGGTAGCCTTCCTCAAGCTTCCCACAATAAGTTGGGTGGATTTTGGCCCATTCCTCCTGACAGAGCTGGTGTAACTGAGTCAGGTTTGTAGGCCTCCTTGCTCGCACACGCTTTTTCAGCTCTGTCCACAAACTATCTATAGGATTGAGGTCATGGCTTTGTGATGGCCACTCCAATACCTTGACTTTGTTGTCCTTAAGCCATTTTTCCACAACTTTGAAAGTATGCTTGGGGTCATTGTCCATTTGGAAGACCCATTTGCGACCAAGCTTTAACTTCCTGACTGATGTCTTGAGATGTTGCTTCAATATATCCACAACATTTTCCTACCTCATGATGCGATCTATTTTGTGAAGTGCACCATTCCCTCCTGCAGCAAAGCACCCCCACAACATGATGCTGCCACCCCCATGCTTCATGTTTGGGATGGTGTTCTTCGGCTTGCAAGCCTCCCCTTTTTTCATCCAAACATAACGATGGCCATTATGGCCAAACAGTTCTATTTTTGTTTCATCAGACCAAAGGACATATCTCCAAAGAGTACGATCTTTGTCCCCATGTGCAGTTGCAAACCGTAGTCTGGCTTTTTTATGGCGGTTTTGGAGCAGTGGCTTCTTCCTTGCTGAGCGACCTTTCAGGTTATGTCGATATAGGACTCATTTTACTGTGGATATAGATACTTTTGTACCTGTTTCCTCCAGCATCTTCACAAGGTCCTTTGCTGTTGTTCTGGGATTGATTTGCACTTTTCGCACCAAAGTACATTCATCTCTAGTAGACAGAACACGTCTCCTTCCTGAGTGGAATGACGGCTGCGTGGTCCCATGGTGTTTATACTTGCGTACTATTGTTTGTACAGATGAACCTGGTACCTTCAGGCGTTTGGAAATTGCTCCCAAGGGTGAATCAGACTTGTGGAGGTCTACAATTCTTCTCTGAGGTCTTGGCTGATTTCTTTTGATTTTCCAAGGATGTCAAGCAAAGAGGCACTGAGTTTGAAGGTAGGCCTTGAAATACATCCACAGGTACACCTCCAATTGACTCAAATGATGTCAATTAGCCATGGCTTTAGAAGCTTCTAAAGCCATGACATTATTTTCTGGAATTTTCCAAGCTGTTTAAAGGCACAGTCAACTTAGTGTATGTAAACTTCTGACCCACTGGAATTGGGATTAATTGAAATAATCTGTCTGTAAACAATTGTTGGAAAAATGACTTGTGTCATCCACAAGGTAGATGTCCTAACCGACTTGCCAAAACTATAGTTAACAAGAAATTTAATTAGTCCAACATAAGTGTATGTAAACTTCCGACTTCAACTGTATACAAATACAACATAAACATGAATACACAAGTTGAATATCACATGACTATTAATTATGTATCAATATTTTGATTAAAAGGCAATAAACGGTGTGAATATGTTTCCCACCCCAAAACATATTTTACACAATAACTGGTTTTCAAAGTGGAAATAATGTTTAGGAAGTTGAAACTGACTCGTAGGCTTATATCCTGATGTACCTGATAAAGTTTAGGCAGCTAAAACATTTGTACCTATGATCAAATATAATAAAGGTTTTAACAAACTGTTCTCATTTTAACGTTGAAGCTCTTTTGACTTTGTAGCAGACCACATGCACAGGAACAGCTTCCTGAGTGGTCCAGTGACCTAAAAACACTACACACCACAGCCTACAGCACTATTTCAAACTAAAACCAATATAAAACGTATGACCTGATGTACTGAAAAAAAGGTATTGGTAGGCCTCCATTGCTATAACCTTTACACCTTATGGACTAAAACAGGGATATTCACCTGGCGGCCCACGGGCCAGATCCGGCCCATTTATTAATTTAGACTGGCCCTTTGATCAATTCTTCATAAAAGATCAACATTCATAAAATATCTGCGCCAAAATCTGACGTTCAGTGCCAAAATGAAAAGCACTATAGTTATTGTCTTATTTATTGAGATAAATAAAAAATAAATAAAATGGTGAGCGAGCGTTGAGCCTTTTCTTTTATTGGTGTGTGTGCATTGCATGTGGAAAATGTCCGCCCTCCCTGAAATAAAACTTTTTTACATCTAGCACCCGTAAGAATATAGTTGAATAGCCCTGGAATATAACATTGGCTGTTCCCCTCCTTCCCGCTGGTCTTCTGTTGAAATACGAATACTTATCATATAGAGATTTTATTCACACACATAAGCATGGTATGGTGCGACACATACGTGCACACACACACAGACAATTTACCACAAAGACTTGCATTGAGGCTAGAACTGTGAAATACAGCAGAACAGGCTTTTCAATTCTGAGAAAGTAAAGAAGCAATATTCAGAAAAAGCATTTGAAGAACTCACTGGTCCTAGTTCCTCCGTTGGTAGAGACAGAATAGGGGTACAATAGGGGTACCTACGATTCTACCTGTGTGTCTGGTGGATAAGTGTGTTTCCTGGCCATGTCTTCATAGACAGACTCAGGAAAGACCTGGGGTGTGGATCCTCCCTGGTTACAGCACCTCTTCACCTGTGAAACAGGAATGTTGCTTCATTCATATATTATGCGCTACAAGCAAATAATTCCCATAATTCCCATAAAACCTAGCGGTTAAACATGGAAATGGTTCCAATTGTTTTTTTCAACCACTTTTTAATTATTCTTGGACATTGATAAAAAAATAATGCATCTGAATTTCCCTTTGTCCATTTTAGTCACTACAATGACTGGCATTGAAAGGACATTGTGTTTTGACAGAGTTTAGAAAAAAATATAAATCTGCACACCAGTATTATGCTCTCAACATGTTTAGCAGGACGAGGACAACTTTTTGATAAAGGACAACGTTTTGACAGATACACGTGATTGACCCATCACCAAGGCAACCTTCAGCACACTCACCCGTGGAGCGACCCAGATGAGGAAAATGACAGCACACAGCAGGATGGTCAAGAGGCTGGTGATGATGATGATGATGATGATGTTTACCACGCCAGATGGGCACAGCTTCTCATTGGCCAGATGAAAGGGGGTCAGCGTTACTGCAGTAGCTGTAGGACATGGCAGCTGTGGGGCATCGTCTATGGAAGAAATCACCAAATGGGAAAATCGAATCAGTATACTGCAGCACTCACACAAAATAACTCTGTCGGAGACAGAATTGCATCAAAGAAAAGCCACTGAAGAACAGTGTTTCTCAACATGTTTGTATCGGGTCCAGCAAGCCATGGTTGTTTATATGGAAACTAACCCTCGAGAGCTGAGTAAATGAGTCTGGAACACCTGCCTGTCTATGAACCACAGATTGAGAAACACTAGTCTGGGTTCTAGATTACACACATTTTTCTACATGTGAAATTGACCGTTAATTCATGAGAAGAGAAACATATCACATCCCCTAGAGCCCTCAAACTCAACTCTGGACCTCGAAGCCACTCCTTATTTTCATTGTTCCCCTCTTATCAGGGACTGATATCGACCTGGGACACCAGGTGTGTGCAATTCATTATCAGGTAGAACAGAAAACCAGACGGCTCTGGACCTCGTAGGGTAAGAGTTGAATGCCCCTGCCCTAGAGTGTAATCACATACCTACCATTCACCACCACCAGAGTGGAGCCTTTGCCTTGGGTGCTAAAATTATTGAACGTGGATTTGTTGACTTTTGTGTAAACACACCAGTAGACTCCTGTGTCCTCTATGGTCAGGTTACTGACGGTGATGGTCAGTTGGTCCACAGGTCCCTCAGTCGTCACTCTGTCCCAGTAGCCTTTCCTGGAGGTCAGCTTGGAGTCATGCTGGTAGTAATACAACACCTCCCTGTCCCTGTCCAGCCCAACATACAGGTACATTCCGTCCTGGTCTTTTAGAGTGGTGGAGCACTTCATGGTAAACTTCTCCCCTGTCTTCACCCAGAGAATTGCTTCTATAGAAAAGAGGTGAATGAAAAGATAAACCATGAGTCAGAGAATATTTGTAATACATAGATAAACATGTTTCTACAAAATAATGTCATAGTGGAAATTCAAAGGCTGAACCCGTTTTCCCCCCAAAAAGGGTTAAACACCAAAAACAAACCTCAAATTGTATTTTTTCTACTTACATTTGTTTTCATGTAGGGCACTATACACTACCATGTCATTTTAGTCTCAAAATGTTTAATACCCATCTGAAAAAACAGGTGCAAACTTTGCATCTAGTGTAAACTTTGCTCCTGGTGCAAAAAGGCTTAACAGAGCCCAAACTGGTGACTCTACATTCAATGTTAGGAGAAACAAAAAGTTAGTCTTATTACCTGCTGCTGTGGTTGATGTGCTGAGAGAGAAACCGATCAACAGCAGACACCAGTGCAGTAACATCTCCAACACTTAAACCCTGGTTACTGCTGTCTCTCTGTCGGTCTGACTTTTAAAGACAGAGGAAGTGGCGTCTATGTCATCAAAGCCCCTTCTCAACCACCACTCCCTCATCAACCATCAGTATTGAACATTATACACAATCTAAACAACAATCCTTAATTGAATTCTATTTTTGAGATCTAGGGTAAAAAGGCCTTGCTGAAGAGCACAACGGTGGAAAGTAGCTCATGGGATATTGAAGCCAGCAACCCTCTGGCTGCCAGTTCACTCAGTTATTGAGGAGAGACTGCCGTCTAGTGTCCAGCTAGAACAAAACAGGCAGAAAGAAAAAGGTTTTATACCATTCCCAAGAAGAGTGTATTCATAAAATCTATTTGATTGATTAACTAACAAGACTGTTGTTCTACTGTGATAAATAAAATTATAAAAGGCTAACCGAATAACTACAACAGAAGGAAGAGACAGCTATAAATCCTATAAATTCAATGGCATACATATTGTAATTATGTAAATAATCAAAACATAATAGAAACATATGAAATCTGAATGCTACATTTAGCTTAGTTACATAACCCTACATAACCTTTTGGGGGGGTTTTCTCTCTCAAAATATGTAACCTGTTTGCCTGACGACTCAAACTGAATTATTCCGCTGCTGTATCATTCGCTACATACTTCAGTCTGAGACTGCCATCATTTAAGTCATTTGTGATGACATCAAAATGAGAGGTGTTGTACAAAACCAATTCATCAGCGATAGGATCATCTCTAACCAATCAGAGTATCAAAGCCAATAATGAATTTTCAAAACGGTGCTTTACTCACCTGTTCTGGCTCTGGCCCAACCAATCGATTTGTAGGACCTATCAGATGGTCTAGAATGGATTTCCATTCTAGAATTCATCGGGGGGTTACTCAGATCCAGATTCATTGCGGAGAAGAAACTAGCGTCAGTGGGCGTGGTGTAGCGTTTGGCTGGAGCAAGGAGTTTGGGTAGCCAGGCAAGTAACCTGTAGGGTGTACGGGGATTATTTAGACCTGCAGACAGGTCTCAGGTCTCATGGCATCCACTTTGTTCATCTTTTTTTTAACGCAAAACCAAAAGGAACACAACAAGAGCTGATAATGATAGTGAACAGACATGAACTATATAGGTGAAACAAAATATGCCTGTAGTGTTAGAGTCCTGATATATATTGAGCCAAAGCGTCCCAGTTTCTGTGCCGAGAGCACCATCTCTTTAGTAGTAGCACAATCAGGATTCCCCAGATTAGAAAATGACAGCACACATTAGGGTGGTGGAGACGCTGGTGATGATGCTGACCATCATAGAGGGTAGCGGGAGATGGGCACGGCTTCTTGACGGCTGGATGAAAGGGGGTCAGCGTTACCGCTGTAGCTGGAGGACATGGAAGCTGTAGGGAGATGTCAACGATGGGGAAACTCCGATCAGCGCGCTTTGGCACTCATACAAGATAACTATCGGACACACAATTGTACCAAAAATAACCACTAAAGAACAGTATTTCTTAACTGTTTTTTATCCAGGACCAGCAGGCTATGGTTGCTTATTTGAAACTCATGGAAAACAGAAAGGATAATGCCGGACACTGCTGCTCATGCTCCCAGGTGATGTTTATTTATAACGTTTCGACCCTTAGGTCTTCATCAGACATTCATATCCCAGGTGGGGGTGGAAGGTCCTATATATTAGGGTAGTACTTAGTGACATCACTTCCTGAAACAGGAGGTAGGAATGTATAACCTAGTTTCACAGTATTAACATTCAATGTATCAAAATATATGATCATACACAATGAATGTGATCAATATTTACAGTAATATACATACACATACAGTAATCAATTAGAATTTGTTTTAAACACAATTTGGACATTTTGAAACTATAAAAACAGTATCAAGTCAAACTGCTCTTTAACTTAAGGCCAAGAGGAGACAGTGTGTTGGGCCTGGGGATCCAGAAAGATTCCCTTTGAAGAAGTTTCCTCTCAATGTTCCCTCCCCTGCAGGACATCTTGATCATTTCTATTCCAATGTATCTCAGAGGACTAATAGGATGTCCAGCTTGTACAAAATGAACAGCAACCAGATGTTTTGTCTCACCTGTCCGTATATTGCTCTGGTGCTCACTGATCCGTGTCTTAAGCCTTCTACGGGCTTTCCCTATGTAGGACAGACCACAAGGACATTTCAACATTAAAATAACATTGGTGGACATGCAGGTAATCGGGCCTTTAATAATACATCTTTGTCCAGTGTGGGGGTGGGTTAATGAGTTGCATTTATACGTGAAGCTGCTGTCATGACGTTGCCCTCTTTGGGTTTTCTATGCCCCATCCCCCTACCTCTGTCTCCCACACCCAGGCTCTGTGAGAGCGGTCGTAAATCTAATTTCTTTGTAACGATACCTACTGTTTTGTATGCTTTCTGTGAATTACTTAGTTTAGTAAATAAATGATTTTAAGACAATTGATGTATGGATGACTTAGTGAAGACTGGGTTCGTGCAGCTAACCAACGATTTACGACGTTTGGAATGAGACTGACGAGGTAAATAATAAGTCATTAAATCAGAAGACTCATGGATCAGATATTATGATATCTGGAAAGTTATATTAGGAAAATTATGAATATTTTCCTTGGTGCCCCGACCTTCTAGTTAATTACAGTTACATGATTAATCAGTTTAATCGCGTAATAATAATGACAGAGTTATTTGATAAACATGTCTTCAGTTTAATGACGCCAAAGACACGACATTATTGGAGCCCCCGTGCGAGGAATCTAAGATAGAATTGGACTTCGCTGTGGAATTCTATATATCAATTGTGCAAACAGAATTGTACAAACAGGCTGCTATCTACACAAAGTGGTTGTGTGTGTTCCCATTGGGAGAAGCTATTTTGAGAGCCTCTGGTCGTATGTCGATAGCAATGAGGGATAAATTCCAGATTTAGTCCGTTAGGCCAAACGGTACTATTTCTATCGGTCAATATTAACTTCTAGAGTAAGGTTAGAAATTATCAGCCGAACTAGTCTATTCGCCTACCGCACTAAGACAGTGGGCAGACCATATGCGTATCTGTATTTAAGTACCGTGTCGCTCCGGTCAACATAAACGCTAGCAAAGTAGGCCGAATGGGTTAAGGTGAGACGTCACTAGAAAACCCACCCTTTCCAAATCAAATCAAATCAAATTTATTTGTATATAGCCCTTCGTACATCAGCTGATATTCTCAAAGTGCTGTACAGAAACCCAGCCTAAAACCCCAAACAGCAAGCAAAGCATGTGAAAGAAGCACGGTGGCTAGGAAAAACTCCCTAGGAAAAACTCCCTAGAAAGGCCAAAAACCTAGGAAGAAACCTAGAGAGGAACCAGGCTATGAGGGGTGGCCAGTCCTCTTCTGGCTGTGCAGGGTGGATATTATAACAGAACATGGTCAAAATGTTAAAATGTTAAAATGTTCATAAATGACCAGCATGGTCAAATAATAATAATCATAGTAGTTGTCGAGGGTGCAACAAGCACGTCCGGTGAACAGGTCAGGGTTCCATAGCCGCAGGCAGAACAGTTGAAACTGGAGCAGCAGCACGGCCAGGTGGACTGGGGACAGCAAGGAGTCATCATACCAGGTAGTCCTGAGGCATGGTCCTAGGGCTCAGGTCCTCCGAGAGAAAGACAGAAAGAGAGAATTAGAGAGAGCATATTTAAATACACACAGGACACCGGATAAGACAAGAGAAATACTCCAGATGTAACAGACTGACCCTAGCCCCCCGACACATAAACTACTGCAGCATAAATACTGGAGGCTGAGACAGGAGGGATCAGAAGACACTGTGGCCCCATCCGATGATACCCCCGGACAGGGCCAAACAGGCAGGATATAGCCCCACCCACTTTGCCAAAGCACAGCCCCCACACCACTTTCCATTGTGAGAGGACCCTATTTTGGTGCTTGGAAGTGATATTTCTGAACAAAATAGGATGACGCTTTCATTTTTATTCAGCCTATATAAAATTTAAAAGCAGATTACATAATATACCAAGTTTATTATATACATTATGGGAATTGTAGACAGGAATTATTGGTGTGTGTGTGCTCTGGAGAAATGCCTCCGTGTTGTGCTCTGACAGTCAGTGGGTAGCGTAAGCTATACATTTCTGTATTTGGGCTGATAAAGCTAAGAAATAGAGCGTTTGGCCAAACGCTGGGCTGTTTCAGACGCGTGTAGGCTCGGTCATTATTAATTTCTCGAGCGAGGACAAAGAGCCAGCCGATTGAAATTTAGTAGAGATTAGCTTGACCAGCGATAAGTATCTCTCTGTCTCTCTCGTGTTTCCACGCGAGTAGACCACGGCGCATTTCGTTGTTTGCCGCGAGTTCCGGTTAAAACATCGACAAATATCGCCGAAAAGGGTTTGAACATAATACGTTATGAGTAAAACATTTCCCTTGCCAAGGGAATCCTATGTTATGCCTGAAGAATGCAAAAAGTAGGATTAGCTTGCTCGAGACGCAAAGCTAACAAAAGGGAAAACAGCCATTTTGTTTTGTGCCACATTGTAATTCCTCCGCCTTGCGGAACGGAAGTCCTGGCCTGAGTACTTATGTTTCATTTCAGCGTGGGCAATCAAGGACCTCTGAAGTGTCACCAGTACTTTCCTTCAAGAAGAATTAGTCAGGTGACACTCAAGTCGTTACTTATGGTATCCAGACGGATATCAATGTCTTATTCAATTGAACTAATAAGTGAAATTGCCAGATTTACATTCTCAAGTGAATCTTTTAAATAATATCCAAATTGATGAGTTTTCTAAATGAGACATTGTAATCTTTTTCCCACATTAACCTAGATGAATAAACCTCTCAGGTTAATTAAAGTTCAAATCCCAAATAGCCTATACAGGTTTGATGTATCATTAAAATTGATCAATCAGTAAAATTTGGTTTTTGCAAAACCATTCAGTAATCCAGTACTGACAGAAGTCCCGCCCCAGCGGGAATCCCATGTGGCTTTGGCCCAAGGGAGAAGTGTACCCTAGTGGTGAAAGTTCCCAACATTTGACCTACGGTTTACACTTATGATATCCAATCAATGGAGATTGTATGGATTATCGTCTCAATCAATTTAATAAGTTAAATTGTCGAACATACCTTTCTAGGTTCTTCCAATTAAATGAGACAACTTAAACTTTGTATATTAACCTGGATGAAGCAATCTCTCAGGTAATTCAAGTTTAATACCCAGATAGCCTACCCAGGTAGGACTAATCATTACCATTGATTAGTTAATTCAATTTGCTTTTGCAAATTCATTCATGTCCATCTTCCACATTACTGGTACAGTACTGATGGTTCGTCAACATCTATAAGTAGATTGAACTTGTCTTTGCAGCCTCCAATGAATTCCAAACCCAAACTTTGGAAAATTAGGAAAAAAAAAATTCCTCAAAATTTTTCTAATAATGTGCAAGCTATCAAAGGAGGTGGTCACCACTCCTCCGCTAATTAGTGAACCTCCACCCATAAAAGGATTGATCTCTGACCTTAGCAGCGATACCAACCCTAATAATGCCATTAGTGGAAAAGCAGACAACGCTTTCCAAAATCAACCATCGGGCGCAGGCCTCGTAAAGGTTCTCTCCATACTAGCTCTGATGTCTTGCCATCCGAGATTGGCATCTGTCCAATACCACAGTGCACAGCTGAAGCACGAGCAGGTAACGGTAGACATAAAGGGACAGGTGGAGAGAACCGGGAAACCAATGACAAATGCAGAAAATTCTGCTAGCTATGGAACTACGCTTGAAAACTGAACAATTAAATGTAATTGCAAAAACGTATGACGATGAACAAGCACAAGCTCTTCAACAAAATCGTCTTCTACAGGAACAAAATCATATGCTACAGGAACAACTCGATTTAGCCAAAACTAAATACGATGATGTCCACGCCAAACTAGATAAATCTGAAGAGTTATCTACAAACAGGAGCGCTCAACTTGATAACCTGCATGCAGTTTTGTTGAACGTTACTCAAAGTAACACGGTTCTACTCAAAGCGCTGCAGACCAAAGACGATCAGTTAATGAACACAATGACAAAGTTGGATGACAAATCAGCAGAACTCATTGAAGTCGCTGACCAAATGAATGATGAGAGAACTCAGGTGATGAAGATGGAAATATTGATTTCTAAGCAAGCGGAGGAAATCTCATCACTGAATCTCTCGCTCCGTACTCAAGACCTCTATCTGCAAACCATGACAGATAAGTTTGAGACCGAAAGGAGCAGGTGTGACACTCACGTGTCCAAAATCGGTACTCTAAGCGCTCAAGTGGACTCTGCAATGCAGCAGAATACCACCCTTAGGTACCATCTGGAGGAAATCCAGAATGGTCACGCTCTACAGCGCGACTACCCATCCAAGCAACCGGAGCCCTGTACTCACAGGAGTGAAGACAATAGGTTTCAGACCTTGCCTCCCTCATGTGTCCCTCAGTCTTCTCCTCTTGGCCCTTCGGCACTGAGTAATATGGCGCCTCTTGGCCAACAACAACAAGTCTTGGCTTCTCCTCTTGGCCTTTCGGCCCCAATTTCTCCACAGGATGAAGTCAACCCTCTCTGCCCGCTTTGCGCGGAATACCTTGACAAACTCGTCAAGAATTTACCCACCTTTGACCCCGTTCCAGGTCAGCCAAACCATACTGAGACGTTCCTAGCTGACATAGAGGACGCGTTGGATGGCTACCCGAACGCTACGGGTTCTGACAGGGTTTACCTGTTGAAGCGAACGTCGAATAGACACGTGACAAGGTTAATTCGTCTACAACAGCAACACGTGCTAAATGACTACGCTAAACTTGCCACAGCTTTGAAATTAGAATTCAGTGGTTCTGCGACTCACAAACACGATAGCTCACTGGCTAACACCGTCAAACAAGCTCGGAACGAACACCCACAAGCTTATAACATAGGCTTCGTTCAGCTTACTTTGGCCTACTCACTGAAACAGGAATGGAAAAGCTGTTACCATTCAAACAAATGTTTCTGTCGAACATGTATCCCACCTTCATTACCTACTTGGGCCCTGCGTTGGCTTGCTTATCTTACAACTCAGAGAGCTTGCAAGCACAGCTTTTGAGGCATCAAAAGTTCACAACGCTAAGAGCCCTGACCACTCGGTATTGAAGTTTGACCAGGAGCACTCACTCCAGTTAGAGGGTACATTATCAGGTATTGGAGCGTTGAGAGATGATGCACAACAACAGTTTCTACCATGAAACCATGATTCCATTAACCTCCGTGGTCGAAATAACTGTAAAGTACGTAGCCATCAACATGACTACCGCTACAATCGACCTGTTCGCTACGTTCCTGCACCCAACCCACAAAAAGTGTCAGAGCACAAGGGTAACAAAGGGTTGAAGGATGATCAAAACGTAGACCAATGTTCTCCAGAAGTTCCACTACGGGAAGAACTTAAGCGAGAACAATTTGAGAAAAGGGTAAAAGATAAATCACAAGGACTAGACGGGGAATTACCGGACACCAGGTCCGCAGAAATTAACACCCATAGCAAGGACGTTAAAGTTCAAATTTCTCCCGCTCTCATTCAAGACCCTATCCAGGGCCCGCTTGATCAAGAAACAAGCCCCCGGGCTTTGTCTATAGACTCTGATACAAAAGTTGCGAAGAAAAAGGTAAAACGCTTCGTTAAAGCCAAGCCCACTCAAAATCCGAAAACTCAATCTGCTTCCACCTTGAACAGAAATGGCACATTACGTCGTTGCGAACGGCCACTCCACTTTGTGGGGAATATGTCCACTAACCACGAATCTAAACGGCCATACCTGGAAACAGTCCTAGAGGACTGCTTACCTTGTCATGCGCTAATAGATTCGGGTGCGACAATATCACTCATCTCTCAAACATTGTTTGATGATCTCAAAAGGGCTTTGAAGCCAACTAAACGTTGGTTAAAAGTGGAACGATGTGACACTACACTTCGAGGGGTCACTCAGACTACCTCGCCCCTCACATTGAGAGTCATGGTGAAACTACACTTCCAGGACGTATCGCTCGTTCACCCTGTGTATGTTACCAGCCTCGAAACTGTACCCCTGCTACTTGGAGCAGACTTGATGGATCGGTTACCGTAACTTCCGGACTATTAAGCGCACCTGAATATAAGCCGCACCCACTGAATTTTAAAAAATATATTATTTTGAACATAAATAAGCCGCACATGTCTATAAGCCGCAGGTGCCTACCGGTACATTGAAACAAATTAACTTTACACAGGTTTTAACGAAACACGGCTTGTAACAAAAATAAATAGGCTTTAACGAAACACGGCTTGTAACAAAAATAAAAAGACTTTAACCTGTTAGGGCTAGGGGGCAGTATTGACACGGCGGGATAAAAAAACATACCCGATTTAATCTGGTTACCACTCCTACCCAGTAACTAGAATATGCATATACTTATTACATATGGATAGAAAACACCCTAAATTTTCTAAAACTGTTTGAATGGTGTCTGTGAGTATAACAGAACTCATTTGGCAGGCAAAACCCTGAGACATTTTCTGACAGGAAGTGGATACCTGATGTGTTGTATTACCTTTAAACCTATCCCATTGAAAAACACAGGGGCTGAGGAATATTTTGGCACTTCCTATTGCTTCCACTAGATGTCACCAGCCTTTACAAAGTGTTTTGAGTCTTCTGGAGGGAGATCTGACCGAACAAGAGCCATGGAACGATGATGGCCCATTAGACACCTGGCGCGCGAGTTCATGTTGGGTACCCTCGTTCCAATACGTTATAAAAGAGTATGCATTCGTCCACCTTGAATATTATTCATGTTCTGGTTAAAAAAGGCCCTAATGATTTATGCTATACAACGTTTGACATGTTTGAACGAACGTAAATATATTTTTTCCCCTCGTTCATGACGAGAAGTCCGGCTGGCTTAGATCATGTGCTAACAAGACGGAGATTTTTGGACATAAATGATGAGCTTTTTTGAACAAAACTACATTCGTTATGGACCTGTGATACCTGGAAGTGACATCTGATGAAGAGAATCAAAGGTAATGGATTATTTACATAGTATTTTCGATTTTAGATCTCCCCAACATGACGTCTAGTCTGTATCGCAACGCGTATTTTTCTGGGCGCAGTGCTCAGATTATTGCAAAGTGTGATTTCCCAGTAAGGTTATTTTTAAATCTGGCAAGTTGATTGCGTTCAAGAGATGTAAATCTATAATTCTTTAAATGACAATATAATATTTTACCAATGTTTTCTAATTTTAATTATTTAATTTGTGACGCTGACTTGACTGCCGGTTATTGGAGGGAAACGATTTCCTCAACATCAATGCCATAGTAAAACGCTGTTTTTGGATATAAATATGAACTTGATAGAACTAAAAATGCATGCATTGTCTAACATAATGTCCTAGGAGTGTCATCTGATGGAGATTGTAAAAGGTTAGTGCATCATTTTAGCTGGTTTTATGGTTTTGGTGACCCTGTCTTTGAATTGACAAAACATTACACACAACTCTTGTAAATGTACTGTCCTAACATACTCTAAATGTATGCTTTCGCCGTAAAACCTTTTTGAAATCGTAAAACGTGGTTAGATTAAGGAGATGTTTATCTTTCAAAGGGTGTAAAATAGTTGTATGTTTGAAAAATGTGAATTTTGACATTTATTTGGATTCAAATTTGCCGCTCTTGAAATGCACCTGCTGTTGATGGAGTGCACCACGGGTGGCACGCTAGCGTCCCACCTAGCCCATAGAGGTTAACATCTGCCTAAATTACTGCCCAGATCTTCCAGTCTGGACGACGGCGACCCCAAATCCGGACACCCACGGCCTATCCTTGTGGCGGCATGCCCCCTGTCAGAGAGCCTACCAAGGTAAACCACCAGAGGGGGGGACCGCAATGGCGATCACCAACCAGGACATCCCCTGGCCCTTCCTGGGGTACTTTGCCGCTTCCAGGGAACCTACCAAGGTACACCACTAGAGGGGACCGCAATGGCGATCATCAACTGGACATCAACTGCTCATCCTTGTGGTGGACTGCTCCGCTTTCAGAGAGCCTACCAAGTTCAACCACCAGAGGGGACTGCAACGATGATCTACAAACGGGACATCACGTGGTCATGATTTTATGTTGATTTGTAACTTGCAGGATAAACAAGATCCAAACCACCAGGGGGGTATGTCATGACGTTGCCCTCTTTGAGTACAGCGAGCACAGTTGACCCCCTCCCCCTCTACCATCCCCCTACTTCTGCACCATCTCCCTCTATCTCCTACACCCAGGCTGCTGTGGTCAGAAGGTGGTCGTAAATTCCAAAGGGAATGTCCTGCCTCATGGCCCCAGTTTTGAGACAGAGTGAGGTTTCATAGAGAGACAAAGGAATTCTTCCACCTCACAGGACGGGGGAACCGAACGACATTTATGTTCTGGAGAAGGTATAAAAGATCGGTGAAGAATCCAGCTACGAACTGGTCCGTTTGGTACAATTTTATGAAACTCATGAGAGACAATACAGCCATATTACCATAATAATGTTTATATAATAGCCTCAGCTATGGGACTTACATCTAAATGGTTGTATCAACTGAATGAATAAGGATAAAGCTATTTGGAATATGTTGAGATGCTATGTACTGATGTTAACCTCTCTGGGCTAGGCGGGACGAATTCGTCCCACCTACGTAACAGCCACTTTAAGCCTGTGGCGCGATTTTCAAAACCTTAAAAATCCTATTACTTCAATTTCTCAAACATATGACTATTTCACAGCTATTTAAAGACAAGACTCTCGTTAATCTAACCACACTGTCCGATTTCAAAAAGGCTTTACAACGAAAGCAAAACATTAGATTATGTCAGCAGAGTACCAAGCCAGAAATAATCAGACACCCATTTTTCAAGCTAGCATATAATGTCACATAAACCCAGAAGACAGCTAAATGCAGTACTAACCTTTGATGATCTGCATCAGATGACAACCCTAGGACATTATGTTATACAATACATGCATGTTTTGTTCAATCAAGTTCATATTTATATCAAAAACCAGCTTTTTACATTAGCATGTGACGTTCAGAACTAGCATACCCCCCGCAAACTTCCGGAGGAATTCGCTAACATTTTACTAAATTACTCACGATAAACGTTCACAAAAAGCATAACAATTATTTTAAGAATTATAGATACAGACCTCCTCTATGCACTTGATATGTCCGATTTTAAAATAGCTTTTTGGTGAAAGCACATTTTGCAATATTCTAAGTACATAGCCCAGGCATCACGGGCTAGCTATTTAGACACCCGGCAAGTTTAGCACTCACCATAATCATATTTACTATTATAAAAGTTTGATTACCTTTTGTTGTCTTCGTCAGAATGCACTCCCAGGACTGCTACTTCAATAACAAATGTTGGTTTGGTCCAAAATAATCCATCGTTATATCCGAATAGCGGCGTTTTGTTCGTGCGTCCCAGACACTATCTGAAATGGTAAATCAGGGTCGCGCGCATGGCGCAATTCGTGACAAAAAAAAATCTAAATATTCCATTACCGTACTTCGAGGCATGTCAACCGCTGTTTAAAATCCATTTTTATGCCATTTTTCTCATAAAAAAGCGATAATATTCCGACCGGGAATGTCCATTTAGCCAAACTGAGGAAAGTAAACAAAGCTTTCGGTCGACGCGGGCACGCGCCTGAGTCTCACAGTACTGTAACCAGCCACTACCCAAACGCGCTACTTTGTTTCAGCCAGAGCCTGCAAAGCCACGATTCAGCTTTTTGCCGCCTTCTGAGACCCTATGGCAGCCGTAGGAAGTGTCAAGGGACAGCTAAGATCCTCACTCTTCAATAAACAGAGACAAGAAGAACGACACCTTGTCAGACAGGCCACTTCCTGCCTGAAACCTTGTCAGGTTTTTGCCTGCCAAATGAGTTCTGTTATACTCACAGACACCATTCAAACAGTTTTAGAAACTTTAGGGTGTTTTCTATCCATATGTAATAAGTATATGCATATTCTAGTTACTGGGTAGGAGTGGTAACCAGATTAAATCGAGTATGTTTTTTATCCAGCCGTGTCAATACTGCCCCCTATCCTAAACTGGTTAATGTGAGAGAATTGTATTTCTGTTCAAAGTCTTAACTAAGTCATCGGCACGCCCCCAGGGACACAGACAGGACCTGGCGTCATGTGACAGACTTTTCTACGTTCAGTATATAAAACCCCACCCAGGTTTTCTTTCTTAAGAGCAGCTTACCTAGAGAAGAGAGGGCCAAGGTTTGACCATGCATTCCTCTACTGAACTTTAACCTGTTGAGGACAGACATTCCGCTAGCAGAACCTCATTCCGCCTGCGGAACCCCTAGCCAACAGCCAATGGCATCGCACGGCGCGAAATACAAAAGCAACTAAAATACCACAATTCAATTTTCTCAAACAATCAACTATTTTACACCATTTTAAAGATAAGAGGCAGAGAATCCCAGTGGAGAGAGGGGAACCGGCCAGGCAGAGACAGCAAGGGCGGTTCGTTGCTCCAGTGCCTTTCCATTCACCTTCACACTCCTGGGCCAGACTACACTCCATCATAGGACCTACTGTTAGGGATGAGTCTTCAATAAAGATTTAAAGGTTGAGGCCGAGTCTGCGTCTCTCACATGGGTAGGCAGACCATCCCATAAAAATTGAGCTCTATAGGAGAAAGCCCTGCCTCCAGCTGTTTGCTTAGAAATTCTAGGGACTGTAAGGAAGCCTGCATCTTGTGACCGTAGCGTACGTGTAGGTATGTACGGCAGGACCAACTTGGAAAGATAGGTACAAGCAAGCCCATGTAATGCGTTGTAGGTTAGCAGTAAAACCTTGAAATCAGCCCTTGCCTTAACAGGCAGCCAGTGTAGAGAGGCTAGCACTGGAGTAATATGATCATTTTTGGGGGTTCTAGTCAAGATTCTAGCAGCCGTGTTTAGCACTAACTGAAGTTTATTTAGTGCTTTATCCGGGTAGCCAGTAAGTAGAGCATTGCAGTAGTCTAACCTAGAAGTGACAAAATCATGGATTCATTTTTCTGCATTATTTTTGGACAGAAAGTTTCTGATTTTTGCAATGTTACGTAGATGGAAAAAAGCTATCCTTGAAACAGTCATTGATATGTTCATCAAAAGAGGGATCAGGCTCCAGAGTAACGCCGAGGTCCTTCACAGTTTTATTTGAGACGACTGTACAACCATCAAGATTAATTGTCAGATTCAACAGAAGATCTCTTTGTTTCTTGGGACCTAGAACAAGCATCTCTGTTTTGTCCGAGTTTAAAATCTTGGGTGCAATGATCACGTTCCCGCACTGACTGACTGTGTGGAGGCTCATTGATTTAACGTTACGTTAGCCAACATGCTACACTGGCAAAGTTATGAATGATATAGCTGTCGGCTATATTAGCCACGACTTACTGTTCTTTGTGCAGCTTCAAATGTCGAACAAAGTTGGAAGTTGTTGCGCCTCCGTCTGTCATTTTCTTCCCGCATGTTTTGCAAGTTGCAATCCGTTTTTGTTGATACAGTGTAGTCTTTATATCCGAAAATAATAATTTAGGGTATCATCTTTCCAAGGGCTCCATCTGAATTCACTCGCCGATGTTCCTCTGCACTGCCACACTCAATTTTTTCTCAGCTGGTACAATTTGATTGGCTGCTGTCCGATTCAAACTGTAATCCGTTAAATTAAGAGTTGATGCGCAGCACACTTTTTTTAATAGCATAATTCTTAATATTTGGGCTTGGGGAGGGTATCAAGTCATTTCGAGTCAAAAGGCGCAAGTCCAAGTTAAGTCACAAGTCATTGCTGTTAAAGTCAAAGTCGAGTTGCAAGTCATCATACTTGTGACTCAAGTCCACACCCCTGCAACATACACTTAGTGTTACTTTCTTAGCTACAGTATACATATCTCCCTGGCATATTACATAATTTATGCAGTAGCATACAATACATTTTTGGACTCACTGTTGCTGTGCTGTGTTGTGCTCTGCTCACTTGAACAGGAAGGTGGTGTGGCGGTCCTTCTTGTGGGCAAATTCTGTCATGAAACTTTGTCATCTAAGTCTGATATTATCTGGATTTATGGTGCTTTCTCTGAAAAAAAGATGGTTGAATCATGACGTCAGTGATCTTCAGGTCAGAGTTCTAGAAACTGGGGCGACAGGTAGCCTAGTGGTTAGAGCGTTGGACTATAGTTTGTTAACACGACATTTGTGGAGTGGTAGAAAAACGAGTTTTAATGTCTCCAACCTAAGTGTATGTAAACTTCTGACTTCAACTGCATGTTTTTTTTTGTTGCTAAAAAGGTGGTGCTCACCGCTGTTGCATTCACATAACTAGAGGCATGTTAAAGCATATCAAAGTTATATCAAGTTACGTTCATGTCAACCCTCTTTCAGATATTGTTTTTTCTCAATGTTAATAAAACTTAGCCCATATCTCTATCTCATATCTCTTCCCTCTAGTGCAAGGATCATCAACTAGATTCAGATTGAGTGGATGGTCGGGGGGCCGGAACATAATTACAAATCATTTGTAGACTGCAAATTGACCGCAAGAAGCCCAAACAGATATGTTTGACGAAAACATAATAATTTCAAACCTTGTTTACATATGTATATGATCACATCTCTCTATGTGTGGGAATACTTGGGAACATATTTACAAAATTAAAATCATTTGGTGCTGATTTCCTGGTGCTTTTACAGTCCTGGTGTTTAATGTCCAACAATGAAAATTTAAAAAAAAACGAAAGTTTATATATATTTTTGGGCGGTCAGAAAACTTGGGGGGCAAAATAAAACCACCGGCCCGTGGGCTGCCAGTTGGGGAACCCTGTTCTAATGGACATGTTGTCTTCTGTTCAGTGTCGCATCTCTGACTTGGATTCAATCAAACCAGGGTTGTATTCACAAGGAACAAAATGATAGCAGATTGACCAAAATGTGGAGGGACCACCTGAACTTGTCCAATAAGACAATTTCAGGAGACTGAAAAGATTTGGCATGGGTCCCCAGATCCTCAAAAGGTGCTTCAGCTGCACCATCGAGAGCATCCTGACCGGTTGCATCACCGCCTGGTATGGCAACTGCTCGGCATCTGACCGTAAGGCGCTACAGAGGGTAGTGTGAACGGTCCAGTACATCACTGGGGCCAAGCTTCCTGCCATCCAGGACCTATATAATAGGCATGTCAGAGGAAAGCCCATAACATTGTCAGAGACTCCAGTCACCCAAGTTATAGACTGTTGTCTCTGCTACCGCACGGCAAGCAGTACCAGAGCACCAAAGCACCAAGTCTTGGACCAAAAGGCTCCTCAACAACGTCTACCTCCAAGCCATTAGACTGCTGTACAATTCATAAAATTTGCCACCGGACAATTTACATTGACTCCCCCCCCCCCCCCCCCCCCTTTGTACACCGCTGCTACTACTCAATGTTTGTTTGTTACCTATGCATAGTTACTTCGCCCCCACCTACATGTACAGATGACCTCAACTAGACTGTACCCTTACACACTGACACGGTACTGGTACCCCCTGTATATAGCCTCGTTATTCTTATTGTGTTACTTTTTATTTTAGCCTACTTGGTAAATATTTTCTTCTTCTTGAACTGCACAGTTAGTTAAGCTTGTAAGTAAGCGTTTCACGGTAAAGTCTGCACTTGTTGTATTCGGCGCATGTGGCAAATAAAGTTTGATTTCATATTTGTTTTCTGTTGCAAATAGTTTTGCTACTGTGTGCATTAATGAATGCAACCCTGTACTGTTGCTGGGCAAAAAGAAACAGTCTTCAGGTACTGTAACTACTTATATAATACATAATGATGGATAAAAAATATATATTTGTGCAGTAATTACATAAATTTTCCTCACAATGGGTTTACCGCTTTTGGTTCCTTAAAACTTATTTAAACAGTTTAGATCTTGGAACATAAAAAAATTCAGATTAGCCACCCAATCAATTATGATTTTTATTTGTTTATAGGATTGTAGTAATTAAAAACAACAATTAAAATCTTCATCCTATTTACAAAACCTGAACAGTGTCAAGGTGTGGGATTTGAAAAGGAATTTCACAGTGCGAAATACACAAAAAAACATCATACAAAAGATGATTCACATTTTTGGGGGGGACAAAGGAGAAAAGCTTTCATCTCAATTATCGCATTAATAACAAACAAAGTCACATATAAAAACATACAAAATGTAGCAACAAAAATGTCTGTTATACGGGTTAAAGTGCGGAGTAGGCCTCAAGCATGCAAGCATCTATGTGCAGAAAACAGGAAGTTGCCTTATTTTCCAACAAATCACTTGATATACACTTCATACTGTCACGCCCTGACCTTAGAGTTCCTTTTTATGTCTCTATTGTGGTTTGGTCAGGGCGTGAGTTGGGGTCGGCATTCTATGTTCCCTATCTATGTTTTGTATTTCTGTGTTTTGGCCTGGTATGGCTCTCAATCAGGGACAGCTGTACATCGTTGTCGCTGATTGGGAGCCATACTTAGGTAACCCTTTTTCCACCTGTCTGTGTGGGAAGTTGTTTTTGCATTGCTGTGAGTAGTCTGCGAAACTGGTCGTTTGTTGTGTTGCTTCTTGTTTTGGTTTTTGCTGGTTCACCATTTATATTAAAGTATGATGAACCCAACCCACGCTGCGCCTTGGTCTCATTCCAACAACGGACGTTACACATACAGAGAAGAAATAACACATTTCGTTGAACTGCGAATTTCTCAGTCTATATGACAGCAGTAAACATGATAGCAATAAAACATAATGGGAACTGAAACAGTCATTATATAACTGCAACATTAAGACAATAGCAGCCTCTTTCATAACATAAAACAATTGTGGCATTTTCAAAAGTATCATAAACAACCACCAGGTAAACATTTCTATGTTCAACTTGAAACTGAAACCAATTCTCTCAGATGAACAATTGACTCTTGTTTTTCAGGTTTACAGTTGCGTTCCATTGCACTGCCTTCATGGAGGCGAGCCCTGGGCAAGAAATAAATATTGATCTGAATTTTCCACCAGCAGATAGCGCAACACAAGAAGAAAGGAGAAAGAGGAAGACCAAAAACATAATCATCTGTGGTAGGAGCAACAGGCTTTTGGTTATCAGAGTGGTTGTTGTACAGTCTTGCGAAACCCTCTTTCAGAAGGGAAACCAGTTTTACTACATGTTTTTCAGAAAAGTGCTGTGTTCAAATTGAATGTTCGCACAACCTTAGTATAGAACAGTGTGTAAAGTTATAGTGATTAGATGGTATGGTGTTACAGTATAGTAATCACAACCACTATGGTAGAACCTACAGTATAGGAAACATGGAATGTTAAACCATGCACCTTGTAGTATAGTGTGTACAGTGATTAGATTACCTGGTATTACAGTATACCAATGTTCTGCAGTGGTAGAATCTAGAGCATTGTGACACCATGGCAACCCTGTATAGAAACATTGATATATAGGGCAGTTACATATAATTTGTAATCAACCACAGACCTTAAAGGCTGCCATCATCAGTAGATTATGAAGAAACAAATGCCTCAATCAGAATGACCTGAATGCCAAAGTGACTGTCATCGGACACTTAACAGGAAACAGTCCATCAAAAAATAGTGACAAGCCCCTTATTGATCGTCAAGGAAACAATCCCTTCCAGAGACTGCCAGTTAACGAATCATTTACTAGAGACTGGAATGCTGGTTCTGTGGACTGTCACAGTTTAGACCTGGAGAGAGGGAGTGAGAGAGGGAAATAGAAAGAGAGGTTGAGAGAAAGAGAAAGTTAGAGAAAGAGAAAGAGAGAGAGAAGAGTGAGAGAGAGAGAGAGAGAGAGAGAGAGCATAATGTCACACAATAATAGAAAGTAAAAACAGGAGAGACTCTTCACTAATCATTACAAGGAGCACGAGCAGCATGTAAACTACAAGATAACCACAAGGTTAACTACAGGACAATCAATCATTTAAAAAAACATGTCCCCTATGAAGCTATGATGCTGAATAGAAAAAGAGCTATTATAAATACAGTAGATGTAGATAATATGTTTTAGATATAGTCATTATAGATGTACAGTGAGGATAACTTTTCCTTCTGCCTCATCATTGTGATGCCTGTCTGTTGGGTGGCCACTGTGATCTATAACCAACAAGGACAAGTCAGAAGCTGATCTGTGACATATTGTGGAGGAATGTCATCTAACATTTAAATCTCCAGAGGAACATTGCCTCCTTCAAAGTTCAGTGAAATTAACAGTCGGGCAGAAAAGTTAGTCAAGATAGCAAATCTTCCCTCAGTGCAGATAGGCCCATATTTCACCCAGCATTACATAATAGTATGACCCAAATACATAATCTCCCTTCAACACAGCCATGCAGCTAAACTACCGAAATTAGTACAGGGGTGAGTCAATTCTTAAGATTTCCCCATTGGAACAATGCAAAAGTGGAGCCATCATCATCGCCAACTGGTTTGGTAAACAATTAGTAATCATCCGGCCTCCATTTTATACTCCACTTGTGACAGATGAAACACTTCCCTTTGACCTACATTCAATCACCCTAATAGTCATGTGACAGATACTGTGTGTACTGCATATCAGACATATTTCCCTCTGAAGCTACACTAAAGAGGAACTGATAGAGGATGTGGTTAGTAAGGAGATTTGGAAGGGTGAGAACAGACAGACATGTGTTCTGGGTGAGTGGCCAGTTTCACTGTCCAAAGTGGCTAGTTTCATAAACCAAAAGCATGTGAATGCTAGCCTGGTAAAATATCTGTTTGTACTACTCTTACCAACTCCATAGCTCATTGTCAAGACAAAAATGTTAGGCATGACAATGAGTGACAAGGAGTTGGCATGATAGACCAAACAGACTGGCACTCAGGCTATATGAATGCATTATGGAGTGTTGTAGTAATCACTTGTTGAGTTATAATTTTGATCAAATATGATGCTGGTCATTATAAAGTATATGTATTGCTTGTACAGTGTATTCTGTGAATTGTCTAGGAAAAATGGGAAACCATAAACCCAAAGTGACAAATTCAAATCAAATGTTTTAATAAATACTGAATATTGATGTAACGGGCGTCGTAAGGATTAGACCAAGGTGCAGCAGGAACGTGTATACTCATCTTCTTTATTAAATCAAAAGAAGGAAAAACAAAAGAAACACGTATACAAAACAACGAACGACACTAAACAGTCCTGTCAGGTGCACAGACACAAAACAGGAAACAACACCCACAAATCCCATAGGAAAAAACACCCCTCCTAAATAAGACCTTCAATTAGAAGCAACTAGGAGCAGCTGCTTCCAATTGAAGGTCAACCCCATTAACTAAACATAGAACTAGACATACTAGAACTAACATAGAAATAAACTAACAAGAACATAGACCAACAAACCCCGAACCACATAAAACAAACACCCCCTGCCACGTCCTGACCAAACTACAATAACAAATAACCTCTTTACTGGTCAGGACGTGACAATTGAAGGACATACTCATTAATGGCAAGGTGGACTGCCTTCGAGCACCTGTGAAAAAAATTACACAAAACCTACTATTACAATATATCCTAAAACAAACTATACTGAACAAAAATATGAATGCAACATGTAAAGTGTTGGTCCCATGTTTCATGAGCTGAAAAAAAAGATCCCAGAAATGTTCCATATGCACAAAAAGCTTATTTCTCTCAAATTTTGCACACAAATTTGTTTACAAGCCTGTTAGTGAGCATTTCTCCTTTGCAAAAATAATCCATCCACCTGAGAAGTGTGGCATATCAAGAAGCTGATTAAACAACATCAATACACAGGTGCATCTTGTGCTGGGGACAATAAAAGGCCAGTCTAAAATGCGCAGTTTTGTCACACATCACAATGCCATAGATGTCTCTAGTTTTGAGTGAGTGTGCATTTGGCATGTTGACTGCAGGAATTTCCATTAGAGCTGTTGCCAGAGAATTTAATGTTCACTTCTCTACCATAACCTGCCTCCAACGTCGTTTTAGAGAATTTGGCAGTACGTCCAACCGGCCTCACAACCGCAGACCACGTGTAACCACCCCAGCCCAGGACCTCCACCTCAGGCTTCTTCACCTGCAGGATCATCTGAGACCAACCAACCAGACAGCTGATGAAACTGAAGAGTATTTCTGTCTGTAATAAAAAAAACTAATTCTGCTAAACTGGTCCTGAAATTGTTGCATGTTGCGTTTATACTTTTGTACAGTATACATAAAAAATCTAATCAGTAAACCAAATGCAATGTTGATGAACAATAAATAGCCTACTAGTGCATTTCATGCTTAATCCATTAATATTGACTTGGATTGAGCATCAAATACACTGTTTTTCATGGTTAGTATAAGCCTTTACCACACATGGCTGAAAGCCACTGATCATATAGTAAAGATGTCTTCTGATGTTTATCTACCGTACTTGACAACTGGCTGAGTATTTTCACTAGGTTGTTTGACTACTGAGGTACTTGGCAGTGCAACTTTAAGGTAAACATCCCCATTCAGAGCCAAAATGGGTGGCTGCCAACTGCCAAAGCATCCAGTCCCACTGCGCAGGTTATTCAGCACAAACTAGCATGCCAAGCAGAGATCCATGGTACCCAACAAAGCTTCATACAATGATATCTGTTCATGGAGGAGTTACACACACACACACACACACACACACACACACACACACACACACACACACACACACACACACACACACACAGAGAGAGAGAGATCACACATATCAGCCAGGCCCACGTAACACACAGTCTAAGAGAGCTGTCATCAGTCTGTAATGTATGAGTATGACAATTCATGTACTTACATTGGACGGAGCGCTTCTTAAATAGCAGCACAATGACCAGAGATCCTATGACCCCAACTAGGGCAAGCCACTGGGTGGTGGAATCAGAAGCAAAATCATATTTTGGGGGGAAAATAAACAATTTACAAATGAAATAGGAAATGCACGTGTTTTTGAATTAAATACACGTAGTGCTACTCTATCTGTCACCAGATATAGATGCACAAAGTCCATAATTTAGAACAAATAAAATCAGATTGATTTTTTTTACAAATCTAATCCAGTAGACCTGGATTCAGTCAACCAAAGATCAATGTCATTTCTACTAAATAGAAGTTCCAATATTTTTCTAAAATATCAAATCCAGAGGAAAAGGTTAGCTATGACTGGTCAAATTTTTCTGATTATTAATTTTAATAAGTCATTTTTCTGACTTATCTTAAAATAAACACACAGACTAGAGCTCTTTTCTAATCTAAATATAATCTTAATTTACTTCCCATTGCTAAGACTAATTCGTTTTCACATCAGATGGATCATTTTTATTTGGAAATTCCCAGCCAGGCAGGTCAGAATAAAACATTCAAAATGGCTGCCAGAGGTAAGAAACACAACTGCAGAGACAGACTGTTCTGGTAAGAAGGTATTATGACTGCACTGAATCGTGATAAGAGGGAGCATTAGAGACAGATTGGAGACTATGAGCTCTAACTTGCAACTAGCGCCGGTAGTTACAACTCCACTATCATTATTTCCCCCTCTATAGACCTATTGGATCAGATCAACCTAGTAATTTCCTATAGGCTCATCAGATGACAAGCAGACTGGGTTAAGCAAACATTGAAGAGCTTCTGTCTTCATGTTGAAACATGCATGGAATGTTTCTTACCCAAACCAACACAAGCATTTTCCTTTTTTCCAGTTTCAAGGAAGATGTTCAGTCAGATTGAGGAGCATGTTACGGCCTGACCTACTCCACTCCTCAGTGACATGTTGTTCTCTCATTATAAGGCTGACTTTTATTGTGCTCGCACATGATAAAGACGTCATGAAAAGGCCTATACTAATAAAAGTAGACTAGATTGAGGCTGAATTATTTACAATGATCAGGATCAGGATGAGGGAATACGGGAGACTGGCAGGTTTTGGATTTTGCCCTGCTTTCAAAAAGGATGACATCACAAACATCATTCATGTATACAGACCACGATGGCAGAACGTACCTGCTGAACATACAAACGGGATCTCAAACGATGCCTTCCTCTCCTGGACTCCATTGGTGTTGTGCACTGTGCATGAGTAGTTTGTGGAACCACTGTATGTAGCCTTCAGAACTGTTAGTTTACTGGAGAGGCTAAACGGTTTGTCGTCTGTCTTTTTGGCCAGAAGTTCAGCACTGCCTTTGCAGTTTGTGCCAAACTGGTAAAACCACTGGAACAACCCTTTCTGGTGCCCGCCTGTAGAGTTGCAGAAAATGGTCACATCTGTGTTCTGTTTGATGCAGTTCTCAGGAATGGGACTCATGGTTGGTGATTTGTACATAGCTGGAAGAGAGAGAGGAAGATAAATTATATTACATACATGTGGGTGCAGTTCGCAAAAACGGCAATGAGTAAACATCGTTAAGACAGACTTTGCACCTTTTCAACATCCATCCGAGGGTTATAACTTGGAATGAGATTACTGGAGAAGTGATTTTAATAAACTGGAATGACCTTTCTTCTATCTCTAACACTCGTTCTAATTTAGTCTAATTACACTAGGCCTATTGTGTAAACACTGATTGCATGACATGGGTAGAATGACATTATGGTGGCTAGTTGTGGACATTCCCACTGGTAATACTCTGTGTCATTCTGAAACAGAAAGTAACTCTGGCTCCTGCTGTGCTGTGCTGTCCAATCCCACACACACACACGAAAAAGATCTGAACTCCCCCTGAACATATTCCAGAATAAACATCCTTATCAACTTTGTATCAAAAATGTATGGAAGTGCGTGTGTGTGACAACAATGGAAGTTGAATAGAACTTAATTTCAACACATTTCAGCATGTGGGCATCATAACACCCTGATGAAGGCTATGAGCTGAGACACATTTAAAAAGTTGTTGTATTCTATTCTTCTATTGACCTCCAAGAGTGGCTGAATATTTCACATGTTCAGTTTTCTCCTTTCATGAACTTGTGTTGAAAGGTGCTTATCTTTTTATTATCACACTTGGTTGAACTGTAGACAGTACAGGACTCACCTTTGACACTGAGGCTGGTTGTAGCTATATCATCACCACGGTCTGTTCTCACCATGCATTCATACACCCCCTTGTCGGCCATCTTGGTATTAGTCAACAACAAGGATACATTCATATTATTCTTGTTCCAGGATGGCTCAGCAAATTTAAACCCAGGTGAAATGTATCTTCATGGTATTCCAACAAAAGAGTATCAACTTCCACCCTCTTCCAGTTCTCCCAAAACACAAAGTTAACAATCTGCTGAAAACAAAACATCTATTTTTGTATATAACATTTTATAACCATTATTATGGCACAATTTACTCACAGAGGAATTTCCAGCTCTGATACAGGCAAAATGGATCGCAAAAAACAGGAAGGTGGTAGCTAAAGTCATCTTTGGATTCCTGAGTAGGAAGAGAGAAATGTACAATGACAACACTTGTCACAGCAGTATGAGGTAAGTCTATAGACTGCGTGAGGTAGGTCTATAGACTGCCTATCACTCATTAGGCCATAATCTATGGATATGACATGACTGGGAATACAGATGCATCTGTTGGTCACAGACACCTTTAAAAATAAAAGGGCCTCACAGTATTTCTGTGCATTCAAATTGCCATCGATAAAATGCAATTGTGTTCATTGTCCACAGCTTATACCATCCCAGCCCATACCATAACCCCATCGCCACCATTGGGAACTTTGTTCACAACTTTGACTCAGCAAACCGCTTGCCCACACGAAGCAATACACTTGTCTGCGGTTGTGAGGCCGGTTGGACTTACTGCCAAATTCCCTAAAAGGACGTTGGAGGTGGCTTATGGTATAGAAATAAACATTACAATCTCTGACAACAGCTCTGGTGGACTTTCCTGCAGGCAGCATGCCAATTGCACTCCCCTCAAAACTTGAGACATCTGTGACAAAACTGCACATTTTAGAGTGGCCTTTTATTGTCCCCAGCACAAGGTGCACTTGTGTAATGATCATGCTGTTTAATCAGCTTCTTGATATGCCACACCTGTCAGGTGGATGGATTATCTTGGCAAAGGAGAAATGCTCACTAATAGGGATGTAAACAAATTTGTTCACAACATTTTTCTGGGATCTTATATTTCAGCTCATGAGACATGGGACCAACACTTTACATGTTGCGTTTATATTTTTGTTCAGTATAAGTGCATAGTGAATGAGGGCCTAACACAGGCCATCAGGCAACTGTCCCCTATTAAACGATCTATTTGTCACCTCCCATCTGGATTGTCAACATGCCTGTTTCAACTATTTGTTTGGCAGGCAAATACAATCAAATGTGAACATTATACAAATAGACAAAAGAGCATAACATTTTACAATTTAGTCAGACACTCTTATTCAAAGCGACTTAAGTGTTCATCTTAAGATACACTATATATACCAAAGTATGTGGACACCCCTTCAAATTAGTGGATTCAGCTATTTCAGCCACATCCGTTAATGACAGGTGTATAATATTGAACACACATCTATGCAATCTCCATAGACAAACATTGGCAGTAGAATAGCCTTACTGAAGAACGCAGTGACTTTCAATGTGGCACCATCTTAGAATGTCATCTTTCCAACAAGTCAGTTCATCAAATTTCTGCCCTGCTAGAGCTGACCCGGTCTACTATAAGTGTTGTTATTGTGAAGTGGAAACGTCTAGGAGCAACAACGGCTCAGCTGTGAGGTGGTAGGACACACAAGCTCACAGACTGGGACTGGCAAGTGCTGAAGCGCGTAAAAATCGTCTGTCCTCGGTTGCAACACTCACTACCAAGTTCTAAACTGCCTCTGGAAGCAATGTCAGCACAAGAACTGTTCGTCGGGAGCTTCATGAAATGGGTTTCCATTGCCGAGCAGCCGCACAGAAGCCTAAGATCACTATGTGCAATGCCAAATGTCGGCTGGAGTGGTGTAAAACTTGCCGCCATTGGACTCTGGAGCAGTGGAAACGCGTTCTCTGGAGTGATAAATCACGCTTCACCATCTGGCAGTCTGACGGACTAATCTGGGTTTGACAGATGCTAGGAGAATGCTACCTGCCTGAATGCATAGAGCCCACTATAAAGTTTGGTGGAGGAGGAATAATGATCTGGGGCTGTTTTTCATGGTTTGGGCTAGGCCTCTTAGTTCCAGTGAAGGGAAATCTTAATGCTACAGCATACAATGACTTTCTAGACGATTCTGTACTTTCAGCATGACAATGCCCCCGTGCACAAAGCGAGTTTCATACAGAAATGGTTTGTTGAGATCGGTGTGGAAGAACTTGACTGGCCTGCACAGAGCCCTGACTTCAACCCCATTGAACACCTTTGGGATGAATTGGAACGCCGACTGCAAGCCAGGCCTAATCGCCCAACGTCAGTGCCCGACCTCACTAATGCTCTTGTGGCTGAATGGAAGCAAGTCCTCACAGCAATGTTCCAACATTGCTGGAAAGTCTTCCCAGAAGAGTGGAGGCTGTTATAGCAGCAAAGTGGGGACCAACTCCATATTAATGCCCATGATTTTGGAACGAGATGTTTGACGAGCAGGTGCCCACAAACGTTTGGTAATGTAGTCTAGCTAGATGGATCAACCACATATCACAGTCATAGTAAATACATTTTTCCTCAGTAAAGTAGCAATCAGCAAAGTCAGAGCTAGTATGGGAGGGAAAAGTCAATTGCGAAAGGCTTTTTTTTCACACTGAAGGAAACACATTCCATTATTAAGGAAACACTTGTGTGGGAGATGACAGTACTGTTAAATTAATTCAAGTGACCACTAAAGCTGTTGAAGTTATTCTCCCCCATAATATCCTCATTGCTTCTAGAGCCAATGCAGCTGAACAATGCCCAAAGAATTAACAACTGCAATGAGAGAATAAGGGATTTTTTCCTCCCTTGTGAGGGCTACTGGAAGGACATTTTACAGAATGATGCATGAAATAGGCCGACGGATGCAAAAATGCAGGCAATGATCAAGGGATTAAAAGGACGTAGGACCCCACTAACATGGTTGTTGTTTGAGAGAAAAAAAATCCATATAGTATACTTGACATATGGAGAAAGTTCCAATATGTTGGATACACAAAATTAAACATTTGCAAGACTCAGAACCTTCACTTCGATGATTTAAGATGATTTAACACAGAATCAACCTTGATTGGTGGGAAGAAACAGCTTGCCTTACCTGCTGCTGTGGTCAACTCATTGAATGAGAAGTAGAATAACAACAAACACTTCAGCAGGGACATCACCATCACCACAGCTGTCTGTATACTGTTGTCTGTCTCTGTCTGACATCTACTTATAAATACACAGGAAATAGGATACATCTGACATAACAGTCCCTCACAGTCAACCACACCTTCATGTATTACTGCAGTCTAATTTAGAATTCTTAATTGAATCAAATTCTATATATATGTTATAATTTCAATGGTTTATTGTGTTAGTTTAAAAATATGGTGAGTGGAGAGTTCAGATGGATTGCATTGTTATAAAAACACAACAACAGACCTATCTGTAAATTCACATATCTACAGGCATGTTAAAGCATATCAAAGTTACATCATGTTGTGTTCATGTTATTTATCTGTCAGATGCTGATTTTTCTCAATGTTAATCAAACTCAGCTCATATCTCTTCTCACGCTTTTGCATCAGAATTTTAATGTGAGGAGAGAAATTCCTCTAGTGGACATGTTGCTTCTGTTCAGTGTCACATCTCAATCAAACCATATTCACAAGGGACGAAATGAAAGCTGATGTAGAGGGACCACCTGAACATAAGATAAGTTTTCCGTTGCGAATTGTTTTGCTACTGTGTACTAATGTACTGTCGCTGGGCTAAAACAATACAGTCTTCAGGTACTGTAACTACTTACAGTGCCTTGCGAAAGTATTCACCCCCTTGGCATTTTTCCTATTTTGTTGCCTTACAACCTGAAATTAAAATATTTTTTTGGCGGGGTTGTATCATTTGATTTACACAACATGCCTACCACTTTGAAGATGCAACATATTTTTTCATTGTGAAACAAACAAGATATAAGTTTTTAAAAAACTGAAAACTTGAGCGTGCATAACTATTCACCCCCCCCCCCCCCCCCCCAAAAGTCAATATTTTGTAGAGCCACCTTTGGCAGCAATTACAGCTGCAAGTCTCTTGGGATATGTCTCTATAAGCTTGGCACATCTGGCCACTTGGATTTTTGACCATTCTTCAAGGCAAAACTGCTCCAGCTCCTTCAAGTTGAATGGGTTCCTACTGGTATACAGCAATCTTTAAGTCATACCACAGATTCTCAATTGGATTGAGGTCTGGGCTTTGACTAGGCCATTCCAAGACATTTAAATGTTTCCCCTTAAACCACTCGAGTGTTGCTTTAGCAGTATGCTTAGGGTCATTGTCCTGCTGGAAGGTGAAACTCCGTCCCAGTCTCAAATCTCTAGAAGACTGAAACAGGTTTCCCTCAAGAATTTCCTTGTATTTAGCTCCATCCATCATTCCTTCAATTCTGACCAGTTTCCCAGTCCCTGCCGATAAAAAACATCCCCACAGCATGATGTTGCCACCACCATGCTTCACTGTGGGTATGGTGTTCTCAGGGTGATGAGAGGTGTTGGGTGTGTGTCAGGCATAGCATTTTCCTTGATGGACAAAAGCTACATTTTAGTCTCATCTGACCAGAGTACCTTCTTCCATATGTTTGGGGAGTCTCCCACATGCCTTTTGACAAACACCAAACGTGTTTGCTTATTTTTTTCTTTAAGCAATGGCTTTTTTCTGGACACTCTTCCGTAAAGCCCAGCTCTGTGGAGTGTACCGCTTAAAGTGGTCCTATGGAGATATACTCCAATCTCTGCTGTGGAGCTTTGCAGCTCCTTCAGGGTTATCTTTGGTCTCTTTGTTGCCTCTCTGATTAATGCCCTCCTTGCCTGGTCCGTGAGTTTTGGTGGGCGGCACTCTCTTGGTAGGTTTGTAGTGGTGCCATAGTCTTTCCATTTTTGAATAATGGATTTAATGGTGCTCTGTGGGATGTTCAAAGTTTCTGATATATTTTTATAACCCAACCCTGATCTTTTCTTCTACACAACTTTGTCCCTGACCTGTTTGGAGAGCTCCTTGGTCTTCATGGTACCGCTTGCTTAGTGATGTAGCAGACTCTGGGGCCTTTCAGAACAAGTGTATATATACTGAGATCATGTGACAGATCATGTGATGCTTAGATTGCACACAGGTGGACTTTATGTAATTAATTATTCCCGAAGGTAATTGGTTGCACCAGATCTTATTTAGGGGTTTCATAGCAACGGGGTTGAATACATATGCATGCACCACTTTTCCGTTTTTGTATTTTTTTCATTTCACTTGACCAATTTGGACTATTTTGTGTATGTCCATTACATGGAATCCAAATAAAAATCCCTTTAATTTACAGGTTGTAATGGGGGGGGGGACACTTTTCCAAGGCACTGTATATAATACATAATTCTGAAGAAAAAAATATGATTTCCTTTGTGCAGTAATGAAATACATTTTCCTCACAATGGGTTTACTGCTTTTGGTTCCTTAAAACTTATTAAAACAGTTTAGATCTTAGAACATGAAAGAATGCAGATTAGCCACCCCATCAATTATGATTTTTATTTGTTTAAAGATTATAGTATTTAAAAACAACAATTGAAAATATTTACAAAACGTTCAGTGTAACAACTTTCTCACTGCCCTATAGTTAATGAACAGTATAGTGCAGGATCTGAACAGGAAATTCACAGTGCAAAATATACCAGGACATATTATACAAAATATTATTTACATGTTATATCTGGACAAAGTAAAAAAGCTTTAATTTCAATTCTACAATTAATAACAAACAAAGTCACATATAAAAACATACAAAATGTAGCAATAACAAAGTATGTTGTATGGGGTAAGGTGCAGAGCAGGCATATCTATGTGCTGAAAACAGAAAGTTGTCTTTAAAAAAAATAATCACTTGATAATCACTTCACATATAGACAGGATTCCTCTCTCATCCTGACCTCTTACACTACGAAATAACATGTCTTATTTTGGTTTGAATTGGGAAATAATCATAACTTCACACACAAACATCTCAAGCCACCATGGTAGATCTGAGCAAAAATCGACAACAAAAAAGATCAAAGTCCAGCCTTCTTTGGAAGAGCCCTGACTAGTTCCATGCTGACTGGCATAGAAATAGGTTCATCATATCTGTATCTACAGTGCTAACTGCCAAGTATGCACTTAAGTAAGAAGGAACAGATACTGTAGAGGAGTTAGAAGGAATTGTGGGAGGTGTAGTCTAGTTGTGGACGGCATTCACCTCAAGTTGCCACAATACAACAACAGATTTCTCAGTCGATTTGTAATGCCATCAACAGCAACATGATAGCAGTAAAACATCATGGGAACTGAAACGATCATTATATAAATATAAGACAATTGCTGCCCCTTGCATAACACAAATCGTTTTTAAATGTTTTTCCAAATGTATCATAATCAACCACCAGGTGAAAATGTCTATGTTGCCCTGAAACTGATACCAATTCTCTCAGATTAATAATTGACTCTAGTCCATTTTTTTGTTCATGTATACTGTTGCATACCATTAAAATGACTTCATGGAGGCGAGCCTGGGCAAAACATTGACATAGATCAGAATTTTCCACCAGCAGAAAAAGGAAGGACAAAATAAAAGAAACTGCTGCAGTAGAACTGTTGAAGTAACAGGCTGGCTGTTGGTAACTAGGTTGGTTAATGTTACAATAAATTCCAGAGATTACACAAAGTCAAGTCAAAGGTTGAATTCAAAATGGCACCCGATTCCTTCTAGTCAAAAGTAATGTACTATTTATATTTAGCCTAGCATTTCTTCACATACACATTGTAGCAGAATCAAAGTCCAGGGAGAATAGTGGCAGGCATAGTAGTATCTATCGGAATCGTCTTTCAGAGGTGAAACCAGTTTACTTCATATTTTTGGAAAAGTGCTATGTACACGCATAAACAAACAACACAACAACATTGTCAGTCACCTCCTTGTCTGAAGGACAAGTGGAGAAACAGGCTAATGTCAAGCCTCGCATGTTTTCTTCAAAAGTCTCATTGAATGCAGGTCTACATTGAACACCACACATTGCTGCTACTGTATGAATGATAGAACAGCTATTTCCATTTTAAAATGATATGGAATGCATTTGTTCCATTGGTTTTTATGGTAAGCCACTCTGGTAGGCTTACATTATGATCAAATAGACACACTAGCCTACTTGACCACTGTTAAAACTAACTTAAAGTGGGTACATTCTCAGTGTTCACAGTAAACACGCGTCCGGAAGTGGGACAGAATTTTCACAACGTTCAAGTTTGCGCTCAGCAGACCTGAAGTTTGCTCAGTGATGAAAAAAATCAGAGGGAACATTGCTCATGAACCTTCTAGTATAGTGTGAAACGGTACAATGATTAGATGGCTTGGTGTTAAGAGTACCCATTTAACAATCATGCTGGTAGAATCTACAGTATACTGACACTATGGCAACCCTATATAGCAGGGATCATCAACTAGATTCAGCCGCGGGAAGATTTTTTTCTTGAGTCGGGGGGCCGGAACATAATTACAAAAAATGTGTAGACTGCAAATGAAACACAAGAAGCCCAAAAATATATAACGTTTGACTAAAACGTAATCATTTCAAACCTTGCTTACATTTCTATATGATCACGTGTCTCTCTATTATGCGTGGGAACACTTGGGAACAGACTTCTTAAATTAAAATAACTTGGAGCTGATTTCCTGGTGTTTTTATAGTCCATTTATGAAAACTTGGGGGGCAAATAAATCCAATTTGGCCCGTGGACCGCCAGTTGGGGAACCCTGCTGTACAGAACCAATCATGTTAGTCTTTTAAACATCATCAACAGTCATCAACCACGGTGTTTAAAGGCTGGTATTTATATAAATATTGATCTGAATTTTCCACCAGCAGATAGCGCAACACAAGAAGAAAGGAGAAAGAGGAAGACCAAAAACATAATCATCTGTGGTAGGAGCAACAGGCTTTTGGTTATCAGAGTGGTTGTTGTACAGTCTTGCGAAACCCTCTTTCAGAAGGGAAACCAGTTTTACTACATGTTTTTCAGAAAAGTGCTGTGTTCAAATTGAATGTTCGCACAACCTTAGTATAGAACAGTGTGTAAAGTTATAGTAATTAGATGGTATGGTGTTACAGTATAGTATTAACAACCACTATGGTAGAATCTACAGTATAGGAAACATGGAATGTTAAACCATGCACCTTGTTGTATAGTGTGTACAGTGATTAGATTACCTGGTATTACAGTATACCAATGTTCTGCAGTGGTAGAATCTAGAGCATTGTGACACCATGGCATCCCTGTATAGAAACATTGATATATAGGGCAGTTACATATCATTTGTAATCAACCACAGACCTTAAAGGCTGCCATCATCAGTAGATTATGAAGAAACAAATGCCTCAATCAGAATGACCTGAATGCCAAAGTGACTGTCATCGGACACTTAACAGGAAACAGTCCATCAAAAAATAGTGACAAGCCCCTTATTGATCGTCAAGGAAACAATCCCTTCCAGAGACTGCCAGTTAACGAATCATTTACTAGAGACTGGAATGCTGGTTCTGTGGACTGTCACAGTTTAGACCTGGAGAGAGGGAGAGGGAGGGAGGGAGACAGAGAGAGAGAAAGAGAAAGAGAGAAAGAGCATAATGTTACACAATAATAGAAAGTAAAAACAGGAGAGACTCTTCACTAATCATTACAAGGAGCACGAGCAGCATGTAAACTACAAGATAACCACAAGGTTAAACTACAGGACAATCAATCATTTAAAAAAAAACATGTCCCCTATGAAGCTATGATGCTGAATAGAAAAAAGCTTTTATAAATACAATATATTTTAGACCGATATTTTCATTATAGATGTACAATATAAATCTAGCTATATTAATTGTAGATTGAACACAGTACCTTCTGTCTCAACATCTCGATCATGCCTGGTATCTGTTTGGTGGTCACCTAAAAAAGAAAAAGACTAAGTCAGAAGCTGATCTGTGACATATTGTGGAGGAATGTCATCTAACATTTAAATCTCCAGAGGAACATTGCCTCCTTCAAAGTTCAGTGAAATTAACAGTCGGGCAGAAAAGTTAGTCAAGATAGCAAATCTTCCCTCAGTGCAGATAGGCCCATATTTCACCCAGCATTACATAATAGTATGACCCAAATACATAATCTCCCTTCAACACAGCCATGCAGCTAAACTACCGAAATTAGTACAGGGGTGAGTCAATTCTTAAGATTTCCCCATTGGAACAATGCAAAAGTGGAGCCATCATCATCGCCAACTGGTTTGGTAAACAATTAGTAATCATCCGGCCTCCATTTTATACACCACTTGTGACAGAGGAAACACTTCCCTTTGACCTACATTCAATCACCCTAATAGTCATGTTTAATAGGAAAGCTAAGACAGATACTGTGTGTACTGCATATCAGACATATTTCCCTCTGAAGCTACACTAAAGAGGAACTGATAGAGGATGTGGTTAGTAAGGAGATTTGGAAGGGTGAGAAGACAGACATGTGTTCTGGGTGAGTGGCCACAGTTTCACTGTCCAAGGCTGAGTGGCTAGTTTCTCAAACCAAAAGCATGTGAAAAGCATGGCCTGGTCAAATATCTGTTTGTACTACTCTTGCCAACTCCATAGCTCATTGTCAAGACAAAAATGTTAGGCATGACAATGAGTGACAAGGATTTGGCACGATAGCCCAAACAGACTGGCACTCAGGCTATGTGAATGCATTATGGAGTGTTGTTATACTTTATAACAGTTATACAAGTATTATAAAAAGTTATAATTTATAACAGCTATAAAAGTATAAAACAAAAGTATAAAACATCATTCCAAATATGATGCTGGTCATTATAAAGTATATGTATTGCTTTTACAGGGAATTCTGTGAACTGTCTAGGAAAGATGGAAAACCATAAATCCAAAGTGACAAATAAATATAAAATATTCAATATTTCAATAAATACTGAATATCGAAGGACATACTCATTAACGGAAAGGTGGACTGCCTTCGAGCTCCTGTCAAAAATGACACAAAATCTAAATGAAATCAAAAAGATCATCATTAAACCAAAAGTAATGTTGATGAACAATAAATAGCCTACTAGTGCAGTTAATGCTTAATCCATTAATAGATAATAGTATTATTATAATATTATACACTGAGTATACAAAACATTAAGGACACCTGCTCTTTCCATGACATAGACTGACCAGGTGACTCCAGATGAAAGCTATGATCCCTTATTGATGTCACCTGTTAAATCCACTTCAATCAGTGTAGATGAAGGGGAGGAGACTAGTTTTAAGAAGGGTTTAAGCCTTGATACAATTGAGATATGGATTGTGTATGTGTGCCATTCAGAGGGTGAATGGGCAAGACAAAAGATTTAAGTGCCTTTCAACGGGGGTATGGTAGTAGGTACCAGGCGCAATTGTAGTACTGCAACACTACTGGGTTTTTCACGCTCAACAGTTTCCTGTGTGTATCAAGAATGGTCCACCACCCAAAGGACAACCAGCCAACTTGACGCACCATTTGGGAAGCATTGGAGTCAACATGGGCCAGCATCCATGTGGAACGCTATCGACACCTTGTAGAGTCCATTCCCTGACAAATTGAGTCTGTCTGAGGGCAAAAGGGGTTTGCAACTCAATAATAGGAAGGTGTTCCTAATGTTAGGTATACTCAGTGTATATTATAATAGTAATATGGATTGGATTAAGTATTAACTATAGTGCTATTCATGGTTAATAGCATCCCACAACACGCCACTGATTTGACTACTCTAAATGATTGGCTGAGTTACCAGACAACATTACAGGTTGTGTAATCCCCCATGCAAAGAAAAAATGGATGGCTGCCAGAGCATGCAGGTTTGGCAGAGGCAGGGCCACTGTACAGGTTAATCTAGCACTCAGCTAGCATGACAAACATATACATGATCAGATACAAGATCAAAGCTCCATGTAATGATATTTGTTCATGGAGTTATACACAGACGACAGTCTCTACTATATGAGTATGACAATTCATGTACTTACGTTGGGCGGAGCGCTTCCTAAATAACAGCAGCGCAATAAGGAGTCCAATGATCAGAGATCCTATGACTACAACCGGGGCTAGCCAATTGGTGGTGGACACAGAATCCAATCTGGCAGCTTCACTACCTGGACATACAAAATGGACATAAATTGGGAGTTACAAAATAAATAGACAACTCATATGAAGTCAAGAGAAAAAGGTTAGTTAGGTGAAAGTCAGTATCAGGGCATTTCACACACATAGACTTGAGCTCTGTTCAAATCTGCATGCATCTTAATAACCTTTTACTGCAGTGGGATAAATAAAAGGTCACACAGAGAGATTGTTAGTCTTAAACAAATCTTGAAGACTGAAATACAACAGAACCTTTTGACATAGAAACACCGTATTTGTTAAAAATAAATAAATAAATACTTTATTGATTGTGAAATTCTGAAAAATATTCATAACATTTCACCCATGAGGCCAAAGAGGGCACTTTCAGTCATTGACAGCAGGAAAGGGCTACTTTACTTCCCATTGCTAAGAACAATTCGTTTTGGCATTAGATGGATCCTTTGTATTGGAAAATTCCCAGCCAGGCTAAAAAAACAACAGCTGGATGACCGCAGACAAGAAAGAATATTCAAAATGGCTGCCAGAGATGAGAAACACAATTGCAGAGACAGAATGTTCTGGTAAGAAGGTATTATGACTGCACTGAATCGTGATAAGAGGGAGCATTAGAGACAGATTGGAGACTATGAGCTCTAATTTGCAACTAGCGCAGGTAGTTACAACTCTACTATCATTATTTCCCCCTCTATAGACCTATTGGATCAGATCAACCTAGTAATTTCCTATAGGCTCATCAGATGACAAGCAGACTGGGTTAAGCAAACATTGAAGAGCTTCTGGATTCCTGTTGAAACACGCATGAATAGAGCTTGCCGACTTGTAGCCCTAAAACCCGCAAATGAGTAACTATTGGTTCGTTCAGCCATTTCTATGGCGAAAATTAACGGGGAACGAATAGGGTTATGAGAAACGCCGAAAATAAGGTCAGAGGTTAACACAGGTTTAGGAGATCTTATACGTTTTGTTCTATGAGATAATATCAGTCAGTTAACATGACCTTTATGAATTATGAAGCCTTTATGTACTTTATTAAATTACATAAAGGCTTCAAAATTCACAAAAAGTTATGTTCACTGATGAAGATTATCTCGTAGAACTAAACGTATAAGATCTCCTAAGCCTATGTTTACCACAGACCTTATTTTTGGCGTTTATCCAAAAACCCTACAGAAACTCATTTTCCCCATAGGCTTTGTTCAACAAACCATTGGGGGGAGTTAGTGCCTACAAAAATATGCCATTACTATTGATATCTGTTGTTTCTTACCCAAACCAACACAAGCATTTTCCTTTTTTCCAGTTTCAAGGAAGATGTTCAGTCAGATTGAGGAGCATGTTACGGCCTGACCTACTCCACTCCTCAGTGACATGTTGTTCTCTCATTATAAGGCTGACTTTTATTGTGCTCGCACATGATAAAGACGTCATGAAAAGGCCTATACTAATAAAAGTAGACTAGATTGAGGCTGAAATGTTTTACAATTATCAGGGTCAGGATGAGGGAATACGGGAGACTGGCAGGTTTTGGACTTGACCCTGCTTTTACAAAGGATGACATCACCAACATATTCATACCCATAGGTAACAGTCATGGCAGCACGTACCTAACTCTCTCACCGCAAACTGGATCACAAATGATGCCATCCCCTCCTCGGCACCATTGACATTGAGCACTTTGCACGTGTAGTTTGTGGAACTGGAAGTAGCCTTCAGCACTTTGAATCTACTGGAGAGGCTGAACAGTCCATCGTCAGTCTCTTTGGCCACCAGTTCAGCACTGCGCGTCCTATTGCTGCCAAACTGGTCAAACCACCAGATCAACCCTATCTGTTGTCCGCCTGTAGAGTTGCAGAAAATGGTCACATCTGTGTTCTCTTTGATGTTGGTCTCAGGGATGGAGCTCATGGTTGGAGTTAGGTACATAGCTGGAAGAGAGAGAGAAATCTATCATACATGTGGGTCATATGTGGTATATCAGTAGTTATACAACGTCAATGAGTAAACATCGTTAAGACAGACTTTGCACCTTTTCAACATCCATCCGAGGGTTATAACTTGGAATGAGATTACTGGAGGAGTGATTTTTAATAAACTAGAATGACCTTTCTTCTATCTCTAACACTCGTTCTAATTTAGTCTAATTACACTAGGCCTATTGTGTAAACACTGATTGCATGACATGGGTAGAATGACATTATGGTGGCTAGTTGTGGACATTCCCACTGGTAATACTCTGTGTCATTCTGAAACAGAAAGTAACTCTGGCTCCGGCTGTGCTGTGCTGTCCAATCCCACACACACACACGAAAAAGATCTGAACTCCCCCTGAACATATTCCAGAATAAACATCCTTATCAACTTTGTATCAAAAATGTATGGAAGTGCGTGTGTGTGACAACAATGGAAGTTGAATAGAACTTAATTTCAACACATTTCAGCATGTGGGCATCATAACACCCTGATGAAGGCTATGAGCTGAGACACATTTAAAAAGTTGTTGTATTCTATTCTTCTATTGACCTCCAAGAGTGGCTGAATATTTCACATGTTCAGTTTTCTCCTTTCATGAACTTGTGTTGAAAGGTGCTTATCTTTTTATTATCACACTTGGTTGAACTGTAGACAGTACAGGACTCACCTTTGACACTGAGGCTGGTTGTAGCTATATCATCACCACGGTCTGTTCTCACCATGCATTCATACACCCCCTTGTCGGCCATCTTGGTATTAGTCAACAACAAGGACACATTCGTATTATTCTTGTTCCAGGATGGCTCAGCAAATTTAAACCCAGGAATTAGGTTAAATGTATCTTCATGGTATTCCAACAAAAGAGTATCAACTTCCACCCTCTTCCAGGTCACGGTCGAGATGGTCACGTTCTGAACAGCTTTGACATTACACTGCAGCAATGACTGCTGACCATAAACCCCATGGTATTCTTCTTTACACTCCACTTTGACAAATTCTGTGAGTAAAATATCATGACAGAGACAAATTGACAATAATACAAGACAGAATAACTGGTATAGTAGTCAGTTTTATCATAATGTGACCAATCTTACTAAACTTTTAGTAAAAAATAATATACAGTTCTCCCAAAACACAAAGTTAACAATCTGCTGAAAACAATACATCTATTTTTGTATATAACATTTTATAACCATTATTATGGCATTCATGGCACAACTTACTCTCCGAGGAATTTCCAGCTCCAATACAGGCAGAATGGATCGCAAAAAACAGGAAGGTGGTGGCTAAGGTCATCTTTGGATTCCTGAGTCGGAAGAGAGAAATGTACAATGACAACACTTGTCACAGCAGTATGAGATGTTAAGTTTTAATTATCAGAGTAAGAACTCGCTTAAACCAAGTTTATTCTTCCAAAAGGATCGAACAGCTGAACAGACAAAGACATGGTTACAATAGTAGAGGTATGTATATGTACCCCACTGGTTGGAGTCTCCTCCTTCTCGCTAAACATTGCATCTCTATTGCTAGGCAGGAAACTAAGTGATACGGGCAATAAACTTTCCCCTCTCCCTTAACGTGACCTGAACTCAACCCCCTTCATCACAAATCCACGACTCTCCCCCCTTATTAATGCCTGCCACATATGATCGTTTTCCCTACACTCAGTACATTCCAAGCTTCATTATACCTTCCTCCTACAGATTACCATTAACTACTGGTGTAGACCCTCTAAACCTAAGCCTCAATATTTCAATAGGATACCTGATAATTAACCCTATCCCAAGTTTAGGAGTTAGAACCCAGAATCCATCAGAGGTAAGTCTATAAACTGCCTGTCACTCACAAAGTGCCTCTGAACTGTTCTCCGAAAATAAAAATAAAATAGTTGCTAACAGAAACAAATCCAATTTGACTAAAGTAAAGTGCTGAATAGGTCTTAACTAAGTACATCGTGAATGAGGGCCTAACATAAGCAACACCGTCAACTGTCCCCTATTTAGCCATCTACTGGTCACCTCCCAACTGGATTGTCAACATGTCTGTTTCAACTATTTCTATGGCAGACAAATGCAACAAAATGTGAACATGATACAAATAGACAAAAGAGCATAACACTCACTGAAGGAAACACATTCCATTATTAAGGAAACACTTGTGTGGGAGATGACAGTACTGTTAAATTAATTCAAGTGACCACTAAAGCGGTTGAAGTTATTCTCCCCCATAATATCCTCATTGCTTCTAGAGCCAATGCAGCTGAACAATGCCCAAAGGAATAAACAGCTGCAATGAGAGAATAAGGGATTTTTTGGGCTCCCTAGTGAGGGCTTCTGGAGGGACCTTTTATGGAAAGATGCATGAAATAGGCCTACAGATGCAAAAATGTATGCAATAATCAAGGGACAAATGTGCAACATCCCCCTCTGTCATAGAATTCCATTACACTTCACTTTAAGGGGAAGTAAATGAGAAGGAAGTTCTGTCAGTACAATTTAGCCCATGAACTTAGCACTTAACTTGATTGTGGTTTGAATCCAAAAACAAACAAACAATTCCACATAGTATACATGTAGATAAAGCTCCAAAATGTTTGATATACAAAATAAAACATAACCTACTTGGAAATGCAGCACTCAAACCTTTCACTGTGCAAATATACATAATTTTACTATGCAAATAGACACCCACTGGCAGTGGGCACACACTGGTTGAATCAACGTTGTTTCCACGTCATTTAAATGAAATTATGTTGAACCAACATGGAATTGACGTTGAATTGACGTCTGTACTATAATGGGCATTCTGAGTCTTTTCGGGGTGCCGGCTCATTTGGCTCTGTTCACTTAAAAGACAAGGCTCATTGGGTTCCCAAACGGTTCTTCTCTCAAAATGTTTAAAAATGTACATAGAACCATTAAAGAAAATGCTAATCTTCAACGTAAAGCCCAAATGAAGGCTATCATTGTGTCAGATCGTGAAATGCGCGTTCAAATAAAATGTTACCTGGCCAAATATGGAATATTACGTGTTTTTTTTACACACAGCAAACATGACCATGGACCAGATTCACACGCTCTCCCCATTATTTATTGTTTCTGCAGTGAGGATTCACCCTTTCGATAATAATGTTGTAACTTATCTGCATTTAAAAAGTTGTTTTGAGCTCAAAAATCAATAATAGCAGTATGCAAATCAGGGAGCCAAATGGACGGCTCTTTTTTGAATCGGTAAACGCACACTTGTAATGCAATATGAATGGTCAACAATTAATAAACTTGAATCAATATTAAGAAAAGCTAGGCTAGAGACACGAAAAACGTTAAAATCTTACCGCACAAATGCTTCAGGTTGTTACAGTGTGGAAGGTTAGAGTGAATCTGATTCAAGATTACACTGATAGGCTGTCTAAACTTCCGGTTTCGATTTGTCGCATTGGTCGTTTCATGGTCATTGCGATACGCAAGCCTCTCAACAGCGGCAAGGTGACGGTTCAGGAGAGGGTTTCTCCTTAACCACTTGGTTACCTGCCTATACCCAGTTCATTTGCTTTTCTCATGTGAAAATAAATGTCCCCCACAAGTTATCGTTTGTTTGTGCACATATGCCTCCGCACATGCAGGACTTCTTCTTTGACACGAAGAAAGCAGAGAGCAGGTGGGTCTATCAGGCAAGGGGATAGAATCGTCACGTCGGGACTAGGGGACCTCATGGACTAGCAGACCTCATGGACGGGGGGCCTAATCCTAGATATGCACTCCTACTCTGAGGCTTGATACATATAGTACACATGGCCCCTGATCTCTGACTTGACTAAATTCGAGACCATATAAGTTATCTGTACGGGTACAAATGTGTCTGAGACGAGACCAAGACACTCAAAATCAGTGGTGGAAAAAGTATCAAATTGTCATACTTGAGTTAAAGTAAAGATAACTTAATAGAAAATGACTCAAGTAAAAGTGAAAGTCACCCAGTAAAATACTACTTGAGTAAAAGTCTACAAATATTTGGTTTTAAATATACTTAAGTATCTAAAGTAAATGTAAGCGCTAAAATATACTTAAGTATCAAAAGTAAAAGTAAAAGTACAATTATAATTTATTTTAAATTACTTATATTAAGCAAACCAGATGGCATAAGTTTCTTGTTTTTTAAATTTACTAATAGCCAGGGGCACACTCCAACACTCAGACATCATTTACAAATTAAACATTTGTGTTTAGTGAGTTGCCACATAAGAGGCAGTAGGGATGACCAGGGATGTTCTCTTGAGTGTGTGAATTGGACCATTTTCCTGTCCTGCTAAGCATTCAAAATGTAACAAGTACTTTTGGGTGTCAGGGAAAATGTATGGAGTAAAAAGTACATCATTTTCTTAAGGAATGTAGTGAAGTAAAAGTAAAAGTTGTCAAAAATATAAATAGAAAAGTAAATTACAGATACCCCAAAAACGACTTAAGTAATACTTTCAAGTATTTTTACTTAAGTACTTTACACCACTGCTCAAAATGCGGACTCGAATGTAGACCGAGACCTGTTTCAATACTGCAACACTAGTATGTGTCATGATATTTATTTTACATTTTTTTTTTACATTTTAGTCATTTAGCAGACGCTCTTATCCAGAGCGACTTACAAATTGGTGCATTCACCTATAATATCCAGTGGAACAACCACTTTACAATAGTGCATCTAAATCTTTTAAGGGGGGGGTTAGAAGGATTACTTTATCCTATCCCAGGTATTCCTTGAAGAGGTGGGGTTTCAGGTGTCTGCTGCATGCACAAAACTGTACATTCAAGAACATGTAGCCTATAATTCAGCCATTTTTAGATGGGTGGTTTGAATATGTTCTTATTGAAATATTTATCATTTGATGTTACCAGAATGTGTTGTGAGGAAATGGAGGATACAGCATCTAATACAGATGCAGTAGTGCACCAGGGCTATATGAAATTAAATGATTGAATTGAACAAAGGGCAGATGGACAGCATTAAATTAACTTTGTCATCATTGGACAGATGGGTGCTTGTGTAGGCCTACAGTTGGAGCATACTGTTCTAGAGCCAATTCATCCAAACACTGGTTGACTTTTGAATTTTCTGTAAAGATCAGAAATGTAGTGTGTTAATGTATGTGTTTCAAGTGCAGGAGTTGCATGAACTTGGTTATAAACCCATCCTCCTCATTGGGAAGGAGACCAGGAAGGGTATTGAGCAGCCTTGGGTCCAGATCAAGTGGGCCTACAAAAACATGTTTTTATGCAAATCATGCTTGTAAAAAAAGTACAATTATTGGTAAAGGACTAGAGGTTGATGATTTACTGGTATGTGGTGAAGTCATTTAGACTATATTTTATTCAACAACAAAAAATTAAAGTGGTTGTCTTAGTCACTCAGTCATGTATTGTAACTAATGTATCGGTTTCTGTGATGAAATTAACATTTCTTCAACATTGAATATCACTGTCACAGCTTGTCACCTGTCTGAGAGAGACTTACATGGTTATCAAAACGTCACGCCAGGGTAAACCTACACGAAACACAGCCCTTATTTTAAGTGTTTCTAAAATCCACTGTGGGAAAAATGATTTGTGGAAACCGATTGGAACCATTTCCCTTCTTGACCGCTAGGTTTTATGGGTATTAAGACACCTCCACTGTTGGGCTCCATGGGGCTGAATGGCACAACAAAATAGCTAAGAATGATGGTGAAAGTAGCTGTAACTTGCAAAGGATCATGGTCGATGTAGTCGTTTTCATCCTTCCTGAGAGAGCGCGCATCGGGGTGTGAGCCTCCTCATAGCCTGCTGACCTGTGATTGATCTGTGTCAGCACATGGTCATGAGCCTCCTCGTAGCCTGCTGGCCTGTGATTGATCTGTGTCAGCACGTGGTCCCGTGTGACGACAAATGTAGTGATCAGAATGAATCACCATTTAAAGCTTTGGAAGTGGAGAGGAGGAAATGGCAACTGCGCTTGAATCTGAAAGTGCGTCAAGTGAAGGGAAGTCAAATCAAATCGTATTTGTCACATGCGCCGAATACAACAGGTGTAACCTTACCGTGAAATGCTTATTTACAAGCCCTTAACCAAAATTGCAGTTCAAGAAATAGAGTTAATAAAATATTTACTAAATAAACTAAAGTTAAAAATATCTAATTAATAATCAAAAGGTAACACAAGAAATGTACATAGCAATAACGAGGCTATATACAGGGGGTACCGGTACCAAGTCAATGTGCGGGGGTACAGGTTAGTCAAGGTAATTTGTAAAGTGACTATGCATAGATAATAAGCAGTGAGTAGCATTCGATTAGTTGTGGCTTGGGGGAAGAAGCTTTTTGGTCCTAGACTTGGCGCTCTAGTACCGCTTGCCGTGCGGTAGCAGAGAGAACAGTCTATGACTAGGGTGACTGGAGTCTTTGATACTTTTTTGGGCCTTTCTCTGACACTGCCTGGTATAGAGGTCCTGGATGGCAGGAAGCTTGGCCCCAGTGATGTACTGTGCTGTACGCACTACCCTCTGTAGCGCCTTACAGTCAGATGCCAAGCAGTTGCCATACCAGGCGGTTATGCAACTGGTCAGGATGCTCTGCAACCGGTCAGGATGCTCTCGATGGTGCATTTGTAGAACTTTTGAGGATCTGGGGACCCATGCCAAATCTTTTTAGTCTCCTGGGGGGGAAAAGGTGATGTCGTGCCCTCTACACAACTGTCTTGGTGTGTTTGGACCACAATAGTTTATAGGTGATGTGGACACCAAGGAACTTGAAACTCTCAACCCACTCCACTTCAGTGTCGTCGATGTTAATGCAGGCCTGTTTGGCCCTCCTTTTCCTATAATTTACGATCAGCTCCTTTGTCTTGCTGACAATGAGAGAGGGGTTGTTGTCCTGGCACCACACTGCCAGGTCTCTGACTTCCCTATAGGCTGTCTCATCGTTGTCAGTGATCAGGCCTACCACTGTTTTGTCGTCAGGAAACTTAATGATGGTGTTGGAGTCGTACTTGGCCACACAGTCGTGGGTGAACAGGGAGTACAGGAGGGGACTAAGCACGCACCCCTGAGATGTGTGATAATGAATGGAAATTAGTGAAATAAAGACTAGAATAAAACGAGCAAAAGTTTTAGTAGAAGGACTGGTCCAATAATGCCTTTGTTATTGGACTGCGCTTTTTGGACAAGGAAATCAATTTGGGAAATCAAGAACTGTGAAGAAAACAGTGGGAAAGATGGATTCAGTCAAGATGACTAGAAGCGGCCTTAATTTGGTTAATTGTGTTGATGAAGAACAGAAGAAGCATGCACTGGATATGGCAACATTTTCCACGTCAGAAGTAACCTGTACTGATCTTCAGAGCAGGTCTCCTGCCAAAGGAGTTATAGCTGGGGTCTTGTTGGATATAGATGATGAGTACCACTCCCAGGAGTGGTCAGTGCACGTCGCCTGACCTGTATGGTAAATGGAAGGAAGGAGAAAAGCCTGGAGATATTGTTGTTTGAGGAGACTCTACCTGAATATGTGAAGCTTGCATATTTGAGGTATGCGGTGAAAGCATTTGTGTCCAAACCATTACACTGTGAGAATTGTAAAGGATATGGTCACATGTCAAAGGTTTACAGACGGGAGAAGTATGATATCGAAGAATCTGTGAATGGAAAACGTTGCAACTGTGATGGGGATCATACTCCGGACTTCCTTGAGTGCCATGTAAAGGTGAAGGAGGTTGAGGTGTCAAGGATCAGGGCTGTACAGCAGATCTTCTATGTGGAGGCGGTGAAGAGAGTCGAAGGGGCAAGAGGCAACAGTGTTGAAGATATGGCAGTGGATGCATTGCAACCAGGCCTACCTAAGGGCCTAGTGTTTTAAGTCAATCGAGTGATCTGGATACACTCATTGTGAAGAAAGTGGATTTTGTGACATTTATAGCCACAGTGATTAATTGTACTGCACTAGTGTCTAAGAAGTCCAAGAAGCTGGATATCATTATATCTGCAGCTGAGAAGTGTTTGGGGCTCCAAGACTTCATGGCAGAAGCACTAGAAGTACTATTGTTGTTAGGAAATGTCCTGCCATCACAGGAGGCTTCTGAGCCTGTGTTGGGACCTGATTAGAATTCGTTTTTTTTTACAGAACAGCAGGTTGATTTTGTTTAGTTCGTTTCTTTGTTTTGATAGTTTGTATGATATTTTATTTATTTATACCCAAATATTTTTTCCCTTATAATCCACCCACACAGTAGGTGGCGGAATGCACATTTAACCGTTTCGAACGCCATTAAACTATAGAAGAAGAACATCACCATTTAATTCGCTCGAGGCAGAAGATGGAGGAAACTGAGGTTTTGTATGAAACTGCTAGTGAGTCGGGTGAAGCTAGAAGTACAGAAAGTGAGAATGAGTGGTTTACCATGGCGAAGAAAAAGGGAAACAAAATAAGTAAAGTTGTGGTGGGAAAAAGGTAACCACTAGACTCGTTTTTAGTCGGGAGTGAGAGTTTTGGATCAACGCTACTTGGGAAGTCCATTTAACATCACAAGGAAAATGGTCTATATTTAGATTTTGTTGTGTGTCTGCGGAGCAGAAGAAGCGTGTTTTAAGACTCAAAAATATATCTGAGTGGAATGTTTCCTGTATGGATTTTCGTAGCAGGGCGTCTATCAAGCGGGTTATTTCTGGTGTGGCGGAAGAAATAAAAGGCAGAGGATATTACTGAAGACATCGATGGAGTGGTTGGTGCACGTCGACTGACCTGTATGGTGGATGGAGAAAATAAATCACAGGATGTTGGTGGCACCTTAATTGGGGAGGACTGGCTTGTGGTAATGGCTGGAGGGGAATTAGTGGAATGGTATCAACTACATGGTTTCCAGGTGTTTGATACCATTCCATTCGCTTCATTCCAGCCATTATGAGGTAGCCTCCACTGAAATAAATTCACTTCATCCATGCTACTGTTGTTAATGAGTCTCTCCCTTCTCATATAAAGATAGGATTCATGAAATGCCCTGTAAGAGCTTTTGTGCACAAGCCCCTTCAGTGTCATCAATGTAAAAGACATGGTCATGTGTCAAGTGTGGGCAGAAGGGAAGAGTATCATATGCCAGATGAAGTGAAATGCTGCCACTGTCGAGGTGAAAATGCACCTGAATTCCTGGAGTGCTCTGTTTTGGGTGGAGGAGAATGAGGTGGCAAGAAGATTGGAAGGAACGAGTGGCGGGGAAGAAACTATGGTATTTGGAGCCACCACGACTAGTGAAGATTTCTCATCAACCGAAGGATAGTGAAATGCTAAAAAAAGGTGGACTTTGTATTATTTATTGCAATGGTCATAAACTGTACAGCACAAGCTGAGAAGTCTAAGTTTTGAATACCACCCATTCATCTGTGAGTCACATATTTGAGCTTTTGCCAATGACACCAGATGGAGTAAGGGACAACTTAAACCTCATGCCCTTTAGCCAGCAGGCCTGTGACTACAGCACTACAGATGCCAGGGGCTTGGATCATGTACATAAAGTGCTTCTTTCAAAGAATTCTTACAAATATTAAAAAAAGGGGGTATCAAAACAATGGAAAACAATGGACTCGGAGAGGGAGGCAAGGAAGAGGAGGGTGGGACGAAATTCCTGGACTCACATGAACGGTTGGGGATTCTTCTTTTTTTAATACATTTTTTTGAGAATAGGATGGCAGAGTTCGGAGAAAGAGAGCGATAGGGAAGATAGGAGAGGGACCTCAACCCAGGATGAGGCTGGACTTTCCCTCTGGGGAGTTCCTGTGGCCCGACAGCATCCCTGCGGCAGGCTGGGAGAACCCTCCTGACAGCTGGAGCGTCTCGTCCCTCTGATCTGGAGCAGGAATGGCCTGTGCACCTACATCATTATCTAAACATGGGAAAGGAGACAGGATAACATACTTGAGACTCTTAAGCATTTAAACATGTGGTAATAACATAGACAGAAACAAGCCTATATGCACTAAATATTCAACATTTCAACATAGCTGCAGGAAGTAAGGGTGGTGCTGCAGCACTCCGTGATAAATAACTAAAAATGTTCTTTTGTAGAAAATGACTGCACTAGGCCTTCATTTCTCGTGTATGAGTGGAGAAAAATAATCATCAGCAAGAGCACAAGAAAAGCACATTAAACTGTCCTCACCAGCATTCCCCATGTCATGAGCAGATTTTTGAATTTAGAATTTTATTTAACCTTTATTTAACTAGCCAAGTCAGTTAAGAACAAATTCTCATTTACAATGACGGCCTACCCCGGCCAAACCCGGACGACGCTGGGGCAATTGTGCGCCGTCCTACGGGACTCCCAATCACGGCCGGATGTGATACAGAGATGAATGGAAAAATGGTAAGTGATTAGAAAACAGAACAGAAAGGAGTAGGGCAACTACATGAAAACAAAGTGAAAGAGAAAATCCTCAACAAGGAACACCCATTGTTTAACTTTGAGGAAATTACATTGGGAAATTCTAGATTGATATCGCACACACACATGAACACAGTGTTAAGCCGTCATCTCAATGAAGTAGAATGAAACTAAAACTGCTTAGCTTGGCCATTTCATGGATTGACCATCCCAAGGGGTTGCGAATTATGACCTAGAAATGAAAGTTAGGAGGAAGAGTGAGAGTTCAATTGGAAACACTCCAAGCCAAAAACAAAACACTCAGTCTCCCACCTGACCTTTCAGACAGCATGCGGAACTCCCCTACTCGTCAGCTGCTAATCAGATAAGTCAGTTGGATTTATTGCATCATACATCCTCGTATAATTTACAAAGCATGAGATCAATATCACCATCAATGGAAACAAAGGAGACAAGCAGCGTCAATATGTTTCCGACAAAGAGTCCTCGAGAGAAGGGCTGTCCATCGATGTGTATAGAGCAGTCAGTATAATGTAATGAACTGACTTAATGACCCCACCACAATGAGATCCTCTTGAAAGCTGTTTTTGAGGACTCAAAGCACCGACTAGGTTAGCACAGGGTGCTTAGACTGCTTTCATTCCACATTTGGCAAACAGAGACAACGTTAAGGCACAAGCACCGCAAATGAAAAACCATGTCTGGGGGAGTTACTTTTTATATTTTGAGGACATCAGTTGCGGCACGGCACCCGGTAGTTCTGCTAGCTTATTATCCCCCACACAACAAGCTCATCAAAACATTCTGGAGCAATTACAAGTCTTCAAACATTTACAGGCGGGGGACTCATTGACAACTGATCATAGGGATGGAAGAACAGCTCTGCTCCCACAAGGATGTGGCTGTGGCCTATGGTCCTCCCACTTCCCCCGGTACACAAAAAAATGCCATATTACAACACATGTGTTGTGATAATTGTGTCGTTTGCTCTATAACCTGTTAGTTCATATGCCTTGACACCATGATATATAGGCCTAAGGCAGAGACATTAAGAAGACACAGTGGCAGAATAAATTCAACCACACCTTTGTTTTGTCACAAAGCCGAGAGAGCAAGACCTGTCCGGTGAAGTCCACATTGCATTTTGCGTGTAACAAACAGTTAGGAGGGCCGAGTCTCTGCGGGTTTTCGCTCCTCCCTTGTACTTGATTGATGAATTAAGGTCACTAATTAGTAAAGAACTCCCCTCACCTGGTTGTCTAGGTCTTAACTGAAAGGAAAAAACATGTCTACTCACCCGATTTGTAGAGCAGGGGTGTCAAACTCATTCCATGGAGGGCCTAGTGTCTGCAGGTCATGTTTTTGCCATTTTAATTAACACTTAGACAACCAGCTGAGGGGAGTTCTTTCCTATTTAGCTAGGACAACGAGATGCAAAAATTCATTGGTTTTCTGCAAATGATGTTCTGCTTTTGATGTGAATGGTGTGAAGCCAAATCCAAACTGGCTTCCCTTGACACTTTTTTAGGTGAGACAGGACAATTCACAGCTGAGCTCACTCAGTTTAGGTCAATGCTGATTGGCTATTATTTTATTTTTTTATTAATCAAGGGAGGCTCGCTGGCTTCCCTTGCAAAAATGTCAATCTTTTTGACCGGACAGCATCAGCTAGATGGCCTACACATACTACGAAAGAGGGGCAGTGTTTTACTCGCTTAGATGCATTCAGCCTCTTGCGAATTGAAGGAAAAAATACAAATAATAATAATGTATATTTATTTTTGTACATTTTGGGGGGGGGAAGGCTGGTTTCCCTTGGCATCCATGAGTACAGGCTACTGCAAGGCCTGACAGTGACACAGGAGAAGAATGGAGGCCTGACAAAGGAGCATTCACTGAAGGCAATGCAGAAATCCTCATCAATATTCCAGCATGGCTCAGACTCAGTCCTGCTGGAATTCAGTGTAGGAAGGAACTGTGTCAATAACAGAAGTGCACACAGCCATAAGACTGCTGCACAATTAATCAAATGGCCACCTGGACTATTTGCATTGACCCCCCCCCCCCCCCCCCCTTTGTTTTTACACTGCTGCTACTCACTGTCATTTATCTATGCATAGATGTACAAATTACCTGGACTAACCTGTACCCCCACACTGACTCGGTACCAGTAGCCCCTGTATATAGCCTCATTATTTGTGTTAATTTGTTTATTTTAGTAAATCTTTTTATAACTTTTCATAAAACTGCATTGTTGGTTAAGGGTTTGAAGGGAAGCATTTCACGGTAAGGTCTACACCGGTTGTATTCAGCGCATGTGAAAAATAAAATGTGATATCCTATGCATTTTACTAAGTGGCATCCGTCTGGCCACTCTACCATATAAAGGCCTGATTGGTGGAGTGCTGCAGAGATGGTTGGCCTTCTGGAAGGTTCTCATCTCTACAGAGGAACTCAGTGACAATCGGGTTCTTGGTCACCTCCCTGACCAAGACCCTTCTCCCCTGTTTACTCAGTTTGGCCAGGCAACCAGCTCTATGAAGAGTCTTGGTGGTTATAAACTTCTTCCATTTAAGAATGATGGCCACTGTGTTCTTGGGGACATTCCATGTTGCAGAAATGTGGTACCCTTCCCCAGATCTGTGCTGAGACACAATCATGTCGGAGCTCTACGGACAACTCCGACCTCAAGGCTTGGTTCTTGCTCAGACATACACTGTCAACTTTGGGACCTTATGTAGACCAGTGTGTGTCTTTCAAAATCATGTCCAATCAATTGAATTTACCACAGCTGGACTCCAATCAAGTTGTAGAAACATCAAGAACACACCTGAGCTAAATTTCAAGTCTCACAGTAAAAGGGTCTAAGTAATTATGTAAATAAGGTATTTCAAGATTTTTTTATACATTCGCAGAAATGTATAAAACCTGTTTTTGCTTTGTCATTGTGTATCGATTGCTGAGGAAAAAGGCTGTAACGTAAACAAATTATGGAAAAAGTCAGGGTCTGAATACTTTCCGAAGGCACTGTACCACAAACCCCGAGGTGCCTTATTGCCATTACTGTATAAACTGGTTACATATGTAATTAGAGCAGTTAAAAAAAAAAAAAAGTTAGACATGGAATACAGTCTGATATACCATGGCTTTCAGCCAATCAGCATTCAGGGCTCAACCCACCCAGTTTAAAAATGTATTTAGGTCATTGAATAACTACAGCCAACTGTACCACTGCCATCAGAAATAAAGACAGCCATGTATGGTCAAAAATGACTTTTAATTTGTGCCAATATTCATTGCGACTTTTACAGTGATAAACAAACCTGCATGAATTTGGATGAACAAGTAACGATCATGTAGCCCATCTGACCATTCAACATCTTCAGAAAAGCACTTCAACATGAATTCACTAAAGCCATGTGTGCAATTTCATTCAAATTACATTTGAACAAAATTGAACTGTGTGTGGGTAAATACATACATTGAACCACAGGTTTTCCTGTACAAGGCAGACAGTAAAATAGGCAGTCAGAAGTTTGAACAAGAACTCTGGACAATTTGCTTAACGTACCAAATTGTGTCCAACATCAAGAATAAAAAAAAGAAAGAAAAGAAAAGCAAAACGAGACCTAGGCAGAGCTGTCATAAGGTCACTTGTCATTCTATCAGATGGAGTACCGCACACCAACAGGTGTACTTTAACTTGTTGAGTAAGTTTCCCTTTAAAAAAAAATTAGATCATAAACAAATCACTCAAACCTGGCACTGAAGTTATAACTTTGACATGTAAGGACTACAGATACAATACAAAAACTAAATCTTATTTTCCATTTCATGACAAAAGCATATTTTCTGGACATATTCACTGAATTTAGTCTTCAGAAATAACACCAGGGTTTGATTTGACAGCTTCGATCCCGTGTGGATTTTAGTTTCCATAGAAATGTCCCGAACTTCATGCAACACTAGATCATGTACCCCACCAATTAATATGATTCACAATTTAGTCCAGCATAACCTTAAAATAAAATGAAACCTTCACAGTAAAACTTTACACCCCCCCCCCCCTTTTTATTACATTTTTTTTTTTAAACAAAGGGTTCACCAAAATGTTTTGGTTGAGTCGGACTTGGAACAAACCAGGCGTGCATGCAGTTTTTGCCATTCAATGAACACGGTGCAAAAGCAACAACTTCATATGTATCCATTTTTGTATTTTTCGAAACCTTATTGATCACGCATCAGAACTTTTGCCAATGACACCGGATGGAGTGAGGGACAACTTAAACCTAATGCCCTTCAGCCAGCAGGCCTGCGACTACAGCACTACAGATGCCAGGGGCTTGGATCAGGTACATAAAGTGCTTCTGTCAACAACAAAAAAGTACCACAAAAAAAAAAGATGGTATCAAAACAGACTCAGGAAGGGAGAGGACGGGATGAAATTCCTGGACTTGAATGGGTAGAGATTCTTTTAAAAAAGAGAAACGGACGGCGGAGTTCTGAGAAAGAGAAGGGACCTCAACCCAGGATGAGGCTGGATTTGCCCCCTGGGGGGTTCCTGCGGCCTGACATCATCCCCGCGGCGGGCTGGGAAGCCTCTCCGGATGGCTGGGGAGCCTCATCCCTCTGCTCTGCGATGGGAACGACCTCAACTGCGTTATCTAAACATTGGAAAGCAGACAGGTTAACATGCTTGAGACTCAAGTATTTAAAGCGTAATACTGCTGCTTGAAGCTTTTAAACATCTGGTAATAGCAAAGTCAATATAAACAAACACTATAAATGGTAAACATTAAACACTACAAAAATACTAAAAATCATGTTTCCCCCCCAATCTCTTAGCTATAATTTAACTAGCATTATTGTGAGTAAAATTAACCTTCTTAGAAGTTTACAAAACATGAATTTGTAGTCTTAATCTGGACAACTTGTTTAACAGTGGAAGTAAAAAATACATTAAAATTGTCCTCACCAGCATTTCCTATGTCATTGTCTCCATTCTAAGAGGAGATGAAGGGAAACAGGGTACATTATTAGATCAGAAATGAATAGGCCAACTACATGAAAGCAAAGTGAAATCCTCAAAGAATGCCTATTGTTTAACTTTCAGGAAATGTCAACATGGGACAATTCCAGATTGTTTGTTTGTTTGAGGAAATGTCAACATGGGACAGTTCCAGATTGTGTGTGTGTTCAGCGTTGAGCCATCTCACCCCGGCGTTGGAGTCTTCGTGGTTGTTGGAGGACGACTGGGCAGCACATCTCCTCAGTGGGGCCGAGGGTTCTCCACACAGCACTCCAGTGGGCTTCCCACCTGTAGATACACAGAAATGACAATTAACATGGTTTGATTCTCATTCCCTGGGAATTGTCTGGCTAAATCACCAAGTGAGCGAGGGCTTACATTCAAATTTACAGACATCGCATGCCAGTGATAACTCTTATCAATCATTTAAAATGTTAAGTAGCCAAACATCTCATCTAATCAAAAGAATGAAACAAACTGCTTAGCTCTGCCATTTCATGGATTGATCCTACTGCTCATGGTTTATTTTACTTATTGCTACAGCCCAGAAATGAAAACTTTGAGGAAGAGTGAGTACCCAACCACAAAGACAGGGAACACTCCACTCCAACATCCTGCCTGGGGGCAAGCCAAAAACCACTCAAACAACATGTGGATCACCCCTACGCAACAGCTACAAATCAGATAAGTCAGTTGGATTTATCATATACTGAGCAAAAATCTAAAAACAAAGAGTTAAGGAAATCCATCAATTCATTAGGCCCCAATCTGGATTTCACATGACTGGGAATACAGATGTGCCCAACACTCATCTTTTCATTTAAAAAATATAAAAAAGTATGGGGGTGTTGATCAGAAAACCAGTCATTATCTGGTGTGACCACCATTTGCCTCAAGGCAGCGCGACGTCACGTAGCATTGATCAGGCTGTTGATTGTGGCTTGTCGATTGTTGTTCCGACCAAACACCGTGACAGCTTTTCTTATATCTGTGAAGCGAACATGAATCACAGCATCATACATGAACATGATCTGCCCTCTTGTGGAGGAAGTTGCAACTTGCATCCCACCTACAGAGTATCTCCAGGGACGATGAAGTTGAATTTAAGACTTTTAATGCAATTTAATACCATTTGTGAAGTCTGCGCACACCTGCTGATACTCCCCTCCAGAAATGAGCCTGTTGGCAAAAAGTAGTATTTAGGGCTGGCTCTTAAAGTGGAACTGACAGTGTTAACCAATTTGCAAATGTGAAACAGACAATAACATCAGTAAAAAAAAAAATATAAATAAAATTCCCAGTTTATGCTACAAAATCAGACTTGAGGTTTTAAAAATAGGTTATTTTAACCCCCCCCCCCCCCCAAAAAAGGTATTGTTGACAGAATAGATGATTCAGTTGAATGCATGGGTAATAATTCACCAATACATTTCTCGGTAGTCCAACATATTGCCATCAGGGTGTAAATAGCAGCTGGCCTGATACTTTGCTTGTTTCAGTGACTCAATATTTGAGACAAAAAGTAACCAATACTGTGAATGTTAATACAAAGCAAACTAGCAAGGGCAGTGATTAAGTCAGTCATAACCATCAAAATGTATTTATAAAGCCCTTTTTTCATCAGTCAATAACAAAGTGCTATACAGAAACTCAGCCTAAAACCCCAAACAGCAAGCAATGCAAATGTAGAAGCACAGTGGCTAAGAAAAACTCAAGGCAGGAACCGAGGAAGAAACCTAGAGAGGAACCAGGCTCTGAGGGTTGGCCAGTCCTCTTCTGGCTGTGCAGGGTGGAGATTATAACAGTACATGGCCAAGATCTTCAAACGTTCATAGATGACCAGCAGGGTCAAATAATAAGTCAATGGTTGTAGAGGGTGTAACAGGTGGCTAACATGCTGACCAGACAGCACACGTTTAGTCAGTGAGTGTTGAAAAAAATAAAAATGTACATGTTATTCAATAATTTCAAACAAAACAGCTCACGCGAATTCAGACTTCTTCATAGCCAGGCGCTAAAAATAGAACTTGGTACCATTTTAGCTATTTGACGCGCTGCATGTCCCACCTCTCCCATCTACTCATTGGTTATTACGAACCTTTACCCACATGGGTTATTGAAAGATGGGAGGTCCACTCCAGTTGGTGACGGTAACGCACCTTAAAGTTAAGCCATCAATTCTATAAAGAGCCCCCAAAAAATATATAAAAATAGCATTTCAGGTCAAATAACCCATGTTTAGCTTTGCTAGGGGGAAAGAGAAGTGTTAACTAATTAAACAAAGAATAGGATCTACATGATCAGTCTAAAATAAAAAGTTGTTAATGTGACCCTAACTCGCAGCTGTCCACATACTTTTGGTCATGTAGTGTACTTTCATTGCAGGAAGAAGGTAAAGCACATCACTGTTGACCAAATAACGGTTTTAGAACCAATTATCTGCAGAAATGTTTTGCAGCCTAATCACCAAGAAAGCAAGATCCCTTTGGTAAGAGGGCAATGTCGGTGTCAGTAATTTTTGTTTTACCTGCCCAGCTCCAATTAGGGTGGTCTATCAAATTGTAAAGGACTCTCAGCATGCTTATAGAAAAGGGCACTCAACATGTACTGCAGTGACACAAATGACTGATGATTGGTTGAAAGAAATTGATAAAGATTGTGGGAGCTGTACTGTTAGATTGCAGTGCAGCCTTTGATATTATTGACCATAACCTGTTAAAATAAAAGTACACTACCATTCAAAAGTTTGGGGTCACTTAGAAATTTCCTTGTTTTTGAGAGAAAAGCACATTTTCGGTCCATTAAAATAACATCAAATTGATCAGAAATACAGTGTAGACATTGTTAATGTTGTGACTATAGTAGCTGGAAACAGCTGACTTTTAATAGAAAATCTACATAGGCGTACAGAGGTCCATTATCAAAAACCATCCCTCCTGTGTTCCAATGGCACGTTGTGTTAGCTAATCCAAGTTTATCATTTTAGAAAGGCTAATTGGTCATTAGAAAACCCTTTTGCAATTATGTTAGCAGAGCTGAAAACTGTTGTTCTGAGTAAAGAAGCAATTCAACTGGCTTCTTTAGACTAGATTACAGGCTCAAAATGGCCAGAAACAAAGCCCTTTCTTCTGAAACTTGTCAGTCTATTCTTGTTCTGAGAAATAAAGGCTATTCCATGCGAGAAATTGAAGAGCTCGTACAACGCAGTGTACTACTTCCTTCACAGAACAGCGCAAACTGGCTCTAAGTAAAATAGAAAGAGTGGGAGGCACCGGTGCACAACTAAGCAAGAGGACAAGTACATGAGTGTTTAGCTTAAGAAACAGACGCCTCACAAGTCCTCAACTGGCAGCTTCATTAAATAGTACCCGCAAAACACCAGTCTCAACGTCAACAGTGAAGAGGTGACTCCGGGATGCTGACCTTCTAGGCAGAGTTGCAAAGAAAAAGCCATCTCAGACTGGCCAATGAAAAGATTAAGATGAGCAAAAGAACAGACAATAGACAGGAACTCTGCCAATTTCTCACATGGAATAGTTGCTGATAATGGGCCTCTGTAGATATATATATATTTTTTTAAATGAAGCCGTTTCCAGCTACAATCGTTACTTACATCATCTACACTATTTCTGATCAATCTGATGTTATTTTAAGGGACAAAAATGGACATTTCTAAGTGACCCCAAACTTTTGAATGGTAGTGTATGTGTTATGGCATTTCAACCTCTGCCATATTGTGATTCAGAGCCATCTAATAGAACTCAGAGGGTTTTCTTTAATGGAAGCTTCTCTAAAATGTCAAACAAGTGCGGTGTAAAGCAGGGCAGCTCTTTAGGCCCGCTTTTCTATTTTTTTTCCCCAATGACCTGCCACTGGGTATAAAACAAAAGGATGCGTGTCCATGTATGCTGATGATTCAACCATATATGTTTCAGCAACCACAGCAAAATAAATACTGAAACCCTTAACAGAGTTAAGTTTTAAATGGGTGGCCAGTAATAAACTGGTCCTGAACATAAAAACTAAGAGCACTGTATTTGGTACAATCATTCCCTAAGTTCTAGACCTCAGCTGAATCTGGTAATGAACGGTGGGGCTGTTGAACAAGTTGGAGACTAAATTACTTGGCGTTACCTTTCATTGTAAACTGTCACGGTCAAAACATAGATTAAAATGGTTGTAAAGATGGGGAGAGGTCTGTGCGTAATAAAGAGATGCTGCTTTTTTGAAACCGCACTCCAAAAACCAAGTCCTGCAGGCTCTAGTTTGGTCTTATCTTGATTTTTGTCCAGTGATGCAAGGAAAGACCTAGTTAAGCAGCACATCTTGCTCTTCATTGTAGTCAAAGGGCTAATACTTAAGAAACTTGTTGAAAATCCCAAATTGTTTGCAGTCAACTTACACATAGCTCTGACACACTTACCCCATCAGACATGCCACCAAGGGTATTTTCACAGTCCCCAAAACAAATGCAAGAAAGTGTACAGTATTATATATAGCCATTATTGCATGGAACTCCATTCCATCTCATATCACTCAAATGAACAGCAAACCTGGTTTCAAAAAACATAAAGCAACACCACATCGCCTTTTCCCTATTTTATCTAGATAGACACATATCAATACATACACATACTATCTTCATCTGTCTATCTCCTCATTTGAATTCCATGCTGTCACAGTTACCAGCCCTTTCAAGCTTAACATCCTTATCATTTATCGCCCTCCAGGTTCCCTTGGAGAGTTCATCAATGAGCTTGACGCCTTGATAAGTTCCTTTCCTGAGGATGGCTCACCTCTCACAGTTCTGGGTGACTTTAACCTCCCCACGGCTACCTTTGACTCATTTCTCTCTGCCTCCTTCTTTCCACTCCACTCCTCTTTTGACCTCACCCTCTCACCTTCCCCCCCTACTCACAAGGCAGGCAATACGCTTGACCTCATCTTTACTAGATGCTGTTCTTCCACTAATCTCATTGCAACTCCCCTCCAAATCTCCGACCACTACCTTGTATCCTTTTCCCTCTTGCTCTCATCCAACACTTCTCACTCTGCCCCTACTCGGATGGTATTGCGCCGTCCCAACCTTCGCTCTCTCTCTCCCGCTACTCTCTCCTCTTCCATCCCATCATCTCTTCCCTCTGCTCAAACCTTCTCCAACGTATCTCCTGATTCTGCCTCCTCAACCCTCCTCTCCTCCCTTTCTGCATCCTTTGATTTTCTCTGTCCCCTATCCTCCAGGCCGGCTCGGTCCTCCCCTCCTGCTCCGTGGCTCGACGACTCACTACGAGCTCACAGAACAAGGCTCCGGGCAGCCGAGCGGAAATGGAGGAAAACTCGCCTCCCTGCGGACCTGGCATCCTTTCACTCACTCCTCTCTACATTCTCCTCTTCTGTCTCTGCTGCTAAAGCCACTTTCTACCACTCTAAATTCCAAGCATCTGCCTCTAACCCTAGGAAGCTCTTTGCTACCTTCTCCTCCCTCCTGAATCCTCCTCCCCCTCCCCCCCCCTCCTCCCTCTCTGCGGATGACTTCGTCAACCATTTTGAAAAGAAGGTTGACGATATCCGATCCTCGTTTGCTAAGTCAAACGACACCGCTGGTCCTGCTCACACTGCCCTACCCTGTGCTTTGACCTCTTTCTCCCCTCTCTCTCCAGATGAAATCTCGCGTCTTGTGACGGCCGGCCGGCCAACAACCTGCCCACTTGACCCTATCCCCTCCGCTCTTCTCCAGACCATTTCCGGAGACCTTCTCCCCTTCCTCACCTCGCTCATCAACTCATCCTTGACCGCTGGCTACGTCCCTTCCGTCTTCAAGAGAGCGAGAGTTGCACCCCTTCTGAAAAAACCTACACTCGATCCCTCCGATGTCAACAACTACAGACCAGTATCCCTTCTTTCTTTTCTCTCCAAAACTCTTGAACGTGCCGTCCTTGGCCAGCTCTCCTGCTATCTCTCTCAGAATGACCTTCTTGATCCTAATCAGTCAGGTTTCAAGACTGGGCATTCAACTGAGACTGCTCTTCTCTGTGTCACGGAGGCTCTCCGCACTGCTAAAGCTAACTCTCTCTCCTCTGCTCTCATCCTTCTAGACCTATCTGCTGCCTTTGATACTGTGAACCATCAGATCCTCCTCTCCACCCTCTCCGAGTTGGGCATCTCCGGCGCGGCCCACGCTTGGATTGCGTCCTACCTGACAGGTCGCTCCTACCAGGTGACGTGGCGAGAATCTGTCTCCGCACCATGCGCTCTCACCACTGGTGTCCCCCAGGGCTCTGTTCTAGGCCCTCTCCTATTCTCGCGGCGAATCGCATCTCTGCATGTCTGTCAGACATATCAGTGTGGATGACGGATCACCAGCTCAAGCTGAACCTCGGCAAGACGGAGCTGACCTTCCTCCCGGGGAAGGACTGCCCGTTCCATGATCTCGCCATCACGGTTGACAACTCCCTTGTGTCCTCCTCCCAGAGTGCTAAGAACCTTGGCGTGATCCTGGACAACACCCTGTCGTTCTCCACTAACATCAAGGCGGTGACCCGATCCTGTAGGTTCATGCTCTACAACATTCGCAGAGTACGACCCTGCCTCACACAGGAAGCGGCGCAGGTCCTAATCCAGGCACTTGTCATCTCCCGTCTGGATTACTGCAACTCGCTGTTGGCTGGGCTCCCTGCCTGTGCCATTAAACCCCTACAACTCATCCAGAACGCCGCAGCCCGTCTGGTGTTCAACCTTCCCAAGTTCTCTCACGTCACCCCGCTCCTCCGCTCTCTCCACTGGCTTCCAGTTGAAGCTCGCATCCGCTACAAGACCATGGTGATTGCCTACGGAGCTGTGAAGGGAACGGCACCTCCGTACCTTCAGGCTCTGATCAGGCCCTACACCCAAACAAGGGCACTGCGTTCATCCACCACTGGCCTGCTGGCCCCCCTACCTCTGAGGAAGCACAGTTCCCGCTCAGCCCAGTCAAAACTGTTCGCTGCTCTGGCACCCCAATGGTGGAACAAGCTCCCTCACGACGCCAGGACAGCGGAGTCAATCACCACCTTCCGGAGACACCTGAAACCCCATCTCTTTAAGGAATACCTAGGATAGGATAAAGTAATCCTTCTAACCCCCCCCCCCCCCTTAAAAGATTTAGATGCACTATTGTAAAGTGGTTGTTCCACTGGATATCATAAGGTGAATGCACCATTTTGTAAGTCGCTCTGGATAAGAGCGTCTGCTAAATGACTTAAATGTAATGTAAATGTAATATGTAGGCTGTGTGCTTTTTTTTAATAATGTATTGATGAAGTTCAGTCCATGAGCTGTTCTTGTTTATTAATGTTCTGTATGTCATGTTTCATGTGGACCCAAGAAGAGTTGCTGCTGATTTTGCAACAGCTAATGTGGATCCTAATAAAAAATTAAAGTATAGGCAATCTTGCCCTCACCTCTGGCAACGGCCCGACTCACATGACGTGCACACACATATGGTTGGATAGCGCTAACATTTTGAAAGTGTGCCTCCAGTATTATTTGAAGCTAAAATAGTAATAATTGCCGCAATGGCAACAATTAAGCAGCGGCACTATAACGGCAACACTTGTCATCTCAGCTGCATTTAAGACCTTTGAAAAGTGAATTTAAGACATTAAACTGAGAAATTAATTTAAGATTTAAAGACTAAAGACACGCACAGAGGAGTATTGATAAATTACATACACTACATACAGCTATAGAGGCACAGTATAAGTATTATACAAGAGGCTGTGGTAGGGTGATGGGTTACCAGGTGGGTTGTTCCTCCGATGAGCGTGTGGGTCATCTGGTTCAGCGAAGATGTTGGAGGCCATCTTGTTTTTGCGATTGGGGGGCTTTTCCTCATCATTGCCAAAAGAGATGTTGGAGGCTCCTCCAGGGGGGCGCAGGACCCTAAGCGACAAAGCAACCAGATAAGTATTGAGTAAAATAAATAACTAGCCTTACTTGTATCATTCTTACTGGTATAGCCTTAAACTAGGATTTGTACCCTCTAAGTAAGAGTTCCTGCTCAAGAAAAAAAAAGTGCAGGACAAAGGGCATCACCACCAGGCAATTTGGGGATGAAGTCAGTGGCTGCTGCGCAACACTACATTAAGACCACTTCCTTTCAAAGCCTTCCTGACTCCTGTCATTATGGTGGCCTGGTTAGCAGACACATTGACTGGAGCTAATCTATGCAGACAGACAATGCTTTGAATTCATGTTAGAGATAGGCTCCACTATCTCTTCTTGCAGTGAGTGAACCCAACTTTAAGCCGAGGTCTTAGAAGATGAAAAATGGGTGTGACATAAACCCATGGAGACCAAACTTGAGGATTTTTAAAGCATGAAATAATCTTTGAAATGGCAGCTTCTCTGCATTTAGAGATAATGATGGAAAGCAATAGCTTCTGCTAAGATTAACAATTAAAAATATATTTTTGATTTACATGCTTTGTGTTTGCGTAAATGTAAACCCAGGTGCAAGCTCATTTTCAGATTTTCAACATAAGACATTTTAGGTTCCCCCAGCCCACACTACAACCAGTGGGTCATCAAATATCCAGATGTCATTGTATGTGGGACTGGTGCTTCGGCCTGATATCAACTTTAATCAAGCCAGTTAACCAACCAGATGTAAAATAATTGATGTCTGATTAGCCTAGTTGGTTTTGCAAGTCAGTAGCTCGCCAAATATATGTTTAGTGATTATTTAATTTGAGCAAATCTAGTTATGGACGAGGGCTACATGGTCATGGTTGGCATAGTGGATACTAGTAACATTAGTCGGCTAGAAAAAGCATCTTCCACATGGGGCCCCACCCAACCATAAAATTAACTGTAATTGATTTGCTAGCCAACGACAACTTTCATGCTAGCAGTCTGTCTCTAGTGTCATGCACCCTGCATTGGCTAAAAGAACAAGCAAATGTTGATTCCTTTGAAGGCAATCAGAACCATTAGCTTGCTTTTACACACCTACGAGCACATGATTAGCTAGCTACATTCACTAGCTAACTGCTAGCAAGCTAACGTTAGCCTGTTCCACATACAAAGAGGCAAATATCAACGGTGGTTGTGGCCACAGATGCATTTATCGTAAAATACATCCTCTCACAAAATCATTTACAATGCCATTAATACGAAGAGGTTAAGAAAATAGTGTATTGTTTGACAGTTAGCTATTGTTCACCAGATAGTTAAAGGTTAGCTAGCTAACTTAGCTGTCTAGATGAGGGCTGCATCATTTGACATTTGGCTGAAAATGCAAGGCTCTTGACATGTCATGATGCTTACCTGGAACTGCTTTTTGCTCCAGCTTCCATGCCTGAATATATAGTTGTCGTCGTCATTTTGTGAAAGGCTGGTAAAAGTTGATAAGCTATTGCAAATAACACGACGATTTTGGCGTTTTTAGACCAATATTTCACCACCTCAGACTCGTTTTACTCCACCCGGTACAAGCAAATTGATCAATCGGCCTTTAAAACAAAAACGTGAAGAGGGCGTTTCCATGGTTGAATTGCCACCCACAAAAGGACGATTCGTTCTTTTGATTGGTTCCTGACTTATTAATCATGCATTTGATTGGAGAATCGGTGTACGACCTGCGCGCCCTAGGAAAAGCCCACTGTCCTCAGCAACAACAAAAAATATCCATATAATGTCTGAATCTAGAGATGTTATAACCCTCCTTTCTGTACAATCAAACAATTTGAGATAAATCCTTTCCTGACAAATACTTCTGTTTTTACACCCCATACAGAACCAATCAGTTGATACAATAGAGAACAATCATGAAAAATCAGACTATGTGAATCAGACAGAAGGTCACCTGGACTGCATTTACACAGGCAGCCCAATTCTGATCTTTAATTCCACTAATTGAACTTTTGACCAATCATATCAGATCTTTTTCAGAACTGATCTGATTGGTCAAAAGACAAATTAGTGAAAAAAATATCACAATTGGGCTTCCTGTGTAAACAGATGGTTCATCATCACCAATTCATATCGTGTTCCACTAGTCAGTAGATCAGAAGGTTCATAATCATGAACTAGTGGGTAAGTAGATGACCTGTCATTCATATCCTCTGATTTTTTAATGATTGTTCTCTATTGCATTGACTGACTGGTTCTGTATGGGGTTTTTAAGCAGGAATCTTTCTATTTGATATTATCATTATGTCATGACTTGGATTTTAATCTTTATTTAAAGCTTATTCATCAAACATCCCCCTTTTCTTTTTATGTCTGATGGTCCAGCACCATCCTCAAGACAATTGCTTGAATTTTTTGGAAAAGGCTTCAAATCCAAGTTAAAATCCAGGTCCTGTGACATTATTAACCAAAACACAGGGCCCTAATTACCTTTTACAGTTTGTGTGAGATTGACACACAGGCATATCATTAAAATGGCACTTTTCCTAACAAAATGTATTGAGACATCAGCTACCCATCATCAAGAGTACATGGCAGGATAAATTCAATAAGCCTAGTGTACATACATATTTGAATGTCAGGATTGCTGTAAATGATGGCATCATCAATCTCCTCTCTACCATCTGAACATGCAGAGGTCTACAGTGCCTTCGGAAAGTATTCAGACCCCTTGACTTTTTCCACATTTTGTTACGTTACAGCCTTATTCTTAAATGTATTAAATGAAACAATTTCCTCACAATAGCCCATAATGACAAACAAAATCAGGTTAAGACATTTTTGCACATTTATTAAAAATAAAAACAGAAAAACCTTATTTACATAAGTATTCAGACCCTTAACTATGAGACTCGAAATTGAGCTCAGGTGCATCCTGTTTCCATTGATCATCCTTGAGCTTTTTCTACAACTTGATTGGAGTCCACCTGTGGTAAATTCGATTGATTGTTTGAGTTGGGAAGGCACACACCTGTCTATATATGGTCCCACAGTTGACAGTGCATGTCAGATGGGGGGCGGCAGGGTAGCGTAGTGGTTAGAGCGTTGGGCTAGTAACCGAAAGGTTGCAAGTTTGAATCACCGAGCTGACAAGATACAAATCTGTCGTTCTGCCCCTGAACAAGGCTGTTAATCCACTGTTCCTAGGCCGTCATTGAAAATAAGAATTTGTTCTTAACTGACTTGCCTAGTTAAATAAAGGTAAAAGACCAAAAGCCAAACCATGAGGTTGAAGGAATTGTCTGTAGAGCTCTGAGACAGAACTGCATCGAGGCACAGATCTGGGGAAGGGTATGTGGTGGCTAATTTCTTCATTACCAAATGAGAAGAGTTACAAACACACCAGTCTGAGTTAAACTACATCTTTAATACTTAAGATACTTTTGCAAAAGCACTTGACCCCCAATAATGCACTCTCTCGAATGAACCATTGAATGAGGTAATTACACAATGGCTACAGACATCTTTTATAGCAACGATACACCCCCTTCAACGTACATTGACAAGATACTTAGTAACAGTTCACAAAGGTTAAATTTTGTATGACAGATATCCATAAAACACAGCAGACAGTAACTGCTATGTCAACCTGGTTCATTGAATAGCCCAGTAGCTGGTCTCCTTAGAACCGTCCCTCCCTGGTACGGTATAGAACAAAAACACCATTTCATCCAATGGCATATATCAATTGTCAACTCTAGATACTCCCATCTCAAGCAAACCCCCTCTTGACCCTACTCCTGGACAGGCTCACTGGGGAGTGAGCCTCTAGGCCATATATTATCACAGGATAAGTGCAAGATCTAAGAGAGGACATACAAGGGTCCATTTACTGCCATAATCCTCCCCACAATAAAGAAAAGGAGGGAGTGACTTGCTCACAGACATTGTGGAGCAAGTCATTGGTTCCCCATCAATCACGCCATCCCTTCACATGGTTTAAAAAAATAGGTAAAGACACATTCCCATGACGACAAGTCTGACCTCTCCCTTCTCTGGGCCCCAAGTGTCTGAGCCCCAGCTAAGGTAGACGTGCACCTGAAAAGACACCAGTGTCCAATGGACACTTTCTAATGACAAGTACCTCAAATAAGCATATTATACTAATAAAACATCTTAATTATCTATGTTACCCAACTAATTCTGATTCGTCCACGACAGGTACCAAAATATTTCTGCAGCATTGGATGTCCCCAAGAACACTGTGGCTTCCATCATTCTTAAATGGAAAAAGATTGGAACCACCAAGACTCTTCCTAGAGCTGGCCGCCCAGCCAAACTGAGCAATAGGTGGAGAAGGGCCTTGGTCAGGGAGGTGACCAAGAATTCAATAGTCACTCTGATAGAGGTACTCTAGAGTTCCTCTGTGGAGATGGGAGAATGTTCCAGGACAACCATCTCTGCAGCACTCCACCAATCAGGCCTTTATGGCCAGACAGAATCCACTCCTCAGTAAAAGGCACATGACAGCCCGCTTGGAGTTTGCCAAAAGGCACCTGAAGACTATGACCATGAGAAAAATGATTATCTGGTCAGATGAAACGAAGATTAAACTCTTTAGCACGAATGCATGCGTCATGTCTGGAGGAAACCTGGTACTATCCCTACAGTGAAGCATGGTGGTGGCAGCATCATGCTGTGATGGTTTTTCAGAGGCAGGGACTGGGAGACTAGTCAGGATCGAGGCAAAGATGAACGGAGCAAAGTGCAGAGAGAACCTGCTCAGGACCGCAGACTGGGGCGAAGGTTCACCTTCCAACAGGAAAACCCTAAGCAGTCTCTGAATGTCCTTGAGTGGCCCAGTCAAAGCCCGGACTTGAACATCTCTGGAGAGACCTGAAAATAGCTGTGCAGCAACGCTCCCCATTCAACCTGACAGAGCTTAGGAGGATCTACAGAGAATGGGAGAAACTCCCCAAATAGCGTCATATCCAAGAAGACTCAAGGCTGTAATTGCTGCCGAAGGTTCTTCAACAAAGTACCGAGTAAAGGGTCTGAATACTTATGTAAATGTAAATCAGTTTATTTATTTTTTTATAAATTTGCAAAAACGTTTTTCTTTGTCATTATGGGTTATTGTGTGTAGATTGAGGGGAAAAAATAATTTTATACATTTTAGAAATAAGGCTGTAACCTAACAATGTGGAAAAAGTTAAGGAGTCTGAACTTTCCGAAGGCACTGTATATATCTATGACAGAGACAAATATAAAAAAGATGACATTTATTTCAACAATAACAGATGAGTCAATTTAAATGCAGGCTTATTGGAGAACATCAATACAAGTTGCATGGTAAACAACTTCTACAACATAAGTGTAAAAAAAAATGAAGATCAAGAATCCATCTCTGAAAATAAAAACAGAAAAGTCTGACCAGCAATCGTCAAAACGGGTGATTTAGATGTAAAGAACTTACACACGCCTTCCAAAAGACATTGTCCAGAATTGTAGGCTTTGATTGGTGGATTAGTTCAGCACATGAAACTGGATCTGACAATAGGACCTGACAATAGGACTCCTCACTCAGTTATGTACAGAATAAATGCAAGGGTGATATAATATACAACAGTATGTTATGTGCATTTTGTGAATATCAGAGTGAACGGTATTGACACTTGTAGAACTAGGTATGCTGAATCCCAAATTGACAAAACTCCTACTCCTGTAGACCTGAAAGGATTGGAAGTATCCAATATGGCTATAACACAGCAAGTCAGATATTACCATATTGGTCCAATCTTTTCAGATCTGCATGAGGGTGCCTAGGGATAGGAGTTAAGAAGTCGATTTGGAATTCAAAAGCAGAGTTTCAGAAAATACATTATTAGGGGAGGTAGGGGTGTTGGTGGGGAACATAGGACCCTAGTGAAGAAAACCTCCCGTTTGCTGCTGGAACACATCGATTGTGTCTTCATCTTCCATTTCCAACTGAAAAAACAAAAGTCATAGTCAAGATCAGTTATAGCATCATAGCAATTTATAAGCATTTTTCTACCAGAGTAAACAAGCTTCAAATGGGCAGGATAAAATAATATATATATATTTTTAGGGGGTATTTTGAAGTTTTATTGACAGGTTCAGATCAGAATGTTAAAGGGGGAGCCAGATGAGAGGATTACAGGAGAGAAAGTAAGTGGAGGAACAGGGATTGAACCTCTGGCTCCAGGGAACTATGTGGTCCTTGAGGCAGCCCCCGGCACAGGATAAAACTGTTTGCCAATGAACAGTCAACTCAACCATATGATTTGAGGAACAATAACAAACCTTATCCACCAACTTACTTGTGCTGGTGTGTCTGTCTCGTTGATTGGTTGACCATCAAACCGGAACCGGATTTGCCTAATCGTCAGGCCCTGTGGAAAGGCATCACAAGACACTTAAATATTAACTTCAAATAGTGTAAAATACACAATACTTCAATCAAGGGAACTTGTGCATTGTAATAATAATGTCAGTCTGTGTGCATGTGTACAGGATGTCATGTTGCTTGCTTAGTGAGTACAACTTCCTCCCGATTTGGCTAATACCTTGCATGAACTCGAGACCTCTGCCTTGTAGCACACGTGACCGCCCTCCTGAAGCGTCTTACCAGTCAGCGGCACGCGAAAAGCTAGCTATTCGCTAGCGCAAGTGGGGATACTTCAGGCTGAGGAGTAAGTTTCACACATCCCCATGTGCTACACATGCATGTTTGTCAGCCAATGGATGCTGATGTTGCCTTACCTGTCTTTCGCAATATGCCTTCATGAGTTTGCTAAGAGGTGTGTGCCTTTTGATCTTGAACTGCACCACTGAACCGTCTTGTCCTGCCACCTTCAAGTTGATGTGGTCATTGTTCTCCGTCTTCACTCCTTCCTAAAAAACAAACCAAACAGATTCGATGATTAGAGAAGGGAGTGGATATTTGGAACATTCTCTAGTAACTAAACTATCATTCACATCAAAACTAACTTTCAAATCACGGATTATATTGGATAGAGACATTATTGTGAAGTGCAATGGTCTGCACGGAATACTCCGATTCATAACAATGCAATGTTTACATCAAGCTAATTGATCATGTTAGCATGCTAACTACTATATGTAGCTAGCTAGCTGCCATACTGTTATTCGGGCACGGGCCCTCGACGTTAGCTAGCTAGTCATCTAGGTTGCATCATGACAAGAAAACACATGAATATGAACAATATAAATATTACAATTAAATTAGAAAATTAAACTGCTTATATTGACTGACAAAACGTGAATAAATCACAAAAGGCACATTATTACTGATATTATTCGCTAGCTAGCTTCACGCTAGCAGTTAGCCTAGCGGTCCAGACCGATTCTGAAATATTTCCTAGTAAATCAACCGGTTTAGTAAATTAGCTGCTCTAAACCTCAAACCTTTTCAGAATATCATACAGACCAACATAGCGAGAATACATCTTCACTGTAAATATTGCGAATAAAATACGTTTCATTGCTCACCTTGGGTTTTTCGTCTGCCATGGCTGCTACACTTCAGCGACTGTGCGCTTTCGGCAGGAGCGCCACTTCCATCTGCGCCAGTTTGGAGAGCTGTCTGTGCTGCGCTTTTTCCAGACGATACATTTCTGAGCACTCAGTGTGTGTGCACGGTGTTACATTTCTGAGCACCCACAGTGTGTGCCCCCAGTGTTGCTTGTTGGTGTGAAACTAAACTTAAAAATACAAAGTAAAATGACATTTTCCAAGAGAGTTGATTATTTATAGGTGTTGCATCGCCGGTAATCAGTCCGTATGGGCGCAAGTGGGTTAGGGCAGCCATGGCAAGCATATGAACATACCACATACAGCATGTGGCAATTCTTTAAAATGAAGACTTTAATTTTTCATGCGGTGAAACAGCTGTTTGAAAATACATTTACAGTACATACTTCTGTTCAATCTCATTAAAGAACCACACATTAATGCACATGAATTAATTTGCCAGTCTATAAAATGGACAATAAATACAGCAACAATTTATATTGAAGTTTGGAAGAGTCCTCCCATTGTAACATTGGTACTGATAACAGAAAATGGCTTCAGAACGCAGACAGACTGAATACAGACAGATAGTCTGACACTCTTGTTACATACTAGTACATTGCAAGGGACACCCATAAGCCCTATTTTGATTCATGTCCTATTGTACCACTGCAGACAAAGCACCTTCACCATGGGCTGTTTGAATGGGGATGCAAGGTTTGAGACATCGCAGATAGAAATGTAATGTATAGAGCTGACAAACTTCCCTATTCAAACAACTAAGTTCTACTCAATACAGGTCTATCTGAAAGGGCTGTGATATTTCACCCTCCTGGATAAGCCCCAGGTTTCTACAAACTAATATAAAATTGCTACCAAGCCATTCAAAGTCAAGTATGCAGGGAAGAGTTCAGTATGCAGGGAAGAATTCAGCAGTAAACTGATCTCAAAGCAGTAGACGGAGCTTGCTTCGCTAACAACATCTCTAGAAACCAATACTTTCATGACAAGCACCTAAAAATAAATAAATACTTAAGGATTCACAGTCACACACCTTGGCAGGCCACCACCTCCCATAACTGAAACATGTCAAAATAGCACTAATAGAAATATATAGGTAGAAATAGAAAAACCCCACCTGACCAGATATAGCGCTCTGCTCCCAAAAATACAAATCATTAAATTGAATATATTCACAAAGTTCTTCTCAACAACATTATGCAAGTGTTCAGCATTTAGCTATCTGTACTGTCATTTATCTGCACCATCATTTTCTACTGAGGTATTGGAATAAAGTGAAAGGGGGCAGGAGGAAAAGAGATATGTATACCGTATGCTACTAGTCTAGGGCTTCTTTTCCATTAACTGTGACAATAGGGAGATTGGACAGGGACAATTACTGGTAGTTCATTGTAACAGTCTTGTGTAACTGCCCGATATATATCATGTGATAACTTCCACTCTTATCACATGCTAGGCTGGCTCTTATTGACCGTTGAAAGTTACATTTCCAATTGTATATGACTGCTCTAAAGCCAAACATTGTAAGTCTGTACGGCATTTCTAAAGTGCAGCAATTCTGTAACAATTCCATTCAGAGAAGATTGGGCTTGAAGTATAAATAAATAAATAAACATGACACCTAACAGAAGGACAATGTAACAAATGGCACAATGATAATAGCGCTTAATAACTTACTAGTATCTGAAACATTCACAAATACATTGATTCTCCCCCAAATACAGTCTTTGTAGTGTCAACTGACTCAAGCTCAAGCTGTCCCCACCATGTGTTACTGTATTGTCCTTGGCACCATTTTGGGGTTAGGGGGGCTATAGAGCCCCCCATATCTCTGCTGGGGGGAACTGGTCCACCTCCCCAGTCTCTGTGCACTGCTGCTCTCCCAGTGTGAACGTCAGCTTGTATCTCATCCGGACCTTCTCCTGCGAGAGACACACACCACACACACACACACACACACACACACACACAGAGTTAGCATGCCAGCTTAGCATTGTAGCATCCTTTCGATTTCAAACTAAAGCACACAAATGAGACGTGTAGGTGATGTAAGGAATCATAAAGACCAAGTAACAACTAAAGGATGAAATTATGGATCCTGAACCTTAGCAGGGATCACACAGACAAAAGGTATGCACTCACTATACCATAACATCTATTAAGTGGAATATATTATTACATTATAATAACCACATATTCAACTCATGCAAATATCAGATGAATAACTCTCATTAACTACACTAGGAGGACTCTCACCATCAGTGGGTTGGCCAGCAGCATGACTTGAGTGATGGCGGCGGGGGGAAAGATGGGGTTAAAGGGCGCCAGGTCAGTTCCCGAGGGCGGTTGTAGTCTCACCTTCATCGACTGGCAAGGGGGAAGGAATGAACAAGGCTTTGGTTTATATATATATATATATATATATTTATTTATTTATTAACTCACAAATATTATAGTTTGAGCAAACTTCACTGCCTGTCTGAAGCAGTACCTCACTGAACATGTCACTTGTCAGGAGAGTGAGGATTCAAGTAGGCTAAAATAATGACGCTCAGGAGTTCTTTTCCTCAACTACAGCAGGGTTCCCCAACTGGCAGCGTTGGTTTTAATTGGCCCTCCAGGTTTTGAGCAAACTTTGTTTTCTCCATTGTTGGACATAAAACACTGTCAAAACACCTGGAAATTAGCTCCAAGTTATTTTAATGTTGGGAATCTGTTGCTAAGTATTCCCACACAGAGATATGTGGTCATATACAAATGTAAGCAAGGTTTTAAAATATGATATCTTCTTGCAGTCAATTTGCAGTCTACAAATGATCTGTAATTATGTTCTGGCTCCGACCATCCGCTCAAGAAAAATAATTAGCCCACGGCTGAATCTAGTTGATTATCCCTGTACTACAGTGTAAGTACAGACCACAGTGTAAGTACAGAACACAGTGTAGTTGAATAGGTTGTAACAGTGTGAGTGTCCACTGTCCAAGTCAGCTTTACCTTGGGTACAGCAGCCTGTAGGACTATGTTCCTGACGGGAAGTGGTGCCGTGTTCAGCATGGACACCACCATCACCAGCACGTCAGGCCGGCCCGGCGGACAGTCAGTGGCAAAGTGCAGGAGAACGCGGACCCCGTCTTTATCATAGGCCGTCACAGGACACAGCTTGCCTTAAACATCACAGAATGACAGAGAGAGGAAGAAAACACTCAGTATCTGCACTTCCAGCCACTGTACTGAGCCATCTGCGTTTACCAAACTACAATACCCAGAAACCCCTGAATCAGGCTAAGGTCTTCCTGGGACTCACTTGGCTTGATGGCTTCCAGGGGTACGTGGACGTTACTTAGGGAGATCTCAGGGAACTTGGCTGGGCTGGCCTGCCCCAGCGGGAGAATCAGGATGGGGGACAGGGAGCGAAGAAGGGGGCTGTCATCAGCCTGGGTCTTAGGCGACAAGGTAGGGGCTGCAGCAGCAGCAGCCGGTAGGATGCCCAGAGGGAGAGGGCTGGATCTGGAGGCGGGGATCCCAATTCTCGGGGAGGCAGTGGCACCCATAGCCTCACCCATCCCAAACAGGTCGCCGGTGTTGATCACACCAGGCACGCTATAGTAGATGATGACGGATGTACATTAAAACTGTACTCTGTACCGCCCATCCCTACTGCATACACTCAAAAGAATAGATCAAGCAATAACGCCAATTGGTTATTATAGTTGGTGGCATTTAAATGTTACTTCAGTTATCCACTTTCAAGCCTCCAGTTACATGATGTGCTACATGCTAGCTAGCATCTAACCTTCACAGGAACATAAAGTATGATTGGTAGTGGAGATGAGCACCTCTTGGGGCTACCCAGATCCAACATGGCCAGGTCCTGCAGACTGTGGTTCAGGGAGGCGGAGACTGCCTGGGCAGCAGCACTGGGGTAAGGAAAGGAGGCCGCCACTGAGGATTGTGGGCAACTGACATGGGCGGCTGTCTTAGAAACAGGCTCTGTTGTAGAAGCTCCTAACTGGTCCAAACTGGCGGCTGTCGTAGAAGCTGCAGAGAATACAGTAGCTGGGAGGGCGCTGCCAAACAGGTCCAAAACTGGGTTGGGAGCCTGGAAGAGAAGGGGTTTAACATCACATTAAACAATGTGTGTCATGCTAATATTGCTAAGATCAATAATTCCAGAAAGGATAAATATTTCTACCAGATAAATGCTTCTGAAAGTATTGACTGGTTAGGACACTTAAATGGCCATTTACCTGCAAAAATGTCGTCCACAGATTATTCAAGTCATCTTTTGAAGGAACTGGGTCATTAAGTCCTGAAACAAACAAACAGTCCATATATCAGTCAATTTATTCTCCTGTTCTATAAAGAAAACCCACATTTCCCGGGAGAGACTTTGGCAATATATGTGGGGATTAGGTGAGTACTGTGTGAATTCAATGTCAAAAACATGAATCACAAAGACACACAGAAAACGAATGCTTTCTTATCAGATCCAAGACATAAAGTTGCTGATACAGGATGTGCTGTACCTAGAGAGAGGAGCTCTTCGTCCAGTAGAGACAGTGCGGCAGAGGGTTTGCTGGGGATGGGTTCCTCCATGGCAGGGCAGGCCTGAAGATCCTGGAGGGGTGCAGACCCGTACAGCAGGTCGGCTGGGATGAGGTCTGGGTGCTGGGCTAGAGGAGGATGCTCAGGTAGGGAGGGGCTCTGGAGGTCCAGACCAGCCAGGTCTATCAGGATCTCAGACTGGTTGCTGTCTTTGGTACCTGGCCAGGGATGGAAAGAGATTGATTGAGTTTCACTTATTTGTTGCTGCTATCATGATTTGGGAAGTTCACAAGATGAGGGTGAAACAGTCCAAAATGGTAAATACAATAAGACACCAATGTGATATCAGATGAAGGGGGGGGCTTATACTTTTGTAAAGAATCCCCAGACCTGGGCCTCAGAAAGGAAAAGGTGGACAATCCCTGGTAGAAAATAAAATCTGTGAACCCTCATGTTATTACATTGTGTAGTAGTTGATGGTCCAAGTGTCTCCATCTCTCCATTGACAGTCTGTCCCTCCACAATCCTCTTATAGGAGTTGATGACGCGGGACAGGTCATCGCTGGCCTGCAATATGTCACCTGGGGGTCACGAGAGGTCAAAGGTCACAATGAAGGCTCATCCAACCAATCAATATGGCCAATGGGAGGGATTTGACTATTTTGGCCAATAAGACGGCAGGCCTCAGGGGGTGTTGGTTACCTAAGCTGCTGTCATTGTCCTCTGTCTCTGTGGCCAGCTTGAACACAGTCCCCCTCAACTTGTCACAGTCACCGTAAAGCTCCTGAAATGAAAAAGCAACACCAATAATAATATGTGATGAAAACACATTTCATATATGCTTCCAAAGTGTATTAACAACAAAGACAGATTTTTCAGGCAAACTTTCATTGTATTGGAAGCGATTTCATTTTATTTTCCACAAAGTTAATCTATAAAAAGTGTCTACCTCCATTTTTTTGGAGGGGGAAGAGTCTACAATAGTGATAGTGAAGTAAGATGTGGACCAACTTTGATAAGCTCCTTATCGCCATCTGTTGATTGGTCCCTGCTGAAGTGGCTGAGCATCTCGTTGAGCAGTTTAACACTGTTGTTGACCTCCTCCAGGGTGCCGCTGCGCTTCGACGCTCTCTGCAGCCTCACCTCATCCTGAAACACAGCACACGTCTGCCTTAAACCCACTGGGACACAGTGACTGAGAGGGTCGGATTCAATCACTTGTCGTCATTATGGTCGTCATCAACGTCATTATGATGTTTGTGTAGCAGCTCTGTTTACACAACTACTCCCTAGATCACTGGATGCATGTCTGTATGATGATGCATGTAGGCTAACCTCTTTGACCATGTTTTTGATGAGGCGGTTGGCCTCCTGTAGATCCTCAGGCTTTTTGCTCTTCAGAAGCTCGGCCAGTCGCTACAGAGAGAGAGAATAATAAGTCAGAGTCTCTAGTACTCTAGTCTGTTTCCCACAGTAGGGTCAAGTCACAGCAGCCAAGCCCTGTGACAGAACCCAGGGCCTGAGAAAATATCTTTGATCATCGATCAACTTGAAGCTCTGAAAAGCAAACATGCCAGGACCAGTGAGAAAGAGGATGAGACCTAGCCTATGCTATTTGCATCCCAAAGACAGAATTCAAACATATATATATTTTTTAAAGATAACACAATTAAAACGTTCTTCACAAAGTAAATTCATAGCGTCCGTATACAAAGATCTTCCATCAAACATCATAAGAAGGAAGCATCTCACCTTGCTCTTCTCCTCGTTCTCAAACACAGGGTTCTTGGGCCGGGAGGGGGGCGACAGCATCAGTGTCTTATCCAGAGGAACCTCAGGGTCAACTGTGACAATACCTGAAAAAAGGCAACAGTTAGAAGTGCCATGGCGACTTTACAGTACAGGCTAAAAACCAATGAAAACCTGAAATAGGGTGATTTTTTTATGTTGAAATCCTACCTTGTTTCTTCAGCATTTGATAAGCTTCACTGATCTTAGCCTCATCGGGTAAAGAGAGCGTCCAGCTGAAGAGCATATCTACCACTCTCTTCTTCACCACCTCCGACACTCTGTCACCTAGATACTGGAACAGGAACAGGGTTCAGCTGGATGGATTCCATTTTAACAAAGCCACAAATGACATACAGAACTATGGGATTAAGGACCAATACAAAACAGTTGATATTATCTACTTACTTTAGGTGACACCACTTTGATGAGTTCATTTAGAAACCTAAATTTACCAACTTCGTTGTGAAACCTTTTCCCGCAGTTCTTCATGCAAGCCTCTAAAACCTGCAAAAGTAAGTAGTCAATGTTAAAGCTCCAAGAATTATAGGCCTAGTGATAAATTACAAATACTCAATGTAAGAGTGGGATGTTACGCACCATCAAAGCCTGTATCGCCTCCCATTCTTGTGGGGACTGTATTTTATGGGCTAACAATCTCACAGCAATCTGTGGGCTGAAATTAAAATCATATAATATCAGAACAAATCTCAAACAATTCAAGGATTCAACAGTTCCAAGCGAGTATAATTTGAGATTATGCAGTTGACAACAATAAAAAGTTAAAACCATTACATCTTCAGAAAACCCTATTGATTACAATGAGATTACTACCGTAACACTGCAGAAATGAGTTCAGCTTCTGAAATATGATCCAGGGGACCTGCAGTAACGTTACTTGAAGAGCACAGAAAAAGCATCCATACCCTTCCAATTCCTTATTGATTTGGTCACAGAATCCTATAATGTACTCCCAGTCTTCCTGCCTGTTGGATGGGTTGGTGGCCTTGTCTGCAAGGGGGAAGGGGGGTCACATGAATATCTATCCCTGACTGGGTTTTCATAGGCTCCTTTATAAAATAAACTGCTCATGGCTGACACCTGAATGTGATAAAAGCCAAACATGTCATGTATTACTGCACATTTGTCTTGACGCAAGCACTGCAAGATCTAGTCGAATGCAGGCAGCCCTTGCAGGAAATTAGGTAGCCAGTTAGCTAGTCACAGAGTTGTGTAGCCAGCTGGAAGTTAATTTGTAAACAACTACAGTAGTTACAGTAGTTGCTAAGCTATCTAGCTAACAAACTAACTCCCAAAATCTTGACAACTAGCAAAAAATAGAAGCTTAGTTAGCTAGCTACCTAACAAAAGTCAATAAAGGGTCGTGGGCATTGTGAACATGAACTGTTGTTGCCAAAATAGCTAGCTAACGTTAGCTCATTGCAAGCCACCTCTCATGCCCCAAACATTGACTCAAAACACGATAAATAAATGAACATAGCCATTGTTGACATTTGTATAAATTGTACATTCTAGCTGGCACTGGTGATGTCGTTGTGAATGGCCAAATTGTTGAACATTAAAACGATTAATAAAGAAGTACATATAATTTAATTTCCAAGCATGTAACTCACTGAGCCACGACTCCAGCGACTCCCCTTCCGCATCCGCCATATTCACTGCAGATACACCAATGGGCGTATTCGATTATGCTGAGCCACGGGGCACCGGTCGTAAACGGGAAAAAGCGGCGAGGGAGGACCGCATTCTCGAATCGAACAGTAATCTGCTGCGATCGGTCATGTTGTCTACATCATGGTGCATACATCTCTTTCCTTACAATATGTTTGGATTTTCAAAGAGTTTTCATTGGTAAGGCTGATAAAACGTTTTTAGCGAAAGCAAACTTTTGCATGTGAAAACAGAATCCTACTCATTACTCCACGTGCTTAATAATGTCACTTTTGTTTGGGGCCCACTGAGCTGGGGCTTTGAAAGGGGCACCTGGCTCAAGCCCAGGAGGCAGCCGATGTTATGCTAATTTGTCGGTACAGATGGTTTGTTTAGCCTACATAGCAGGTTAGGATAATTATCATAGCCTGTTAGGAAATTGTACATCGCAGGTTAGGTGAATTAATGTAGCAGGTTAATAGAACTAAGGTAGCGGATTAGGATAATTAACATACAGGTTAGGAGAACTAACGAAGCAGGTTATGTGAATTAACCTAGCAGATTCGGAGAATAAAATTGTATTTGTCACATGCAGTGAATACAAACAGCTTCTACCCCCAAGCCATAAGACTCCTGAACATCTAGTCAAATATACATACTACCTCAACTAACCGGGGCCCGCGCACATTGACTCTGTACCGGCAACCCCCTGTATATATTGTTATTTTTCACTGCTGCTCTTACTTGTTACTTTTATCTCTTATTCTTACCCATATTTTTTTGAAAATGCACTGTTGGTTAGGAGCTCCTAAGTAAGCATTTCACTGTAAGGTCTACACCTGTTGTATTCGGCGCATGTGACTAATAACATTTGATTTCAAATTTGATTTGAAGACCTTACTGTGAAATGCTTACTTTTGAGCACTTAACCAACAATGCAGTTTTAAAAAAGTAAGTAAGAAAATGCAACTAGTAAGGATGCTCTCGATGGTGCAGCTGTAGAACTTTTATAGTATCTGAGGTCCCATGCCAAATCTTTTCAGCCTCCTGAGGGGGAATAGGCATTGTCATGCCCTCTTCACAACTGTATTGGTGTGTTTGGACCATGATAGGTCCTTAGTGATGTGGACACTAAGGAACTTGAAGCTCTCGATCCACTTCCCTACAGCCTCATCGATGTTAATGGGGGTCTGCTCGGCCCTCCTTTTCTTGTAGTCCACGATCAGCTCCTTTGTCTTGCTTACGTTGAGGGAGAGGTTGTTGTCCTGGAACTACACTGCCAGGTCTCTGACCTCCTCCCTATAGGCTGTCTCATCGTCGTCTGTGATCAGGCCTACCACCGTCGTGTGGTCGGCAAACTTAATGGTGTTGGAGTCGTGCGTGGCCACGCAGTCGTGGGTGAACAGGGAGTACAAGAGACTAAGCACGCACTCCAGAGGGGCCCCCGTGTTTAGGGTCAGGGTGGCAGATGTGTTGTTGCCTACCCTCACCACCTGGGGGCGACGTGTCAGGAACTCCAGGATCCAGTTGCAGAGGGAGTTGTTCAGTCCCAGGGTCCTTAGCTTAGTGATGAGCTTGGAGGGCACTATGGTGTTGAACGCTGAGCTGTAGTCTCACATAGGTGTTCCTTTTGTCCAGGTGGGAAAGGGCAGTGTGGAGTGCAATAGAGATTGCGCCATCTGTGGATCTGTTGGGGCGGATATGTGAATTGAAGTGGGTCCAGGGTTTCTGGGATGATGGTGTTGATGTGAGCCATGACCAGCCTTTCAAAGCATTTTATGGCTACAGATGTGAGTGCTACGGGCAGGAGTCACCTAGGCAGGTTAGGAAAAGGGTTAGGTTTAGCTACAATGAGGGGGTTTGTTTAATCTCGCCCGGGTGCCTGAGTAGGTGTTTTGTGCCAGGTGAAAGTTGATTGCATTAGTTTTGGAACCAGGCTGCCTCCTGGGCGTGAGCCATGTGACCTGTTCAAAGCCCTGTTCAAAGTTTTTTCACATGCAAAAATGATTGCTTTTGAGATTTGATCTACCTTCCCAATGAAAATGAGAGAGAAAATTCAAACATTTATTTTATTGAAAAAAATGGATGATGCCTTGTTGACAATGACAGAGTGGCACAGATTACTATTCTATTTGAGAAGGGCGGCTGCACTCCCTCTCCGCTTTCGCCCGATGACGTAACGGGCCTTTGCCTTGTTCCCCGCGGCTCAGCATAATCGAATCCGCCCAGTGGCAGAACAACGAAGTAGTCAGGAGCCAATAGAAAGAGAAGCTAGAGAGGGATTTGGTTTCCCTGGGCGGTTCTTCCCTGGAGTTTCACTGCCGGGCCGCAGTCAGACCCTTCTCATTTTGCCTGCTGACGTCACGGCCATAGACCGGTGCACAATATAATGACTGTATATGAGGGAGACACCACGTGACTGCGACCAAAATGACATGTCTTTGGACCAAATTTCTCACGCTGTCACCCACTGGGCTGTAGAAAGAATGACGATAAATCATTGAAGGTATTCTGTTAATCTGGTTTGGGCGCCTGAGTAGGCAAAAATTAGCACCGGGTGAAAAGTGATTGTACTTTTTCTGACCAATGGCAAAGTTGGCTCAAAACAAAAGTGAGGTAGGTTAAGCACATGGAGTAATGCGTAGGATTCTGTGTTTTCACATGCAAAAGGGATTCCTTTTGATAAAAACGCTTTATCTGCATTCCCATGTTTCTGAACGATGGATCATGCTGCCTTGACAATATAACCGAGCGCTGCAGATTGTTGTCTGATTAGAGCAGGGTGCGCCTCCATCGCGGCCTCGCCCGGTCACGTGACGGGCCATAACCCTCATTGTAATAAAATGGGATTCGGGGTAAACTTTTATTTTACAGCCCTCTAAGAGAAACTGAATGTGGTTTACTAGTCTGTATGGGAAACAAACTTTAAAATGACCATATGATAGGCATAAGCCCAACTGTAAACAAAACAAAAAAGTAATTTGTAACATGACATTTTTTTTGCTAGAATCTCTTTTACCCCAAATATAAGCTTGTTTTACTCCAATGTTTGTAAACAATGTAAATGTTAACACACTGCATAGCCTCAAAACATGTTGATATCATGGATGGTCAGTCCTTGCATCCATCGCTCTATCTATGAATTTGAGAGTGGTTACATTTCTCCAGGCCCATCCCTCAGCTTCTTATCAAAACAGAGGTGGGTTGGCCGCTTTGTTATTGTTTTAACCAAGGATTCAAGCTTTAATGGTTTCAGTTTCCAAATGTTAACAGCAATACCGTTTTACAAAATAAAATATTCACGCAATGTAGAAAAATGACTGATTCAAATTGTGAACAACCAACATCGGCCAAGGCTACGCTAGTGAAATAAGACATCTTCATTAATAAGACTTGATTAAAAGGTAAGAAAATAAACATATGCTTGATTATACAAAAAAAAAATAAAAAAAAAATATATATATATATATATATATATATACGCAAATCAGTCAAGATAAACCTGATAATAACACATCCGTACAAGGAAGTTTTAGGGAATCGGGTCGTTCAGCACAAACCCTTCCTCAACGTAGCAAACGTTAAATCGAACTAAACGTATCATGGGGTAATACTTTCCGCCAAAATGACGCCGCATTTGTTTACGAGGATTCTAACGTTACTTCGTCTTTCAAAGGTTGACCAATATGATCTAATGTCAAAGGCAGTGGCCACTATGTGATATTATTTATTAGATCTGATTAACAACCAAATCACTTAACCAGAAGAGTTTACGAAAGTCTGATTTTTCTAATTGAAGCACGCATGGCCATTGTAGGCTGGCTACAAGCGGGTCTACCTCCACACCACCAGAGCAGAATTTGTCATCTTTGCCGTCATCTCTCGCGGACACACGGTATCTACATAAACATAGCTAGTACCGTAGAGCAGCTGACCTGACCTAATAAGGCAAATGGATCCACGTTTTTCAAAGATGGAAAAGAGTAATGTAGTGCTTATCAAGGCAGAGAGGTATTGTCATCAATGAAAACAAGAGAAGCGCCTCGTGTTGCCCTGGTGGCTCTCTCCTTGCTGCTTATTGCATCTGTGTGGTCAGTGTAGAGGGGCACTGCAACCAGAACCTGTCACAAAAGAACATCCCTCCTGAGGACACCAAGGAAGCAACAAAGCAGAGTGACATTGTATTTAAGAGACATGACAGGGATAGAGACGAACACTGATGGGGCAAAACAACTAAATAAAATAAAAATGGGTTACTGTGCCTTACGCCCCACACACATTAACCTTACCACTGCAGACATTAACCTTACCACAGCAGACATTAACCTTACCACAGCAGACATTAAAGACCTTGTGACAAGGTTAGAGGCAACAAAAACTGGCCTTCAGCTGGCAGAGACCCTGACTGACAATGCATTCCAGCCTGTGAATGTCCTGGATGAGCCTGGTCCCTCCCATTACAAGGATATGATACTCCACTCCAAGATGTCCTGACCACTGATTGAGCAAGTTGAGATGACTAAAGTTGAGATGACTAAACTGCTTTGAGTAACACTAGATTGTAAACTGTCAAGGTCAAAACATATTGATGACAGTTTACAATCTAGTGTTACTCAAAGCAGTTTAGTCATCTCAACTTGCTCAATTTCCACATTATTTATTACAAGATTTAGTTGAGATTTAGGGTTTAGTGAGTGTTTTGTTCCAAATACAATGCTTTTAGTTTTAGAAATATTTAGGGCTAACTTATTCCTTGCCACCCATTCTGAAACTAACTGCAGCTCTTTGTTAAGTGTTATAGTCATTTCAGTTGCTGTGGTAGCTGACGTGTATAGTGTTGAGTCATCCGCATACATAGAAACTCAATATGTTTTGATGGGGATAAATCTGTCCATAATAAAGCGATGCTCTGCCTTCTTAACAACACTATCAACAAGGCAGGTCCTACAGGCCCTAGTTTTGTCACACCTTAACTACTGTTCAGTCGTGTGGTCAGGTGCCACAAAAAAGGACTTAGGAAAATTGCAATTGGCTCAGAACAGGGCAGCATGGCTGGCCCTTGGATGTACACAGAGAGCTAATATTAATAATATGCATGTCAATCTCTCCTGGCTCAAAGTGGAGGAGAGATTGACTTCATCACTACTTTTATTTATGAGAGGTATTGACATGTTGAATACACCGAGCTGTCTGTCTAAACTACTGGCACACAGCTCGGACACCCATGCATACTCCACAAGACATGCCACAAGAGGTCTCTTCACAGTCCCCAAGTCCAGAACAGACTATGGGAGGCACACAGTACTACATAGAGCCATGACTACATGGAACTGTATTCCACATCAAGTAACTGACGCAAGCAGTAAAATTAGATTTAAAAAAACAGATTAAAAAAACACCTTATGGAACAGCGGGGACTGTGAAGCAACACAAACATTGGCACAGACACACACACACACACACACACACACACACACACAATAACATACGCACTATACATACACATGGATTTAGTACTGTAGATATGTGGTAGTGCCTGAGGGCACAGTGTGTTGTGAAATCTGTGAATGTATTGTAATGTTTTAAAATTGTTTAAACTGCCTTAATTTTGCTGGACCCCAGGAAGAGTAGTGGGGATTCATAATAAATACAAATATGTGACAATGCACATAAAATCAACAGTGTAATGTTTGGATTCAGTCTTGTGTCAGGTGAACTGTTGTCTTCCACCTTTGGTCTAATAGTTTTCCCATAATCTCTAAACTTCCCTTTCAATTGCTTCTGTGCTTCTCATATTTCTTCTGTTTGAAACATTTCAATTTAGGCCTATCCATATATGCCAATTCCCGTGATAGTGGAAAGGGTTAATGGTTCCAAGACATTTGAAGTGACATGTGCATTAATAGCATATAATCAAAGAGGAAAATGTGAATGACCACTACTATGCTTTAAATGTCCATAAACACTAAGATAGTTAGAACATTTAACATACAAAAGAAAATACTTGCTTGCCCAGAAATCTTGTTCCCAAAAAATGTGAGCTGTACCTAAATGATATACACTTAAATTGTCTTCCATGTTGATGGTGATTTTATGTTCAAATACACACTTATAACAGATACCTTTTTCTATTTGAAATTTAAGGAAATGTATGCTCAATTACATACTAATTATTGGACAGACAGTGCGAGAGAGACAGGAAAGCCAGGAGGAGTGTCTGTGCCAGAAAGACAGCGGCCCGACTTGAACACGACAGCACAAACACACACCACGCCAGGCCATTCAAACCAGGGGTGGGGAAAAAGTTGGTCAGATGACAACATATGTGCCAGATCTCATTCAGTTCTGAGCACATGCTGATGGGAACTTGCTGCTGGAGAAGTTTTTTACCCGTTCAATGGCACGTTCAACATGAATCCGTAGCTGAGCAATGCGACGGGTGTCACACACCTCTGGAGCAGTGAACTGAGACTTCCCCCTCACAAATGGTGCTACAGAGACACGGACTCCTTTGGAAACAAGTAAGTCCTGAATGTCAAAACTCCGATCCGCCAGTACCCCATCCCCTGCTTCCAGCATGTCCAGTAATCCACTCCCCCCAAAGACCTGTCTGTCAGAGGTTGCCCCCCTATACAGATCAAACTTGTACATAACGGAGCCATGAGGTGCAATGCACACTAAGGCCTTGGTCATGTTATGGTTCTTGTAGTTGAACCAGGTGCAGGACTGTGTGGCAAGCCTGGATGGCTTTCAATGAAAACCTCTGTGCAGTCTACTATGACTCGACAGTTCAGGTATGCTGTCTTGACTGCGACAGGCATACGCTTCTGTACAAACTGCCGACTGGGCAGTTGCTTGAAACGATGATACATGATATTGCACCGAAACGCCAAAGCAGTCAGCAACGGTCCCTCCTTAAAAGTCCCACTCGGAGACGAAGAGGACCAGGAACAGTTCATTCATGGGACCAAGCTTTCTGTGTCTCCCCAACTCTTGGCCATCTTTTGCCAGCTTCCCTTTGAAAACAGAGCCCCAGTAGTGCAGCTGGCCACTTCGCTTTGGTCGGAGGAAGTCGTATAAGTTCAGAAAGGTCATGTAGTCCGGCAGTCCGGTGTAAAACCATATATCACCAGCACTTCCCTGGAATCTCTCTATGGAGGTTTTCCTGTGCAGCTGCCTCTGGAGCTCTTTGATTTTGGCTTCAGCCTTCTCCAGCTCGGCAGTATCTATACAGTTGCCCTCCTCATTCTTCTCACCAACTTCCCTCATGGACGCAACCATCTCTGCTATCTGACAAATAACCAGAATGTGCAATAAGTCACCCGTATGTACTTTATTGTTTATATATTAGGGTATGTATTACTGATAGAGCTGGAGGCAGATACCTAAACGTCATTGGCTTCACCTGGAATGCTTTTCCAACAGTCTTGAAGGAGTTCCCACATATGCTGAGCACTTGTTGGCTGCTTTTCCTTTACTCTGCGGTCCAACTCATTCCAAACCATCTCAATTGGGTTGAGGTTGGGTGATTGTGGAGGCCATGTTACTCCATCACTCTCCTTCTTGGTCAAATAGCCCTCACACAGCCTGGAGGTGTGTTGGGTCATTGTCCTGTGGGAAAACAAATGATAGTCCCACTAAGCGCAAACCAGATGGGATGGCATATCGCTGCAGAATGCTGTGGTAGCCATGCTGTTTAAGCGTGCCTTGAATTCAAAATAAATCACTGATAGTGTCACCAGCAAAGCACCCCCACACCATCACACCTCCTCCATGCTTCACGGTGGGAACCACACATGCGGACATAATCCGTTCACCTACTCTGCGTCTCACAAAGACACTGCGGTTGGAACCAAAAATCGTCATTCCAAAGGACAGATTTCCAACCGTCTAATGTCCATTGCTCGTATTTCTTGGTCCAAGCAAGTCTCTTCTTTTTATTGGTGTACTTTAGTAGTGGTTTCTTTGCAGCAATTTGACCATGAAGGCCTAATTTATTTAGGCTGCAATTTCTGAGGCTGGTAACTAATTAATTTATCCTCAGCACCAGAGGTAACTCTGGGTCTTCCTTTTCTGTGGCGGTCCTCATGAGAGCCAGTTTCATCATAGTACTTGATGGTTTTTGCGACTGCACTTGAAGAAACTTTCAAAGTTCTTGAAATTTTACGGATTGACTGACCTTCATGTCTTAAAGTAATGATGGACTGTTATTTCTCTTTGCTTATTTGAGCTATTCTTGACATAATATGGACATGGTCTTTTACCAATAGGGCTATTTTCTGTTTACCACCCCTACCTTGTCACAACACAACTGATTGGCTCAAATGCATAAAGGAAAGAAATTCCACAAATTAACTTTTAACAAGGCACACCTGTTAATTGAAATGCATTCCAGGTGACTACCTCATGAAGCTGGTTGAGAGAATGCCAAGAGTGTGCAAAGCTGTCAAGGCAAAGGGTGGCTTCTTCGAAGAATCTCAAATATAAAATATATTTTGATTTGTTTAAAACTTTTTTGGTTACTACATGATTCCATATGTGTTATTTCTTAGTTTTGATGTCTTCACTATTATTCTACAATGTAGAAAATAGTCAAAATATAGAAAAACCCTGGAATGAGTACGTGTGTCCAAACTTTTGACTTGTACTGTATGTATGTGTATATATGTGTTTTATTCAGATTTTTCAGGGGGTGCTGCTGCACCCTCAGCACCCCTTCTTCCCGCAGATTGATGCTGGTGAGCATTGCACATGCGGTGTGTCCTCTTGGGAGATAGGCAGTAGTGTTTTTTTAGGGGGGGGTGCACAAAAACACAGGATTCATAATATATTGTTATCTTTTTACAGTTTTTAGAATAGATTTCACTTAATTAGTTACCAGTTAAACGTTTTCTGTTGTCGCTGTGGTTGGTGTTCTGTTGTTTTTGTACTGTAATTGTTGTATTGCCAGCAGATGGCGGTAATAACAGTATATAATCTATGACCACCTGCCGGCCTTACTAGAAAGAGCCAGAGTACCAAAGCCTCACAAGAGCAAAACGCTAGATAGGGATATTGGGTCATTCATTATGCAAGTATAGTATGGGTACCATGATGCAAATGCATGTACATCATAGACAGCATGTCACATTTCCACTATAGTTGACTACTAGAGCACTGGGCTAGAACAGTTAACCTCTTCAACATTTACTTCTCTCCTGTTTAGGTGAGTAACTTCCCATGGATCCTCGTCCCTGTGAACACACTGAGCGGGGGTGTGCCAAGAACAGCACAGTCTAACAGACACAGATCAAAACCTCAGATTAGATTAGAGCAGGCCGGTGTACAAAGAAACCAGTGTGAGGCAGCGGAAGTGGTTTTGCATGCGTTTCAGACAGGAAGTTAATGTCAGGGAGAAGTGGCTCCTACACCCCAAACACTGACTTTGATGTGGAGATGGGTCATACGTATGACTGACAGCAGGATGAGTGAGACAACCCCTCCCAACCCAGAGAGAGACAATCTCTATTACATACACTCCAGGTAGAGGCAGTGGCATGTATTCATGGATGCCAAGGGAAGCCAAGGACTTGGGCATATTATCTGACTACTTATGTCATCCAGTTAATCAGCCTTTCTCTTTTGAAACATTGCGTCACAGTGTGTGGTGTTGAGTGTAACCAAACATGACCCATGATAAGGGTCCACATCCAATCTACTACATTGCTCCTCCATGCTCTCTGTAGGAACTCTGTTGTGCTCAAGCGCTGAAGTAGTTAGTGGAGTAACCATAGAGATATAGGGCCAGTTTCCCAGATGAAGTCTAGTCCTGGACTAAAAAGCATTCTCAATGGAGAATATACATTGAAAAGAGTTTTGAATTTAATGACTAGGCTTAATCTGTGTCTGGGGTACGAGCCCATAATGTTCTCAATTCTATGCATAAAACTTGCTCATAAGAAAATGTGGATTGTTGTAATGTGAAACATACAGTATGCACGACAGCAAGAAGTAACCAACGTCACAACAGTAGCTTCTTCAGAGTGATCGTTTTATTATTCTGTCGTTGTCTATCTACGTTCAAAGGAAATCAAATGCTGTGACAGACATCAGGGGACATCATCCTCCAGTTTGAAAACGGAAATGTAAAAAAAAAATGTTTTTTAATACGTGCACATCATGAAATGACAAAAGCAACCATGTCAGATAGACAGACATACAAAAACTTTCCAGCATAATGTAAACAATCACATCGTCTTAGGTGTCAACCACTGTATGATACCACTCTGGAATAACGTGAGTCAGACGGCTGCAATTGAGCGAACGAGGAAATATACCACAGAATGATACTGGTAGCAGACTGTCGTCACCGAAGTGACACAATAGTGAGTGCTGAGTGCGGCGTTGTGTCGTATTTAACTAGGCTTAATGAGTGGTACACTTGCCGGCAACCTTCGCACTGTAATGAATGACCGAGGAGAGTGTAAATAATGACCACGGGAGAGTGCAAGGCTGTCCAGGAACCTAGAGACAGCGTAATTAGACATCAATGTTTTGGACTGGGTCCTATTTATCAGCCCCCTTGAGAGCAGCGAAATCCACCGTCTGGTAGCGTCAACTAGCCTGGTAGCACAGACTGAATGCTGAACGCAGCGTTCAATCTGGTTCAACTAGGCCAAGTGTCAACCAATAGGGTACCAGTCTCAACTCTAAAACCTGCAGAAACATTGACCCTTGCAATCGCATAAGGTCTAGGGCCAGGAATTTTCCCTGAACACGTGACATGACTTGGAAATACTCCAGATCAGATGGTCAGGAAAACTTCAGGGTCATACATGTCATATGATTGGCTGAGAATACAGACACACTTGAATATGTAAATAGTTGTCTCGTACAGAAAATACACACACGCGTCACACTTTAGTGTTTTTTAAAGTTTTTTTTTTTAACATAGTGTGACATACTGAACTTTGATTGGGGGGTGGGGGGGGGGGGGGGGGGGGCTTTGCAACAACAGCAAGGTGACACACAGCCAGGCTACAGTTCATAGAGAAACCACGTAAGCAAGGCTTCTCGTGCCCTTGCATTTTCAAACACCTGCAAGTCAATCGGAGTATCAGTTCATTGGAATGGCTCATTGCAGTTCATTGCAGGCTAGAAATAACATTGAAAAAAAACTTGCATGGTCCACTCCCTGCATATTCCCTTCAGACCTGCCTCTGTGTATTTCAGCCATTTCACGTCAAGAAACCATAAAGCATATTCGAGTAGTTTTTCAAATCAAAGAGTGTAGATAGGGAATAACAAGCAGAGTGGAGGAGAGATCATATGGAATTCCTTGCATTTGAGGTCCTCTTCAAGATTCTCAAAAAGGTCCAAAGTAGAGAGTTGTGGACACAGTTCAATAGTGGTCAATGACCCACCCGTTGCGCTTGTCGTCCTGATCTAGAGTCAGTTTGGCAGCATCATTGGTCCTTTAATCTCTTTATCAAGATGGAGGATTCCATTCTGCCTCCGTCACAAGCAGACACTGACTGAAGGATGAATACTGAACATGTTGCCCAGATCAAGCACTTTATGTCCCCTCTTTCAGGAAATGCTAAACTACCGTTTCTGTGACTTCTTCTCGCCCGCTGTCAAAAACGTCCCCCTTTAGACACAACCAAACCAGCAGATGTGTTCGCATCTAATCTCATAGAATTCCAAATGCCCTTTTGATACGTCCCATAATCAGACAAAACAAGACTTTGTCATACGCATGTCATTCTGTTGAAAACATAGATCCACACTGCACATTTACATCAAACCATTTAGTCATTTCTCAAGGGTAACACTACCCTCTGGCACAAAACATTGTTTCTCTTTCATCGTATTATCATACTTGGAAGTGAGACAGAAGAGACTGCGAAGCTGAGATGGGTTTTTGAGATTCAGACTGGGGTTTCCATAAGGTAGCCCCTAACCAATGGCTGGCATGTGTGGAGAATGGAGACATTGTATTGGTCACCATATCTCTGCGATCTGCTGCTTAAAAAGCGCTCATTGGTCAACCTGGAGAGACAAAAATCACCAGAGATGGAAAAGGCACTACCCAACTTCCACAAACGCAGGGTGAAATCAGTGAGTGTAGCGATCTCATCTGTTCACTATCCAATACCTTCTTTCATAGAACTAATGATAAGGATACTGCCGTTTCAACCCAGTCAACCACTAGCTATCTCCATAAAGAACCCGTACAACCTAATTTAGCTACATTTAGGTCATATTGAATCAGCCCCATCATCAGTTAAGTCTATTGATTGCGGATGGACATAAAACTCTATACCATGGTCTCTGATTTTATTGAGAAAGATGGCTACATTTAAGAATGCAGAAAGCGCCTACATGTCTAAACGGGTAAAAAAAGGACAATTTGTTCCAGCTGATAGCCGCGCTTCCGCTTTCATACCAGAACAAAGTAGAAATCCTTTTCCAAATTAGATTTCCGCCTTAAATATTATTCCTGTATTGAATAACTCCCGATCACATGAAAACCATTTAGCTTCTTGTCTCAGACTCTGTGCATGATCTGGGTCATATTAATTAGTGCACACAGTTTCAAAACGTAACAAAACATTTTGCTACGAAAAACAAAAATTTGTGTTTCTTATTCAGTTCAGGTAGTTCCTCCCTGTTTGGATCTGTTTCCTTCCATTTGGTACCAAATGAATATGATCCTAGAAAACAATATGTAGGCCTACAAATAGGGAAGAAATCAAGTAAATGAATGGAGAAAAAACCCACTAAAACAGGCTCAAACTACAAATATTTATAGATATACATACACATCGATAACAATAGAATTTCTCTCCAGTCCATGGTCCATCTGAGAGCCCAAAGCTGGGTTGATATGAATAACACACTAGACTAGAGTCTTTGGTCTCTGACATCTTCCTCATTGTCTTTGTCTAATAGGATGGTGATGTCATGCGTAAAGAAAGAAAACAAAGAAGGTATAGGAATGGAGGCCGATGCCGGAGTCGAGCTATAGCCGGATCCCTTGTGTTTTTTATTTATTTTTTTACTTCAACTTAGGTTCCTTTGTAATGCTTCTCTGTTCCGTGTGTCTCCCTCATTGCATCAAAGAATCCACAGTGAACTGTAGAGTCTGAGTAATGAAATCTGCCTCTCGCTCTGTGTCTTTGCAGGGTTTTTGCTCCTCTTCCCATTCTTCATTTAGGTCTGTGTTTCTGAAGTGTCCCTCAAAGTCCTGAGGGGGTGTAAATGTGCCAATGTGGGACGGGGGGGGGGGGGGGGGCATGTCATTATTCATTTAGCCAATCAAATGTTTTGGTTGACATGATCACATGTTTTGGTTGACTGGCGTGACGTAGTTGCGCGGGAACATGCCCGTCTGGCCGTGGCAAGCGCCTTTCCACCAGTTGGGGTCGGAGTTGTCCAGGACCTGGATGAAGTCGCCGCGTCGGAAGCCCAGCTCGCCGTCCTCCTGAGGGTCGAAGTCAAACAGCGCCTGCACGTACGTTGAATGCTGGCGAGACGAGAGGAGAAACACATGGGTTAGAATACGTGATGAGGGTAGTCGGGCAGGTTAGCCAAGACATAGTCCTGGATCGTGTTCATTAGGACACGCAACGGATAATGTTTTAAAATGCTTTGCAAAGGAATAGAACATTTGTGTTTCGTACTGGTCTGTGTTGTGTAGTAGACCCTCTGTTAAAGTGAGTTTTCTTCTGTTTGGTGCCTAATGAACATGACCCTGTATTCCAACTACCAATTGTATTGCACTTCTACTTGTATATTTGTCTCATAACCAACATGGAGACCATAGTGAATTAAGCTATTTGTCTGCAAAATTGCTTAGTGAACTGTAGTTCACTGGTAATCGGCTAAGCTGTGTTTTTGCATGATTGCTTAGATGAGATTACGTGATGCAATCTCATTAAACGATTGTCAGAGATGAGGATTTCCCTGGTATTCCGTATGATGTGTGTATACATACATTACCTTCAGAAAATATTCACATCCCTTGACCTTTTCCACATTTTGTTGTGTCACAGCCTGAATTTAAAATAGATGAAATTTAGATATTTTTTGGTCCACACAATACCCCATAATGTTAGTGGAATTGTGTTTTTGGACATTTTTACAAACCCATTTAAAACTGAAAAGCTGAAATGTCTTGAGTCAATAAGTATTCAACCCCTTTTTTATGGCAAGCCTAAATAAGTTCAGGAGTAAACATTTGCTTAACAAGTCACATAATAAGTTGCATGTATTCAATCTGGGTGCAATAATAGTGTTTTGTTTTATGACTACCTCATCTCTGTACCCCACACACAATTATCTGTAAGGTCCCTCAGTCAAGTAGTGAATTTCAAACAGATTCAACCATAAAGACCAGGGAGGTTTTCCTATGCCTCGCAAAGGGTATCTATTGGAAGATTGGCCAAGTTAGAGATTTTACTTTAATCTACTTGAAAATCTATGACAAAACCTGAAAATGGTTGTCTAGCAATGACCAACCACCACCAAGCGCTTGAAGAATTTTGAAAATAATAATAGGCAAATGTTGCACAATCGAGGTGTGGAAAGCTCTTTAGAGACTTACCCAGAAAGACTCACAGCTGTAATCGCTGCCAAAGTGCTTCTACAAAGTATTGACTTTTGAACACAAGTATTTTGAACACATTTGCAAACGTTTCTAAAAACATGTTTTCGCTTTGTCATGATGGGGTATTGTGTGAATGATGGGTGAGGAAAAAAATAAATGTAATACACTTTTTAATTCAGGCGCTAACAACAAAATGTGGAATAAGTCAAGGGGTGTGAATACTTTCTGAAGGCACTGTATCTGTGTGTACATGTATTTGTGTGTGTGTATTGGGGGAGGGGGGGGGGGAGAAGGACGAGGATGAGAAGAAGTAGAAGAAGCGGGAGATAAGGACAGAATAAACATAACATTTGTGATTACTGATAAGGTAAAAGGAGGAGTGATTTAGGAGAAAAGCGGCTTTTCGAAAGTAATAAAAAAGGGAAAACTGATATGATCGATGAGGGTCCCCTGTGTGTGTGTGTGTCCCTGTGTGTGTGTGTGTCCCTCCTCACCTGTGGGACCTGCTCGATGTCCCTGAGGAAGATGGGCTGGTTGCGGGACACAGAGGTGGAACGGTGGTAGTCCACCAGGGAGTTGAGAGAGTTGAACTTGACAACCCACAGGAAGTACTTCCCAGCCCCGTCACGCAGGACCTTGAAGTGCTGCACGTCATTACCAAACCTGGGGAGAGGTAGCATAGATCTAGAAGTGACTGGTTAAGTTTAAACAAGGTGACCATCCTACTACCGTTTCAGATCTGTGATGACCAAACCTGTGGCGGAGGAGGAAGAGGAGGAGAAGAAGGGGGATATAAGTATAGAATAAACAGAAAGTGAGTGATGACATTTACCGTGGTAACCATCTGAGAACAGCAGTCAAAACACTGTTAAGTCTACATCACATGGGCAATCGTTTCATAACCATCTGTGTCAGCGCTGTCATGAATGATTTAAGCCCAGATGGCCCAGTTTCCTTCTCTCCGCGTGATATCATGAGTTTGGGATTTTGACACAGAAGAAGATATACTTCATTAGATTGCATTAGACAGGGACAGTTGTTTGGTACACAGCTGTGATACTAGGACAGTGCAACTGTAGCAGTAGCGACAATAATAATATTCTATTCTGTCACCTACTGTAAGTGCTGAACTGGAGTCTGTGTCCACAATGGCACCCTATTCTCTACACAGTGTACTACTTTTGGCCTGGACAAAGGGAATAAGGTTCCATTTCTCTCACACATACACACTCACTTATTTACTGCAGACACAGCCTGGGACTAGGGAAAGTGCCAGCTTGCAAAGCTTTGATAAGAGGCAGCAGCGCCCACACCGGAGCCATCTGACAGAGACCAAAGTGCTTTAGTAGCAGATAACTGTTGATTAGCCCCAGGTGAGTCAGAGATGACACAGCCAATTAACTTGATATGGATCTGTAGATCTGCACAGCGACTTTACATAAAGACTAGAGTGAGAACAGGGTGGCCAGTCACTGACTTAGAACAGTCAGTACTTCCCAGGTCAAGCTGGCTAGACGCCACCCTCGCAAACCAAGATGGGAGCTGTGCTTGAGAAAGGAAGCACTTAGCACAGAGTTAGAAAAAAAAACAATTAAATGAAGGACTGATATTGGAGAAAAGTTAATTTTTGAAAGTAATAAAAAAGTGAAAACGGATATGATCGGTCGATGAGTTATACGATTGAACTGAAATGAAATAAAGGTTAAATAAAACTGAGTGTGTGCGTGCGTGCGACATACTTGACAGAGAGGGAGAAGTCTCCCGGTGCGCTCTCCGACTCTCGGATGAGGAAGGCCCCATCGTGCCTCTGTTTGTTCAGCATCTCCTCTGCCTTCGCCCGGGGGATCTTACCATAGAACCACCTGGGACACAACAAATCAGAACAAAACACTTTAATAACTCATTAAAAATTATATAAAAACAAGTTGTAAGTAACGGTGACAAGTGCTGTTTTACTGCAAATTAATTAGAAAAAAATTGTGCTGGCAAAACTGGTTGAAATGACATTGTTTCAACCAGCCCTACGAAGCTGGGTGGTTTTTCCTTCTTAATTTGTAGGAAAACCAGCACTTATCAGAATTTGATTGTGGCGTGGTTGCGGCAGGTAATTAGCGTTGACCTTTTGAGTAATCTCAAGGCGTAGGGTCATAGGCGTGACTCAATGTCATGGGAACATGGCCTTAAGCAGAGCGTGACCTCAAACCTGACCCCTGTTATTGACAGTTGTAGTGGTTGTTGTGTCTGTGGGGGAGGAGTGAGTGAAGTGCATAGTGACCAATAACACTACTAAACAATGATGTCAAAATCAGAATATCACATCTATTTTGCATGCCAAATAGAATGAAATCAATGCAGTAAGTGAGCACCGGTGAGCCATTTAATTTGTCTTTTTGCATTTGTCCTAGTAGGTTGTAATTACAGGGAGGTTCCTGGTCTGATAAAATAAAAAAAATAAAAAACTGGTGGAGCCTTGGGCCGAGACAATGACAACTCTGTGTGCTGCCATGCCAACCGCACCTGCTACCTACTCCTCTGGCTGTCTGGCTCGGACTGTCTGAACAAAACACTTCCATAAGGGAGTCTGACTGTCTGGCCCTGACTGTCTGGCCCTGACTGTCTGGCCCTGACTGTCTGGCCCTGACTGTCTGGCCCTGACTGTCTGGCCCTGACTGTCTGGCCCTGACTGTCTGGCCCTGACTGATGCCCAATACCAGCGGTCAGTCACCAACCCCCATGGATACTCCATACAGAGTGTGTGTGTCACTGTGTGTGTGTGTGTGTGTGTGTGTGTCACTGTGTGTGTGTGTGTGTGTGTGTGTGTCACTGTGTGTCACTGTGTGTGTGTGTGTCACTGTGGTGTGTGTGTGTGTGTGTGTGTTTCCGCATGGGTGTAGTGTGTGATGGTGTGTGGGACCTCCCTTTCCTTCTGTGACTCGTCAGGTGTGGAATTTTACTGTCTAGATAAAGGTGTTATGTCACAATGTGCCAACAAAGGTGTTGCAACACATAATGTTTGCCTCTATCTCCAGTGAAAGCATACACACCCTGAGCTTTATCTATATAGCTTAATTTAGCCATATAGCTTAGCCTTACCATATACTGTAGCTTATCTTAGCGATAGCATACCCTTGGCTTAGCCAATAGCCACAGCCTCTGCAGTAGATCATGTCAGTGCAGGTGAGTGCTAGCGCTAAGCCGCTTAGCTTGTTCGTTTGTGAGCTCAGACAACATGACAAAGCCAGAGGACCTGATCAACTCCAGCTGTTCCTCATGAGGGAATGATAATATAGCCAGGTTTCACATACAGTATCATCATCAGGGCAGAGTCCTCAAACAGTGTCACAAGCCGGTAGTCACATACCCACCGGCTAGTTTTGCCGGCTGGGTAAAGATGACAGATACGAGTAGAACAAGTTCAGTCCATTACATGTGTACACACACACATTGACCTGTTAGGTAGCACTAGCATCTCTGGGCCATTGGTTTCAACCCACAAGCCTTCAGTATTTAGCAATGCTATTCTTTGTGCCTGGTGTTCACACGCAAACAGGCTTAGGGATGACAGAACTCTAACCCCCTCATCCACAGTGCTCTGATCTCCATGAGGTAACACCCTGAGGTAACAGTAACACTGTGTGTAGAGAGATAATGTGGATATCCTCCTATTATCCCGGTCCTTCCTGCTTTGTGGTAGGGGAGTGCTGCTCTTTGATGTGGTCACACTGACATCCACGGCTAGCAGGCTTCCATAAGGGAGTCTAAGCCCTTTACACACTATTGAGCCGAACCAAACCATACTGTTGTGACTTGGCCATCTTCTCCTGACATGATCCTTTCCAGCATGGTAACAGCAACCGTGGTGGATGTAACCAGGTCAAGGCCAGACCCAGAGTGAAGTGAGTACTGTTTTTTTTTCTTCATATCCAGCCCCACCATCTGCCTGCCTGCTATCATGGACCCTCCTCCACCAGCTGCTCCTCTATAGAGCAGGTGATTCCCTCCCTCCTGTATTTAGGCCCAGCTGACCAATCAGTCATAGGATCCTTAAAGCTAATGGACAGTCTCTTCCTGACTGCTATAATAGGGCCCTCTGTCTCTGATTGGTTGCGGTGTGAGAGCCCTCACAGCCCTGAGAACAGGTGGCAGCGGTGGGGAAGGCGTTCTCACACAGCTGACAACTATACAAGACAAAGCCCCTCTTTGCTACTGTGTGTGTCTGTAGAATATAAAGTACAATCCATCTCTATTTAGTGGCTACCTCAGAATAGGATCCATTTAGTGACCTTTAAGTTTATGTAGAAAGGGCAAATGTAGGACAGTTACAATACAATCCATCTCCCATCTGACAGTTACACAAAAGCCCTGTTGCTCGGCTGAAGTCATATTCTTTACAAAATATAGCATGTTAGAAACGGTGCCCCATATTGAAACAATAGGGCCTACAGTGCATTCGGAAAGTATTTTGACCCCTTCACCTTTTCCACATTGTTACTTTACAGCCCTATACTAAAATTTATTAAATTATATTTTTTCCTCAATCTACACACAATACCCCATAATGACAACCCGAAAAGTTTATATTTTTTTGCAAATTTATCAAAAATAAAAAACAGAAATACCTTATTTACATAAGTATAAAGACCCTTTGCTAGGAGACTGGAAATTGAGCTCAAGTGCATCCTGTTTCCATTGATCATCCTTGACATGTTTCTACAACTTGATTGGAGTCCGCCTTTGGTAAATTAAATTGATTGGACATGATTTTGAAAGGCACACACCTGTTTATATAAGGTCCCACAGTTGACAGTGCACGTCAGAGCAAAAACCAAGCCAAGCTCAGAGACAGTATTGTGTCGAGGCACAGATCTGGGGAAGGGTGCCAAAGAAATGTCTGCAGCATTGAAGATCCCCAACAACACAGTGGCCTCCATCATTCTTAAATGGAAGAAGTTTGGAACCACCAAGACTCTTCCTAGAGCTGGCCGCCCAGCTAAACTGAGCAATCGGGGGAGAAGGGCCTTGGTCAGGGAGGTGACCAAGAATCCGATGGTCACGCTGACAGAGCTCTAGAATTCCTCTGTGGAGATGGGAGAACCTTGCAGAAGGACAACCATCTCTGCAGCACTCCACCAATCAACTGTGCAGCGACGCTCCCCATCCAACCTGACCGAGCTTGAGAGGATCTGCAGAGAAGAATGGAAGAAACTCCCCAAATACAGGTGTGCCAAGCTTGTAGCGTCATACCCAAGAAGACTCGAGGCTGTAATTGCTGCCAAATGTGCTTCAACAAAGTACTGAGTAAAAGGTCTGAATACTTATGATAGATATTTTCTCTATATACATTTGCTAAAAATGTCTCTTTTTTTTTTGCTTTTTCATTATGGGGTATTGTGTGTAGATTGAGTGAAAAAAAAACTATTTCATCCATTTTAGAATAAGGCTGTAATGTAACAGAATGTGGAAAAAGTCAAGGGGTCTGTATACTTTCCCAATGCACTGTATGTTAAGTAGAGGGTATGTAGAAAGCTCTATATAGGCTATATTGGGCCAGAGGGCGATTGTGGGGGAAAACCTAATAGGTCTGACGCAGCAGAAACAGACTCTGGAATCAGGACTGACGACGCCACATGATGAGGGATTCTGGGTTGCCAAACCGACAACCCTGCGACCACATGGATCTCAGAGGCCTATAAACCACAAATCAGATCTAGAAAGCAGGGTCGCTTCCAGGCTAGCTTCCAGACCACAGCAGCAACATGAGGAGACCTTTATCCCCCTTATCTTCAGACCAGAGGAGCATTTATCCTAGCCACAGGAGTTCGCTAGACTCTGGTTCCAGTGTCTTCTGAATGGTTCTAACCATGGGAACTAGAGAAGTAAAACTGTCTATGAAGTTACTTTTCTTCTGATATTTAGCACAAATAAATGCCCTTTGGAAAAAAGACACTTGACAAACTAGTACTGGAACCAACATTAGAACCTCACGTTTGATACCCCCATTTTGAGCTCCAGGTTAAACATGAAGTCATTTGGGGGAGGTGAACGCTGCCATTTTGGCTCTCCAGTTTCATGTGGACTTGTGGCAGGCTCAGATAGGGCAACTGGTATCGAAGGCTGGCTCATACTTACGGGTGTCCCTTCATTTCTATGTAGTTCTTGGGGATGAAGCCTTCCTTCCCATTCAGCTCTGCCTTGTACCAGTTCTGGTCGCATTCTTCATTCAAAACCTGAAGACACAAAACAGAGGGAAGAGAGCTGGGTCAAAGAGTCACAAATGGTTATAAGCATGGCCGTGACAAACATTAAGACCACACTATAAAAACCCACTGACATAGTGGGTACATGAAAGCCACATTTAAGGAAATATCCTCTACATTCATGTATTGCCATGTACATACACTGAGTGAACAAAACATTAGGAACTGCTCTTTCCATGACAGCTTTCAGCTGGATTCACCTGGTCAGTCTATGACCCCTGATTGATGTCACTTGTTAAATCCATTTCAAATCAGTGTAAATGAAGGGGAGGAGACAGGTTAAAGAAGGATTTTAAGCCTTATGACATGAATTGTGTAAGACAAAAGTGCCCTTGAACAGGGTATGGTAGTAGGTGCCAGGCGCACCGGATTGAGCGTGTCAAGAACCGCAACGCTGCTGGGTTTATCACACTCAACAGTTTCCCGTGTGTATCAAATCAAATGTATTTGTCACATACACATGGTTAGCAGGTGTTAATGCAAGTGTAGCGAAATGCTTGTGCTTCTAGTTCCGACCATGCAGTAATATCTAACAAGTAATCTACCAATTCCACAACAACTACCTTGTACACACAAGTGTAAAGGAATGAATACGAATATGTACATAAAAATATATGAATGAGTGATAGCCGAACGGCATAGGCAAGATGTAATAGATGGTATGGAGTACAGTATATACATATGAGATGAGTATTGTAGGGTATGAAAACATATAAAGCAGCATTGTTTAAGGTGGCTAGTGATACATCAGGAATTCCAAGATGCAGTAGATGGTATAGAGTACAGTATATACATATGAGATGAGTAATATAGGTTATGAAAACAAAGTGGCATTGTTTAAAGTGGCTAGTGATGCATCTAATTACATCAAGATGGCAAGATGCAGTAGATGGTATGGCATACAGTATATACATATAAGATGAATAATGTAGGTTATGTAAACATTATCTAATATAAATAATATAAAAAAGTGGCAAGTAATAAATTGATTACATCCATTTTCCCTTTATTAAAGTGGCTTGAGTTGAGTCAGTATGTTGGAAGCAGCCACTCAATGTTAGTGATGACTGTTTAACAGTCTGATGGCCTTGATATAGAAGCTGTTTTTCAGTCTCTCGGTTCCAGCTTTGATGCACCTGTACTGACCTCGCCTTCTGGATGATAGCGGGGTGAACAGGCAGTGGCTCGGGTGGTTGCTGTCCTTGATGATCTTTTTGGCCTTCCTGTGACATCGGGTGGTGTAGGTGTCCTGGAGGGCAGGTAGTTTGCACCCGGTGATGTGTTGTGCAGACCTCACTACCCTCTGGAGAGCCTTCCGGTTATGGGCGGAGCAGCTGCCGTACCAGGCGGTGATACAGCCCGACAAGATGCTCTCGATTGTGCATCTGTAAAAGTTTGTGAGTGTTTTTGGCGACAAGCCAAATTTCTTCAGCCTCCTGAGGTTGAAGAGGCGCTGCTGCGCCTTCTTCACCACGCTGTCTGTGTGGGTGGACCATTTCAGTTTGTCCGTGATGTGAACGCCGAGGAACTTAAAACTCTCCTTGGAATGGTACAAGGACATCCGGCCAACTTGACACAACTGTGGGATGCATTGGAGTCAACATCACTGTGGAAGGCTTTCGACACCTTGAGAGCTCTCAGAGAGACAACGACCAAACACTCTGGAGTTAGATGGGTTTTTAGGGTTGGATGGAAGAGGATTCCGGTTGATAGAACATGAATTGGATTTTAGGTGTGAGTTGGAGAAGTAGTAGTATGCGTCTTGGTAGAATTGCTCTTTCTGGATGAGTTTGTTTGAGTGAAAAATTGCTTGTGTGTCTAAAGGCAACTTCTACCTAGACAGATTAGTTCAAACACATGGCCTTACACCTCCACTCTTTATTACTCCGTCCCCGTCTGATTCCAAACCAACTCAGCTTCAGCATGGGACTGCATTGTCTCCCACAAGCAAGACCATCATACAGAACACCGATGTGACTGGGGAGTGGGGCCTCCATCGTCTCCCACAGTGTCTCCACACTCTACGGTGGATGACCAGTCATCTTAGTGGAGAGAAATGGCCAGGCTCAGTCTCTTAGCCTTCGCTGGTCTCAGTAAACACCCATTAATCTTAGCTTTTTCTCGCTGCTCTCTCGGCCGCATGGGGCTATGGCGCCACTCTTACCAGGCCACAAGTGAAATGGACTGCCACTGTAAACACAGAGGACAGGAAACAATGTGCACCAAGCAGGGAAAAAAAAGACATGGGTTATATTTTAGGCTTCCTAATGTAAATAATAGTGGGTTAGAAATGTATAGGCATTTGTGATGTCACATATGGGCCAATTTTAACTGTGCTAGTGATTCCTAAAATGCTTTCTGTTGTACCATGATCTTCCCCAACTCTACTACTGAGCAATTTGACGATAACAGAATGAGGCTGAGAGTCAGATGTTTCACTTTAAAATGCACGTCAAACAAAAAACAATGATTGCAAAGTTAAACCATACAACTCCACGCACAAGGACGACTTTAACAATTTCTACTGAAAATATTACAAAAACACATCTACTTGGCCTGTGCAGCTGCACAGTTTGGTAACAGAATTACGGTTTGTGCTGTTTGTGCCATCATTCTGTCAAACTTTGAATCTGCACTGTTCTTTAAGAAAATGGGTTTTTGTAAAATGTTCCGTGGAAATTGTTAAATGTCATTTTTGTGCAAAAAGTTGACTGCTTTTGTTTAACATACATTTTAAAGTGAAAAACTGGGAGTCTCAGCATCATTCTGTTACCATGGAATTGCCCCACTGTTTACCATAGATATTTGTTCCAAAAATAACTATAACAAGGAACCAGTGTTGTACTAGCTGACCTCCTTTTCCTGTGGAGAGAAATCTGAATATATGCAAAATCTGCCCCAATTTCTGTTCTATTGAATTCAAATCCCCCATTGGCAGAGATGAGGGGTTTAAGACAAATAAGCAAGCATACCACACACACACACACACACACACACACACACACACACACACACACACACACACACACACACACACACACACACACACACACACACACACACACAGTGACAGATGAGGGGGTGGATACCCTTATTTGTTCTGAGGGATGCTGGTGTGGGTCTACTGCTGGCCTCTGACTGCTTCCCAATCTGCCAATCACACACAGTCAGCACCTCCCATAGCACGACCAGCGCAGTGTGTGTTTGGCCCATGCCCCTTTCTAACACTGGCCGGCTGTCCCTCTAAACTCCGCATGACCTCACACCCCAAAACACGGTAATAAATACTCACACAGGTTGAGAATGCAGGAGATAAACATACACAGAGAGAGAGAGGGGAGGGGAGAGAGAGAAAGACAGTGTGACACAGTTCCACCCCCTCCCAGACACACACGCCCAGCTGCTCAGTACTGGTGACTCACCCAGTCTGTACCCTGGGGGCTGTGTTGGCCTGAGCAGGATTCTAAAGTGATAGCTACTGCTAGTGATGAAGAGAGGAGCGGTGCTGTAACCTTGTGAAGAGTCAGAGCCAATCCAGTCCTGACAGACACATGTAGGGCCTCTAGTATGACTGAATACTGCTCACACATGAATCTCTGAGGGAGAGGATGAGCTAATGTCTCTGTGCCAGTGTGTGTGTGTGTGTGTGTGTGTGTGTGTGTGTGTGTGTGTGTCTCTCTGTGGGAGTGTGCGTGGGTGTTTGCGTGGGTGAGTACATCCCTGTGTGTGTGCCTGCGCAATCCCATGTCTGTGTGGAAATGTGCAACAGTGTGTGTGTGTGCGTGCACTGGAGGGAAGGAAATGAGGGATATAATGACAGTCCTCTCCCTCCCATGAGCGAGGCAGGAGCTCCGGCTGCTGATAAAACTAATTACACCAATGCTAGGAAACAAGGAGCTAGTGCTGACGGAGAGAGAGCGAGAGAGAACGTAGAGGGAGAAGGAGACAAGTACACAGAAGTAGAGGCTGCATCCTGTATGTGAGTGTGTGTGGTATGGGGGTCATAACAGGTGGAACAACAGAAGGGTACTGGACTCTATACTGGAAGCAATGTGGACACTCTCCACCTTCCTTGCTGACCAGTAAGAACTAGGAACGCCCTTCACATTAACCCTTCCAACACAATCATAAGAGTAAGACGTAAGAGAGAGAGAGAGTTTCTCTTAAAACACATCTAATCCATGGTTTGGAAGGATATAACTTTATTATCCCATTGTTTTTAATTCCTATGCAGACTTTGAGAGCATGTTATGAAAAAAGAAAAGGCAACGTGGCCATGCATTTGGCACTATAGCAAAGTGAATTTGAGCCAGGGATTTGTTAAAGCCAAATAAAGACAAGCGCACTTCAAAGAATGAGAAACAAAACAGACTAGTAAAACCCATCCGACACGGCAATAAAGACTGTTTCAGTCAATGTCTTTTTTCTGGCTACCATTAACAGTACATTTTGTTGTACAGTACATCGTTTCATCAGTGGCTGTCTAATTCAGTTTGGACTTCCCATAACAGAGACCGGTAATGGGTTTTAAAGCTGGAAAAACATAAAACTGTCTGTCAACTTCATGAAATGAGACCACACCACTCAGTGCTATAATACCATCTGCTAGTTTGATCGTATCAGGCCTTGGGACAGAAACAGAGGTAGCCTAGCTGTCACAAAAGGCTGACTGGCTGGCGCAATGACATGCACACACACATCTGTCTCTCCTAGCTCTTTCTTCCTGTCGCATACAATGATGCATTCTCTCTCTGTCTCCACCCTTCTTGATACCCCTCTGTGTCCTGCTTCATCTCCCTTTTCTCTCTGTACTACCTCTCCTTCTCTCTATCCCTGTCCCCCCCATTCTGTCGCCACTTCTCTGTATTTTCTATACCGAAGCACAATGACAATATGATATGTATAGGCTATGTCATCAGCAACCACCGTGCTAACGGAGGGTGAAGCTATAAGCGCCATGCTTCCCATTCAGCATGCAGAACCTTAGACAGTGGCTGTAGTGAATGATATACCTCAGTATGGTAATCACCTCACAGAGTGTTACTGGTCGTGGCTGAGGCACAGTCCTCTGGATGGATCTCGTTGCAAACCTCTGTAAGGGCGTTGATGCGGTTACATTTACAAGATCAGGCCTCGGAGTAATCTCCTTCACAGCTGCCACACACACACACCATCATGATCATCCCAAATCCTCATCCTGTCATCTCCTAAACCAGACGTGATAAGTCTTGTGATGGCCCCATTACTGCTGCAGCCGCCGTGCCCTGACCAAGTGTTACAGTTTGTGTGAAGAACCACTGTGGTTTTTCAGGAGGAACGGACACCAGATGGGACTGTACGTGACATGAGATAAAGTGACCTGGGAGGAAGTACCCGGTTAACACGCTTCACCATGGGAGTGGAACACGCCTGTCAATGGCAAAACCACATAGTCAGTTAGTCAGTCCTCTCTCTCTCATGGTGGACAAGGAGTAGAAGGATGGAAGAGAGGGGGAGGGAGGTAGAAGAGAGGGGTATTTTGCCACTGCATAGTGTAGTCCAGAGAGGATTGGGAAGGAATCAAACTGCATGATTATAACCTGGGATGTGAATTCAATCGGGGCAACAACTCAGCAGACACCATGCTCTTAAATCTAAAGCATATCCACAGGGGGTTCCTCTCCTCCGACAAGAGAGACTTCTGTGTGGTGTTTGAGTGGGGGGGAATGTGTGTATGTGTGTGAGCCTGTTCTGTATCCACAACCAGCCAGGGAACAAGGCATTCAGGGCGAATACTGTTTTCTGGTGCGTCATGAATATACATGAGATGGTAGACGAGAAGGAAGGAGAGAGAAAAATTGAGCATAATGAAAGAGAGAGAGATAGAGAGAGAAAAATTCTGAGAGAGAAACACGCACACTTACACACGACACACAGGAGGTAAGCTTATCTTTCTCCCAGAGCGATAAACATCCAAGATGTCCGTGGAGGTGTGTGGAGAAACAGACGGGCGATACCTGACAGAAAACTTAATGAACTATGTGAGGGGAATCAGAGTGTGTGTGTTCGCACGTTGGGAATCAGAGCAGACAAGAAAATTGATGAACTGCAGGGGGGAGCGTGCACTGAACAAAAATATTGAACGCATCACGCAACAACTTCAAAGATTTTACTAGGTTACAGTTCATATAAGAGAATCAGTCAATTTAAATAAACTCATTAGGCCCTAATCTATGGATTTCACATGACTGGGAATACAGATATGCATCGGTTGGTCACAGATACCTTAAAAAAAAGGTAGGGGCGTGGATCCGAAAGCCAGCATCTGATGACCACCACTTGCCTCATGCAGCATGACATCTCCTTCGCATAGAGTTGTCCAGGCTGTCGATTGTGGCCTGTGGAATGGTGTCCTACTACTCTTCAATGGCTTGTAAAGTTTCTGGATATTGGCAGGAACTGGAACCCGCTGTCGTTCACGTCGATCCAGAGCATCCCAAACATGCTCAATGGGTGACATGTCTGGTGAGTATGCAGGCCATGGAAGAACTGCGATATTCTCAGCTTCCAGGAATTGTGTACAGTTCCTTGTGACATGGGGCCCGTGCATTATAATGCTGAAACATGAGGTGATGGCAGCGGATGAACGGCACGACAACGAGCCTCAGGATCTCATCACGGTATCTCCATGCATTCAAATTGCCATCGATAAAATGCAATTGTGTTTGTTGTTCGTAGCTCTTGCCTGCCCAAGCTTATTGATCAGCTTATTGATATGCCACACCTGTCAGATGGATTGATTCTCTTGGCAAAGGAGCAATGCTCACTAACAGGGACGTAAACATTTCTGCACAACATTTTAGAGAAATAAGCTTTTTGTGCATATGGAACATTTCTGGGATCTTTTATTTTAGCTCATGAAACATGGGGTCAACACTACATGTTGCATTTATACTTTTGGTCAGTATATTTCTTTCCACGAAGAGGCTCTACATAAACTCACAAGAATCTGCTTTGTCTCCACAAAAATGTACAAATATTGCTTTAAGCACCGATTTATAGAAGCATACTGTAGGAATTGGTACAGTGAACAAAGTGGTGCATTTCCATGTACAGTACAGTGATTTGCATCTGTTTAGACCTCTGAATACAAACAACTATGACATGTCTAACATTTTCCAACCCACTGCTTTATAAAAATAGCAACATTAAGCATTGATGCATACTTTGCATAGTAACATGGTACCTAGCGTGTCTACATTATCCAAACTACTGCTTTATGAAAATAGCAACATTAAGCATTGATGCATACTTTGCATAGTAACATGGTACCTAGCGTGTCTACATTATCTAAACTACTGCTTTATGAAAATAGCAACATTAAGCATTGATGCATACTTTGCATAGTAACATGGTACCTAGCGTGTCTACATTATCTAAACTACTGCTTTATGAAAATAGCAACATTAAGCATTGATGCATACTTTGCATAGTAACATGGTACCTAGCGTGTCTACATTATCTAAACTACTGCTTTATGAAAATAGCAACATTAAGCATTGATGCATACTTTGCATAGTAACATGGTACCTAGCGTGTCTACATTATCTAAACTACTGCTTTATGTAAATAGCAACACTAAAACATTGATGCATAGTAATCAATTACACTATCCTCTAGTTGGGATGAATCTTACATTGCCAGTTGCCACACATCCAAGTCTTCACTTGGATAAAGTCAGTGGTAATCGAGGCTCATTACACAACCCTCTAGTTTTCTGGGATTTTGGATGGTGCCAAGAGCCTAGCCTGTAGCAGCTGGAGCCTTGCTTTCCTGGAGAGCTGTGTGCTGTTCTGTCCCTCTCTGTCCCCTGTCCTGGTTCTGCCCGGTTGGCCCTGGTCCCAGCCTCTGTTTTGGGACTAATCCACGAGGTCTATTTATCCTGTGTCGGAGGAGGGGATAAAGGGTGAGGACCGACAGCTAAACCACTAATCCAGCTACAGCACTGGGACACTTTTAACAAGATCCCAGATTGGGGCTGTCTGGATTAGAAAGAGAGAGACAGAGAGAGCGACAGAGGGAGAAAGAACGACAGAGAGAAAGAGCGACAGAGTGTGAAAAACAGACCCATTAGGTTTAGACAGGCAGTCACAACATAGCCCACTCAGACTAGAGAGAGGCTCAGTGTAGGGGACAGGCCTCTGAGGATCTAGTCTGCCCAGATGGCCCCTCTCAGACACTCTCTCCCCCTGGGAGGGCTTTCTATCGATGTCTACAAACTGTCAACAACAGTAGAGTTTCAGGGTCAGCACAGAGACAGAGAGAGAGAGAGAGAGAGACAGAGAGAGAGAGAGAGACAGAGACAGAGAGACAGCGCGACCGAGCGAGATACCTTGTGTTTATTATCTATTTCACTTGCTTTGGCAATGTAAACATATGTTTCCCATGCCAATAAAGCCATTAAATTGAGAGAGAAAGCAGAAAGCATACACACACAAACTAACCCCTCTACCCTGCTCTCTGCCCTGCTCCACTGACAGGTGTAGTGAGTGGTATGACATCTACCACTTGTGAAGGAGCACAGGGGTTACTTAGGGGAAGAATGAGTCACTCTGATACTCTGGCTGGGAAGATGAAGACAAGATGAGTGTCCCTGGTGTATCGCTAATGCGAACTATGTCTCTCGCCTCACAGGAGACACAGCAGGCAGCCGGGCCCGGGCACGTTAGCGCTAGCATAAACAAGTTAGCGCGGTAATGCTAACTGACACAACCCAGGTGACAGACGAGCAGATGCTACAGAGGTAACTGCAACTGATCCTATTTTGAGGAGAACTATTGAGCGAGGTTACGCTTTACAAAGTGAGCGATGACAGGGAACACTGCTGGTTTGACAGTCTGCTGTCTGTCCCGTCTCTCGGTACTTGGGTGTGGGGGGGTGTGTGTGTGCTGTGGTTGCTGTCAAATTTCTTTACACGGAGGGATGGAGCATAAATTTGCACGTCCTATATAAAGTGCTAACGATGAGTCGAAATCCACTTAGCCTATGGTCTTCTTTTAGTGAAAGTGATTTACAAAAGTAAACATACTAGCAATATGCGGCTACTGTTGGTAGTCTGCAAAAAGAAAGCTACAAAAAGACATGTAGAATTAGTCTTGGCTAGCCTACTGTAGCCATGTCATATGTCTTTTGGACTCTTAAAGAGGCAGTGTCCTATTTTCAAATCTTCTCAAATGACATACTTTAGAAACAAAAATGTATGCAATTAATACAATTCTAAAGAATAGTGTAATGACTTACATTGCCAAATTATATTACACAGCTTTTTAATACATATAATAACCAAATGTAGCCTCTTAATAGCTGAATATAGAGAGAAAGCATGCCAACCTATAGGCCCTGCATGACCCCAGTGCATTTAAAGGGATACTTCTGGGTTTTGGCAATGAAGGAAGTCGGAGTTAGTTTTAGCAAGCTAATGCTAGGTACCTACTAGCATGCTAGCAGTTACCATAGACTTCCAGCCATTGTGTTAATGCTAGTTAGCAATTGTGCTAATGCTAGTTAGCAACTTCCTTCAAACATTCATTGCCAAGATACTGAATTATCCCTTTAAGAACTACACCATGTCCAGGCCAGTAGAAATTCTGTTCAGGCCAGTAGATTTTTGCCAGGGTCCAACGTTAACTGGACGAATTTTACCAGTGAGAAAAAAAGCTACCGTTGGACCCTGGCGTGTTTCATAAACAGCCATGGAGTGGTGGCACATAGGCTCTTTACTGTGCGTTGACTGACGAACAGCAAGCTTGACTTGTTTAAAGGTGTGGAACTGCCTGAAAAGTCAATCTCATTTATCCTTGCCATTCATAAATCATCCAACGTAGTTACTGTACATGTCCATGGTGTCGCATCGGGACAAGTAAACTAAAGATCTCGTTTGTATTTTCAATATGAAGTCCTTTAGTACTCGCCAGACAATGATGTTAAAGTGAGTGACTCGTCAGTAGTCTACCAAATCGCATCGCTAAGAGAGCAATTCATTTGGCTCTCTAATTTGCATACTGGTAGGCTTTGAATTGTTTTAAAAGCCAATTATACTTATTTTCAAAAGATAGATATACTGTCGGTCTACTGATTTAATGAACATTTTGACAATGCTGCTTTCTGTGTGGCAAAGCCCATGTTTAACACCTGCTTCATTGTTCAATCATACCTGAAGCCTGTGGAAGTCAGACTCTTACAGGATGCATTAAAGGCCCAATGCAGTCAAAATGAAGTTGTTCCTGTGTTTTATATCATATTGCACAACAGCTGATGAAACTAACAATGTAAAAGTGTGAAAATATTTGATCAGTGTTATATCCTGATTGTATTTTCAGCCAGAAACTATCCAGTATTAGAATGTACCAGAGGCCACCAAAATAGAGCTTGTTCGGCAAAAATGTCGTAACCTGACCCTGGCTGGCTACTTTTTGGATTTGGCTGGCTACTCCATGTGCTTGTGGAAACACTGTATGCTGTTGTTTAGTGGGAAGGAGCGCAGGTGTAACTTAGAGGAGGAATGAGTCACTCTGATCGGGAAGATGAGCAGAAGACGAGTCCTGTATGTTGGGGTGCCTGCCTAGCATGTTAGCACTCTAATGCCAACTGACTCACCCACGGTGATGAGAGACCAGCTGGGGATGAGTCAGCATGAGGCAACAGAGGGTCTACATAGTCCATCTTTTTGTCCCAACTAGGCAACATACCTAACCAACTGAGCTAATTGATCAGTTCAGTGATTGAATTTAACACAGCTGGTCTTCCAGGTCAGTTCAATCAAAAACATGGCACGCAAGGACTAGGGTTGAGAGTCCTGTACTGCATGTTGGCACACAAGGACTAGGGTTGAGAGTCCTGTACTGCATGTTGGCACGCAAGGACTAGGGTTGAGAGTCCTGTACTGCATGTTGGCACGCAAGGACTAGGGTTGAGAGTCCTGCACTGCATGTTGGCACACAAGGACTAGGGTTGAGAGTCCTGTACTGCATGTTGGCACGCAAGGACTAGGGTTGAGAGTCCTGCACTGCATGTTGGCACGCAAGGACTAGGGTTGAGAGTCCTGCACTGCATGTTGGCACGCAAGGACTAGGGTTGAGAGTCCTGCACTGCATGTTGGCACGCAAGGACTAGGGTTGAGAGTCCTGCACTGCATGTTGGCACGCAAGGACTAGGGTTGAGAGTCCTGCACTGCATGTTGGCACGCAAGGACTAGGGTTGAGAGTCCTGTACTGTATGTTGGCACACAAGGACTAGGGTTATACCAGAGAGGAAGGTTTATTCCCAATACCTCCCCTTAGCCCTCCCCCTCGTTTTAGAGGGTCGCTCGGTGGAGGAGTGGCACTCAAAATGGAGCAACTAGTGGTAGGGAGAGCTAAATTAGGCCTAGGGAATGGGACATCATTACATCAGTTGCGCACATCAGAAACTGTCAACGGATACCACTCAATTCATTGACGACGAGCCTTGTGTTTTTCACAATGACTGTACTGGTGGCAGTAATAGCTTTCCTTATATTTCTCATGCAAAAAATACATACTTACCATATGAGCAACAAATGAGAACAGCAGAACAATATGCCCGTAACATACCCATCCTCTAGTTGTGGTTCAAAGTGGAGGAGTACTGAAGTTGGACCTTCATTCCATAGCAGTTTGACATGTAACAGTCACATTTCCTTCGCTCAGTCACTACCAGGGGAAGTACTGTTCTGAAGTCATCAAACCGGCACTAGGCTACACTCATAGATAGAGGCTCCGTGTGGCAGATTTCTAGGCTAATCAATGGAAGATGGAATTAAAATTACAGAACTAAAAGTTAAATGAGGACAGGCTACAACACCGAGAGCCAACAGGTAGGCTGCTACTTAATAATCTGAATGCGAAATAAATGTACACATACATGTTATTCAATCATTGCACCCACACTGCTCGCGTGCGACAACGAGCGTCTGCGTTGCTAAGCGCTAAAATAGAAGTCAGTTCTATTTGTGACGCTGAATGCGGTGCAAGTCCTGCCTCTCCCATCTCCTCATTGGTTTATAGAAGCATATACCCACGTGCCATCGCCTCATTGGTTATACCCACGTGGGTGATTGAAAGATGAACTGAGGTCGGTAATAACCCTTATTATGAAAGTTAGTTGCCAATCGCCCTATAAAGTCCAAAGTGCAATCTAGCTAGCTAAATTGCCATTAATGTTTCATGCTTTTCAACCTGTCCCCAAATTAATATAATTGGTTCAGAGATTGTTTTGATATTTCAACCTGCGTGTTGTGATCGCGTTTGGTGTGGGGGGACAAAATCAATTTGCGGATGCACTCATTTGGGCATGGTGTGATTTAATATAGAAAGAAATGGAAACCGCACAGTTAAAGTTATGTAGTCTCAATTAGCCTAGCTAAGCTAATTTCTCTCAGTTTGATGCAGTCAAGACAGATACTACGTAATCAGACGAGATGAATAACGAGCAATAAGTATACCACTGCGAGTCAACATGGTTGCCATCTCTCCCCCTCCCTGCTCCCCTGGTTACTCTCAGACGCACACTACAAGGCTTCTGGAACTGCAAAATATGGTTATTTTGCTCGAATGGGTACAGAAACGGTTGTAACGGGATCATTACATCGTAACTATTACTTCTCAGAGGTAACTATTACTTCTCAGAGGAGGCAGTGGTGTCACAAAATTCATCAGAAACTCTGGGTATAGACTAGAGTTTGGGTATAACCAGAGATACTGGATATAATGACGGGATAAGTGTCAACGAATCCCTAACAATGGGATTCGTTATCCACAGAGCGGAATGGCAGGCTGTCGAGCTCCTGTCTATTCCTTTCTAGTGATTGGTGTATAGATCTCGTTATAATATTAAATGAGGGGTGTTGACGTCAACCGCCTGTTTTCAATGTAGAGTGAGAAGCTATGCTAACCTCATGAATATCCATAGATTTGTCCCTGTTGGAACTCGTGACAATCTGATAGAAAGTGTTTTTTCTCAAAGTTGCCGGGATATCACTCGCATCATACTTACGTCGGTACACTCGTAACATGCTAAGCATTACGAAATGTCTATTAGATCAAAAAGCCTCATAATATCACAATAGGAATACATTTTTATCTTGACTAAACTCTCATTGCCCCCCATACAAAAACACTTCACTTGCTTAATAACTAATAATCTTCTAAATGTGGACAGATTTTGGGTGCAGTAAATCCTCTCGCTCCGCCTCGTCGGGCTCAATCCCAGTTACCCCCAGCCTTAGCCCCCCCCCCCCCCCCCCGGTTTTGTGCCATCCCGCGAGTCACATCGAGTCGGAGTGGTGTTCCAATTCAACTTTGAGCGAGGGTTAGTGCCTTTGAGCCCTGTAGTTGACCCTCCAAACGATGCGAATTGACATGCAGACTTCCTATCTAGTGGTTATCAGAACTCCCATGAAGCACTGTGACCCAAGTCTCTAAAGTTGCTTCAGGAAAATGGCTGGCAAAAATACTACGATGGAAGCAAACGTAAGTAATTATTATGTCATAACAAATCATGGAAAAAATGTACAGTTAAGAGGAATATATTAATGCAGGAAAGGATTGGTCATAAGTTAATTTACGAAAACCGCTATTTAACAAGGTGACTAGCTAACATTAGCCAACTAACCATATATTTAGCTTGCTGATGGACGTCACATTTGTATGACTTGTAATGCGTGTTGTTGAATGTTTTAGAGACTCCTGAGCAAACCAGACTGTCATCTTGTGAAACCCAGTGCAGTGGATGTAAAGAATCTAGCTTAGCTAGCTAAAACATGTACTACAAATTGATTCTACAATTTGTAAGCTTGTTTTGCTGTTCATGAAGAAATATTTCACTTCTTTATTGTAGTAACTTAACTAGGGCTGTGAAATTTGGATTGTTGACATTAAGAAAAAATCCCTAACCGAAAAGCGTTTTTCCCCCCTCACTAAATTTAAAATCACAGTGCAGTTATCACAAAACTACCACCAACAGGTCCTGATCATCATCATCATCATCATCATCATCATCAAAGGGATTTTTTTTTATTTTTTATTTTTTTTACAAATGCCTAACGCAACAATGCTGTTACATTTAGTAGGAGAAAAAAAGCTTCTATATATAAATAAATAAAACAAATTCCACTTTGGGAACCACATAAGCAAAAGTTATGGGTGTCTTCATGCACATTATGTTGATGGAATTGTGTTCTATCACGACGGCCAAATTACAGGATGGGAAAGAAGAAAATGCTTAACTTATCACACACACACACACACACACACACACACACACACACACACACGGTTCCTGAAACAATTACGCTTTTCCTGGAATTGAAGCAAACCAGTAAATAATCTTGCAGTGAGCATTTAGCCTGTTCCCTCCAGTCCCCGGAAGTATACAAATAGAGTGAGAACAATCAATATCAGGAAGTGGCTATATTGACATCACAGTAAAGACAAATGAGGTGTGAAAAGGCAACTTGCGCATCCAAAATGGAACCCTATTTTCATATATAGCGCATGACTTTTGATTGGGCCCATAAGACTCTGGTCAAAAGTAGTGCACTATATAGGGAATAGGGAGCCATTTCAGGGTGTTGTGATAAAACTTTTGTATTTTTTAAAGCTCAGTGGAGGGAGGGAAAACAAAGCTTCTAGTTAGAAAGCCATCCGTATAGAGCTAACAGGCCAAGGTATTGTATGTTTGGTCCACATGGGAGAAGGCCGGTTTAGGTTTAATCAATGGTTAAAGCATTTGACTGGGCTTAGAGATGGATCTTTGAAAGAGCACTGTAGAGAGGGTGAGAGGCTGTGTGTGGTGTGTGAGAGGTGTGGGAGAGGAGATGGTTGTTTCCGAAGCATTAGACAGAGCGGTGTTAGGGATCGCAGCTTTGAGGAAAATCATCATGTTGAAGAGCCCACGCTAGTCCCACTGCGGATTAGTTTAGTGTGTGTCTGGGTGCGTTTTCTAGGGTGGGCTTGACACAGTTGTGTGTGTTCATGTATCTGCTTGCATGCGTTTGTGAGGCTGAGAGTCAAGAGAAGCATTAGCTGTGACAGGAAAACATGTCTTGCTTTTCACACTGTCGGGCCATGATCACGCGCTTAGCTAAAGAGCAGTAGGGAGTGTGTTGTGGTGAGCCTCAACTACTGTAGCCCTGGAGAGAATTAAGACTGGGTGAAGTCAACCCATGCAAAATGAAACTCTGGCAAGTTGTGAGGTCTGGACATTTCTGAGCACACCTGAAAAGATAGTCACTCTTTTCTCCTGAAAGTTTAAAATCCCTCGTTCCTTAGATGTCAAATCTCAGGACATTCCCAACAGAATTGGAGCAAACTCGGCATCTACCCATCCCAAACCACACAGGAGGAAAAGCAGGTAAACAAGGAAGCAAGGCTCCAGGATGGCTTCAAAGCAAAGGTCCCTGAACACAGGGGTAATAAGAGCAGCCTTTGGCCTTACGACTGGGTCAGACAGTAGCAGTAAACTATTCAAAGCTACACTGAAACAACTCTGTGTGTGTGTATATATCTCTCTCTGTGCACATGTGCACTGCCAGCCCTCCCGTCAGACGATCTCATACTGTAATTAGGTCAGATTCACTTCCAAGGGTAATAAGCATCATCTATGCTGCAGTAGCCGCAGGGGGACGAGGGTGCAAAAATGTTTTTAACACCCTGCCATTGTATTGAGGGGAGTGCATGATTTGTTAGAACATCCTAACTTTACCTAGGGGGAGTGCACGATTTGTTAAAACACATGGACATTAGTTCACAAACCTAACCTGATACATGATGGCTTTATGCTTGAAAATACCCTTGTTCTATCAATTTAGGTCTGGTTTTTGGGTTTTTAAAGTTGTGTCCATCGTGTAGTAAGGCAACACGATACGTCTTGGGATTCGGAGCCGCTAATCTCATCAAGAAGGTTTCTCAACACTAGTCTACCTCTGTCTGCAATCCCACCCTCTCTTCATCATACTTTGTTTTTCTGCCCTGTAATTGAAAACTCTATATACTGTAACTCTGTACACACAGTGACGGGAGATGACAAGAGAGAGCCTGGCACAGGAACGTGGGTTTACTTTAGACATGTTCTCCCTTGGTCTTCTTTAGCACATCTAGCAGATCACATGCTCTGACATGGGACCTGTTAGTTTGTTTCGATCTTTCACTCACTCTCTTTCTGCCAGGGGAAATAAATAAACAGGGCCTCGTTCTCTCCATCAACAGTGCTTCAGTCGGCAGGATGAAGAGAACAGAGGAGAGAAATGGAGAGATGGAGGAGTGCAGCCAGCCGCATCGCTCACCTTCATTTCCTCCTTCTGGAGGACAAAGTTAAGGACGAGAGCTGTGACAGAGAAGGGCAGATGGATTAATGATTGTTCTGTTCTTCTCTCAATGGGGATAGTCAATGTGGGTCTATTGTCTTTCCTTCCATCGCCCTTGTCTTGACACTCATCTGGATAGAGTGGTGATTCCACCTTGTAATGGGAGCGTTGATACATTCGCCCTGTCAAAGAAGTCAGTGTCACCCACACACGCAGGTGCACACGCACCCATACACACTCATAAGTATACACGTAGAAATGCTATGGTCAAATGGCAGAAGAACCTATTATGCATGACATAAGTGACCCATAGGACGCAGCTTCTGGTGTATAAGGTCCTAAGAAACCTAGCCAGGTTAACATCCGCCATGGGAATGAGTTCAGTTCACTAGCTAGTGTTGACAGACGCTGCCTGTCCTTTACTGTACATTCACACTACATCCCGTTTTAGCTCCCGCTGCCTCTGGCATTCTGGGAGAGTGGAGTGGAGTGCTTTCTTTCTTTCTCTCTTTATCCTTCTGTGCCTGACTGCCAGCTCGGAAAACAGACTTCTGACGTCCCTGGGTTCGCACCAAAAAGTCAGAGCCAAAGTGAGACCAGGCAGGTCTGAGATCTGTGCTGTATAGCCTTAGCCAAACGACATTGACAATGACCATAGGATTTGGCTACACAGCAAAACCTAATCTGGGACCAGGCTAAGGTGCTGCTACTTCCCTAAAAACTATTTAGCCAGACACAATCAGGTGACTTGAGACCAAAGCGGTTTGTTGTTTCCTTCTTCTCCTTTGTTTGACCAGAGTGATGCTCCATTCTCTTTGGACTTCTCTGTCAGACACGCAGCCCTTGACCAGGTTCCTGTCTCAGATGGTTTTTCTTTCCACTCCTTGCTTGCAGGCTAAATTTAGACCTGATGCTGCCCGGCTTTTGTGCTGCGGCCTCAGTTGACAGAAAAAAGAAAGGGAGAGAGAGAAACAGAGAGACGTTGCATGCCCCAGAGCCATTGAATGTCTGTCCTGCATCAAAAAACCTCCGTAAATAAAAACTGAGGTCTCCTCTCATGCCCTTCTAAATGCATGAGAAAAACCGAGATGGTTGTGTTACTCAAGACATCAAGACAAGACTTCTGGCAGTAAGCGTTATTTATTTCTGACATTCTCTTCCTGACAACTCAATTCCAGAGAATAAACTCCTCCACCCTTTGTAAAGTGGGGGATGGGGGAGTTACCCTACATATTAGCAGGAAATAATCTCTCATCTTCACAGATTTTTTAAAATATCCAAGAGGACTTAAATGTCCCCTGTATTGTAAGTGGATCTCAAGAACTGAGCTAAATCGATCATGGACATGGCACGTCACGCATCGGCTGTATTCTAATTCTCAGCAATTCACCAAGACAGTAGGCTTATTCCATAAGAGCTCAATTCATCAAGAGAGAGTAGACCTACTTCATAAGAGCCACTTGACTGAATACCATGTAACAACACTTGTGTAATAGTACATGCTGGAACAGTACTGGAGCATTGACCCAGTGCCAGAAGCTTTGAAGTGTGTGGTTAAGAACAGGACACCTATGGGCCCCGAGAATTGTGCCAAAGAGCCCCGTTCTCCCGCCATCCTCCCTCCACGGTCAGAATTCAATTCGGAAAGGAGGGATAAGATCACTGCCGACGTTCCTGAATCCCCTCCAGATTCTCCCTGTATGAACTCAGAAGAGCCAAGACTGCGTCAGCAGAGCGTTCCCGGGAAGTTGCAAAAATGGAACTAGACAGAACCCTTTCGCAACTCCTGGCGGAGTTCATGCATGCTGTGCTACGCAGGAAGAACCAAGCAGGGGGGGGGGGGGGGGGGGGGAGAATAGCCTCGGGTGTAGTAGCGTTTTTACCGGCAAGTTGTTGCCACACACCACATCACACTCTTGGACGATTAATATTTATGTGGTGCCTGCCGAGCGAGCGAAGCCTAAGGCCCAGGGGATGGAGCAAGCTGCCTGGCATACTCCCCATCCCCTTCTACAGTGCTGCGATAAAGAATGTTCGCTCTCCATTGAGCTTCATTTCTGTGAACAAATCAGCTAACACAAGAAAGAAATCTATTGATTTGGCTGTTAGAATATAGCCCGCTCCCAGATCCGTTTGTGCCGTCTTGCCAAATGCTATGGTCATTGTCACGCCGACTAAAAGCTTGGCTAATACAGGAGTGACATTGGTTTGGCTGACACAATGTACTATACGGATAGTAAAAGTTACTTAGACTAGTGTATACTGTATGCAATATAGCCTGCACTCACATGCCTCCTATCACCGATCGGCAATCGCACCAATTGTCCTTCAGATGCTCCTCTTGGGCAATTACAGACTTGTTAAGTCGGTAGATGCTGCCAGAAACGGCGTGACAAACACGGCTTCTCTTTGAAGTGTGAAAGCCGCTGCATGATGAACTGAGGTTGACTCAGGCAACAAATTGACTGATAACTTTGTTCACCGTTTTCACAGCTCACGGCCATATTCCTTTTAAGGCCACATGATCAGATTTGTTCCTGTTTCTAGTGTGAACATCTTCAACTGCTGTTTCTCTTGAGGAGATATGAATGCGTATTCCTGTCCTGGTTGGCCGGATCCGTTTCTGCCTCTGAACGTGGCGTTGCCGGGTACATTGCCAGAGTAGAGGACAGAGCACAGGGCCAGACCATTCTCAAAACACCAGCTGAGAGAGGGAACTGGAAAGAAGACAAGACTGCACACAACCACAACCAGCCGTTTACCTCAGACACACCACACACACACACACACACACACACACACACTTCACTCTCAATCTTCTCTTCTCTTTACTGCATATAGTTTTTATTACTATTTTTTGCATATGGTTTTAACCCGAACTGACACCAGTATTATGATTGCAGTGCAGGCAGTCATGTGTCAGCATGCAGTTATGCCACAAAAAGCTCAGCTATAATAGAGCTTTTATAACCATTATAGCACGTCTTGAAGCAGAGCTGTTAAAGTACAGTTCTGACACTGAAATGAAGGAGCTGTCATAATCCCAGCAAGGGAAGGGGTGTGGTTGTAAACATACTGCCAGCTCATCCTCTCTCTTTAGCTCTCCTTCCTTCTCCCTCTCCGTTTCTGACTAAGTGAGGGAAGATGTATAGAAGCCTAGGATGATACTGGAGACTTCCTGTTTCAGCATTATCACATAATCTACTTAACCACAGAAAAAGTCCAATATTGCTGAACTACTGAGGATAATGAAAGGATTCAATGGAAGAGCTTATTAAGCTTAGTTTTTAACAAACTAGGGGGAGGGTTACTTACAGTAGCATTCTGTCTCCTCTCGAAGCATTTCTTTGACAAAAAAATATTGTCATATAGGCTACAAAGACTAATTTTGGGGTTGCTCATTCTGGTTCTCCACACAAAATGACGACTGCATGTAAAATGTGGCGTACAGTATAGGATGCTTGTTATAGGATGTGAGAAAGACAGAATTGTGTCCTGCCAAAGACTACCAGTGCTATCCTTTTCCATATCTGTACGGAAACAAATCGCTGAACTTTTCCTTGAAAACATGACACCGATTACCATATGACTTGCCATTGGCAATGACATTAGCTGGCCCTCATTCAAATGTGTTGGAACCAAAGGACAACACCCCTACAACATGTTTATATTTATATTATATTCCCTCTCATTCTGTAGGCCTATCATAATAAATAGACCTTTGAAAAGACAAGGTAAAATCTCTTAGAAAATACTTTATTGAATATCGACCAATTAAAGTGAATTAGGGGACTTACTGGTTACAAGTTTTTAGATAATGTCCTTAAAACCAGTTACTGTGCAGGAGTGTCTCATATGAAGACACAAAATGACCAACAACAAAAAAGGTAACAGGCTATTGCAAATAGTGTAACAACCACAAAGGAAAAATATCTGACACATTTCTTAAGAATATAAACAGTGAAGCAATGGGCTGCTTACCTTCAACGTCTCTCCACGTTTAAAACTCAACTCATCATCTGCAGTGGCTTTGAAATCGTATTTGGCAATGGCCTCCATGGTGAGGATTGTTGAACACCTGTATGCTGTGTTGATGAATGCACAAGTACCCTTCTGAAGTCTTTCAGTTGAGTTTATTCCTCAAAGGAATGATGAAAATTATGAACAATGTCAGAAGAAAAAAAACCAGAAGAGCTCCCGTTTTCCCCTTGGTCTGACCAGTCACTCCGAGTAGCACAAATACCCTCACTCGCTTCACGCCGCTACAACCCTGTGAATAAGAACGCAGCTAGAGAACCTAAGACTATGTAGCAGCAAATTAACATTAACCAACTAGTAAAAACAATGCACTAATATGATAGCTTGTGATGTGACGCCGCGCCCATAGACAATACTAGCATTCTGACGCTCGCGCAATCAGGGGAGGAAGGATATCATCTGATTGACGTTTCCTCAAGCCAACTAACGCACATCATCTCCACAATTGACCAATCGGATGTGAGAATACTGTCATATCCAATAGGTGTTCTGTAGCTGTGCAAAACCAATGGGATTGCTAATTTACACGGTTTGTAGAGGGTTTTTGACAGGCAGATGTGGTTGATGACTCAAAACTCGAGCTAAATGTAGAATGTCTAATTTCGACTCAAAAATCGTTTTGTCTCGTACAATGTTTTCGGCCCTCTTTCCTTGCCATTAGCCAAGTCCTTCGTTTGTATACCTTTTTCAGCTCCTTTGAGTGAAATATTGGTGAGTAAAAACAAAAGAGTTGCGATAGTTGTAACAATACAATAAATTATTGTTTCCAAATTTGACAAGCAACAGTTTGTTACAAAGTTAAAAGTAACCTAGTTGTCACAATTGCTAAAACTACGAAATTAGACTTGTAGGCCTACTTTAGCTCCAACAGAAGAAAGATGACGAAGATACGACTTTTAGGCTATTGTTGTGCTAGTCCTACAATGTAGGTTAATTAAACAATAATATAGGCTAAATCATTTCAAAAAAGTGAACGACGGTCCACCGGGTCTTGCTTGAAGCTAAAGTGAAACAGTTCAGGTCTCCGAAGTAGCCTAGTCCACCTACACTCATTTAATGTTACCTTGTTTTCTACTTGCTATCCCTTGGAATTATACAAAAAAAACGTGTTATTAGTAGGCTATCCACTTCCTAGAACGTGAGCTCTCTATATAGGAAGCTTCCTATCGCGACATTTTGGGAATACTTAAATCTGCACAGAACTTTGCCCACTCCCCTGTTCCACTGCTCCTCGCTCTCTCGCCCCTCTCTCTCTTCTCTGCAATTCAAAGGGATTTATTGGCAGGGGTAACATGTTTAGATTGCCAATGCAAGTGGAATAGAAAATAAACAAAAGTGAAATAAACATCATAAATTAACAGTAAACATTAAACTCTCAAAAGTTTCTTAAAGAATAGAGACATTTCACATGTTATACTTTTGGCTATGCGCAGTGTTGTAACAATGTGAAAATAGTTTAAGTACAAAAGCAAAAATAATTAGACAGATGAATATAGTTTGTATTTAAAATAGATTTTTTGCTTCACTGGATGCCCTTTTGTAGCAACAGGTCACAAATCTTGCTGCTGTGATGGCACACTGTGGTATTTAACCTAATAGATAAGGGAGTTAATCAAAATAGGATTTGTTTTCAAATTCTTTGTGGGTCCGTGTAATCTGAGGGAAATGCGTGTCTCTAATTGGCATTGGCAATGCTCCTTTTATGGACACATCACTGCACTCTATACTCCTCTGTAAACTGGTAATCTCTGTATACCCGTCGCAAGACCCACTGGTTGATGCTTATTTATAAAACCCTCTTAGGCCTCGCTCCCCCCTATCTGAGATATCTACTGCAGCCCTCATCCTCCACATACAACACCCATCTGCCAGTCACATTCTGTTAAAGGTCCACAAAGCGCACATCCCTGGGCCGCTCGTCTTTTCAGTTCGCTGCAGCTAGCGACTGGAATGAGCTGCAACAAACCCTCAAACTGGACAGTTTTATCTCAATCTCTTCATTCAAAGACTCAATCATGGACTTACTTACTGACAGTTGTGGCTGCTTTGCGTGATGTACTGTTGTCTCTAACTTCTTGCCCTTTGTGCTGTTGTCTGTGCCCAATAATGTTTGTACCCTGTTTTGTGCTACTACCATGTTGTGCTGCTGCCATGTTGTGTTGCTTCCATGTTGTTGTCATGTTGTGTTGCTGCCATGCTATGTTGTTGTCTTAGGTATCTCTTTATGTAGTGTTGTGTTGTCTCTCTTGTCGTGATATGTGTTTTGTCCTATATTTTTATTTCATTTATTTTTTATCCCAGCCCCCGTCCCCGCAGGAGGCCTTTTGGTAGGCCGTCATTGTAATTACAAATTTGTTCTTAACTTACTTCCCTAGTTAAATAAAGGTTACATTTAAAAAAAAATCAGTCATACATTTGGCAGGAGGTTAGAAAGTGCATCTCAGTTTCCACCTCATTTTGTGGAAACTGAGCATTCCTTAATTTTGGATCAGTCACAGTGATCAGGTATTCTGCCACTTTGTACTACTCTCTGTTTAGGGCCAAATAGCATTCCAGTTTTCTGTTTTTTTGGTTAGCTCTTTCCAATTTGACAAGTAATTATCTTTTTGTTTTCTAATGATCTCTCTCTCACACAAACACACACTTTTGCATGAATATGCATGTGTGAAGGGTAGAAGACAACATTTAGTTGGGCTCTAGACCTCACCTGCTGTAGATGTCTCATAACGTGTAGGGTACATGTAGGCCTAATAGGTGTGTAATTCTAACAGGGATTACTGGGACATCTAGTGGTACAAAATTAGAATCAATTGTGAAATGATACAGGAGAAAAAATATGCGTATAATTTCATAGGCTACATACATACATAATTGCCCAAAGAATGGACTTAACACTTGAATAAATGAGGGCTACAAAATATTTTCAAAGCAGGTGCTTCCACACAGGTGTGGTTCCTGAGTGAATTAAGCAATTAACATCCCATCATGCTTACTGCCCTGCAACACTATAGACATCGGGCGTCCAGCATTGCCATCAGCAATCAGATCAACTTCCAAATATTGTTTTACAAAGTAAAACAACAGAGTGAGAGGCAGAAAGGCTTTTGCCATGAGCTCATATGCCATCACCAGCAAGTGAGCTGTGCATCATTGGGTGAGTCAGTGAAACTGGAAAGCATTTTTAGCACTATAATTTTGAGTTGGATGACCGTTCAAAAGAATTTTCCCAGTCTGTCATAAAGTTCGTTGTCTGAGGAGGAGAAATCATCGGACCAATATGCAGCGGTGAAATTGTTCATCTTCTTATTTATTAAAGACAGGAAAAAATACTCATACAAAACAAACGACGAAAACAGTCCTGTAAGGTGCTCAGACTATACACGGAAACAACCACCCACAAACACAAGCGAAAACTAACCCGCTTAAATATGGCCTCCAATTAGAGGCAACAACAACCAGCTTCCTCTAATTGGAGGTCGTTCCAAAACCCCAACATAGAAATAGAAAAACTAGAAAACCCACATAGAAATAGAAAACATAGAACATCAACCAACAACCCCAAAACACTGTCACGATTGTCGTAAGGAGTGGACCAAGAAGGAAAAACAAAATAAACACGTATACAAAACAAACGACTCCAAACAGTCCCGTCAGGTGCAACAAACACTAAACCAGGAAATAACTACCCACAAACCCCCATATAACAAACACCCCTATAAATAGGACCTTCAATCAGAGGCAACGAGAAGCAGCTGCCTCCAATTGAAGGTCAACTCAATAAACACCACATAGAAATAGACCAACTAGAAATAACATAGAAATACACTAACATAGAACATAACCCAAACAACACCGAAACACCCTAAACAAACACCCCCTGCCACGCCCTGACCAAACTACAATAACAAACAGCCCCTTTACTGGTCAGGATGTGACAAACACACTAAACAAACACCCCCTGCCACGCCCTGACCAAACTACAATAACAAACAACCCCTTTAACTGGTCAGGACTTGACACAGTCGGAACTTGTTTTTCCCCGCTTTCCTAGTTGTCTTGAACACACTGAAGTCGGAGATTTCCAAACTCCTAATTCCCAGTTTTTTTAAACGCAGCATTAAAAACGATTATGCCAAAGTCTCCAGTCGTGTAAAATGACGTAGAATTGCACGAAATGCGTTTATAAAAGGCCCAACATTTCCCGGACACTAGGCCACAACATTTTTCCCCCATGTGTGTAACTTCTGTAAGTGCCTCTACTCTACTGCTCTATGCCACTACGCACATGTGATGATATGCATGCCTTGCTTTATTATAAAGGTGATTCTTTTCTAATGCATTCTGGTACCTCACCACACCCTCATATGCCATGCCTTGAAATATGCATATAGTCGGACTATTAGTACATTTATATTCTAAAACTTCTGACAGCCAACTTTTTAACTCCATCCATAACTTTTGGACATTATAGAATTGCAGAAGGCATGAATCACTGAGTCACTGTTAGTTTTACACTTAAGACAAGAATTTGTGAATTTTGTCTCTTGTATAATCAATTCTGTACATTATTTTAGTTACAGGCCAGCTCCAGGCATAAGGGATATAAACGGTCGCTTAGGGTCCCTGGCCGCCAGGGGTCCTGCGACCCCAAAAATATAAAACGTTTAATTTGTTTTGTAACTCAGTCAAGAATAGTAGAATACACAAGGTGCAAGTTCTACATTTTGTTGTGTATCAGCAGTTTCTCTTGTTTGGTCAGTCACTGACAATTAGCCATGTCAGCTAACAAGTTTTTAATTGTAGTAATCATGGCTGAATACCTACCGGGCATGCAGGACATGTGCCCTGGGGCCCTGACCTTCAGGGGGCCCCCATTGATTTTGTTAGTCACGGTCACGTTGTATAAATGATTGGAGACAGGCGCAGGAATACGTAATAGGGGGTTTTAATACTCCACCCAAAAATACAACATGCCATGAAAAGGCACAGGGACGAAGCCCAAAACAAACAGGTATACAAAAACACAGGGATGTAACTCAAACAAAAGAGCCAGGTAAAACCTCCAATAAATACACGGGACAAGACCCTGAATTTTTTTTATTTTTATTTTTATTTATTTCACCTTTATTTAACCAGGTAGGCAAGTTGAGAACAAGTTCTCATTTACAATTGCGACCTGGCCAAGATAAAGCAAAGCAGTTCGACAACATACAACAAAGAGTTACACATGGAGTAAAACAAATATACAGTCAATAATACAGTAGAAAAATAAGTCTATGTACAATGTGAGCAAATGAGGTGAGATAAGGGAGGTAAAGGCAAAAAAAGTCCATGGTGAATAACAATACATGGGACGAGACCCGTAATAACAAGTGCACAACAATACACGGGATGAGACCTGTAATAACGAGTACACAATACACGCAGCACGAAAGCCGAAACCACAGGTACTCACAAGACCAACGGACATGGGAACAATAACCGACAAGACAATGGTGAACAGAGGGCACATATATATATATATACAATTACTAATCAGAGGGAATGGGAACCAGGTGTGCGTAATGAAACAGTTCAGTGACGCCTAGAGGCCAGTGACATAGAACTCAGGAGCTGGTGCACGGAATCTGTGACAGTACCCCCCCCTCCTGACGCGCTGCACTAGCAGCGGGATGACACCGGCCTCGAGGACGACCACAGGGATGCGGTGCGGGTCGGTCAGGGCCAGTTGTAGCTGCCGAAGTTGTGTTGTCATAGGACGGGCCAATTGCAGCTGCCGAAGTTGTGTTGTCGTAGGACGGGCCAATTGCAGCTGCCGAAGTTGTGTTGTCGTAGGACGGGCCAATTGCAGCTGCCGAAGTTGTGTTGTCGTAGGACGGGCCAATTGCAGCTGCCGAAGTTGTGTTGTCGTAGGACGGGCCAATTGCAGCTGCCGAAGTTGTGTTGTCGTAGGACGGGCCAATTGCAGCTGCCGAAGTTGTGTTGTCGTAGGACGGGCCAATTGCAGCTGCCGAAGTTGTGTTGTCGTAGGACGGGCCAATTGCAGCTGCCGAAGTTGTGTTGTCGTAGGACGGGCCAATTGCAGCTGCCGAAGTTGTGTTGTCGTAGGACGGGCCAATTGCAGCTGCCGAAGTTGTGTTGTCGTAGGACGGGCCAATTGCAGCTGCCGAAGTTGTGTTGTCGTAGGACGGGCCAATTGCAGCTGCCGAAGTTGTGTTGTCGTAGGACGGGCCAATTGCAGCTGCCGAAGTTGTGTTGTCGTAGGACGGGCCAATTGCAGCTGCCGAAGTTACATCGGCGTTGGACGGGCCAGTGGAAGCTGCCGAAGTTGCGGCGGCGTCGGACGGGCCAGTTGCAGCTGCCGTAGTTGTGGTGGTGGGCGGGCCATTCCCGCTGTCTCCATTTAAGGTCGGTTATTCTGTCACGTTCTATAAATGATTGGAGACAGGCGCAGGAATACGTAATAGGGGGTTTTAATACTCCACCCAAAAATACAACATGTCTTGAAAAGGCACCGGGACGAAACCCAAAACAAACAGTTACACAACACAGGGATGTAACTCAAACAAAAGAGCGAGGTAAAACCTCTAATAAATACACGGGACGAGACCCGTAATAACAAGTGCACAACAATACACGGGATGAGACCTGTAATAACGAGTACACAATACACGCAGCACGAAAGCCGAAACCACAGGTACTCACAAGACCAACGGACATGGGAACAATAACCGACAAGACAATGATGAACAGAGGGCACATATATACAATTACTAATCAGAGGGAATGGGAACCAGGTGTGCGTAATGAAACAGTTCAGTGACACCTAGAGGCCGGTGACGTAGACCTCCGGAGCTGGTGCACGGAATGAGCAGCAGTACCGGGGGAATCCGTGACAGTCACTCTCACTCAGATATCATTAACATGGCATAAGTCATGGCAAAATAGCTAGAATTGCATGAAATTTGTTATAAAACTGCAACATTTTCTCTACGCCCCATTGCAAAATGTACAATACATCATTGAACTTTACCCACCCTTGCATCTCATAATCCAATCACTTCAATGCCAGAACGAAAACCCCAAACACTGTTACCACTGATAAATCCACTATAATTGAGAATTTCAATAAGCATTTCTCTACGGCTGGCCATGCTTCCCACCTGGCTACCCCTACCCTGGTCAACTGCCCGGCACCCTCCACAGCAACTCGCCCAAACCTCCCCCATTTCTCCTTCAACCAAATCCAGATAGCTGATGTTCTGAAAGAGCGACAAAATCTGGACCCCCTACAAATCAGCCGGGCTAGACAATCTGGACCCTCTCTTTCTAAAATTATCTTCCAAATAGTGTTGCTACCCCTATTACTAGCCTGTTCAACCTCTCTTTCGTATCGTCTGAGATTCCCAAAGATTGGAAAGCTGCCACGGTCATCCCCCTCTTCAAAGGGGGTGACACTCTAGACCCAAACTGCTACAGACCTATATCTATCCTACCCTGTCTTTCTAAGGTCTTCGAAAGCCAAATGAACAAACAAATCACTGAGCATTTTGAATCCCCCCATACCTTCTCCGCTATGCAATCTGGTTTTAGAGCTGGTCATGGGTGCACCTCAGCCACGCTCAAGGTTCTAAACGATATCATAACCGCCATCGATAAGAGACCTTACTGTGCAGCCGTATTCATCGACCTGGCCAAGGCTTTCGACTCTGTCAATCACCACATTCTTATTGGCAGACTCGACAGCCTTGGTTTCTCAAATGATTGCCTCGCCTGGTTCACCAAATACTTATCTGATAGAGTTCAGTGTGTCAAATCGGAAAGCCTGTTGTCCGGACCTCTGGCAGTCTCTATGGGTGTGCCACAGGGTTCAATTCTCGGGCCGACTCTTTTCTTTGTATACATCAATGTCAAAGTTAATTAAAGTATTTCAAACTTGATGGTTGTGCTCTGACAAAGGACCTTGCTTCAAAACGTTGCCCTTAAGTAGGCCTAACAATAAATATAATTAAATGGAATTATTGCTGTTCCCATTCTGAACCTTCTTTTAAGATGTCAGTTAAAGTTAATTTGTGGTTTATTAGTAATGCAATATGGTAAACTTATCAGGTTTCAGGTAAGACCAAAATACAGACTGTGTTGAAGTAACAATGTTTATTACAGCAACAGGGTAGGCAAACGACAGGTCAAGGCAGGCAGGGGTCGATAATCTATAGTGGTGAGGCAACGGTACAGGACGGCAGGCAGGCTCAGGGTCAGGGGCAGGCAGAGTGGTCAGGCAGGCGGGCTCAGAGACAGGACAGGCAAGGGTGAAAACCAGGAGGGCGAGAAAAAGAGAGACTGGGGAAAAGCAGGAGCTGAGACAAAACGCTGGTTGACTTGACAAACAAGACGAACTGGCAACAAACAAACGGAGAACACAGGTATAAGTACCCAAGGGATAATGGGGAAGATGGGAGACAGCTGGAGGGGGGTGGAGGCAAGCACAAGGACGGCCTCCCTGTGGCTCAGTTGGTAGAGCATGGTGTTTGCAATGGTGTTTGCAACGCCAGGGTTGTGGGTTCGATTCCCACGGGGGGCCAGTATGGGGGGGGAGAAAAAAAAAATGTATGAATTGAAATGTATGCATTCACTACTGTAAGTTGCTCTGGATAAGAGCGTCTGCTAAATGACTAAAATGTAAATGTGAAACAGATCAGGGCGTGACAAAACTTGAAAATGGAAATTCATATCTTGACATATTTTATGTAGACTGGGAACTGACAGTAGCTAGGTATGGATACTCCTTTCTGAGAACCTTGTATTATGGTTATTCTTGTCAAGTAATACCTCGCCATAGCAACCATCTGTCTCTCATGGCAACATTCTAAAATTATCCACCAAAATTGGTACAACCCCCATTACTAGCCTGTTCAACCTCTCCTTCGTATCGTCTGAGATCCCCAAAGATTGGAAAGCTGCTGAAGTCATCCCCCTATTCTTGCTGCTGGTGATTCTCTGATCCACCTCTATGCAGACGACACCATTCTGTATACTTCTGGCCCTTCTTTGGACACTGTGTTAACTAACCTCCAGATGAGCTTCAATGCCATACAACTCTCATTTCGTGGCCTCCAACTGCTCTTAAATGCAAGTAAAACTAAATGCATGCTCTTTAACCGATCGCTGCCCACACCTGCCCGCCCGTCCAGCATCACTACTCTGGACGGTTCTGATTTAGAATATGTGGACAACTACAAATACCTAATATCTGGTTAGACTATAAACTAGCCTTCCAGACTCACATTAAGCATCCCCAATCCAAAATGAAATCTAGAATCGGCTTCCTATTTCGCAACAAAGCATCCTTCACTCATGCTGCCAAATATACCCTCGTAAAACTGACTATCCTACCGATCCTTGACTTCAGCGATGTCATTTACAAAATATCCTCCAACACTCTACTCAGCAAATTGAATGTAGTCTATCACAGTGCCATCCATTTTGTCACCAAAGCCCCATATACTACCCACCACTGCGACCTGCATGCTCTCGTTGGTTGGCCCTCGCTTCATATTCGTCGCCAAACCCACTGGCTCCAGGTCATCTATTACGTCTTTGCTAGGTAAAGCCCTGCCTTATCTCAGCTCACTGGTCACCATAGCAACACCCACCCGTAGCACGCGCTCCAGCAGGAATATTTCACTGGTCACCCCCAAAGCCAATTCGTCTTTTGGCCGCCTTTCCTTCCAGTTCTCTGCTGCCAATGGCTGGAACGAACTGCAAAAATCACTGAAGCTGGAGACTCATATCTTCCTCACTAACTTTAAGCACCAGCTGTCAGAGTAACTCACAGATCACTGCACCTGTACATAGCCCATCTGTAAATAGCCCATCCAACTACCTCATCCCCATACTGTAATTTATTTTATTTATTTTTGCTCCTTTGCACCCCAGTATCTCTACTTGCACATTCATCTTCTGCACATCTATCACTCCAGTGTTTAATTGCTATATTGTAATTATTTTGCCACTATGTCCTATTTATTGCCTTACCTCCCTTATCCTACCTCATTTGCACACACTGTATATAGACTTTTTCTATTGTATTATTGACTGTATGTTTGTTTATTCCATGTGTAACTCTGTGTTGTTGATTGTGTCGCACTGCTTTGCTTTATCTTGGCCAGGTCGTGGTTGTAAATGAGAACTTGTTCTCAACTAGCCTACCTGGTTAAATAAAGGTGAAATAATATATATATTTTTTAATTCATTTTCTCCTCTTAAAACAGAATCAGGCATCGGTCATGGGTCATATCACTGTCATTGTGCTTTCCCCCTCTTATTTCATATATGTCTGTAACGGTCGTCGTTGAAGAGAGAAGGGGACCAAGGCGCAGCGGGTACGTGAATACTCATACTTTAATTTATTTAATTAAAGTGAACACGAAAACAATATACGACAGACCGACAGTTTCACAGGCTAAATATAACAGCAGTTCAAAATACAACTACCCACAATCAACCAGGTGAAAACAAGCTCCCTATATATGACTCTCAATCAGGAACAATGATGTACAGCTGTTTCTGATCGAGAGCCACACAGACCAACAAAGAAATATACAAACTAGAAAAACCTAGAATACCAAAACAAGAACATACACCAAAACCCTGGAACACATAAATAAAACACCCCTCTACATACACATAACCCCCGAACCACATAAAACAAATACCCCCTGCCACGTCCTGACCAAACTACAATAACAAATAACCCCTATTACTGGTCAGGACGTGACAATGTCAAGATGGAAGTCCATTATGACCTGAGTAAAAGCTTTCTAAATTATTGCATTACGTTTACAAGAGTTTTCAGTGTGAATTTTATAAAGGCTTTGTGGAGGACGGCTCTCAAAGGAATCATCAGGTCCCATCAATAAGGGATCATAACTTTCACCTGGATTCAGCTGGTCCGTCTATGTCATGGGTGCTGGTCAAAAGTAATGCACTATATAGTGATAAAGGTGCCATTTGCGATGCAGCCAGTCTGTGTTCCTCTTCCTTCATTTACCTTCTGCCTTTGTTACTGGGCAAAAACTCTTCATTACAGCCTTTGTTTCAGTGAGGAGTTTGGAGAGAGGATAACTTATGGTTCGCTGGGCTTTGACAAATGGACTGATCAGCATGCGCACATTGCAGAATAGAGTTCTCACAGGCAGGCTGAGTTTGTAATGGACCAATGCTTAATAGGAAGAGAGGGAAGCAGCTGATGATGACTCATCAATACACACCAGTTGCAGTTCTTGTGTTGATTGATTTTAGAGAGCCTCATGTTGCGATGTTGTTGATTGTACAGAGCCGATAGAGAGAGAGAGACTATAGCAAGTTTTCCCATCCGAAGGCAACTATAAGATGAGGTAAGAGTTGTGTGCAACCACGTACAGTGCCTTGCAAAAGTGTTCACCCCCTTGGCGTTTTTCCTATTTTGTTGCATTACAACCTGTACTTTAAATGGATTTTTATTTGGATTCCATGTAATGGAAATACACAAAATAGTCAAAATTGGTGAAGTGAAATGAAAAAAATTACTTGTTTCAAAAAACTCAAAAAAATGTAAAACGGAAAAGTGGTGCATGCATATGTATTCACCCCCTTTGCTATGAAGCCCCTAAATAAGATCTGGTGCAACCAATTACCTTCAGAAGTCACATAATTAGTTAAATAAAGTCCAACTGTGTGCAATCTAAGTGTCACGTGATCTGTCACATGATTTCAATATATATACACCTGTTCTGAAAGGCCCCAGAGTCTGCAACACTACTAAGGAAGGGGCACCACCAAGCAAGCGGCAACATGAAGACCAAAAAGCTCTCCAAACAGGTCAGGGACAAAGTTGTGGAGAAGTACAGATCAGGGTTGGGTTATAAAAAAATATCAGAAACTTTGAACATCCCACAGAGCACTATTATCTCCATTATTAAAAAATAGAAATGATATGGCACCACAAGAAACCAGCCAAAAGAGGGCCGCCCACCAAAACTCACGGACCAGGCAAGGAGGGCATTAATCAGAGAGGAAACAAAGAGATCAAAGATAACCCTGAATGAGCTGCAAAGCTCTACAGTGGATATTGGCGTATCTGTCCATAGGACCACTTTAAGCCGTACACTCCACAGAACTGGGCTTTACAGAAGAGTGGCCAGAAAAAAGCTATTGCTTAAAGAAAAAAATAAGCAAATACGTTTGGTGTTCGCCAAAAGGCATGTGGGAGACTCCCCAAACATATGGAAGAAGGTACTCTGGTCAGATGAGACTAAAATGTAGCTTTTCGGCCATCAAGGAAAACGCTATGTCTGGCGCAAACCCAACACCTCTCCGAGAACATCTTGCTGTGAAGCATGGTGGTGGCAGCATCATGCTGTGGGGATTTTTTTCATTGGCAGGGACTGAGAAACTGGTCAGAAGTGAAGGAATGATGGATGGCACTAAATACAGGGATATTCTTGAGGGAAACCTATTTCAGACTTCCAGAGATTTGAGACTGGGACGGAGGTTCACCTTCCAGCATACTGCTAAAGCAACACTTGAGTGGTTTAAGGGGAAACATTTAAAGTGCTACCGCGTGGAGTTGTGTGCGGGTAATGTCTACTCTAAACTGTACATATGGTATACATTTGCATTAAATAAATGCTTCGTCATCACAAATGTTTTTTTTAAAGGAATGGGGCAGTCCCATTCCTTTCGTATTTGTTTATGTTTATTGGATAGGATAGAGACAGAGAAGAAGCATGGAAGGAGACAGTGTGCTGAAATAGCAGTGGGCTAGATTCAAACCCATGCTGGCAGCAGTGTGTTCCAGGGGCAGCTTAGACCACCCTAGGCCACTCCAATACCATTTTAAACCCAGAAACTCGAAGGCGACAATGGAAAAAAGGAAAAAGAACAAGATAGAGGTGGAATATAAAAGGTTTGAGAAGCATTTTGCTTGGGAACTGTTCCCTTTTCCAGCTATTTTCAAACTTCAAACTACAAAAGTGCTGAACAGATATACAACAATATTATATTGTCTCTATCTATATATTGTTTGGCCATTTTTGGTCAATTATGTTCCATGATAGCCCTGTCTCCTTCATGTCCACATAAAAATACATAATAATAACAATAATAATAATTAGTCACTGCACTTCTTGGAGAAGGTCTCTTATTGGCTGAAGAGATTTTGCTTGATTTTCAGCTCCATCATGAGAGAAATCAATAAAGTGACAAACTACTTTTGGATAACGGACAATTGCTTTGCTTCGATGTCTCAATGTGCTCCATTGACAGGATATCCGGTCACGTTGCCAGCACTTACATGAATGATAAGTAGCCTTTGTAACTTCACACAATAACGACAATAAAGAACCAATTCATGCTCCAGTGATGTCATTGGTCTTTCTTAAGTTCTAATGTTGTGTATAGGGACAGAGATATATACAATATTGTGACTCAGTGAAAGTGTGAATACTAATGTAATTACTAGGCGTGAATACTACAAATAATTCCTAAGAGATGATTCATTATGCATTTCCCGTGCCCATGGTTAGCAACAGGAGGTAGTTGGGTCAGACTTAAACCAAGTAACAACTTATAAAGGCTTAATTGAGCTTTCATTAAGTCTTCATAAGCACTACATAGATGGATCACCAATTATTTATGAGCAGACACAGGAGGAGCTGTAGAAGGTCCTTTTATCTGGCCTTTGCCAAAAGTAGCGTGACCCCTTTAAATAGCATAACATTTACTTGAATGAATTATTTCTGAAGAATCTACAGTATATAACCCTTATGAAGGGTTTATGAAGGCTTCAGTAAACCATAAAAGTTACTTACAAGCTCAATCTTCTCAACAACCCAAATGTTTTGGGGCTGGATATTTGGTTAGACTATCTCGTCTTTTGATTGACAAGCAGCTCCATCATAATAGAACACAGCCATAAAGCATGCCTGCTAACTTAACTAGTGTGTCTATAATGGGTTTCCAAAGAGAGAGCATTTTGTATTGAGTGTGACTCCTGGAGGTTATCATGCAGGGGTGCATCATTACATCCTGATCCCAGATCAGTCTGTGCTGTCTTGTCAATGTTGTCAAGACAGTACAAACAGAGCTGGGACCAGGCTAGAGTATCATTATGGATGAATAGAATGGGGGCCTAGTTTCATGTTGTCTCCACAGAGAGAGGTCACAGTATGGGATCAATGTGTGATCTGATCAACAGATCTTCTTATATAACTGGCACCTCAGGGGAGAATAGCCTATATAGCTAGAGAGGTGTGTGTGTATGTGTGTGGGACAGTACATACAGATTGTTGAGTCTCCGGGGGGAAAATGAAGACTAAGAAATACATGAATATGACTGAATATGGTTTCTTAATCCATTTGATCAGTTTATGTACATACACTGCGTTAGATCTCAAACTGTTTCTCAATATCAATCATGCACAGTATGTGCCATGTTCAAAGAACTTGCATGTTTATTTATCGAATATGGTATACTCTCTCTAGTTTGCAACTAGAGAGAGTTTGCAACTAGAGAGAGTAAAAAAGAAAAAAAATGAAGAAAAAAATGTATGAAATGTATGCATTCACTACTGTAAGTCGCTCTGGATAAGAGCGTCTGCTAAATGACTAAAATGTAAATGTAAAATGATAAAGTGTTGTTTTAAAAAAAAGATGTAGGTTGTTTTTCTATGCAGATGAAAAACACATGCAATTATTCCCAAGCATAAAGTTTGTTTCTGGTTATAATTAGGGAGTATATATTCTGGGTTGCATTGACAAATGCTGGTTACTTATGTTTCTAGACAAAATAAAACAGATGGTAAATTCATACTGGAAATATGTTTATGATTAAATAACATTTAGTAGGGTCTTCAAGGAATTCATTTCCTTAAAAAATACTCAGAAATCAAACAAAGTTATATTTTTACCTTAGTGGGCTGAAATGAAAATGTGCTTGGCATTTGGAGAAAAAAATTCAAGTGTAGAGTTCTCAAAGCCCTCAGGCTCTAAAGGAGCCTTCAGAAGCCAACCCAGCGCAGAGCAGACACACTACAGGAGAGAGAGAACACACACATGACCTCTCTCTGGAGGGCATCATCTTTTTTGAAGTGTAGATTCTGAGAATGGCAGGTCAGTCAGTTTAATACTGCATGGGTGGGAGGTGTCATTAAAGCTCCACAGTAATTAAAGCTCCATAGTCGTTAAAGCCCCCCGGGGTCATTAAAGCTCAATAGTTATGAAAGCCCCATAGTCATTAAAGACCCATAGTCATTAAAGACCCATAGTCATTAAAGCTCCATAGTCATTAAAGACCCATAGTCATTAAAGCACCATAGTCATTAAAGCTCCATAGTCACCATAGTCATTAAAGACCCATAGTCATTAAAGCTCCATAGTCATTAAAGCTCCATAGTCACCATAGGTATTAAAGACCCATAGTCATTAAAGCACCATAGTCATTAAAGCTCCATAGTCACCATAGTCATTAAAGACCCATAGTCATTAAAGCTCCATAGTCATTAAAGCTCCATAGTCACCATAGTCATTAAAGACCCATAGTCATTAAAGCTCCATAGTCATTAAAGCTCCATAGTCATTAAAGCTCCATAGTCACCATAGGTATTAAAGCTCCATAGTGAGCTGATTTTCTTTCCACTTTGATGTTTAATTGAGCAAACAAGAGTGGCTATTAAAGGGCATCAGAAGTAATTATATTATTACATTAGCCACCTAGGGACTGAAGTTGAGCCTTCCTCATTTAAAAATCTGAAAGGTTACCCAGCACTCAAGAACTTTAAGTAAACCCTTAGAATGAGGTTAATATGGAAAGTACCGCACTGCGAGTTAATGACAAAGTCAACTCAAACAAACCCAATGTCCCAGTGGCCTCATTGGTGAAGCTTAGGATGCTGTTCCTTCTGGTTTCCAAGAACAGGACAATGTTCTGTCCATTGTGTCTATTATCTGTGTTCTGTATAGTGGTCATTATCTCATTTAATCCCATTCATTCTACTGAGTCTGACAGTCCACTCTCCAGACCAGAACGCAGCCATAAATCAAGCCAACATGATCACATATAAGAACACACTGGTTGCATCCCAAATTACACCCTAGTCCCTTTATAGTGCACTACATTTAACCAGAATTACACCCTATTCCCTTTATAGTGCACTACGTTTAACCAGAATTACACCCTATTGCCTTTATACTGCACTACATAGGGAATAGCATGCCATTTGGGACGTCTCCTCACATTGGTAAAAAATTACTGCCACAGAAAACAGATAAAACTCGCTGTAACCGCTCAATGTCGTCAATGCAAGGCAGGAGGTATGGCTTGTGTTCTTTCAGACGTAGTCATTAAAATTGAATGCATCAGATGTATCAATGAGACTACAATAGAGAGAGCCTGTTAATTCAAGTCTAAATGGGTGCCATCTTTGTGAAGACTCCATTGGATACCTTTATCCTATTCATTCATCCCTTCTCCTTTGGTTCACACACTGTGGATCTCTGTCTCACTGTGACTAAAGATAAGGCACATCTGTACATGTCTGTAAATGGCTCCGAGCCATACTTGTCTGTCTCTCCATAGGAACTAAGGAGCTAATTGTATCGACATCTCTACTCACCCTCAGGTGTCAGGGCAACGGAGTGTTGAATGTTCTACCTGACGGCTCACCATGTATCCCATGATTCACTACTATGAAATCAAAAGGAAGGTTAATATACACAATTTCATTTATACACAATTTCATTTCTCAAGATGTACATTAAGCATAAATTACATTAAGACAGACTAATATGAATTTGTCTGGTCTCATTGCCTTCAATCTATGACTCAGGGCAGCTTTACTTTTCCAAACAGAAATGGAATGTGTGAAGGTTGGAACTAAGCCTGATATGATCAAACGATATAATCTGCACTCAACCACTAGACACAACCATAACAACTGCAATAGTGCCATCTACTGAGCAATTATTGCAAACCATGTGTGTCACATTCTGACCAGTAACGGGGTTATTTGTTATTGTAGTTTGGTCAGGACGTGGCAGGGGGGTATTTTTTTATGTGGTTCGGGGTGTGTGTTTATGTAGAGGGGTGTTTGGTTAGTGTTTTTGGGCTATGTTCTATGTTAGTATATTTCTATGTTCTAGTCTAGTCTTTTCAGTTCTATGTTTAGTTTATTGATTTGGCCTTCAATTGGAGGCAGCTGTTCCTCGTTGCCTCGATTGAAGGTCCTATATAGAGGGGTGTGTTTTGTTTGGGTTTTGTGGGAAGTTGTGATTGCATAGCTGTGTTTAGCCTGTAATGCTGTTCGTTCGTAAGTACGTTTTCTTGTTTTGTTTTCTTAAGTGTTCAAAATAAATATAGAATGAGCACTCAACCCGCTGCGCTTTGGTCCACTTACTACGCCGACCGTTACAGAACTTCCCACCACCAACGAGCCAAGCAGCGGGCCCAGGAAGAGGAAGGATCCTGGGCCAGGGAGAGAAGGGAGTGGAGGACATTTTGGACATGGGAGGAGGTAATGGCAGGGGACAAGACCCTGCCATGGAAACAGGTGGAGACAGCGAGGGAGGAACGGCGAAAGTGGAGCGAAGAGCGGGCCCAACGTAGGATGCATGAGAGGCAGCCCCATGACATTTTTTGGGGGGGCACACGGGTAGTTTAGCTGGGCCAGGGTTAAGCCCCAAGCCAACTCCCCGTGCTTATCGGAGGCAGCTTGTTACTGGTCAGGCCCCGTGCTATGGGGTGATGCACACGGCGTCGAGGCCGAGCATTCACAGGCCGGTGTGCGCGGTGCCAGCGCCCCGCATTTGCCAGGGGGAAGCGGGCATCCAGCCAGTAAGGGTGGTGCCAGTACTGCGCTCAAGACCGCCAGTGCGCCTTCACGGCCCAGTGTATCCTGTTCCCGCACCTCGCACTAGCCCTGAGGTGTGTGTTTCCAGTGTGGCACATCCAAAGCCAGCACCACGCACCAGGCCTCCAGTGCGTCAGCCCAGTCCAACTCGTCCTGTTCCTGCTCCCCGCACTAGCCTTGGGGTGCGTGTATCCAGTCTGGCATCTCCAGTACCAGCCCCACGCACCAGGCCTCCAGTGCGTCAGCCCAGTTCAACTCGTCCTGTTCCTGCTACCCGCACTAGCCTTGGGGTGCGTGTATCCAGTCTGGCGTCTCCAGTACCAGCCCCACGCACCAGGCTTCCAGTGCATCAGCCCAGTCCAACTCGTCCTGTTCCTGCTCCCCGCACTAGCCTTGGGTTGCGTGTATCCAGTCTGGCATCTCCAGTACCAGCCCCACGCACCAGGCCTCCAGTGCGTCAGCCCAGTCCAACTCCTCCTGTTCCTGCTCCTCGCACTAGCCTTGGGGTGCGTGTATCCAGTCTGGCATCTCCAGTACCAGCCCCACGCACCAGGCCTCCAGTGCGTCAGCCCAGTCCAACTCCTCCTGTTCCTGCTCCTCGCACTAGCCTTGGGGTGCGTGTCTCCAGTCTGGTACCTCCACTACCAGCCCCACGCATCAGGCTTTCAGTGCGCAGTCCCCGTCCAGAGCTTCCGACGACAGTACCACGTCCAGAGCTTCCGACGACAGTACCCCGTCCAGAGCTTCCGGCGACAGTACCCCGTCCAGAGCTTCCGGCGACAGTACCCCGTCCAGAGCTTCCGGCGACAGTACCCCGTCCAGAGCTTCCGGCGACAGTACCCCGTCCAGAGCTTCCGGCGACAGTACCCCGTCCAGAGCTTCCGGCGACAGTACCCCGTCCAGAGCTTCCGGCGACAGTACCCCGTCCAGAGCTTCCGGCGACAGTACGCCGTCCAGAGCTTCCGGCGACAGTGCCCCGTCCAGAGCGTCCGGCGACAGTGCCCCGTCTAGAGATGGTCCACAGTTCGGAACCGAGAGAGGGCCCACAGTTCGGAACCGAGAGAGGGCCCACAGTTCGGAACCGAGAGAGGGCCCACAGTTCGGAACCGAGAGAGGGCCCACAGTTCGGAACCGAGAGAGGGCCCACAGATCGGAACCGAGAGAGGGCCCACAGTTCGGAGCCGAGTGAGACGGCCCACAGTCCGGAGCCGAGTGAGACGGCCCACAGTCCGGAGCCGAGTGAGACGGCCCACAGTCCGGAGCCGAGTGAGACGGCCCACAGTCCGGAGCCGAGTGAGACGGCCCACAGTCCGGAGCCGAGTGAGACGGCCCACAGTCCGGAGCCGAGTGAGACGGCCCACAGTCCGGAGCCGAGTGAGACGGCCCTCAGTCCGGAGCCGAGTGAGACGGCCCTTCAGCCCGGAGCCGAGTGAGACGGCCCTTCAGCCCGGAGCCGAGTGAGACGGCCCTTCAGCCCGGAGCCGAGTGAGACGGCCCTTCAGCCCGGAGCCGAGTGAGACGGCCCTTCAGCCCGGAGCCGAGTGAGACGGCCCTTCAGCCCGGAGCCGAGTGAGACGGCCCTTCAGCCCGGAGCCGAGTGAGACGGCCCTTCAGCCCGGAGCTCCCAGAGTCGCCCTACAGTCCGGAATCGGCGCAGCCAGAGTCGCCCTACAGTCCGGAATCGGCGCAGCCAGAGTCGCCCTACAGTCCAGAGCTCCCAGAATCGTCCGTCTGCCGGAGGTCTACAGCGAAGTGCTTCAGCCTGAGGTCTACAGCGATGCGCTTCAGCCAGAGGCATTCAGCGGGGGTGGACAGGTTAGGTGGGGGACTAAGGCTAGAGCCTGAGCCACCTCCACAGTAGGAGGATTGGGGAGGGGGGGGTGTAGCACGGGCCACCCTCCCTTCCCTCCCTTTAGTTTGGGGGGTTTATTTTGTGTTTATTTTTTTTGTGTGAGGTGCATCCGGGTTCTGCAACTGTCATGTTCTGACCAGTAAAGGGGTTGTTTGTTATTGTAGTTTGGTCAGGACGTGGCAGGGGGGTATTTTTTTTATGTGGTTCGGGGTGTGTGTTTATGTAGAGGGGTGTTTGGTTAGTGTTTTTGGGCTATGTTCTATGTTAGTATATTTCTATGTTCTAGTCTTTTCAGTTCTATGTTTAGTTTATTGATTTGGCCTTCAATTGGAGGCAGCTGTTCCTCGTTGCCTCTGATTGAAGGTCCTATATAGAGGGGTGTGTTTTGTGGGAAGTTGTGATTGCATAGCTGTGTTTAGCCTGTAATCCTGTTCGTCTGTACGTTTTCTTGTTTTGTTTTCTTAAGTGTTCAAAATAAATATAGAATGAACACTCAACCCGCTGCGCTTTGGTCCACTTACTACGACGACCGTTACAATGTGAAACTGACCTGTCTAGTTGACCTAAATACTGCTATTAGGGTGATGAACGTATGATGCATCATAGTGATCAAGTGAATGACAGAATGTCCCACAAAAGCCCCGCTCTCTATGTGCATCCAAAACGACACCCTGTTAGGCTCTGGTCAGAGTATTGCACTATATAGGGATAATGAGCACATCCCTTCAAGAAAATACAGGAAGGGAAATAGCTTTGGTTAACAGGCTGATCTTAATACCAATAAGATAAAAGCCTCTTGCTCTAACACTGTTTATATAAAGTACTAGAGACCAATTTAATTTAAGGCAGTCGATTCAGAAAGTAAACTTAATTTAAAAAAATTGCATCTGTTTTCAATGACTTCTCAAACTGAGTATTAGAAGCTATTTATTTCAAAAGTGTTCCCATTTAATCATTTTTTAAAAATCACCTCCTGAGTTGAATGCCTTCAATTCAAATTGAGCCCAGCCCTGAAGTGCAACAATGTGAACCTTTCAAAGAAATACTGGCATGGTAGGTGAGAGAGATGTTGATGTTTACAGGTGTGCTTTATGTAGACGCTTGAAGAGTATAAAGACAGCTCCAACAATGGAACCAGCACCATACTATACCCATGTATACTACACTATACACTGAGTGCACAAAACATTAAGAACACTAACCAATGAGGCATGAGGGGGTGTTGTTTATGGCCATTATTACCATTATAAACTGGTTACCAACGTAATTAGACCAGTAAAAAGTAATGTTTTGTCATACCCGTGGTATACGGTCTGATATACCACGGCTGTCAGCCAATCAACATTCGGGGCTCGAACCACTCCGTTTATAATATACAATACACATGCAGCCAAGTGAGTAAATACATAACTGCACACAAGCCCAATTGTGATAAACAATGTGTTTTATTTGTAGTATAAAAAAAATGTAATTGGATATCATTACAGAGACACAAACCCTTGTAGTTTTACAGTAATAGTTTTACAGTAATAGCATATACCTTGTCATACTCTTGTGCATAGAAGAACAGTACACACCACAGTTGTAGCCTATACTTGTGCATCAGCCTTAACCTCATAGCCCCGCGATTTATACAAGGCTATACTACATCATGTCTCCCTTTATACAGACATTATATAGAGCAATGTTTATTCATTTATTTACAAAACCTTTATAAAATGTAGAAAAGTTGCATATAAAACATCTTTATCCCACATTTCACAAAAGAATTGGAAAAGAAAATCCTTCATTTATAGTCTTCATTTTAAATACAAGTGCTTGTTTTGGTACAAGTAAACTTTGTGGTAGGTACATAGTGTCCTCGTCTAGAACAAAATAAATAAACCAAATGTCAATGAGCAATACAGACTTTGTGTCCCATCCAAACGCTCCTACTCCCACAGTAGACATAAGATGTTTGTTTCTATGACATACAGTATAACTACAATGGCTAATATGGCACTATTTTGACATATTTTAATGAGACCATGTTGTCTATAGATAAGACATGCTATCTATCACCAAGCATAGCTCTGTCACAGAAAAGACCTACGGGCAACAGTGAAGTTTTAAGACGGTTGACTGGGAAGTACTGTAGAGACTCAAACTCAACACCCCTCTGTCCCCCAGGAATTCAAGCTGCAAAGACAAATGACAAACGTCACAATTCAGGATTGTAATAGTATCATTTATTTGTGAACTATTTATTTAACATTAAACTGATGTGATTCTAGATCTTCCCAACAGAGTCCATAGTGACTGGTGAGTTTGATACTGTAAAAAATTGCTCCAGGATAATACCAATGCTTTGGCTTGGTCCACTAATTATTGTGAGTGAAAACTGGCTATACTAACAAAGGCAAAATTTGTTAAAGACATCAGCTGAAAACTGCCCATTAGGATTTGGTACCTTATTGTTATCCCTGCTTGGCGTACCAATGACAAGCTGTTGAATTGCTGCCTACAATGCTTCCTTCAACTTACATTTCAGCAGTATATTATATGTGCAAAACATGGACACGACGTGACCACACATTCATTCAATCTTTATTGCTTAGAACTGTGCCTGAGTGGCACAGACAGGCGCTAAGTGTGATGAGTTAATTAGTGTCATGGACTAACTGGTGTGGGGTGTTGAAGTGTTTTTCTCACCTCCTACGATAAAGTGTGGCACTGCTAGGTCCATTAAAAGTATCAACTGAAAGCTACATATACTGTAGCTGTACATGTACTGTAGCTGTGCATGTACTGAAGCTGTACATATACTGTAGCTGTACATATACTGTAGCTGTACATATACAGAAGCTGTACATGTACAGAAGCTGTACATATACTGTAGCTGTACATATACTGTAGCTGTACATATACAGAAGCTGTACATGTACTGTAGCTGTACATCTACTGTAGCTGTACATATACTGTAGCTGTACATGTACTGAAGCTGTACATGTACTGTAGCTGTACATGTACTGTAGCTGTACATGTACTGTAGCTGTACATGTACTGAAGCTGTACATGTACTGTAGCTGTACATATACTGTAGCTGTACATATACTGAAGCTTTCAGGAAGGAAGATGGATGACTAACAGCTTAAAAAATGAAAAATCTTCTCAGAGACTCAGACATGACGTGACTGCCAGTATCTACAGCCTCTTCCCAGGGTGTACCTTAACGATTCCTAAGAAGGGAAATTGTACCGTAGAGACTGGACCCAATTACACCGTTCATTTCAACCCACAGTGAGAGCGAGGGTGTTTCAATCAAACGCCTACGCCGTCGTTAACGCCAGGCGAGAGCTCTGCCGATTGGAGCAGAGGGGACCTTTAGTGGCCAAAGAGACTTGATGAGAGACACGATGGATGACAGAGAATGAAAAAAAAGATAAGACGGATCAATGTGGAGGAGTGAAGGGAGAGAGGATGAGAAGTAAGAATGGATAAGGGGGGGGGGGCCAAAGAGCTCATCAAGGTTGATAAATAACATGTATGTAACATTCAGGGGTGACCGGACCAGTGCATCTACTGTCTACTGTAGTGGACAGTCTGATGATTCAAATAAATGACCTTACTGTTACAGTGACCTTACTGTTACAGTGACCTTACTGTTACAGTGCATAATCCTTCATAGAGAACTGCATAGTAATGCAATCAATCGACACCGCTTGCCTCTCTAATACAGTACCACATAGACCTACATACCAGACTGTCAGTGTATCAGCATCAGAAAGTTCAATTACCTACCGGTAGCAAGAATAGATCAATCTGAGGTCCTTTTTTATTAATTTAAAACACAGTAATTTCATTACAATCATAAAACCAGACTTTAGTACTAAAAATGTCAAATTTCCATATAAATGTACTTGAATTTATAATAATCGATCGTGTGGTCAAACTGCATATTTTTATGAGCTGAATAATAAAGGGGGACGTGTTGCGTAGGCCAAGTTATATTGTCAGGAGGGAATCTTTCTTACTGCATGAAAGGGAGAGTTCGGTACCATTGGCATTGTAGAAAGTGCAATATCATAACCTTCATTTCATGTGTGAATCTATATAGCAGCCAGTTTGCAGTGCAAGCAGCACGTACAACCAGTTAAATCATTCATAGTTCAATCTAGGAGGAAATCACCTATTAAAGCTCTGATGTATACTTCCAATGAATCAATGTTTTTGTCCAAATCATCTAGAGCATATAGACATAATAACAAAACGTATTGTCATGACAGTGTCATAACGTTCCTTTAGGTGCTACCATTGGATAAACCGATCGAGGAAGATAAAAGTGATGAATGCCATTCATTTACTATGATTTTAAGACACGAGTGTAGATAATGTGTGCGTGTGCATGCCTGTGTGTGTGTGCGTGCGTGTATGTGAGTGTGAATACAACATGTGCTTCCGGTGATGACCAGGTGTCCACAAACACATTGGTTTAAATCTGCATATCAGTTACTGAGGCACTTGTTAAGTCACAATCATTTTTACAAATAAAAAAAACATCTAAACAAAACTGGAATAAGAAAATATTCATTCTGATATGACATTTTGTTTATGTTAGCAGGCGTACTTCATGTGTCACCTTCCCTAAATGTTCTCCTTGGCCCTGTGACTGGCTCTTTCACTGACGCTATACCCCTCCACAACACCGGAGGGAGCCACCTTGTGCTTCTGTGTGGAGTATCCTTCCAGTTGAGCTCCATTGCTTTGATCAGGGTCAGATTGATTAGTGCACAAAGTCACCGTAGCAAAATGTAGTAAATGTTTTGCAATGGAAAACAAAAACAAACATTTCTTACTGGACAATTGAAGCTAGTCCCTCCCTGTTTCAGTCCATTTTCTTCTGTTTGGTGCCTAGTGAAAACCACCCTGGTGTGTGTGTGTGTCAGGGAGTGTGTGTATCAGCTAAAAGCTGGACTCGGGGACCGCCCTCTTGCGTCCCAGTGAGTTGGTACTATAGCGAGTCTTCTGCAGGGTACCGTAGGAGGGCTTCTCGGCTGAGAGGCTGCGAGGGGGCGGTGCCACATCATGGGACAGCCCTTTACGGTGTAAAGAGGCGGTCCTTCGCATGCTAGACTCCTCCTTGCTGGGGATGTTAGATGAGCTCTGAGAGCGTTTGATATCGCTGGCAGCGGCGCGTCTGGCTTTACCGTTGGGCAGCTCGTCACCGAGACGATTGGCACCCCCGTTGCGGGGGGCTCCATTGGATTTCCCCTCCCCCGTCTTCGTGGCCCCTCCTGGGGCTCCACTGGACAGGGACAGCCGAGAGGTGCTGGGCCCGCCGACGTCGCCAAGTTTTCCAGAGTCGGACTTGCGAGAAGATGACGACTCCTTGTCCTTCTTCTTGAAGTTGCTCTTGAAGAAAGACAGCAGCCCCTCGTTGCTCTTGGAGGCCTCCTCTACCTTCTCACCTTTCCTGGTCTTTTCTCCCTCAGGTGGTACCAGATGGTCCCCTGGTGGTGGGCCCTGGAGGCCCTTGGCCCCTCTCCGCAGGGTGCCTTCCCAGTCTCTGTCCTTGAGGCTGTGGGTGCTGGAGCTGGGCTGGATGCCTGCACTAGACCCCCTCCTAGACTGGGCCTCTTGGGGCTTTCCCTGGTCCTTCTCCTTACTCTTCTTTGTACTCCTCCTGGTCAGAGTGTTAGTACTACTACTACCGCCCATCCTACCCTCGTCCCTCTGGTCTCTCTGGTCGCCCTGGTCTCTCTGATGCTGCTGGGACGCTTTGCTACTCCGTCTCAGACTCCCTGTCTTGTCTGTGACTGGTCTTCTCTGGCCCTCTGGCATCTGCGGAGACTCTGGTTGTCCCATGCAGTTCAGGCTGCTTCCCACACTAGGGGAGCTGATGGTAGGACCCTTCCGGCTCTCAGAGCCCGTCATTAAATTGACTATAGACTCCTTGGTGCAGCGAGGTCTTCTTCCAGACTCTAGGTACTCCACCAGTTCCACAGGGGCAGGGGCGGCCTCGGCTGCAGTTTTTCGGCGGTCCTTGGAGCCGAACGACCAGCGTAGGGGGAGGACCTTGTTCAGTGTCTCTTTGTTCTTAGTGGGGGTCCTCATGCTGACGCTACGACCCTGGATTCCCCGTACGAACGGCCTGGTCTCAAAACCACCTGGGGGTGAAAGAGAGAGAAAAGAACACTTTACCATAGTGGCTCTGACATTTAAAGCTAGGCCAACTTTCATTTTCAAACCCCTTTTATTAAATTGCAAATAACAAGCACAGTGATGAATATTAGCTTTTTTCCCGGCAACATTATACAGTTGAAGTCGGAAGTTTACATACACCTTAGCCAAATACATTTAATCTCAGTTTTTCATAATTCCTGACATTTAATCCTAGGAAAAATGACCTGTCTTAGGTCAGTTAGGATCACCACTTTATTTTAAGAATGTGAAATGTCAGAATAATAATAGAGAGAATTATTTATTTCAGCTTTTATTTATTTCATCACATTCCCAGTGGGTCAGAAGTTTACATACACTCAATTAGTATTTGGTAGCATTGCCTTTAAATTGTTTAACTTGGGTCAAACGTTTTGGGTAGCCTTCCACAAGCTTCCCACAATAAGTTGGGTGAATTTTGCCCCATTTCGCCTGACAGAGCTGGTGTAACTGAGGCAGGTTTGTAGGCCTCCTTGCTCGCACACGCCTTTTCTGTTCTGCCCACACATTTTCTATGGGATTGAGGTCAGGGCTTTGTGATGGCCACTCCAATACCTTGATTTTGTTGTCCTTAAGCCATTTTGCCACAACTTTGGAAGTATGCTTGGGGTCATTGTCCATTTGCGACCAAGCTTTAACTTCCTGACTGATGTCTTGAGATGTTGCTTCAATATATCCACATAATTTTCCCTCCTTCATGATGCCATCTATTTTTTGAAGTGCACCAGTCCCTCCTGCAGCAAAGCACCCCCACAACATGATGCTGCCACCCCAATGCTTCACGGTTGGGATGGTGTTCTTCGACTTGCAAGCCTCCCCCTTTTTCCTCCAAACATAGCGATGGTCATTATGGCCAAACAGTTATATTTTTGTATCATCAGACCAGAGGACATTTCTCCAAAAAGTACGATCTTTGTCCCCATGTGCAGTTGCAAACCGTAGTCTGGCTTTTTTATGGCGGTTTTGGAGCAGTGGCTTCTTCCTTGCTGAGCGGCCTTTCAGATTATGTCGATACAGAACTCGTTTTACTGTGGATATAGATACTTTTGTACCTGTTTCCTCCAGCATCTTTACAAGGTCCTTTGCTCTTGTTCTGGGATTGATTTGCACTTTTCACACCAAAGTACATTTATCTCTAGGAGACAGAACGCGTCTCCTTCCTGAGCGGTATGAAGGCTGCGTGGGCCCATGGTGTTTATACTTGAGTACGATTGTTTGTACAGATGAACGTGGTACCTTCAGGCGTTTGGGAATTGCTCCCAAGGATGAACCAGACTTTTGGAGGTCTCCAATTTTTTTCCGGAGGTCTTGGCTGATTTCTTTAGATTTTTCCATGATGTCAAGCAAAGAGGCACTGAGTTTGAAGCTAGTCCTTGAAATACATCCACATGTACACCTCCGATTGACTCAAATGATGTCAATTAGCCTATGAGAAGCTTCTAAAGCCATGACATTTTCTGGAATTTCACAAGCTGTTTAAAGGCACAGTGAACGTAGTGTATGTAAACTTCTGACCCATTGGAATTGTGATACAGTGAATTATAAGTGCAATAATCTATCTGTAAACAATTGTTGGAAAAATTACGTGTCATGCACAAAGTAGATGTCCGAACCGACTTGCCAAAACTATAGTTGTTAACAAGAAATTTGTGGAGTGGTTGAAAAACAAGTTTTAATGACTCCAACCTAAGTATATGTAAACTTCCGACTTCAACTGTATGTAGGTGTGGATTGTGCATGTATAGGAAGAGATTACGTAAATGCACATCCACAGTTAGAGTAGAATGTGTGGCGTATTGGCGGCAACATGGAATAATAATAACCATTGATTAGATGTAGCTTTTTCCAGATGCTCAAAGTTCTTTAAATAGGGGAGAGTGGGGTAAGTTGAGCCATCCTTGTTTCTAGGAAACCATACACAACAATCATTTGACCAAATATTTAGGATGAGGTCATCCTTTCTGGAGTCTGAGAAGGAAGAAACCACATGGAAAGTGGTAAGCAAGTTAGGTCCAAAAAATGGATTTTCACAAAGTCAAATTAATGTATTGTTTATTTTTATGATGCTTGTGTCTAAACCAAAGTAGATACTTTTAAGATTGTTCTATACATCAGTCGGGGTCTCTATAAGCTTCAATATGAGGTTCTAAACCTAGCAGGAAAGTGCATCCTTGTAGCTGTGTGGGCTAATATAGTCAAAATGTTTGCCTTGGGGTAAGTTGAGCAAATATATGTGTTTTCTTCCCAGGTGTAATGCAAGGCATTATCACTGGGATATGAGGTAACAACAAGGATCAACGGTTTCCCGTGTGTATCAAGAATGGTCCACCACCCAACGTACATCCAGCCAACTTGACATTACTGTGGGAAGCATTGGAGTCAACATGGGCCAGTGTTCCTGTGGAACGCTATCGACACCTTGTAGAGTCCATTCCCTGACAAATTGAGTCTGTCTGAGGGCAAAAGGGGGTGTTCCTAATGTTAGGTATACTCAGTGTATGTAAATGTCTTTGTTAGAAAGAATAGTATATTTCCCTTGAAGGAGTGATGTTGAATGTAAATCACTCAACTTACCCCACTCTCCCCTACTGTAGTAACGGGAAAACTCACCAACACCACCCATCACCCTTCCACCACCAATGGAATGAAGACCTACGTTTTTTTTTTACCTTTCTTTGGTTTACCATGCATCTCATGTTTCCCAGGCCCCTCACCTTCCTCCTCTCTGGGCGGATCATCAAGGAAGACGGGGGACTCTGGGGAGTCGGGGACAGAGGAGGGGCAGGTGGTGGAGGAGCGGGACACCAGACTACCCCTCTTACTGTCCCCATTCAGACGGACCAGCCAGTGGTCCGACATGGAGGAACTGGTGGAGCCTACAGAGGGGGAGAGAGAAGTTTCTGTGACTATGGGCACTGGACCAGAAAGACACCAACATATGTCAGTTCCATTCCAGTCAATACAAAAAACACAGAAAAACTACAGCGATAATTCCTATATACTATATAGCATTTAGCAATAGGAATATCACATTGCGGTTTTGCTGGATCAAGTAGTTGAGCATGGTGCTTGGAACACCATCTATTGCAGACATGAGTGAACCCTGCAGTTATGAGTTAACCTTTAGTGGATAAAGGCTGAATGGCCTTGTTGTATCTAATACTATCTCTGTACGGAGTTCAGCTGTAATGGAATTGAACCCTGAATGAGCTCTCTCCTGTGATGTGTGTGTGTCCATGCCTGTGTGTGTGTGTGTGTGGTACACTACCCACCTCTGATTGAGCTGCTGGCGGACCAGGGGGGGATGACGTTACGTCTCTGGTAGAACAGTATGTAGGCCCCTCTGGTACACACCTCCTCCTCAGGCACCAGGTCCACACTGCTGTCGTCATAGCTGTACCACTGGCCGTCCACTGAGTTCCTGCAGTACGCTGCAAAACGCACACAGGACTGTAGAGACAGGCTGCACCACAATCCTTATGCCCTGGGTATAGTAATGTAAGTTGATGTCACCACTATAGAGGAGGGCACTGTATTGTTATGCATGTTCTATGAATCATTGTTATTTAGCAGTAGGCATCTCTGTCACGGGTATCGTCGGTGAAGGAGGACCAAAATGCAGCAGGACTGTGTTTGTTCATTTTGAACATTTATTTAAATCAAAACGAACACAAAAACAACAAACAAGAGAACGAGCGATCCACTGACAGTCTGGCAAGGCACAAGGCTAACACAGAACAATTTCCCACAAACACACAGACAAACACACCCAACTAATATAGGACTTCCAATAAAAGGCAACACCACACAGCTGCCTTCAATTGGAAGTCCACCCAATTAACTCCACATAGAAACACACTTACTAGACTACACATAGAAATACATAAACATAGACCATAAACCAAAAACCCGGAAATACTAAATCAAACACCCTTTTACCAAAACACCACCCCGACCCACATAAAACAAATACCCTCTGCCACGTCCTGACCAAACTACAATAACAATTAACCCTTATACTGGCCAGGACGTGACAATCTCTCTCACTAACAATATTCTCTCCTCACTTCTCGATCAACAGCCAGTCAGTATACCTCTCTCATCAACATCACGTCTCCTATATCAATGGTATATCAATGTCCAACCAGTACCTGTGTAATGTCCGCCGTGCATCCCACCATGGTGGTTACACACTGCATAGAGGTCATAGAGGAAGTCAGGAGGCAGGGCCATGTCTGGGTGACTAATATGATGACTGCTGCCTTCAGGCTGTTTCCATGTGGGGGGCCAGGGTCCCAGGTCCCCCAGGTTCCTCATGCTCTGGGACCTCTTCACCACGTGGGGGGCCATGTCCAGCCCGGCCAGGGGGAAGCGCACCTGGGTGGACAGCTTGTTGCGCCGCTCGCCCACCTGATTCATTGAATTTTTCAAAAGACCAGTACTGCCGTTTAATCAGCTACCAAAGGTTAACACAATAAATGGCTTATTTCCATTGTGGTCCTTTAGGGAATAATAGACAGGCAAGGAGAGAATGGCAATCCGCTGCACGTGATCGGCTCCAGTTACCTGTCGGAAGCGTTTGAGGTGGAGGATGAGGATGTCGGGGAGGGTCCACAGGGACATCTTCACCATGCCCTGCTGGAGCTGCTTACAGTGGGGACACTTCCATGCGTCGTCTGGGGCCAGCTGGAGAGATAACATGCGCGGTCAGTTGGGAAGTCTCAGGTAAAGTTATATTCTCCATACATTCCGTTTGTCCAAAGCCATATAAAAATACACAGGGAGTGGAGATATGAGAGAGAGAGAGAGAGAGAGAGAGAGAGAGAGAGAGAGAGAGAGAGAGAGAGAGAGAGAGAGAGAGAGAGAGAGAGAGAGAGAGAGAGAGAGTGATAAATCAACTTATGAATCAACTTATGAATCAACTAATGCAATATTAAAGCTGCAATATGTACTGTAACTTTTTGGTCGACTCGACCCAATTCACATAGAAATGTGTGTTATAGATCTGTCATTCTCATTGAAAGGAGGTACAATTCTGCATAGTGCATCTTTAATGTTCAGTACCCCAGGGGTAGGTTAAGACCAGTTGCATTGGACAGTATTGTGTATTCCATGTTACCTGTTCCTCTTTGGTGTAGAGCTGAAAGCACTCATCCAGGGTACAGCTGTGCTGCTGCAGATGCTGCTGCTGCTGGACTCTCACACTCTCTGAGTCCTTCACCACCTCCTCCTGGATGTTACCAAACAGACTGACACACACACACACACACACACAGAAAGTTGGGGGTATGAGTGTGTGAGATAGAGAGAGATAAAGACATAGTGAATCCTAAATAATGAATGTGTGTGTGTGTGTGTGTGTGTGTGTGTGTGTGTGTGTGTGTTTCTGAGTCAATTGATGTGGTGTGTGTACATGTGTATGTCCAGTACTCACCATTCTTTGATCTTGTGTTCCCACTCAATCACCAGCTTCACGTGGGGAGGTCCTCCCGGGCCACATAACTTCAGGGCTCTGGAAAAAATGATATTACATAATGAATACACACTATCTTCTGGGTACAATGTCTACCTGACTACCACTGGAAACAATGTCAACCTGACTACCACTGGATACAATGTCTACCAGACTACCACTGGATACAACCTCTACCTGACTACCACTGGATACAATGTCTACCTGACTACCACTGGAAACAATGTCAACCTGACTACCACTGGATACAATGTCTACCAGACTACCACTGGATACAACCTCTACCTGACTACCACTGGATACAATGTCTACCAGACTACCACTGGATACAATGTCTACCTGACTACCACTGGATACAACCTCTACCTGACTACCACTGGATACAATGTCTACCAGACTACCACTGGAAACAATGTCAACCTGACTACCACTGGATACAATGTCTACCAGACTACCACTGGATACAACCTCTACCTGACTACCACTGGATACAATGTCTACCAGACTACCACTGGATACAATGTCTACCTGACTACCACTGGATACAATGTCTACCAGACTACCACTGGATACAATGTCTACCTGACTACCACTGGATACAATGTCTACCAGACTACCACTGGATACAATGTCTACCTGACTACCACTGGATACAATGTCTACCAGACTACCACTGGATACAATGTCTACCTGACTACCACCTTCCGGAGACACCTGAAACCCCACCTCTTTAAGGAATACCTAGGATAGGATAAAGTAATCCTTCTACCCCCCCCCCCCCCAAAAAAAAAAGATATAGATGTACTATTGTAAAGTGGTTGTTCCACTGGATATCATAAGGTGATTGCACCAATTTGATAAGAGCGACTTACAGAGTCTACCAGACTACCACTGGATACAATGTCTACCTGACTACCACTGGATACAATGTCTCCCTGACTACCACTGGATACAATGTCTCCCTGACTACCACTGGATACAATGTCTACCTGACAACCGCTGGGATAGAGCTAGCCTTAGGTATCCCATACAGTCATTTTTTCACATAGACAAAGATTTGAGTCTCATTACTGTTTTAAAATGCCATTACGATGGGAGTTGTATTATATGTCGTATTACACTGCATGTATTGAAGTCCATCTGTAACTTACACTGTAATATAGTATTTACTTACACTGTTACACAGTATTCTGCAGCATGATTTAGTAATCCCAGTTTGTAAGCACAGTCGTCAAGCCTTCGGAATCCAAAAGTGTCAGATATTGTTGTGAGATGCCATCAGGCCCATACTAACCTTTCCCTATTAGTTATGGTGTATGTGTGTGTGTTTGTGTGTGTGTGGATGTAAACAAACATCAGTATTCTGTATTCTAAGTCAAGTCATTGTTGATCTGAGACTTCCAGCATGGTAAAACGTTCCTGACTCAAATGTACAGGTAATCTTTGTGAGTCTGATTGATGATAAGAAGTGCTGATGCAGTGAAATACAATGGGCACCTGTTAGTGGGCACCGGTTAGTGGGCACAGTGGGAAGCTCTGAAATGCACCACTAGGTGTCAGGCTTCCATAAGGTATTGACGCCAAGAGTAAAATCAAAGCATCTTGATCACAGTGTTGATTACTAAAACAGCACGAAATGAAAGTGACTGAAAATAAATAGATTTTAATGAAAGAGACTGCTTTCTGTTGTAACTGTAAACTGAGTGCTTTTTGACTTTTCTTTGTGACTTTCAACTGCTGCCGAGCAGCTGCCACAATAGAGACTATACTGTCGTGTGACTAGGATCATGCGTCTTCCTTTTGGTCTCACTGACACAAAGGGATGGTATAAAAGGCAACCTTCAATATCTCTCTCTTCAACAGTCACTCCAGGAAACAGGGAGTTCTGAGGTAGAAACACAGACGGAGAAATCCATCTGGGGAATCAACTTGGTGTTTGAAGCACTGCGGTCAGAAAAACAGTTGTGAGAGGATTCATTTGGTGTGTGAGCGTGTGTTTGTTTGTGTCCTTGAAAGTGTACGTTGTAAAGGTAAGTTAGTCCTCGGGTTGTGTGATGGTGTGTGCTGTTGTCTGCCTTGGACTCAACCCAAGGTCACAGTCCCAGTGGCTACAGACAGAGAGACAGACAGACAGAGAGAGACAGACAGACAGACAGACAGACAGACTACCACCTCCTCTACCTGCAGGACACTGGGACATAAAGGACACTGCTTCAATAGTGGATGTAGTCTGACTTCTCTCTCTCTCTGTGTGTGTGTGTGTGTGTGTGTTCATGGACCAGGGAGATTGCTTTAGTTTGTGGTCAAAGTAGAGACATCCATCCAGGTCCCAAGAACATGAATAGAATTGCCTTCAAAAACGGTCCACTAGGGGGAACTGTGAGTGCTACTCATTTTCAGTAGGCTGTTGGCTTGCTAGGGCGTTGTGGACAGGGATGGTGGATGGGTGTAAAAGCTGAGCTCTGGCGCTGAGTGTTGCGTGTAAAAATCGGTTTTAAGCCTTTCCTAAACTTTAACCCTTAACTTAACTGAGAAGTGAAACCCCCAGCCCGATGCAAGTGTTTGTAATTTAACTTATGGGGAGGTAACAGTGTCTCAACTTAAAACATCAAAAACCAACGTTTACCATGACTACACACATAGACACACATACTGTATGAGCACAAATGACTGAATCTGTAAAGGATGTTCTTTGTGTGTGTGTGTGTGTGTGTGTGTGTGTGTGTGTGTGTGTGTGTGTGTGTGTGTGTGCGTGCAATCATGTCTGGATGCATGTGCATTGCGTTCATCAATATCACCTCAGAATTAACAGCCAGCTTCGCTCCACAGACGACCGCAGCCCCATTAATTCCTTCCACGTTCACGCATTATTCCAACCCGCCTTCAAATCCACGCAGAAACAATTGCAATTAAGGAAGAGAGGCTGCTTGTCAAAATGAATCTGACTGTGTAATTCAGAGCTGAAAAGTCTGCCACGGTCTGAACCCAACGTCTTAAATGCCTGCTTATGACTTTACTAACTGGGGGGGCAAAGAGCAGGCACTTAGGCACTATAGCAGAGCTGCTTATAGGCTTAGTTGTTGTCTCTCTGTCATGGAAGAGATTAAAATAGAGTTACAGAGATGGGGAGAGAGCGAGAGAGAGTATGATGTCACTGTTATTCTTTTGACTGGATAAAAATGCTAATCCTACCAAAGGAAATCAAGGAAGATAACCTTGTTTCCCCCCCACTCTGAATTCCAATTGTGTTGACTGTATTTTCAGTACAGAATGACTTTGTCAAGAGGCACTTGTGTCAACATTCTTTACATTGGATCTTTGTCATGTACTCGGACTTGGAATTCAGCCTCAATACACTCAGACCAACAATGTACTCTGATTCAAAGCACTATTGTGGTTCCAATGGCTCTTTCATCCACATACTTGTCACACACACACACACGCTCCTTCAAAGGCCATGCCTGTGTCTCATCCCTTGTCCGTCACACGCCATTCTAATTCCCTTGAGAACAGTCCTACTTCTCAAACCTCCCCCTCCTCTTCACCTTTCCTTTCCCTGCAGATCAATAACACTTCATTTTAGAATACCAGACCTCCTAATACCCTGAAGGAGCGGTTGAAATTAGCACCAGGGGAAAGAGTGAGAGAGAGTGTGAGAGAGAGAGAGAGAGAGAGTGACGTACACATGCATGCACACTCCCAGAGAGGGTGGTGGGTGGTAGGAAGCCTGTCGAGCCCTTTCTCAGTGCCCTTGACCTTTCCTCGTGCCCTTTTCCAGTGCCCAAGGGCCTCATCTTTGACCTTCAGAGGATCCCTCATTCATGGGAGAGCGAAGCTCAGAACCCTTGAAGAGTGGCTGATGATGATACCATGTCCCCCTGCTGTACAGAGCTGTCCACCTACTCAGTCCTCAGCCAACCAACTACTTGTCAGTCAGCTACTATTCTCTCTGTCACTCTCTCTCTCTCTCTCCTCCTGTCTGTATAGTGGATCTGAGGAGAAAGTCTCATGTCTCCCTGTCTGCCTCTAGCAGAGGGGCAGTGTGGTTCTTTCCTAAAGACTCCTTCTCTTTAATCGAATCTTGTTCATACCTGAAATTGTTGCCCCTGGCCTATGTACTGTTTCTAAGGAACATCATGTTCGACATTGGCCAGGGAAAATTCGATGAAATAACTTCCATATGACATGTTTGTAAAGCCAACGCTGTACAGAGGTCAATACCCCAAGTCTCCTCGCATGCCCGTTTATGAAAGATGAGTTGGTGCAATTACATTGTAAGAGGAATACAGTAATACTGTGTTATGATGAAAATACGAGTTTTTAAATATAAAGAGCAGACAGTATGGCTCCTCTCTAGCTTTAGGGAAGAACACAATTGAAATAGTAACGGTACCATGTTTTCGTTTATAACCGCATTGTAATTCAAGGACCTTGGGAACTGAATGGCCATGCTCTTGAGTAAGATGAATTGCCAGAACAAAGGATAGTCAGATAGGATACCACTTATTCATTCTGGTCAATTCAGTATACTGAAGGGACAACTCAAAGATGATCCAGATCAAGGCGGTTTTCTGATCAATCTATGTATCTCTGTATATAATGGATATACAGATAAACATTCCATGACACATCTTCTCTTGCAAATGCTGATGAGAGAGGGTCACACAGACAACCCCTCTTCCCCGAACTCACCCACCCCAAGACAAGTTTACGTTTACCGAGCATCTGACCCCATGTCCCACCTCCTCAATAGAACTACTGCACTATACCGTCACATCACAACAACAGCACAGCTTTAGATGGAGCTCCCTGTGGCTCCTACGACAGCTGAAGCCACTCTACAGGAGGGAGAATAAAGGCTCTTGTCTTATCTTCACTGCGACTTGATTCCTCTACCTTTTTACAGTAAGACCCTCATGGCTCATTGGCTTCTCAAAGGCACTGTTTGCACAGAATAGGCAAGTGTTCAGAGATACCATGATTTACCATTTTATGTCTGACAGTGGCTGTTCAGTAGAGTGGAAAAGTTACTCAATGACAGACATTTTAGTGGGCTTTATGTACGAACAGTACCTTAGTTCAGGTATTTTAGACTGACTGGCTGACAGACAGACAGACAGACAGACAGACAGACAGACAGACAGACAGACAGACAGACAGACAGACAGACAGACAGACAGACAGACAGACAGACAGACAGAGAGAGAGAGAGAGAGAGAGAGAGAGAGAGAGAGAGAGAGAAAGAAAGAGAGATACAGAGTGTGAGTGGGAGAGAGAGAGTGTGAGAAAGAGAGAGAAAGAGCGAGAGAGAGAAAGAGCGAGAGAGAGATGGATAATGCAGGTGCTGGTGGTCTTACCTGTCCACGGCAGGGTGGAAGAGAGGGCGTCCATCTTGTGGGGACAGGTAGCTGTAGGAGGCAGACCCTCCCACCACTCTGATCTTGAACAGCGACCCTGCATTCTGCAGGGAAACACAGACATTCAACGAGATAAGTGAGACACGGGATAAGACGAGAAGAGGTAAGATAAGACGCCATGAGATAAGACGAGACGAGGTAAGATGACACGAGACGAGATATCGTACATTTGCACTGAAACTTGCTATGCATCTGAAAGCTGCTTGGTCACCACAATAGAGGTGGTTGAAAATGTTCAAACTTTTTCTATCATACAAGTGAATTGTAATACTGTAAGAACACTGCGGGAGCAAGCAGTACAGTATCTTTCTTTGGATAAAATAAAAACGTATCACAAACGGACAAAGGTTCCACTCATAACAACAGCATTGTTAGCGGTGTCTCTAGCTCCACAGCTCCACCCTTGACTGAACAAGGTGCATTAGGAGATGAATTAGACAAGAGGGGCTAAGTTATTAGAAGGTAGAGAGCAGAATCACGTTGCAAATTAAACCTAATGGTCTCATTTGGAATGAAGGCCGCTGGAGAATAGAGCCTCAGCCAAGCATACAGAGAAATAAATGAGTAACCTTGCGTCCCAAACGGCAACCTATTCCCTACACAGGGCACTACAAGAGCCATAGGGCCCTGGTCAAGAGTAGTGCACTGTGTAGGGAATAGGGTGTCATTTGGGATGCATCCTAGTTAATAAGACCGTGACCACCAAATGAAAACGGCAAAGAAGTATTTTGTTTGGGGGAGTGGACCATACATATGCGGTTGTGAGGTTATCTTTCGTAAGACCATAATGAACAACTCTGCGTTGATGAGCAATTAGGCTGAGTTTATAAGTGAGTTTGAGGAAGTTTGAGGGAAGTTTAGAACTCGAGGGAACTTCTTTGGATGAGGAAGAGTGGAGTGAAAGTGAGTGGAGGAGGTGTGTGTGTGTTTGTGTGCATGTTGAAGAATAGATAAACACCTGTTTATTTAATGCCTGTGAAGATTTCATGTCATACCACTGTCTTTCTGGAGGATATCTGTAATACTTTTAATCTGTCTGGATTAGGGACAAATCAAGTGGGATTAAATATTAAACCGACAAAGCCTTGAGGAGAGAATATCCTTATCTTCCTTTTCAGCAAATGTTTGTGTATTTGTTGGGTACAGACACAAATGATCAAAAAACACTGCTTGTGAGAACAACAAACTGTATGGTGAAGAAAATACACCAAGCCTGGATTACTTGGTCAAAATCACAGGTCTGTGTCTAAAATGACACCCTATTCCCTATATAGTGCACTACCTCTGAACTACTTCTATAAAGTGCACAACACACATAGGATCTTTTTCAAAGAGACACATCCTCTCTGAGCCTCAAAGTAATATATCTTGTACATTCTGATCTGCCTTGTAGATTCGATCCAACAGTTATCAGCATTCTGCAATCAAATCAAATTGTATTTGTCACAAGCGCCGAATACAGGTGTAGACCTTACAGTGAAATACTTACTTACGAGCCCCTAACCAACAATGCAGTTTCCCCCCAAAATATGAATAACAGATAAAAGTAACAAGTAATTAAAGAGCAGCAGTAAAATAACAATAGTGAGACTATATACAGGGGGTACCGGTACAGAGTCAATATGCGGGGGCATCGGTTAGTCGAGGTAATTGAGGTAATATGTACATGTAAGAAGTTATTAAAGTGACGATGCATAGATAATAACAGAGAGGGGGGGGGGGGGGGGGGGGCAATGCAAATAGTCTGGGTAGCCATTTGATTAGTTGTTCAGGAGTCTTATGTCTTAGGGGTAGAAGCTGTTTAGAAGCCTCTTGGACCTAGACTTGGCACTCCGGTACTGCTTGCCATGCGGTAGCAGAGAGAACAGTCTATGACTAGGCCTTCCTCTGACACCGCCTGGTGTAGAGGTCCTGGATGGCAGGAAGCTTGGCCTTAGTGATGTACTGGGCCGTACGCACTACCCTCTGTAGTGCCTTGTGGTCGGAGGCCAAGCAGTTGCCATACCAGGCAGTGATGCAACCAGTCAGGATGCTCTCGATGGTGCAGCTGTAGAACATTTTGAGGATCTGAGGACCCAAGCCAAATCTTTTCAGTCTCCTGAGGGGGAATAGGTTTTGTCGTGCCCTCTTTACGACTGTCTTGGTGTGTTTAGACCATTCTAGTTTGTTGGTGATGTGGACACCAAGGAACTTGAAGCTCTCAACCTGCTCCACTCCAGCCCCGTCGATGAGAATGGGGGCGTACTCGGTCCTCTTTTTCCTGTAGTCCACAATCATCTCCTTTGTCTAAAGCTGACACAATGCTGGAATGACTCATATGTAGGTGGGTACTAAAGCTTTTATGTAATGTAGGATCTAACGAGTGCAAGATCTGACCTCTACAACACATGGTGTGGCGAGGAACTTACCAAACCATAACAGACACTTCTCCTCACATGTACTTATTTCACTGGTGTATTGCCTGTAAATTACGAATCTTTAAAGCGATCTCTTCCTTCCTCTTTCCTGCTAGAGGGCAGTTTTGGTGGTGATACAGGGTAGTATATAGTGCTCAAAACATCACTTGCTACAGTGCCTTCAGAAAGTATTCACACAACTTTCATCTTTCCAAATGTTGTTGTGTTACAGCCTGAATTTAAAATGGATTAAATTGAGATTGTTTGTTATTGATCTAAAAACAATACCCCATAACATCAAAGTGGAAATTTGGTTGTAGAAAATGAAATCTAAAATGTCTCGAGTCAATAAGTATTCAACCCCCTTGTTATGGCAAGCCTAAATAGGTTCAGGAGTAAAAATGTGCATAACAAATCGCATAATAAGTTGCATAAATTAAATTGAATTAACATGATTAAATAGACAATTACACACAATACCCCATAATGTGAAAGTGAAATTATTTTGGTGGCAAATCCAACACAACACATATTTTATAGTGTTGGCTGCATCATGTTATGGGTATGCTTGTAGTCTTTAAGGACTGAGGAGTTTTCCTGAATAAAAAGAAATGGAATGTAGCTAAGCACAGGCAAAATCCTGGAGGAAAACCTGGTTCAGTCTGCTTTTCACCAGACACTGGGAGATTCATTCCCCTTTCAGAAGGACAATAACCTAAAACACAAGGCCCAATCTACATTGGAGTTGCTTACCAAGAAGACAGTGAATGTTCCTGAATGGCCAAGTTACAGTTTTGACTTAAATATCCTTGAAAATCTATGGCAAGACCTGAAAATGGCTGTCTGGGAATGATCAACAACCAATTTGACAGAGCTTGAACAATTTTGAAAAGAATAATGGACAAATGTTGTACAATCCAGGTGTGGAAAGCTTTTAGATTCACAGCTGTAATCACTGCCAAAGGTGCTTCTACCAAAGTATTGACTCAGGGGTGTGACAATTTATGTAAATTATATATTTCTGTATTTTATTTGCATTCATTTATTTTTTTTCTTCTAAAAACATAACTTTTTCATTATGGGTATTGTCTGTAGATCAATTTAATCCATTTTGAATTCAGGCTGTAATACAACAAAATGTGTCAAGGGGTATGAATACTTTCTGAATGTATGTTGTTGAGAAACCTACAGGCGGCGCCATAACATCTTATGAAGTTCCTCTTCCACAAAACAAATATGAATGACATAAGAAAGTCGGACAAACTACACTTTGAAGTGAAAAATCCCCCAGGGAGTCAAACAAACACCTCAAATACAAGTAAATACCAAACAATAATTCTGTCCTGGAACTTAACTGTGAATTCAGTCTGCATACAGCTTTGCTATGAATGAGAAGTAAAGGGAACCAGACAATGCAGTTGATGGTCACACAGCTTGACAGAGTTAACTTGACAAGGAGCTTGTTGCCGTGGAGATACAGATCAGTGTGTCAACACTAGGTCTAAAGAAATAGTTCCTTCTCTGTTGAGGTAGGACCTTGTCTGGGGCTTATCAGCCTTAGAACTACCTGAGACTTTGAGCCCAGGGCTGTTTGCCCTGGATAAGGCCTCCTTGTCAAACACTGCACTATCACCATGGTGTCTCCCATAGCGACAGGGCAGCCCGCCTTAGGAGCTGAGGATAGTTGTGTATAAAAAGGAAGGGTCTGTCACAGTATCTAACGAAGGTGGCGTCCCTCCTCGGTCGGGCGGCGCTCGGCGGTCGTCGTCGCCGGCCTATTAGCTGCCACCGATCGTTGTTTCTGTGTCTATCCCGCATCTGTTTTGTGTCTGTCATTAGTGGGGGGTTATTTAGAGTGTATTTTCAGTTGGGGTTCTCGTGCGGGATTGTTTATTGTCTACTCTAGACAGTTGCGAGTATAGTTGTTTGTTTGCTGGATATTGTCTATTGTATTGCCGGGCTGCGCCCCATGCGCTTTTTCCGGAGCGTTTAATTTTTGGGAATGTGTTTTTCCCTGGCGGACTTTGTCACGCGCCCTGTGCCCTACGGCTATTGTGTTGGCATTTATTATTAAAACACTGTTGCTCCGGCCCTCTGCCTCCTGCTCCTGATTCCACATCTCCACTGGTCCTAGACAGCCTGACAGGGTCAAGGTAAAGTGAGGGGGTCATTGTGGCAGTGTTGAACTCCTTTGTCTATAGCAGTGGTCACCGACTGGTCGATCTCCAAGGCATTCCTAGTCGATCGCCCACCATTTATGTAAAAAACCCAACGATAAAGCCTTACATTAATATTTTTTAAATTCGTCTCACGCTGTTGGCGATAGGTGCACCCGATTCAGCGCGCCAGGTAGGCAACATGTTCCCATTTTGAACCATTTCATACGTCTGAAGGTACAAACTCTGCCTTCCCGGTGGGCCCGGTTGGAGCAAATCAAGTGCACTATAGGCCTACCACTGGCCAATCGGATGTCTGCAGTAACATAGAAGGCGTAAAAGAAAGCAACAGCAAAGTTTATATACTGTGAGATTTCTAAACGTTTAAAACCATGACTAGAGAGAGACTGTCAATGAATACAGCAAACAACTGCTGTTTTTATGAGTTCATGTTTAACTTTTTACTCAGCACTGTCAACACTTTGATAAGCCATGAAATGTGCGTTCTCCCTACTTCCACTAGCGCTACAACCAGCACTGCAGCTGCAATGAATGAGTAGGAAAGTGTATCTGTAGGCTTGCATTGTTGTTATTAGCAACTTGTGTCTGTTTTAATAGCGAGGAATATTTCACTTTCTCTGTGCATTAGATAGAACTAATGCAGTCCGAGGCAACATTCGCCATCAGCTGGAAGACGGTGTCCCTTTTTGGTCTGTGTCAGCGGAGGAAAGGGAGAGCGGAGGGACGTTGAGAGGCGGACCCTCAGTCTGCTGCTCTCTCCCTCCGCTGAGACTGACCATCAGATGCAGGCTCCATCAGCCCAGTAAAATAAGAAAAAGCTAATTATATAAACATACGCTCACAAGTAATAAAACAACTGATCTATTACCGGCGTGATCATGTAGCCTACCTCAAATGTTGAAATATGAAACAAAAATGGTCTGAGAAGAACAACAATGCATTGGCAGAGCAATATACAGAGATAATGTTTGGGCCTACAGGCTACTGCACAAACCTCACTACTACAGTACCGTTTTTAACAGGTTAATGTGACATAGGCTTACGTTTTAAAGTCACGTCCCCAACTAAATGTAACGGTAGATCTCAGCTTCCATTTTGACTCAGAAAGTGATCTCGACTTAAAGAAGGTTGGTGACCCCTGGTCTACAGAATAAATAATGTACTAAACCATGGTTCCTGCTTAATGTGTGTATAGAGTAGCCCTATAGTGTATAGTGAATGCAGGATGGTCAGGGAATGGGGCTCATTGCTTACAGTACTTATAATGTCTATAGTGGATCCACTGTAACAAAGTGAGGACATACCGGTCTACGTAACAGCGTGCTTGTCTTTACTCCCTGTATCCTGTATCAAATCTGTGTGTTATCAGGGCAGAAGCCACAGTTTGATGTATGGATGCTGACCCCACACTGCTCAGTGCATCTAGAGTTAATTGCTATGTTGAGAGAACAATGGAGCTGTCCTGGCCGCTACATTATATATGGTGAGAGAACAATGGGGCTGTCCTGGCCGCTACATTATCTATGGTGAGAGAACAATGGAGCTGTCCTGGCCGTTTGTCACGTCCTGACCAGTAAATGGGTTATTTGTTATTATAGTTTGGTCAGGACGTGGCAGGGGGTATTTGTTTTATATGGTTTGGGGTGTGTGTGTATGTAGAGGGGTGTTTGATTGATGTATTCCGGGGTTTTGGTCATTGTTCTATGTTTGTATATTTCTATGTCTGTTCTAGGGTGTTTAGATCTGTGTTTAGGGATTGGGGCCTTCAATTGGAGACAGCTGTCTATCGTTGCCTCTGATTCAAGGTCCTATAATTAGGAATGTGTTTGTCATGGGAATTGTGGGAGGTTGTTCTTTGTACTGCTGTGTGAGCCTACAAGACTGTTTGTTCGTTTATTGTTTTGTTTATTAGTCGTGTTCACAATAAAGTTAAGATGAGCACTCAACCCGCTGCGCCTTGGTCCAATTACTACGCCGATCGTTACACCGCTATATTATTTATGGTGAGAGAACAATGGGGCTGTCCTGGCAGCTACATTATCTATGGTGAGAGAACAATGGGGCTGTCCTGGCCGCTACATTATCTGCTGTGTCACTGCTCCTTGTGTCTCTGACTGGGTGGAAATGAACGTTCCTGAGACAGTCGCTATGGTCACTCCGGTTAATTGTAACGCCTCCCGTTTGTAATTAAAGCCAATTCCCTCTCACGATGGGGTTATTTTATCCAGGAAGTTGTTGAGGACTCAAGAGCACACACATGCACACACACGGTGGCTTGTGTCTTAAGAGTGTCTGCAAGTGTGTGTGTGTGTGTGTGTGTATGTGTGTATGAGAAACTCACTAGATCATTAGGATCTCCACCACTCTCCATTAGTGCATATTGGTAGGCTGAATGTTATTTCTGGTGGTAGTAGCACTAGGTAGGAATGTACTACTGTTTCAGGTAGTAAACAGTAGGAACCAGTAGTAGTAAATGAATGGTAGTGACCAGTGGTGCCAGTGTTAACTGACCTGAGCCTGTGATCCGTTCAGCATCAGGTAATAGAGCTTGCTGAGGATACTCTGCTGGAGCTGGTCCCAGGACAGGGTACGCTCCTCTCTCATGAGGAAGGGAGGGCCGAACCTGGAGGGGGGTGGGGGAGAGGGAGCGAGAGAGAGAGAGGGAGCGAGAGAGAGAGAGGGAGCGAGAGAGGGAGCGGGAGAAGGAGAGAGCGAGAGAGAGAGAGGGAGAAGGAGAGGGAGGGAGGAGGAGTGAAGGAGAGGAAGATGGAGAGGGAGAGAGGAAGAAGAAGAGGTAGAGAGAGGGAGGAAAAGAGAGAGAGGGAGACAGAAGGGGAGAAAAAATACAATGTTATTCTGCAGTTGTTTGAGAGAGGCAAACATATGTTTGGATTTGCACAAAGTAGAGTACATTACAACCCTGTGGCCTTTTGAATGTGAAACGTATTTAAGCAGGTCTCTCAACTCAACATGTATTTAATGACCACAGGACTACAAGTGAAGAGAAAGCCAGCGTTTTCAACGCGGCATTGTAAGCATATTTCAGGCATGAGAACATTTTGGCTGAGAATGTCGTTTTTTAAATGATGGATTTACATTTCCAATAGCATTGTGTGGATTTGAGAGAGAACTAGTCAGTGATCCGAATGAGAAAACCTAGAAGAAAGCACTTTCATTCAATGAAATGAACATATTTCCCATCTACTGCTTAGATTGGTTTTGTCATAAAACCGGAGGAGGCTGTTTTGAGACGTCAGTGTGTTTGTGTGTGTGCATGTGTTTGCGTGTGTTTGTGTGCACACGTGCGCACCTGGTGTGTCTGTGTGAAACATAGTCTGTCCTCGCGACCAGTGCCACCCCGTCCCTCAAACCGGTTTATTAGAGTGAGCAGGTAAGCCATTGGCCCAATCTCTACCCCAAAGATCTATGATCACCATCCATTGAAACGTTCTGTTAGACACAAGGTGAGCCCAGGGTGAATATCCTCAAATGATGACCAGGATGTAATGACTCAATGGGCTCGTTACCTGAAAACATCTTAGTCCAGGACTGAGCTTAATCTGTGTCTGTGAAACTGGCCCAATATCAACCACAGCAGCGTATTAACACCAGTATGTGGTTATGATCTGTAGGTTTCTGTCAAACAGGCAGCAATCTGGGACAACCACAGTTGACATGTGCCAGTCAGGGGGCATAAACAGAGACATACAGGGCTGAGATGGGGTCTCCACAGGTACTCAAATATCCTCCTGACATTAACAAGCTGACCTTGGGAATATCCCTCTGTTTCCCGGTACACGTACGTGCACAAACGAGCATACACACTCAAGAGGAGTGTGTAGAGGAGGGAGCAGACAGACAGTATATGACAGCATACAAAATTCAAAATGACTTTTTGATTGACAGGCATGGGCCAATAGTGGGCAGATGGCTTGAGTGAGTGTTATTACATCTCTCTCTCTCTCAATTCAAAGGGCTTTATTGGCATGGGAAACATATGTTAACATTCCCAAAGCAAGTGAAATGGATAATAAACAAAAGTGAAATAAACAATAAAAATTAACAGTGAACATTACACTCACAGAAGTTCCAAAAGAATAAAGACATTTCAAATGTCATATTATGTCTATATACAGTGTTGTAATGATGTGCAAATAGTTAAAATACAAAAGTGAAAATAAATAAACAAATATGGGTTGAATTTACAAATGGTGTTTGTTCTTCACTGGTTGCCCTTTTCTTGTGGCAACAGGTCACAAATCTTGCTGCTGTGATGGCACACTGTGGTATTTCACCCAGTAGATATGGGAGTTTATCAAAATTGGGTTTGTTTTCGAATTCTTTGTGGATCTGTGTTATCTGAGGGAAATGTGTCTCTAATATGGTCATATATTGGGCAGGAGGTTAGGAAGTGCAGCTCAGTTTCCACCTCATTTTGTGGGCAGTGTGCATCCAGCCTGTCTTCTCTTGAGAGCCAGGTCTGCCTACGGCGGCCTTTCTCAATAGCAAGGCTATGCTCACTGAGTCTGTACAGAGTCAAAGCTTCCTTAAGTTTGGGTCAGTCACTGTGGTCAGGTATTATGCCACTGTGTACTCTCTGTTTAGTGCCAAATAGCATTCTAATTTGCACAGTTTTTTTGTTAATTCTTTCTGATGTGTAAAGTAATTATCTTTTTGTTTTCTCATGATTTGGTTGGGTCAAATTGTGCTGCTGTCCTGGGGCTCTGTGGGGTGTGTTTGTGAACAGAGCCAGGACCAGCATGCTTAGGGGACTCTTCTCCAGGTTCATCTCTCTGTAGGTTTAGGTTTTGAACATTAGCGGGTATCGGGCCTATTTCTGCTCTTCGTGTATTATTTGGTGTTTAACGTTGTACACGGAGGATATTTTTGCAGAATTCTGTGCATGCAGTCTCTCTCTCTCTCTCTCTCTCTCTCTCTCTCTCTCACATTGAATAATTCAAAGCTGTTTACTGGGATTTACAGTATTTGGTTTCTCTCAGGAGCGATGCTCCCTTTGATTCTCAGTAGGAAAAAATACATGTTTTAAAAGATGTCCAAAAATGATTACAAGCCCAATTCTGATATTTTGCCCAAGTATTGGCAAAAGAGCTGATCTGATTGGTCCAAATACCAATTAGTGGAAAAAGATCAGAATTGTTCTGCCTGTGTAAACGCAACCTGTGTAATGTGAACTGGAAAATGGAACTCGGAGCACATCCCCTTGGGCCCAGTGGGTCCTCGTTACAGCTGGAACTAGTAAAGAGACAGTAGAATTTTTGCCCTGATAAAATACACTCTGTTCAAACGGTTGGTGCATATTGTTTATCAGAACTCCTCTGTTCACCCATGAGATACTGTTTCGCTATAAACTAAAAAGGCTTGTTTGATCCACACCTAACACCTCATATTTTCAAAATGGCTTCTCTCCATCCCACCCAATCAAGATTCCGACCCAATCAACCAAACCTGACTCACCTGACGGCCTGCTGGCCAGAGCCTGCCGTGTTGCAGATTACGAGGAGGACCTTGGTGGAACCCCCGTGGTTCAGAAACTCTGAGGACAGAGTGGTCGATGGGGGTAACCTTTTACCCTCTGGCCCAGAGGTGTATGGCGAGGATGGGAGGCTGTGGTGGAAGCCTGAGAGAGGAGAGAGAGGTTGAAGGTTAAACACGGGTCGAGAGAGGTCAAAGTTGAGCGCAGACACAAGGTCGTATACATAACAGGGGTAGCTCGTGCCAGAGTGTGCTCAAGAGGGGTTCTATCAGGTCTCAATGACTCAAAATGACACCATTTGACACCACCCACAACTGTGAAAACTAACCGTATCAAGTGAAAATCATTATACAATGGAGCAACGATTGTGATTTACCCAAAGGGTGGCATTGTAAAATTGACATCTGTTACGACATGTACACGTTGATTAATCGTAGGTAATAGCTACAGGGGGAGTGTGTAGGAGGCTGAACCTCTGTCTCCCGGGCAACGTACACATTGTAAATGTTGACATTATCTGAGGATTTAATTAAACACACTTGTTCAACGCCGCCGAGCAATTAATCACTGTCGCTGTAGAAATGTGTCACACACACACATAAACAAGTACACACACACACACACACACACACACACACACACACAGCGGTGCATGTACTGAGAAACTCTAATCATTCGTATCATGTCAACTTAGATATCGAAGCTGACAGAGAAAAGGCCACCACTTGAGTATCAGTGGATGTATTCACCAGTGCATGGCCTATGGTGAGTAAGACTAAGTGAATGAATAATCAAGTATTCCATTTTAATCAAGTACCCCCCCCCACACATGCCAGACTCGTCCCCCCTCTCTGATATTGAATTCCCCACTGGGAAGATAAAATGCACTGAAAGGCCAAAGCCAGTTTCATTTCAATCCACACAGAAAGGCTAGCCTGTTACCACGACAATAAGGAGCATAAGCAAATAACTAAATACTAAGGACACAACAGCTTACTTCTCCCACAAGACAATACCAGTATGCTATTTTAAACATATACAAAACCTACACTTCTATGTCCTGAAACTACTCAGGAAAGCAGTTCTCTGTGGCGATAGCTGAGTTGGTGAGGAGTGTGGGTAGGTCTGTCTGTCTGGCCTCTGCATCTTCCAGACCCCATGCCAGACTCTCATTCTCACAACCTCGCCCTCATTCCTTCTTCCTCAGCCAACCAGGAGAGAGGGATATATAGAGTGAGAGAGAGAGCGATACAGGGATAGAGAGAGACAAGGAGGAGAGAGTGGGAGAGCAGTGCTAGTAGAAGGGGAGTGTCGCTGAAGTGTCTCTTCAGGGACTGAGCTGTTTAATTACAATTGTCACACTCCCACAGCTCTTCATCTCCCTCCCTAATTCTGTCTCTCTATCGCTCTCTTTCTCCGCCCCCTCTCTTTTTAGACCTACTATTTCACTATACTTTTTCCACATGCAGACACACACACTATAATTCTCTCTCTCTCTTTAGCTATTCCATTGATGCTTTGGGGCTTACCTACTCCAATATTCCATTGATGCTTTGGGGCTTACCTACTCCAATAATCCATTGATGCTTTGGGGCTTACCTACTCATTGATGCTTTGGGGCTTACCGAATTATCTTCATTGTATCAATACTGCAGTGAACAAAATCAGTGTCTAGAGTTGATATACACTACTGTTCAAAAGTTTGGGGTCACGTAGACGTTTCCTTGTTTTTGAAAGAAACATCAAATTGATCAGAAATACAGTGCAGACATGGTTAATGTGTAAATGACTACTGTAGCTAGAAACTGCTGATTTTTAATGGAATATCTACATAGGCGTACAGAGGTCCATTATCAAAAACCATCACTCCTGTTTTCCAATGGCACGTTATGTTAACTAATCCAAGTTTATCATTTTAAAAGGCTAATTGATCATTAGAAAACCCTTTTGCAATTATGTTAGCACAGCTGAAAACTGTTGTTTGTTTTTGTTGGGTTTTGTTTGGGTGCAGTCGGAGTCTGCACCTTTGGGGGGGGGGTACTGTCACGTCCTGACCCTTGTAAGAGGTCATTTTCCATAGTAGAGTGGTCAGGGCGTGACATGTGGGTGTTTTGGGTGGTTTTGGTTTTCTGTTTCTATGTGGGGTTTTCTAGATTTCTTTTCTATGTTTTTGTTTTCTATGTTTTGGCCAGGTATGGTTTCCAATCAGAGGCAGGTGTCTTTCATTGTCTCTGATTGGAAGCCATACTTAGGCAGCCTGTTTTTCATGTGTGGGTAGTTGTTTTCCGTTTTGTCAAGTGTACCTTACGGAACTGTTGTCGGTCGTTTGTTGTTTTGTTGAAGTGCTTTTTTCATTAAAGAAAAGAATGAGCACTATACACGCTGCGCCTTGGTCCCCTTTAGACGACCCTTGTTACAATTTCTCTCAAATGTTGTGCACACATTTGTTTACATCCCTGTTAGTGAGCATTTCTCCTTTGCCAAGATAATACATCCATCTGACAGGTGTGGCATATCAAGAAGCTGATTAAACAGCATGCTCATTACACAGAAGCACCTTGTGCTGGGGACAATAAAATGCCACTCTAAAATGTTCAGTTTTATCACACAACACAATTCTACAGATGTCTCAAGTTTTGAGGGAGCGTGCAATTGGCATGCTGACTGCAGGAATGTCCACCAAAGCTGTTGCAAGAGAATTTAATGTTAATTTCTCTACCATAACCTACCTCCAACACCATTTTAGAGAATATGGCTGTACACCCTACCGGCCTCACACCGTACCTACCACACCAGCCCAGGACCTCCACATCCGGATTCCTCAGCTACGGTATCGTCTGAAAACAGCCACCTGGACAGCTGATGAAACTGAGGAATATTTCTGTCTGTAATAAAGCCCTTTTGTGGAGAAAAACTCATTCTGATTGGCTTGGCCTGGCTCCCCAGTCAAGTGAAATCCATAAATTAGGGCCTAATGATTTTTTTTCAATAGATTGATTTCATTATATGAACTGTAAAATCGTTGAAATTATTGCATGTTTGGTTTATATTTTTGTTCAGTATAGAAGATGTAGGAATGCAGGGTGGTAGCACGAGGACATTGGAACACTGTAGCACACTGCACCAGAGCACCCGCAACACCTGTCTCACATTCACATAGGAGGAGGGATACGTATTGTAATGAACACCAAAATAACTACGGCTCTAATATTTTTTTTTTACAGTAACCCCCAGGGATCTACTTCTTCACCGCAGTTACTAAGGCCTACTTTTTTAGCTTCACTCCTTTAAGCTAGTTTTAATAACAGAGCCTTATTTAAAACTGTGTTCCCTGAAGTACCATCATGCCGGATGACGACTCGATTATCTCTGTCTAACAAGATCGTGAGAATATATGAATATTGGCTCATTGATGATGACTTGACATACTAGTCTCTTCTATGACAGGGGGATTAAAACATAATACTTTGAGATATCAGTAGAAAAATAAAAGTGGGTTTACAACCTATTTGTGAATATAGGTCACAGGCATAAAGCTGTTGTTATCTGGCGAGCCTGCAGGCTACAGCACATACAGAGCTGCTTCAGTTAAGTCTGACCATACAATTCCTGCTGGTTGTTGTGCATGTGACTACTGAATTGAATGCTCAACCTAAATCAATTATTACTGTGTACTAGTAAATATCACAAAATCATGCTTTTCAAATGCTTTTCTGCTCCTACAAGCTTAGCCGTCTTGATTTGTCACCTAGACAAGTGACCCCTGTCAATTCTGTCCACACTCTGCGCTAAAAATACCCAGGGGGTAGTGGGGTCCGACGGAGGGTGGGAGAGGGGACAAGCTCTAGACGAGACAGACGTCCCGACATTTCCTGTGTCTGGTTGCCGTCACCACAGGTGAATTGAGGACACCTGAGTTGTCTGCTGCTTGAATAAATGACAGATGGAGGAAAACGGCAGGGAGAGAGAGAGAGCGAGAGAGAGAGCGAGAGCGAGAGCGAGAGAGAGAGAGAGAGAGAGAGAGAGAGAGAGAGAGAGAAAGAAAGAAAGAAAGAAAGAAAGAAAGAAAGAAAGAAAGAACCAAAGAAAGAAAGAAAGAAAGGGTGGGAGATACTGTATAGACCTGCCACACCTGCTCCCCCTTGCCGGATCCCAAACCTGCATCTCATCACCGCCACACCTGCTCCCCCTCGCCGGATCCCAAACCTGCATCTCATCACCGCCACACCAGGTCCCCAAAGACCTCCGACCCCTATGATTGATTCCACGGTTGCCTCCCGGTATCTTGGCAACATGTATCTTGATAAAGTATCTATCTGTGCCATCTATAGTGAATAAGTTAAAAAAGGAAATAGAGTCTTGGGTCTAAAATCCAGTAAATGATATAACACAGAGAGTCAGAGATTATAGAGCCTGTAAGACAAGCAGAGGAAGAGCTAGCTCACTGATGGAATGTTGGTATGTGGTTGTGATTGTGATCAGGCTGATGCATCCTCTGTGGGTGTATAGAGTCTAAAACCACAACGACACAACTGGTCTATTCACATGGATGGCATTCTTCACTGACTTTAGACCTGTGCCCTCCCTGTTTCTGAACGGCTATCGCCTCATCCTGCCTATCTCTGATTGGATTGTGTAAAATATGCCATGACATTACTCAGGATGTTTACTCAGAAGTAAACAATAACGATGAGGAAATCAATTAACTCATTTTTCTGAAGCAATTATGTTGACGTAACAGTATATCAGTGATAGAGATGAAACACCACGGCCATGTTGCTAACAGCAAAAAGACAGTCTTTCAACATACAGTTGAAGTCGGAAGTTTACATACACCTTTGCCAAATACATTTAAACTCAGTTTATCACAATTCCTGACATTTAATCCTAGTAACAATGCCCTGTCTTAGGTCAGTTAGGATCACCACTTTATTTTAAGAATGTGAAATGTCAGAATAATAGTAGAGAAATTGATTTATTTCAGCTTTTATTTCTTTCATCACATTCCCAGTGGGTTAGAAGTTGACATACACTCAATTAGTATTTGGTAGCATTGCCTTTAAATTGTTTAATTTGGGTCAAACGTTTTGGGTAGCCTTCCACAAGCTTCCCACAATAAGTTGGGTGAATTTTGGCCCAATCCTCCTGACAGAGCTGGTGTAACTGAGTCAGGTTTGTAGGCCTCCTTGCTCGCACACACTTGTTCAGTTCTGCCCACAAATTTTCTATGGGAATGAGGTCAGGGCTTTGTGATGGTCACTCCAATACCTTGACATTGTTGTCCTTAAGCCATTTTGCCACAACTTTGGAAGTATGCTTGGGGTCATTGTCCATTTGGAAGACCCATTTGCAACCAAGCTTTAACTTCATGACTGATGTCTTGAGATGTTGCTTCAATATATCCACGTAATTTTCCTTCTCATGATGCCATCTATTTTGTGAAGTGCACCAGTCCCTCCTGCAGCAAAGCCCCCCCACAACATGATGCCACCACTCCCATGCTTCACAGTTGGGATGGTATTCTTCGGCTTGCAAACATCCCCCTTTTTCCTGCAAACATAACGATGGTCATTATGGCCAAACAGTTCTATTTTTGTTTCATCAGACCAGAGGACATTTCTCCAAAAAGTACAATCCTGTGTGCAGTTGCAAACTGTAGTCTGGCTTTTTTATGGCGGTTTTGGAGCAGTGGCTTCTTCCTTGCTGAGTGGCCTTTCATGTTATGTCCATATAGGACTCGTTTTACTGTGGATATAGATACTTTTGTACCTGTTTCCTCCAGCATCTTCACAAGGTCCTTTGCTGTTGTTCTGGGATTGATTTGCACTTTTCGCAAAGTACGTTCATCTCTAGGAGACAGAATGCGTCTCCTTCCTGAGCAGTATGACGGCTGCATGGTCCCATGGTGTTTTTACTTGCGTACTATTGTTTGTACAGATGAACGTGGTACCTTCAGGCGTTTGGAAATTGCTCCCAAGGATGAACCAGACTTGTGGAGGTCTACAATTTTTTTTCTGAGGTCTTGGCTGATTTCTTTTGATTTTCCCATGATGTCAAGCAAAGAGGCACTGAGTTTGAAGGTAGGCCTTGAAATACATCCACAGGTACACCTCCAATTGACTCAAATGATGTAAATGAGCCTAACAGCAGCTTCTAAAGCCATGACATCATTTTCTGAATTGTCCAAGCTGTTTAAAGGCACAGTCAACTTAGTGTATGTAAACTTCTGACCCACTGAAATTGTGATACAGTGAATTATAAGTGAAATAATCTGTCTGGTTAGCATAGCTAGCATTAAGAAATCAGTGGTGGTAGTCAAATACATTTTTAACTGTAATGCAGTTGATTGGTAATGATGACATTAACATATATTGTGGTTGACATCCATACAAGCTTTATACTCAAGATTGTCCATCTCAACATAGTGTGAAATACACATATAAACAAAATGTAGGCACATTTTGCTGCGGGCAATGAGGAGACTCCGGATCTTTCCCCTACAGCCCTTTCCCCTCAAGTGTTTCCATGGCAATTCCATTGTTTGGTCGATTTACCTCTTTACCGCATCTATAGAAAAACCCTTTTTGGTTCCAGGTCTAACTCTTTTGGGAAGGGTTCTACATGGAACCCAAAAGGGTTCTATCTGGAACCAAAACGCTTCAACTGGATCTAAAAGGCGTTTTTCAAAGGGAAACTGGAAAACTGAAAGCGCGATCCATCGCATTTAACCATGGAAAGAGATCTGGGAATATGTCTGAATATAAACAGTGTAGTAGCTATTTCTTCCACAAGGCAATCAAACAAGCGAAATGCCAGTACAGGGACAAGGTGGAGTCGCAATTCAACGGCTCAGACATGAGACGTATGTGGCAGGGTCTACAGGAAATCACATACTACAAGAAGAATCCAGCCACGTCACGGACACCGACATCACACTTCCAGACAAACTAAACACCTTCATTGCCCACTTTGAGGATAATACAGTGCCACCGTCGCGGCCCGCTAACAAGGACTTTGCCCCCCACCTTCTCCATGGCTAACGTGAGTAAAACATTTAAAACCTGTAACCCTAGCAAAGCTGCTGGCCCAGACGGCATCCCTAGCCACATCCTCAAAGCATGCACAGACCAGCTGGCTGGTGTGTTTACGGACATATTCAATCGCTCCCTATCCCAGTCTGTTGTCCCCACATGCTTCAAGATGGCTACCATTGGTCCTGTACCCAAGAAGGCAAAGATAACTGAACTAAATTACTATCGCCCAGCAGTACTCACTTCTGTCATCATGAAGTGCATTGAGAGACTAGTCAAGGATCAGATCACCTCCACCGTACCGGCCACCCTAGACCCACTTCAGTTTGCATACCGCCCCAACAGGTCCACAGATGACGCAATCGCCATCACACTACACACTGCCCTATCACATCTGGACAAAAGGAATACCTATATAAGAATGCTGTTCATTGACTACAGCTCAGCATTTAACACCATAGTACCCTCCAAACTCATCATCAAGCTGGAGGCCCTGGGTCTGAACCCCGCTCTGTGCAATTGGGTCCTGGACTTTCTGATGGGCCACCCCCAGGTGGTGAAGGTAGGAAACAACATCTCCACTTCGCTGACCCTCAACACTGGGGCCCCACAAGGGTGCGTACTCAGCTCCCTGCTGTACTCTCTGTTCACCCACGACTGCATGGCCATGCACGCCTCCAACTCAATCATCAAGTTTGCCAACGACACAATAGTAGTGGGCTTGACTACCAACAACGACAAGACAGCCTACAGGGAGGAAGTGAGGGCACTCGGAGTGTGGTGTCAGGAAAACAACCTCTCACTCAACGTCAACAAAACCAAGGAGATGATCGGGGAATTCAGGAAGCAGCAAAGGGAGCACCCCCCTATCCACATCGAAGGGACAACAGCGGAGAAGGTGGAAAGTTTTAAGTTCCTCGGCGTACACATCACAGACAAACTAAAATGGTCCGCTCACACAGACAGTGTGGTGAAGAAGGCGCAACAGTGCCAGTACAGGTGCATCAAAGCTGGGACCGAGAGACTGAAAAACAGCTTCTATCTCAAGGCCATCAGACTGCTAAACATCAATCACTAACTCAGAGAGGCTGCTGCCTACATTGAGACCCAATCACTGGCCACTTTAATAAATGGATCACTAGTCACTTTATACAATGCACTCTAAATAATGCCCCTTTAATAATGTTTACATATCTTACATTACTCATTTCACATGTGTATACTGTATTTTATACCATCTATTGCACCTTGCCTATGCCGCTCGGTCATCGCTCATCCATATACTTACATGTACATATTCTCATTCACCCCTTTACACTTGTGTGTAAGGTAGTTGTGAAATTGTTAGATTACTTGTTAGATATTACTGCATGGTCAGAACTAGAAGCACAAGCTATGTGTATGTGACAAATAACATTCAATTTGGAACTTGGTAGTGAGCGTTGCAACCGAGGACAGACCATTTTTACGCACTACACACTTCAGCACTTGGCGGTCCCGTTCTGTGAGTTTGTGTGGCCTACTACTTCGCGGCTGAGCTGTTGTTGCTCGTAGACGTTTCCACTTCACAATAACAGCACTTACAGTTGACCAGGGCAGCTCTAGCAGGGCATAAATTTGACGAACTGACTTGTTGGAAAGGTGGCATCCTATGACGGTTCCACGTTGAAAGTCACTGAGCTCTTCAGTAAGGACATTCTACTGCCAATGTTTGTCTGTAGAGAATGCATGGCCGTGTGCTCGATTTTATATACCTGTCAACAACGGGTATGGCTGAAAAAGCCGAATCCACTAAATTGAAGGGGTGTCCACATACTTTTGTATATATAGTGTAGCACGGTGACATGTTGCACACAATGTCAAAATCAAACACAAACTTTAATCTGAAACAAATGGTTCCCATTCATCTTTCAAACTACAGTATTTCTAGAAGTACTTCTGACGATGGGTTTAAACAGCTCATCATCAATCATTGAAAAACTGCCTTGTAAAAGCAGATGGAGATATGTGGGCTGAGCCATTGAGCACAGCTGGGCCTTTTTCTCAGCATTCTCTTCACCACCCATTAGCAGATACATCCGCAACCTGTGTGTGTGTGTGTGTGTGTGTGTGTGTGTGTGTGTGTGTGTGTGTGTGTGTGTGTGTGTGTGTGTGTGTGTGTGTGTTGGTTTAAAAATGCTTGCCTTGAGTGTGTGAATATATATAATAATAAAATGTGCTCACTAAGGGCAGAGCTAATGGGCTCTGTGTAAGTGCCAATGCATCCTCCACTGCTCAGACAAACACCTCAGAGCTACACAACATTCAACCCCAACCATGTTTCCAGTCAATAGCTTTTAGCATTTTGATAGGATGAAAGGAAACTCACACTGAGATTCTACCTGAGGACGTTCCATAGAACTCCTCTGTCCATTGTGAAGGGAGATGAATACTGAATACAATGGTGGAGAAAGAGTGAGAGAGTGTGTGTGTGTGTTTGTGTGCTTGTGTCTGTGGCCATTGACAGATTTCTTTATCTCGGTGGATATGTCCCCGCTTTGCCACCTTTCCCAGAGGGCACCTCTTCTTTCACACAAACCCTCTCTCAGCCCTGATTCTCCGACCTCGCCAAACAGACAACTCTGTCTCGAGAGCTTGATAGGCTCTTTGATTACCTCAGGGACAACAGGCCTTTTGTAAAGTAAGAGTGTCTAAAAAAGTTGGTAGGAAAGTTTCAAAGATTTCCTCAAACGGAAGGTTTTATGTACTGTAATAGACAACTGACATATCTGTTCTGTTGAGAGATGAAATAGGATATTGTCATATCTGTATAAAGTTTCCTTGATTTTTTGAGTGTTTTCTATCATGAGCGCTTGACTCCATGGCTAGCAATACCACACTGTTTTCCCAAATAACAAATCTCATTACTACAGTATATGAAGGAGAAGGGTTGATCCAATATCCCTAAAAATGTCTTCCTGTGGTTTCCAATAACTTCTAATATGAAAACTCAACAGAAATTCATAACCATGAAACGGTGGAGACTATTCCTCCAGAGCAAAATATTCATCCATAAAATCCATCTCTTAAAATAGACTATGACTTCCGCCTAAAAACATCTCACCTAAAGTTACATTTGTCTTTCTCTTCTGCCAGTGCGACACAAACACATGCCATTGTTCTACCAGCCAGTGTGTATTTTATACCGCTCTCTCTCCCTCTCTCTCCTAATGTTTTCAACAAATTTCTTAGGCTCTGCTAATTTTGACTCCCCACCAGGAGGCAATGGGCCTGATTCCCAGTCCCCCGCTGAGCTACTTCCTCTTATCCGACATGAGAAATCGTAACCTTTCCTTCGCTAACCAAATTCCCCATTTCAATTTGGGGCTTTTATTAGCCGGTGAGCAGATTGGCTTTGTGCCTCTGCTGTGCCCGCTGGGGCTCAGATTGTGCCGCTGTTGTAGAGAGAGTTATGAGACACACACACACACACACACACACACACACACACACCACACACACACACACACACACACACACACACACACACACACACACACACACACACACACACACGACACAGAGACAGACAGACAAGCAGACATGCCAGCACGCACACACACACACACACACACACACACTCACGTGAAATGAGATTACACACACAGGGCCATTAATCATGGTGAGGAGACTGAACCACGCCGGGGGTCAACTGTGTGACTGTCTGTCTGTAGCCCAAGGGGGGAGTGACGCACAGGCTAAGGCACACATGTACCAGCCAAAGGGGGGGCTGGGACGTGTGTACGTGTGAGACAGAGAGAGAGAGAGAGAGAGAGAGGGTCGTGACTGGCTGATTTGTACCGCCAAATGAGGGCCTGTCTGGTCACAGGTTTAAAGAGCCAACTGTGTCCATAATTACACATATTTCTACAGCGGAAGAGAGGGAGGGAGCGAGGTACTACAAGCTTAATGCAGCCAATATGGGTGGTGACAGCAGTGGTTTGAATGCTAGTGTCACGTCCTGACCCTAGTAAGATGTCATTTTCTATAGTAGTGTAGGGCAGGGCGTGACAGGGGGTGTTTTTGGTTTATCTATGTTTTCTATTTCTATGTTTAGGTTCTAGTTTATCTATTTCTATGTTGGGATTGTTTGGGGTTGATCTCTAATTGGAGACAGCTGATCCTCATTGCCTCTGATTAGAGATCATATTTAAGTAGGGTTTTTTCTCATTGTGGTTTGTGGGTTATTGTTTTTTGAGTAGTGTGTTGTCCTCGCTGCGTCACGATTTGTTGTTTTTTCAAGTATTTTAGTGTATTGCATTCAGTTTCACTTTTAATAAATATGTGGAACTACGAACATGCTGCATTTTGGTCCGCTCCTTCGAACAGCCGTGACAGCTAGCCCATATACGTAAGCGCCCGTTGTTTATTTACGACGATGACAGCGGTTTACTGACAGGATGTCTTATTCTAACATGGCCCATTTAAATGAGGCTCTAACAGTCTGCCAAGGTTCCACGTCCTCTTTCTATGGCTAGCCACAAGAGGTAGGAATTTCTGGGTCTTGTTTGTGACAGACTCAGCAGACAGAGCTGTCACACCAATGAATTCTTAATTAGGACAATTTCCTTATTAATTGTGGCTCAGCGTGAAAATATCATTACAGCCTACCCCACATCCTAAAATATATGATCAACCCAGCCCCACTCTTCAGTATTGCATTTCTACAGTTCTTCAATAAAACAAAGCGGGTAAATGTGGTACTGGATGCTGAAACCACAGCATTATAGCGGCGTAATAATGCATGTATATTTCAATGGCTCATTTGATTACGTCCACATCACCCAGGGGTTCTGATTGAGTGATGATTACAGATGATTACAGTAATTGGATACTTAACCAGCACAATAAGGAACACACTAACCAATTAGATAACAATAGGATGTAACAATATCTCATCATGTCCTCTCCCTCCCCACAGCTCTGTAAAGCTAACAGTGCGCACGCACACACACACAATGTTACTCAGGCTTCTATTCAATCTATTCCATTAAAGCAATGAAGACCCTATTCAATAAACCTGTTACGAGCGTTTAGCTGTTGTGAAATGACCCGCCATTGTTATGGAGACTGTGGGGTAGTTAAGATGACAGGGAGGTGTTCTGAGCTGTCAGAAATAGTAATGACGCTTGCAGTAACTGAATGCATGTTATGTTGAGTCTAATCAGCGCAGCTCAGGTTTTGAATCATTACATTGGAAATAGGAGTTCATTCATCATTTACAGCAGAATATGTATAAAAAATAGATAGTTATTCTACACATGTGCGTACTGCATGTGTGCTAATGAGTGTATCGGTGTGTGTGTGTGCCTCTTCCTCTCTCCTCTTCCCTTAGCCTGATCACCTCCATTAGCACCGGGACATTATTTTCTCTCCTCTACCCTTAGCCTGATCACCTCCATTAGCACCGGGACAGTATTTTCTCTCCTCTGTCTCCAGGTGATAAAGATATCGTTCTATCGTTCCCGGAGAGAGATTGAGGATCGTACATTTTTCATGACCCCTTTGAGCACATTATTGAATTATTGATGTGGCCCTTTTCAGGAGCTAAAGAACGTTGGAAAAACACAGTAAGGGTTTCGTTTAGCGGTGTGATGCTCTGAACGTAGCCCTCCCGGTCGGGTGTCCCCCAGTGATAAGGGTTAAGACACCCTCCTTTTGGAAATGTGTCAACTAGATAGGAGTCAACAGGTGAAAAAAAGTGTGTGTGCGTATGTGTGTGTGCGTACATGCGTGCATGTGCACTCGCCATATCAATAGTTAATTTGACGCTGCCTGGCAAACCTGGGGCTGATTTCAAAGGGAGGTGACGCAAGGCTGGCTCCATCTCTTCCACGTTCACGATCCAAGTATGTGAGAGAGTGAGTGTATGTGTGTGTGCATGTGTGTCGTGTGTGTGAGTGAGAGCGAGCCTTTGCCTCAGTACATCAAGCCCTCAGCTAGATATAAGACTGTCGGGGACACTGTCTGAGAGAATTTAATAACCTAGACAGAAATACAGTACCTGTCCATGAAATAGCAAGAAATTGAAACAGCTAAGAACCTATAGCTCTATAGTGTTTGTCTGAACAAACACTATCCATTGTGCTGAAGCCAAATAGCTTCGGGCTAGCCTGAGAGAGAGAGAGAGAGAGAGAGAGAGAGAGAGAGAGAGAGAGAGAGAGAGAGAGAGAGAGAGAGAGAGAGAGAGAGACACACACACACACACACACTTGGGGCTGTGGATGCAGCCATGGTTACCCGAGATTCGCGTGGAGCCTCCCCGTGTGTGGAGGGGCGGAGCCTGGAAGGCATAGACCACATCGCTCTCGGCAATGCTGGTCAGATCGTCGTCGTCAGAGAACGAACGCTGGAAGCCGGTGGCGTAGAGCTCTGACAGGACCACCTGGATGGGGGGCGGGGGGTGATGGAGGGGGAGAGAGAGCGAGGAGGAGATGGTTTAAAGAGATGTACATTGCTTAATACAGACACTTAGCACGGAAACAGACTTTATGTATAAACAGCCATGGACGTGGCTCAGTGGCTTAGCATGGGTGTCAAACACACATACACAGGCTATAAATTGTAGACAGACAAGCTATAGAGGACAAACAGGGAATGTATGTGGCAAAGCAAACAGAGCAGACATGCTATATTTGTGTTATAAGTCTGTTCAAGATCCTTCTAAAGTAAACACATATTAAAGGCCCAGTGCAGTCGAAAATGTGATTTTCCACACTATGGGGTTGGAATAAAACTGATATTTTTTTAATTATGATAGTGTAAGAGCTGTAAGAGCTGTTAGAAAAGATTGCCTGAAATGTCTGCCTGTTTTGGTGGGATGGAGTTTTGGACTGCCTGGTGACATCACCCCTACCCACTCAGACTACTCTCTGACAGTCCTAGCAAAACTCTTGTGCCGTGATTTGACTATAACATTAATCTGAAGATTGTTATGTATCTAATTAACTAACTATGTTTAATTGTTACCTGATTAAATTAATAATGTAACAATTAACATATTAGGATTTGGGGCACCACAAGAGCGGTTGTTTAAAGAGTTACCATCTCCCAAATTAAACTCTACAAGTTCTTTACCTATCACATCCATAAACACACAACTTATTATTCATAACAAAAATCACTAAAGCTGGAGACTCTTACCTCCCTCACTAGCTTTAAGCAACAGCTGTCAGAGCAGCTCACAGGCACCTGTACATAGCTCATCTGTAAATAGCCCATCCAATCTACCTCATCCCCATACTGTATTTATTTATTTATCTTGCTCCTTTGCACCCCAGTATCTCTACTTGCACATTCATCTTCTGCACATTCTACCATTCCAGTGTTTAATTGCTATATTGTAATTACTTCGCCACTATGGCCTATTTATTGCCTTACCTCCCTTATCCTACCTCATTTGCACACACTGCATATAGACTTTTTCTACTGTATTATTGATTTTATGTTAACCTCGTATCATATCACCATTCTGAACAGTCATAACCTTGCATCTGCAAAAACCCAAGCTTTATTTATGATTCAGTACTACACAAATTAGTTTAATTATTTATTTACTAGCTAATTAAATGGGAACACAGGATAAACATACATACTACACTGATATTGGAGACGTAATACTCTCACGGTTGTCGTAGGATGAAGGAGCGGACCAAAGCGCAGCGTGTGTATCGTTCCACATTTTCTTTATTAGACTGTGAAACTATGCAATACATACAAATAAACTGAATGAACAAAAACAACAAACCGTGACGAAGAGTTACAACATACACTTACTCAAAATCAATCTCCCACAAACCCAGGTGGGAAAAACAACTACTTAAGTATGATCTCCAATTAGAGACAACGATGACCAGCTGCCTCTAATTGGAGATCATCCCAAACAAAGCCCAACATAGAAATACAAAACTAGAACATAACAACATAGAAAATCTAAACTAGAAAAAAACCCTGTCACGCCCTGACCTACTCTACCATAGAAAATAACAGCTTTCTATGGTCAGGACGTGACAAATACGCTGAAAACAGATCCCAAGTGGAATGACAACATGGATAACATTGCCACATTCAGAAACTACTCTCACCTACAATAACCATATACTTTGCACACGAACCGCCGCCCGCTTTGAGCAAGAAATCATGAATGTATTTACGTGAAATGCCTGGGTTCACCGGGGATCTCTCAGTGAACGGGGCAGCCTTGGAAAGGGGGTTGGGCCTTTTTGCGGCACACTTGTAAGGCTCTGATTGTCCGAAATGGTTCCAACAATTATTCTACTGTTGTCCTTCTTCGTAGTTGTCCGGTATCCGGTGACTTGTCGTGTAGTCCTGAACAGAACTACAGAGTTGATTTTCCTTCCATTTACTCTTGAAGATGCTTCTTTGATGATGGTTCGATGTTTCCCCATTGGGGTGATGAGAGTAGCATAATACGATGGTTTGAGCAGAGAAACAGAATGGTCCTACTTAAATTTGCTTTTGAAGATACTTTACTTAGGACAGCTAATCTGCCTTATCAGTGATTGTCCGGGAGGTGATTTTATCATCTCCACCTCATGTTGAGATTCAAAGTTCAAACCATTTTAAACGTGCAGCTGCAGCTTCATGCTTTTCTGGTCCAATGTGTTAACTTCTTAACCCATCATTTATAGCTTTTTCTCGAAAGGGGCGGTTCCGGCAGGGTGGCACACTCTCTGACCTCACTTAGGTGCGGTGATTACTCACTGTGCAAAGTTATGGAAAACAATTATCTCCTATAGCTTCTCAAAATACATCTCTCTCTTAACCTGTCTGGGAACGTGGGACGCTTGCGTCGCGCGAAATACAAAACCTCATAAATGCTATAACTTCAATTTCTCAAACATATGACTATTTTACACCATTTTATAGATACAACTCTCCTGAATCGAACCACGTTGTCCGATTTCAAAAAGGCTTTACAGCAAAAGCAAAACATTAGATTATGTTAGGAGAGTACCCTGCCAAAAAAAAATCACACTGCCATTTTCAAAGCAACTAGATGCATCACAAATACCCAAAACACAGCTAAATGCAGCACTAACCTTTGACAAGCTTCATCAGATGATACTCCTAGGACATCATGTTACACAATACATGCATTTTTTGTTCGATAAAGTTCATATTTATATATAAAAACAGCATTTTACATCGGCGCGTGACGTTCAGAAAATATTTTCCCTCAAATGCTTCCGGTGAAACAGCGCTACAATTTACAAAATTACTATTCGAAAACATTGTTAAAATTGAATATTGTCATTCAAAGAATTATAGATTAACATCTTGTGAATGCAACCGCATTGCCATATTTAAAAATAACTTCACTGGGAAATAACACTTTGCAATAAACGACGTGGTATGCTCAGAAAAATAGGCTAGGCGATACATGTTAGTGCCATCTTGGAACCATCTAAAATCAAAAATACTATTGTAAATATTCCCTTACCTTTGATTATCTTCATCAGAAGGCACTTCCTGGAATCCCAGGTCCACAACAAATGTAGTTTTGTTTGAAAAAGTTAATAATTTATGTCCCAATAGTTCCTTCTTGTTAGCGCGTTCCGAAGGCTACTCATAATGTACTGAAGCGCGCGGGACTTGTCGTCACGAATGTGCAAAAAATATATATTTACGTTCGTTCAAACATGTCAAACGTTGTATAACATAAATCTTTAGGGCCTTTTTCAACCAGAGCTTCAATAATATTCAAGGCGGACGATTGCATTGTCTTACTAAACGTTTCGGAACAAAAGGGTTCCCATGGGCGCCCGCGTCATAGTAGTAATGGCCCTCCCCCTGTGACCAACTTCCCAAGCCTCTCTTTGGGTCAGTTTCTACCATAGAAGACTCAAACCACTTTGTAAAGACTGTCGACATCTAGTGGAAGCCGTAGGAAGTGCTAAATGATTAATAAGTCCCTGTGTGTTTCAATGGCAAAGGTTTGAAGTGATTCCACACATCAGATTTCCACTTCCTGTTAGGATTTGTCTCAGGGTTTTGACTGCCATATGAGTTCTGTTATACTCACAGACACCATTCAAACAGTTTTAGACACTTTAGAGTGTTTTCTATCCAAATCTACTAATTATATGCATATTCTAGTTACTGGGCAGGAGTAGTAACCAGATTAAATCGGGTACGTTTTTTATCCGGCCGTGCAAATACTGCCCCCTATCCCCAACAGATGACTGACCTACCCAAAGTAAACTGCCTGTTACTCAGAACCAGAAGCTAGGATATGCATATAATTAGTAGTATTGGATAGAAAACACTCTGAAGTTTCTAAAACTGTTAAGATAATGTCTGTGAGTATAAGATAACTGATATGGCAGGCAAAAACCCAAGGAAAATCTATCCGGAAATGTTTTTTTTTTGTGGTCACCACCTATTGAAAATGCTTGTCTATGGGAAACTCAAAGGAAATCCTCCCAGATTGCAGTTCCTATGGCTTCCACTAGATGTCAACAGTCTTTAGAAAGGGTTTCAGGCCTGTTTTTTAAAAAATTGAGTTAGAATTTGTAGGTTTTCAAGGTGGCTCTCATTTTTACTGTAGTCTTGTGGCGCACGTGGATGAGTGCGTGCACTTATTTATCTCCGGTATTGAACATACTATTCTCCATCTTAAATTTTATTGTTCATTAACATATTAGGGCACCTGAGGATTGATTAGAAACGTTGTTTGACTTGTTTGAACGAAGGTTATTGGTAACTTTTGGGATTTCTTTGTATGCATTTTGAACGAGTGGAACAGGTGGATTACTGAATCAAGCGTGCCAACTAAACTGACTTTTTTGGGATATAAAGAAGGACTTTATCGAACAAAACTACCGTTTATTATGTAGCTGGGACCGTTGGGATTGCAAACAAGAGGAAGATCTTCAAAGGTAAGTGATTTATTTTATCAGTATTTCTGACTTTTGTGACGCCTCTGCTGGTTTGGAAAATGTTTTAAATGCTTTTGTATGCTGGGCGCTGTCCTCAGATAATCGCATAGTATGCTTTCGCCGTAAAGGCTTTTTGAAATCTGAGAAAGCGGCTGGATTAACAAGAAGTTAAGCTTTTAAATGATGTATGACACTTGTATTTTCAGGAATGTTTTGTATTTTGAATTTCGCGCTCTGCAATTTCACTGGATGTTGTCGAGATGGGGCGCTAGCGTCCCACCTTTCCCAAAGACGTTAACCTCTTGACGGTCGCCTAGGATAGGGGGCATTACAGCTATTTTTGAAAAAAATGGTGCCCATTTTAAATGGCCTCCTACTCAAACTCAGAAGCTAGGATATGCATATAATTAATACTTGTGGATAGAAAACACCCTAAAGTTTCTAAAACTGTTTGAATGGTGTCTGTGAGTATAACAGAACTCATATGGCAGTCAAAACCCCGAGACAGATCGTAACAGGAAGTGGAATTCTGAATTGCGGACTCAACTTCATCACTTTGCCTATAAATCACACCGTGAGCAATGGTTCATTGAGCACTTCCTATTGCTTCCACTAGATGTCCCCAGTCTTTACAAAGTGGTTTGAGCCAGCTACTATGAAAACTGACACAATGAGAGTCTGTGGAAAGTGGTCACATGAGGAGGGCCATCACCATTATGATGCCGGCGCCCCTGGCTACCCTCCCCTTTCGAAACGTTTTGAAAGACAATGCAATCGTCCCCCTTGAATGTTATTGGAGCTCTGGTTGAAAAAGGCCCTAAAGATTTATGTTATACAACGTTTGACATGTTTGAACGAACCTAAAAAAAAAAAATGCATTTTGTTGAAAGAGGAGTCCCGCGCACGATGGAACTTTTGGAGCAGCCTTCAGAACGCGCTAACAAGAACAAGCTATTGGAACATAAAGGATTAACTTTTTCGAACGAAAATACATTTGTTGTGGACCTGGGATATCCTGGAAGTGCCTTCTGATGAAGATAATCAAAGGTAAGGGATTATTCACAATAGTATACAAGAGTAGATTTGATATGCGATTGTTCCAAGATGGCGCTGACCTGTAACGGTAGCCTATTTTTTTGAGTATCGCATCCCCTTTTATCGCAAAGTGTGATTACCCAGTAAAGTTATTTTTAAATCTGGCATTACAGGTGCTTTCAAGAGATATTCATCTATAAATCTTAGAATGACAATATTACATTTTAAAAATGTTTTCGAATAGTAATTTAGTAAATTGTAGCGCTGTTTCACCGGATGCATTTGAGGGAAAATAGTTAGTCAACGTCACGCGCCGATGTAAAATGCTGTTTTTATATATAAATATGAACTTTATCGAACAAAAGAATGCATGTATTGTGTAACATGATGTCCTAGGAGTGTCATCTGATGAAGATTGTCAAAGGTTAGTGCTGCATTTAGCTGTTTTTTGTTTATTTGTGATGCATGTGGTTGGTCGGAAAATGGCTATGTGGCTACTTTTACGATATACTCCTCTAACATAATCTAATGTTTTGCTTTTGCTGTAAAGCCTTTTTGAAATCGGACAACGTGGTTCGATTCAGGAGAGGTGTATCTATAAAACGATATAACATAGTCCTATATTTGAAAAAATATATATATTACATTTCGTTATGCTAATGGCGATAGGATTTTTCGCTGGATGTCCGTCGAGCCCGTCCAGAGGTTAACAAAAACACTTTCATAATTTTTCATATTACATGCACAACCCATAGAATGGAAACTTCATCTATGTGTACTTTCCAAGTTACAGTATTTCCTTTATAGCATATTTAATGACATCACAAAATAACAAACAAAATGACATTAGTGTTCTATAGATTGGCTCCGACCATTCCCAACGTTCTATGTTCAAAATATTGTTCCAGTATTCACTTTTGAACGTGTTAGAGTTTCAGCGGGAAAAGCTCTGTTGAGACAAAGCACATTCCTTTGGTGAATTTGTAGAGGGAGAGCCTGGATCTTCATAACAAAATCTTATCAAAAATCTTATCAAATGAAATTGTATTAGTCACATGCGCCGAATACAACACCTTACAGTGAAATGCTTACTTACGAGCCCCTAACCAACAATGCAGTTTAAAAAAATACGGACAAGAATAAGATATTAAAGTAACAAGTAATTAAAGAGCAGCAGTAAAAAAAAAAAAAAAAACAATATATAAAGGGGGATGGCGGTACAGAGTCAATGTGCGGGGGCACCGGTTAGTTGAGGTAGTATGTACATGTAGGTAGAGTTAATTAACCTCTATGGGCTAGGCGGGACGAATTCGTCCCACCTACGTAACAGCCAGTTGAAGCCTGTGGCGCGATTTTCAAAACCTTAAAAATCCGATTACTTCAATTTCTCAAACATATGACTATTTTACAGCTATTTAAAGACAAGACTCTCGTTAATCTAACCACACTGTCCGATTTCAAAAAGGCTTTACAGCGAAAGCAAAACATTAGATTATGTCAGCAGAGTACCAAGCCAGAAATAATCAGACACCCATTTTTCAAGCTAGCATATAATGTCACAAAAACCCAGAAGACAGCTAAATGCAGCACTAACCTTTGATGATCTTCATCAGATGACAACCCTAGGACATTATGTTATACAATACATGCATGTTTTGTTCAATCAAGTTCATATTTATATCAAAAACCAGCTTTTTACATTAGCATGTGACGTTCAGAATTAGCATACCCCCCGCAAACTTCCGGGGAATTCGCTAACATTTTACTAAATTACTCACGATAAACGTTCACAAAAAGCATAACAATTATTTTAAGAATTATAGATACAGACCTCCTCTATGCATTCGATATGTCAGATTTTAAAATAGCTTTTTGGTGAAAGCACATTTTGCAATATTCTAAGTACATAGCCCAGGCATCACGGGCTAGCTATTTAGACACCCGGCAAGTTTAGCACTCACCATAATCATATTTACTATTATAAAAGTTTGATTACCTTTTGTTGTCTTCGTCAGAATGCACTCCCAGGACTGCTACTTCAATAACAAATGTTGGTTTGGTCCAAAATAATCCATCGTTATATCCGAATAGCGGCGTTTTGTTCGTGCGTCCCAGACACTATAGGAAATGGTAAATCAGGGTCACGCGCATGGCGCAATTCGTGACAAAAAAAAATCGAAATATTCCATTACCGTACTTTGAAGCATGTCAGCCGCTGTTTAAAATCCATTTTTATGCCATTTTTCTCGTAAAAAAGCGATAATATTCCGACCGGGAATGTCCATTTAGCTAAACAGAGGAAAGTAAACAAAGCTTTCGGTCGACGCGGGCACGAGCCTGAGTCTCACAGTACTGTAACCAGCCACTACCCAAACGCGCTACTTTTTTTCAGCCAGAGCCTGCAAAGCCACGATTCAGCTTTTTACCGCCTTCTGAGACCCTATGGCAGCCGTAGGAAGTGTCACGGGACAGCTAAGATCCTCACTCTTCAATAAACAGAGACAAGAAGAACGACACCTTGTCAGACAGGCCACTTCCTGAATGAAACCTTCTCACATTTTTGCCTGCCAAATGAGTTCTGTTATACTCACAGACACCATTCAAACAGTTTTAGAAACTTTAGGGTGTTTTCTATCCATATGTAATAAGTATATGCATATTCTAGTTACTGGGTAGGAGTGGTAACCAGATTAAATCGGGTACGTTTTTTATCCGGCGGTGTAAATACTGCCCCCTAGCCCTAACAGGTTAAAGTGGCTATGCATAGATGACAAAAGAGAGTGGCAGTGTTGTGGGGGGGGGGGCAATGCAAATAGTCTGGCTAGCCATTTGACAAGATGTTCAGGAGTCTTATGGCTTGGGGGTAGAATCTGTTTAGAAGCCTCTGAACTTAGACTTGGTGCTCCGGTACGGTAGCAGAGAGAACAGTCTATGACTAGGGTGGCTGGCGTCTTTGACAATTTTTAGGGCCTTCCTCTGACACCGCCTGGTATAGAAGTCTTGGATGGCAGGAAGCTTGGCCCCAGTGATGTACTGGGCCGTACACACTACCCTCTGTAGTGCCTTACGGTCAGACGCCGAGCAGTTGCCATACCAGGCAGTGATGCAACCAGTCAGGATGCTTTTGATGGTGCCGCTGTAGAACCTTTTGAGGATCTGAGGATCCATGCCAAATCTTTTCAGTCTCCTGAGGGGGAATAGGTTTTGTCATGCCCGCTTCACGACTGTCATGGTGTGCTTGGACCATGTTAGTTTGTTGGTGATGTGGACACTAAGGAACTCACAACCTGCAGCTCTCAACCTGCTCCACTGCAGCCCCGTCGATGAGAATGGGGGCATGCTCGGTCCTTTTCTTCCTGTTGACCACAATCATCTCCTTTGTCTTGATCACGTTAAGGGAGAGGTTGTTGTCCTGGCACCACACGGCCAGGTCTCCCTATAGAATGTCTCATCGTTGTCAGCGATCAGGGCTACCACTGTTGTGTCATCGGCAAATGTAATGATGGTGTTGGAGTTGTGCCTGGCCGTGCAGTCATGAGTGAACAAGGAGTACAGGAGGTGGCTGAGCACGCACCCCTGACGGGCCCCTGTGTTGAGGATCAGCGTGGCGGATGAATTGTTACCTACCCTTACCACCTGGGGGTGGCCCATCAGGAAGTCCAGGATCCAGTTGCAGGTCCTTAGCTTATTGATGAGCTTTGAGGGCAGTATGGTGTTGAACGCTGAGCTGTGGTCAATGAATAGCATTCTCACATAGGTGTTCCTTTTGTCCAGGTGGGAAAGGGCAGTGTGGAGTGCAATAGAGACTGCATCATCTGTGGATCTGTTGGGGTGATATGCAAATTGGAGTGGGTCTAGGGTTTCTGGGATGATGGTGTTGATATGAGCAATGACCAGCCTTTCAAAGCACTTTATGGCTACAGACATGAGTGCTACGGGTCGGTAGTCATTTAGGCAGGTTACCTTAAGTGTTCTTGGGCACAGACACTATCGTGGTTTGCTCAAAACATGTTGGTATTACAGACTCGGACAGGGAAAGGTTGAAAATGTCAGTGAAGACACATGCTAGCTGGTCAGCGCATGCTCACAGTACACGTCCTGGTAATCCGTCTGGCCCTGCGGCCTTGTGAATGTTGACCTGTCTAAAGGTCTTACTCACATCGGCTGCAGAGAGCGTGATCAAACAGTCTTCCGGTACAGCTGGTGCTCTCATGCATTTTTCAGTGTTATTTGCCTCGAAGTAAGCATAGTAGTAGTTTAGCTCGTCTGGTTGGCTCGTGTCACTGGGCAGCTCTCAGCTGTGCTTCCCTTTGTAGTCTATAATGGTTTATAGGCCCTGCCACATCCAACGAGCGTCGGAGCCGGTGTAGTACGATTCAATCTTAGTCCAATATTGACGCTTTGCCTGTTTGATAGTTCGTCGGAGGGAATAGTGGGATATCTTATAAGCTTCCGGGTTAGATTCCCGCTCCTTGAAAGCGGCAGCTCTAGCCTTGAGCTCAGTGCGGATGCTGCATGTAATCCATGGCTTCTGGTTGGGGTATGTACGTACGGTCAATGTGGGGACGATGTCATCGATGCACTTATTGATGAAGTCAATGACAGATGTGGTGTACTCCTCAATGCCTTCGGAAGAATTCCGGAACATATTCCAGTCTGTGCTAGAAAAACAGTCCTGTAGCTTAGCATCTGCTTCATCTGACCACTTTTTTATTGATCTAGTCACTGGTGCTTCCTGCTTAAATTTTTGCTTGAAAGCAGGAATCAGAAGGATGGAATTATGGTCAGATTTGCCAAATGGAGGGTGAGGGAGAGCTTTGTATGTGTCTCTGTGTGTGGAGTATAGGTGGTCCAGAGTTCTTTTCCCTCTGGTTGCACATTTAACATGCTGATAGTAATTTGGTAAAACTGATTTAAGTTTCCCTGCATTAAAGTCTCCGGCTACTAGGAGCAGCGCCTCTGGGTGAGCGTTTTCTTGTTTGCTTATGGCGGAATACAGCTCATTCAATGCTATCTTAGTGCCAGCCTCTGACTGTGGTGGTATGTAAACAGCTACAAAGAAGACAGATGAAAACTCTCTAGGTAGGTAGTGTGGTCTAGAGCTTATCATGAGAAACTCTACCTCAGGTGAGCAATAGCTCGAGACTTCCTTAGATATCGTGCACCAGCTGTTGTTTACAAAAATACATAGACCGGCGCCCCTTGTCTTACCAGACGCCGTTGTTCTATCCTGCCGGTACATCGTATAACCAGCCAGCTGTATGTTGATGTTGTCGTCGTTCAGACACGACTCCGTGAAGCATAAGATATTTCAGTTTTTAATGTCCCGTTGGTAGTTTAATCTTAATCGTAACTCGTCAATTTGTTTGTCCAAAGACTGCACATTTGCTAGCAGAATTGAGGGAAGTGGGGATTTATTCGATCACCTTCAACTTCTCAGCAGGCAGCCCGCTCTCCGGCCTCTCTTTCTCCGCCTCCTCTTCACGCAGATCACGGGGCTCGGGGCCTGTTCTCAAGGGAACCGTATATCCTCCGCCTCGGGCTCGTCAGAGTCGTGAAAGAAGAAATAGGATTCTGCTAGTCCGTGGTGAGTAATCGCAGTCCTGATGTCTAGAAGTTCTTTTCGGTCATAATAGACAGTAGCGGCAACATTATGTACAAAATGAGTAAAAAAAACAAGTTACAAACAACGCAGATAAACGAACAAAAAAACACAATCCCGTAAAACGTCTGCCTTCTGCTCCGGCTCCATTTTATCTTCTCCCTTGATTTACGACTGGATGTGAGTTGTTAATCCCCATTAGTTCTTTCCTTCCCCCTCTACGAGTGAAAGGGGGTCTGATTGAAGTTATTCATTGCAAACCTGATTCTCGTGGTCAGTCATGACACTTGCTTGAGAAATTGCTCTTTGCTAAGAAGCTATTTTTGTTTATTTTCTGACCATTTTAATTGAAAACAATCACAGTAAGACGCTTAATTGTTACCCAGAAAGGATTTGATATTGAGATAAAAAATGGCTGCATTGGACCTTTAAGGATTCCTTACTGTCTCCTCACATCTGTTTTCTGAGAAGGCTTTTATCAAATCACAAACAAACAGACAGACAGACAGTGATGTCCCATTCTGCTCCTTCTCACATACCATGACGAGATATTAGGCCCAGCTGTGGGGCTGACAGCAGAGTGTCTCTGAAATATTCCTTTTTCTGTCTAACTGTTCCCTCTCTTCATCTCTGTCATTCTATCTGTCTGGTCTTCTCCAGTCTCTGTCATTCTATCTGTCTGGTCTGCTCCTTTCTCTGTCATTCTATCTGTCTGGTCTGCTCCTTTCTCTGTCATTCTATCTGTCTGGTCTGCTCCAGTCTCTGTCATTCTATCTGTCTGGTCTGCTCCTTTCTCTGTCATTCTATCTGTCTGGTCTGCTCCTTTCTCTGTCATTCTATCTGTCTGGTCTGCTCCAGTCTCTGTCATTCTATCTGTCTGGTCTTCTCCAGTCTCTGTCATTCTATCTGTCTGGTCTGCTCCTTTCTCTGTCATTCTATCTGTCTGGTCTGCTCCTTTCTCTGTCATTCTATCTGTCTGGTCTGCTCCAGTCTCTGTCATTCTATCTGTCTGGTCTGCTCCTTTCTCTGTCATTCTATCTGTCTGGTCTGCTCCTTTCTCTGTCATTCTATCTGTCTGGTCTGCTCCAGTCTCTGTCATTCTATCTGTCTGGTCTTCTCCAGTCTCTGTCATTCTATCTGTCTGGTCTGCTCCTTTCTCTGTCATTCTATCTGTCTGGTGTGCTCTAGTCTCTGTCTGTCTAGCCCCTCTCCCTTTCTCTGTCTGTCTAGCCCCTCTCCCTTTCTCTGTCTAGCCCCTCTCCCTTTCTCTGTCTGGCCCCTCTCCCTTTCTCTGTCTGTCTAGCCCCTCTCCCTTTCTCTGTCTGTCTAGCCCCCCTCTCTTTCTCTGTCCGTCTAGCCCCTCTCCCTTTCTCTGTCTAGCCCCTCTCCCTTTCTCTGTCTGTCTAACCCCTCTCCCTTTCTCTGTCCGTCTAGCCCCTCTCCCTTTCTCTGTCTAGCCCCTCTCCCTTTCTCTGTCTGTCTAACCCCTCTCCCTTTCTCTGTCCGTCTAGTCCCTCTCCCTTTCTCTGTCTGTCTAGCCCCTCTCTCTTTCTCTGTCTAGCCCCTCTCTCTTTCTCTGTCCATCTAGCCCCTCTCCCTTTCTCTGTCTGTCTAGCCCCTCTCCCTTTCTCTGTCTGTCTAGCCCCTCTCCCTTTCTCTGTCTGTCTAGTCCCTCTCCCTTTCTCTGTCTGTCTAGCCCCTCTCTCTTTCTCTGTCTAGCCCCTCTCCCTTTCTCTGTCCATCTAGCCCCTCTCCCTTTCTCTGTCTGTCTAGCCCCTCTCCCTTTCTCTGTCTGTCTAGCCCCTCTCCCTTTCTCTGTCTGTCTAGCCCCTCTCCCTTTCTCTGTCCGTCTAGCCCCTCTCCCTTTCTCTGTCTGTCTAGCCCCTCTCCCTTTCTCTGTCTGTCTAGCCCCTCTCCCTTTCTCTGTCTGTCTAGCCCCTCTCCCTTTCTCTGTCTGTCTAGCCCCTCTCCCTTTCTCTGTCGCTCTAGCCCCTCTCCCTTTCTCTGTCTGTCTAGCCCCTCTCCCTTTCTCTGTCTGTCTAGCCCCCCTCTCTTTCTCTGCCTGGTTTTCCCTTTTCTGTGTCGGCCAGAGCAGCAGGGCTTTCCATGATGATCCTGTTACAACGGGTGAAAAGCCTCTGTCTGGGAGGTATGGTAATTAACGGACAAGAGATTCTCACCACGAGAATGTTACAGTGAGTGAGTGGAATAATGCATTTACACCCCATAGACATAGGATAGAGCAGGATAGGGCCTTTAAGACTTAGTAGGCTAACACGTCTGGCCCACTGACCGTGTGTGTGTGTGTGTGTGTGTGTGTGTGTGTGTGTGTGTGTGTGCACAGCCCTTACCTGGTCTGGTGTGGTCTTGCCCTCCTCAGCAACCATGGCACGCAGGCAGGAGATGGAGCCGATGAGAGGCACAGCCAGACCGACACGTAGATACCTCTGACCCTTAGTACTGAACACCAGGGTCACACTCATACACCTGGAGAGGGAGAGAGAAAGAGAATCTTGTTCCAGACAGTTCTTCACAAGCACACACACAAAGACAGCTTCTAGACATTACACTTGCTGTGTTGGTCTCTTATCCCCTCCACAGTGTCTGTCTGGGCATGCCTGACTGCAAGGCGATTCTAACGTGTTAGCATTAGCACCACAGGGAGCCTGTCTGTCTTCTGAGGCATGCCTATCTACAATCAACAGGAGCTAGCTAGTGCAGAATATGTGGGCATGACAGTTGGAGCAATGGAAGGATGACGGGATGAGCACTTAATGCTATTTGAGGCCACAGGTTTGAGGTATGACTCAGTTGAGGGAAGCAGGGGTGGAGGGATAGAGAGATGGAGGGATGGAGAGAGGAAAGTCTGGCAGAGAGACAGGAGCTCTGCTGACGCCCCAGCTTCCTGCTTTCCCATCATGCATTATTCAGGAAGTGTTGTCGTCGTCGCTAACAGAGTGCTCAAAGAGCAGAGACACGGGGAGGATGTGAGCGCTGATTTGTTGATGTTGTTAGACATGCTGGGATGAGATGAGACTGGATGAGAGACGGAGATGCGGTGATGTTGGTTAACCCCCTGCTGATGTAAGAAGACACGGCCATTATTGAGACCTCACTGAGATTTCAGTTGCAGACAGTGGGGCGATAAGGGGAATATGCCATCAGTAAGTAAGGACAATGAGATGAGAGAATACATCCCTCCCAAAGGGGGCACAACTGAGTCCCAAAATCACTAACTGTGTGGGTCTCACTTGAACTGATGAGGATTCATGAAGTCAGTCTCTTGGTATTAAGGTCATATACTGGATATTTAAGATCTATACAAGAGTTATACCTTAATACAAATGCGGTAAGTTGCATCGGATAAGAGTGTCTACTACCAAACTAGCATGTTAATAGAATCAGTATCAGACTGGCCCTGTGGATAGACTGTCTGTGAGCTAGAGGGACAATGTGATATATACGCTATTCCAGCAAGCTGTTGTGGATCTGTCAGAAACGCCCACCCTGCTTTTCACAACACTAGCACTTGATCATATTCCACTGTGTCTTGTTGTCACAAAAAAGGGAGAACTGGTAACATGAAAAGTGTACATGTCACACACACACAAACACATGTGCAGTGGCTTTATGACTGGTGTGGCTTACCTGGTTTGCCGTAGGGGAATGGGCAGTGAGATGCAGAGGAAGGGGTCAAAGGTGTTGCTCTGTTTAAGGCAATGTGGACATGTCAGGGAGGACCTACAGACACAACAGAGAGAGGGAGAGAGGGGGTTGGGTTAAAGGGATATTTCACCCCAATTACTAAATGACATATTGGTTTCCTTACCCTGTAAGCAGTCTATGGACAAGGTAAGACAGCAATCCACGCTTTAGTTTTGTTTACCTGGACACTGTTCCAAATGCTAACTTTTAAACATTTGTGGCACAAATCCAATGCAAGTCAATGCTAACGATATTAGCATTTTTGCACTTCATGTCCAAATCATCTATGTCACACAATACATTTTTTGATACTTTAGGATGAGTAAGCCAGATCCAATCGAGGGGCAACCTGGTCAAATCAATTTTCTAACCAGCTCCTCTCATGTGAGGTGGGATGGTGTGGTACACAGACACATGATCTTGGGCACCATGTGTGTGTGTGTGTTTAGGTTGAGTGGAGAGGTAAAGATATTCAACCTCACCTGGCAGGGCTTCTATATGTGTAACGTTATGCATGGCGTGTTGGACAGAACAGAGAAAATGCATTTAGCTCCAAAGGAGACAACACTACACCTGGAGCCTCACATCCCCTGTTAGAAAACACACCGGAATAGACTGAAATAGTCACAAGAAAGGAGAGAAATAATGTGGTTTTATTTGAATATTTCAGCGGTGTTCAAAAACCGTGGTGGGAAGAGAGGAATGTGGGGACGAAAAAAGATAAGAAAGAAAAAGAGTCATACAGCAGGAATTAAGTAGATGTAGGGAGGTTAACCGTTAAATCGCTTAGCCACTTTAAATACATTTGACCGGTAATGCTTGGGTTCATTTTCATAATTTTGTAGGATTAAATTGGCACGTGTATTTTCGTTAGTCGTCATGCATCTTATTTATCATACGTGCACAGCATGCATAGCCTAGTTTGAGGAGAGGAATAGCCTACTTACTGGAGTGAAAACTGCTTTCGGAAGCCCAGTCATTGTTCAACAAATAACAATTCTAAATGCAATCGCGTGTTAAAAACATTGGTGGCCACGATTAAAAAGGAGCTACTTTTATTTCTCAATATGAACTCGTAAAGCGTGCCTCCCATTTGCTATTCGGATGCATACGCTATAGCCTGCCTACCGTTGACTATCAGTGTGTCACCCACCACTTTGCAATGGGAGCTTGAGGCAGTATAATTGTTTGAAACTTGAACGTTTACGTCACTTCAAATAATGAGGCGTGTGTTACCTTGCTTCAAAGTAGCCTAGCCAAAATACCTCCATAGAAACGATGAGGCAATTATTTTATAAAGACTTCCTCATGCCATTAACCAGCATTTCTCTCCTGTTCTATTGGTTTTCAAATCAACTTTCTTTCATTGTCCAGCAGCCAAAGGCACAATCCTAGTCATATTAGCAACCCATCATAGTAGTTGCTATTAGATTCCCCCTCTTTCTAAGTTTCTAATTGAGATGTCATCTCTGTCAAATGGAACTCCTCCATTAGGTACACAGTTTAGAACGGGGTTTTCCACCAATTGCATTTGGGTAAATGTTTGAAAGGGAAGTTTTATTAGCTGCTTTATTACAGGAGTTACATGGTCAATAATAGGCTACAGCCTTTTGACTGGAAGACGATCGGCTTGCTTTGTTACATGTTTCCATTAGGCTCTTAATGAAAACTGTCTGATCCTTGTATGCATGCATAGTATCAGAGAGGAAGAGGTGAAACGAGAGGTTTCACTCTCGCCAAAATAAGTCCAACGAGTTTCTATTGGGGATGCACTGACATGACATCTTTGGCCGATACCGATATCCGATATTTTCCTTGCCAAAAGAAAAACGATACCGATAACCAATATTTAACATTTTTGCGGTCTTTTCAGCATTCTAGTTCAGTTAAATAGTTGAAACACACACACACACACAACACACACACAAACACACACACTGACCAAAAAGTGATTTTGTTGGCATTTACGTATGTCCCCATTACCAGTAAAACATTTATTTCAGTTAGGCCTACTTGCTGTGCTGTTTCGTTGTTCATTTGTTCAGTCTCAACCAGGATTTCATCATACATGTCAAGCAGTGAAGTTTCAGCTCTGTCTGTCCGTGGCCTCTGTTCCTCGGTGCGCACAGTCCGTTTCCATCTTGTCCAGCTGTGTCTGTAACATTTCACGTAAACCCTGTTTCTTGTCTGCATCGAAGTAACGGTCCTTGTACCTAGCATAGAACATGGAAGCGCAGAGAGAATGCCACGGAATCGCTTGTTCACAGCCTCTTGTAGAGTACTTTTGCAAGTTTTAACCCCATGGTCTGTGTCTGCAGTTTTGTTGAGCAGGCGTTTCAATGCCATGACAGAGGGTATCATGTCTGCTGCAGACACAGTTGATGAGCTTATTTCTCCAGTCAAGTTGTTCGAATGGAGCTAGGAGTGTTCATGTTTCCAAGTTTCAAGCATGTTCTCAAATGCCATTGAAATGGCAGGAGCAGTATAAGAACCAGCACATTCTTGTGCATGCGGCTTTCCTCAGTACAAAATCCACGTCGACCCACTGTGCTGTCAGACTCAGCATGCTCATGGGGTTGACATCGCTGGTCCAAATGTCAGTCGTGAAGCTAATAGCAGTGACGCCCATAGCAAAAAGTTAATGGATGTGAGTTTCAACAATACTGTGTAATAACGGTAGGGAAACATCTGAAAAATAGTGCCTACTTGGTAGTGTGTACCGGTGCTCGACCAGTCGGCGAAAGCCAACATCATCCACGACAGAGAACGGTTGATTGTCAAGGGCAATGAATTCCATTCATCTTGGCTTGAATGGATTTCGCCTTTTGAGTTGTCTCGCTGAAATGTTCTTACTCTTTCAAATGAACGCTTGACTTGTTGACTGCTCGATCCACACAGCAGACATTGTGGGCTAGGTTAGGAATGCTGTGTTACACGTGTAGAGGCATATTTTTCGTGCCGTCATTACGTCATCTACCTACGTTATATAGGTATGCATGTCAGCTTAGACATCGGTTTTGCACATCGGGGTTAAACTAGACATCGGGCCGATGCTGATGTTGGCATTTTTAGCTAATATCGTCTGATTCCGATATGCTTACTGATATATTGTGCATCCCTAGTTTCTATGGGCTTATTTTGGGCCGAAGCTTGTTGACTGCCTTCCCATCTTTGGACGACTGCCATTGCTCTGGAGACTCCCATTGCTCTGGTGACTCCCATTGCTCTGGAGACTCCCATTGCTCTGGTGACTCCCATTGCTCTGGAGACTCCCATTGCTCTGGAGACTCCCATTGCTCTGGAGACTCCCATTGCTCTGGAGACTCCCATTGCTCTGGAGACTCCCATTGCTCTGGTGACTCCCATTGCTCTGGTGACTCCCATTGCTCTGGAGACTCCCATTGCTCTGGAGACTCCCATTGCTCTGGAGACTCCCATTGCTCTGGTGACTCCCATTGCTCTGGTGACTCCCATTGCTCTGGAGACTCCCATTGCTCTGGAGACTCCCATTGCTCTGGTGACTCCCATTGCTCTGGTGACTCCCATTGCTCTGGAGACTCCCATTGCTCTGGTGACTCCCATTGCTCTGGTGACTCCCATTTCTCTGGTGACTCCCATTGCTCTGGTGACTCCCATTGCTCTGGAGACTCCCATTGCTCTGGTGACTCCCATTGCTCTGGAGACTCCCATTGCTCTGGTGACTCCCATTGCTCTGGTGACTCCCATTTCTCTGGTGACTCCCATTGCTCTGGTGACTCCCATTGCTCTGGTGACTCCCATTTCTCTGGTGACTCCCATTGCTCTGGTGACTCCCATTGCTCTGGAGACTCCCATTGCTCTGGTGACTCCCATTGCTCTGGAGACTCCCATTGCTCTGGAGACTCCCATTGCTCTGGAGACTCCCATTGCTCTGACGTGTCGATCGCGTAATTGTTTTTACAGTTTGTTGATGGTCAGTTAGTCGGCACCAAAATTCACCGAAATGTCTATCCCTAAGTAGATGTGGTTATTAGAAAGAGAGAGGTGCAGACGGAAACAGAAGAGAGAGCACCAAGTCAACTGAGAAGCAAGGACATCCAGATTAACATGACACCTGCAACATCATCCCAATGCAAAATATTCACTACCCCGTCTCATCCTCCCGTGTCATGCAGGGCATCCACTACAAGTGTCAACCAACACAATAATGACTCCAACATGAATACCTCCCTGGCCAGGGGTATTTAGTAGTGGTGTAGGACAGCAGAGCCACAGAGGTGATCAGCCCTACAGGGGGATCAGCAGGGGATGAGCCTGGGGGTTAAGCACAGAAACATGGAGGACAGCCAAGAGGACTGTGTCAGCAACATCCCCAGGGGGAGGGGAAGAGATGGGGAGAAGGGAAAGGCGAATGTAGAGAGAAAGATGGAGGCAGAGGAGAGAAGGAAGGATGGCGGTGGTAGAGAGAAGGAAGGATGGCGGTGGTAGAGAGAAGGAAGGATGGTGGTGGTAGAGAGAAGGAAGGATGGTGGTGGTAGAGAGAAGGAAGGATGGTGGTGGTAGAGAGAAGGAAGGATGGTGGTGGTAGAGAGAAGGAAGGATGGTGGTGGTAGAGAGAAGGAAGGATGGTGGTGGTGGTAGAGAGAAGGAAGGATGGTGGTGGTAGAGAGAAGGAAGGATGGTGGTGGTGGTAGAGAGAAGGAAGGATGGTGGTGGTAGAGAGAAGGAAGGATGGTGGCGGTAGAGAGAAGGAAGGATGGTCGCGGTAGAGAGAAGGAAGGATGGTGGTGGTAGAGAGAAGGAAGGATGGTGGTGGTAGAGAGAAGGAAGGATGGTGGTGGTGGTAGAGAGACGGAAGGATGGTGGTGGTAGAGAGAAGGAAGGATGGTGGTGGTGGTAGAGAGAAGGAAGGATGGTGGTGGTAGAGAGAAGGAAGGATGGTGGTGGTAGAGAGAAGGAAGGATGGTGGTGGTGGTAGAGAGAAGGAAGGATGGTGGTGGTAGAGAGAAGGAAGGATGGTGGTGGTGGTAGAGAGAAGGAAGGATGGTGGTGGTAGAGAGAAGGAAGGATGGTGGTGGTAGAGATTAGGAAGGATGGTGGTGGTAGAGAGAAGGAAGGATTGTGGTGGTAGAGAGAAGGAAGGATGGTGGTGGTAGAGAGAAGGAAGGATGGTGGTGGTGATAGAGAGAAGGAAGGATGGTGGTGGTAGAGAGAAGGAAGGATGGTGGTGGTGGTAGAGAGAAGGAAGGATGGTGGTGGTGGTAGAGAGACGGAAGGATTGTGGTGGTAGAGAGAAGGAAGGATGGTGGTGGTAGAGAGAAGGAAGGATGGTGGTAGTGGTAGAGAGAAGGAAGGATGGTGGTGGTAGAGAGAAGGAAGGATGGTGGTGGTGGTAGAGAGAAGGAAGGATGGTGGTGGTGGTAGAGAGACGGAAGGATGGTGGTGGTAGAGAGAAGGAAGGAAGGATGGTGGTGGTGGTAGAGATTGGTTGGAGAGAGAGAGGCAGCCATTCAGACTAGCTTGTGTGGAACATATTAGCTCCACCGTGCTGATACATCTGACTGCTTCTCTCTCTGCTTTCTCTGCTCTCTCTGCTCTCTCTGCTATCTCTGCTTTCTCTGCTCTCTCTGCTCTCTCTGCTTTCTCTGCTCTCTCTTAAAACTCTGTGTGGAGGCTGACAGCATTTCCAGTCTGGTGTGTGTGTGTGTCTGTGAGGAGAGAGTCTGTCAGTGTGTGTGTGTGTGTGTGTCTGTGAAGAGAGAGTCTGTCAGTGTGTGTGTGTCTGTGAAGAGAGAGTCTGTCAGTGTGTGTGTGTGTCTGTGAAGAGAGAGTCTGTCAGTGTGTGTGTGTGTCTGTGAAGAGAGAGTCTGTCAGTGTGTGTGTGTGTGTGTCTGTGAAGAGAGAGTCTGTCAGTGTGTGTGTGTGTGTGTCTGTGAAGAGAGAGTCTGTCAGTGTGTGTGTGTGTCTGTGAAGAGACAGTCTTGTCAGTGTGTGTGTGTGTCTGTGAAGAGAGAGTCTGTCAGTGTGTGTGTGGAAGCTGACAGCATTTCCAGTCTGGTGTGTGTGTGTGTGTGTGTGTGTGTGTGTGTGTGTGTGTGTGTGTGTGTGTGTGTGTGTGTGTGTGTGTGTGAGGAGAGAGTCTGTCAGTGTGTCTGTGTGAAACCTATCCTCGCACCACCATCCACTCTGCATTTGGCTGACTCTCACAGCACCGATCCCCTGGCCTCTCGCCCACAGCAACGAGTTAGCAGTCCTACCGACCCACAGTCTACCAGAAACCATTATTCATCATTTATACACATGAGCTTTTGAACAGCCTCTCTGCACTCCCTAAATAAATAGTACGTGACCAGCATTACTAAACACGTAGCCTCATATCACCTTCCTTGAACGCAGCATCTATATCGCTCAAGACCACTGAATTAAGAGATAATAACCCAAACAGCATGACTGAACTTGCAGCCTCACCCTATTGGAATGCAGCTCTCATATCATACGCCTACATATAGCACATGCTACGCATCAACATACATGAGACAGAATTCAAACGTCATGACACAGACACAGTGCTTTTAGAGAAGGTTTGACCAGTAAATTGGTCCAAGAGCTTTCTTGAACGCAGCTCTCATAGCAAACAGCTCATACCGTGCCTTACCCTGAACCCACATTAGACAGAATGAAGCTACTGTATCAAACACACAACACAGACCTTCTTGGTGAATACATTTGAACCCATGGTGAATCTCGTCTTCCATCAATCCCCTTTTCCTTTCAGTTTCACCAGCTAAAAATCCCTCTCTGCTTGAATAATGTATTCCAATGGATTCACTGTCCATTTTATCAAAAAATTGAGAGGACAAATGCGAGATATAACTTACCCAGGGGTTGGAGTCAGCCAGGTCTCATAAATACTCAGTGCCCATCTGAAAAGCCCATTTGAGATTCAATATCGTGCCATTATTGATTTGCATTTTCCACAAATGTGGCTACAGGCAAAGTGGTAGAGAAACACATTGGTAATGGCTGGGGTGGCGAATGATGCCTGAACAGAAATGCAAGGATGGATACAGGCCGGCAGAGGTCGTGATGCCATTTCAGCCCAGTGCCACTCCAGGACAAAGGCACAGGTTCGAGTGTCCCCTCAGTCGTTCGACTAACCAATCAGTCCACAGACAAAAGTCTACAGTATAGCGTCTTCTGCCCTGTAATTAGCATAACGTCTAAAGTGGAACACATGGCAAGTCCTTCCAGACTTTTACTCTACACGTCAGCATACAGTTCCTCCTCTGCTCCCTCATTTCCTCTCTACCTCCTTTCCTCTCTACCTCATTTCCTCTCTACCTCATTTCCTCTCTACCTCCTTTCCTTTCTACCTCATTTCCTCTCTACCTCATTTCCTCTCTACCTCCTTTCTTCTCTACCTCATTTCCTCTCTACCTCATTTCCTCTGGTGGAACGGGGAGGGCTGCTGTAGCCAGAGCCAAATTCCCCTGGCAGTCAGTCTGTCTGGGTTGCTGGTGTCTGCGTTGGGTTGGCTGAGTGCACTGAGGCTGATCTGCCTCTATCTGCTTCTCCATTAGAGAGCTTTAAACAAAGGGCCCACGCCATGGGAAATTAACAGAGGGCTACGCCTCAAATGGGGGGGGGGGGGGAATGAATGTTTTTGTCTGCCTCTCTCTGAGGGGTGTGACGAGCTGGAAGATGAAGTCTGGGAGTTAATGCAACGCGGGTTAGGAGACAAGCTGATTGGTCTGTTGAATGCTTCCTGTGCTGGGACATTGTCTTCAACTTCCAAGAGATTGAGTGTGACATTTGTGATATTGGAGGCGGCACTAAGCCAAAAAGGATGTTCATTTGTTTTAAAACTTTGAGTTGAACCCCCCCCAAATAGTTGTTGTGACCTTCATCTCACAGTATTGATGAAGTTTAAGGTTGACCATCCTCATCATCCTCATAGTATTTCCTCTGTTGATGATGAGTACTATCTCAGAGAGTGGCCTTTACAGTTCCAGTGTGTTCCTGTCAGTGAGTTCATGAGTATGCGTACGGTTACTGCCTCTATCCACTCAGAGAAGGGTATCCGCATCCGTGCCTGTCTGTGCATATCCTGCTTGCATACTGAGAGGTGCGACGCGCTCTGGTCCCCATCTGCAGTGTAGAGATATGAGGCTAGACGAGGCTCTAATCGTCCCTCTGTCTCTCTGGTCTCGATCCAGGCCGTTGACAGCCTCTTCATCCACGTCAACGGAGCATTGGGGACCCGGACACCAGTTGTTGAACTCATTCTCTAAACAAACAACTGCACTGGGCTATCATCTCTGGCAAGCTCCAACTGCAACCACTTACTGTGTAGGCTCCTACAGTACAGACCCAACTCCATAAAACAAAAGGTACACTGTGAGTGGGCACATCTCAGCTCCTCTCTTCGCTTAACTACGCCATTTCTCTTTTTATTACCTCAGCTGTTACTGGGGTTTCAACAAGGAGGAGGGAAAACTTATTGGCAGTCCTCACAATTACTTCACCGTCCTCAACCACTAGAGTCAATCACATCATGAAACAGTGTAAATAGTTTCACAGAGAGTAATAAAGTGCTTCAGCTCTGACAGTACTGGGTCAATACAATTGTATTGGTGTTTGCTTGGCAGAGAGGGGCCCTGAAGGGTAAGCAAACAGAGTAGACAGAACTACTGTATTAGTGGGGTAATTGTCAGACCTGTGTATGTGCGAACAGTGTGTGTGTGTGTGTGTGTGTGTGTGTGTGTGTGTGTGAGAGAGAGAGAGAGTGTTAGTTGATGATAGTTAGAAGGTGTCGGGTCGGAAAGAGGAAGCAGGGCTTGGCAGAGTCTCTACGCTCTGTACGTTCACAAAAAAACACCAGTGGAGAGATCAAAGCAGCCCTCCACTTCAACAACTCTCTAACCCCCACTTCAAAGCATCCAGCCTGGGATGGGATCAGCTCAGAGACGCCCCAGGTAAGGTCATGGTGGAAGGGGGGAAGATTGCAGCCCAGGAGGCCTCCCCGATGGAGAAGGGGTGTAAGTGGGTCATCATGGTAATAAAATTAAAGGAGAGGTTGAATGAGGAGTGACTGTGAACTCTGGATAATCTTCTATAAAAGGTTTGGCTACACAAATCTGCACCACCATCTTGGGCAGCTGCGTTGAACTGAAGACACAGGGGAGAGTACGAATAGAAAGACAATATCTATTTCCTCAGTCCTTTGGGTGCCTCCCAAATGGCAGGCACAACGTTTAACCAGGGCCCATTGAAGTTGTGTAGCCTACTATAAAAGCAAAAGGGTGCCGTTTGGGATGCAGCCGTTGACACTAAGAAAACCAACGTTCCAAACTCAACATGACAGACTGAGGGTGTAGACCAAGACTCATTTGAGGCTGGAAAGTGACTGTCGCTTGTCTCTCTCGTCTCTGCAGCCTAAACCACCAGACAGCCTCCGCTCTAATCGCAAACATTTATTCAGATCAGAATGCCCCCGAGGAGTCTCACAGATATAAAAAGACTGGCAGAGAGAGAGAGAGAGAGAGAGAGAGAGAGTGAGAGATGGATGATTGAAAGGATGATTGATTCAGAGAGAGAATGAAAGAAAGACAGTGAGACTGACAGATTCAGAGAGATAAAGCCCTTAAATTGAAATTTAATTGAGAGAGAGAGAGAGCGAAACAAACTAAGAGTGATTATTATTTTGTTTAGTCTTGCTATTAGAAATGAGTGCCATGGCAACCGCAATTATAGAAGGACAAGAACATAAGGAGAAAGTGTGGAGGAAGAGTCACAGAACCCAAACTCATCAGTGCCAATGGGTGTTTCTCGATATGCGTACTACCATGATCCACACTCTCATGCTCCAACGACGTTCACTTGACTACGTTCTTGTGAGGACGAGAGTGTGGAGAATGCATAAAACATTACATTTGAGAAGCACTTCCCCTACTGTTTTATCTCACACTGCAGGACAATGGCAACAATAGACAAAACATGATATACACAAAGCAAAAGTTTTATTTCATAATTATCAGCTAGATGTGTGAATCGTAATAATCTAACTTGCCAGCTAGTTAAACAGGCAAAAATGACCTAAAACTAATGTTAAACAAGGTAGAGTTGAAGTAGGAAGTTTACATACACCTTAGCCAAATACATTTAAACTCAGTTTTTCACAATTCCTGACATTTAATCCTAGTAAAAATTCGCTGTCTTATGTCAGTTAGGATCACCACTTTATTTTAAGAATGTGAAATGTCAGAATAATAGTAGAGAAATGGATTTATTTCAGCTTTTATTTCTTTCATCACATTCCCAGTGGGTCAGAAGTTTACATACACTCAATTAGTATTTGGTACTCTTGCACTTTTTATAGTGTTCAGCTTCGCTGGCGATTAGAGAGAACGCAAACAGCCAGATCTTACCTCGTGACTGTCATTACGTGTGTGTGTGTGTGTGTGTGTGTGTGTGTTTGCGTTCCCATGTAATTCACTTTCCTCTCAGCATTGCTGACCTTGGCTTGGAGGGAGGTCGATGAGAGTTGGGTAGAAGGGAGAGCAGTAGGTAGGTAAAACACATTAAAGTGAATATACTGAAATCTGGGTTGAATCAAAACAAGTCGGTCCGGCTGCCCACTAGGGCTGTAAAGGTTCACCAAACCCACGGTTCGGTGGTACGTATTACGGTTTTGGGGTTACGGTTCGGTTCAGTATCAACACAGCGGGGAAATGAGACACCAACCATAATGTAGTTCATTTTTGTTTACTTAAGAAATACAAAGTGTTGATATTCCTGATTCCATATACAGTTGAAGTAGGAAGTTTACATACACCTTTGCCAAATACATTTAAACTCAGTTTTTCACAATTCCTGACATTTAATCCTAGTAAAAATTCCCTGTCTTAGGTCAGTTAGGATCACCACTTTATTTTAAGAATGTGAAATGTCAGAATAATAGTAGACAAATTGATTTATTTCAGCTTTTATTTCTTTCATCACATTCCCAGTGGGTCAGAAGTTTACATACACTCAATTAGTATATGGTAGCATTGCCTTTAAATTGTTTAACTTGGGTCAAATGTTTCGGGTAGCCTTCCACAAGCTTTCCACAATAAGTTGGGTGAATTTTGGCCCATTCATCCTGACAGAGCTGGTGTAACTGAGTCAGGTTTGTAGGCCTTCTTGCTCGCACACGCTTTTTCAGTTCTGCCCATAGATTTTCTACAGGATTGAGGTCAGGGCTATGTGATGGCCACTCCAATACCTTGACTTTGTTGTCCTTAAGCCATTTTGCCACAACTTTGGAAGTATGCTTGGGGTCATTGTCCATTTGGAAGACCCATTTGCGACCAAGCTTTAACTTCCTGACTGATGTCTTGAGATGTTGCTTCAACATACTCACCTAATTTCCCTACCTCATGATGCCATCTATTTTGTGAAGTGCACCAGTCCCTCCTGCAGCAAAGCACACCCACAACATGATGCTGCCACCCCCGTGCTTCACGGTTGGGATGGTGTTCTTCGGCTTGCAAGCCTCCCCTTTTTTCCTCCAAACATAACGATGGTCATTATGGCCAAACAGTTCTATTTTTGTTTCAGCAGACCAGAGGACATTTCTCCAAAAAGTACGATCTTTGTCCCCATGTGCAGTTGCAAACTGTAGTATGGCTTTTTTTATGGCGGTTTTGGAGCAGTGGCTTCTTCCTTGCTGAGCGGCTTTCAGGTTATGTCAATATAAGACTTGTTTTAATGTGGATATAGATACTTTAGTACCTGTTTCCTCCAGCATCTTCACATGGTCCCTTGCTATTTCTTTGTGGCTATCTGGCTAGCTAGCGAACAGTTGTAGCTAGCCAATTAGCCCTATTGACTTATTATGGGCTTGCGTTCTATGGTACGTAGGCAGGTGAACATATTACATTTTACACAGTATGTACTTATTAACATATCAACATTAAATATTCTAGTCAGGCAACATTTTACATGTGAATAAGCAGCATTTCACATTTGAGAAGTTCCCTCAGTGCTCCGTTTTGGCTACTTTGATTTGGACTCATACTCCGACCCTCCCGTGCTCCAATTTGCATGCTCGGAGCACGGTACTATGCATTTTGAAAAACACCCATTGTCTCAGTCACACTACTACACTACCTGTCTTGTGTTTTCAGAAGTCTGGAAGTTAGAACACAGCCAATACTGCAACGTTGAGTTAGAATGTTGGAACGGAGCCCAATGTAACACAACAGTTTGAGTGCAGTGTATAGGATACATTACTTGTGTTGACCTGTATTCATACTCAAATGCACTTGCATGAACAGAAGTACAGTTATAGGCAGGCACAGTGCATTAACTTTACATACAAAATAAACCTTACAGATGGTCCCATGTAATGCCAGGCCAGGCAGGGGTGGGGAACAGCCAGGCAGGCTCTACCTCTCCCAGGCTCTACCTGCAAGGTCATCTGTAAACAAGCCCACCAGCCATCTGCCCCCTCCATCTGTACCTCCCCCACCACCCTCCAGCCAGACCAGACAGCCGTTATCCTGCTACCTGGGTCTATGTCCAAAACTCCAGAATTGCAATTACAGCGTAACCCTGCTACTCTCTAACATTTCAAGCTGTTGTGGTGGAGCCAGGCAGAAAATTACAAGGTGCGTTGCAGGAGAAACAACAGAGTTTGGAGTAGTTCTGTAATCACTTTACAGTAGACTGCATAATGTGACAACAACATGTACTCAACACTGAGACATGTCCTTAGGGAGCAGACCATCAAAGTACTAATTACTGGTGCTTAAAGTGATGTTTTGTAACCCCTGACTAAACACAACACACTACACTCTACTCTTTTTTAGCTGTCCCCATTGGAGAACCCTTTGAATAACCCTTTTCTGGTTCCAGGTAGAACCTTTTTGAATTCCATGTAGAACCATTCCCAGAGTGGGTTCTACATGGAACCCAAATAAGTTCTACCTGGAACAAAAAGGGTTCTCCTATGGGGACAGCCAAAGAACACTTTTGGAACCCTTTTTTTCTAAGAGTGTACACCTTGGGCGTACAAATGTAGGATCTTAATTTGAGCTAGTTTGCTACAGCAGGAAAGTAATACTGCAGCAATGGGAAACATTAAAATAATTCTGTGGATTATAATTAATGAAAATGTTTGTAGGGAGGTATACATTGTTTGTTATGGCAAATCAATTCTGAAATGTAAAAATTAAAACTACAAACTTTAGAAGCCTTTTGAAAACTAAAATACACTTGAAGTTTGCATTTCCTGCTTTGCAGGACAATTCTGAGCAACAAAGGAGTGATTCAATTAAGATCCTACATCTGTATATCCATCCACCTGAGGGGGAAGGATGGTGAGTCTAGACACTTCACAGCTGTCAGCCAAAACTGTTAGTCTAAGTAGTGCACTATGAAGGGAATAGGGTGCCATTTGAGACAAGAGACAAACTTGTTGATGAGAGGAGCTATCGCATTAGCATTCTTTACTAAGCTGTTTAGGGATGCATTTGGAGTGTCTTGAAGGTTACGTCTCAGATTTCCCCTAGTGTCGCTACTCTTATCTGCTAATGAATTAACGGCTAATCTGATAATAGGACGTAAACACATCATAGCCAACAGCCAAGGGGGTTGGATGTTAAAGAAGACACTTTACTTTGAATGGCAGGAGGGATCATCATCACATTCAAGGGAACACCCGGAATTCCAATATTCCATCTCGGAATTCCGATATTCTGCCTCAAAATTCCGATATTCCATTTTAGACACACATTTTTCCATAAGGGAGAATGGATTCGGAGAGCAATTTCCAATTAGCAGCCTGGAGAGATCAGTCGCCGCAGGGATACAGTGGGTTTAGATAAGTGTATAATCCATAATCCTGTGATGAGGGAGTGGGAATCATAATCCCGTGATTGACTGGGTGGTTAACCCCCGCATAGGCATCAATACAGTCTAACTGTCTGGGGTTAACCCTATATTGATAGACTCACAGTAATCTGCCAGCATGGTGTTAAGTCCAATACTAAGCCCGATACAATTGGAGTCCTTTGTTATAGAGAGAAGAGCTGCCTGTTGGCTGCAATCAACTCCCAGCAGATTCTGTACATTTCAGGTTTAACTCATTCTCTATACAATATACAATGTGTCAAAGTCTAATCATCCGTTAAACTGCTCAGTCAATCCATGTGGTATACAGATCAGTGGTTGGTATCATAAATCAACAAGTGGAAAGTTTCAACAGATTGATCTAAGAAGAGGTGGGTGGGGAAGAAAGGAGATGGAGAACATCATGACAAGGCTAGCAGAGGGTCACTGCATTTTTATTAGACTGGCTACGCATGGATCCTGCTGCTTCTGCCGCTCTGTGTATGTGTGTACTACAGACCAGGAGGAAAAGAGCCAAACAAGATACAGACTAATCCCAGAAAGTGTTCACAGCTAGCTCAACGTGACCTACTTTAGAAGGCTAGCAGTTCTTATCAACAGGAGGGGAAGTGCATGCTCACCTGTTCTGAATACCTATACTATATATATAACGGCATGCTATAGATTCTGGAGAGAAAAAACTATGCACACAGACATTACAAAAGTCTTGGATGAGAAGTTTAGATGCTTGGGTACTCCATGAAGCCTCATGGTGTGAGAATTGTTATTGAATTGCGGCATAACTTAAGTATGCGTTATTACTTGACCTGTACTAATAGAATGTGACTCTCACCTCTTGTCGTCTGTGACTACTAAAGGACCTGTATGATATTGTCTATGACTCGTACCTGTACTGTGCCTGAAAGTGGTCCTGGACGAAGCTGTGCCGAGTCCCAGGCTGGTGTGCTGCTGCTGGGCCGGAGACAGGGCTCTCCTCCCCTCCACCCAGCGGGCCCTTGAACAGAGTGAGAGAGAAAGCGTGAATGTGTGAATGACCTGTATGTATACGTGCGCGGGTGTGTGTGTGTGTGTGAAAATGTCAACACTGAAGCTAGAGCTGAACACCAGCAGGGTAACAAGGTGTATCACAGCAGAAGTAAACAGGAGCGCTACAATAGGACAGGTGCTAAATGAGGTGCTAATGCACGTTAACACACTCTTGTACTTTTTTATAGTGTTCAGTATCGCTGGCGATGAGAGAGAACGCAAACAGCCAGATCTTACCTCGTGACTGTCATTACGTGTGTGTATGTGTGTGTGTGTTTGCGTTCTCATGTAATTCACTTTCCTCTCAGCAATGCTGACGTTGGCATGGAGGGAGGTCGATGAGAGTTGGGTAGAAGGGAGAGCAGTAGGTAGGTAAAACACATTAAAGTGAATTTACTAAATCTGGGTTGAATCAAAACAAGTCGGTCCGGCTGCCCACTAGGGCTGTAAAGGTTCACCAAACCCACGGTTCGGTGGTACGTATTACGGTTTTGGGGTTACGGTTCGGTTCAGTATCAGCACAGCGGGGAAATGAGACACCAACCATAATGTAGTTCATTTTTGTTTACTTAAGAAATACAAAGTGTTGATATTCCTGATTCCATATACAGTTGAAGTAGGAAGTTTACATACACCTTTGCCAAATACATTTAAACTCAGTTTTTCACAATTCCTGACATTTAATCCTAGTAAAAATTCCCTGTTTTAGGTCAGTTAGGATCACCACTTTATTTTAAGAATGTGAAATGTCAGAATAATAGTAGACAAATTGATTTATTTCAGCTTTTATTTCTTTCATCACATTCCCAGTGGGTCAGAAGTTTACATGCACTCAATTAGTATTTGGTAAGGTTGCCTTTAAATTGTTTAAATTGGGTCAAACGGTTCGGGTAGCCTTCCACAAGCTTCCCACAATAAGTTGGGTGGATTTTGGCCCATTCCTCCTGACAGAGCTGGTGTAACTGAGTCAGGTTTGTAGGCCTCCTTGCTCGCACACGCTTTTTCAGTTCTGCCGACAAATTTTCTATAGGATTGAGGTCAGGGCTTTGTGATGGCCACTCCAATACCTTGACTTTGTTGTCCTATTTTGCCACAACTTTGGAAGTATGCTTGGGGTCATTGTCCATTTGGAAGACCCATTTGCGACCAAGCTTTAACTTCCTGACTGATGTCTTGAGATGTTACTTCAATATATCCACATAATTTTCCTACCTCCTGATGCCATCTATTTTGTGAAGTGCACCAGTCCCTCCTGCAGCAAAGCACCACCACAACATGATGCTGCCACCCCCACCCTTCACGGTTGGGATGGTGTTCTTCGGCTTGCAAGCCTCCCCCTTTTTTACTCCAAACATAATGATGGTCATTATGGCCAAACAGTTATATTTTTGTTTCATCAGACTAGAGGACATTTCTCCAAAAAGTATGATCTTTGTCCCCATGTGCAGTTGCAAACCGTAGTCTGGCTTTTTTTATGGCTGTTTTGGAGCAGTGGCTTCTTCCTTGCTGAGCGGCCTTTCAGGTTATGTCAATATAAGACTCGTTTTACTGTGGATATAGATACTTTTGTACCTGCTTCCTCCAGCATTTCACAAGGTCCTTTGCTGTTGTTCTGGGATTGATTTGCACTTTTCACACCAAAGTACGTTCATCTCTAGGAGACAGAACGCATCTCCTTCCTGAGCGGTATGATGGCTGCGTGGTCCCATGGTGTTTATACTTGCATACTATTGTTTGTACAGATAAACGTGGTACGTTCAGGCATTTGGAAATTGCTCCCAAGGATAAACCAGACTTGTGGAGGTCCACAATTTTTTTCTAAGGTCTTGGCTATTTCTTTAAATTTTCCTATGATGTCAAGCAAAGAAGCACTGAGTTTGAAGGTAGGCCTTGAAATACATCCATAGGTACACCTCCAATTGACTCAAATTATGTCAATTACCCTATCAGAAGCTTCTAAAGCCATGAAATCATTTTCTGGAATTTTCCAAGCTGTTTAAAAGCACAGTCAACTTAGTGTATGTAAACTTCTGACTTACTGGAATTGTGATACAGTGAATTATGAGTGAAATAATCTGTCCGTAAACAATTGTTGGAAAAATGACTTGTGTCATGCACAAAGTAGATGTACTAACAGACTTGCCAAAACTATAGTTTGTTAACAAGAAATTTGTGGAGTGGTTAAAAAAATACTTTTAATGACTCCAACCTAAGTGTATGTAAACTTCCGACTTCAACTGTATGATCATGATCCATATAATGCCGGATGACAGCACAATCAGGAATAACACTGTGTTTTCTTCAATTAAAAAACATCATCCACAACAACACTAAAATAAAGTGCAATATGTGTGAAATCAAATCAAATTTTATTTGTCACATGCGCCGAATACAACAGTGAAATGCTTACTTACAAGCCTTTAATCAACAATGCAGTTTTAATAAAAAAACATCCAAAAAATAAGAAATAAAAGTAACAAATAATTAAAGAGCAGCAGTAAAATAACCGGCTATATACAGAGGGTACCGGTACAGAGTCAATGTGCGGGGCACCGGTTAGTTGAGGTAATTGAGGTAATATGTACATGTAGGTAGTTATTAAAGTGACGATGCATAGATAATAACAGAGAGGATCTGAGGACCCATGCCAAATCTTTTCAGTCTCCTGAGGGGGAGTAGGTTTTGTTGTGCCCTCTTCACGACTGTCTTGGTGTGCTTGGACCATGTTAGTTTGTTGGTGATGTGGACGCCAAGGAACCTAAAACTCTCAACCTGCTCCACTACATCCCAGTCGATGAGAATGGGGGCGTGTCCTCGGTCCTACTTTACCTGTAGTCCACAATCATCTCCTTTGTCTTGATCACATTGAGGGAGAGGTTGTTGACCTTGCACCTTACGGCCATCTCTCGACCTCCTCCCTATAGGCTGTCTCGTTGTTGTCGGTGATCAGGCATACCACTGTTGTGTCATCTGCAAACTTAATGATGGTGTTGGAGTCGTGCCTGGCCATGCAGTCATGAGTGAACAGGGAGTACAGGAGAGGACTGAGCACGCACCCCTGAGGGGCCCCCGTGTTGAGAATCAGAGTAGAGGATGTGTTGTTACCTACCCTTATCACCTGGGGGCGGCCCGTCAGGAAGTCCAGGATCCAATTGCTGAGGGAGGTGTTTAGTCCCAGGGTCCTTAGCTTAGTGATGAGCTTTGACGGCACTATGGTGTTGAATGCTGAACTGTAGTCAATGAATAGCATTCTCACATAATTGTTCCTTTTGTCCAGGTGTGAAAAGGCAGTGTGGAGTGCAATAGAGATTGCATCATTTGTGGATCTACTGGGGAGGTATGCAAATTAGGGTGGGTCTAGGGTTTCTGTGATAATGGTGTTGATGTGAGCCATGACCAGCCTTTCAAAGCACTTCATGGCTACAGACATAGTCATTTAGGCAGGTTACCTTAGTGTTCTTGGGCACAGGGACTATTGTGGTCTGCTTGAAACATGTTGGTATTACAGATTCAGACAGGGAGAGGTTGAAAATGTCAGTGAAGACACTTGCCAGTTGGTCAGCGCATGCTCGGAGTTTACGTTCTGGTAATCTGTCTGGCCCTGCGGCCTTGTGAATGTTGACATGTCTAAAGGTCTTACTCACATCGGCTGCAGAGAGCGTGATCACACAGTTGTCCGGAACAGCTGATGGTCTCATGCATGTTTCAGTGTTACTTGCCTCGAAGCGAGCATAGAAGTAGTTTAGCTTTTCTGGTTGGCTCGTGTCACAGGGCAACTCTCGGCTGTGCTTCCCTTTGTAGTCTGTAATAGTTTGCAGGACCTGCCACATCCGATGAGCATCGGAGCCGGTGTAGTACAATTCGATCTTAATCCTGTATTGATGCTTGCCTGTTTGATAGTTCATCGGAGGGCATAGCAGGACTTCTTATAAGCTTTCGGGTTAGAGTCCCACTCCTTGAAAGTGGCAGCTCTACCCTTTAGCTCAGTGCGGATATTGCCTGTAATCCATGGCTTCTGGTTGGGGTATGTACGTACGGTCACTGTGGGGACGACGTCATCGATGCACTTATTGATGAAGCCAGTGACTGATGTGTTGTACTCCTCAATGCCATCGGAAGAATCCCGGAGCATATTTCAGTCTGTGCTAGCAAAATAGTCCTGTAGCTTAGCATCTGCTTCATCTGACCACTTTTTTATTGACAGAGTCACTGGTGCTTCCTGCTTACATTTTTGCTTGTAAGTAGGAATCAGGAGGATATAATTATGGTCAGATTTGCCAAATGAAGGGCGAAGGAGAGCTTTGTACACGTCTCTGTGTGTGGAGTAAAGGTGGTCTAGAGATTTTTCCCTCTGGTTGCACAATTAACATGCTGGTAGAAATTAGGTACAACAGATATAAGTTTCCCTGCATTAAAGTCCCTGGCTACTAGGAGCGCCACCTCTGGATGAGCGTTTTCCTGTTTGCTTATGGCGGTATACGTGGCTCATTCTACAGGCCTATGTTTTCTTAGAAAGACAAAAATATGCACACATATGCAAACTTGAGTGTCTCTCATAAAGGGGGCTTGTTTATAGCACGGTACTTCTCATTTTCCACTCTGGGGTAATGTGATGGGCTGTCAGTGTTAACCACTCTGGGGTAATGTGATTGGCTGTCAGTGTTAACCACTCTGGGGTAATGTGATGGGCTGTCAGTGTTAACCACTCTGGGGTAATGTGATGGTCTGTCAGTGTTAACCACTCTGGGGTAATGTGATGGGCTGTCAGTGTTAACCACTCTGGGGTAATGTGATGGGCTGTCAGTGTTAACCACTCCGGGGTAATGTGATGTCTGTCAGTGTTAACCACTCCGGGGTAATGTGATGGTCTGTCAGTGTTAACCACTCTGGGGTAATGTGATGGTCTGTCAGTGTTAACCACTCTGGGGTAATGTGATGGTCTGTCAGTGTTAACCACTCTGGGGTAATGTGATGGTCTGTCAGTGTTAACCACTCCGGGGTAATGTGATGGTCTGTCAGTGTTAACCACTCCGGGGTAATGTGATGGTCTGTCAGTGTTAACCACTCTGGGGTAATGTGAGGGGCTGTCAGTGTTAACCACTCCGGGGTAATGTGATGGTCTGTCAGTGTTAACCACTCCGGGGTAATGTGATGGTCTGTCAGTGTTAACCACTCTGGGGTAATGTGAGGAGCTGTCAGTGTTAACCACTCTGGGGTAATGTGATGGTCTGTCAGTGTTAACCACTCTGGGGTAATGTGATGGGCTGTCAGTGTTAACCACTCCGGGGTAATGTGATGGGCTGTCAGTGTTAACCACTCTGGGGTAATGTGAGGGGCTGTCAGTGTTAACCACTCCGGGGTAATGTGATGGTCTGTCAGTGTTAACCACTCCGGGGTAATGTGATGGTCTGTCAGTGTTAACCACTCTGGGGTAATGTGAGGGGCTGTCAGTGTTAACCACTCTGGGGTAATGTGATGGTCTGTCAGTGTTAACCACTCTGGGGTAATGTGATGGGCTGTCAGTGTTAACCACTCCGGGGTAATGTGATGGTCTGTCAGTGTTAACCACTCCGGGGTAATGTGATGGGCTGTCAGTGTTAACCACTCTGGGGTAATGTGATGGGCTGTCAGTGTTAACCACTCTGGGGTAATGTGATGGGCTGTCAGTGTAAAGTAGTTCTAGATCCTCCAACTGGTGGACCGCGGTCTGGATCCAGATACTTAATTTTTAATTTTTTTACTTGTTCGGGCATTGACCCCTGGAATCATATAAACACACATAAGACATGGAAGAACGCGTAAAACTGCAGGAAATTAGCTTTAAACCAGCAAAACATATCTCTGGCCCATGCAAAATGTATAGAATTGCGGGAAATTAGCTTTAAAATGGCAAAATGTTCTCTCCGCCAACAAGAGGGGTGTGAACAGTTTGGGGTCACATGGGTTACGAGGTGGGGGTTTGTTACTACGCCGATAAATTACATTATCCATCCAGACCTTTGCCACCTAGGAAATTTGTGTGACCGGATCTTCTCAAATAGTAGTTGAGTACACCTGCTCTAGATGTCCTTCCATCTGTAGTAAGCACAGCACATGGTGCATTGGCCAATTCATTGTTTATACAGAGCGGGTACTACCTGTTTGCAGAAATGGGTGTGAGAGGGCGTGGTTTATAATGAAGCTCGAGCACTTTCACAAAGTGCCGAAACCCCCTATTCTTCAAAACCACAGAGAATGGGCGCATATCCGCGGCTATCAACATACCTATCACTCTTGTAATTTCTTTGCCCCGATCAGAATCAGCTGCAAATTGCTGTCTGAATGCAGAAGGGAGATGTGTTGTTTTTTTGCGTTTCCGTCTTGCTCAGGTGGTAGAAATACTGGGGTGATGTCGGTGTCAATGTGTCAACATGTTTGAGGTGTTGGCAGCTGCATAGGCTATTCTCTTTGAGCAGTGGCAAAATACTCTCTCTGTCTATCGCCATTGTAATCTACTGTGAAGCCAAAATGTTCCTAAACTGCCGATTTAAACTATTATGGAGAATCCTCCTGGTTTATTGACCCCATCACTCGGCCATCGTACGGAACCAGTTCCGTGCTGCGCCTCACAAAAGGACAGTTTTAAATGCGGCAATTAAAATTCTAATTTTTATTACCATGTGCGCATAGGCGCTAGTTGTTTTAACGGAATAGCCTGAAATTTCTTCGTTTTTTTCAGCTCAGATTTACTCAAGACGCATACAACTCAGCGTAGGCATAACCTATAGGCCGTGTGTTTTATTTTGTATATACAGTTGAAGTCGGAAGTTTACATAAACATTCAAACTCAGTTTTTCCCCATTGTTGACATTTAATCCTTGTACAAATTCCCTATCTTAGGTCAGTTCGGGTCACCACTTTATTTTAAGAATGTGAAATGTCAGAATAATAGTAGAGAGAATGATTTGTTTCAGCTTTTATTTCTTTCATCACATTCCCAGTGGGTCAGAAGTTTACATACACTCAATTAGTATATGGGAGCATTGCCTTAAAATTGTTTAACTTGGGTCAAACGGTTCGGGTAGCCTTCCACAAGCTTCCCACAATAAGTTGTGTGAATTTTGGCCCATTCATCCTGACAGAGCTGGTGTAACTGAGTCAGGTTTGTAGGCCTCCTTGCTCGCACATGCTTTTTCAGCTCTGCCCACAAATTTACTATGGGATTGAGGTCAGGGCTATGTGATGGCCACTCCAATACCTTGACTTTGTTGTCCTTAAGCCATTTTGCCACAACTTTGGAAGTATGCTTGGGGTCATTGTCCATTTGGAAGACCCATTTGCGACCAAGCTTTAACTTCCTGACTGATGTCTTGAGATGTTGCTTCAATATATCCACATAATTTCCCTACCTCATGATGCCATCTATTTTGTGAAGTGCACCAGTCCCTCCTGCAGCAAAGCACCCCCACAACATGATGCTGCCACCCCCGTGCTTCACGGTTGGGATGGTGTTCTTCGGCTTGCAAGCCTTCCCCTTTTTCCTCCAAACACAACAATGGTCATTATGGCCCAGGGGATATTTCGCCAAAAAGTATGATCTTTGTCCTCGTGTGCAGTTGCAAACCGTAGTCTGTCTTTTTTATGGCGGTTTTGGAGCAGTGGCTTCTTCCTTTCTGAGTGGCATTTCAGGTTATGTCGATATAGGACTCGTTTTACTGTGGATATAGATACTTTTGTACCAGTTTCCTCCAGCATCTCACAAGGTCCTTTGCTGTTGTTCTGGGATTGATTTGCACTTTTCGCACCAAAGTACGTTCATCTCTAGGAGACAGAACGCGTCTCCTTCCTGAGCGGTATTACGGCTGCGTGGTCCCATGGTGTTTATACTTGCGTACTATTGTTTGTACAGATGAACGTGGTACCTTCAGGCGTTTGGAAATTGCTCCCAAGGATAAACCAGACTTGTGGAGGTCTACAATTTTTTTCTGAGCTCTTGTCTGATTTCTTTTGATTTTCCCATGATGGCAAGCAAAGAGGCGCTGCGTTTGAAGGTAGGCTTTGAAATACATCCATAGGTACACCTCCAATTGACTCAAATTATGTCAATTACCCTAACAGAAGCTTCCTAAAGCCATGACATAATTTTCTTGAATTTTCCAAGCTGTTTAAAGGCACAGTCAACTTAGTGTATATATTTTTATCTATTCATTCGGTTTCACAGTGTGGACCGAACCAAGGTCCCTGTACTGAACCACAGACAGTGAGAGGCTAACAGTTAGAGAAGAAAACTAAAGGAAAATGGAGTTTTGAGTTATTGTAAGATGTGATACAGTAAATAGAGGTTTGCATGAGCCACTGAAGGAACGTCTAGAGCCCTGACAATTCCAAATCTCTCTCCAACAGTAGATATATCACAGCTAAAGTCTGTGTTATTACCCAGATAGACAGGTAAATAAACATATTGATCATACAAGCATAAAATATAGAGCAGCCAAGCCCACCAACCACAGGCCTGAACTGAACCCTTGAGTCTCTTTATGAGAGAGAACCATGCTGTGGCACGGACGGACCTGAAACCAATACTGAAATCAGTCACAAACCGCTGGTGTATGAATTGACAGCTTTCACAGAGGAAAAAATGGCATTTGGCATAACGTATCATCAACCTGCGGGATATATTTCCTTTTTACCACAGCCAGCCATCATCTTCCGGCTTTTTTACAAAATCATTCCCAGAAATCATAAGATCAATTATTTTCGCTCCCGGGGAACGAATGGGTCTTTGAAGCAACGTTTTCCACACGTGGGCACGCGCACACACACTGCCACCATATATGATGGATAAGTGGAGTTAACAGGCATTCGTTTATTCTCCAGACACTGATGAGACTGAGTGGCATGACAGTAGTGTGTCAATCTAAATGACACAATAGAAAAAAACGTATTATTGGGGGTGGGGGGGGGGGGGGGGGGGGGGGGTAGGGGGGGGGGGGTCTTTCAACAGGCTGATTTGAAGAGATCCGCCTCTACTTTTAAGCCTGTAGTTTTGAAAGTAGCGCTCATGAGCCAAAAGTGGTTCCTGAAAATCTGCTGTGTGTGCATCTTGATAGCTGTCACTCAAATGGCGAAGGGCTGAAGCTCATTGGCTGGAACTCGAATTGCTATGGGGCTGGCACATGTGTTAGAAAATGTAGGGAAAATGGCGCTGCACAGTTGCTTTCAAATTATGGATTTTGTGGATAATTGAGGTAAGAAAGTAATTCTGCTCATAGATTATGCATGTATGAACTACACATTGACACATCCAGCCCAAAGTGGGAGGTTTAAAAAATACTTTCTTCGTCGCCAAAGTTCTGGAGCATGTCTAACCATAGTTCAAGTTTACCTGACAGGGTGAGAGAAACTGCATTCACACACAACTATAATTTATTAAAGTGCTTTGGTAGTTGGTGTTTTGAGCTCTGTTCAGTGGACAGTGAAATCAAACGAAGGAGAGAGTGAATCACTTTGAATCACATAATTACCTGAACAGTGTCTGCTTGATGTAATCAAAGAGCAGCACACAGATATTTTCCACAAGAGCTTCTAGACTCAGGTGTGTTATGATTTGCAGTGCCTTTAAAAAGACATTCTTAGTCATCATAACCATACTAATCACTTCCTGCTAAACTGAAGGAGACAGATCCACTGGATTATGGAGCTCATTGAGCTATATGCTTCCATACTGGATTATCATTGATTCTCTCAGCTAATGAAAATGATCAAATAGACATTTCAATCAAATGTTTTGAGTCATATATTATTTGGGACATGGGGAAATGTGTGATGATTTTCAGCACATTTAATGTACTGGCTTGATAAGATGATTATTGTTGTCTTGTTTGGAGTAGAGGTCGACCGATTAATCGGAATGGCCGATTAATTAGGGGCGATTTCAAGTTTTCATAACAATCGGTAATCAGCATTTTTGGACACCGATTATGGCCGATTACATTGCACTCCACGAGGAGACTGCGTGGCAGGCTGACTACCTGTTATGCGGGTGCAGCAACGAGCCAAGGTAAGGTGCTAGCTAACATTAAACTTATCTTATAAAAAACAATTAATCTTAACATAATCACTAGTTAACTACACATGGTTGATGATATTACTAGTTTATCTAGCTTGTCCTGCGTTGCATATAAATCGATGCGGTGCCTGTTAATTTACCATAGAATCACAGCCTACTTTGCCAAACGGGTGATGATTTAACAAGCACATTCGCGAAAAAAGCAGTCGTTGCACTAATGTGTACCTAACCATAAACATCAATCCCTTTCTTAAAATCAATACACAAGTATATATTTTTAAACCTGCATTTTTAGTTAATATTGCCTGCTAATATGAATTTCTTTTAACTAGGGAAATTGTGTCACTTCTCTTGCGTTCTGTGCAAGCAGAGACAGGGTATATGCAGCAGTTTGGACCGCCTGGCTTGTTTGTGAACTGTGTGAAGACCATTTCTCCCTAACAAAGACCGTAATTAATTTGCCAGAATTGTACATAATTATGACATAACATTGAAGGCGTGCAATGTAACAGCAATATTTAGACTTAGGGATGCCACCCGTTAGATAAAATACAGAACAGTTCCGTATTTCACTGAAAGAACAAACGTTTTGTTTTCGAAATGATAGTTTCCGGGTTTGACCATATTAATGACCTAAGGCTCGTATTTCTGTGTGTTATTATATAGCAAATTAAGTCTATGATTTGATAGAGCAGTCTGACTGAGCGGTGGTAGGCAGCAGCAGGCTTGTAAGCATTCATTCAAACAGCACTTTCCTACATTTGCCAGCAGCTCTTCACTGTGCTTCAAGCATTGCGCTGTTTATGACTTCAAGCCTATCAACTCCTGAGATTAGGCTGGCAATACTAAAGTACCTATTAGAACATCCAATAGTCAAAGGTATATGAAATACAAATGGTATAGAGAGAAATAGTCCTATAATAACTACAACCTGAAACTTCTTACCTGGGAATATTGAAGACTCATGTTAAAAGGAACCATCAGCTTTCATATGTTCTGAGCAAGGAACTTAGACGTTAGCTTTTTTATATGGCACATATTGCACTTTTACTTTCTTCTCCAACACCTTGTTTTTGCATTATCTATTTGAGACTAAATTGATTTTATTGATGTATTATATTAAGTTAAAATAAGTGTTCATTCAGTATTGTTGTAATTGTCATTATTACAAATATATATATAGAAATCGTACGATTAATCGGTATCGTCTTTTTTGGGTCCTCCAATAATCGGTATCGGCGTTGAAAAATCATAATCGGTCGACCTCTAGTGTGGAGTGTTGTATGAAGCTACATCCTTCCATACTATTACTCTTTCTGTGAATAGCCTATGAGAGAGGCTTTCAATTAGTTGCTATGCAGAGTAAAAAAGTTCAATAGCCTCAGCTAACAAATGGATCACAGCGACATATCCAAGCTTTTATGGGGTTACAACTGATTCAATTGCAATTTAACTCATTCAGTTGAAACCTTGTAGAGAACCCTTTGAGAGCTGTTGGGCCATTGGGCCAAAGTAGTGCTTAACCCCATCATACATTACATAGTATAGGTAAGCCTATACTGACTGCTTTCAGTGAGAACAGTACAGTTGACGGTAAAGAAATTGAGCAATGTGTGAATAAGATGAAGGAGCTATTTGAGTGGCTCTGCCCCTAAACATCACTTTAGTAGCTGTTTCCGACCTGGATGGTAATGGACAGTTTAGATACCCTGCATGAGGTAGTGAGATTGAAAATTCATTCATTGTCACCTGGGGACCAGAGCTAAACGTCGGAGGCGATTTTGAAGTCGACATCAATTTCTGTTTTGGGGTGAAAGTTCCGCCCTGAAGTTTGTGCCTGTCTAAAAATCTCAAATTACCTCAAACTAATTTAGGACACATTTAGAGCAAGGTCACATACACACATACAATATCAATATCTTATGTTGTGATATTGCATCAAAATGTGTATGCATAAAACATAAGTATTGTACAACCAAGATTGACAACATAACCCTGGAGAATATCTGTCAGCTTTGTTTCATCAACATCTGTGATGTAATCAATTATTTGACACACTTCTGTGTCAACAGCAAAAGGCCTAAGTGCTATTTATACCTCTCCTCCTCTCTTCGCATCCTAAATGTGTCACCATGTTCTTAAAAAAAGTAAGAAAGTTCAATATGCTTCCTGTGAAGAAGATGTTTGTGGTACACTTTCCTAGCCTCCCCAAAGGCAGGACAATCTCATCGAGCCACTAGAAACACTCTCTTCAGAAGAGCACACCTGCTTTAGGAATAGCAGCAGTAGAGTGTGTGAGGCATCTACAGTAAGTGTTAGTAAGAAACTATAGTAGTCTGAAAGTGTGTGATACAGCTAAGTGTTAGTAAGAAACTATAGTAGTCTTAAAAGTGTGTGATGAATCTACAGTAAGTGTTAGTAAGAAACTATAGTAGTCTGAAAGTGTGTGATACATCTAAGTGTTAGTAAGAAACTATAGTAGTCTGAAAGTGTGTGATCCATCTAAGTGTTAGTAAGAAACTATAGTAGTCTTAAAAGTGTGTGATGCATCTAAGTGTTAGTAAGAAACTATAGTAGTCTTAAAAGTGTGTGATGCATCTAAGTGTTAGTAAGAAACTATAGTAGTCTGAAAGTGTGTGATCCATCTAAGTGTTAGTAAGAAACTATAGTAGTCTGAAAGTGTGTGATACATCTACGGTAAGTGTTTATGAGGACGTGTTAAAGAGTCTCAATATGTTTGAGTCAGACTCATAATGGCCGTGCTTTCTTCTGACAAACTACATTAGAACAACGTTTAGCAAGATCTAAGGACGAGGGTACACAAATTAGAAATAGGCTTACGCGTTATTACATTATGAAAGTGAGGAGCAAAAACATGACAACATTTTACAACAACCATTGAAAATAGTTGCATAATAGCCTCCATAATAGCTTGTCATCCAATGTAAAAAAACAACAAAAAAAAACCATTATGATGCACAGCAAACTCCAAACTAGCTAGTAATAATATTGTTTTGTCTCTTATTAAGTCTTTTCAACCAAGAAGCTATTCCGCTGATAACGATGAGCCATATGAACAAGATGTCTCTTCAAGCCATCGAATCCCCAAAGCAATTTTTTCCGTAGCTAACACAATTAAAGATTAAATACAGACATGGATGGCCTGAGACGTGCTGGGGAATAATGGTTTATTGGAGCTATTAGCGCGCTCGTGAGAGAGAGAGTGAGTGAGCTAGAGAGAGAGAGCGAGCTAGAGAGAGAGAGCGAGCGAGCTAGAGAGAGAGAGCGAGCTAGAGAGAGCGAGCTAGAGAGAGAGAGCGAGCTAGAGAGAGAGAGAGAGCGAGCTAGAGAGAGAGCGAGCTAGAGAGAGAGAGCGAGCTAGAGAGAGAGAGAGCTAGAGAGAGAGAGAGAGAGAGAGAGAGAGCTGGAAGAGAGAGAGAGCGAGCTGGAAGAGAGAGAGAGCGAGCTAGAGAGAGCGAGCGAGCTAGAGCGCGAGCTAGAGAGAGAGCGCGAGCTAGAGAGAGAGAGTGAACTAGAGGAGAGCGAGCTAGAGAGAGAGAGACCTTGAGTGAGAGAGCGAGCTAGAGAGAGCTAGAGAGAGAGAGAGCGAGCTGGAAGAGAGAGAGAGCGAGCTAGAGAGAGCGAGCGAGCTAGAGAGAGCGAGCTAGAGAGAGAGCTAGAGAGAGCGAGCTAGAGAGAGAGAGCTAGAGAGAGAGCTAGAGAGAGAGAGCGAGCAAGAGAGAGAGAGAGAGAGAGAGAGAGCGAGCTAGAAGGGAGAGCGAGCTAGAGAGAGAGAGAGAGAGAGAGAGAGCTAGAGAGAGAGAGTGAGCTAGAGAGAGAGAGAGAGAGCTAGAGAGAGAGAGCTAGAGAGAGAGCGCTAGAGAGAGAGAGAGAGCTAGAGAGAGAGAGCGAGCTAGAGAGAGAGAGGGAGAGCTAGAGAGAGAGCGAGCTAGAGAGAGAGAGCTAGAGAGAGAGAGAGAGCTAGAGAGAGAGAGCGAGCTGGAAGAGAGAGAGAGCGAGCTAGAGAGAGTGAGCGAGCTAGAGAGAGCGAGCTAGAGAGAGAGCTAGAGAGAGCGAGCTAGAGAGAGAGAGCTAGAGAGAGCTAGAGAGCGAGCAAGAGAGAGAGAGAGAGAGCTAGAGAGAGGAGAGCTAGAGAGAGAGCTAGAGAGAGAGAGCGAGCAAGAGAGAGAGAGAGAGAGAGAGCGAGCTAGAAGGGAGAGCGAGCTAGAGAGAGAGAGCGAGCTAGCAGAGAGAGAGAGAGCGAGCTAGAGAGAGAGAGAGAGAGAGCTAGAGAGAGTGAGAGAGAGAGAGAGCTAGAGAGAGAGCGAGCTAGAGAGAGAGAGCGCTAGAGAGAGCGAGCGAGCTAGAGTGAGAGAGCGAGCTAGAGAGAGAGAGCGAGCTAGAGAGAGAGAGCGAGCTAGAGAGAGAGAGCGAGCTAGAGAGAGAGAGCGAGCTAGAGAGAGGGCGAGCTGGAAGAGAGAGAGAGCGAGCTAGAGAGAGCGAGCGAACTAGAGAGAGCGAGCTAGAGAGAGAGAGCGAGCGAGCAAGAGAGAGAGAGAGTGAGCTAGAAGAGAGAGCGAGCTAGAGAGAGAGAGCTAGAGAGAGAGCTAGAGAGAGAGAGCGAGCTAGAGAGAGAGAGCGAGCTAGAGAGAGAGCGAGCTAGAGAGAGCGAGCTAGAGAGATAGAGAGCTAGAGAGAGAGCTAGAGAGAGAGCGAGCTAGAGAGAGAGCGAGCTAGAGAGAGCTAGAGAGATAGAGAGCTAGAGAGAGAGCTAGAGAGAGAGCGAGCTAGAGAGAGAGCGAGCTAGAGAGAGCGAGCTAGAGAGATAGAGAGCTAGAGAGAGAGCTAGAGAGAGAGCTAGAGAGAGAGAGCGAGCTAGAGAGAGAGAGCGAGCTAGAGAGATAGAGAGCTAGAGAGAGAGCTAGAGAGAGAGAGCGAGCTAGAGAGAGAGAGCGAGCTAGAGAGAGAGAGCGAGCTAGAGAGATAGAGAGCTAGAGAGAGAGAGAGAGCTAGAGAGAGAGAGCGAGCTGGAAGAGAGAGAGAGCTAGAGAGACAGAGAGAGCTAGAGAGAGAGAGCGAGCTAGAGAGAGAGAGCGAGCTAGAGAGAGAGAGCGAGCTAGAGAGAGCGAGCTAGAGAGAGAGAGAGAGAGAGAGAGAGAGAGCACTAGAAAATATTACATCTAGGGATTCTGCAAATCCTACAACACAGTGCAGAAGTTGCACCATTAGAGAGGTGAATTTGAGTCTCTTGGTTTTGTCTTGTTAGCAGAGTTGTGTACCCGGTAAGGTTGGAAGCTGACACAGATATGTACAGCGCTGCTGGTCAGCTAACTGAAATTTGACCTTCCTTTCTTTCAAAATGTGGACAAAAACACAGGATATGCTAATAGGTACAGTCCTTCAGGTCAGCTAACTCAAATGTGACCTTCCTTTCAGTCAAAATGTGGACAAAAACACAGGATATGCTAATAGGTACAGTCCTTCAGCTCAGCTAACTCAAATGTGACCTTCCTTTCAGTCAAAATGTGGGCAAAAACACAGGATATGCTAATAGCTGATAGTAAAAACCGAGACCAATACCTTGAGTAGATGGAAGAATCAACACAACTAAAGCCAGAGACAGAAGTAAAACATAGTCAGAGATAGTATAGTATACTAGCATAGTACAGAATCCTCAGCTAAGTAGCCTGGTCCCAGTCCTTACACAAATCACCATGGAAACATCCTCTCCCATCAAAATGTGTACTGAGGAAGACATTTTTCATTAAACACAGCATCTCCTTGGAAATGAGTTGTGAGCTTAAAACCACGAAGCACAAACTCTCCCCGCAGCAATTCATCAAATACCTCAACATGCCTTTTAACAGTTGCATATTGCAGAGTTGTGTTTATTCTCTTTTCCTAATAGAGAGGGAGGGAAGCTAGCAGGCTTAACCTGGGTTATATTGCTTAGGCACCAAATGGGGAAAAACAGACAAACAGGGAGGAACTAGCTGATCTTGATCTCGTAGAATAAGAAGTGCTTGTTTTAGTTCTCAAGAATGTGTTATTGTAAGAGGTTCACAGTTTCGCAACTGTGCACTACGGAATGTGCTTTTACCCATCCAATTGTTTATAATGCCACTAACAGGTTAAGGTAATACGTAAGACTTTACATAAGGGGATAGACTCACTGTCCTGGGGTGTGTAATTCTGTCGAGAGTGAGTGGCTGATAAAGAGAGGCTCCGGGCGGATGCTGCAGTAGTAGCAGCAGGAGTGCATAAAGGGGAATACCAGCAGACCCAAGGCATGTGTTGCCAGGCACTGCAGCGAAGGCTCGGGCTACTTAATTCTCTATTCATAACAAATCCAAAGCACGGTGGGCTTCGCTGCACACTAGAACAGGCACCTTCCCCACAAGTAGGTCAACAGGCACTTAGCTGGACCTTAGAACAAACAACAGATGCCTCCATTCAACTGTGATTTCTCTAAAAGTGGGTGTGTGCGTGCACTAACATTTTCTTATATCTGGGAACCAGTGATGAATAAATACCCCTATACTATTTTTCCTTGCTCTGCCATTGTCTGCCAAGGCAGGCGGGGCTTGCCCAAAATACATGCGGAGCGGGAGCTAGCGTAACATGAGAGATGCTAATATCCAAAAAGTGCTCAAATGTTAAATTGTGTAATCCAAAAGTGCTGAATGCTAACAGCTAACAGATCCAGATCCATTTTCTGGGCCCCCTGTTGCTCAGAGGAGAATATTAGCAATGTCGTCCAAACCCCTCCAGGCTGTGTAATTGATTTCCAGGATTTAGATGAAAGGAGCTGAGCAAGATTTCAGAAGTTATTCCACAGCTAAAGCAGATATATATACAATATATACTGGCTATGTGAATCTTGTATCAAAGGGGAATCCATTCCCAAGCAGACAGAAAGTGAGATGTGTATTTGATAAGGTTATTATATACACTGATAGCTTGCGGAATGGTTATCCCTAAAGTTAGGTGAGAAATAAAGCTCACAAAGCTTAAGACATGGGAAGACAAGTGATCATGTGTATGATCATGCACTGTGTACATCCATCCATTTTGTGTATTGCTAGGAGATTACATAAACAATAGATTTATTTTCATTCTACGTCTGGTTTCTCACAATGCTTGCACTGAACATTTCTGCCCTAGAGCATGTATTGAACACAGAAATAAAAATAACCTATGCCTTTTCTCCCTCAGAAGACCCACGATCCTTTTTCTGCTGTTGCTTTTGCCATGACGTCAAACAGATACATATCACTGCAATCAGCAGAACTAAGGCAGCGTCGCAGGGAAGCACACACAAGGGTATACTCATGGGTATTGGGTATCAGAACATCACATTTCTGCACACGCACGACCCGTAGACTCAAGGGCTGAATCCCAAATGGCAACCCAGATTATAGTGTTTCCGACGGGCCCTGGTCAACAGTATTCCATTACAAAGGGAATAGTTTCCCATTTGAGATGAAGCCCAAGGACACGCCCTCTCTTCCGTAACAGGAAGTATCAATAGGACGGTCCGCTCATGCGGACTGAAACAGCTCAATAAGTCACAGCCATGTCCGCTACAGGACGTGTCTGTCTCGACAGTGTGATGATGTCATCAGAGGACACACATATCAATAGGACTCTTTAATAAGTCCCAGACAGACGTCTCCTACGTGTCCGTCTTTGCTGGACATACCGGAGGACATACTCACGTAAGGGGGTGTGTGGCTGTGTTGTTGACACAGACATTGCGTGATCCTGCTAATCTAGTTGGAGACATGAATACAAGCTGGATGGATGATGATCACTGTCACTTCTGGATTCGGGTCTATGTAAAAATGCAGTTGAAGAGTGAGTCTCTTAAACGAAGCGGCGACCGAATGACATCTTCTCACGATGCCGAGCAACTGCCCCAAAAAACTGGACCGCTCACTTTTTCGTAAGTGAGGCCGTGTATGCCAGCTGTAGGGCTAGGCAGGACTGGGCAGGGAGGGGACTACCGCTGAGTTTAGCCCAAAAACAGAGCTCTGCTGGCGGGAAGGCAAGCCGTTGTCCTCCCCTGCCAGGACCCACGGACCTAGCACACCTTCTGCAGGAGCATGAGAGACGTAGTGAGGTGTTGCTCACTGTCCCACCATATGCTCAGTGCTGACCTAAAAACACACTGTTCCTGGGCTGTTGCATCCCTCCTGTCTGGGACTCTCTATAGGAGATTGAGGTACTTCTGTATAGTAGGAGCCCAAGCTCTCTGGGGTCCCTGAAGCTAACCTGTGACTATACTGCTGGGTATGCAGAGGTAACCTTACAGGTCCCAAAGCAAACAGGTTCTGTTTGTCCCAACAGGGCTCCTGTACAATTCACTCATATGCACAACAGTCACAGTGTGAGGCATAATTTATTCTGTTCAGGTCTTGTGATATCTGAGAGAAACAGTTAGAAGCAGCAGCTCACATAGGACTCTCCATGGTCCTGTGCTCTGTGATCCATGTAGTGGCAGAGACATCTTGTCACGACTTCTGCCGAAGTTGGTCCCTCTCCTTGTTCGGGCGGCGTTCGGCGGTCGTCGTCACCGGTTTTCTAGTTGCCACCGATCCACGTTTTCTTTTTCCATTTGTTTTGTCTTCATTGTACACACCTGGTTTCCATTTCTTAATTATTGTTCCCTATTTAACCCTCTGGTTTCCCCATTGGTTTTGTGCGTGATTGTTCTGTGTTAAGCTGTCGCGTATGTTTGTGAGCTGAGTTACTTTCCCTACGTGGAATATTTGGTTGTTTTGTTGAGTAAAGACCTTCATTACTCATTCTCGGTGTCCTGCGCCTGACTCCGTCCCACCTGCTGCACATTGACTCTTGACACATCTCAGGTTGCTTCTTCTGAGGTTTTCATAATGCAGCAGCCCTCCAGAACATAGAAACACATGTTGTTTTCCTACCCCTGTTTCACGGTGTACCGCAGTGTGTGTGTACTTATGCACCACGGTGTGTGCGCATAGCCACAGGGAGATGTTTGGAGTTGGGGGGTGCTGGGCAGAGGTTGAGCAGAGGTGTTTTTAGGATTTCCACACACGGGGGGGAACTGAATTTACATGATAGATAACATTAGAAAAATCATTTTAATACCAAACAAATGACCGAAATGAGTGGCTACTCTGACAGTGATAATATATTCCTCCTAGTATTGTACATTCTGTGTGTTTTTACATTGGGCTAGGCTATTGTTTGATTTCAAGACCAGGTCATTTTTATTGCTCTCAGTAGCCTATAATAAATATATATATGTATTATAGGCTACCGTAAGCTACTAAATACACTTTCCAGAGCCACACTGACTCACCCAATGATGAAGATGAAGCCTAGGCTACTCAGCGGTGATGGCCCATGCACTCGTGCCATAAGCCTATCACAAAATGATAAAGCTACTTTTTTTAAAAACAGTACCGTAAACTCCGAATCGCTCAAAAGTTGTTGAAATAAATTGTTAGCTTCTACAGACAGACGAGTCTTCTCTTTTCAGCAGTAGGCATTTGCTTTCCTGTTCGTTTTTCTCACAATTGCATTTTGAAATTTGCAAAAGGTTAACTGACAGCTGCAATCAACTGTAGAAATATAACCCATAGATGGCAGTTCCGATTCAAGTCAGGACTGGCAGCCATTGCTAATGCAGCCATTAGTTTAACAGTCAAATTACCAGGGTTAGAGGTTCCAAAACCCTTCTATGGGCAACAGTGCCTTCAGAAAGTATTCACACCCTTTACTTTTTGCAAAACAATTTGAGATTGAGATTTTAGATTGAGATTTTGTGTCACTGGCCTACTGTACATAAAACACCCCATAATGTCAAAGTGGAGTTATGTTTTTAGAAATGTTTACAAGTTCATTTAAAAATGAGAAGCTGAAATGCCTTGAGTCAATAAGTATTCAACCCCTTTTTTATGGCAAGCCTAAATATGTTCAGGAGTAAACATTTGCTTAACAAGTCACATAATAAGTTGCATGTATTCACTCTGTGTGCAATAATAGTGTTTAACATGATTTTTGAATGATTACCTCCTCTCTGTACCACACACATACAATTATCTGTAAGGTCCCTCAGTCGAGCAGTGAATTTCAAACACAGATTCAACCACAAAGACCAGGGAGGCTTTCCAATGCCTTGCAAAGAACAGCACCTATTGGTAGATGGATAAAAAAGCAGACATTCAATATCCCTTTGAGCAAGTTGAAGTTAATAATTACACTTTGGATGGTGTATCAATACACCCAGTCACTACAAACATACAGGCGTCCTTCCTAACTCATTTGCCGGAGAGGAAGGAAACCATTCAGGGATTTCACCATGAGGCCAATGGTGACTTTAAAACAGTTACAGAGTTTAATGACTGTGATAGGAGAAAACAGAGGGTTGATCAACAACATTGTAGTTACTCCACAATAATAACCTAAAGGACAGAGTGAAAAGTTAGAAGCCTGTACAGAATAATAACATTCCAAAACATGCATCCTGTTTGCTAAAGTAAAGTAAAACTGAAAACAATGTGGAAAATAAAACTTCATGTCCTGACTACAAAGTGTTATTTTTGGGGCAAATCCAACACAACACATCACTGAGTACCACTCTTCATATTTTCAAGCGGTGGCTACATCACATTGTGAGTATGCTTGTCATTGGCAAGGACTAGGGAGGACTAGGAAAACCTGGTTCAGTCTGCTTTCCAACAGATCCTGGGAGACAAATTCACCTTTCAGCAGGACAATAACCTAAAACTTATCAAGACGACATTTAATGTTCTTGAGTGGCCTAGTTACAGTTTTGACTTATTAAATCATCTTGAAAATCTATGGCAAGACTTAAAAATGGCTGTCTAACAACGATCAACAACCAACTTGACATAGCTTGAAGAATTTTAAAACGAATAATGTGCAAATATTGTACAATCCAGGTGTGCAAAGCTCTTAGAGACTTACCCAGAAAGACTCACAGCTGTAATCACTGCCAAAGATGATTCTAACATATAGTGACTCAGGGGTGTGAATACTTATGTAAATAAGAGACTTCTGTATTTCATTTTCAATACAATTGCAAAAATGGCTAAAAACATGTTTCACTTTGTCATTATGGGGGTATTGTGTGTAGATGGATGAGAATTTGTATTTATTTTTAACCTATTTTGAATTCAGACTGTAACACAACACAATGTGGAATAAGTCTATGGGTATGAATACTTTCTGAAAGCACCGTAAATGCCACAACACAACAAGCTGTTCTATATTTGGCGCGTGCTGCCCAGATTGCGGCCTTCTGGACTGTAAGTGCTTGTGATAAAACTTCATCCACAGCTATTTTTTAGAAGCTCTCTGATGTAGTACTTTGAATGATTTTATTTGTATGTTCAGACAGGGGTAATATAATTTCTGGCAAAATGATTTTAATGTATCAGGTGGCTATGGGTGTGTGTGTGTGTACTCATGAGAGAGGTCACTTAGATAATCCTGTGAACTGAAGGATGAGTGGCTGTGTCGATTTGGTGTGTGCATGTGTGTGAGTATGTGTGTGTGTGTGTGTGTGTGTGCATGCATGTGTGAGTGAGTGAGTGAGTGAGTGTGTGTATGCGAGTCGGTGTATGGATTTGGTGAAGGTGTGTGGGTTTTGGATGACAGCTAAAGATGCTAGTGATGGGGGGAAAAAAATCGATACAGTTACATATTGCAATATTATTCTTGACTGAAAGTATCAATTTGTACCTGCTACTGTAGCTAGCGCTAGTCGGCTTAACCTGCACCAAAACGCCGCTATTTTTCATCCTATAGCTTCTTATCCATCTTCTTTTCAAATAGCGAGTCAACATGTTTTCAGCACTTTTATTTCCATAACTGATCTCAACTAGTTCTCATTCTCTCGTGCAGCAGACATAGTGAGTTTGGAACATCAAATCGCAAAAAAAATCACAATACATATAGAATCGTGAGAATCGCAATACATATCGTATCGGCACCTAAGTATCGTGATAATATGATATCGTGAGGTCCCTGGCAATCCCAGCCCTAAAAGATGCTACAAATGTTTGAACGCAAAGTCAGCGACTGTGTTTTTGTAAAGAACAAACGCCACAGTGAATCTTCAGTCAACATTTAAACTGCATTAGACTAATAACCACTAAATGTAAAACTACAGTACCGTAATTTCCGGACTATTAAGCGCACCTGAATATAAGCCGCACCCACTGATTTTTTTTAAAAATTATTATTTTGAACATAAATAAGCCGCACATGTCTATAAACCGCAGGTGCCTACCGGTACATTGAAACAAATGAACTTTACACAGGCTTTAACAAAACACGGCTTGTAACAAAAATAAATAGGGTTTAACGAAACACGGCTTGTAACAAAAATAAATAGGCTTTAACGAAACACGGCTTATAACAAAAAATGTAAAATTAGCGGTAAGCTTTAGTTGTCTTTTTGCACTGAGTCAATTCCTCACGCTGCTGTTTCCAACGTCTTATCATCGACTCATTAAGACCAAGCTCCCGTGCAGCAGCTCTATTTCCTTTTTCCAACAGCCAGATCAATCGCCTTCAACTTGAAAGCTGCATCATATGCATTTCTCCGTGTCTTTGCCATGATGAGGGTGACAAAATGACTACCGTAATCAGAATGATGGGAAGTTTGAGAGCGCTCGATTTAATCTAAACAGTAAACAAAAAAGTTGTTTGACCGTAACCCGTTCGGCAATTTCATTGGTCTAATGAAAGCTTCATGCCGCCAAAAAACTGAGCACGTCACAGAATGTGTTTTTTTGGAGAAAAAAAATTTAAAACGGGAAAAATCCATATATTAGCCGCGTCATTGTTTAAGCCGCGAGGTTCAAAGCCTGGGAAAAAAATTGCGGCTTATAGTCCGGAATTTACGGTAATCAAACCACAGTCATCAAACTACAGTCATCAAACTACAGTCATCAAACCACTGTCATCAAACTACAGTCATCAAACTACAGTCATCAAACCAGAGTCATCAAACCACTGTCATCAAACCACTGTCATCAAACTACTGTCATCAAACTACTGTCATCAAACCAGAATCATCAAACTACTGTCATCAAACCAGAATCATCAAACTACTGTCATCAAACTACTGTCATCAAACTACAGTCATCAAACTACTGTCATCAAACCAGAATCATCAAACTACTGTCATCAAACCAGAATCATCAAACTACAGTCATCAAACTACTGTCATCAAACCAGAATCATCAAACTACTGTCATCAAACCAGAATCATCAAACTACAGTCATCAAACTACTGTCATCAAACCAGAATCATCAAACTACTGTCATCAAACCAGAATCATCAAACTACTGTCATCAAACTACAGTCATCAAACTACAGTCATCAAACTACAGTCATCAAACTACTGTCATCAAACTACAGTCATCAAACCACTGTCATCAAACTACAGTCATCAAACTGCTGTCATCAAACTACTGTCATCAAACTACAGTCATCAAACCAGAGTCATCAAACTAGTCATCAAACCAGAGTCATCAAACTACAGTCATCAAACCACAGTCATCAAACCACAGTCATCAAACTGCTGTCATCAAACTGCTGTCATCAAACTACTGTCATCAAACCAGAGTCATCAAACTAGTCATCAAACCACAGTCATCAAACTACAGTCATCAAACCACAGTCATCAAACTACTGTCATCAAACTACAGTCATCAAACTAAAGTCATCAAACTACAGTCATCAAACTACAGTCATCAAACTACTGTCATCAAACTACAGTCATCAAACTACAGTCATCAAACTACAGTTATCAAACTACAGTCATCAAACTACTGTCATCAAACTAAAGTCATCAAACTACAGTCATCAAACTACTGTCATCAAACTACTGTCATCAAACTACTGTCATCAAACTACAGTCAAACTACTGTCATCAAACTACAGTTATCAAACTACAGTCATCAAGCTACAGTCATCAAACTACAGTCATCAAACTAAAGTCATCAAACTACAGTCATCAAACTACTGTCATCAAACTACAGTCATCAAACTACAGTCATCAAACTACTGTCATCAAACTACTGTCATCAAACCAGAGTCATCAAACTACAGTCATCAAACTACTGTCATCAAACTACTGTCATCAAACTACTGTCATCAAACCAGAGTCATCAAACTACTGTCATCAAACTACAGTTATCAAACTACAGTCATCAAACTACAGTCATCAAACTACTGTCATCAAACTACAGTCATCAAACTACTGCCATCAAACCAGAGTCATCAAACTACTGTCATCAAACTACTGTCATCAAACTACAGTCATCAAACTACTGTCATCAAACTACTGTCATCAAACTACTGTCATCAAACCAGAGTCATCAAACTACTGTCATCAAACTACAGTTATCAAACTACAGTCATCAAATTACTGTCATCAAACTACTGTCATCAAACCACTGTCATCAAACTACTGTCATCAAACCACAGTCATCAAACCACAGTCATCAAACCAGTCATCAAACTACAGTCATCAAACCAGAGTCATCAAACTACTGTCATCAAACTGCAGTCATCAAACTACTGTCATCAAACCAGAGTAATCAAACTACTGTCATCAAACTGCAGTCATCAAACTACTGTCATCAAACCAGAGTCATCAGAATACAGTCATCAAACTACTGTCATCAAACTACAGTCATCAAACCAGTCATCAAACTAAAGTCATCAAACCAGTCATCAAACTACTGTCATCAAACCACAGTCATCAAACCAGTCATCAAACTACAGTCATCAAACCAGAGTCATCAAACTACTGTCATCAAACTGCAGTCATCAAACTACAGTCATCAAACCACAGTCATCAAACTACAGTCATCAAACTACAGTCATCAAACCACAGTCATCAAACCACAGTCATCAAACCACAGTCATCAAACTACAGTCATCAAACTACTGTCATCAAACTACAGTCATCAAACTAGTCATCAAACCAGTCATCAAACTACTGTCATCAAACTACAGTCATCAAACTACAGTCATCAAACTACTGTCATCAAACCACAGTCATCAAACCAGTCACCAAACTACAGTCATCAAACCAGAGTCATCAAACTACTGTCATCAAACTGCAGTCATCAAACTACAGTCATCAAACCACAGTCATCAAACCACAGTCATCAAACTACAGTCATCAAACTACAGTCATCAAACCACAGTCATCAAACCACAGTCATCAAACTACAGTCATCAAACTACAGTCATCAAACTACTGTCATCAAACTACAGTCATCAAACCAGAGTCAGACTACAGTCATCAAACTACTGTCATCAAACTACAGTCATCAAACCAGTCATCAAACTACAGTCATCAAACCAGTCATCAAACTAGTCATCAAACCAGTCATCAAACTACTGTCATCAAACTAAAGTCATCAAACTACAGTCATCAAACTACTGTCATCAAACTAGTCATCAAACTACAGTCATCAAACTACTGTCATCAAACTAAAGTCATCAAACTACTGTCATCAAACTACTGTCATCAAACTACTGTCATCAAACTACTGTCATCAAACTACAGTTATCAAACTACAGTCATCAAGCTACAGTCATCAAACTACAGTCATCAAACTAAAGTCATCAAACTACAGTCATCAAACTACTGTCATCAAACTACAGTCATCAAACTACAGTCATCAAACTACTGTCATCAAACTACTGTCATCAAACCAGAGTCATCAAACTACAGTCATCAAACTACTGTCATCAAACTACTGTCATCAAACCAGAGTCATCAAACTACTGTCATCAAACTACAGTTATCAAACTACAGTCATCAAACTACAGTCATCAAACTACTGTCATCAAACTACAGTCATCAAACTACTGCCATCAAACTACAGTTATCAAACTACTGTCATCAAACTACTGTCATCAAACTACAGTCATCAAACTACTGTCATCAAACTACTGTCATCAAACTACTGTCATCAAACCAGAGTCATCAAACTACTGTCATCAAACTACAGTTATCAAACTACAGTCATCAAATTACTGTCATCAAACTACTGTCATCAAACCACTGTCATCAAACTACTGTCATCAAACCACAGTCATCAAACCACAGTCATCAAACCAGTCATCAAACTACAGTCATCAAACCAGAGTCATCAAACTACTGTCATCAAACTGCAGTCATCAAACTACTGTCATCAAACCAGAGTAATCAAACTACTGTCATCAAACTGCAGTCATCAAACTACTGTCATCAAACCAGAGTCATCAGAATACAGTCATCAAACTACTGTCATCAAACTACAGTCATCAAACCAGTCATCAAACTAAAGTCATCAAACCAGTCATCAAACTACTGTCATCAAACCACAGTCATCAAACCAGTCATCAAACTACAGTCATCAAACCAGAGTCATCAAACTACTGTCATCAAACTGCAGTCATCAAACTACAGTCATCAAACCACAGTCATCAAACTACAGTCATCAAACTACAGTCATCAAACCACAGTCATCAAACCACAGTCATCAAACCACAGTCATCAAACTACAGTCATCAAACTACTGTCATCAAACTACAGTCATCAAACTAGTCATCAAACCAGTCATCAAACTACTGTCATCAAACTACAGTCATCAAACTACAGTCATCAAACTACTGTCATCAAACCACAGTCATCAAACCAGTCACCAAACTACAGTCATCAAACCAGAGTCATCAAACTACTGTCATCAAACTGCAGTCATCAAACTACAGTCATCAAACCACAGTCATCAAACCACAGTCATCAAACTACAGTCATCAAACTACAGTCATCAAACCACAGTCATCAAACCACAGTCATCAAACTACAGTCATCAAACTACAGTCATCAAACTACTGTCATCAAACTACAGTCATCAAACCAGAGTCAGACTACAGTCATCAAACTACTGTCATCAAACTACAGTCATCAAACCAGTCATCAAACTACAGTCATCAAACCAGTCATCAAACTAGTCATCAAACCAGTCATCAAACTACTGTCATCAAACTAAAGTCATCAAACTACAGTCATCAAACTACTGTCATCAAACTAGTCATCAAACTACAGTCATCAAACTACTGTCATCAAACTAAAGTCATCAAACTACTGTCATCAAACTACTGTCATCAAACTACTGTCATCAAACTACTGTCATCAAACTACAGTTATCAAACTACAGTCATCAAGCTACAGTCATCAAACTACAGTCATCAAACTAAAGTCATCAAACTACAGTCATCAAACTACTGTCATCAAACTACAGTCATCAAACTACAGTCATCAAACTACTGTCATCAAACTACTGTCATCAAACCAGAGTCATCAAACTACAGTCATCAAACTACTGTCATCAAACTACTGTCATCAAACCAGAGTCATCAAACTACTGTCATCAAACTACAGTTATCAAACTACAGTCATCAAACTACAGTCATCAAACTACTGTCATCAAACTACAGTCATCAAACTACTGCCATCAAACTACAGTTATCAAACTACTGTCATCAAACTACTGTCATCAAACTACAGTCATCAAACTACTGTCATCAAACTACTGTCATCAAACTACTGTCATCAAACCAGAGTCATCAAACTACTGTCATCAAACTACAGTTATCAAACTACAGTCATCAAACTACTGTCATCAAACTACTGTCATCAAACCACTGTAATCAAACTACTGTCATCAAACCACAGTCATCAAACCACAGTCATCAAACCAGTCATCAAACTACAGTCATCAAACCAGAGTCATCAAACTACTGTCATCAAACTGCAGTCATCAAACTACTGTCATCAAACCAGAGTCATCAAACTACTGTCATCAAACTGCAGTCATCAAACTACTGTCATCAAACCAGAGTCATCAGAATACAGTCATCAAACTACTGTCATCAAACTACAGTCATCAAACCAGTCATCAAACTACAGTCATCAAACCAGTCATCAAACTACAGTCATCAATCTAGTCATCAAACCAGTCATCAAACTACAGTCATCAAACTACAGTCATCAAACTAAAGTCATCAAACCAGTCATCAAACTACTGTCATCAAACCACAGTCATCAAACCAGTCATCAAACTACAGTCATCAAACCAGAGTCATCAAACTACTGTCATCAAACTGCAGTCATCAAACTGCAGTCATCAAACTACAGTCATCAAACCACAGTCATCAAACCACAGTCATCAAACCACAGTCATCAAACTACAGTCATCAAACTACTGTCATCAAACTACAGTCATCAAACCAGAGTCAGACTACAGTCATCAAACTACTGTCATCAAACTACAGTCATCAAACCAGTCATCAAACCAGTCATCAAACTACAGTCATCAAACCAGTCATCAAACTAGTCATCAAACCAGTCATCAAACTACAGTCATCAAACCAGAGTCAGACTACAGTCATCAAACTACTGTCATCAAACTACAGTCATCAAACCAGTCATCAAACTACAGTCATCAAACCAGTCATCAAACTAGTCATCAAACCAGTCATCAAACTACTGTCATCAAACTAAAGTCATCAAACTACTGTCATCAAACTACAGTCATCAAACTAAAGTCATCAAACTACAGTCATCAAACTACAGTCATCAAACTACAGTCATCAAACTACAGTCATCAAACCAGAGTCCCAGAGCCAGTGATTACTTCCGAGACCCAGATTAAGTGATCATTTCAATACAGTCATCAAACCAGTCATCAAACCAGTCATCAAACTACAGTCATCAAACTAGTCATCAAACCAGTCATCAAACTACAGTCATCAAACTACAGTCATCAAACTAAAGTCAAACCAGTCATCAAACTACTGTCATCAAACCACAGTCATCAAACCAGTCATCAAACTACAGTCATCAAACCAGAGTCATCAAACTACTGTCATCAAACTGCAGTCATCAAACTACAGTCATCAAACCACAGTCATCAAACCACAGTCATCAAACTACAGTCATCAAACCACAGTCATCAAACCACAGTCATCAAACCACAGTCATCAAACTACAGTCATCAAACTACTGTCATCAAACTACTGTCATCAAACCACTGTCATCAAACTACAGTCATCAAACCACTGTCATCAAACCACAGTCATCAAACTACAGTCATCAAACTACTGTCATCAAACTACAGTCATCAAACCAGTCATCAAACTACAGTCATCAAACCAGTCATCAAACTACAGTCATCAAACTAGTCATCAAACCAGTCATCAAACTACAGTCATCAAACTACAGTCATCAAACTACAGTCATCAAACCAGAGTCCCAGAGCCAGTGATTACTTCCGAGACCCAGATTAAGTGATCATTTCAAAACAAATGTTTTCATCAAATGTAGGACTACAGCTTAATCACATTGGGACGAAGTGCCTGAATTTGGGTATTTTCTGTGTAATTCTATGTTTGATCAATGTTCATTTGCTTCTAAATCACACTCTGAAGGGGTTAGAAAAATCACCTGTGCTTCCTACCACCTATAGTGGTTTTGACTAATTTCAGCAGGAATCAAACCGGTCTCTGAGCCAGTGATCACTTCAAAACAAAAGTTTCATCAATAGTTGGACTCTTGAGCTTAATACTGTCACCTGTGCTTCCTATAGTGTCTCTGAGTCAATCCCAGCAGCTCCAGAAGCTCAACTGTCAGCCATAGATCTGAGCTGAATCTTAATACCCACTGGGCACAAACGTCAATTCAACGTCTATTCCACGATGGTTCAACATAATTTCATTGAAATGTGGAAACAACGTTGATTCAACCAGTGTGTGCCCAGTGGGCAGCGACATGCTCTGTGGTCAAGAATCCAGAGTGGCTCCATTCATGGATGTAGCAGAGAGACATGGGAAGAGGCTTTGACAGAACAGAATTTGGACCCCTGTGTGTGTGTGTGTGTGTGTGTGTGTGTGTGTGTGTGTGTGTGTGTGTGTGTGTGTGTGTGTGTGTGTGTGTGTGTGTGTGTGTGTGTGTGTGTATGTGTGTGTGTGTGTGTGTGTGTGTGTGTGTGTGTGTGTGTGTGTTCAAAAACTTTCTTTGGATATGTTCCACAGACACCCCACAGAAGCACATGCTGTAAGCCGGCAGCTCAGCGGTTCTCTGTGCTGTACGAGATGACATCTGTCCCGCTGCGCGTGCGGATGAGACAAGCCAATATTGACACAGCCGGCTGTTTTCACGTTTATAGAAGAGCCCCACTGCCTCCTGTCGTTCTTTTCCAGAGTTTGGACGGCGTGAGCGGATTCAGATGGAAGGTATAGCTCAACCGTGTCATCACCACACTCTGAAGCTTTATAGAACACAACAGGGAAGGAAACTAACGGGTCTAGCAGGGTTGAGGTCAATTCGAATTGAAGTAAGTCAATTCATGAGGTAAACTGAAATTCTAATTAGAATGATTATTTTCCTCAGTGACATGCATTCCGTTTACTTCCTGAATTGAATGAATTGAGTTGACCCCCAAACGCTGGTCTCTATCCAGGTCCCTAGTGTGTTCTTCCCTCACCTAACAACCCAACCTTGTTTCCAACTTCTGTCCCAACTTCATGTTCTGTTCCGGTTAAAGGGGGATTAAACTCAACACTGAGAACAGGGCGACATGGCAGCATGGATGGCAGGAGTTGAAAAGAAAGGGCAGAGGTCAGCAGGAACAGAGAGAGAGAGAGAGAGAGAGAGAGAGAGAGAGAGGGGTGTCTGAAATGCTTGCCCAGCAGTAAAGGTGCTGACTCACTCCTATTCTTTTAGCTGCGGAGAGCTGCTGCTAATTCGGGTCTATTCAGTGCAGGCTTACGGTAATGTGGCCGTCTGGATGATAAGAGGGGAAACCACAGGCCTTCTATAACTCCCCTCCCTTCCTTCCCTCCCTCCCTTCCCCCTCCCTCCCCTCCCTCCCTCCCTCCCTCCCTCCCTCCTCCCTCCTCCCTCCCTCCCTCCCTCCCTCCCTCCCTCCCCCCTTCCTTCCCTCCCTCCCTCCCTCCCTCCTTACACATGTAGACCATCCATCCCTGTCTCTCTGCTTCTGTCCCGTCTATCAGTTATGACAGCATTGCCCACTGTATGCCACCTCTCTCTATCAGTTATGACAGCATTGCCCACTGTATGTCACCTCTCTCTATCAGTTATGACAGCATTGCCCACTGTATGCCACCTCTCTCTATCAGTTATGACAGCATTGCCCACTGTATGTCACCTCTCTCTATCAGTTATGACAGCATTGCCCACTGTATGCCACCTCTCTCTATCAGTTATGACAGCATTGCCCACTGTATGCCACCTCTCTCTATCAGTTATGACAGCATTGCCCACTGTATGTCACCTCTATCTATCAGTTATGACAGCATTGCCCACTGTATGTCACCTCTCTCTATCAGTTATGATAGCATTGCCCACTGTATGTCACCCCTCTCTATCAGTTATGACAGCATTGCCCACTGTATGCCACCTCTCTCTATCAGTTATGACAGCATTGCCCACTGTATGTCACCTCTCTCTATCAGTTATGACAGCATTGCCCACTGTATGCCACCTCTCTCTATCAGTTATGACAGCATTGCCCACTGTATGCCACCTCTCTCTATCAGTTATGACAGCATTGCCCACTGTATGTCACCTCTATCTATCAGTTATGACAGCATTGCCCACTGTATGTCACCTCTCTCTATCAGTTATGATAGCATTGCCCACTGTATGTCACCCCTCTCTATCAGTTATGACAGCATTGCCCACTGTATGCCACCTCTCTCTATCAGTTATGATAGCATTGCCCACTGTATGCCACCTCTCTCTATCAGTTATGATAGCATTGCCCACTGTATGCCACCTCTCTCTATCCAATTTGGCCATAACAGGCCCACTGAGCACATATAGGCAAACGTGTGCCTAAAAACTAGGGCGGGGACGATACCAGTATAGTCGCTACTATCGTGGCAAGGAAACAAAACACAAAGTGTATTTCACTTATTTAAGAAAAGAGTTCTAATGTTGGAAAACAAACATTATGTTGTCATCCAGAGTCACATGCATTTCTTTTCCAAGCTAGTACACAATATTTTACATACAGCTGGTTTTTAAAGGACCAAGGAGTTTGGACTGCTTCGTGTTATAATTTTTTCCATGAAAAGATATTGCGCCCCGGCCCTACTAAAAACCCAGTGAAACTTGCCAACCAAGCCTTCTAACACTGATCCTAGGTCCTTTAATAATTTGTCCAAAGAGTGCTGGAACTGGGTGTATACTCTCCGAATGCATGGGGCACAGCCAAACTCTCTGCCCTCTAGCAGTTTCTATGGAGAAGCTCGCTGAACCAACATGCACAGACGCACGCACACGCGCGCACACACACACACACCACACACACACACACACACACACACACACACACACACACACACACACACACACACACACACACACACACACACACACACACACACACAAAGACAAAGACAAAGACGAAAACAGAAAATAAGTGGCCACAGACAAGAGCTCTTGGCAGCTCCTTCAGAGCCAAATCTGACTTGGCAAAGACCAAACAGGGGTGAGAGGAGAGCAGTCTCTCATTTGCACACTGGCTATGTTCACAGGCAAATATTAATTTCAGAAATAAATTATCCGACCTCAGCTAAGAGAGGAAAGAGGAAGGAGAGAAAATCTATTATTTTGTGAAGAGGAACGGGTCGCAGAGGTCAGCGGTTTTTCATTTTGGTAAAAAGTGATGCTCTAAGATAAAACCACATTCCACAAGAGTGCCCATGTGTAAGAGATCTCCTACAAAGCCCCCTTCAGTGCAAATTCCTTTTTAACATGAAATGTGGAAAAAGCAGAGGATTTGTTTTCTCACTCTCTCGTTATCTCTCTTTCTCTCTCTGTGAAAAGTTACAAAGGACAACATCCATTAAAAAATCCTCATATCACTTCACATCAAATTGGGTTATAAAATCTGGTCTAGGTTGGTTTTATGGTTGGATTTCAACATGGGCCGCGTTGTAGAATGAAACCTTGAGTGTCTTTGTCGCCAAATTGAGTGTCTACCGGACTAAATCCACTTATAAGACAGAGAAACAGAATAAACAGACAGACGGTAAACCAAAACACACCTGTTGCGGTGTTACAAAACAGGCTCCTGTTCCTCTGTGAAGTGGAACACAGCCAAAAACAAACTCAGGACCGTGACCTTTCTGCCCCTCAGGGTTCAAAAAGAACATTTGCTGAAGGTAGGTAAACAAAAGGGACGCTAGTCCGGTCACGTGTTCGGTCAGAGGAGGGGAGAACAGAATGCAAATATTCTTGTCAGGCCACAAGCCAAAGGGTGTGGAAGAGAACGTCTGTGTTCCTTGGAACAGGTAAAACTACATTATAGCCACCACTCCAGTTATACAGCTTCAGAGTGCCAGGAAGGTACTACCTTATATGGGAGCGATGACAATAAAGATGGGTGTGGGATATGATGACACAAGACAATGGGCATCATGGCCAGAAATTGTTAACTTGTATTATTGTCAAACAAAAGGCACCACTATATTCAGTTGTATTCTTTCACGGCATTTTCCACTCTAGCAGAACAGGTTGGCATTACACACAGAGATTACAGCGACAAAGAGAGACAATATGAGCGTGAAATAGTGAGGTAAGGAGAATGACAAGTCCTCAAGTCCTGTAGAGTACAGTTGAAGAGGTGGGTTTCTGTGGACAAGTCTCACACAATAAAGTCACAGACAGTGCACTTCTCCATTGAAGACTTTCCTCCTATGTAGTGCACTACTTTTGACGAAGTAGTACCAGCACATTAGCGAGAGTGAACATTAATCGGGACAATGTCCTTGCGGCAAATGCACCTTGTTGCTCCACCTCTCTCTTCCCTTGGTCTGTATCTGCCACTGGAGTAGTAAGCTAGCCTAAATGAGGAACACAACAGCATGGTAGAGAACAGTCCCAGCAGCAGGAGCCTCAGAGACTAACAGGTCAACCTCATCCATGGGGACCATTATTACCTTCAGCCAAGGGAGGCTCACTGCTTACAAATCCCTCCAGTTTTACTCAAATTATGCTTCAAATCAAAATAATCAGTATGCATTTACACAGGTGTTTTGCTCATATTACTCTCGTGTGTGTGTGTGTGTGTGTGTGCGTGCGTGCGTGTGTATTTGCATTTTAACTCTAATAAAACAGTCAAGGAGAAATCCGCCAGCCACATAAGGAGATTTCTTTTTGAATATGATAAATTAGGAGGAGAATGAAATGATAGTGTATAGCACTTTAACATTCAAACCATGTGTTGGTGTTCATCAAAGGCTTGAGTGGTGCTTCTTTCCCTGGCTGAGCCCAGCTCTGATTTTACACCCAGAGAGAACGATATCTCAATTCCTCAGCACTAACACAACTCAACCTTCCACCAACAAAAATTCAATAAACACCAGGCTCACCCTCAACTTACTAATGAGCGTCCTTTTTCTCTCTCAAAGGAGACAAATGTGTTGATGCCGCTGAATATTTGAACTATTCCTCAACTATTTAGGGGGTCTGGGCGTCTTTTGAAATATTCATGGGTTTAATCAAATGTTAGCTAAGAAAAGTATTAAATATTTCAGGCAGGTGTGTGTGATCCATTAAAGGCCTTTTAAAATGGCAACCCATGGCAGTCAGCCGTCTCTGTGTGGCACCTCTGAGGTACCCTGCCTCTGTGTGTGTGTGTGTGTGTGTGTGTGTGTGTGTGTGTGTGTGTGTGTGTGTGTGTGTGTGTGTGTGTGTGTGTGTGTGTAGAGACATAGTAAAGGATAGAGACATAGTAAAAAGGAAATGGAAAAAAGACAAAGAGAGAGAGAGAGAAGTAGCATGTATAAATATGAGTGTGTTTGGAAGCCATATGTACTCTGTCTGTGTTTGTGTGTTATGTGTGTGAGGAACTGAGGCTGAGTGCCCTTAGAAAGCCCACTGTGTGTGTCCTAGACCCCTTCAGCCCGCACTGTTAGCGCTCCACCACACACAGCACTCAGTCTCACCTACATGCATGCACGCACACACACACACACATCCTGCCCCCCCACAGGAGGTAGTAGAGGCGCTAGAGAAGACCAGCCTGTCCGGATGTTGCCTTCTGCCCTCTCAGCAGATCGATCCCAGGGCTAATGTTCCTGCCCGGCGCTCCTCCTCCGACTTTGAGCTTCTCTCCTGACCCCCAGGGAGATTCCATTTCATTAGCCCCCTGTGGTGCTTCAGTCACGGGCAATACTCTGAGAGGCCTAGCTACCCCACAGCGGCCTGGATGTCCACAGTTAGATAGGGGGTCCCTGGGTAGGGTCCCTGGGTAGGGTCCCTGAGATAGAGTGCTCTCTCTGGAGGCTCTGTGGAAGACCCAGGCACATTGGGATGATAATAGACTCTGGGTTGACTTCTGGAGGGGAGGCTGGGTCCTGACTCTGCACCATGTTGTGACTGTGGCTCACTGATGCCCCTGTGGGAGCCGTAATTGGCTTGGGCAGCAAGCAGACGCATGCACACACACACACTCTTCCTCCTCCTTTATCTTCATCACTCTGTGGCACGAGCACTACCATAGACTCCTTCTCTGACCCCATTATGACCTCACAGATGATGTCCAACACAGCTTCAACTTTTCTCTCTTTCCTCTGTCTCCCCATGTGACTCTGTCCCTCTGGTGTGCACTGTGCTGTAACCATACCTGTTAGTCTACTACCACACTTCCTGTCTGGAGGGAAGGAGGGCCAGCAGGGATCAGGGATCAGCTCAAATCCCTGGAAAGTTTCAGTGTGGTGCGAGAGAGTTGTTTGTCCAGGTCTGGACTGGCCGCTGGACAAGCTTTCATCTTAGCGAACCAGGCAAGCAGGATAACGGGCTGCTAGTGACTGATTATGGCTCCTGATCCACAGTGATGGTTCTAGCCAAACCACTCAGTACCACTCTCTTAGTATCTATCTCCATCTTTGACCATCAATTAATTACTGACGGGAAAAAATCAGGCAAACCGGAGGAGAGGTTTACAGGGCATCATCTTTTGCAAAGTAAGGCCAAGTGGAAGAAAAATAACACCTCAGTCTCCAAAAAGGTTCAAGCTCTTTCATAAGCGCTAACTGATCAGACAAACTTAGACAGAGGAGCGTTGATACCTAGACGGCCCAATTCAGCAGGTTTGACAAAAGAACACAAAGCAGCTATCTTAGTTAGGTGAATCCCTGAAGCTGAGAGCTGCTGGTGTCAACAACTTTCTATTTTTCTCTCTCGAATAACCATGCCACTCCAAAAGCCCACCTGAAATTGTTTCTTTCTTTTATCCCTCAGAAGCATTTTGAAATGAGTCAGGGAAGGAGGGAGGGACAGGGAGAGGGGACGCAAATTGGCCCTGCTCAATCATTTATCTTTCAATAGGTGAAGAGTAGATGGAGCCACGTTAGGAGGAAGGAGGCTTTAAAAAGACACGGAAACGGCTCAGGGTGAATAATGGATGAAGAATCCAACGTTGAGAAAAGGAAAAAGGAGGCATGTCGAGAAATATTTTATAAAGCTGAGATTTTTTTAACGTTTTTTTTTTTGTTAGTGTTGTAAATCCTATTAGGAGGTGAGGTAGTGTGTGTGTGTGTGTGTGTGTGTGTGTGTGCGTGTGTGTGTGTGTGTGTGTGTGTGTATGTGTGTGTGTGTGTGTGTGTGTGTGTGTGTGTGTGTGTGTAGTGTAGTGTAGTGGTGGGATTAGTTCCCCCTCGATCCCAGATTTCCTTCATTCGGGGCCACATGTTTTCAGTGATAAAAATATACACCACACTGCCACTACTGCAACGCTACTACAATGCCCCTCTCCACTGTGTTCTTCTTTATACAGTAGTGTAGCAAAAAAAGGGGTATTAGTGGTGATATTGATGTTACTGTATCTGTTGCATGACAGGAAGCAGCAAATAAGGAGTTTTGCTTTAATTTCCTTCCTCTCCAGCTGCTCAATTTCACACAAAATAGACATCTGTAAAGGGAAAAGGAGCTCGAAGCCCATCATGCAGTCAAACAGACAGGGGGAAATCCACCTACAAATGTCTCACCCCATCTCCTTTTCTCCCTCCCTCTCTCTATCTATGCCGTGTGGAATTTGAAGCATCTGAGAAATGTCACTGGTGTTCTAATCGGATTGTGGCTGGGGTTCGGCGGTGCTGGCGGGAGAAGTGTCGTTTGAAGTAACCTGTGAGAGGTTGAGCGGGATCGCCGGAGCAGAAGGAGAGAGCGTCTGTGGCCGTCTGCCCCGTCAACCCCTCCGCCCTGATCTTAACACTCTGGCTGCGCTGGGCAGGGCAGCTGTAGCTGACGTCTGGCAACGGCTTAGACAGCTCATCACTGACAAGTAGACCAGACAGACATGTGGAGAGATGAGTCAGAGGAGAGAGAGAGAGAAACAGAGAGAAAGAGAGAGAGGGAGAAGCAGAGTTGAGACTGTGAGCATGGGAGAAAAAGGGAAAGAGTGAGAGAGGAAGCAAAGGAAAGATAAGCGACCTGTGAGCCCCAATGTCTAATCTATATATAATACTAATGCGCAAACAGACAAGAGAGTAAAGCTGACTTCATTTACCTCCAGAGTAGTAGATGGAACGCAGAGATGTCCAATGGTAGATCCATTCTCTCTATATGACGGACTGCCAGTGTCAAGTCTGATGGCACAACTGAATGAGGAGTATCAGAGCTTTAACATCCCAATGGGCAACACTGACAGGAGACATCAGATACAGCATCCATCAACCCCTACCTGTCTACCTGTCATCCACGTCTGATCTGTATCACAAACAAACACATTTCTCTGGAGAACAAGGCCTCTTAACCCTCACATCCGTAAATGTCAAACTCACAATTTCTGCGTCTGTCAATAATATGTTCTATCGCCGCCTCGCCGGCTGCCACAACGTCCAGAGACCAAATTTCCAAGTCTAAGCAGTTTACTTCCATCCATCCAGGGCTGTTTTTTATTTTCTTTCTTTTTTCCCCTCCATTCACTCACCCTGTCAACTCTCTCCGGGCGCAGAGCGAGAAGCCAGCTATTATCGACATTTAAAATGGAATAATACATAGATCATGCCTCTGTGAGTTAGCAGCGGTCTCTCTCTCTCTATCCGTCTCCGTAGGGGTGAGACGGATAGAAAGAGAGAGAGAGTAAGATGGATTCACATAGGTGAATTTGTCCCAATACTTTTGGTCCCCTAAAATGGGGGGACTACGTACAAAAAGTGCTGTAATTTCTAAACAGTTCACCCGATATGAATGAAAATACCCCTCAAATGAAAGCTGATAGTCTCCACTTTAACCTCATAGCCATTGTATCATTTCAAATCCAAAGTGCTGGAGTACAGAGCCAAAACAAAAGATGTGTCACTGTCCCAATACTTTTGGAGTTCACTGTATAAGAAAGGTACCATTCACTCAGTGAAAGAGGCAGGCAGGGTCAGAATGTGTGTCCTCAGGTTTCTGTCAGGTCAGCAGATTGATCTGGGTCTTCTTTGCTCTCACTTGAAACGCCCGTTTCACAGGCTCTGACGATGGAGGTGTCATCAGCCCATCAATCCATACACCCATCCATCTATCAATCTGTTCTGTCCATTTGCTACCTGTGTGTACGCTCTACGCCGCGATGCACACAATCAGTGCTCTAACACCAGTCAATGGAAAGAGAGAGAGTGGGACGGAGGAGGAGAAGAGAGTAGAGGAGACGAGGGAGGTGAGAAAGATGGAGCTATAAACAAACAGAGAATTAATTCAATTACAGAAAAGAATGGAAATGGATCACACACATACACACAGCGTTCTCTGAAATAGCTTCTTCTTTCTCGGGCCGAGGCGTCGTCGGCAAAGCGGCTTTATGGAGCCATGATTCAGCGGCGGCTAATGACAACCAGAGCCCTGAGCTGTTGACGTGGCATAAAGGGCCTCCTCTATAGCGTAGCCGCAGAGAAAGGCATTAGCTATAAGGAGGCGTCACAATGGCAGTCAATGAGAATAAAGACTTCATTGGCTAATAATAGCAAAAGCCAAAGGGGATAAGGATGAAGAGCAACGAAGCATCATTGTAACCATCGCACACCCTAAAGGGGCAATGTGTATTTACATTACATTTATTAGAGATCACATCCACATTATAAGTCATAGTATGCCGTGCTTTCTATGCCAATGCGATACACACTCCTCTGATCCCTTCCCCTCTGCATCAGCAGCCAGAGGAGAGCGGAGAGGGATGGAAAGAGAGAGAATGAGAGGGGGCATCACACAGCAGGCTGCCACTTAAACAACATCTCCTGCTACACACACACACACACACACACACAATGGCCCGTTTCAGAGGCCTCAGTGGGTAAATAGTAATACAGACATGAGTGACACAACAGTCAGACGCCGCAGTGGCTAGACTCATCATTCCCATTGAGAAAGGCACCAGGGTCGTCAAGGGAATGGGATTCTGAAGAGGCCTCATCCCACACATTCTGTGTCTCTTTTTCCTCAATGCATTAATTGATTTCTGTGACCTGGCTGGGTGAATATAACAAGTACTTTTGTACTATTCTCTTCAGGCAATGCAAGAGGAGCGGAGGAGAGAGCCCACGGTGGGGCCTTCATTCCTTAGCCTGCTGCGGCCTGTGCTATTGGTCGACTCTTCTAACGAGGAGGCCTGCTCATTAAGCTGATGACCCACCTCTCATCAAGACAGTTAATAGTCAGCTTTGTTGTCTATTGTTTTTGACTATGTTTGTTTATTGTAATACATATATATATACACAGTACCAGTCAAACGGTTGGACACACCTACTTCTTTAAGGATTAATCTTTATATTTACTATTTTCTACATTGTAGAATAATAGTGAAGACATTAAAACTATGAAATAACACATATGGAATCATGTAGTTACAAAAAAAAGTGTTAAACAAAAAAATTCATATTTTAGATTTTAGATTCTTCAAAATAGCCACCCTTTGCCTTGATAACAGCTTTGCACACTCCTGGCATTCCCTCAACCAGCTTCACCTTGAAGGAGTTCCCGCATATGCTGAGCACTTGTTGGCTGCTTTTCCTTCACTTTGCGGTCCAACTCATCCCAAATCATCTCAATTAGGTTGAGGTCGGGTGATTGTGGAGGCCAGGTCATCTGATGCAGCACTCCACCACTCTCCTTCATGGTCAAATAGCCCTTACACAACCTGGAGGAAAAATACATGTCCCACTAAGTGCAAACCGGATAGGATGGCGTATATCTCTGCAGAATGCTGTGTAGCCATGCTGGTTAAGTGTGCCTTGAATTCTAAATAAATCACCGACAGTGTCACCAGCAAAGCACCCCCACACCATCACACCTCCTCCTCCATGCTTCACGGTGGGAATCACACATGCAGAGATCATCCGTTCACCTACTCTGTGTCTCACAAAGAAACGGTGGTTGGAACCAAAAATCTCAAATTTGGACTCATCAGACCAAAGGACAGATTTCCACTGGTCTAATGTCCATTGCTCGTGTTTCTTGGCCCAAGCAAGTCTCATCTTCTTATTGGTGTCCTTTAGTAGTGGTTTCTTTGGAGCAATTAGACCACGAAGGCCTGATTCACACAGTCTCCTCTGAACAGCTCATGTTGAGATGTGTCTGTTACTTAAACTCTATGAAGCAATATTTGGGCTACAATCTGAGGTGCAGTTAACTTTAATGAACTTATCCTCTGCAGCAGAGGTAACTCTGGGTCTTCATTTTCTGTGGCGGTCTAGTAGAGCAAGTTTCATCATAGTGCTTGATTCTTTTTGCGACTGCACTTGAAGAAACGTTCAAAGTTCTTGAAAATTTCCGGATTGACTGACCTTCATGTCTTAAAGTAATGATGGACTGTCGTTTTTTGTTGCTTATTTGAGCTGTTCTTGCCAAATAGGGCTATCTTCTGTATACCACCCTAACTACCTTGTCACAACACAACTGATTGGCTCAAACACATTAATAAGAAGGAAATAATTTCCACTAATTAACTTTAAACAAGGCACACCAGTTAATTGAAATGTATTTTCCAGGTGACTACCTCATGAAGCTGGTTGTGAGAATGTCAAGAGTATACAAAACTGTCAAGGCAAAGGTGGCTACTTTGAAGAATATCCAATATATTTTGATTTGTTTAACACTAGAAATATATATATATATATATATATATATATATATATATACACACACACATATACAGTGCCTTCGGAAAGTATTTAGACCCCTTGACCTTTTCAAAATGTTGTTACGTTACAGCTTTATTCTAAAATTGATTTAAAAAAATGTTTCCTCTTCAATCTACACACAATAGCCCATAATGACAAAGCAAAAACTGTTTTTTAGACATTTTTACAAATGTATTAAAAATAAAAATTGAAATAAGACATTTACATAAGAATTCAGACCTTTTACTCAGTACCTTGTTGAAGCACCTTTGGCAGCAATTACAGCTTCGAGTCATTTTGGGTATGACTTTACAAGCTTGGCACACCTGTACTTGGGGAGTGTCTCCCATTCTTCTCTGCAGATCCTCTCAAGCTCTGTCAGGTTGGATGGGGAGCGTCACTGCACAACTATTTTCAGGTCTCTCCAGAGATGTTCGATCGGGTTTAAGTCCGGGCTCTGGCTGGACCACTCAAGGACATTTAGAGACTTGTCCCGAAGCCACTCCTGCCTTGTCTTGGCTTTGTGCTTAGGTTTGTTTTACTGTTGGAAGGTGAATCTTTGCCCCAGTCTGAGCGCTCTGGAGCAAGTTTTCATCAAGGATCTCTCTGTACTTTGCTCCGTTCATGTTTCCCTCGATCCTGACTAATCTCTCAGTCCCTGCCGCTGAAAAACAATCTCCACGGCATGATGCTGCCACCACCATGTTTCACCGTAGGGATGGTGCCAGGTTTCCTCCTGACGTGATGCTTGGCATTCAAGCCAAAGAGTTCAATCTTGGTTTCATCAGACCAAAGAATCTTGTTTCTCATGGTCTGAGAGTCCTTTAGGTGCCTTTTGGCAAACTCCAAGCGGGTTGTCATGTGCCTTTTACTGAAGAGTGGCTTCCGTCTGGCCACTCTACCATAAAGGCCTGATTGGTGGAGTTCTGCAGAGATGGTTGTCCTTCTGGATGTTTATCCCATCTCCACAGAGGCACTCTGGAGCTCTGGCAGAGTGACCATTGGGTTCTTCTTCTTCCATTTAAGAATAATGGAGGCCACTGTGTTCTTGGGGACCATCAATGCTGCAGACATTTTTTGGTACCCTTCCCCAGATCTGTGCCTCAACACAATCCTGTCTCAGAGGTCTACGGACAATTCCTTCGACCTCATGGCTTGGTTCTTGCTCTGACATGCACTGTCAAATGTAGGACCTTATATAGACACGTGTGTGCCTTTCCAAATCATGTCCAATCAATTGAATTTACCCAGGTGGACTCCAATCAAGTTGTACATACGTCTCAAGGATGATCAATGAAAACAGGATGCACCTGAGCTCAATTTTGAGTCTCATAGCAAAGGGTCTAAATACTTGTGTAAAACAGGTATTTCAGTTTTCTATTTTTAATAAATATGCAAAAATGTCTAAAAACCTGTTTTCGCTTTGTCATTATGGGGTATTTTGTGTAGATTGATGAGACAATTTGTTTTTAAATGTGGAAAAAGTCAAGGGGTCTGAATACTTTCCGAATGCACTGTAATATATATATATATATATATATATATATATATATATATATATATATATATATATATATATATATATATATATATATATATATATATATATATATATATATATATATATATATATATATATATATACTGCTCAAAAAAATAAAGGGAACACTTAAGCAACACATCCTAGATCTGAATGAAAGAAATAATCTTATTAAATACTTTTTTCGTTACATAGTTGAATGTGCTGACAACAAAAAATAATCAATGGAAATCCAATTTATCAACCCATGGAGGTCTGGATTTGGAGTCACACTCAAAATTAAAGTAGAAAACCACACTACAGGCTGATCCAACTTTGATGTAATGTCCTTAAAACAAGTCAAAATGAGGCTCAGTAGTGTGTGTGGCCTCCACGTGCCTGTATGACCTCCCTACAACGCCTGGGCATGCTCCTGATGAGGTGGCGGATGGTCTCCTGAGGGATCTCCTCCCAGACCTGGACTAAAGCATCCGCCAACTCCTGGACAGTCTGTGGTGCAACGTGACGTTGGTGGATGGAGCGAGACATGATGTCCCAGATGTGCTCAATTGGATTCAGGTCTGGGGAACGGTGGGCCAGTCCATAGCATTAATGCCTTCCTTTTGCAGGAACTGCTGACACACTCCAGCCACATGAGGTCTAGCATTGTCTTGCATTAGGAGGAACCCAGGGCCAACCGCACCAGCATATGGTCTCACAAGGGGTCTGAGGATCTCATCTCGGTACCCAATGGCAGTCAGGCTACCTCTGGCGAGCACATGGAGGGCTGTGCGGCCCCCCAAAGAAATGCCACCCCACACCATGACTGACCCACCGCCAAACCGGTCATGCTGGAGGATGTTGCAGGCAGTAGAACGTTCTCCATGGCATCTCCAGACTCTGTCACGTCTGTCACGTGCTCAGTGTGAACCTGCTTTCATCTGTGAAGAGCACAGGGTGCCAGTGGCGAATTTGCCAATCTTGGTGTTCTCTGGCAAATGCCAAACGTCCTGCACGGTGTTGGGCTGTAAGCACAACCCCCACCTGTGGACGTCGGGCCCTCATACCACCCTCATGGAGTCTGTTTCTGACCGTTTGAGCAGACACATGCACATTTGTGGCCTGCTGGAGGTCATTTTGCAGGGCTCTGGCAGTGCTTCTCCTGCTCCTCCTTGCACAAAGGCGGAGGTAGCGGTCCTGCTGCTGGGTTGTTGCCCTCCTACGGACTCCTCCACGTCTCCTGATGTACTGGCCTGTCTCCTGGTAGCGCCTCCATGCTCTGGACACTACGCTGACAGACACAGCAAACCTTCTTGCCACAACTCGCATTGATGTGCCATCCTGGATGAGCTGCACTACCTGAGCCACTTGTGTGGGTTGTAGACTCCGTCTCATGCTACCACTAGAGTGAAAGCACCACCAGCATTCAAAAGTGACCAAAACATCAGCCAGGAAGCATAGGAACTGAGAAGTGGTCTGTGGTCCCCACCTGCAGAACCACTCCTTTATTGGGGGTGTCTTGATAATTGCCTATAATTTCTACCTGTTGTCTATTCCATTTGCACAACAGCATGTGAAATGTATTGTCAATCAGTGTTGCTTCCTAAGTGGACAGTTTGATTTCACAGAAGTGTGATTGACTTGGAGTTACATTGTGTTGTTTAAGTGTTCCCTTTATTTTTTTGAGCAGTGTGTATATATATATATATATAGTTAATAGTCATCATGGTCGGTGTCGGACACATGAAAGGACCAGGAATTCGCTTTGTTGTCATTGAGACAAGCTCTTCATATTGAGTCTATTGTACCTCTTGAGAAGAGAAATATGCACTCACGGGAACCTCAGAGCTGTTTTGCTCTACTGCACTAAGAGTAACCTGGTTAGGTCATGAGCAAATCCAAGGCTTATAATATGACTCAACTGAATGCAAAAAATACATGTTGATACATGCTAACCAAGTTCAATCTCAAGTTTGTTTAGTAGTCCAGTGTTTCTCCTATATTCATTTCGCAAAGGTGGCCCAGCGGTGGCCCTAGCGGTAGCAATCTCTCGTCCCAACGGCCCCACCCTACACTATGCACGTGTGTGTGTACGTGTACCGCTGTAAAGTGAGTTAGTCGATGAGCAAGGCAAGACGTGTGTGCTCATGAGTGGGACCCAGGTGATATGATGACTCAAGCCTCTGCAACTCTTCCACCTGAATAAGGAGCTATTATCGGCCTCTGCAACTGTACCTCTGCTCTCACACAGCTGAGACTGCCGAAGCTGCTACTGTAGAATGCAGAGAGCCGTTTGCATTTTGGATTGCAGCCCCAGTTGGATAACATAGTACTACCATCTGTCAAAAACCTTACCTCAGCTATGTTGTTGGCTACAGTATATCTATAATGTGTCATGAGTCAGGACCGAGCAATCACTATAGTGATCAATATTTTTCAAGATGTTTCAGTTTGGTGACAGGTGTTCTTATGTTGAGATGTCAACACAAGACAATGTCTATGATACCTGAATGTCTTTGGGTTTCATGACAGATAAACACATCTAACCTTTGTGACAGTGTTTGGTCTGCTCCTACCTTTCCGTTGGCTTTGGTCTTGCTGCTGCTGTGGTTGTTGTTGGTGGTGGGGTTGGCATCCTCATGGACCCGGTCCAGGAGCCAGAGCAGGAACTCCAGGGCATCGTGCTGAGAGTTCCCCCTGAACTGCGAGCCGTATTTGGACACAATACTCTGGGGACAGACAGGGAGGAGGAAATCAGATGAGGACATTACAAAAGACATAAAACGACTTTCCAACAAACTACAGTAGAAGCTCAAAGATATTAACCTTAGAGTTACAGGCTGACCGGTCAACCAAACAGGGAATATCGAACACAGTCAAAAAATTATGTAGGCTATGTAGTCTGTTGGCTAAATACTCTGAGGAAAGACAGGGAGGAAGAGATTAGATATGGACAAGAATATAAATATCAGTTAGGTTTCCAGCAAAGTCCTTTAAATCTTCCAACAAAATACATGAGCTGAGAGTTTCAAAGAAACTACTGTTCAGAGTATTTATTTTTAGGAAACGTTGTCTGGTGGTAAGTAAACAGCGTCTTTCGACAGTGTATTCAATCAGCTCCCCTTAGGCTCGGGGAGTAACTGATGACATGTAAACAGTTACATGTTATTTGATAACAGAAAAATGTCAGGGGTTCTTAAACTTTTTCACACAGGCCCCCCATTACTACAAAATCTATGGGCTAAAAAACCTAGCTAAAAAACATTAGCTGACATGGGCTAGTTGATCTGGACATTTCTGACATGTTATAAATAGCTCTCAAAGGTATGCAAAGACTAACATGAACAGAAGAAAACTGATGATGCACTACCCAATTTCGAAATTGCACCTATTACAACTTTCAAGAGTAAGTTGAAAGCCAGACTGAGTTCCTTAAAAATATATATTTCTAAACAGGGGTCTGGGGATTTTTTTTCAGGTTTTTCTTGGCCCCTTAAGTCCAGTGAAGGGAAATCTTAACGCTTCAGCATACAATGACATTCTAAACAATTATGTGCTTCCAACTTTGTGGCAACAGTTTGGGGAAGGCCCTTTCCTGTTTCAAAGCGAGGTCCATACAGAAATGGTTTGTCGAGATCGGTGTGGAAGAACTTGACTGGCCTGCACAGAGCCCTGACCTAAACCCCATCGAACACCTATGGGATGAATTGAAATGCTGACTGCGAGCCAGGCCTAATCGCCCAACATCAGTGCCCGACCTCACTAATGCTCTTGTGACTGAATGGAAGCAAGTCCCTGCAGCAGTGTTCCAACATCTAGTGGAAAGCCTACCCAGAAGAATGGAGGCCGTTAAAGCAGAAAGGGGGGGGCGACTCCATATTAATTAGAGGTCGACCGATTAATCGGAATGGCTGATTAATTAGGGCCGATTTCAAGGTTTCATAACAATCGGTAATCGGCATTTGGACACCGATTATGGCCGATTACATTGCACTCCACGAGGAGACTGCGTGGCGGGCTGACTACCTGTTACCGAGTGCAGCAAGGAGCCAAGGTAAGTTGCTAGCTAGCATTAAACTTATCTTATAAAAAACAATCAATCTTAACATAATAATTTTTTTACATTTTAGTCATTTAGCAGACGCTCTTATCCAGAGCGACTTACAGTAGTGAATACATACATTTCATACATTTTTTTTGTATATATTTTTTTTTGAACTACACATGGTTGATGATATTACTTGTTTATCTAGCTTGTCCTGCGTTGCATATATTCAATGTGGTGCCTGTTAATTTATCATTGAATCACAGCCTACTTCGCCAAACGGGTGATGATTTAACAAGCGCATTCGCGAAAAAAGCACTGTCGTTGCACCAATGTGTAACTAACCATAAACATCAATGCTTTTCTTAAAATCAATACACAAGTAAAACATTTTAAACCTGCATATTTAGTTAATATTGCCTGCTAACATTAATTTCTTTTAACTAGAGAAATTGTGTCACTTCTCTTGCGTTCTGTGCAAGCAGAGTCAGGGTATATGCAGCAGTTTGGGCCGCCTGGCTCGTTGCAAACTGTGTGAAGACCATTTCTTCCTAACAAAGACCGTAATTAATTTGCCAGAATTGTACATAATTATGACATAACATTGAAGGTGTGCAATGTAACAGCAATATTTAGACTTAGAGTTGCCGCCCGTTCGATAAAATACGGAACGGTTCCGTATTTCACTGAAAGAATAAACGTTTTGTTTTCCAAATTATAGTTTCCGGATTTTACCATATTAATGACCTAAGGCTCATATTTCTGTGTGTTATTATATTATAATTAAGTCTATGATTTGATAGAGCAGTCTGACTGAGCAGTGGTAGGCAGCAGCAGGCTCGTAAGCATTCATTCAAACAGCACTTTCCTGCGTTTGCCAGCAGTCCTTCGAGGTCTTCAAGTATTACACTGTTTATGACTTCAAGCCTATCAACTCCTGAGATTAGGCTGGCAATACTAAAGTGCCTATAAGAACATCCAATAGTCAAAGGTATATGAAATACAAATGGTATAGAGAGAAATAGTCCTATAATTCCTATAATACTACAACCTAAGACTTCTTACCTGGGAATATTGAAGACTCATGTTAAAAGGAACCACCAGCTTTCATATGTTCTCATGTTCTGAGCAAGGAACTTAAACGTTAGCTTTTTAACATGGCACATATTGCACTTTTACTTTCTTCTCCAAGACTGTGTTTTTGCATTATTTAAACCAAATTGAACATGTTTCATTATTTATTTGAGACTAAATTGATTTTATTTATGTATTATATTAAGTTAAAATAAAAGTGTTCATTGTTCATTTAGTATTGTTGTAATTGTCTTCATTACAAATATATATATAAACATCGGCCAATTAATCGGCAGCAGCTTTTTTTGGTCCTCCAATAATCGGTATCGGCGTTGAAAAATCCTAATCGGTCGACCTCTAATATTAATGCCCATGATTTTGGAATGAGATGTTAGGTGAGCAGGTGTCCACATAGTTTTGGTCATGTAGTATATATTATGACACCTTTCTGTTTTGTCAATGACATTACATTTTGCATTGAAAATATGGAAAGTTAAAGTGTGTTCCACCTGTGCGAGTCTGACCAAAGTCAGAGACCACTATATCTACAATGACACACCAAATGCATTTGATTGATAATTGTTGTCTTGTTCTAATGCCTCTTAAGGGTAAAGTAATCCAAAAGTAATGGGAAAATAATCAGATTACGTTACCGAGTTTGGGCAATCCAAAAGTTACGTTACTGATTACAATTTTGGTTAAGTAACTAGTAACTGTAACATTTCGAAAGTAATCAACCCAACCCTGGCTCTCCTTGAGACAGTGACAGGCGTAGCTAATAACAACACCATCAGGACATCCAGGTGGCTACTTTCCATTCCCACCAGCCATTGCTCTCTCTCCCTCTCTCTTCTCTCCCCCCTCCACTCTCTCCATTCCTCCCTCCGCCCTCTGAGTAACAAAGCCCGATCCCAGACGCTCCTCCACGCTTCATAAAAAATTGCTGCATCACACCGCCAGTGTTCTAAATATAAACATGGGACAGGATGCGAGGCCCCCTACCTCCCTACTACCTGAGATGGACCACTAATGAGCTTAATCATTATGAAGGGGGCCCTCAGAGGGAGAGGGCATGTTGACTGTGGCTGTATCTGAAATGGCATCCTATTCCCTATGTAGTGCGCTCCTTTTGACAAGGGTTCTGGTCAAAAGTAGTGCACTATATAGGGAATAGCGTGCCATTTCGGACACAGCCCTTTTCACTAATCCTAGTCACTCTCTCTGCCAATCAAAGGACAGTGCAGTTATGTTATGGTATGTTGCTACCCCAGAAAGGGTAAAAGGGAAAGGGGGAAACAGAGTCGGGGGTGGCGGAGAGAGTGGTGGGGACAGCAACCGATGTGTCCAAGGTTACCGTGGGCCCGCTGTGTCTGGGAAGCAGAAACCTGATGACATCTCAGAGCTGTGATGGCTTCATTAGGACAGGGGGTTGAGAGAAGGAGGGCTTGGAAAGAGGGGTTATGTTCTGCTGTGTGCACACATTTTGTTTTGTTGACGCCCAGAGGTGATCCTGCTACTACGGCATGCTAATGTCCCTGCACAGCAGCACTGTTGCTAAGAAAGTAAGGACCCCATCCCATCCTTCAAAAACAGATTGCACTTCTTGTTCAAAGGAATTCCCCTTGATATCTGCATAGACATATCAACATAGTCTCTACTTTTCACACCCACCCTATGCCTGAGAGGAGATAGAGGCGTAATCCCACCAAAGTAGTACGAATAACATCCTCTAACATTTTGAGGCCTGTTTGAGTAAGCCTGTATCAGCCTCCATTTATCATCATCATCATAACCAACCAAATCACAGACAGACAGTTTAGACACCTGACACTAACATTTAATGACTGGCCATGAAAGTGCCAAAACAAACATGATATACTGTGTTTCTGTCCCCACGGGGAGCATGGGAATAATCATCCAGGCTATTTGGTAAACACTGAAGGGATTTGAGAGAACCTGGGTGTAAAATGTGTTGGTTGGGACATTTTGAATAGATAGCCAAAGATTACTATGTCAAGAAGAAGAAATGTCAAATGTGTTTTACACATAGTTGGTTAGATTGAATGATTTATGACTTTGTGTGTGTCACTGTGTGATGCCAGACCATATTTGCTCCCCTCTTTAAAAGTTGTTTGTACTCCTCAGCTGTCTTTAGGGTACTGCTGGTCTCCATGGTGAAGACGCATCTTATTCCATAACCACAGTAAACATAGGCAGACTATACGGTACTACAGTGCACTCTCCATGTCATGGTGCCTTGCAAGTTACTTTTTACTAGAGAGGTGAAGCAAACATTTGCTGGAGGGTGAGACTAGAGACAGATAGAGAGATAGAAACGATTGCAAACACTCAAAATACAGTTGAGGGTGACCTAACCTAGCCTCTTAAATAAACACAGGTACACCATTAACCTGCACAGTCTCCAGGGGCAGTTGACAAAGTCGCCCTCTCTCACCCTCTCACATCTTAGAAGAGGTTGAGACCCCCACACTCAGGCAATAACATCACACACACACACACACACACACACACACACACACACACACACACACACACACACACACACACACACACACACACACACACACACACACACACACACACACACACACACACACACACACACACACACACACACCAAACACACTCACACATACCACGCCTGCCCTGGCATCCAAGACAGTAAGCTGGAGAGTGTTTGACTTTCCCCTCTTTAGCGTTGGTCTCACAAGTACCCCACATCATCTTCACTGTAAACAGCTAGGTATAAGGAGAGCTCCGTCGGGACTAGGAATGTGCCATACATTAACAAAATGACATTTACACGGTCACCCCTACTCACCTCACCCCAGCCTGGCCTGTCAAATGGACCTTGTTAGATTCCACAATGACAGTCTGGGAGGGAGAACCATGAGGAATTATGACATTACATAAGCTTAAGAGATTGTGATGTTGACACACACAAGCAAGCGCTTGGGCACACACACACGCAAGAGCAGATGTTGCTGCCTAGTGGGAATGAGCCTAGACGGTATTCATCACCATCATTTCTGGCACCTCCATTCCTTTTACATGTTTCTGCAGCAGCCTTGTGTTGCTGGTTGGCGATCCTCTCCTCCGCTGACCAGGCAGACACTGACGGGGCATCACTTTATTCCTCTCCTGCCCCGCCTCTCCTTCCATTCCCTCCACTCAATAAAGCCTCCCCCTTCTGCTCCCTCTTTTCCCCCCAAACTCTACCTCCCTCGTTCCCTCTCTCATTTTCACCATTCTTTCCACTCATCAATCTCAGCTGAGCTCCAGACGACCCAGCCTCCCCCCGTTTCTCCCCTGGAGAGAAACACAAACCTCGGCCCGCCGCAGTCCCGGCCACCAAGCAAATGCTCTTGCCTGTCTCCTGGCTCCCCACGCTAGACGCCCCCGTCTGAGTTTTTTAAGCCCAAAACTGATCCTGATTAATCTGAGTTATACTGTATCTGAATTCACCCCAAAAAATATATATGATGGCAGCGGACGTACTAGTCTGGATGCTAGACTTCATGTTCATGTATTCACCTCCAAAAGAATGAAAACCACTATTTATTATGGCAAGACAACATAAGATGTTGGATGCAAGGCTCTCCAAGATTTCATTTCCCCAAGAGTCTCGGTAACATAACATGAAATCCTCCTCCAGATATGCTGCCAGTGTATCGACAGAGTAAAGCCCAAAGCCCAAAGCCTTTGCCTTGTCTCCGCGACGACGACCCTAATGTGGGATTTACTACCATCAAGAATAGAGAAGGAAACAAAGGATGAATTGCGATTGGTCATAATCATCTCTGAGTGGTTTACAGCCTGGGAAAGGCTCTCTGTTAACACTACTGTAATGGAGAAGTTTAAACTCCTATAGCTGCATCCCAAATGGTACCGTACTTCCTATAAAGTGCATTACTTTTGAGCAGGGCCCATAGGGCTCTGGTAAAAAAAGATAGTGCACTTTGGAGGTAATAGGGTGCCATTTGGGACACAAACGCTACGACTTACAGTGGAGGCAGTAAATGTGCAATTGTGTGGGAAGAACGAGGGTCTAAGCTGTTAGTGTATCCTAATGGCACAATCACTAATACATATTTGGGGTGGCCAAACGTCAGCCCTACCACGTAATTTACATTAAAGTTGAACAATGGAGTAAAATAACTTCATCATTTGGGATATGGTAGGGTAAGACAGTTGTACTAAGCTCATGAGACATTTGTGTTGTATTCTTCAAGAATCAATGGGTGTTCTGTATATCATTAATTAAAATGACCACTGAACAGCTGTAAATATTGCAGATTGCTCCTTTAAAGGTTTCTGAGCCATTCCCTTCACTAAGATAAAGTGGGGAGTAATGTCGTTTCAGCCACCTTCTACGTGATTGGGTGGTCTTACAGCCTAGCGTAGTTGAAATTGATCCCCCCCCCCCCGTTGAACCTAGACCATTAATCATGGTGGTGAATACATCCACCAGAAATTCACTCAAATTACAGTACTTACATAGCCATATCACAGAAATATTTCTCACTGTGTTTTTCATTATGTTGTTTTGTCAGAGCTTTTCGGCTCAAATTAAGTAGTAGCGCCCTGACAATCTCTGAGTAGAGAGAGAGAGAGAGAGAGAGAGAGAGAGAGAGAGAGAGAGAGAGAGAGAGAGAGACTGTGTGTGTGAGTACCGTAGCTCTTGAAAGAAAGCAGAGACAGGAAAACACAAACACTGCATCTCCGCCTGTGCTCCAAAACAACCAACATGACACCCACTCACACCCACCACCGCCTACACAGGAGTCATGGAGAACATTGATACAACCACCACCTCCAGACTCAGCAAGGAAAGTGAGGGAAGGGAAAAGCTTGCAGAGCCATCTTTTATCCTCACTCAGGCACTGTTGAACTTGTTAACCAGGCCAATGCCTCTGACTAGTGCTCTTTAAAAGCACACTGACATTGACAATAACAATTAGCTGTCAAAGAACCACTGTGCAGAATCCTTCCTCATCACAAACTAGTACCATTCATACAGGGGACAGGAGTAAATGGATGGGTGGGTGTTTTCCTGTCTTTCACCAACACTTTTCTTGTTTGTTTTGGAGCTCACTGCTGCACTCTCCACACGCACCAGTGGAGCTTGCTCAGTAGGGGGTCTCCACCTTTCCCAGAGTAAATGCACTGGGCTGCACTGCTACAGCAGTAAACATCCTCATCTCACCCAAAGAGGACCAACAGATATAAATCAGTGTATTGTTCAAGTCAAAGCCATCCGTACAACTGCAGTGAGAGGAGGGAATGAATGAGAATGAATGAATGGGAATACCTATACCCAAAGGCAATTGATTATTCAATAGATCTGAGTACTACATTTCGAGAGACTGCACACAAAACTTAACGTATAAACTTCAAAAAGTATCTCACTTTGCCCTACCTGTTCTGAAGCTTATGAAACCCTTCACCTCAAAGCCCTCTATCTTTGCATCGCAGTTCGATTTCCACAAATTACTGCTGGAATCATAATTAGTTTAGAGCCTATTAGCCGAACCAAATCAAAATGTTCTAATACAGAATTCTGGTACCATCTATATTTGCAGCATAGGTCCAAAGGTTCCAGTAAATGAGAGTGAGCAATGTCATTCACCCAGGCCCAGGGGTATTAGCTTTGGGCACCGTGCCCCTGGATGATCAGCCACAGGTGTCCCTGTGAGGCCAGACCATAGACATACAGTTGAAGTCGGAAGTTTACATACACTTAGTTTGGAGTCATTAAAACTCGTTTTTCAACCATTCCACAAATTTCTTGTTAACAAACTATAGTATTGGCAAGTCGATTAGGACATCTACTTTGTGCATGACACAAGTAATTTTCCAACAATTGTTTACAGACAGATTATTTCACTTATAATTCACTGTACCACAATTCCAGTGGGTCAGAAGTTTACATACACTTAGTTGGCTGTGCCTTTAAACAGCTTGGAAATTCCAGAAAATTATGTCATGGCTTTAGAAGCTTCTGATAGGCTAATTGACATAATTTGAGTCAATTGGAGGTGTACCTGTGGATGTATTTCAAGGCCTACCTTCAAACTCAGTGCCTCTTTGCTTGACATCATGGGAAAATCAAAAGAAATCAGCCAAGACGTCAGAACTTTTGTTGTTGTTGATCTCTGGTTCATCCTTGGGAGCAATTTCTAAACGCCTGAAGGTACCACGTTCATCTGTACAAACAATAGTACACAAGTATAAACACCATGGGACCACACAGCCGTCATACCGCTCAGGAAAGAGACGCGTTCTGTCTCCTAGAGATAAACATACTTTGGTGCGAAAAGTGCAAATCAATCCCAGAACAACAGCAAAGGACCTTGTGAAGATGCTGGAGGAAACAGGTACAAAAGTATCTATATCCACAGTAAACAAGTCCTATTTTGACATAACCTGAAAGGCCGCTCAGCAAGGAAGAAGCCACTGCTCCAAAACCGCCATAAAAAAAGCCAGACTACGGTTTGCAACTGCACATGGGGACAAAGTTCATACTTTTTGGAGAAATGTCCTCTGGTCTGATGAAATAAAAAGGGACTTGTTTGGCCATAATGACCATCGTTATGTTTGGAGGAAAAAGGGGGAGGCTTGCAAGCCGAAGAACACCATCCCAACCGTGAAGCACGGGTGTGGCAGCATCATGTTGTGGGGGTGCTTTGCTGCAGGAGGGACTGGTGCACTTCACAAAATAAATGGCATCACGCGTAGAGGTCGACCGATTAATCGGAATGGCCGATTAATTAGGGGCGATTTCAAGTTTTCATAACAATCGGTAATCTGCATTTTTGGACACCGATTATGGCCGATTACATTGCACTCCACGAGGAGATGCGTGGAAGGCTGACTACCTGTTATGCGAGTGCAGCAACGAGCCAAGGTAAGGTGCTAGCTAGCATTAAACTTATCTTATAAAAAACAATCAATCTTAACATAATCACTAGTTAACAACACATGTTGATGATATTACTAGTTTATCTAGCTTGTCCTGCGTTGCATATAATCGATGCGGTGCCTGTTAATTTATCATTGAATCACAGCCTACTTCACCAAACAGGTGATTTAACGAGCGCATTCGCGAAAAAAGCAATGTCGTTGCACCAATGTGTACCTAACCATAAACATCAACGCCTTTCTTAAAATCAATACACAAGTATATATTTTTAAACCTGCATATTTAGTTAATATTGCCTGCTAACATTAATTTCTTTTAACTAGAGAAATTGTGTCACTTCTCTTGCGTTCTGTGCAACAGAGTCAGGGTATATGCAGCAGTTTGGGCCGCCTGGCTCGTTGCAAACTGTGTGAAGACTATTTCTTCCTAACAAAGACAGCCAACTTCGCCAAACGGGGGATGATTTAACAAAAGCGCATTTGCGAAAAAAGCACAATCATTGCACGAATGTACCTAACCATAAACATCAATGCCTTTCTTAAAATCAATACACAGAAGTATTCATGTTAGCAGGCAATATTAACTAGGCAAATTGTGTCACTTCTCTTGCGTTCATTGCACGCAGAGTCAGGGTATATGCAACCGTTTGGGCCGCCTAGCTCGTTGCGAACTAATTTGCCAGAATTTTACATAATTACGACATAACATTGAAGGTTGTGCAATGTAACAACAATATGGTCACGTCCTGACCAGTAAAGGGGTCATTTTGGTATTGTAGTTTGGTCAGGACGTGGCAGGGGTGTGTTTGTTTTGTGTGTTTCGGGGTTTTGTTGTATGTTCTATATTTTCTATTTTTATGTTCCATTCTAGGTTGTGTATTTCTTTGTGTTGGCCTGGTATGGCTCTCAATCAGGGACAGCTGTACATCGTTGTCGCTGATTGGGAGCCATACTTAGGTAGCCCTTTGTCCCCCTGTCTTTTGTAGGAAGTTGATTTTACATTGCTGTGTGTGTAGCCTGCAAAACTGTCTAGCTGTCGTTCGGTTTCTTGTTTTTGTTTAGTGTTCAATAAAAGTGAAAGATGAGCACTCAACCCGCTGCGCCTTGGTCCATTCACTACGACGGCCGTTACAAATATTTAGACTTATGGATGCCACCCGTATTTCACTGAAAGAATAAACGTTTTGTTTTCGAAATTATAGTTTCAGGATTTTACCATAATAATGACCTAAGGCTCGTATTTCTGTGTGTTATTATATTATAATTAAGTCTATGATTTGATAGCGCAGCCTGACTGAGCAGTGGTAGGCAGCAGCAGGCACGTAAGCATTCATTCAAACAGCACTTTCCTGCGTTTGCCAGCAGCTCTTCGCAATGCTTCAAGCATTGCGCTGTTTATGACTTCAAGCCTATCACCTCCCGAGATTAGGCTGGCAATACTAAAGTACCTATTAGAACATCAAATAGTCAAAGGTATATGAAATACAAATGGTATAGAGAGAAATAGTCCTATAATAACTACAACCTAAAACTTCTTACCTGGGAATATTGAAGACTCATGTTAAAAGGAACCACCAGCTTTCATATTTACATTTACATTTACATTTAAGTCATTTAGCAGACGCTCTTATCCAGAGCGACTTACAAATTGGTGCATTCACCTTATGATATCCAGTGGAACAACCACTTTACAATAGTGCATCTAAATCTTTTAATCTTAGAAGGATTACTTTATCCTATCCTTAAAGAGGTGGGGTTTCAGGTGTCTACGGAAGGTGGTGATTGACTCCGCTGTCCTGGCGTCGTGAGGGAGCTTGTTCCACCATTGGGGTGCCAGAGCAGCGAACAGTTTTGACTGGGCTGAGCGGGAACTGTGCTTCCTCAGAGGTAGGGGGGCCAGCAGGCCAGAGGTGGATGAACGCAGTGCCCTTGTTTGGGTGTAGGGCCTGATCAGAGCCTGAATGTATGGAGGTGCCGTTCCCTTCACAGCTCCGTAGGCAATCACCATGGTCTTGTAGCGGATGCGAGCTTCAACTGGAAGCCAGTGGAGAGAGCGGAGGAGCGGGGTGACGTGAGAGAACTTGGGAAGGTTGAACACCAGACGGGCTGCGGCGTTCTGGATGAGTTGTAGGGGTTTAATGGCACAGGCAGGGAGCCCAGCCAACAGCGAGTTGCAGTAATCCAGACGGGAGATGACAAGTGCCTGGATTTGGACCTGCGCTGCTTCCTGTGTGAGGCAGGGTCGTACTCTGCGAATGTTGTAACGTTAGCTATATGACACCAAATCCTCCGTTTTAGGTAAACAACATAACTTATGATTTAGTTTTGTTCATAGATATCAGGATGTCTGGTGTGCCCCTTTCTGTTTAATGAGGTCATTTTTGGACAGGATTTCTGTCAATTTTGGAACCCCTTTTTGTCTCAAGAGCCCAGAGGCAAACGTGCCTGGCCTGGTGACTTACTTAGTGAACTCAATGGAGTTGAGTTTATTAAGCTAGTGGCCATGTTAACTAACGTTAACTAGCTAGCTAAAGTTAGCTAGTAAGCATAAACGTTAGCTACACTAAGTCGAACCATATATTTGGTCGATCACATTCGCTAACGTTACTGTAGACAGGTAGCTAAGTTACATGTGCTAGCTTCTAACGTTAGCTACCTAGGTACAGTACAGTGCACGCTGTAAAAAGCAAAACACTTACACTTCATATGTTCTCATGTTCTGAGCAAGGAACTTAAACGTTAGCTTTTTTACATGGCACATATTGCACTTTTACTTTCTTCTCCAACACTTTGTTTTTGCATTATTTAAACCAAATTGAACATGTTTCATTATTTATTTGAGACTAAATTGATTTTATTGATGTATTATATTAAGTTAAAATAAGTGTTCATTGTTCATGCAGTATTGTTGTAATTGTCATTATTACAAATATATATATAAAAATCGGCCGATTAATCGGTACCGGCTTTTTTGGTCCGCCAATAATCGGTATTGGTATCGGCGTTGAAAAATCATAATCGGTCGCCCTCTAATCACAAGGAAGGAAAATGATGTGGATATATTGAAGCAACATCTCAAGACAACAGTCAGGAAGTTAAAACTTGGTCGCAAATGGGTCTTCCAAATGGACAATGACCCCAAGCATACTTCCAAGTTGTGGCAAAATGGCTTAAGGACAACAAAGTCAAGGTATTGGAGTGGCCATCACAAATCCCTGACCTCAATCCCATAAAAAATTTGTGGGCAGAACTGAAAAAGCGTGTGCGAGCAAGGAGGCCTACAAACCTCACTCAGTTACACCAGCTCTGTCAGGAGGAATAGGCCAAAATTCACCCAACTTACTGTGGGAAGCTTGTGGAAGGCTACCCGAACGTTTGACCCAAATTAAACAATTTAAAGGCAATGCTACCAAATACTAATTGAGTGTATGTAAACTTCTGACCCACTGGGAATGTGATGAAAGAAATAAAAGCTGAAATAAATCATTCTCTCTACTATTATTCTGACATTTCACATTCTTAAAATAAAGTGGTGATCCTAACTGACCTAAGACAGGGAATTTTTACTAGGATGACATGTCAGGAATTGTGAAAAACTGAGTTTAAATGTATTTGGCTAAGGTGCATGTAAACTTCCGACTTCAACTGTACATATTCATACATCATCAGGCCAGACAGACACCTGCGCAGACTCAGCCGTCTGGTTTCCTGGCAGTCCCTGACCACTGTGTTGACTTGGTCTGGCTCACTCTCATCAGCATTCGGTAAACTCAGTGCACCACCCCTGCATGTGAAGTACCACTCCCTTCCACCCAGTAAGGACATCCAGGGAATGCAGACAAGCCACCTCACCAGGGTTTGTGGCAGGTGGGAGCCACAGAGCACACACACAGCATGCTTATTAGTTAGAAAATGTGCCCTGAAGTGTGGTCAATGGTCATTAAGCAATAGGCATTGACACATGGTTTGGACCATGTTTGTGTGGGGAGAAAAGAAAAAGAGAACCCGAATTTCAACATTAATCCAAACATATGGGAGTTTTGACACTGCCTGTACTGCTAGTACATGTCTCACCTGTTTTGACAGTTGCCACAGGCTCCTCCCCTGAAATACTACCTGTCTGCTTACACGGAAATAGGACGTGAGAACTGTTGAGTCGGTTCTGACTAGAGGGAGTACAGCTACGACCGGAAATGACTTTTTCGCAGCAGGTTAAGAGAATTTACGCAGCAGGTTAATTAAGATAAGTAACGTGGCAGGTTAGGAGACTTACTGTAGGTTAAGGTTAGGAAACGGTTTAGGCGTATGGTTAGCTAAAATGCTTCCGGTCTTAGCTGTACTCCCTCCAGTCACAACCCACTAGGCACACCACGCCATTTCAGTGTGGAAATGTGGGTAAAATTTGGTTGAGAGGTTGATCAATAAGATTTCAACCTTTATTCACTCACTCATAAAGACACCCAGATGTTTGTTGAATTCCCAATGTCTTATCACTATGCTTTCAACCATATAAAAGCACAACCAAATTCCATTGGAAAAAGAATGTCTGAATTTTGATTTAGTTGTCATTTAAATGTGTTATCGCTGCTGCTTCAAGCATTTAAAAGCACAACAAAGTTCAAATGGGAATACCTTGTCAGATATTTTGGATTTATACAACAACTTAATGTGTTATTACTGTGCTTCATCTAAAACCACAAACCAATGACCTGGATTGCAGTTGAGATTACATTAAATACACATAGAGCAAGTGATCAATGCTGTTTGATATTCTGCACAGATTATTATAGCACTTGTAAAGCTCTCCACAGACCTGTGACCTCTGCATGCTATCTTGAAACATGCACACTTTCTATGATTACATAAGAAGAACATTTTGTTACAGTAGGCTAACCTCAAAATGTCACCATTGACGTGTGACTCATTTTAAAGTTGAATAAATGTTGTTTCGTTTGTAAGAGCCTTGACTTCAGGCTATTTACTGTATAACAAAAGTAATATTGAATATTGAATATTGACAACACAACCAAATATCAAAATGTAAGGATATCTAATGCTTGAATAGTTTCATCTGAGCCACTGGCTTAATTCTATTCTTTAAACTTTATTTGGGGTTTAGTTGGAGATGTGAATCCAACCTATCATTAGTTAACTTGTCGACAAGTTAATAGGTTATTTACTGTTTTGCAAAAGTGATGTTGAATTGTGTTTGGTTGTCAATGACTTAATCCGGCTTTTATTCTAGTTTGTCTATAAATGAATAATTGATATGTTGGTTTCATGTCTCCATCTTAACCAAGAACCAAAGTTAAAGAATAGGACCAAATCAAACTTTATTTAAAGTGCATTTAAAGTTTGATTAGATTATATCTAGTTCTATTCTTTAACTTCAATTTTTGGTTGAGATGGAGACGTGAATCCAACATATAAATTATTAATAAGTAGACAAACTGTAATTAAAGCCAGACTAAGTCAGTGGCACAGATGGAACTATCCAAGCAGAAGATACATCTCCTTCAAATGTTGATATTTGGTTGCGTTGCCAACCACACTATGCAATATCCAGTTTGTCTATAAATTAATAATTGATATGTTGTATTCACGTCTCCATCTCAACCAAAAATGTAAGTTAAAGAATAAGACTAAATCTAATCTAACTTTAAATGCACTTTAAATAAAGTTTGACTTAATCCTATTCTTTAACTTCAATGTTTGGTTGAGATAGAGGTGAATCCAACATATTTATGATTAACTTGAAGATTACATTTGAAATCTACCAAATCTATGTATTATCTATTTTTAGTTGAACCCTGGGTTGAATTGAAACAATAGCTGTTAATGTCTTTGCAAATGCTATATAGGCCTAAATAGTATCATTGATGATACAGTGTATGACTTATGAAGTATGTTTACATTTCATTTACTTTGTTAAACCTACCCATTGGAATGACTTCGATAGCAACAGCAAATATATTTAGCTATTAGAAGATCTCTCAATAATCATTCCTACGATAAATCTAATGATCTATCAGTGATAGTAGACAGTGACAAATATTAAAGCTAGGCTTGGTTAAAACCCAGAATGGGAGACCAAATGAATGGCTGTAGATAAATCAACTCTCCAGCTTATTGTATTTTGCTGATTGTGGATATAACATTGAAGATCTGACATTGTTACAAATTCAACATATTTTAGCACATACAAGGTATGTCTATGTTGAAAATTGGTTACAATGATGACATAACCCTGTGGTTGAAATTTCACCCCAATTTCACCCTCAAAACAACATTGATGATTTTTGTTCAAATCCAATGTATTTTCCACGTAGATTCCACGTCACAATACGTTGACAAATTATGTTGAAACAACGTTGATTCAACCAGCTTGTGCCCAGTGGAAACCTGTTGAGTCTGACCGTTGATATAGCCGCCCACACATAGGCCTACTGTTATTACTATGACAAACCCTCATGTGAAAGGAACGATGTGTTCTCTTTAGTTAAATATTTATTTTGTTTTTGAATCATTCGCAAATTCCTATCCGTGTAGAATGAAATGCTGTGCTGGAAACTGTTGCCGACTCGGTGGGCCTGCGATTGCTCCGAGCTTTGAACATTTGTCATGATCAGAGTCGCACTGAAGCAGTAAATAGGTCTATAGGTGAACAAGAGCGGGTACTGTTATGGAAATGAACCAATTAAGCCTCAAACATGAGTTGTGTTTCAAGTGTTTCTACACAAGCGACTCACCTTGAATTCCACGGACAGTTGAGGGGTATATTCAAGGGTCCAAAGCGCCCGCACCAAGGATGCCAACTGTGTGGTCACCTCACCCCTGGCAAGTTGCGCTTCCTCGTTTTTTACAATTCCGTTTACTCTCCCCTGACACAAATCAGACTTGTATTGTTCCAAACCAAGGTACTCGGCCAGCAGGTCCGTATTACTGAGGCACTGAACCACCGCATTCATGAAACAAGTGTTTCCATGATTCTTCAACCCAAGGACTCCGGGAGTTTTGTCGCCATAGCACCACGACAGCCTGTCTTTTATAGATCCATGAGAAGACAAGGTTGAGGCGCTCTTCTTCACCTTAATCTCCCTCGAGACCTGAAGTTCATCTTTATTAAAATTCCCTGAGGTGGCACTCAACGTGCACGCGGCGCTGTCTCTGAACCCGCCATCATCATCCTCACCGTCAGGAGGCTCGACGTCGCCAAAGTGTGCCAAAGTTCCCAAAGTTTTCAGTATCCTGCTCATAAAATTCCCAACGGACTTCAACGATTTCCTTCTGAAAAGCTTCCCGGCTTTGTATTTCTTCTCTTTGCGTTTTGTAGATTTGGTTTTCATGGACTGTTTCCTCATTTTATTTTCCTTATGGTTATCCATGGTGGTTGATTATTTACCAGGTAACAAGTGAAAACGAAGCAACTACTGAAGCAATAGACTCCTACCTGTCTGGCCCTACCCCTCCTCCTCTCGAAACCACTCCGGTCTCCGCTAATAGACAATACCGAGGTTTAGGCACATGACTAAACAATGTCCCTCAGACATTCCGGTAATTCCCGCCAGGTCTCGGCGCGCCCTTGTCATACTGTTTCTCTGGTAAAATGGTGAAGCAGCGGGCACCTGTAACCAGTAACCACCGTGTAGGTGAGTTGTCTTCAACTCCATGGTCCTCGGTCGTAGTGAGGCGCAGTACTTCCTCGTCGTTTACTAGGTCCTCAAACACATACAGCTGTCTTTCTCTCTCCCTCCCTCGCCACTCCGAGCGCTGCTGGAGTGGTTTTCTGTTTGGTGGATAGTGCGCGTTATTCCCGCCCTCATACAATTTTAGACTATATTAAATCAAATCTAATTTTATTGGTCACATACAAGTGTTTAGCTGATGTTATTGCGGGTGTTGCGAAATGCGTGTGCTTCTAGTTCCGACAGTGCAGCAATATCTAACAAGTAAAATCTATCAATTTAACAACATATACCCAATACACACAAATCTAAGTAAAGGGATGGAATTTAGAATATATAAATATTTGGACAAGCAATGTCAGAGCGGCATAGACTAAGATACAGTAGAAAAGTATAGAATGCAGTATATACATATGAGATGAGTAATGCAAGATATGTAAACATTATTAAAGTGACATTATTAACGTGACTAGTGTTCTATTTATTAAAGTGTTCCACATTGAAGGTGGCGCACGTAGTGACAGGACTCTGAAACTGATGGATATTAGGCTTATTGACAACTTAAACAAGCTTGCTGACACTCATTTAGTAACAGGCTTATAAGCTTCCCTTATAATTAGATGCACGATAAGGACTGTTGTGTATTGTTTCATCAAAACTATTACAAGCGTTCTGTAGGCCTATATTAACAAATACTGAACCTATTTTGTATCAGAGCAATTCAAGGTCTGCACTGTACAGTACCATTTCTTTCCTTTTTTACTATTATCTATATTGGCATGATTCGAGTAGGCTACGGTGCATGTCCTCTGTTACAACATGGTCCCAACGGAAAAAGAATGATATTTTTGAGGTGTGTAGGAGCCCCCTACTGTTTTAGGCAGAGATTGTTCTGCATCCTGGTGATGGCACACTAATAGACTGCACCTGCACTATCCTATCCTCTGATGGAATGCCTCATCTAATAATGCACTGTTGGAGATTTTACTGCACTGTTAGGCGATATTACTGCACTGTTGGAGATATTACTGCACTGTTGGAGCTAGAAACATAAGCATTTTTCTGCACCTGCGATTACGTCTGCAACGTGTACACGACCAATCAACTTTGATTGGATTATTCATCACGACTATCAAACAAATGTCCTAAAAATAATTTTGTCAGGCTGGCATATCCCCCTGCCTCACTGCAATCTGGAGACACACACACGTGGAGGAATCAAATGATGGGAAAGACACAGAGAATAAATGGTCTTAATGCTACTTGGTAGTGCATGTTTTGTACCGCAGAGGACATACACTGCTGATATTCTCAATCAGTTTCGGTTTTAATTTCACAGCTCGCCAAGACCATAGATTGGATTTAGTGATCCATATGTGCTGATTTACTCAAGCAGATGTATAATATTCATATTTGTCTTGCAATATTTTTATAACCTCACGTATTATTGCAGTGTAATCGGAAACCTTCTATTTCTGAGTAGCCTGCACTCTGCAGTCCCCGCTTCCAAACTTCTGCAATGAGTCAAACTCAAACTCTTCCATATAGGGGTATACATTACTCTGATCTTATAGCATGGCCTCCTGAGTATTCAGTGTGTGTGCGTGCGTTCATGGGCAGTTGGATGGGATGCCCTATTTTACAGAGCTGGTGTGTAGGTTATGTTTTGCTGACTTGGTCCGTCCATAGCGTACTGCAGGTTTGCTCTCTTTTTGTGGGTAGCGGACTAGTGGGGTAGCTATTAATTATTGCGTTTTGAGCTTCTGAGCAGTCGAGAGGTGAATGCGTTTGGGAAGATGGAGGCATTCCAAGAGGCTCGCTGGTCACACACACACACACACACACACACACACACACACACACACACACACACACACACACACACACACACACACACACACACACACACACACACACACCACATGCACATATACATACACACACACCTGAGCGCGCGCGCGCACACACACACCTACACCTTACCGAAGTCTCTGGGGAATCTCCAGTGATAGATTAGCTGACAGCAGCGATGTGCTAAAGTGCCTGTGAATCTGGGCTTCGTCGTCTCTCTTTCTCTTCTTTACCACACGACACGCATATAAGACAGTCATATCTGTATGAAATATGCATTTAATGTACTGTGTAGCCTGCCTTTTTACATTCACTGCGTATTAATGGGGAAAAGGGGGATGACACAATCACTTATTTTCTTCCCATAGAAAATCAGAGAGAATGCTATTCAAGGTTATGATGAGCAGATGAGTATCTTTATGTGACTACAATATCCAGCTTTGAATTGATGAGGTTCAGAGTTCATAAGTCGAATCTTTAGGTTAATTTCATGCATATTAGAACATGTGTGTCTGCCAAGTTTGTTGATACAGTACATTAGAGTATGGCGAATACCACCAAAAATATGCAATTACCTTCAACAAGCAAAATGTAGCTAGTAATGCATACTTCAGACAATATCGCACAATCAAAATTATTTCAATTTATTTTCATGAATGAATGAAACATTTGCTCTATAATGGCATTACTGGCAGTGTTCATGACTTCTTCGGAGTTGTTTGGTGTGAGGACAGGTGTGTATTGGGACTGGGCAGGGTCAAGGTCAAAAGTTAGGTAGGTGGGTCAAAGGTCATAGGGTCATGTTTTTTTTTAAACTCTGCTCTCCTGGCATCCGCAGGCACTCTAGGGAGAGGAGGGATGGGGGTACCTCCACCGGAGCACGGCCCCGTCGGCACTGGTGCTCACCATGCTCCTGTTGTTGGAGGAGATCGTGACGCTGGTGATGCTGCCGCTGTGGCCGACGCCCACATGGGTCACCTCGCCCTCCGAGTAGTCCCACACCTTCACCAGCTTCTCGTCTCCACCTGAAGTGGGCCAGCAGAGACACATATACCATGTTAATTTCTACTGCAAATCCTACAAACATTGATCCAACCACATGCTGGGTGAAGTCACGCTCAACCAAGTGCTCTTCACGACAGTCCCAAGCTATTGAGAGTCGATACAGGGATATTTAATGGACAGACCATGTGCTGTCAATGATTTATGGTAGTCAACAGTAGCCTAGTCCTAGATCTGTTGGAGCTGTGCCAACTCCTATGTCAATGTCACGCCAAATAGTTGGCGAGATCACAAATCAACTCATGCTCTACCTCTTCAACTCTGCCAACAAAACCAATGTAAAGGGTACTGTACCAGTGACAAAGTGCTGTCCGTTCTGTGAGATGTGCATGCCATTGATGGCTCCTGACAGGGAGCCCTCCAGTTCTCTGATGGCTGAGCCGTCATACACCTCCCAGTAACCAATCTGGGAAAGAAGAAGGCCATTCAGGTATATGGAAGATGAATGAGAGAGCATTTACATATAAGACTTGTCAGATTAGTTTATTAGACATATTCTATGTAAAATTACAAGAAATTATGAAAATGACCATGTATCCCTTTGTTATAGTAAGTATGAATGCCACTCCTTGTATGCCTTCTGTTCGTTCATAGTATAGTAATTCTGCCTCACTGAATTATCTATCTTCATTATTCCACTATATGTAAATGAGGCCGGAGAAAGTCTATCAAGTTTTCGCGCGCCCGCCACAGTTAAAACAACATGTTTGTGACTCTAAATGAGAGTTAATCGTCCCAAGGGTTTGCAGCTGTCAAAGACTTGCGCCTCTCAAAGGCTCAATTGTTATTTGAAGTTTATTTACAGCCGCACAGTAACGCCACAATCTCCACACACACACAAGCGAGGTCCTTTCTTGTTATTTTTATGACAAAGCTAATTACAACTACAAACTAACTGACGCATATGAGAGGACATTAAAATGCAGCATGTGAGTGCTTCTTCAGAACCATTTGTGATTTTAAGTATTGGAACTGGCCAAACTGATTGTACCTGGAAATTAATGATTTCTTTATTAACTGAAAATCTAATCATCAACGAGTCAATGTTTAGGCTATAGAGTGAATATTACAATAACCAACACAATCTCCTCACACAGAAGTGGGAAAATGTCTAGTATATCTGAATAAACCAGTTCAGAGGATTCATCAGAAAGGTGTCGGTCTATCAGAAAAAAACGACAGTTGTATGCAATGAAACAAGTAATGTTACATGGGAGAGAGCTCAGAATAGCATTTATGAGAATAGCTTCTCGGACTGGATTTCATCTCTTAGTAAGACCACAAACATAATGCATTATGGGACTGAGGAAATGTAATCTCACAAAGACATATCAAATACAGTTTGTAATAATGGGATTGAAGAGAAACAAATGGCAAAAAAACAACAAGGTATTTATAGTTTTAAAAATGAAAAACAGTGCTCAAAGCAAAGAGGCAGCCTAAGAGACACATTTCTGTGGGATGGTAAAAAATACTTTTGTACCTCAATATAATTTAAATTCAATGGAAAAGCTTACTGACTGGAAAACACATTTGTTAGACATTATTGAGAAATACACAACAGTCAGGACTGTTCTTCAGTATAATTCAATTAAAATAGAAAGGCTCAAGGTTCTTTGCATGCATCATTCATTGTGAAAATATATGGTCAACATAATGACCAACAACTATAATTTAGGAATACATGATATTTTTTCAATATGATTGAAATTAAATGGAAAAATCCAAAGTTCTTTGCGTGCATTCATTCACTTTATGAAATAACATTTTTGGTCAGCATAATGAAAGAAAGAAAAAACCCTCAATACCAGCAGCAACTAGCTTACATGATTTGAATCTTAATCAAATCACTGGCTATCATATGAGGTGAGACATGACACAGCCAAAAAAGTGAGAGGGAGAAGAGTTAGCCCAGTAGCAGACACAACGCTCCCTCTCTCCAGTATAGTTTGTGTTGTGTCATATAGGGAATGGGTTCAAATCCAGTTTGATTCTCTAGTCACGACCTCTCTCCCCTCTCCTGGTGTCATGGAGGGCTTATTTGAGACCAGCACCTGTGTGAGAGTGGCCGAGACACCCTCACCCATCTGTGTTCCCTCCCTTCTTCTGTGGAACCTGGCTGCCATCCACGGCAACATCCACCAGAAATTAATTACATCCAAGGCTAGCATGTGGCTACTGCTAGCATTGCTTTAGCCTTCAATGCAACCTAACTCTCCTATTCAAGGAGAGTTAGGTTGAAGCATTAGGTTGCTGAGAGAAGGACACACTGAATTGACTGGCTTGAATTGTGAAGATGACCACACAATGTATTTTCATAATGAGCCAATCTATTGGTTTTCTACCCAAAGTTGCAAAGGAAATCTATGTAATAAACACAAGAGAACAGCAAAATAGACAAAAGAGTGTGGCGGTATAGCAGGAACTATAGCAGCATCTACTGGTCAAAATATGGTACTTTCACACTTCTTTATTGTAAATAATGCAAGTGACTTCAATGATTCATTTCTCTAAACAGGGGGAAAAAACATCACCAGATTCACAGGGAATACATTACAGTATGGAGAAGCAGTACTCCAAGCCACAGCTTCATTCTACTTCTCAAACAGAGAACTGATACTGTATACTGGTTGTTGGGGTGGGATTGGCATGGGGTGTGTGGGGCCCGTGGGTGGCTTTTTATAATTTTTTGGGATACCTCATTTTTCTCATTAGTAAGAAGAGGTTTGGTCCAAATTGGATGTTGGGTACTATATTTATTGAATATTATCTGAATCCTATCAATTAAAAGGGCCAATTTGGATGCAATCAATTAGCTTAATTTCTCAGATACAACATTTAATTTCAGCAAAATAATGTTTCAGGAATGCTAATCTTACCTGTTTCTAACGACAGAAACAATTTCAGAACAATCTGAGAGGGTGGGTGTCATGGCTTGCTGAAATGACACGGAACGACTCTTGCTTTAAAGGCACAGTGCAGTCAAAAACATGATTTTTCTGTGTTTTATATATATTTACACACTATGAGGTTGGAATAATACTGTAAAATTGTGAAAATGATAATGATGCCCTTTTAGTGTAAGAGCTGTTTGAAAAGATTGCTTGACATTTCTGCCTGTTTTGATGGGATGGAGTTTTGGCCAGGCGATTTAAGTTAATAGACCAATAACAAAGATCATTTTAAACCTCTCTGCCAATAACATCTAATTTTCAGGTTACATATCCCTCCAATTAGGCTTGTCCAATTTGCCACTCACTCAGACCACTCCCAAACAGTCCTAGCAAAATTCTTGCTTGAGAAATTGCTCTTTGCTAAGAAGCAATTATTTATTATTTTTGACCATTTACATTTAAAACATTCACAGTAAGGAGCTTGTTGTTACCCAGAAATGATTGATATTTAGATAAAAACGGCTGCATTGGAACTTTAAATTCTAATTGCCTAGCAACAATAGCTTCAGCTATAGGTCCTACAATCATTACAATGCATTCATTGAAAGCTACACCACTGTGCCAAATCGAGATTAAATGTCTAGTCTTTTGTGAAATCTTATGGTACAGAATGTGTTGTGTAATATGTTGAAAACATGAATACATGCTGTGCCAAGATTAGTCTACATTTTCACTCTGTTGTGTGTAGAGTGTTCCACCAATATGTTGAGGCAATACATCACTAAGGACAGTAACCCACTTATGAAGGGCTGTACACCAATAAAGCCTTCTTAGCTACTGTGTGGGCTTCCATTTATCCCGATGCTACGCTCAGCCATGTATTTGACCATGCTAATCCATTTACACATACAGTACCTCTCGCCAACAAAATATAATCCCCCTCTTTTAATTGAACATCTCAAAGACATTAGTCAAACAAAGACGTTATAGGACGTTCAAGAGCTCTCTCTCTTTTAAACGGAATACTTCAGAAGGTCTTTATTGTCCTATTAGTGCTGGACAATGGGAAGGCCACAGAAGCCTATATACCATGCCTCTGATAACTGACATGACACAATAGCTAATAATAAATAACACAGGATCAATCCCAAGACCCTGATGGCCCTACATCACAATCAGCCCAAACTGGAACCAACACCCAGGAGTGCTGGGTCATCATCCCAAGAGGCTTCTGGCTGACCCCACCACAGAACCACCAGCAGCAGTAGTCCGTTCTGTTGTCTCCATCCATCCGACAGACTGGAGAGTGTGAAGCTGTCCCCAAAGACCCTCTACCACTGACTGAACTCTGAGCCAAGGAGCTGCTGCATCCAATGCCTCTCTTCCTGTCCCCTTCCCCCTCTTTCTCTCTCTCTCTGTCTCTCTCTCTCTTTCTTTCTTTCTCCCCCCCCGTCTCACTCAAAGTGTGTTTGTGTGTGCGTGTGTAGCTGTGTGTGTTACTGTTTGCTCACCCCAGACAGAGCGCCTGTGTCCTGGAGCGAGCAGATGGCGTATCTGGCACACGGGCACTTGGATGGCATAGGCGGGCATCGCATCCGCAGGAAGGCGCGAGAGCCAGAGCACTCTCTTTCTAGTCTCTCTCTTTTTTCCTCTCCTCATTTTCTCAGTCTCTCTTTTTTCAGTCTCAGCGCATTCACAGTGCTCGCTAATCAGTACAGTTTGTCCTCACCTCACAGCATGGTGTTGAGCCAACAATACGGGCCTTATTAGTCTGTAGAGCTTGTGATGAGTGGATATTAAGGTGCATAGTGAAGAGGGGCTATTGTGAACCTCGGCTCGCACCTTATGTAACTCAGTTTTTATTCTAGGTAATCAAGGCGTAAAGAGGTGTTACATACACCTGGGAGCATGACTGCTATATCGTAGCTTATTATGACTGGTAAAAAAGGTTTGGAAACATTTCAAAACACGACACAGCTGACATGTGCATGTGTACAAGCTTGACATTGTCACGTCCTGACCAGCAGAGGGAGTAATTGTATGAGTTTTGGTCAGGGCGTGGCAGAGGTTTTTGTGTTTTGGTATGTGTGTCTACGTTCTGTCTAGCTTTGGTTTTCTATGTATAGTTAATTGGGGTGGGACTCCCAATTGAAGGCAGGTGTGTTGAGTTGCCTTTGATTGGGAGTCCTATATTAGTAGGGTGTGTTTGTCTGTGTGTTTGTGGGTAATTGTTTGTGAGCACTGCGTTTGTTAGCCTGCTACACTGTTGCCGTCGTGAGTAATGTTTATTGTTTTTTTCCCTGTGGATGCTTTTCTCGTGTTTGATTAAAAAGATGAGTATCCACATTCCCGCTGCGCCTTGGTCTTCTCTCCACTACGACACACGTGACAGACATGGCCTTTCTACAGCATATCAATACTCATCTCTCTAACAGAGCTCATCTCAAACATCTAACATCTGGAGATGAGATGAAGGCTAACAAGGATGCCTCAATACGGAGAACAGCATTCTCTAACTTTCCATGACTGGCGACTGGGGACCATACGCTGCACAGTGAAATCATCAGCTAGCTACAGTGTGCTGTGCCAGTGAGTCTTGGCACCAAGAGGGACCCGAGTCTTTTCTAATTCCAAACCTTTCTGTCGGTGCCACTGGTGATGATCTGGTACTCCTCAGGGTGGTAACACACACTTCTGAACAGAGTGTTGGCCAGGACCATCTGATTCCTCACAAAACGCCTGCAGCAGGAAGAGGAGAGAGGGAGAGGAAGGGAGAGGGGAAGTTAGAGAAGCAGGGAGGGGACCAGGGAGCGAGAGAGAGAGGGGGAGGGAGAAGGAGAGATGAGACTTGAAAGGAATGTTGAATACAGGAAACACATGATTGGAGGAGTGGTATTAATGGTAGTGGTAGTGGTAGTAATTATGTGTGTTGAAAGCCTCTCACAGTGGGAAGCCAATGCAATCACACAGAGAGGGGTGAAGGATTAAGGGCATGGGGTAAAGAAGTGTTTGTGTGTGTGTGTGTGTGTGTGTGTGTGTGTGTGTGTGTGTGTGTGTGTGTGTGTGTGTGTGTGTGTGTGTGTACAGTGTGTGTACAGTGTATGTGTGTGCATGCTTGCACATCTACATGCGTTTATGGATTTGAGCATGCATACATCCATGTGTGTGTGTGTGTATAGTATGTGTGTGTGTGTGTGTGTCTGTGTGTGCGTGCTTGCACATCTACATGTGTTTATGGATTTGAGCATGCATACATCCATGCATGTGTGTGTGTATAGTATGTGTGTGTGTGTACAGTGTGTGTATACTATGTGTGTATAGTATGTGTGTGTGTGTGGTGTGTATACATGAGAATGTGCATTTGAACTCACACCAAGTCCCAGATGATGCAGGCCCCATCCGAGCTGGCGGTGACACACTCCTTGTCGTTGCTCTTGATCTTGATGCTGGTGACGGTGGCTTTGTGCTCCTTCATGGTCTCAATGAGCCGGTGACAGCCCTGCAGGATCTCCCACACACGCACCTGCAACAGGCCAGAGAGGGGCACTAGGACTCACTACAATGATACTGTTGAGGAACACCACTAAAACCTTGTTATAAATATGTATGTAATAATATGTGTTTTTAGTGAGTTTTTTTGTGAGAAGGATGGGGGAAAAGGAAGAGCTTCAAACATTTGTTCAAATGTCACATTCAAGTGGTGGTTAATTAATACTGGTGGTTCTTAATCTATGCTCTCTATTTAAATATAGACTAAAAGGTGTCCTGTGCCATGCCATGTTGACTTTTCATCTGACCTGTCCCTCTCCTCCTCCACTAATGATCCTCTTGCAGTCCCTGGTGCCAGCGATGGCAGTCACGCCCATGCTGTGGGCATTGTGGATGACCAGCATGGCTCTGCCAGTCTCTGGGGCAAACACACGGATCTTCCCATCGTTCCAGGCTGTAAAACAATTGGAACAAGAAAAATACATTCGATGGGAATAGTCGATACATGACATTCCTAAGTATTTCTATATTGAGATTGTGCTATAATGTGTTATGATGATAGCCTGGTTCCAGATCTATTTGTGCTATCATGCCAAACACTGTGGCCATCCGGCAGTCCGGCATGATGGCCCAAACAGACTGGTACCCAGGCTACTGTGAAGACTGTGGGCTCAGTTCCTTACATTGGACGTGTCTCTTAACTGTAAATGGCTGGAATGAAAATGTACAGTAATGGATCAAACCATTTATTATTATCATGACTCAACATTCAAGGCTCCAACAATGAGAAGGAATATCAGGCGCATTCAAACCCTCGCATTAAAAACACTGTCATTATCTTACAGGCTAGTGTGCTCCATAATAATTGATGCTAGTCCATCATCGTTATAACTTAAGACAATGCCATACGCTGCATTGATGACGTACCATCCCTCCCTAGTGTAGTGCTAGCCACATCAGGGTTGTGGTTTTGATTCCCGCATAGACCACATATACGTGTGTGTGTGTGTGTGTGTGTGTGTGTGTGTGTGTGTGTGTGTGTGTGTGTGTGTGTGTGTGTGTGTGTGCGTGTGTGTATACTGTAAGTGCAAGTGTGTGTATGCGTGTGTGCGCACTTAGTTGTGTGTGTTCATTTTTTGAATGACCCCATTGGCAAACAGAACTACTATTGGTTCCTGCCTACCGCTGATGATGCTGTGTCCGTCGATCATGAAGTCCAGGGCGTTGCAGGTCATGTTGGGGACGGAGATCCGCAGCAGCTCCTTGGAGGTCTCGGCGTGCCACACTCTGATGTCATCCTGGGAACACGTGGCGAACAGCTCCGACGAGCCACTGGGAGAGAATCAGAAACATCACTGGAATAACTTTGGGGCCAGTCAATCTGCACTTTAGTCCATGGAACAGGAGTTACTTTGGACCAGAGCCATAGGCTATTATACATGTTTATCCTTTAAACATGGTTATATCGCCCTCTAGTGGGAGTAAATGGGCAATGACGGCAAAGCATGAAGGAGGACGAAAGCAATGTTGTTTTAGGCAGTCTCTCTTGACAGCATGTTTGAGGTGGAGATAGGTAAAGACAGCTATATATGTGAGGTGACATATGGCAATCAGGTAGTAGTGATAACAGAATGTGCTATAAAACAATATTGTGGGGGAGAAAAGGGAATCACGTACAGTATGTAATCTTGTCTCTAAATGGGTGCCTATATTTTGAAGGGTGTCACTCACAAAGGGAAGGCCACGTCTTTGACTGCACTGTTGTGACTGGTGGCGATCAACTCCTCTTTGAAGTCTGTGTAGCCAAAACGGTAGATCTGAGCCGCCTCTGTTCCTGCAAAGAACTGGTGGCCCTCGCCTCTCACAGCGATGGATGTCACTCCCCCCTCCAACTGAACCTTCCTATGAGGGTTAGATGATGAATGGCAGAATGCCGCATTGAGTACATTATGTATTTCTACACATAGCGTTAAAAGGCCCTCTCCGTAATAAAAAATGTAAACAAAATCTCAGCCCCACCTCTTGGTTTACCATCAAATCTAATCAAATGTATTTATAAAGCCCTTCTTACATCAGCTGATATCTCAAAGTGCTGTACAGAAACTCAGCCTAAAACCCCAAACACCAAGCAATGCAGGTGTACAAGCACGGTGGCTAGAAAAAACTCCCTAGAAGCCATGAAGCTGACGGGCTGAAGAAATGTAACCACTCTAATGTATAGGCTAAGCTACAGTATGGATGCAATATGACAGTTGGTGGGTCGCGGCCCAAATTTGGGTCGTGGGAGGTTTTGAATGGGGACGCCAAAAAAATACTTGGTTCTGAATTGAAACTACTAATACCAGGTAGAAAGTGTGTATAAATTATAATCAGCATACATTTTTTTATAATTTATTCTCCTAATTTGTTTATTGTATTGTTTTTATTTGATCACAGTATTTATATATAGAGTTATTAGCTGCGCTATTCAGCAGATTTGGTTAATTTTGTGGTCTCAAACAAGTGAGCTTGCCAACATTCTTCATCAAGAATATGAGAAAAATGGATTTATTGACAATGAAAAATTTGTGAATGTTATTCGCTTGTCTAATATACACTGAACAGGAACCCTGGGTCATCCCGCCGGACCTCAGCAATATAACGTGACCGATACAATCGGTCAGTCAAAGTACCCACTTTGCAATCTGCTTGATTCCCAGTCTGTCACGTCCTGACCATGATAAGCTGTTATTTTCTATGGTAGAGTAGGTCAGGGCGTGACAGGGGGGTTTTCTAGTTTAGTTTTTTCTATGTTGTCATGTTCTAGTTTTGTATTCCTATGTTGGGTTGTTCTAGTTTTTGTATTTCTATGTTGGGCTTTGTTTGAGATGATCTCCAATTAGATGCAGCTGGTCATCGTTGTCTCTAATTGGAGGTCATATTTAAGTTGGTGTTTGTCCCACCTGGGTTTGTGGGAGATTCATTTTGAGTAGTGTATGTTTCACCTCTGCATCAGTTTGTTGTTTTTGTCATTCAGTTTATTTATGTATTGCATAGTTTCACAGTATAAATAAAATGTGGAACGACACACACTGCACTTTGGTCCGCTCATTCCTACGACATGCGTGACACAGTCATGAGAAATCCATAGATTAGGGCCTAATGAATTTATTTTAATTGATTGATTTCCTTATATGAACTGCGACTCAGTAAAATTGTTGAAATTGTTGCGTTTATATATTTGTTCAGTATATATTTTGAATTCTCACGCATGATCACTCTATATCTACCCCTGGATTGTTATTTCTTGATTTCTTGTTTTGATTATTTGTGTATTAGTATTGTATTTGAGAGACATTCTACTGCACTGTTGGAGCTAGTAACATAAGCATTTCACTGCACCAGCAAATCTGTGTACGCAACCAATAACCTTTCATTTGATTTTGAATTTATATAGACAACTTGATATCTTGTCTGTCAACCTGCAGTACTTACTTACTTGATGGTTTTGAAGTTAGGTCCCGAGCACAAAGTGAACATGCCATCCCCAGAGCCCACCAGGATGTCCCCAGACTTCAGCACCTTCAGTGTGTTGACACCCTGCACCAAAAAGACAAGAGGGACAGCTGTACCAAATCTCAACTACAGTAGGATCTCAGAGATATGAACATGTGGAGGTCACTCAGGACACTGAATAAACCCACCTTGCTGAATTTCTGTTTTCGTGGCCCACAGCTGTTGAGGAGGCGGGTCTTCAGGTTGACCTTCAGGATGTCACCACTGGTGGTTCCGCAGTAAAAGAAAAGGTCGTCGTCTGGGATCTGTGATGCAACGGGGTCCCCTTAGAAATAAGCTTTCCGTCTACACCTGTACTACTTTGAGAGGCTGCTTGATATGCCGGAAAATTCTTTATCTTTATCTTAATTCAGAGATCAATTGACCTCAGACAACAATTGCCATGTGAATAAAATAACAGGAACCTGAATTTGTGTGTTTACAGATTTCCTCATTAATAAACCATAACAAGTATTGATGAATAGTTCACCTTCGCTTTGTCTCAAAAAGTATTTTGAGTGGTTGAGAATGGGTCGTACAAAATCATTTTGGGGGGCATTGGGCACCATTGTGCAATTTACTCACTGGTTGAATTAATGTTGTTTACACATAATTTCTATGAAATTACGTTGAACCAACGTGGAATAGACGTTGAATTGACATCTGTGCCCAGTGGGTACTCAGTCAGTACCGCTATTACTTTGAGCTGTGTCTGCTTTCTATGGTTTAGCTCACCTCAATGCATTTGACAATCCTCTTCAGCTGTCCTGTCTGGCATTCCGTAGGCCGGATCTTCCTATTTGGAAGGTCTAGCTCCCAAACACGCATCGTTCCACTACAGGGAAACAACGTATTACAAGTGTGTTAATTCGAAAGTATTAATAATAAACTATTTATTTAATAATTCTGCGTCGTGTTCAAGTCCAATAAAGATCAGTTCTGATAGACAAAGTAATACTCTATTCTAACAGCAACCCAGAGTCTCTGTAAGTCACTCACTTGCCGGCGGAGATGAAGACGGTGTCGCTGTGGTTGGTGTACTTGATGGTGAGGCAGTGGCCCGCACTGTGGGCAGAGGCCGGGCTCCCACAGATCGCTTCTTTGCTCTCAAGGTTCCACACCACAATGCTGAAAACACAAACCATTCACATTTACAGCCATTCTCTAGTATAACCTACAAATTACTGTTGAAATTCTTCCAATGTGAAAGTAGTTTTTAAAGTGACACAATCATCCAAAGCCTGTTGGATCTAACCAATCGAATCATCTAATCAAAGGTCTGAGGACCAGGTGATTAGTAGGATAAGGTGTGTTATAGCGGGACTGGAACAAAATGCTGCTATATTAAAGTACCTCCTACCTTCCATCATCCTGTCCTCCCAGGGAGACAAGGTACTTGTCATTGGGGGAGAAGGCAAGTTCCTCCACCTTCGCTTTGTGGAGCTGTAGTCTGGCGTGGATCGCTCTCTTCTCATAATCCCAGATGATCAGATCAGCCTGGAACAACATAGATTAACAATGTAATCTACTGCCATTCATTTGTTTCCTACGTTCAACATTCATCTGTAGCCTCTTCCTCCGTGCCTCCATCCTACTGTGTCTGTCTGTACATCTGCCGTTCTGTCTGTCTGTCTGTCTGTCTGTCTGTCTGTCTGTCTGTCTGTCTGTCTGTCTGTCTGTCTGTCTGTCTGTCTGTCTCTGATATCAAGAGGCGAAACATGACTGCTCTCATAATACTAGAAAGTTTCACTGTCTTTAGCTTACCTTGAAGCCCATGAAGGTGACCTGTCCAGAAGCAATGTAGCGTCCGCTTTTGGACACAGTGACACAGGAGACGTTGTTGGTGTGTCCATGGAGGAACTCCTGTTTGCCATCTTTCAGGCTCTTCAAAATAACAGTGCAACCAAGGGGATAGATTAAGTGTTCTCTGTCTGGGTGCACTCTGAGGCCAGAAAATACATGTCCTGTCAAAAAAAATGGTAAAAGCAAGAAAAGATATGCTTTAGACAAGAACTAAAGATGAGGACATGATTATGATTTAACCTACTCATCTGAAGGATTCAGGAGAAACTCATCAAGGTAAACAAACATGATGGATAGATTAGAGTTTTGAAGGAAACTTCTGAATACTTTCCATAAACTGAACAGCACATGACAAATTATTTAGTTATCTTCAGACACATTGAAAAGATGACAAACCAGCTGAAAGCCCCACTAGCAACAAGCAACAGTAGTAGCTGGTACAGGTAGCTACCATAGCATGCCCTGATCCTAGTGACAACAGCCATATCACCAAGGGCAACAAATAACGTTAGCTAACGTTAGTATTACTTGTTACCAGATACCTTGGTTAGCTCAGCTGAATATGTTAGCTAGCTAGCTAAATAGGCTGGCAGGATATTTTACATTACCATTGAACCCAATTACAGCCTCCAGCTCAAGCCGTGGAATATCTTGTGCATCTCCAGCCATGATTCAACACAATTGCACCTCTTTTTTACTTTGAAGGTGTTTACACCAAGTCTTCAAGCTTGTAAAATCTTATCGAGCTTCAGCTATCTTTCACTCATTTGCCATCTCGACAAACAAACGTTGCCTAGCAACTTAACCATTTGTTTGGATCAGTTTCTATGGTGATGTAGTAGTTTTATTATGCATTTGGGTGCGTGTTTGGAGTGTGATTGGTCCATAGAGATCGATTTTGTCTAGAAGGGTTACAGCTTTTGTCAAAATTGACTTTTCGTAGCAGGTTTAAGAAAACTTGCATAGCAAGTTAGGATAATTAACGTAGCAGGTTAGGAAAAGGGTTAGGGTAAGAGTTAGCTATAATGCAAAAATGCCAAAAAAATTGACAGAAGCTGTATTCCATGTAGACATGGCAAAAAAATCCTATTAAATTAGAAACCCTCAAAGTTCCAGAATGGAGTGAAAATGGAAGCTATTGTGGTCAGGGAGAAATCCAAACCAGTCTGGAATGAATATGCAATAAAGGCATAGGTGATGCACTTCCTGCTTTTACTTACGCAGGAAAATAAAAAGTAAGGCATATGATATCAGAAATTATGTAATATAAGTATTGTCAACCTAAAATATTATCATATAATTATAAATACAGTTTATATGGAGAGGTTTTATACACATTTTCTGTATAAATAGCCTATAACATTAACATAAATAGGCCATAATAAATGTCTAAATTTGTATTTTATTCTAAAGTGTTATTATATGATACAATATCAATACTTGTTGCAATTACAACTTGTCTAAGTCCTATCATCAACTGATTGTTTGAACGGAATGTTGGCATATTGGCAGTTATTTAGAAACATTTATGGGATCACTCCTCTAAAAACTGTCTGGTTAGCTAACAAACATACAGTACAGATAATCTATAAATTCATTGTTTTACACTATTATCAGAGCATTGGCAAAACATGGTTGACTAACTCCCCTACAAAAATGTCTGACACTTTATATTACCATCATAAGAAGGTTAATGTCCATTCTAGTATTCTAAGTCCTAATTCTATGGATTGGTCACTGCCAGGGAGCGAGCCAGGGAGCTAGGTTGAAGACAGTATCACGCCTGCTCCCGCTTCCCCTCTCTGACACTCGAGGGCGCCAGGATGCCCTTCATTACGCACACCTGTCACCATCATTACACGCATCAGCGCTCATTGGACTCACCTGGACCCCTTCACGTTTTGATTGCCTTCCCTATATCTGTCTGTTTCCTCTGTTTCATCCCTGTGTCAACATTATTGTGGTTTCCGTTTCCCCTGTCCAGACGCTGTCCGTATTCTGTCTCCGTCCTGTTCCTGTCCGTGGTTATTAAATGTTTACTCCCTGTACCTGCTTCTCATCTCCAGCGTCGATCCTTACACAGAGCCAGTTTAAGAAATGTTTCCAAATTAATAAAAAATAAAAAGCTGAAATGTCTTGAGTTAGTAAGTATTCAACATGTTTGTTATGGCAAGCCACAATTAGTTCAGGAGTAAAAATGTACAAGTCACAATAAGTTGCATGGACTCACTCCGTGTGCAATACCCCATTTCTGTACCCCACACATACAATTATCTGTAAGGTCCCTCAGTCGAGCACTGAATTTAGAGTACAGATTTAACCACAAAGACCAGGGAGGTTTTCCGATCGTTCGCAAAGAAGGGCACCTATTGGTAGTTGGGTAAAAAAAACTACGGACATTGAATATTCCTTTTGAGGATGGTGCAGTTATTAATTTAACACTTTGGATGGTGTATCAATACACCCAGTCAATGGTGATTTTAAAACACAGAGTTTAATGGCTGCGATAGGAGATAACTGAGGTTGGATCAACAACACAAACATAAATCCACAATACTAACATAAATTACAGTGTAAAAAGAAGGAAGCTTGTACAGAATAAAAATAAATAAATTAAACATGCATCCTGTTTGCAACAAGGCACTAAAGTAATACTGCAAAAAATGTGGCAAAGAAATTAACTTTTTGTCCTGAATATTATGTTTGGGGTAAATCCAACACAACACATCACTGAGTACCACTCTTCATATTTTCAAACATGGTGGTGCTGCATCGTGTTATGGGTATGCTTGTCATCGGCATGAACTAGGGAGTTTTTTTTAGGATAAAAATAAACGTAATAGAGCTAAGCACAGGCAAAATCCTAGAGAAAAACTTGGTTCAGTCTGCTTTCCAACAGACACAGGGAGACAAATTCACTTTTCAGCAGGACAATAACCTAAAACACAAGGCCAAATACACACTGAAGTTGCTTACCAAGAAGACATTGAAGGTTTCTGAGTGGCCTAGTTACAGTTTTGACTTAAATTGTCTTGAAAATCCATGGCAAGACTTGAAAATGGCTGTCTAGCAATGATCAACAACCAACTTGACAGAGCTTGACACATTTTTTTTGAAGAATAATGGTCAAATATTGTACAATCCATGTGTGCAAAGCTCTTAGAGACTTACCCAGAAAGACTCACAGCTGTAATAGCTGCCCAAGGTGATTGTAACATGTATTGACTCAGGGGGTTGAATACTTATCTAATCAAGATATATTACTGTTTTATTTTCCAATAATAATAATAACTTTTTTCACTTTGAGATTACAGAGTATTTTGTGTAGATATTTTACAAAAAATGTAAATTAAATTAAGTAGAATCACACTTTGTAACACAACAATATGTGGAAAAAGTCAAGGGGTGTGAATACTTTCTGAAGGCCCTGTATATCCTCCCTTTGCAACCCTATTAACATATGCACAAATATACATATGCACAAATATACATGCTCATCGATAAGTAGATAAATAATCAACAAACAAATATAGCACACAATTCAAATAGCCCTAGACTTTTTACACTTTTTCAATTTTGTTGTTACAGCCTTATTCTAAAATTGATTAGATCATTTTTTCCCCTCATCAATCTACACACAATACCAAATAATGACAAAGTAAAAACAGGTTTGTAGAGTTTTTTGCAAATGTATTAAAAATAAAAAACAGAAATACCTTATTTACACAAGTATTCAGACCTTTGCTATGAGACTCAAAATTGAGCTCAGGTGCATCCTGTTTCCATTGATCATCCTTGAGATGTTTCTACCACTTGATTGGAGTCTGCCTGTGGTAAATTCAATTGATTGGACATGATTTGGACACACCTGTCTATAAGGTCTCACAGCTGACAGTGCATAACAAAGTAAAAACCACGCCATGAGGTCAAAGGAATTGTCCGTAAAGCTCCGTAACAGGATTGTGTCGAGGCACAGATCTGGAGAAGGGTACCACAATATTTCTGCAGCATTGAAGGTCCCCAAGAACACAGTGGCCTCCATCATTCTTAAATGGAAGAAGTTTGGAACCCCCAACACTCTTCATAGAGCTGGCCGCCTGGCCAAACTGAGCAATCGGGGGAGAAGGGCCTTGGTCAGGGAGGTGACCAAGAACCCGATGGTCACTCTGACAGAGCTCCAGAGTTCCTCTGTGGAGATGGGAGAACCTTCCAGAAGCACAACCATCTCTGCAGCACTCCACCAATCAGGCCTTTATGGTAGAGTGGCCAGTTGAAGCCAGTAAAAGACACATGACAGCACACTTGAAGTTTGCCAAAAGCAACCTAAAGGACACTCAGACTATGAGAAACAAGATTCTCTGGTCTGATGAAAGATTGAACTCTTTGGCCTAAATGCCAAGCATCATTTTTTAAGCGGCAGGGACTGGGAGACTAGTCAGAGAGATCCTTGATGAAAACCTGCTCCAGAGTGCTCAGGACCTCAGACTGGGTCGAAGGTTCACCTTCCAACAGGACAACAACCCTAAGCACAAAGCCAAGACAAGGCAGGAGTGGCTTCGGGACAAGTCTCTGAAGGTCCTTGAGTGGCCCAGCCAGAGCCTGGACTTGAACCCGATCGAACACCTCCAGAGAGACCTGAAAAGAGCTGTGCATTGACACTCCCCATCCAACCTGACAGAGCTTGAGAGGATCTGCAGAGAAGAATGGGGGAAACTCCCCAAATACAGGCGTGCCAAGCTTGTAGCGTCATACCCAAGAAGACTCGAGGCTGTAATCACTGCCAAAGGTGCTTCAACAAAGTACTGAGTAAAGGGTCTGAATACTTATGTAAATGTGATATTTAAGTTTTTTATTTTGAATAAATTTGCAGAAATGTCTAAAAACCTGTTTTTGCTTTGTCATTATGGGATATTGTGTGTTGATTGATGAGGGGAAAAAATGATTTAATAAATTTTAGAATAAGGCTGTAACGTAACAAAATGTGGAAAAAGTCAAGGGGTGTGAATACTTTCCAGAATGCACTGTAAAAACCCAATTTAGTTTAGCCTATGGATCATTGGCATCCACACACATAACTAAGTTGAATTGTGTGAATAGAAAATATTTCATTATAAACATTAAGAAAAATACAGTCTAATCAAATGGACAACACAATTAGGAGAAACCAGTTCATATAAGAGGTGGAAATATATGTCAGCCTCCTCTTTTAATGAGAGTAAAAGAAGTAGTGTGAGAACGAGATGGAGTTCTGAATTCCCCACACTTCCAATGACCGGATCTTGAAGTGTCTCTTGCAGAGAGGGGCGCTCTCAAAGGTGTCACATTGCTCCGTGTAGCCCCCCTCCAGATCAGCCTGGAGACAGAGAGCGTGACCCCCATCGCCACCTGGCGAGACAAACACATCACACTCACTGTAAAAGATGTCAGCATTGAATTTACAGTAATAACAGCAGCCCACTTCAAGCTGCTGCACTTCTCAGTAATGTTGACATCGACACAAAGAATACAAAGGGTGGATACAAAGAATATGCCATGTGAGAAACCCTAAGCTGTTTCCCCTACCACCATTGTCAAAGTCGCTGCAAAAACTCTTGTACGTGGCAAGAATGCTCCTTAGGCCATCAGGCCTATTCAGGTTTCAGAAGGTTGTTGATCACTCTTTGTGACACTCTACCAATGACAATGAACAGCAAACACTTTAGCATACATATGAGCAGCTTACCAATGACTAGCCTCTCGTGGTCTCCGGCGATGAACATGAAGGCCCCTTGTTCCTTGGCCCTCTTGGGTGAGGGGGAGAGAGGTCCGGGGGAAGAGGTGGTGAAGGGAATGGTCAGGTAGCTGGGGTCCTGGAGGATCCCGGCTGGACAGGTCAGGGTGGTGAGGTTGGTCGTAGAGGTGGTGGAGACTGGGGTAGAGGAGGAGTCCTCTTTACCAGAGGAAGTGTATACACAGACCCTAGCAGCTCGAAGGTCTGGAGAAGGTTCTCTCTTGGCTGTAATGTGAACCACAGCCCGTTGGTAGCGCTCCATGCCTGGACGAAGCTGAAAGAACAACGAATTAAGAACAATGAACAATTCAGTTCCTGAATTGGCTGATTGACTTGTGAAAGGAATGGAGCCTGTGTTCTTCTACGGCATGATCCGTAAAGATTTCAACCAGTATTTGTTTACGCTAACACAATTGTTCAGAATCAAAGGAAAAAATATTTGCAAAATCAGCTATTTCAGATCTGTAGATTGTCATTTCTCTCACCGTGAAAACAAAGCTCTCCCCAGTCCCAAAATACGCAGGTTCTTCTGAATCATACTTTTTTCGCTGAATCAAATCTGTCGACAGGAAGGCACCACAGACCTGTGGAGTGACACAGGGGTAAGAAGTCTGCATAGAATCTAGTTGAGTGTCAAAAAATAGACAAAAAAGGTTGTCTGCTACTGTAAACTCACCTCTTCATCCACAGTTTTCAGAAGCAAGATGGCTGGCTCATGCCCCTCAACACGGGAATAAAATCTTTAAATGAGAAAAAAATGTAATTACTACTTTAAGCACGGACAGTGAACAATGGCAATGCAACTTGTAATGTTTTTAGACAACGGTTATTCAACAATCCCAACCCCTTGGAATGTCTTTATGGGTGTGAAAGGTCAAAGTTCACTGGATGGGTCACATCCTGGTCAGGGTCAAACTTTTAATTGGGGTCAACACATCCTGTCACAACCACCCTGTGTATGGCTAGAACCAATTCAATTCAGCATGTCTGCTGAGGCAGGTACGTGTCAGTGCAGTGACAAGGGAAAGTCAGAGAATCCCAATCAAACTCTTTGAAGGACATCAGAGATTCCTCATAGTGTAGAAAAATAACTATTGGCGTCTCAACGTTTTGACTAGCTCTAGGACGAGACAACAGCCAGTAATTGTGACATAGGTATTCAGAGCATTTCTAAACGGATTTGCAAGTGCTGATGAATATTATCTACAACATTTTCTCCTGACAGACCAACAGAACACTTCTAAAGACATGAATAACTGTTATTAACCGATGCCACGTTAACTGTTCCAGCCAACAAACTGGAGGACACTTGGTCATGCACCTTAAAAGGCAATAATGTTGTTGATTCTAACAACACAGCCTTTCACTATTATGTAACTGAACCATAAGGTGAGTTTATACAGCTCTGGGCTGTTGAATTTACTGTAGACAGTTCTGGGCTGCTGAATGTACATGTCTTCACTACTTGATCCACTACTAAGGTAAAATAGTGAATAAAAGTCACTTACGAGGCCAGGCTTCGGCCATGTTCGTTGGTGCTGAACAGCTTTTTTGGATTGAAGAGGGCAAAGCGTTCAGGGATCCAGGCCCAGACAATCCTCATCTCTGTCCCCGTGACAACGCTGGAGCTGAAGCTGTCAAAATCCACTACCTGGCATGACTGCCTTTATGGAGGAACAGAAACAGTTTCAGAATGTAAATATTTATTTTGAAGTGTATCTTCAGATTACAGATTAATATAAAGGAACTCAGAAAGTTAAGAGCTGTAAACTGTTTATAGTTCAAAAGGATACAGTATCTAGGAATAGTTTGATAGAACGACTGTAGCATCTCTATAACAAACTGAGCTGGAAGTAATCTGTCGTAATCATCCTATGAGGAGTAGGGCTGACTTGGTGACGGCTTGCTATCTTTTGTTTTCCATTAACAGAGAGTGGACCAATTAGATGTTCAACAAGAGTAGAAACATTTTCTGGAAGAACTCCCTTTGACCAACAGCCTCACCTCTTCTGGTGGATACTGATGCCCTTCTGCATGAGCGAGTCCTTGTTAGCGTTGAACAGTAGGTTGAGCTCCCTCCGTGTGGCCAGTTGGATGCTGAAGGCCCTCTCCAGCAGCTTCTCCGCCGTACAGTGACGCGCCACGTTCTCCACAAAGCTCTTCATGTCTCGCCTGAAGTCCTCCACGTCGGCGACACGAGATGAAACCGAGACCTTGTACAAGCTGAGAAGAGCCAGAGCCACCCTGTAGAGAACCTTATAACCCTCCAGAAGATAGACATCCAGGACCCTCATAGCGTATGTGAAGGGGAGGTCGGCAAAGATCCACATGATCCAATCGGAGTAGAACTCAAAGAGGTTCTGGTGGGAGCTGGCGATGAGCTTGCGGATGCCGCGGCAGTACTTGTTGGCCAGGTCGCCGAAGGTCATGCAGGAGGCCCGGTAGGTGAGGAAAGTCTGGTCAATATAGCGCTTGTTGGGGTCATTGTAGGCGATGAGGCGGCAGATGCTGTGGAAGCACTCTGCTTCATCTTCGCTGAAATGCAGAAGGAGAGCCACCAAGGCTGGGAGGATTGGGCAGAAGTTGATGTCCGGGAGGTGCTTGCCGATGCAGAGGAGGACCTTTTTGACAGAATTGAGACCAGCTTTGTTGAGGCAGTACCTGTGGGTGGGAAGAAGAACAAAGACACTTGCTATGTTATCATGTTATGAGCATAACATGATGTACATGCAATATTGGAAAAAGCATGATAATCTTCCAATTTTCCTATCAAAGTTTAATGACTAAAATGATTTGATCATGATTTGATCATCTGAACCGTTTTTCTCTGATAGCTTCATAGTCAGTACCTGGGGATCACACCATCATCCATGTACTCAGGGAACGGGTGTGTGCTCATCTTCTGCTCCCCAAAGAGCACCTTGGCCACATCCTGGTAACGATCTCGATCCAGTTTGATGGACCTGCAGTTGATACCATGAATTATATGATAGTAGGCCTTGGCCCTCAGTGTATGGGGCATGGCCCAGAACCCTGATCGACCCATGGTCTTCAGCTCCTGGTGGTCCGACTTCAGGATCCTCTGGTAGCGCTCTGAAGCTTCAGGGTCGATCTTCTCCCAGTCCACAAACTGGCCATACTTCATGCCAGAGCAGGAGCTGATCTCCCAGTTGTCTGATTCAGAGATGGTCATCATGGGTACACCCTTCAGACTGCCTCTTCTGCCTGTTGGAGAGAGGAAGAAAGAAATTAATAAATTGATTATTTCATAAATGATTATAAATCTGTGTTCATCCACAGTAACATTCCTGTTTTGGATTAAGTACACTGTGTTTGTGCATATTCTGCATTTCTCCCCCTCTGTTCTTCATATAACACCAGGCATATGGCAAAATATTTTTTTTAAATATACATAAATAAACATAAATTGGACACTTTTAAACATACTGTAATTTGCATACCATTGAGATCTCTGCATGGCAAGTGTTTGTTGGTGTTGGACTTGGATCTCTTGGAGTTGAGCCGAGTCATGATCCCCTGATTCCCATCTGCACTACTCTTCTCCTTCTTCCCGTCCCCACTCTTCTCCAGGGAGTTGGATCTCGGCCTCATGGCGTTGGACCTGGTCAAGTTCTCCTCTCTGTAGAGCTCAGACGTCTCGTAACTATAGAATGACCTGGAGCGTGGCCTGACAAAGTTCTCATCTGTTGCCGTCTCTACGCCATACTTTTTGGCATCCTCTGGGCTGTAGTAGGAATGGGACCTGGGTCTTCTTAGTCTGGCTGCTGAGCTCAAGTCCTGGTCCTGGTCAGTGGTTGTTTCCATAGGAGACTGGTCTAAACTTAAAGTCCCACAGGTGGAGAACTTGGGCGTTCTTGAAACATGGATCATGCTGTCTGGTACAGTATTCTCCTCTGCAAATGTCAAGTTCTCCTCTATATCAATGACAAGACAGTCTCCAGTGGCGGTATACTTCCCTTGTCATGTTTTTCATCTGAGTGCCTTGTGGATGTAGGTTTCCTACACAGTTGTCAGTTGGTCAGGTGACCAGCACAGAAAGTGATATGGGTTTGTTTGCAGTGTTTTTGTGTATTCTGAGTGGAAAATTCCTCTGACTTAAGTTCCATTACTGTAGCGACAAGGAATGCCTCCTTTCTTCGACTTCCAACACCAGCGGACAGCAACGAATGAACTAGGGCAATAAAATCAAAACATCAATGAAGTGGCAGATGATTGTTTCATTTGATAATAGGCTACTGTGTAAAGGACAGTCTCCATTGCCATATATGGGCAGTGAATGGCTATGCTATTATTTTCATACGCACTTAGACATATCAGAATATGTATGAAAATCATGATGATACAGACTTGAGTGTTCTCACAAAGCCTGTATCCTACTTTTAACCAGTTTATCTTCCTGGGTTTATCTGGTATTGTATCTGGTATCTGGGTTTGCCTGGGTTTATCTTTTGTTGTTATTTTACGTTTATGGCAACATTTAGCAAAAAACATTAAAGATTATTTTACTTTCCAAGTCTTTTCAGAGGGGTTGGGTTAAATGCGCAAGACCCATCTCAGTTGAATGCATTTTCCTTTCCCTTCCCTTTTCCTAGAGGAACACAGTTCTATGAAACTGTTTTATTGGAAAACATGGGCGTGCCAAAGGATCGCCTCTATTCCTAGAATTAGCAAAGGTCATCATTTCACACAACAGATATTGTTTTGATCAAAACACACATTGTTTTGCTATGGAACAAAGAAACTTCTGTAAATAGATCAATTTAAATGGGGGCTTACATGTTGTTGAGGAAAAACAAACTCAGTGCCTATCTTGATGATTGAAGGAGCTGTAGCCTACAGTATGTTTATACTAGTAGAGGTCATAATCCTAACATAATGTTACAATAAGGACTTCCATATCACTAGACAAACAGGGGGCAACGTGAGGCAATGTTGACATTTTCCAGATTTCAAAATCAACAAAACATGAGCAGTGGTTATGTCGACCTTTATTGACCTTAATTCCACCAAAACAAAAATAATTACATTGCTGGCTGTCGCCAAGGCCACACAGCCACAGCTCTATAAATAAATAGAAACAAGTGAAGTCATAATATTTATTATAAATTGTTTGGATATTGTCTTTTATTTACAAAAAATGTATGAATGGATGACCGAGCCTAAGAGGGTAGATACACATCAACACAGTGACAGAGACTGGATGGAACATTTGTAAACTGTGAATTAACATTTGGTTTGCAGGCTACAGTGAGTCTGGTGTGGGACTTGGGGACACCAGCAGCTCTGTCAGAGAGGAACATTACAATTTATTTGATTTGGATTCATTTGATCAGCTTCTCATCAAAGCAACATCGAGGTTACAGTAAACGATTCATGACTGAAAGTTTGTTACTCACAGGACACCACCCTGACGTCACACCCAAACAGGAAGTGCTCCCTGCTTATCAATTTATGGAGTAAATATCGACAAATTCATTAATTATAAGTGGTTAACATGTCTCAAGATCCCTGGTAAGCAGCTTTTAAGATGGAAATTATGAGTATATTTAAGATGGCATTTGGATAAAATATAGAAATACGTCTTCAAACCTATATATTTGTTTTATTAGCTAGATAGTTAACGTTAGCTACAGTAACAGTAACTCGCGTCCCTTTAACCAGCTACTTTTATTTCCATTGATAGTTGACACGACATTAATTACAATGCACTTTCGCTGAAAACAATATACTGTATGCAGGGTTATGACTTAAGTAGCTAACTAGCTAGCTAGCTAATTTATCTAACGTTACTAGTAGCTATGATGAGGAACAAATTGTCGTCACATGATGACATCTCAAGCAGAAAGATCTTGTGATTTAGATTGAGTACCACCAAGAACTCAAATGCCACAGCTCCAGTGCTGAATAACAGTTAGTCTAAACTTGAGACAAAGCTGGCCACACTCAATCAGCCCAAAACAATTGTTTTGTTTGTTGTTATTATTAAACCTTGAAGATTTGCAGCATTTTCTTTTGAACTGGCTTTATTATAGTGATTCATACACTAAATATTTTAACCACATATACAACTATAGCACTACTCACGATAATTGTATACCAACCTGGTTTTGTAGGTTACAGAATTATGATGCCACTTGCCGCCTTGTCCAAGAAATTGCAGAGAACATTCATGAAAGAAACAGACTACAGAGGACAAGAGAGAGTCCTGCAAAGGTAAGTGTTGATACTACGATGACAAACTGCTAAACTACACATTTGTTTCCTCAAAAGTATATAGCAGTGCCTTCAGAAATTATTCATATCCCTTGACTTATTCCACATTTTGTTGTGTTGCAGCCTGAATTCAAAATGTATTGAATAGATTATTTCCCTCAACCATCTACTATACACACAATATCTCATAATGACAGTGAAAACATGTTTTTAGAAATGTTGGCACATTTTTTTTAATGAAATACAGAAATATATAATTTACGTATGTTTTCAAACCCCTGATTCAATACTTTGTAGAAGCACCTTTAGCAGTCTTTTTGGAAAAGTCTCTAAGAGCTTTGCACACCTGGATTGTAAAATATTTGTCCATTATTCTTTTAAAAATTCTTAAAGCTCTGTCAAGTTGAATGTTGATTATTACTAGACAGACATTTTTAAGTCTTGCCATAGATTTTCAAGCCGATTTAACTCAAAACTGTAACTACGCCAACCAGGAACATTCAATGTTGTCTTGGTAAGCAACTCCAGTGTATATTTGGCCTTGTGTTTTAGGTTATTGTCCTGCTGAAAGGTGAATTAATCTCCCAGTGTCTGGTGGAAAGCAGACTAACCCAGGTTTATCTATAGGATTTTGCCTGTGATTATAGCTGTATTCCGTTTCTTTTTATCCTTTAGTCCCTGCCGATGACAAGCATACCCATAACATGATGCAGCCACCACCATTCTAGAAAATATGAAGAGTGGTACTCAGTGATGTGTTGTGTTGGATTTTCTCCAAACATAATGCTTTCTATTCAGGACAAAATTTTTATTTCTTTGGCACATTTTTTGCAGTATTAAGTGCCTTGTTGCAAACAGGATGCCTGATTTGATTTAAAAAAATTCTTTGCAGGCTTCCTTTTTTCACTCTGTAATTTATGTCAGTATTGTGGAGTAACTACAATGTTGATGCATCCTCAGTTTTCTCATATCACAACCATATTAAACTCTAACTGTTTTAAAATCACCATTGGCCTCATGGTGAAATCCCTGAATGGTGTCCTTCCTCTCCGGCAACTGAGTTAGGAAGGACGCCAGTATCTTTGTAGTGACTCGTGTATTGACACACCATCCAAAGCCTAATTAACTACCTCACCACACTCAAAGGGATATTCAGCGTCTGCTTTTTAAAATTGTACACATCTACCAATTGGTACCCTTCTTTGTGAGGCATTGAAAAACCTCCCTGGTCTATGTGGTTGAATCTGTGCTTCAAATTCACTGCTCGATTGATGGACCTTACAGATAATTGTTACAGATAATTGTATGTGTGGGGTACAGAAATGGCGTAGTTATAAAAAAAATCATGTTAACCACTTTTATTGAACAGTGAAATAGTACATGCAACTTATTCTGCGATTTGTTAAGCACATTTTTACTCCTGAACATATTTAGGCTTGCTATAACAAGGGGTTGAGTACCTGACTCAAGACATTTCAGCTTTTCATTTTGTATTAATTGCTAACATTTTCTACAAACAAAATTCTACCTTGACATTATGGGGTGTTATTGTGTGTAGATCAGTGACACAAAATCTCAATGTAATCCATTTTAAATTCACGCTGTAACACAACAAAATGTCAAAAAAGTAAAGGAGTGTGAATATTTTCTGAAGGCACTGTAGCTACTGTATTTCATGCTTAGGAATTGATTGTAGAAGTGTTTGTCTGTCCAGATGAACATGACACTGCGAGCGTCGCTACAGAAGCTGAAACAGAACATCAACCAGCTCAGAGAGAGTTTGCTCCGGGTCTCGTCCTCCCGGCGCATGTATCCTTCCTTTCACCACATGATCACTGGTCCTCCTGGTCATGTGACTGATGACACGCAGCACAGTGCCCCAAACCGGTTTGGTTTCACGTTCATGACACTGCAGTGTAGTTGTATGTGAAGGTCCTGTATGTAAAGGTCCTGTAGAGGGCAGTGTTTTGTAAGAAAAATGCATCAATCATTCACTCTCTGCAATGAAAATCTGTGATTTGCATTGTCTGATACTTTATAGATGAATGTTAGTCCATTTCCTATCATGTTGTGGGGTCTAAATTATGTATTTTTTTTTACCATAATCTCGACCTTAATACAACCGCCCCTCCAGAATGCAGTCGGAAGCCGATCGGAGACAGAACCTTGTTGACGACCTGGTCACCAGGGACAAGCAGCTAAATGCCACGTTCAAGGGTGACGTTACACAGCCAGAACCCTCGAGGTATTTCTCCCTCTTATAGTTCATTAAGTATATGTCATTCACACACACACACACACACACACACACACACACACACACACAGCTCATTAAGTCTCCTTTTAGCATACGCCACTCAAAGTGAATGTAAATGGACCAGAACCTGAACATCAGTCATAGGCAATTGGGGATGCACAAAAGCCCATCCTGCCAGCGGAGAACTATCTCTTTCTATCTGCTAGTGCTGCCAATTAATCAGAGTCTTGACTTTGTCTCAGCCCAGATGTGTCTAAAGGGTCTATCGGATCCACGGTCACTAACTTTGTGTGCAAAGAAAGTCTTTGGACTTCCGTACGACCTTTTGTCTGAGCCCATTCGACGCCTTTGGAAGTCTAGTCTGCCATATTGGGGCCGGCGCAGGGCAGTTGACTTCTAAATCGCTCAGTTTCTCATTCATCAAGAGGCTTTGCTTGCCTTGCACTGGTGATCACACGCTTGGCACTTCCCGAAACTGGTACACTGAGGCTCAGTGAGAAAATTAAAGGGGTCGGATGTGCAACCCAAGCTTTTTCGAGTTTATAGTTTATCACTCTCCGCTGAGCTCATATCCTCATCCTGTCATCCTCATCTGCCAGTGGACCAATCAAAGCACTGGACGCCACTGGCTATATCCTGTATTCTCATATTATTCTTAATTGTAGTGACAGCTCTGTACAGGAGCTTAGGAAAACACTTTGGAAAATGGTCATTACTTAGCATCGGGCATGACCTGCTCCAGCCCAGGTGACATATATTTGGACAGCCAGGAGGTGAAATGAATGACGCTCACTCAGTGGTAACGGCATGGACTTCCGCTGTCAGGGTTTGAGTATGTTTTGTATGTGAAATTAAATGAGGGTCAAACCCCATTCATTTGACAGGATTGTGTACAGAGGTTTTCAATTTAACTTCAAGGAATAGTGGAATGGCCGTGTGTGGTAAAAGTGAGGTAAAACTCAGGCTCAGTCATCGATTGATCAAATTAGCAGACTTTAGAAACGTTAACTATTTTCTTATCAGTCTGATCGGAGACTGCTCCGTTTATACATGTTTTACAGACTTTCTTGTTTGGATTAATCCACTTAGGGGCTGAAAGAGGCGAGGAATATCTTTTTATAAGTCCCACACCGAATTACGAGCATTGGTGGCCCATATCTAAATCAAATGGCAACTAATGAATTACACTGTTGATCTTTCTCATGTGATCTAACAGTTTCAAGTTTCCCCGGGAAAATATACAGCACCAGTCAAAAGTTTGGACACACCTACTCATTCCAGGGTTTTTCTTTATTTTTTACTATTTTTGACATTGTAGAATAATAGTGAAGACATTAAAAAATATGAAGTAACACATATGGAATCATGTAGTATCCCAAAAAGTGTTAAACAAATCAAAATATATTTGATATTTTTTCTTCTTCAAAGTAGCCACCTTGATGACGGCATGTAGCCTAGTGGTTAGAGCGTTGGGCCAGTAACCAAAAGGTTGCTAGATCAAATCGCCGAGCTGACAAGGTAAAAATCTGTTGTTCTGCCCCTGAACAAGGCAGTTAACCCACTGTTCCTAGGTCGTCATTTTAAGTAAGAATTTGTTCTTATCTGACTTGCCTAGTTAAATAAAGGTTACATTTAAAAAATGACAGCTTTGCACACTCTTGGCATTCTCTCAACCAGCTTCACCTGGAATGCTTTTCTTTCCTTCTTAATGCTTTTGAGCCAATCAGTTGTGTTATGAAAAGGTAGGTGTGGTATACAGAAGATAGCCCTATTTGGTAAAAGACCAAGTCCATATTATGGCTAGAACAGCTCAAATAAGAGAAAAGAAATGACAGTCCATCATTACTTTAAGACATGAAGGTCAGTCAATCTGGAAAACTTCAATAACTTTTAAAGTTTCAGTGCTATGATGAAACTGGCACTCATGAGGCCCGCCACAGGAAAGGAAGACTCAGTGTTACCTCTGCTGTAGAGGACAAGTTCATTAGTTACCAGCCTCAGAAATTGCAGCCCAAATAAATGCTTCACGTAGTTCAAGTAACACTCACATCTCAATATCAACTGTTCACAGGAGACTGCGTGAATCAGGCCTTCATGGTCGAATTGCTGCAAGACACCACTACTAAAGGACACCAATAAGAAGAAGAGACTTGCTTGGGCCAAGAAACACAAGCAAGCGACATTAGGCCAGTGGAAATCTGTCCTTTGGTCTGATGAGTCCAAATTTGAGATTTTTGGTTCCAACCGCCATCTTTGTGAGACACAGAGTCGGTGAACGGAGGATCTCCGCATGTGTGGTTCCCACCGTGAAGCATGGAGGAGGAGGTGTGATGGTGTGGGGGTGCTTTGCTGGTGACACTGTCTGTGATTTATTTAGAATTCAAGGCATACATAATTAACCAGCATGTCTACCACAACATGCTGCAGCGATACGCCATCCCATCTGGTTTGCGCTTAGTGGGACTATCATTTGTTTTTCAACAGGACATTGACCCAAAACACCTCCAGGCTGTGTAAGGGCTATTTGACCAAGAAGGAGAGTGATGGAGTGCTGCATCAGATGACCTGGCCTCCACAATCACCCGACCTCAACCCAATTGAGATGGTTTGGGATGAGTTGGACTGCAGAGTGAAGGAAAAGCAGACAACAAGTGCTCAGCATATGTGGGAACTCCTTCAAGACTGTTGGATAAGCATTCCAGATGAATCTGGTTGAGAGGATGCCAAGACTGTGTAAATCTGTCATCAAGGCAAATGGTGGCTACTTTGAAGAATTTCAAATATAAAATATGTTTTGATTTGTAACACTTTTTGGGTTACAATATGATCCCGTATGTGTTATTTCATAGTTTTGATGTCTTTCACTATTATTCTACAATGTAGAAATATAGAAACCCTTGAATGAGTAGGTGTGTCCAAACTTTTGACTGGTACTGTATTTTGATGTACTGTGTATTCTGTACTTTGATGCTGATGTGGGGTGGGTGGATGATTTCAGAGGGGGTGGGTAGTGGGTAGGTAGGCCTGGCACTCGGTGTGTGGTCTTTGGGGTGGGTGGGTATTAGCCTCGCTTGGATAACCTAAGCTGTTCAATTTTTTCGAGGAGAGGGGTTGGTCCGGGATAAGGGGGCTTATTTTATTTGTGAAACAATACATTAGAGAGATTAGCCTCTAATCAAGCAAAGGGACACGGCGCCACCATTTTGAAAGCTCACTGCTCCCCTGACCCACTTTGGAACACCCCCAAGCCCCTTACTGCCCCTTTTCCCTTTATCAATCTCTCCTTATTTTTTCATTTTTTTTTAACCTTTTATTTAACTAGGCATGTCAGTTAAGAACAAATTCTTATTTACAATGTCGGCCTACCAAAAGGCCTCCTGAAGGCGACGGGGGCTGGGATCAAAAAATAAATAAATAAATAGGATAAAACACACATCACAACAAGAGAGACACCACAACACTACATAAAGAGACTTTATATTTGATCACTCCTGCAACAAGTTGAAATGAGTTAAATCGGCCCTGTCCGAGTTAGAGCCTCAGAGGCCTGTCTGTCTGTCGGGTCCTCGGCGGCGGTGGAGTGTGATACGGGCTGCCCAGAGATGCCTGATTAAGTTGGCGGGCCCCAGTGGGCGGTTAATTGGATAAGCTTTAATCTTCACACGGCGGGAGGAAGTGGAGATACGCCACGCGGTAGGATAGTTACCAAACATGTCAGAAAGATTAGCTTAGCGCTGGCTGCCGACCTTGTCTCGCCCGGCCACCGCTGCTAAGTAAGCTGGGCCAAGGAGTAAAGAGAGGAAGTTGGGGTGCTTCAAACTTCACACTCGCCCTCGGAAAGAGGAAGGAAGGAGGTGGTGTCATGGCGCCATGCTTGACACACATCACAACCAACTTTGAGCGCCAATTTTGGACAACCTGTCCTATCCTATACCAGCGTAAGGAGAGGCACTTCATAACGTCAACAAGTATACCTAATTGAGGTTTCTGATCACACCATTACTTTACCTGGTGACATTGTGGTTTGTTATGAGCCTGGAATCACATCTACAATTACATATTTTTGATGAGCTGTATGATATTGTAGTAAATGGGCTTTGTTAAGGGAAGTGGAGGAGATTTTAAGTGCCTACTTCTGACTGCCAATGGCTACAATCCTAATTTCCCTGACAGCCAATGGCTGTCTCCCAAGGTCCCCTGACAGCCAATGGCTGTCCCCCAAGGTTCCCTGACAGCCATTGCCAGTCCTCCAGTCTGTCCAGTCAGCTCTGTCTGAGGTGAATTGCTGGACCTGGGTCTGACCAGTAGGTGACACTGTCTTGACGGACGGGATTGATCTATCTGTACTAACAGAGACCTTGACACTTCACCGCAACACAACCTCGGGGTCTGAGGCAGCCTCAGACAGCTTTTTCTCATTACCAGAAAAATAGCTCGAAACCACACCACAGTGTTAAGCGCTACACAACACAACAAGAGCACTCTTTTGTGTGTGTGTGTGTGTGTGTGTGTGTGTGTGTGTGTGTGTGTGTGTGTGTGTGTGTGTGTGTGTGTGTGTGTGTGTCAGTCAGAGTGAAACCCGACTGGAAACTTGAGGGCCTGTGGCTGTGTATGATTAGCATGCAGTGTTTACATGTCGAACAAGCCAGTCCTAGTTTTTTTTTTAAAGCAACAAAACATATCTGCTTCCTTGTTCAGAACGTAAAAACCAAACAAGAAAATAAATAAGCCTTGTCTCATCTGAAGGTTTCTGAAGGGAAGGAAATGTTACAAACGTCAACATCAGATGAGTAACATGAGTGTTACAGATGTAACTTCTTGCTACAGAGGTTGCACGCGTGTCCATTGTACCATGTTTATTCGCGAAGCCGAGGGTTGACGATGCGCGTCAGTTGTTCGGACGTGTGTCCCGGTCAGGTGATTGACAGGTACAGGGAGTGCGTTCGCTACACCGTTGGCATGCTGATCATATTGTTATGTGACATTCCCCAGGTCGACCCTGATGGCGGGGGCGGGTGGAGAAGGAGGGGCCGCGGCCAACCCCTGGCTGGTCAACGAGCCAGAGGAGACCAGGGGCCTGGGCTTCTCCGCGATCAAACAGCAGCAGCAGCACATCATCGAAGGCAAGGTTACACAACGTTCAGATAGAAGTGTATGGTGTAGAACTGTCAGGTAGACTAGGGGGTGTTGTCAGCTCTATTCATTGTATATCTATCTGCAACGGTCAGAACGTTTCACATCACTGATTCTGAATAGACCCCTGATCAGATCTAGGATTAGCTTGTACCTTCAGAGTCCTAACTTTACCCATTAGAGGAGTGGGATGCAAAACTGACCTGTGATCAGTGCCTCTAGTAGGAAACACAGAGGTGGCGGTCCTCCTCGAGGCTGCACCTTGATAACTAAATCCACACTGCCACAGGATGAGGTGAACACAGTAACTCACGTTCAGCAGATTCGTTTTCCCTGCCTCTCCCAGTTCCTAAATCGTTTCCACATGGACTGTAACTGCAACATCCAGGCTGATCCTAGTACAATTCACCTGAATCAACATGACTCTCCTCTGTTATGTCTCTATTACGGTTCTGGCTGCGATCTGGCTATTGTCAGTTTGTCAGTATTGTGGGGATACAGTGAAACCGCATCAAGGTTTTGAGCCCCCATTGGGATTTCCGGATGGAAGTTTAGGGCCTATAGTGAGCGACCAAATCTGTGGTCGCCCAGATTCCTGTGGTGGTGTCAGTGTCAAATACAGAGACAAGGGTTTTTCTCCTCTCCTCACCAATTCCCTGAACGCCATGAAGCACATACTAAAACCTGGACAAACTCAGTGTAACACTACTCTGTAAAATTGTGATTGAGAATGATAGTTTCCCACAAGTTATATATCCATCTCTTTCACAAAGTCACTGTTCAGCTGCCCCTCTCTCCTTTTTCACCCTGTACAGTTAGAACAGATAGAATAACAGAAGTCAGGCTGAGGTGTGTGTGCGCGCGTGCATGTTTGTTTGTGCGTAAATGCGTGTCTTTGTCGTGTGTGTGTGTGTTTGTGTGTGTGTGTGTGTGTGTGTGTGTGTGTGTGTGTGTGTGTGTGTGCGTTTTAAGTGCTGAGTGAGTCACCTGTAGCACGCTGCCCCCTAGTGTTGCTCCCCAGTGCTAAACCCCAGTAGAGTCATTCCTTCTCACCAAATGGTTGCCCTGTGAAATCAGTGCACGAAATTGCTCCCCCTCTACCAATGGGTCATTAAAGAGGAATTTCGGCATGTCTTTCTAGTTTTACCACCTCACCGCTGCTACATTTGACACATTTTTGTGTGGATGCGTAATGTGCTCTTTGTATGTGAGTTGGATGGGGTTTTCCTTATTGTGGGTTGTTTATTGATGAACTGTGTAATGCAGGAATCATCAACTAGATTCAGCTATGGGGCATTTTCTTTCTTCTTAAGGGGATGGTCAGGGGGACGGAATGCAATTCCAAATAATTTGTAGACTGCAAATTGACCGCAAGAAGCCCGGACGGATGTATTTCACTTATACAAATGTAAGCAAGGTTTGAAAATATTATGTTTACGATCACATATCTCTCGCTATAATGTGTGTGGATACTTTGGAACAGATTTCCAAAATGAAAATCCAGCTGATTTGGTGGTGTTTTTACAGTCTTATGTACAACAACAACTACAGCAATAAATACAAATATATACCGTGCCTTTAAAAAGTATTCACACCCCTTGACTTTTTCCACGTTTTGATGTGCAACAAGGTGGGATTAAAATGGTTTTAAGTGCACTTTTCTTTTTGTCGATGATCTTCACAAAATACTCTGTCAAAGTGGAAAAAGATTCTAACATTTGCAAAAGAAATATGAAAAATGAAACACGAATATATCTTGATTATATAAGTGTTCATCAATACATGTTACAATCACCTTTGGCAGCAATTACAGCTGTGATTATTTCTGGATAAGCTTTGCACACCTGCATTGTACAATAATTGCACATTATTCTTCAAACTTTGTCAAGTCGGTTGTAGATTGCCATTTTCAAGTCCTGTCAAAGATTTTCAAGTAGATTTAAGTCAAAACTGTAACTAGGCCACTCAGGAACATTCAATGTCGTCTTGGTAAGCAACTCCAGTGTATATTTGGCCTTGTGTTTTAGGTTATTGTCCTGCTGAAACGTGAATTTCTCTCCCCGTCTGAACCAGGTTTTCCTCTAGGATTTTGCCTGTGCCTAGCTCTATTCCATTTATTTTTATCCAAAACAATCTGTAGTCCATGCTGATGACAAGTATACCCATTACATGATGCAGCACCACCATGCTTGAAAATATGAGGAGTATGATGCGTTGTTTGATTTGCCCCAAACATAACTTTATGTCCTGAATACAAATAATTAATTTATTTACCTTTAGTGCTTTGTTGCAAACAGGATGCATGTTTTGGAATATTTGTATTCTGTACAGGCTTCTTTCTTTTCACAGTATTATGAAGTAACTACAATGTTGTTGATCCATCCTCAGTTGATCCATCCTCAGTTTTCTCCTATCACAGCCATTAAACTCTGGAACTGTTTTAAAATCACCATTGGCCTCATGGTGAAGTCCTGGAACAGTTTCCTTCCTCTCTGGCAACTGAGTTAGGAAGGACGCCTGTATCTTTGTAGTGACTGGGTGTATTGATACACCATCCAAAGTGTAATTAATAACTTTACTGTGCTCAAAGGGATGTCTGTTTTGTTTTTTTGAATGTATTTTTTTTTAAATAGGTCCCCTTCTTTTCAAGGCTTTGGAAAACATCCCTGGTATTTGTGGTTGAATCTGTGTTTGAAAATGTGTTTGAAATTCGACTGAGGGACCTTACAGATAATTGTATGTGTGGGGTTCAGAGATTAGATAGTCATTCAGAAATCATGTTAAACACTATTATTGCACACCGAGTGAGTCCAAGCAACTTATTATGTGACTTGTTAAGCACATTTTTACTCCTGAACTTATTTAGGCTTGCCATAACAAAGGTGTTGAATACTTGACTCAAGACATTTCAGTTTTCATTTTCAATTAATTTGTTAACATAAAATGTAAAAAAAAAAATAATAATAATTGTGTGTAGGTCAGTGGCCCAAAGAAATCTACATTTAATCAATTTTAAATTCAGGCTGTAACACAACGAAATGTGGAAAAAGTCAAGGGATGTGAATACTTTCTGAAGGCACTGTAGATATATACTTTTGAGGAAACAAGAATGTAGTTTAGCAGGCTGTCATCATAGTATCAACGCTTACCTTTGCAGGATTTGTATTTCTTTGCTCAGAAAAGTTGGAGGGCCAAATAAAATCACCCTTGGGCCAAATTCGGCTCACGGACCACCAGTTGGGGAACCCTGGTATAATGTATAGGTCTCTCTCTTATGGAGGCGTTCTCTATTTCTGTTTGTCTCTCTATCATGCTGAACAGGGCTGAGTTAACCCCTTTCTCTCTCTCCCTCTCTCTGAACAGTTCAGGATGCTGGGTTGGACGCGTTAGCCGCCGTCATCAGCCGACAGAAGCTGATGGGTCAGGATATAGGCAACGAGCTGGACGAGCAGAATGGTAAGGAGCGGTGTGTGTGTGTGTGTGTGTGTGTGTGTGTGGTACATCTACTATTGCTTCTGCGACCTACTCTGCGTCAATCAGATAAGTCCACCCTACCTTCACCCCTACAGTAAGACACAAGCTCTTTATCATATTGTGTGTGTCTCTCCCTAACAAGGGGAGGGTGTATATAGTTTATGCATAGTTCTACCAGCCACACCCCACTCCAAACCACTGTGTGAAATCAATCAGACATGCTATTATTTCAGTCATGGAACAGGGTTCAGTACCCTTTACTGGTGCTCCAAACCACCTTGGTCAGAGTCACAGAATTAAACAAAGTGTTCGTCCCAAATGGCACCCTGTTACCTACAAAGTGCACTACTTTTGACCAGATCCTTGTCAAAAATAGTGCGCCGAATAGGGTGCCATTTGGGACGGAGACGGTGTATGTCTACGGTTAAAGTGACCTCACGGTGAGCTCTCGGAAAGCGTCTAGCCGTCCTTGGAGAAGCGCTCTGCTGGTGGTGGATCTGTGACTGTGCCAGGCTATATAGTCTGGTTAGGAGGAATGTGAGCTCCTGACGCACTGTTTTAATGCGTTTGCGGAGAGAGACAAGTGCTGTCCTGGAATCAGATCCGCTTTGAGGTAATGTCTGTGTTGCTGTAAATAGCTCTGTCATAGGAGGCAGACGGCGGGCAGAAGGCAGGTCTGAGCATATCTCTCCGGTTCGTCTACAGATGGAGGCACTTGAGAAAAGGTTGTATGCCAGGTAGTCATCATCCGCCTAGCAGGACCATTAGATCTCATTGTTTCCTCAACTGTACACTCTACATCTCAACTATACATTTCTTAGTTGTAACCACAAGAGACTCCAGTGTCGCACGATTATTCGTTTTAAATGTCCAATGCAGCCGTTTTTATCTCGATATCAAATCATTTTTGGGTAACATTTAAGAACCTTACTGGGATTGTTTTCAATAAAAACCATTTAAAATGTACAAAAACACCTTTTGTGGCGAAGAACAATTTCTTCAGCAACAATTTTGCTAGGACTGTCTGGGAGTGGTCTGACTGGGGAGGGGAAAACGAAAAACTTGCTGTTATTGGCAGAGTGGTTTGGGACTCTGTTTCTTATTGGTGTATTAACTAATTTACCATCTGGTGGTGTCACCAGGCAGTCCAAACAGGCAGACATTTCAGGCTGCCTTTTCAACCAGCTCTTACACTAAAAGGGCATTAGCATAATTTTCACAGTATTATTCCAACATCCTAGTGTGGAAATATATATATAAAACACAGGGAAATCTTTTTTGACTGCACATTTCTTTAAAGGCCCCCCCAAAAAACAATCACTTGCCACTTTTGACCTTTTGTCTACTTTCAAAGCGATGTTTTCTGAGAACAGAATAGGTTAGGGCCCTCTTGATGTGTGGAGGACACCCAAAGCCCATAGGAGGCAGAGGAAGATGCTTGGTGTCACTGTATATTGACTGTAGAGCGTATAGAGTGAATGGGCTTAGTGGTCTGATAGAGGAATGTTACACGGAGTTCATTAGTTCCTGCTTGCTGTTCTTGGCATGTCCCGGGCGCACCACAACGCCACAACCCCGGGGGCCAGACAATTAGTGGGCCGTTGGACTAAATGGTGCTTTTCTTTCTCCCGCCATGAGCACAATGTGATGACATGATTGATGTTCTCTCCCTATAGAGCCCAGACCCCCTTCCTCTGGGACGTTGTAAATGTAGGCTATATCCCAATAATGTTAAATAGCTTCTTAGTTATCTTGTTTTAGCTATCAATAGTCCTAACGGAGAGGAGAGGATGAAGCCATAGCCCCAAAATCACACCACTTTGTTTATATTCTTCAGCCGTTTTGATGGACACCTATGAATATTCAATGCATATTTCAATTTATTTATAGTGTGTTTATTTTAGACGGCCAGTTCCAAGTTAGGTCAGATTACTTTGTATGGTCCTTTTCTGAGGCTGTACTCAAACAGATCCCACAGGGATGCGTAATCGAATGACCTTTGAGATGGAAACAAACGAGTTTCCCTTCTGCTGCTGGGAACAAACAGTAGACGTTTGGCCTGCGATCCTCCCCGAGTCAGAGAGAGGGTAGCTACGGCTTGATTGTTTCAGCCTGCTCTCCTCTTACCTTATTGAGCTAGAGAGGGATCATTGGTTCCCCTTTAATCCTCAGAGTCCGAACTGACGCGTTTTTCCTCTTTTCGCCTTTCTTTTTTAAGTGCGTGGCGTCAGTGTTTCCAATAACAAGAGACCTCGGGGCGGGAAAAACGTCCGACGCGACGGCTGTAAGTGGAATTGAGAGTCCGGGCCCGATGCCCCCGCAGCAAGCGAGCGGAACAGGCGAATGAAAACTTCAGCCCTTTGATATTTTAGCGAGGTAGTCCACATTCCCCTAAAGTGCACTTTGTCCAAAGATTTTGATAACGGCTCTCTTTCACTTTTTCCATATTTTCGATCACGACCGAATGCTTCTCCAAACTCTGCCCAGTCCCCTGTGTATGTTCGAACCTCTAACCAGGTCCGCCTGGCTGAAATTGAAACCAAACCCGGCAAATAAGAGTGTTAGGAGGCCAGCCTGGTCACACGGACCGGCCCACCTGTATGCCTGTCCCCGGGGGAATTACATAGAGGTGATAAACAGAGGGATGGGGGGGGGTAGTGGATCAGTCCAACATCTTGCAGTCTCCACTGGCTTCCCATCTGAATTTACAGTGGAGCTCAGAGTTCACGAGACCAACTGACTATAACTCACCCAGTCTCACACATAGGCCCTCAGGGCTCTGGAGCCTTCAGGCTTCCCTCGCTTTCTCTCTTCCTCCTCTCGTTACCTCTGCCCTTCTCTTCTCCCTTCTCTGTATTTTCTCTCCTTACGTCTTGATCCCACTGACAGTGTCGTTGCATTTTGGTACACCAGAAGTACATTTGTTTCCAACGGAGCGCTGCATTTGCCTTGCAGCATTGCGTTGCAGAGGCAGTTGCAGGGCGTTGTGTGTGGTACATACGTCGGATTTATGTATGCGTCAGTCTGTGTGTGTAGACGGCTTGGCAGAAATGGTAGCAGAAGGTGAATGTTGAACTTTTGTTGTACACACATCCCGATGACGCTGCGTACCATTTTGCGCAATAACGCTACGGTTGTGATCGAGGCATTAACCTCTCTTTTACCCTCTCTTTCCTGTCTATCTTTCTCTCTCTCGCTCTAATTTCCCCCTCTTTCTCTCTCTCTACTTTTCCCTCTTTCTCTCTGCCTCTTTACCTCCTCTGCCCCGTCCACCTCTACCTCATCTCTCTTTCTCCTCTGCCTCCTCCCATCTTCCCTCTCTCTGTTCCCCTATCCTCTCCCTCTTCTCTCTACCTCCTCTCTCTCCACTCTCCACTCCTCCTTCTCTCTCTCCCTTCTGTGTGAGTTATGGCTCAGATGTCATGGTCCCAGAAGAGGTGTGGGACAGGTGGAAAAGGAGGATATATCACACAGCGTGGTGAGCAGGGGAGGCCAGGGAAGGACTTCAAACAGCCAGGCATACTGATTGTTGTTGTCCTGGGAGTTCCCATGCTTGATTTAGGGGCTGAACAGTCCGCATAGGGCCCCACAGGCCTTGCGGGTGCTGGGGGAGAGGAAGCCGTGGCTGCAGGCTGGGGAAACTGGTGGGTGACTTGGATCCACACCAAATCAAGCCATGCCACCCTGAAGACATCATACCACCCAGGTTCTGATGGGCATACTGTATTTGATGGTACAATTAAGAATGTGCTGGTGTTTTTAAAAAGGTCTTTAAGCTATAGGGCTATATACACAAATGCATGATGGAATGCAGGCCTGCAGGTACGCACACACTCAGGGAACACACTCACAGCGCACACACACACACACACACACACACGCACACAACCTCATCTACCTAACAGAACAGTTAATGCTTTATATGTCCTTATATGAGACACAGAGGTTCGATTAATGTTCTCTGCATACTTCGTGAGAATAAGTGTTTGGAATGTTTTTCTTGCCGAGGTGTACTTAAATGACCCGTATTATTGCTTCGTTCAGCTTTGTAGGTGCTGCATTTCTTACTTGTATTAAATGACAAAATCGACAACGTAAAAAGTAACAGGATAGCATAATGCTTTTGGAAAGGCAGAGAAAATGTTTTTCATTTTAAAAAGCCTAGACTCTGGCAGTTCGAGTGTTTCCTTTCTCCGTCTTTTTAGGGGTTCTGTTTTTCTTCTGATCTCAGTCCTGTTGCAGTGTTTCCCTGTAAATAGATTAAGCTCTGTGCTCGGAGCTAGCCTCTGACCTGAGTGCAGTGGAGGTTGCAGTCGGCTCCTTTTTGGGAAAGAGCTTGAAGCTAGGGTCATCTGTGAAGGTGACCTGTTATGAGTGTAAGAAATGAACCCGAGGCCCTCGGTTTCTCTTCCAGCCCTGTCTTAAAAAAACACAATGTATCTACAATGAATGGTGAAGAAGAGTTGAGCAAAGTAGTAACGATTTTAATCCCCAAGCTTTGCAGGTGTGAACTGTGAAGACAATAAATACTTTTTCCCATATGCACATTTTGACAGTAGATTATTATTATTTTTGTTCAATACCTATAAAAAGAAAAAGTCAATCTAAGTTTTTGGGTGTGAAGATTATTTATGATGTGTATCATCACCAGGCATATTCATATTTCCGACATGATGTGGCAGAAATCAACCATATTTTCATTTCCAAATTCAATGTGGCAGAAAATGTCCCTGTGCGTCTCACTAAATGTTCTATATCAACGAAATGAAGGTTTTTGCTGCTAGAATCAACATTGTTTGACTTTACTGGTGTTGATATTTCTCTGATTCGGGTCTGGAACAATGACATCAGCCCTTGTCACAGTGGTCTGTGATCATGAGTGACGGGCAATCTTGAAAAAGTGGGTCTTTTCGAGGGGCTGAGGAAGGGGTTCCAGCTTTAGAGACTAGTTTTCCACAATACACCCTCACTTTGGTTGGAATAACCAGGGAATTGGGGGTGTGTGGTTAAGCGTATGTGCATACCCACACACACACACACCCTTTCATTCCAGGGTTTGTCTCTCTTCCCTATTACAAGCCTCATTAAAAATCCAACATAGTCGACGTGGGCTGATCAAATGGATGGTTGAGTTCATTTATTTTCCGCACACTGTTTGATGCTATTTGATCAACACATTTTCCCGCTAAGCCGAGCCCCTTCAAATTCCCCACACACAAACCTTTCAGAGGAATCAGCCACTGCTGTTTGTTCCATTTTCTTTCCTTTCTCTTTCCTCCACCTCTTCTCCACTTTAATAACTAGACTGTGGTCCCGCGACGACTCCGCCAAATGTGCTGCTCGCCGCTTGCACATCAAATATCCCAGCCGTGACCTCTGCGTGTACTCCTGCCTGGCTTTTTTTTCTTCTGTTTTGCTAATAACACTCTGAGTGGATTTCACCATCGCTAGGCAACACGGTGTCCATGTCTTTCTGTTAGAGGACTATATTTTTGTACAGAAGTGAGCTCATTCGGAACAGAGAGAGAGAAACAAAACTTCATTTAGATTAAGATCTGCCGGTAGAAGATGACGGAAAGATCCAGAAGGAAGAACGCTTTGAACAGCTAATAATACATCTGACCTAAACATCCAGGATTGTTCTGTCTGACACTTCCTAAGATTGTTAGACGTGTATCCATTTCTGTATGAGTAAGTGATCATAATAGGAGTCTATTGTCAGTGTTGAGGATGGGCCTATGGGCTAGCCTGGTCCCAGATCTGTTTGTGCGGTATAGCCAACTCTTATGGTTGTTTGGCAAATGTTTGGCATGACAATGACCATACCGTATATAGGACCTGGCAAGATGGCACACAGATCTGCGACCAGGCTGTCTCTAGGCCTCAATAGTTAGCAACAACTACCACCCTCTCTCTTTGTAATGGAGTCTTTATGCTGGGGAAAAAAAGGGAGATATTATTCTATGACATAGCATTAGTCTGTTAGTTCCCACTAATAATTACGTCATTGATTCACTGCTGCATCATTCGAGTCACGGCCGGGGAACTCTGAGGTCCAAATAAATAGTGGAACCCGGGAAGATTCTGGACCAGTGAACTCACCAGTGGGGTGGTCAACCCCGGCTGTGGAGAACAGAGCTCTTGGTCACACTCCCGCGAACATATAAACGTACGCTAATGGCGACGCTCGCCGTCGAGGCGGAGCCGGGTTGCCGGGGCGAAGTCGACGATTGATTTACCGCCCGTCCTCTTTGCTCCAGCTGCGAGCCAAGGGTAGGGTGGTAAGGTAACACCTTAGTAGGGCGTGGGGATGAAGAAGAAGGAGGGGTGGGTTGGTGTTTGTGTCACGAAAAAGGGTGTCGTCGTCATGCATGAAGACACGCCCAACTCTTGTCTGGTGTCACTGAGCTTTGAGTAGCAGTTACAGAGAGTGGAAATGACCAACTGATTTGGTGGTTGGAGTTTGCCATGGCTCTGCCCCACATAGTTGGAAAGAGTGAGGATTCTTCATGTACTAGATATAAGAAAATACACCGTGTATACCTTCAATCCTAACACCTTAAAACAAGTATGTTGGTGGTTCATGGACAGTTCTAAGGTTCAGGGTCAGTGTTATGGTGCTTTGGAACGCTGAGCGTGTCAAGTGCTACTGCTGGCTGCCGTGTTGTACCCTCTCTCATTGAAGAATAGCCTAATTTGACTTGAGTCACACTGCTGTTATTTTCCACAAATCTCTCTCTTCGCTGAAGGTGTTCTGTGGAAGCTCTCCTTTCTGTAACCGTCTCAGAGCATGTACATATTTAGTCACTTCCCTGAGTCGGGTGTTTATAGGTCAGAGTAGGGACACTGATCTAAGGTCAGTTTTAACATTTTCTTTCCTTATGATTAAGGTTAGGATTTGGGGAGGGTAAGCTGACCCTAGATCAGTACCTAGGGTCTGCCTCAGCTTTTATAACCGAGTTCATGCCCACTTGGTGACTGTGACTCTCTAAACTTCTGACTCAGATGGAAAATATTTTCTGAAAGTCCTGGGAACTTGCCAGAGGTTTGTGGACAGAACTCTGGGCGAGAAGGTGGTGGGCTGCACAGGTCTTTCCATATGCAGTCATTTTAACAGCCTTTGGTGAAAAGGACATTTGAAATGACGTATTCTAAATATCTCACAGCAGTTACACTTCTCTCCTGCTTCTTTCTCATAGAGATCATCTGACGAATGTGATCAAGTTGTAATTGAGCAAGAACTGGGAACAACCAATCTGGTTAAAATCAACAATGTCTACATTATCTGGGAATGTCTACTGTGCAGACTAGCGCTGCTGTAGGAATGTGAATTCACTGCCCACCCCATTCATAATGTCACTGCTCTGTGATCGAGTGACAAAAAATTGCCAAGGCGGGAAAATGCTAGACGGGCCTCCTGTTTCACAAATCCTGACCTGGACACGATCGATCATATGCCATCTCCTTGTCCCATGCGATGGTAGTTGCATCCGTCTCTGTCTGGGGCACAGTGTCACTACGGCAGAGTGGAAGGGGACAAAGTAACAATGAGGCGGTGAAGGGGATTCAGGCAAGAGCAAGCGACCGCGACCGCATGGTGATGAATGATCTTCTGTTTGCGACCGCTAGCGAATTAGTATGTGGGAACTCAAAGGGTTTCTGGAGAAGGTAGCTTGATCATTCAAACGTCTACTTAAGTTTTCCCTGTGAGATTGATTCACTCTTTTCACTTCTTCGTACAGCTTCGTCTTCTTGGACATTCCATTTGCTGGCCTTGCATGTGCCATGTCCCTGATTTTGCAAATGGTTTCACTATTTTCACTTCCCAATGGCTTCTTGTTTGAGGTTCCGTTTGCTTGTCTTGCACTGTCTCACAAATGGCTGGTGAGGCGTTTGGTCGATTTCTCCTGTCTTTTTTTCCCAGAGGGGGTTTGTGACAAACATGAGGTGGTCAGGATGGGATCACAAAGACAGTCCAGCTGGAGGAGAGAGGAGAGAGCTAAGCGGCAAACTGCCATTCATGTATTAAAAAGTACAATTCAACGCAACAGTCAGGATTGATTAAGTCAAATGCTTTTCATGGAAGTCCAAGCTTTGGAACTCTGGAACCTTTTCAGGTTGTGTAGTAGTACCTTAGCTTGGTCCCAGATCTGTTTGTGCCATCTTGCCAACTCCTGTGGTCATTGGCGTGACCGCACATGACAGCACACGCAGTTCTGGGACCAGGCTAGTGTAGTACTACCTCAACCATCGAGTGATTTAAAGAGATGTTATCCCAATGCATGGACTCCTCTGCCAACGGTGGTTTGTGAAGAAACACCACATACCTAAACGAGTGTCTAATGTTTCCTTATGTGGCTGAACTGGAGAAGTGCCAATAGGCTGATTCTCTAGTCACACATTCAACAGTATTATATAGCGACACTGGAGAAAAAGGGGTCATACCTGGCATCGGTCGGGGCTTTCCCATGTGTTATACACGTTGGAATAGTTTGTGTTTTGGGTGACACAGTAATTGCCGTTCCTCTCATCTCAGGCACTTCCCATGATTCATATACAGTTTGGGCTCTGAAACAGCAGACCAAAAATACACAGACTATCTCTGTGTAGATCTGTATTGTGGTCGAGGCTAAACAACGTGTTTTCCCTGTGCAAACGGCAGTCTACTGTTAACCGTTTAAATACTGTCGCAGCTCAGAGACCTCGATAAATGCTTTTGTTTTTGTCTGAGAGCGAGAGAGAGTAGGGAGAGAGAGAGAATTCTCCGATTTATTGTATTTAAATGTTTTATTTTTATAGATGCCATAAAGCATGTAGGAGGTATTCCCGCCGTCGGTCCAGGCCACAGTCTTGCTCGGTGGATCTTGGCTTTGATTAGTTGTTGTACATCTGGAACGAATGTGGTGCTCCGCTCGTGACAGTGGTTAGCAACACACACACACACACACACACACACACACACACACGCACACACACTAGCAGCAGAAATGAGACCCACATTAAAAGGCAACTAGCAGGAATTCCCAGACGCCGGAAAAGAGGAGTGATCTATGGGTGTGCAAACTATGTGACAGAGAGGGCGAAGCACGACCCGGAGAGGGACATTTTACACCTCTTCACACATTCTTTGTCATGTTAGGACAACTGTACGGAAAGTAAATAGAATTATTTAGGAAAGTCAATTCATTTTCCAACCCAGTCTTTTTTCTCTCTCTCTTTTGCACCAATAATGTCAGTACACCGAGGGCAGTGTAAATGTATATCGCAGGTTCTGGCACATTCACAAACATGCGCGATAGAGGCATATGTGTATAAAGAAGTATAATCAACAATAATTTGCTGCGGAATATGAACGAGATGACAGATTAGAAGCGAGCTGTTTTCAAAACACACTGAGGAATGGGAATGCATTGCAATGCGGTTAACCCTAATTGAACTTTAATGATCATTTACCCTTTTAACACAATTAGCTCGATTAGAATGTGGCCTTGTTTAGCTCGCTTCACCACCAGAGAGTGAACAGCTTTGAAAGAAGAGGCGGGCTCAAATGCTCTTGTTCGTGTATTTCTTTCTTTCTTTTCCCATTTTGTCGATCATCTGTTCTCATTGGCTAAGGGATTTCCAGTGCTATAGAGCCCTATGGATCGAATGACCCCGAGTCTGCTTTTAAAGGGAGCGGCAAAGCCTTTCCATGGCTATTTGTGCTTGGAATAGCTGGATAAAAAACTAAACCCAAGACAATTCAACCCGACGTGAAGCACAGCATTTGCAGTAACACATCCACAGCATCCTCAAATAAACAATTACTAGTGCCAACTTTCCTCCTGACACTTTTGTCAGCAATTAAAAAGACTGATAACTGACAACTGTCCTCACTGTGGGGATGTTATTGGTCTTAAAGGGGTGAGTGTGTTTGATGATCGTCTTTGAATGATTTACAGGGGATGTGAAGATTAGCTGGCTGCCTCTCCGTCTCATACTCCAGTATAAAGAGTTACTCATCCAGTTACTCATCAACCAGTGGCATCCGACCACCCATCCCCACTTTGGCGTGGGTGAAAGTAGAGACTGAGGAAGAAGCTCTCTGGTCCAACACGTTGGTCTGACGCACTAACGCAGGCGGGCGCACTCAACACACACACACACACACACACTTTTTCTCTCTGATGGAGACAACTCACCACCCCACAGCAGCAGCCCAGGGCAGGGCGTCAGAGACCGAGGTGTCGCCCGGCTCTAGCTCATCTGCACCTCGTCTGTTTCACAGCCGGGCCCAGCGGGGCCCCAGATCACCTCCAGATGTCCCCTAGCTCAGAGCCCTGTCCTGGGCCCAGAGAGTCAGTGGGAGAGGCTCCTCGGTCCTCCACTCACAACAACCACATCCAGATTGCCTGGCAGTGACACGCTCATTCGCAAACTATCAATTGTGTATTTTATCCCTTGGAAAACCACAAACTAATAAGCAGTAAAAACTCCATGTAATGGAAGTAAACTATGATTTCACCAGCAGGCTCATCCCCCCTCTTAACTAGTTGGTTGTTTTAGAATGAGACAATGCTTGGAAATAGACTTTTGGTTCAAGTCGTTCTCATTACCGTGTCTTTGAGTAATCTGCCTCTTTTTAAAGTGTCTTAGATGACATTAAATGGTCTTAGCTGGCGTTAAGGTTTTAAAATGGCTGCTTGTTAGACTGCGCAACACACTCCAGTCTTGTACATCTGTCTTGTTCCTTTCCAAACATCAATCAGATGGTTGAGTCCTGTTGCCTATTAAGGTCAAGGAGGGACTTCAATCAAACTCTAAATGTGTTAAAAATTATGTTGTTCTTACACTGAGATTAAACAATCTTTTATCACTTCTCCTTCACTTAAAGCTTACATTTTCACAGTTTTGTGTGTTTGCCATAGTGGGGGTTCGACTGAATTCCAGCATCGATCGACCTCCCTGTGTTTGACACAGAAGTCCTTGACAGCACCAACCTCACGAGCCCCTCCTCAGAAGCTAAGGGGTTAACTCTATGATTACCGTACCTTCGTTCACATACCCGTGTCACTGCTATTACTTTTCAAGGAGCATTACCTCACCACAGTGGTATGTGTTCGATTTAACGCCAAACTAGCCTTAACGTCTTAGTATTGCTCTGCAATATCCCCCAGGAGGGCTTCATCGCAGATTGTCGCATGGGGAAAGGAAAGTGCATTTGCCATGTGGTGAGGTTGCAATTTCAGCTGGCACTTTCCCTTTTGGTGGAGGGCAAAGGATTCCCTGCAATTTAATGTTACTTTGGCCCTGGCTCGGCTCTCGCTTGGCTCAGCCGGGCCTCGTTGGCTAACGTGAGTGACAGCGAGAACAAATCTCCCACTCTGTTTACTTAATCGCTAACCACTCCGGTTTGGAAGCCACATCCAACGGTTTGGAACCCGCCGGGATTTCGGTGGAGTAAATGTATTTAAAGTACCGCCTCTTCTTCGCCACTCGTCTGGAGGTAAAGTGGGTCACCCCATATAACGAGCGGAAGGGCTTAGACTTACCCACCACCTCAGTCCAGCAGGTGGTTCCCATTTCGGCAGGGCTAAAGAGCAGAGACCTTCATCTACTCTCCCTTTTAATAGAGAGAATATTCACCGCTGTTACTTTTGAACATGCCACACATATGGAATATACGCTGCATGAGTTCTCACTCCGGTTGTGATTAGTGAATAGGACAGGTTCGTATGAGTGTGACAGGGTGGCTGAGTGGGAGGCACAAGCTACCTGTAGAGGGTTGGGTAAATGTTACACAGTAACATCGAACTCGGGGGTTAAGCATAGGCTTAGAAACACTGTGCAATGGCATTGAGGCAAGGCAGCCTAGAGACAGGTCATTTTCCAATGATTTCATCCATGGAGAGGAGGAGTGGGTGTGAGAGAGATGGGGGGGGGGGGGGGGGGGGGGGGGTGCTTTGGAAGAAGCAGCCAGTTGAACCACACAGCAGGGCCTCATTAGAAGTCATTCATCACAGCTGATGCAGAGGAACGGGGAGACGGAGCAAGGGAAAGAGAGGGAGACTTCATGTTTGAATTAGGTAATGCTTCATTAGCGTCTCAAGTCTTTGGTGAGCTTTTGAAGGGCGTCGTTCCATAAGTGAAAACGTGGAGGATGTGATGGGGGGGGGGGGCTTGTTCAGTCTCTCGGTGATGGGAGCGCATGCCTCTTTAGACTGTTGAAAATGCGCCGCACACATGTTTCATAGTGGAATTGGTGGGGATGGTGGAATTGTTTATTCATCTGTAAAGACATCTTACTAAGCGCATTTGTCTAATTGTCAATAAAGGTCAGGGGAGTGTCATTGCCAAGTTGTAGCCTACTTATTGCGTTTGATTTTTAAGTTGGTCCTATCGTACACTTTGGGAGGCAAGTGTGATTTGCTTCCATGAAGTAATGTATGTATTAGATATTGCATGAATTGAAATCCATCTCATATTGCCATACTGTAATCCTGGAACATTATAGTCGTGTGAGTCCCGTCTTCTGTTCCAGTCCTTTGCCACCAGTGTCTGACATCATCCGTGAAGATTACTCATCTGAGTTAACGCCATCATATGGCTATCGTGTAACCCTCAAGTCTTCGCAGAGACTCGCAACCAATCACAATCAAAGACTGAAAGAGCAGTTCAGAGGCTTTAATCATATGATTATTTGAAACCGCGGCGGATGAGTATCGCCTATCTGACTTTGTTTCCAAGATAAGGCTTTTGAAATGCTTCAAAAGAGGGAATCCTGTTTCTGTCCACTCTATTTGATCTATTGTCCTATGTGTGAAATCCACAAGATAAACACATGGAGTGGAGGGTTTGATTAAAGTCATCTTCACGGCTCCCTCCCTGTAATAGTACGGTGAGCTTCAAAAGCAGTTTGGCCTCACAAATGAGCTCTTTTTAGCCTCGTTTTGTTAAACGTTGAGGTTCGCTCTCTGTGTTGTGTCTCTCAGATCGCCTACGCTCGGAAGAACAACCAAGTCCTTTTGATCTAGGCTAGCGTCTTATTCTTCTCATCTGTTATGGTTTTGGGTTAATACTGTTGCCATTTGATTCTCGGTCGCTGCTGTTCCGTTTTCCAACCAGACTGTGTAAAAATATTTTTTTATGGAGGCCTGCGTCGTGAAAAAAGGAAGAATTCCCACAATGTAAACAGGAATAATACACTGAGTGTACAAAATATTAGGAAAATCTGCTCTCTCCATGACATAGACTGACCAGGTGAATCCAGGTGAAAGCTATAATCCCTTATTGATGTCACCTGTTAAAACCACTTCAATCAGTGTAGATGAAGGGGAGGAGGCAGGTTAAAGAAGGATTTTTAAGCCTTGAGACAATTGAGACATGGATTGTGTGTGTGTGCCATTCAGAGGTTGAACGGGCAAGACAAAAGATTTAAGTGCCTTTGAATGGGGTATGGCAGTCGCTGCCAGGCGCACTGGTTTGTGTCAAGAACTGCAACGCTGCTGGGTTTGTATCAAGAATGGTCCACCACCCAAAGGACATCCAGCCAACTTGACACAACTGTGGGAAGCGTTGGAGTCAACATGGGCCAGCATCCCCTGTAGAACGCTTTCGACACATTGTAGAGTCCATGCCACGACGAATCGACGCTGTTCTGAGGGCAAAATGCGGTGCGACTCAATATTAGGAAGGTGTTCCTAATGTTTTCATACACTCAGTGTATATTGTGCTAGCATCCACGACAGCAAAGTGTTTGTGTTAAAAGACAGAGTGAAATGTTGTGGAAGAGCAAAGGAAACCTACTGTGTTACTGTACCTACCTGTCTGTGTTCTGTTGTCAGGGTGAAGTAGAGTAGACACAAGGTGAACGATCTAAAATAGTCTTCCTAGAGGGTTCGTGCACTGAGTGGCGTGTGGATGGGAGCTGATACCGGCTGGAGGACAGAGTCCAGACCGATACAGATCTCGACATCACAGGGCATGCTGGGGTTTCATCTTACCGCTCCCTCCCTATGGCAGCTTCTGTTTCTATGGCTATCTGCCAGCCAAGGCCATATATGAAGGAACATCAGCCTTGTACATACTACCTTTTTGACCTTTCAGTCACAACATAACCATATGGTTATCTATACAGAGGTGTCTTGAACACAACAACAAGGTCATGAGGAGGATACTGACTGTCTGGTCAGTGTGCTGGTTGGCTACTGCCCTGTGCGGTACAGTGCGCTGTAATTCAGCTACCTCGCCACCGGTGGGCAGTAGAGGAGACGACAGCTGAGACTGTTCTGATGATGAAATGGGAGGTTTTGCCGAGGACTGGGTTGTGGATTTGAGGGGAGGTTTTGGGAGGAGGGAAAGTCGTAAAATATCAATTAAGGTTTGTTAATTTGTTTTGTACCTCAGAGGAGGTTTCCCTGTCTGTAAGCGATCACCACCTACTCATGTTCCTCATCAGCGGTGAGGGCTTTCTGTAATTATACAGCATCTGCACTCGCAGCTGTGGAGACGATTGAGACATAATATTCCTCTAAACCCCTCTTCTTTTCACTTAGTTTTCCTATGTACGTTATGATGGCATTTAGATAGGTTGCACTTGTGTATGTTCAGTACATGATCGGGGTGTGTGTGTGCCTGTCTGTATGTGCGTGTGCACGCTTGCAGCATGTTTTGGTGTGTGTTTTGGTGCTGAAATACCTTCTTTGGTGTCCAGAAGCTACATTGGGGGTGTGGGGGGGGTTATTTTTCCTTTATGGATGTTTTTTCAGGAACACTGTGCCTAAACATTTATTCTGGCGTGAGCTACAACAGCACAAGTTTGTGGGTTTTAAACATTTTAATAGAGGGACTTTTACCACAATAGTATCCCCACCTCTCATGCTCTGTCTGTCTGTCTGTCTGTCTGTCTGTCTGTCTGTCTGTCTGTCTGTCTGTCTGTCTGTCTGTCTGTCTGTCTGTCTGTCTGTCTGTCTGTCTGTCTGTCTGTCTGTCTGTCTGTCTCACATACTCACACTCTCTCTCTCTCTCTCTCTCTCTCTCTCTCTCTCTCTCTCTCTCTCTCTCTCTCTCTCTCTAATCCTCAGTTTATAATGGTATCATAAATTAAAGTAACATACAGTTATAAATAAAAACAGCTTCAGGGAAACTTTCAGAAGGGAAAATAACATGTTGTGTATGTTTGAAGGTGACTTAATTATTTCACCTACTTGCTGTTATTTTAGTCTTTCTATGAAGTGCTATGGAATTTTTACAAGCCAATGATATCACCCCTATCAGAGGTGTTACGGAGTTCTTCTGATCCAATTAAAACTTTGAACCCAGTTCACAGCAAAGATCAGCAGCAGATTTCAGATGCACTGTGGTAACTTACTGGAACTTGGAGCCCTGTGACATGTAAGGAACCATTCTAAAGGGCAGTCATGCTAAAGGCAACCCAGCATGCAAAAAGACGCTGGATTCTGGTTGTAAACTGGTTACAGTGACGTCTTTTCAACCAGATTGGCCCGCTAGGAAGTACATCCTGTTGGCCTTGCCCCTTTGCCCCCTAATTTCTTACTCAGCTCATAGATGCCACTGACTTAAGTCTCTCTTCACATGAGTCAGTCTCAGATTTGTCAAATTATCGTGATACTTTTTTAATACTCAGTACCAAAACTGTCTCTTGTTACACATTCCTGTACTCTGAGTGGCTAAACAACAGCTGGCGGTGGAATCAGTTTTCCATAATAAAATGTCTCCATTATAGTTTCCTGTTTGAGACATATCTTTCCTCTGTACTCCTTCTCCACTGTCAATGGACAGTGAGGGACTTGGCGTTATTATGGATGGTGAATCTTCACTCTGGACCCAGACAAGGGTCCTGGCCGAATAGGGTGTGTGTGTGTGTGTTAAACTGGCCCTGGCTGCACATCAAAGTCCCACTATAACTCTTAGCAGTCATTCAGACACACTCCGTGTACTGCCGGGAAGCTCAGCTCAGCACCACAGGGGTGCAGTATAACTTAGTCCAGATTTGTTTTGTTGGTGAGAAACATAGTCTCTGCGGGTGGTGTTTACACAGCACGCTCACATTGACAATACCTACAGGGTGTTTTTACAGTACTGCTGTGCCAGGCCAGCGAGACGATGCTAGATCCTGGAAAGGACCTAATGCTTACTGCGTCTGTGCCCTCTGAAATCGGTCCAGAGATTGTGTTTCCTGTTGTACTGTTCCTCTTTTCCCTAATAATGATAATAGCATGGTCGTTTAGCCGGCACTTGTATGCAAAACGATTTACAGAACTGTCAACCAATTTTTAGTTGATGTGGCCCTTGCGGAAACCCACAACCCTGGTGTTGCTACCACCAGACTCTAAACTGAGCCAGTGGAGAAACAAGTGAAATGTTCCCCCATTTCAATGTGTTACCACCTCCTCCAAGGTCTTGGTAAGGAAGTGTGATTTGTGGGTCCGTGCCCATGATGGTTCCCCTGCCCTGAGTCCCGTGCTTCTGGGCCGTTCTTCTGCCGGCACCTCATGCTCATCACACTCTCATTGTTCAGTGGCACCTGGCCATGATCGGAAGCTGCTGGATGAATCTGGAATCTGGCAACCCTCTGAAGCAATATCCTGAATGGCTGTGGCCTGGTGGGTATGAAAGACCTAGGTTTGGTTCTGAGAACCTGGCAACGGACCAGTATACCACGTTCCGTGGTGTGCCTGACCTGAGCTTTGGGTTTCTGCTCTTTTAAAGAGGCATAATTTTCATTTTTTGGTCCCCTGAGATGATTTCCCAGAACATCGACGTTCGGCACGAGAGGGTTGACGTTTACCTGAAGAAATTCTCAATGCATTTACACTCTCCAAATGGTTTGGATTTGCACGTTTCAATTGGAAAGCGAGTTATTTGACGGATTCACCCCCCCCAGAGAACCCCAGCAGAATAACATGATCGTACAACGTGACAGACGCAGTCTTTCCAAGTGGTCATAAGCACCTCACCTTGTCCTTCTACAATGTGGTTAAACCAAGCAGTCCTATTTACTGGTCTGAGCTGGACTCCCTAATCCAGTGGTTCTCAAACCTCTCCTCGGGGACCCCCAGCCGTTCCATGTATTTCATCTATTCCAGAACTAGAACACCTGATTCAACTTGTTGACTATTCATCAAGCCCTTGACTAAGTGAGTCAGGTGAGCTAATTCAGGGCTACAGCAAAATTGTGACACGTCTGAGGGACCCTGAGGAGAGGTTTGAGAACTACTGCTGTAATTCAACCTGACTTCCTGTCGGACCCAAATCAACTGTATTTCGTCAAAGCAAGGGCACAGCGACGGGATAGGACTGTACTCGTGAAAGTGAAAGACTCAGTGGTGGTGGATGTCTATGGCTTCTCTTTCAAGTGCATTCTTTCTGGAGGTTCCACCTCAAACAGAGTCATCCGTCAACCTGACCTCAATGTTGGGTGTCCGTGTGACGACTGATGGCAAATATTTGGGATAAATAGGGGTAAATGGTACTGGACCCCGTCGTGCTCGGTGAAGGGCTGTGGATTCATGGAGGCAGGGGCAATTCCAACCCTGTGGTGAGACTAATCTATGCACATGTGCTGAGGCACTTCAGAAGACCAGATGCTGGGAGGAAACGCATGGAGGTGCTTCAGCTCCAAAAAGCTCCTGGCGAGTGTGTTATTGCTTAGAGATAATGACTGACACACACAGGAGGAACCGAGACACAGACTCACCCACATCTTCGACCTCATGGCAAGGCTATTTTATGGTGGCCTAAGGTGCCATTTGTCAATGCCTTGGTAGAGGCCTATTGATCCCCTCACGTAAGCAGTCCGTTCTACACATACAATTCAGCTTCTAAGAGCCTTAGAGGCTTTACAAACCTTGTATAAATCAGATTCATTGGACAAGCAACGCTAACAGGCCAAATGTAATGTTTATTTTTATTATTGTTGATTTTGTTATTTTTGTGGTCACATTTTTTCATCCTGAATAAACATGTCTTGGGGCATGTTGTTGGTTTTGGATCCACTTCAGAAATCAAGGCATTAACTTCCCATCAGCAAGTACTCTTGTAAACCTCAACAGACACGCCATTATGAACAAATAAACGGACAGCTCTTTTTTTTACTAGCTGCGCTAGATGGTTGTTAGGAGAAGAACGTGGCGTTGTTTATTTCTTCTACTTCCCACATGTCAGATTGGCCAAAACATTTTCTGCACTGTTTCTTTACCCAAGTCCTTCTTATTGAGACCGAAATGGCTCGTTTTAGTTCGTTTTTTTTTCCTCCAGCTCAGCGTTGCTCTCTCCGGGTTTCGCTGTCAGAAAGCTCAGAGCTGTAAGTGCAGCCCTTACTAATCCTCACTCAGCAGCCACTCGGGTGCGTTTGTTTACAATGCGCATCGAGGCGGGGGGAAAAGTCTAAGAAGAAATAGAGGATGAAAACTTTGACGGAAAGGCGCAAATTCTTGTAAATAATGTAATTGCCCGACACTACAATATATCATCCAAGCGGAGTGCTGCGTACACGATGTGCGCCAAGTGAAGTTCCAGTAACGACAGAGTGTTGTGTTTTGCTTGGCAACCAGGGGCCTCTCCTCTCTACATTGTGGCCAATTGGTAACAGTTGTGGTGGGTAACTAGCTACAGGGGCCCAGGATTCAGAGTGTAAAGTGGAGCTCTCTGCCTGTCATATCCTCAGGAGAAATCACTTGGGTAAGTGCAACGAAATGAGTGCATGCCGAGTCGGTTTGTGTTTGAAAAACAAGCAGCGCGCTCTCCCTCTCTTTCTCTCTGTGCCCAGGCCATCGGATTAGGAAGGCATCCTACAATAACACACACAGTTAATACAGCGTGTCCTGGAGCCAGTGGGGTGTCACTGTTTAGAATGGTGCCCCAAAGCCGCAACAGCAAATCCAGTACAAATGAGTCAGCAACTTGGGTGTTTGGAGGGATATGAAGGAGGTTGGGGAGGGAGTAAGTCCCCTCTCATTTATCTCGAAGAGCGACATTGCCCATTGTTTTGTGTAGGGCTGATGTTAGTTATCTGAGCCCTGTTGTAATAGCCTACAAGAGACATGGTCAGGGGGGGTGAGAGAGACAGACAGAGATACACACACACTCGGGGCCTAGGAGTGCTGCTTTGCCTCTTCTACAGACTCTGCCGTGACAGCTCCTGTTGGTGGTACTGGATGCCTATTGGCCTGTGGCCCAACACCACATCCTGTGGGGGATGAGACTGGGAAATCCCTCCCAGGACGCTGCATTGACAGACCCCAGTACCTGAACCATTGCTTCACTCAGTTGCACTTCCTGCCCCTTGACAAACACTATTCCTCACTATTCCTCAAAGGGATTTCTGCTTCTTTGGTCTCCCAAAACAATTGGCCGTCCAATACTGAAACTAAGGCGTTCATCCTAGAACTCACTGTTCCCTATGTGCAGAGGAGAGGAAGTCTCTCAGTCTCTCCATCCAGATGACATCCAACAGGGATGGACATGAACCTGTTAACTATTGTGTCTTGAGACAGGAAGCTGGCATTGGATCTAAAGGCAATCAGAAACATTGTTTAGAGAAGCAGTGTAATTGTCTTGGACGGGAAATGATGGGACTCTGAGAGGGCGCAGTGTAGTCGGCCGCAGAGGAGAAAGTAAAGATGTGGGTGACGTCATCACAGAACAACATCTGTGTCTGAGTCTTCGGCGGCGTCATGTTTCCTTAGAAGAATGTGACCGTCGTCCTACAGTGCACCAGTGTGGTTGGGGAATTGCTGTGTCAAATGACATCACTTGTGGGCATGCCTACACCTTTCCTCCTCGGCAACCTGTACTGCACACAGGACAAAGACAGAGAAGACTAGGAAGATAATGCAACCTGAAAACAAAAACAAACTCATGCGGGGGTGCTTTCCCTTCTTTGCATATAGTTGAGAGAGAAAGAGCTACAGAAAGAGAGGAAAGCAAGGTGACAATGGTGTGTACCCTTCTGGAAGAGACAGGATTGCGCTGTTTATTTTGCTGTTTGGGAAGGAAAGTCTCTTCTTTTTTCTTCTTTCCAGAGCTGTGAACTTGGCCTGTCAGTTGACACATCTGTGTAATCTCAACAGCACTGCTGTCTCTGTCTTTTGGCTGCCAACCAACCACCCACCCACCCGGTCTTTCCCTCAAGCGACTGCGCCTGGAGTTTTTAATTGTGTTTCTAGTTAAACAAATGAGGTGACAATGGAAACAGTCGGTATCCATTAAGAACTTGCTAATTGCCCCCTACATTTTCTTGGGGAATGTTGGAGCAAGGACATAAATATCTTTGCGTAGATTAATTAAGAAAAGTGTAGTTAGTTTCTTCAGTGTATATTATGACGCTGATAGATTCATGTCTCTTTCCTCAGGGAAGGAAGAACACCGAAGTTGTCTTAATTGTGAAGGAAACTATTCTTGTTTGTTTTTACCAATGTACTCTTCCTCTGACTTGCAATCACTTGTCCCTTCATTTAAAAAAGGTGGAATATCAATGGCTCGTTGCCCATTTATCTGCATTTTTTAAAGTCTTTGCTTGGAGTTTTTTCGTCAACTTTAGATTGCTGTTTTAGATTGGGCTTTCACATTGGTTTATGTCTGTGGGGATGTGTGGGTGGAGAAATCCATTCATTAAACTTGTTGATGTGCTGTGCACTGAATAGTAAACTAGACACGAACAGCTGTGTCCCGCCAACTTTTTCCTCATTTAAATGAAGAAGCTTCTGTGTGAGAATGTGTGACTGTGTGTTTTCTGTCTCTGAGGTGTTACTCCTGAATTCTCAAAGTGAGATACTGTCTAACCAGACTCTTGGTAATAATGCCTCGCCTTGACCTTGGGCTGTATTCTGAAGAGAGCCTCATCACTGACATTGACAAAGGCTCTGTTTGACCAGCAGACCTGATTGCAGACCTCAGCACACATTCCAAAGAAAGATGGCTTCCTCTACTTACCAATGTGAAAGGGGGGGGGGGGGGGGGGGGGGGGGGGGTGCGCAAGCTGTCACAAACAGTACACCGGAAACTGCAAGCAGGGCGAATGACATCACTATGTGAGTATGAGCCTATGACTCTGTGCTCTCTCCCACACTGTGGGTTTGGAGGTTTATCCAGTGTAATAGCATTTAAAATAAACAGCCTTCGTTTTGGAACAGGCCATGCATTGTGGTGTTGCTGATAGGCCTGGTCCTAGCCAGGGAGAGCAGCTGTCATGTATCGGAGCAACGTGCTACATTAGGAAATTGGGAATTATATCTCTGGAGCGCGGCATGCGAAGAGGGAAAGCGAGTTGGTTCTTTTTTTTTTTTTTTTGTGTACCTATCTCAAGGGGTAGTTGGTGTCTTTCTCTCTTTTTCGCCGCTCATAAATTGTTGCCTCATGCTAGGATGAGGTGGATGTCCCAGGAGATGTTTTACACATGGCCCTCTCACGTCTCTCCATCACCCCTTTCCTCTCGCCTCCGCACTTGGCCCCTTTAAAACTGACGCTGCCTGACCCGCCTCACCCAAATTATCCCCAACTTAATTATCTGAGTTGGGCCGAAAGCAGGTTCCCTTGTCATCCACTGATGACTCCACTTACCGAAGCATGTTTTCTCACTGGCAAAGGGGCGTCTCGAACTAGGAAAGACAACTTACCTAGAGATAAGAATAGTCTGATTATGACCTTGAGAACTCACTCGTGGGAATTTCATAATTTAGCCTAGTTGATGTTACACAGGACGGATGCAAATTGTATTGGAGTAATTTTGTAACTTGCCAGAAAACCCTCTCTTAGCCATGTATGTCTGTCTCAGACATCAGAAAACAGGTAGTTTCCTGGAAATAAGAAAGCTGCTTGTTTGAGTTGGCAGCCAAAGGAGGCCTGTAGGTGAAAGACTTGCTTTCCTTTCCTGAAAAAACTCCAACTTGACAAAATGGGTAATATGTGAACAGAGTTTCTGTCCGTTCAGTTGGTCTTTTTCTCCACAGCCTCAGTTTGTTTAAAAAAAAAAAGTAAAGTCCACAACACGTCACTGTTTGTGCCCCCAGTATTTTTTATTCTGTCAAAGGTTTGCTGGAGACTGGAGAGGACCTATCATCGAGGCTTGAATTGAACAAACGACGAGCCAGTGCCACACAGCTCGATCTACAGACGTATCCCGTATTCTGTTTAGCAGTAAATCATTTCATGTAGAACTTGAGCAATGAGCCATGCTGTTTTGACACTTTTTCGCTCATATTTCTTCAGATATTTCTTCATGTTTGTGTTTCGTTGTTGAGTAATTGTTTTACTCCGCCTATGAGTTGAATAGCAAGTACAGCAGTTGAAGCATTTTCAAAGGCTCTCGCCGATGAAACACAGTTTACTCAATGTCATAAAAAAAGGCTCTTGCAGCGAGTGAAGAGATTTAATATTTCCCAGGGAGAAAAACTGGTTGAAATAACTTTTTTTTTTTTTTAAATGACCAGTTTTACATTCATTATGACATCATGTCAACCACTTTTGCCTGCTGGGATTTTGCTGAGCTGTAGTGTTGGATGGCAGTGACCTAAGTCGTGGTCTCGGGTGGTCTCCAGCAGTTGTGGACTACTGTGGCTGTCGTGTCACCACAGCAACTCGTCGTTATGAATTACAGGCCTCCAGCTGGACGGCCTTCAAGACAGGAAGTCCTACTGTATTGCAGCAGCGCCCGGCCGGCGTCTGTTCCACGAGCAGCCGTTAAATCACAGTAGAGTCACTGATTAAAGCCAGCATTGATTCAGGAAGTACTGAACGATTTTGAAAGGGAGAAGAGTGCTTTCACACATTCCCCCCCACCCCACCACTCTTGTCTTTTGTCTCGAGGGCTGTTTGAGGCTGCCGACAGTCCCTGTATAGGCTCTGATTCCTTCCAAGTCCGTACCGTTTCTATAAAGGGTGATTTTTATTAGCGAGTGCCGAGAGCACAGGACTGTTGGAGGTCTCTTAAATCTGAAAAGAATAATACTTTTTTAAATTCTTCAAATAAAATCTAAAGTTTATTTGTCACGTGCGCCGAATACAACAGGTGTAGAACTTAGACAGCAATTGCTGTACCAGGCAGTGATGCAACCAGTCAGGATGCTCTCGATGTTGCAGCTGTAGAACCTTTTGAGGATCTCAGGACCCATGCCAAATCTTTTTAGTTTCCTGAGGGGGAATAGGCTTTGTCGTGCCCTCTTCATGACATTCTTGGTGTGTTTGGACCATTCTAGTTTGTTGGTGATGTGGACACCAAGGAACTTGAAGCTCTCAACCTGCTCCACTACAGCCCTGTCGATGAGAATGGGGGCGCGCTCAGTCCTTCTTTTCCTGTAGTCCACAATCATCTCCTTAGTCTTGGCTACGTTGAGGGATAGGTTGTTATTCTGGCACCACCCGGCCAGGTCTCTGACCTCCTCTCTATAGCCTGTCTCGTCGTTGTCGGTGATCAGGCCTACCACTGTTGTGTCGTCTGCAAACTTAATGATGGTGTTGGAGTCGTGCATGGCCATGTAGTCGTGGGTGAACAGGGAGTACAGGAGGGGACTGAGCACGCACCCCTGGGGGGCTCCAGTGTTGAGGATCAGCGTAGCAGATGTGTTGCTACCTACCCTCACTACCTGGGGGCGGCCCATCAGGAAGTGCAGGATCCAGTTGCAGAGGGAGGTGTTTAGTCCCAGGATCCTTAGCTTAGTGATGAGCTTTGAGGGCACTATGGTGTTAAACGCTGCGCTGTAGTCAATGAATAGCATTCTCACATAGGTGTTCCTTTTGTGGTCTTTGAGATGTACTTTAACTGATATTGAACTGAAGCATCGTTCCAACTAACTTTGTCACTTCTCTCTTTCCCTCTTAGAAATCATCGATGACCTCACCCACCTGGTGGACAAGACGGATGACCAGATCCGCAATGAGACACGAAGGGTTAAGCTGGTGGAGACCAAGTCGGCTTCCTGCGGTGAGCCCATCTTCCTTCTCATTTGATCTGCTCTGTGTTCCTAACCCAACTGTAATAAGTCTGTCTCTTATCCAGATTTACAAGCATCGGTCCCATCTCCTTTTTCTCTTTCTGCAGCTCTCAGTAGTTCAGTGTGCTGTGAATGGCCTAGTAAAGGAAGCATAGACCTTAAGTAATGGGAAAGCCAGACCCAAACTCTAAATGCACTCAGTTATGTGTTATATTGCGTCTCGGTCCTATAATCTTTACTCTCCAGGTAAGTCATTCATGATGGTTAAAGATCGTGTTAAAGAGCTCCTATCAGAACCCTCTAAAGCTGGGTTCTCCCGGAGTAGCTCCATCCATCGTTGTCCATTCAGCGATATCATTGCTGTGCCCACCGGAAGCCGACTCGATGCTGCTTAATTGACCAGAGACAACGACATTGATGGCACCGAAACACCACACAATGGCGTGGGGATTGGCTCTATCACATCTACTACTCTCTGCTATAGAAAACAGTCCCACATAGGTCCCCCTATCCAATCCCCAGTACCTTACTCTGTGAAAGGGGCTTCCAAGAGCCAGGCTGTAGGACAGACTCTGTAGTAAGTCAAAAAGCCTTTCTTGCTACCACTTCCAAAGGACTCCCAGGAGCCAGTCTGTAGTGTAGTAAGTCAGCACCACCCTCTCTTGGTACCAGTCTTTGATGGAGTTCAGTGGTTTACATAGCAAAAGAGGAGCTGTGATGCTGTGTCAATGGGGCCCTCCCTCACCATTACCCCCCCAATCCCCTTTAATTTGTTTAACTCGGCTCTTTGGTCTTTAGCCTTTACAAAGCCCGGCTTTCCTCTCTCAATGGCCACCCTGCTTCTTTCTCTCTGCTGGGAAAAAGATATGCCAGAGAGGGGAGGTAACTAGGCTAGCTACCGTACAGCGAGAACGGGAATGTGCGACAAAGCTTGTTGGCGTAGTCAAGCTAGGTTTGCCTTGTAAACGCCAGTCCGCATCACCTTGGAGATGGCCGCATTGTTGCACCAGGAGCCCCCACTAACAGGCGAACAGTGGCGCGGGGATACAACAGTAAGATCTGGGGATGCGATGAAGGATCAGCTAATATAACAGTTGATGCCATTTCTGCCCAGTCACCATGACACACAGAGAAGGTTTGTTTTAAGATCTCAGAACTAGAGTCACTGTGCACATTGTGCTAACCCAGGAGTGTCTCTCACTCTCTCTCACTCTCTCACTCACTCAGTCACACACACACACACACACACACACACACACACACACACACACACACACACACACACACACACACACACACACACACACACACACACACACACACACACACACACACCGGTCTGTGTTCTCTCTCATTGTTGTCTCCTTCTCTCCCTATCCCTTCTCTTCTCTAGAGTGTCAATGCTTAACAATTCTGTGTAGTGGGGGGGGTGTCCCCACCCGCTCCATTCCTCCTTTTTCCATCCTCTCTCCTCCTGGTTTGTTTGACACTTGTCTGGGTCTCATGCAAAGAAATAATTGAAACTAGAACACGCCACACATCTTCTGGAGGGTTTCTCCTCTTGTTCTTGGGTGCGTGTTGATGATTCCTGAGCCCGGGCGTTATTTGTTTTTGGAACCCAGCTCGTCCAGAGTCCAGGCTTGAGTGTTATGTCTTCCTTCAGTTCTCCTGTAGGTGGGAAAGACTGGCTTTGACAAGGAGACGGGCATACTTGACATACTTTCTCTCATAAGAGTAGAAACATCCCAGATTATGCACACTGGGATGTGTGTTTAACTTGAGGATTTAACATAAGATGTTGCTGCTGTTAGGATTTGAGCTGTTAGGAGTTGCAGCATTTAGATGCATTACCTGCAGCAAGTTCACATCTTCTTCTACGTGTACCGATGGACCCTGTGTGTCAATCTTTAATCAACCTCTTAGACCTTCTGCCAGAGATAAAACAAGGATAGAGAGATGAGTGACTGAGGACGCTGTGGAAAATCCTACCTTTGTGTTTAGTCGGCAAGCTGAAGGCTGGACGAGCACGGGCTGAACATGGTTAGGGGTCATCTCTCCGCTGAAGGGAGGAAGGACCCACATAGCATAACATATCGCCATGGATTCATCCTGCAGCAACGAGTGCATGACTGGATCTCAGGGCAGGCTTTTGAAACATCCTGGATCTTGTTGAAACATATAGAGAGTCGAGACACAAGCACATTACAAGTCCTCCAGTCATCAGTCTCACGGTGGTTTATTGGGGAAGAGCCACAATCAGACCACAACACAGTCGAGGATTTCACCAGGATATATGGGTGACAAGAAAAACGTTAAAGCTAACTTGGGGTTAGCCTTTTTAAACAGTGTTTAAGCTTTGAGCAAAATGAGAAAGTTAAGGCTGCCTAATAAAAAGATTAAATAAAGTAAAGTCTACTTTTCACAGTCACTTCCCTTTCCTGGGAAATGGGTAGTGAACAGGTTTTGAGGGGGGTAGGTGGCATTAGAAAGGCAGATTACCCCTTAGCACCAAAGGGCCCTAGGAGGGTGGTGTGAGTTTCCCAGGGCTTAAGTGTCTCATCAGGCAACGTGGGGGCAGACCTCTCTCCAATGGACTAATCCCATGGGCCTGCGGAGGCTGGAGGGAAACCCCACACCCACATACATACTCACAGACTCGAATCCCGCAGGTGGCTTGCATCTCAAGTAGGCCTGAAATGTTAGGGCTTTCGAGGGGTTGTCTTTGAGGGTAGGTAAAGGGTGCATGTAACTTCATTTCACTGAATCCCATCAAGCCTGTTAAGTAAACCTTGAATACTTTTGAGGGCTAATTTTGATTACTTTGATGTCATTTTACCAACACCAATATGATGTTTAGCAGTCTCCCATGCCCTAGCATTCATTTCAGTGTTGGACCGAAAACAATACTGAAGCAAACCATTTCAAATCTAGGGTTGTACTAAAACAGAAACCAAAAATCCAAGGTTGTTGTACTTATGATGGTGTTGAACCCGTGGCCTAGAGGAGTAACAGGTCCCGAAGCGTATGGTTTGTCACGTTTACAAACGCTTACCTCACCTTTACCACTTGATTTTGGCTGGCAAGAGTGGAATATTGGATGGTTGTAAAACAATAGATCTGAAACAACAGTCGCTTTACTGCTTCTTTTTCAAACTCCATAAACATCCAACAGATTTGATCAGCCCCTCTGAAATGTGTTATTCCTTTACGAAAGCTTTTCATTTGACTGTATATTACTTCAATATGATGTTTATCAATGTGTTCTGAAGCGATATATTCACATTACAATGGAATTGCTGGAAGACAGGCAAAGGGTAAGTACGGGGGAGGTGTGTGTGTGCGTGCAGAGACAGAAATACAACCTCCACCCTCCTCCCTTTTCTCCACCAATTAGGATTTGTCTCACTGATACGTCAGAAATGCTAAAAAAAAGGGTGTACCCCAATCCTTCTTACTCTGTCCATCTCTAAAGATCTTGGGGGGTCACTTTGACTGCACTGCAGACACCCTGGCTTCAATGACAAAGCATAGTCTCATCTATTTGGCCTGCCAATGTGATTGTTGTCGAGACTGGGTCAGGAGTAACTTATTTAGTTAGTTAGCGGGACGGGGACAGTCCCAAAGAGAAGGGGAGGGAGTGTTAGTAGGGTGACTGGGTGGTAGGTAACATATCGAAGAAGAAGATGACTTTATTATCCAATGTTTATTTGCCTACGCCCTCCGTCAAGTCGAGCTGAATGTAAAGTAGACAGTCTACTGTCCTGTTTTAATATCCTTCACACTGAAGCGTGGTGTGTGTGTGTGTGTGTGTGTGTGTGTGTGTGTGTTATTTCTCTAAGTATGAGGTGTTTAAAAAGCCATCATGAGGGCTGTTGGGAGGAATGTTCCCACTTGACATTTACGTTGTTGCGGCTCTGCTCACATATGTAAGTTATCAAGTGGGGAGGTCCTGTCTCGACCAATGATCATTCTGAGAGGTCGGAGGCTAGCATGCTAGGCTTCAGACAGAGCAGTTTGATTGAACGTTTGAAATAAAAATTATACATAGGAGAAGAAGGGGAAATAAGACTAATTGGTTACATGTAGAGTTTGGTGCCACTAAGTTGTGCCTGCATCTCCTTCACTCAGAGAGAGAGATTTCTCTCAGTTTGCTGTATTCAATGAAGAAATCCTAAAAGTAGGAGAAAGTGTCGCAACCAACCAAGCTAACGAGGCATCCAGACCTTTGGACTCGCTGCTTGCCACATCCAAGCTTCCAAGCCAAGTCCTATGTCTCATAAGAACACCTGATCTAGGATCAGGTTTGCCTTTTAGAACAAAATGAACAAGATTCCACGGGGGGACGGGGGGGCTGATCCTAGATTAGGAGTTCTACTCTGACTACGACCCAGGCAATTAGTTCAGCTTGGGTTCATCTTCCCCCTATCTCTCCCTGTGGACCAGACTGCAATTACGCTGCAGAGTAGAATGCACGACGAGAAAGCCAAAGTATGAAAGAAATGTAAACCAAAAGTGAAAAGTCCGGGAGGGAAAATACCACCTCGCATGCGAAACAACCATGGACAACTTGAGTCAGCCGGAGACTGTCGACAGCCATCAAGCCATCAGATTCTCCAGGATGCAGTTGTTTGAAATCTTCACCCGATAGTGATGCCATTCAAGGAGAAACGCTGAGAGAGAGAGAGCGAGAGGAAAATGTGGCTAAATGTGTCCTTGGAGATAGTTTTCCATATCCACTGTAATGTGTGGCATGAAATCCCCCTAGCTGAAAGCTCACCACGGTTGAGAGGCGTGACACTTGACACCAGCCATCCACCAGTCCTTTTATTCTTACCAACACCTTAGAAAGGTTTCAGGATTTGAAACAGCTGTAGGTTAGATGACAACGGGCTAGCCGAGACAACTGGAAAACCCATTGAACGGTGGTTGTAGGCGAGCCATCTCATATTCAAACCCCTATAAAACAAGCCAATATGCAAACACAGAATAACTATCCATTTTACCGTCTTGATAATAAATGTCAGTCTTGAACTTTCTAATGCTTTTTCTATATTGTCTTGGCCTTGATTAAAATTAAAATGTGATCGGTGGAAAGCCTAGTGTCTGGATCATTTTCAGGTCCTGTGGGGTAAAAAGCTTTTGGATTTAAGTGTGAGGTAGCTACAGTATAATCTTTCGGGTCTCCTCTGTCTCCACAGCGTTGGTGGAAAAACATTGATTACCCTCTCTCTCCAGTGAAGTCAGATCCGAAACACATGCCGACCGCAGTATGATCTGTGCCAATAAACCTGTCACAATTCTAGATTGCATGTAAACGTGTATTATGTCATCTTGGTGAAAATGTGCAGGTAATATGAGGGTAGTAGCCTAAACACTGGGGCGCAGCAAGGATTTAGAAAAGTCCGAAGGGCCAAAGGTCTGAGCTAACTAGAAAAAGGCCTAGGCATACCTTTTTCAAGTTTACTGATGGGTTGCTTTTCCACCATCTATTCCTTTGGTCTGTGGCTGTCCAGCTTAGCCTGATCAGAAGAATTTAGGCAATGTGTAGACATCCCTGTCTATGTAACTATTATGTACTGTGCCTGTCTATGTAACTGTTATGTACTGTACCTGTCTATGTAACTGTTATGTACTGTGCCTGTCTATGTAACTGTTATGTACTGTACCTGTCTATGTAACTGTTATGTACTGTGCCTGTCTATGTAACTGTTATGTACTGTACCTGTCTATGTAACTGTTATGTACTGTGCCTGTCTATGTAACTGTTATGTACTGTACCTGTCTATGTAACTGTTATGTACTGTGCCTGTCTATGTAACTGTTATGTACTGTACCTGTCTATGTAACTGTTATGTACTGTACCTGTCTATGTAACTGTTATGTACTGTACCTGTCTGTAACTGTTATGTACTGTACCTGTCTATGTAACTGTTATGTACTGTGCCTGTCTATGTAACTGTTATGTACTGTGCCTGTCTATGTAACTGTTATGTACTGTACCTGTCTATGTAACTGTTATGTACTGTGCCTGTCTATGTAACTGTTATGTACTGTGCCTGTCTATGTAACTGTTATGTACTGTGCCTGTCTATGTAACTGTTATGTACTGTGCCTGTCTATGTAACTGTTATGTACTGTACCTGTCTATGTAACTGTTATGTACTGTGCCTGTCTATGTAACTGTTATGTACTGTGCCTGTCTATGTAACTGTTATGTACTGTGCCTGTCTATGTAACTGTTATGTACTGTGCCTGTCTATGTAACTGTTATGTACTGTGCCTGTCTATGTAACTGTTATGTACTGTGCCTGTCTATGTAACTGTTATGTACTGTGCCTGTCTATGTAACTGTTATGTACTGTGCCTGTCTATGTAACTGTTATGTACTGTGCCTGTCTATGTAACTGTTATGTACTGTGCCTGTCTATGTAACTGTTATGTACTGTGCCTGTCTATGTAACTGTTATGTACTGTGCCTGTCTGTCAGCTGTAACTACTCTATATTAGGTACACTTCGTAACGTGTCATTTTTTGTTGTTGATTGTTTGAATTTCTGTCGAGTTGCCCGCCTACTTATCCTTCTGTTTGTGTTTCTATTCTTGTTTCAGGCATGCTGGTGGTGATCGTGCTCCTGCTCATTGCTATAGTGGTGGTTGCTGTGTGGCCCACATAAGGAAGAGGCTGAGGGGAGCGTTTTGGACCGTCGCACCGTCCGTCGGATGACCACTGAGACTGCGTGGAGAGCCTACAGGGGAGACGAGGTGCAGAGGCACTTATGCAGGGATGTATCAAGCGGGCTGATTTAGGACCAGGTTTGCCTTTTATATCCCAATGAATAAAATGACATAGACAAGGCAGACCTGATTCTAGACCAGCACTCCTACACTGAGACGCTTGATACATAGTGCCTCCAAGCCCTCTAACACACCACCCCTGTGCCCTGTTAAACACACACATACACTAATAATGACAGACACACTCTTCCACCTCCCTCTGTTTCCTCTCTCCTTTCCCCTTGTATGAAAACTGAGTGTATTGTACTGTTCTCTACTGTACCTCAACACTTGGAGAGTTGAGCCCTGGCTTATGAGGAACCAGCAACAGTGTTTATTTTCTTACGTGGGTGTTGGTTGGGTAAAGGGTAGCACTGACCCCCCCCCCATGGGGGGGGACTTTTTCTTTCCTAATTCTGTCTGTGGGCTGAGAGGTCCTGGGTTCCAGGTCGCTAATTCTGCTAGCTTAGCAATTCACTCACACATATCTATTATTATAACAATTATTATATTTACCCACTAGCAGTTCTAATGGTACCATTTGTCTTGGGATTTGATCATGTTTGTAAGATAATGCCAGCCAAAACAAATAACACGTATGACTGTGTCACAACATGATGTGAATCAGTTTAGCTTCATGCAACCTTGTCATTTCTAATAAACATTTACAGTTAACAGCACGATCCATGGACTCCTTGGTGTAAAGAATATCGTGTTATATAATATTGGTCATCTACTAAGGATAATGTACTGTATCTATAGCATACTCTGCATTCTTCCACTATGTCAATTTAAAAGCCTTGAGATGCTGCAAAAGGTTGGGAGATGCTTGCTTGCGTCCGTGTGAATAGTATAGCTATCCCACTACTGGTCCGTGTGAATAGTATAGCTATCCCACTACTGGTCCGTGTGAATAGTATAGCTATCCCACTACTGGTCCGTGTGAATAGTATAGCTATCCCACTACTGGTCCGTGTGAACAGTATAGCTATCCCACTACTGGTCCGTGTGAATAGTATAGCTATCCCACTACTGGTCCGTGTGAATAGTATAGCTATCCCACTACTTGTCCGTGTGAATAGTATAGCTATCCCACTACTGGTCCGTGTGAACAGTATAGCTATCCCACTACTGGTCCGTGTGAATAGTATAGCTATCCCACTACTGGTCCGTGTGAACAGTATAGCTATCCCACTACTGGTCCGTGTGAATAGTATAGCTATCCCACTACTGGTCCGTGTGAATAGTATAGCTATCCCACTACTGGTCCGTGTGAATAGTATAGCTATCCCACTACTGGTCCGTGTGAACAGTATAGCTATCCCACTACTGGTCCGTGTGAATAGTATAGCTATCCCACTACTGGTCCGTGTGAATAGTATAGCTATCCCACTACTGGTCCGTGTGAATAGTATAGCTATCTCACTACTGGTCCGTGTGAATAGTATAGCTATCCCACTACTGGTCCGTGTGAATAGTATAGCTATCCCACTACTGGTCCGTGTGAATAGTATAGCTATCCCACTACTGGTCCGTGTGAATAGTATAGCTATCCCACTACTGGTCTGAGCTTGGTGGTCTAAAGCTATTTGATCTACACCCAGCATGCTTAGCCCTCTACTGTACTGCCCTAAGTCACACGTGGAGCTGTTGATAGAAGTGTGTATGTTACGCCCAGGACTCCGGCTTCAGAGATCCAAAGCAGACATTGAATGATTTAAGACGATGGAGAAAAAGAAAGAGTCACACCAGTGGCGACTTAACAGGAGTTTATTTCAACTGAATTCTGGATTTAGTTCTACCAGCTTGGTGTTCAGTAGTTATTGTTTCCTTCTTAAAATCACAACCATCTAAACAACCACAAACGAGTAAAAAAAAAAGGCAAAAAAGACAGAATAAAATCCACAATGTCTCGTGTCATTAAATATATCCATATATAATAACCATATATTAGTACACATCGTAAAACAAACATCGCAAAAAAGGTTTCGCAATGGCCAACACAGCTAAACAACATTTACAATTTAAAAAGTATGAACAAAAGCAATGTTTTGACAGGTCTACGGTAGTCATATTTCATCAGAGGAGGTCATTGTCAATCCATTGCTTGGAAAACTGATCTAAAATTTACATCATGGGGATTGAGGTTTGATTATATATTATGTGCCAAACAGAAATACACTTACATTTAATGTCACGAGTATGGATATAACGATGAAAGGAAGTAACATGTAAATGTATGTATAAATACATGTAATATGTCATCTGTATATTTCAATACACCAGCACGAAAGCATGTGTATTTATATGACTGATCTGTACACAGAGAGAAACAGTATGGAACACAGATGCTGGCAATCAGACCCTCAATGTACATCTGCTTGGTTTGAAATAAAAGAAAGATGTGGTTTTAAGTCATTTGGGGATAATCAGGTGATTGAATTACATGATTTTTCCTCCCAGTCCTCGTTTCACCCTCTTCGAAATCGCTCTGAACTTAATTAATTTGACAGCCTTGTAAGAGACATTGAAGAATGTCTGCAGCTGTTGAATAGCTGCAGCTACGGCATCCATATTAGGAATTCCATGTTAGGAAGACCACTGACAGTTTTGCCTGAAATCTGACGACTTGCTAATATGGATGCCGTACACCACTCAAGACAGAATTTCCAAGAACTCTAGAGTGACAGGCAGCATGTAACATGTATATCTTATGGACATGGGTGAGGTCTATGGACGGTTAAGTGGGGGGGAGAAGGGGTAAGAAGCAAGAATTTAGAGAGCTGACTAATAATGTTTGGAACAGTTTACTGCCAGTCAAGGAGGTAAACTGCACTCTTCCATTTCTGTTGCCTCAATACAACAAGAAAATACATACTGTTCTTAGGCGTTCACTCTGTCCATTCTCTTTGCTAAAATCTACAATCAATACATTGAAGTTAATAATAGTTATATTATCGATAATTTTCACATAAAAATACTACCTACACAGATATTTTATTGTTGACTGCCAATGCCTTTTTTAGTACCTTGGGGACGAGGCTTGTTTCAATCACAAATGCTTTACACATTGTGATTTTAAAAAAAAGATTTGCATCCAAAATAGGGTGAATTTAATACTACACAGAAACAATTCTGTACCAATTGGTGAATGGCCTACAGTATTAGGAAATATTGTTCCTAGGGAGAGGTCATATAAATATGTACATTGTAACGCTTTCAATTCACTATGTACCAATATCTCACTGCTTGGTTAACGTTCTCTGAAAACAGATTTGTGTTGTCCACACACAGGGCCTAGTGTTGTAGCTAATCTATTTGAAACCTTAGGTATGATAAGGATATTTATTCACATCATTGCAAATGCTTCCTTTTGGTATTGTGTAAAGCATGTGTACTGTATAATAATAGTAATGTCAATTCATATTTCATAAATGTACACCTTCAATATCAAATAAAAAAACACATCGACATACTAAATCTGGGCAACATGGGGAAGAACCACACTGCTTTCTGTCTCTTAGAAGGACTGGCTCCTAAATCACTTGATCATGAAATATATACTGAACAAAAATATAAACGCAACATGTAAAGTGTTTTATGAGCTGAAATAAAAGATCCAAGAAATGTTCCATATGCACAAAAAACGTATTTCTCTCATTTTGTGCACACATTTGTTTAACTCCCTGTTAGTGAGCATTTCTTCTTTGCCAAGATAATCCATCCATCTGACCGGTGTGGCATATCAAGAAGCTGACTAAATAGCATGATCATTACACAGATGCACCTTGTGCTGTGGACAATAAAAGGCCACTCTAAAAGTGCATTTTTGTCACACAACACAATGCCACAGAAGTTTTGAGGGAGCATGCAATTGGCATGCTGACTGCAGGAATGTCCACCAGAGCTGTTGCCAGAGAATTTAATGTTCATTTCTCTACCATAAATTGCCACATCCAGTTTTTTCACATGCAGGATTATCTGAGATCAGCCACCCGGACAGCTGATGAAACTGGGGAGGATTTCTGTCTGTAATAAAGCACTTTTGTGGGGAAAAAATCATTCTGAATGGCTCCCCAGTGGGTGATGCCCTCCCAGGCCCACCCATGGCTGCGCCCCTGCCCAGTCATGTGAAATCCATAGATTAGCGCCTAATTCGTTTATTTAAATTGACTAATTTCCTTATATTGAGTTGTAACTCAGTAAAATCGTTAATTGTTGCATGTTGCACTTATGTTTGTTCAGTATAATTGAACCAAACATTAATAAAATATTAAAGCAAGTGATCCTAAATTGAAATCTGGTTGTTATTGTTCTAATAGCAGGAGTCTTTGAAATCCCAGACATTTTGTATGCAGTCTGTCGTCTTCTTGGGAATCCAGCAAAAGTATTATTAAAAACACTAACCATGAAATTAGACAGCAGCACCAGTCAAAAAGAGAGTAAGGACACGGTGTCCATATTAGGACATCAACTCATCTGACGCTCTCCTACTATGGACGCCATGTATTTGACATAATAACCAGCCTTTTTGGAGACAGGTTGACATGCATTTTGAAACTGTACAAGACTGTGTTAATCACCACAATTCACAATGAACATTCATTCATTTCAGATCATTCTGAATACTGAAACCGGACAAAGAAAAATTTGTAGATTAAAATAATATCCTTAATTAAGGTTAGTTAATTAACAATGCTGGAGTCAAATATATTGTACACCTTTAAGAATGGACATTCATTTTCTTTCTTTCCATTTCACTGTCTGCATCTAGGGGCCAACATTCAATCAAATGTACAATATGTCACACCCGTGATATAATAAAGAACATAGCTAGTTACTGTGCGTTTTAGGTTACATACACATACGACCGGGTGAAGCGAAAGGCAACTTATTTGATAATACATGAAACGTGCATTTCCAAGGCGCAGAACCAATGTTATTTTATGGCACTTTTTGCTGCACTGCCAATAGGATACACAATTTCAACAACAAAAAGTTGAAGTGAGGACGTTTGATGATGCAGACTGGTTTGTCAGTGATATTATTAGCTAATCCTAAAAACGACAGAAAACAAAGCTTGTGATAATGCAGTGGCTTGATTTGTGGTGTCTTCGCACCAGCACAAAATGCTCAAAGTAGGGCTATGAAATATCAATATGAAAAAAAAAAATGAAAACACAAATAACTTTATATATACTGGTAATAGGTGCAAACTTGGCAAATCCACAGAGACAAATCTCAAAGGAAAAAACAACGAAGCCATGACACCTGCAGCGTGAGCTCCTTCACAAAAGTCCACTAGAAAATAAATCTTCTCAATAAAATTCTCTTCATGCTCCTACTCGAAAAAGTAGCGACAACGCACAGTCCTTTTCTGTCCTTCCTCAGTCTCCCTCGCTCTCCTCTCATCCTTTTTCAACACCCACTCATCCTTTCTCCTGTCCCGTGTTCCGTTCCCTCGCTCCAGGCGTCGTCCGTCCTTTCCGCCTATGCCTTCTTGCACTTGCCTTTCTTCTCACGTTGCTGGAACTTCCTCAGCCGACGGGCCCATGTGTCTCTCCACTGGATGACCAGGGAGCCCTTATCAGCCACCACTCCAGACTGCCCTGGAGAATCCTCATTGTTACCCAGGAGCAGGTACTTCTTCCCGGTCTTGATCTTTGGACACTTGCACGCCACATCCTTGGCCCTGACCCACAGGAACTGGTCACCGCGGCGGATGCGGCTCTCGCCCTGCTTGTAGACAGAGATGATGTTGACGGTGAACTTCCACCACTCGCCCGCCTTGTCCGCCTTCAGAATGTGCACCTGGACAGCTGGGGAGGGGGGAGAGAGAGAGAGACTATTTTTGTTATGTCTTTGTGTCTGACTCAATTCTAGGATTAGAATTTCCTGCTCAAAGGGATACACAGTACAGTGCTGTTATTCTTATCGCTATCACTGGGGTTCGTGTCTGTATCACAGCCTTCAATTAAAACCCCATCCATGTCCTCTTGGCACAGGAGAGCAACCCGGTCCTTATCGTCTGCTCCATTCCTGCTATCCTGACCTGCTGTGACCCTGCTCTTCTCTAGACCGACAAGCCATGATCCCAGCAACAGTTACTATGGCACCCTGGGACAATATAATTAAGTTGGACCGAGTCAGACATTTCCCATGGAATCCCTTTTCCTTCTTGCAAAAGCTTTGCCTAGACATCTCTCTCTCTGGCCATTCAGTATGACAGGAGGGAGGGAAAAGTGCTAGTGTATCTCCCACTACAGATGTAGGATCTTAATTTAATCACCCTGTTGCAGGTGAAGTTTCCTGCAACGTAAGACATTTAAAACTTGTAGCGTCTTTGGGTTTTAAAAAGGTTTCTGTTTGTAATTTCCGACCTGATGTTCCCTTACGATACAAAAATATCCATTAATGATAAGCCACATAATAATTTACATTTCCAGTTGCTGTAGGATTATTTTCCTACTGTAGGAGACAGGCTCATATTAAGATCCTACATCTGTAAATCTAGTATGCTACACTGTGTCTAGTACCATCCAGCAGCCAAGAAGGGTATCAGACAGACAGCGAAGCAGGCAGTACTGACGCCAGGTAGCCTGCTGTCTGTAGCTGAATCCTCTAGCTCTTAGTCTTCTGTGTCCACTGGTCCATGTGCATCTCCAGTCAGTGCTACTGGCTCCACAGACTAGCGCCATGAGACGCTGTGATCTCCACTGTCCAAGCGGCATTACGGGACACTAAAAACACCAGAACTGACAAAGCCTCAAGGGCAGGGTTCTGTTCTATTCTCTTTAAAAAAAAGAAGTGAGGTTGGCTTCTCCATTTGGTGCTGATTCTAGTGGAGTCATCAGCAACTACCTACTCAACCGGCCCCAGTGGATAGGAGACTGGACCTGTAACCTAACCAGACGCCCTTCAGAGGCTTGTATCCTCCAAGGGAAATGCTGTCAAGACAAAGTCGTCCGGTAGCAGATCCAGCTCCACGTCCATTATAGATGTCAGGGGATTTGATTTGTGACGTGATTAAGAGGCAGGGATGGGCTGTGAGGAGATGGGTTTTTGGGGAGCGGCTCTGTGATAGTATGGTTCATTACTGAGAGAATCAAGGAGAGAGAGCACCAACAGCTCTCAAAAGCAGCATAGATCATCTTAAAATGTAACAGCAGTCGTTAAACCAGGGGTCATTAGCTTAACCTCCTATACACACAAACTGACTATCACTGAGCGTGAATGTCATGGCTCTCTAAATGGCTCTAAATGAGACGTATCCTGCACTGCACTGCAGATTTTACGCCATGCATGGTAGATCACAGGGTTATCAAATAGGGCCCTGGTGTCCTTTTCTGCTAGCATTAGCATTCCTGGTGTCTTTTACTGTTACTATTAGCATGGGCATTGGTTGAACTGGCTGTTGACCTGGTGGCGAACCCTATTGGTGCCCTCGGTCACCCTGTCCTTCCCTGGTGTCACCACTGGAAGGCGCTCTCTGTTTGTGTTTGCACAACAACACAGGGTGAAACCCTGAGAGACCAAACTGTAAATAACTCAACCTATTGTTAAGCCCTGTTCCACTGTCATTTCAGCCCTTTTGTATGGAAAATTTGCTGTATCCAAGCGCCCTGTGGTTCTCTATGGGGGTTGAGTGTGTCTGCATATTATCCAGCATAGGCCCAATGCACAGCGAGACACTGCACTCCTAATGCTCTCCTCCACACCGGGACCCTCCAGTAAACCTTCCTGAAGTGTAAAGTCTTATCCCTGTACAGGACCAGTACAAAGCCCCCCTGAGGTATGGCGAGGCAGGGAGAAAGTGGATTAGACCCAGGCCTTGGCAGGGAGGCTAGACCCAGGGCGGGTTAGGGAGGGCAGCGTAGGGCTTGGGTAATATTGGAGACGGCCAGAGGGGGAAGCAGAGGAAATTGCCTGTAATTGGTCATTGAGGAGAACAGTAAGAGTAAAACAGTGGGGGTTCCCTTACTGTAGCCTGTTCTGAAGCATAGGAGCGTGTACCCTAACCCCACTGTGGACCATTACACATATACACACACACACACACACACACACACACAACATGTAGTCACAGCCTTCCCTGAGGCATGCTGGGGTGGTGTTGGGATCACTCATCAATACCAGCAGGTCCCCTCTACACACCTCCTCCGGTGCATGCCAGACCTGCCCGCCTGTGAGAGACTAGGATGGGGGTAGAGGACACTACCTGTGTTGTTGAGCAGCGCTCTCAACACTGCTGAGTCTGAGTTACAGCATGATGTCTTGATGACATGCACCTGGGGTGCACCTGGGTAGGGTCCCACCTCACTCCCCATCTCCTCTCCCCTATGGGTCTTCAGTGGGCACTGACAAGCTCTGACTTATAGACAGACTTATTTTCAGTGTATAAGGGTAAGAGTTTGTACAGCTGAAGACCACAACACATCACTGGGCTTCCCCAGGACAGAGTGCGTCTCCCTACGGGGGTCTATTGACTCTTGGCGTGGGCCTGAGAGGTGAAACATGGCCCCGTTACACTCCATTAGAGGTGCATGTTCCAAATCCTCCACTGAGGGCTCCTAATGTCTGACTCACTGGAGACCCTAACTGCTACACCTCCTTCACACATGAGCTCTGCTGCTGGGGATCAATGATCCACAGAGCTTTTGTTTTTTACCACTCATTAAACCTGTTCGCCTACAAATGGCCACAAACTAGTTACTGTGGTGCAGAACTTTTCTTTATTCGCATATGCATGGCAAGCTTTTCAAATCAATTATTTTCTTTTTTTACCAAACATCACACGCTATAGTATTTTCACATCTATAATCGTCCATCTTTTTTTCTAGCAATTTCCTCTTAAAGAGCTGCAATGAGAAAGAATTGATGCCACTTTTTATTTGTGGCACAGGGGATTCCTCCTGACACCATGCCTGGATCTAACCCCTCAAAAACTCAGGAACAATGCCTGGCCTGTCATTCATTCAATCTGCCAAGGTATTTTCAGGCAGGATACCCCTTCTTGGTTGACTGATTTAACAGACTGGCTTCAATCAGGTCAGGGTCAAACCTCTACAACCTTCACCAGGGTCTTAACCACCTAAAGCACCTTTTCAACCTTTCAACCTTTTCAATGGCCAGGGCAGCCGGATGGGATGGCCACAGGAATGCCTGTCTGAAAAGGCCCATCCCTTAAGTTCCCCTTAATGAGGACCTTTAGGCGCGCACCCCAACTGTCCGTCACACCGACTTTGCTTTATACATTATCCGCCTTGCCCTTAAATACCTGCTGGGCTGTCCATCATCCCGGGAACCCCCCTCCCCTTCGCACCCTCTCTATCCTCACACCCTAAGCTCTTCTCTCTGATGGCTTGTTCCCCCTCCTTTGTTTGATCCTTTGACTTTCTTTCTTGAAAAGCCGGAGTAAGCCGTCACTAGAATGCCCAGGAGCTGTAGGGTTGTCCTGGGGGGATGCCTGGGCTTGGTGCTGGGTGTTGTAAGTAAAGATGTAGCTAGCTGAGTTCCCTAGTCCACCAGGGCTCAGGAGGCATCGTGAGCTTCGACTGTAGGATTGTAGACTGTACTGTACAGAGGATTGAACTCAACCCACCGTAATCTTTCTTGCAGTATTTCTTCATGTTGATCTTCAGTTTGCCTTTTGACGCCTTGCAATAGGAGTCACAGTCTGCATGTAGGAGAGAGAGAAGATGCACACTAGGTTAAAACAACTAAAGAGGGAGCAACACAAACTGTGAAAAAAGACAGAAGTGAGACCACATCACATCTCCTTCAAGATTCCTTGCACTTAATCACGATACACATCTGCCAGGTTCAATTGTGTCTTCCTCTAATAGGGCTTATGGTGCATTGAGAGGAGTGGTGGCCAATAGATATGAGACCAGACAAAAAGGGTCCCGCTGCTGCAGGCGACCGCCCTGTCTGTCTGTGGCCTGCCCCCTGCCCCTATAGCTCTGATGGGAGGACCTCTGGATTGCTGCTTATTGTGCCACCAACCAGGCCACCGCTTCAGAAAACCACTCAAATTAACCCCCACAATCCCCACGCCGACCGCCACCCAACACCCCCCTGTCAAAGTGCAAGTTTGGGACTGATTAAGGCCTGTAGAGGTGCTGGAGATGCTGCATCGCCTCCTGATAAATTGAAATAATTTCGCCTAAAATTATAGTACTCTTGGCTGAAAAATGCATGCCCATATACTACACCAGAGAGCATAATTTAGCCGCAGAATCTCAATAGCTTCTAAAAAATATTGCTGTGGATTAAATTATCACTTACAGTCAGGAAAGCACTCTCACCAAATATAGAACAGCTTGTTGTGTTGTGGCCATGGACATATAATCAATAGAAGGGTTTTAGAACCTCTAACACTGACAGTTTGACTATTAAACTCATGGGTACACCAGCAATGGATGCCAGTCCTGACTTAAATGGGAGCTGCCATCTATGGATTATATATCTATGGTTGGTTGCAGCTGTCAGTTTGCCTTTTTCCAAATACAATCGGGATAAAAACAAACAGTTTGGAAAGCAAATGCCTACTGCTGAAAAGAGAAGACTAATCTGACTGTAGAAGCTTTAAAAAAACTCTTAAGTTGAGCTATTTTGAGTGATTCTGAGCAAACAGCACTGTTTTTTAAAAAGTAGCTCTCTCTTGAGATAGGCTATTGGGCCATCACCTGTGAGTAGCCTAGGCTTCATCATTGGGTAGTGCCACTGAAAAGTCTATTTAGTAACCTACTGTAGCCAAAATGTAAGGGATAAACACTGACAATCTGGAAATAAAATGTTGGTTGCCAGTCGTTCGTTCGATTAGTTCGATATTTATGGACGAGACCCAGTTGTTCGTTCTATATGTTCCGTTGCCATGCTCGCTGACAACCTTCTTCTCCCTTTCTAGCTAGCAGTCACGACCTCTGCAGCCAGAATAACAGCAAAGTAGCCGCATTTGCGTTTGTTTAAGCTGTATTCTATTGACATTCATTTGGATACAGCCATAACGATTTTGCCTGGCATAGCGAGAAAAGTTTGCCTTCTCGTCAGGACACTCGACAGTGTTAATTACAAGGACATAGCATTGCATATCAAACACTAGAATAGAAAGCTGGCTAAATACACTTAACAAAAACAAACGCAACATGCAACAATTTCAAAGATTTTACTGAGTTACAGTTCATATAAGGAAATCAGTCAATTTAAATAAATTAGGCCCTAATCTATGGATTTCACATGACTGAGAATACAGATACCTTTAAAAAAAAGAAGGTATAGGGGTGTGGATCAGAAAACCAGTCAGTATCTGGTGTGACCACCATTTGCCTCATGCAGCGCAACACATCTCCTTCGCGTAGAGTTGATCAGGCTGTTGATTGTGGCCTGTGGAATGTTGTTCCTCTTCAATGGCTGTGTGAAGTTTCTGGATTGTTGGCGGGTACATGTTGATAGAGAGCACCCAAACATGTTCAATGGGTGACATGTCTGGTGAGTATGCAGGCCATGGAAGAACTGGGACATTTTCAACTTCCAGGAATTGTGTACAGTTCCTTGCGACATGGGGCCGTGCATTATAATGCTGAAACATGAGGTGATGGCGGCAGATGAATGGCACAACAATAGGCCTCAGGATCTCGTCACGGTATCTCTGTGCATTCAAATTGCCATCGATAAAATGCAATTCTGTTCCTTAGCTTATGCCTGCCCATACCGTAACACCACCGCCACCATGGGGCACTCTGTTGACATCAGCAAACCACTCTCCCACACGACGCCATCTGCCCGATACAGTTGAAACTGTAATTCATCGGTGAAGAGCACACTTCTCCAGCGTGCCAGTGGCCATCGAAGGTGAGCATTTTTCCACTGAAGTCGGTTACGATGCCGAACTGCAGTCAGGTCAAGACCCTGGTGAAGATGACGAGCACACAAATGAGCTTCCCTGAGATGGTTTCTGACAGTTTGTGCAGAAATTCTTTGGTTGTGCAAACCCACAGTTTCATCAGTTGTCCAGGTGGCTGGTCTCAGATGATCCCGCAAGTGAAGAAGCCGGATGTGGAGGTCCTGTGCTGGCGTTGTTACGTGGTCTGCGCTTGTGATGCCGGTTGGATGTAATGCCAAATCCTCTAAAATGATGTTGGAGGCAGCTTATGGTAGAGAAATAAACATTTGATTCTCTGGTGGACATTCCTGCAGTCAGCATGCCAATTGCACACTCTCTCAAAACATGAGACATCTGTGGCATTGTGTTGTGTTACAAAACTGCTAATTTTAGAGTGGCCTTTTATTGTCCCCAGCACAAGGTGCACCTGTGTAATGATCATGATGTTTAATCAGCTTTTTGATATGCCACACCTGTCAGGTGGATGGATTAATTTGGCAAAGGAGAAATGCTCACTAACAGGGATTGTAAGGACAGACGCTGGGAGAGGAGAAGCAAGTACAGGGAGTTCATATTTAATGAGGAAACAGACAGGAAACAAAACAGGAACAGCATCTTGATAAGGGACAAATAACAACATTAATGCTGACTCGGGAAAGAAACTGAGGAAGTGACAGATATAGGGGAGGTAATTAATAATGTGATGGAGTCCAGGTGAGTCCGATGAAGCGCTGATATGCGTAACGATGGTGACAGGTGTGCGTAATGATAAGCAGCCTGGCAACCTCGAGCGCCAGAGAGGGGGGGCGGAAGCAGGCGTGACAGGGATGTAAACAAATTTGTGCACACATTTTGAAAGAAATAAGCTTTAGTGCATATATATATATTTTTTTTTTTTTCTTTTTTTTTTTCTCCTAATAATGTACAATCTGTATATATTCCTCCTAATATTGAAGAAATGTCTCTTCATTGGCCTGGGTTATTGTTTGCATTCAAGACCAGATCATTTTTATTGCTCTCAGTTTGTCAGTGTTAGAGTAGCCACTCATTTTGGTCATTTCGGTGTGGTATTAAAAAAGATTCTGCTAATGTTTTCTATCATATAAATTACGTTTGGCCAAAAAAAATCGAAACCCATACAAAAAAAATCTCATGTGGAAATCCTCAAACATCTCTACTCAACGTATGCCACTATGCAAATACAATTAGCGATGCATCCAATGCTTTCTTATGTATGTGTGTGTATATTTTATATATATATATACATACACACAAGAGAAAGGAGTTGGCATACCCACTGGAAGATGTTTTGATTTGGGGGTGCAACATTTTCTCTTGTCAACTCAACCACTATGTCCCTCCAAACCCCACTTTCCAGAACTATACACCCCCGAGGCCCCCACCGACTTACCCCAACTCCCATTCCTTTTCAACTCGCCCCCCAAACCCACCCTTCGAGACCCCCCCAGGGCCGTGTCAAGCTTTGGCATTTATTGCAATAGGGGAACCTAGGGGTGGTGGTCCCAGTGATGGGTGGGAGGAGGGGAGGTAGGGGGTCATAGCCACGACAAAGAGAGGTCAGGAAGGAAATTAGCGGCCCATGAAGCGTTAGCCAAAGCCCTTTCTGGTGTCCGCTCCTCCACAGTGAACAAATGAATACCTGACACAGCAAGGGCCCGGCCATGGGCCTCATTTATAACCATTGCGTAAATTTCAGACTAAATATCTGTATGTACATATTCTTTTCAGAAATTGCACGTCTAAAAAATGTATATTTATAAACTTGGCGCACGCCATACATATATGCATGTTTCCTGTTATAAATCAGCCCATCGTAAAACTGCGTGCGAGAACGTGCATTATAACTCCGCCTGGAAACGCCCTGCATTCACCTTTTATGGTTACAATAAACTCATTTATTTACTGTACAATCTGGAACTATTAGAAAAAGAAATGTTATCAAATGTTTTATGGAGGTGTTGCCAGAATGTTTTAATCTTTTTGCAGTAATTTATTCTGTATTTGGCAAAAGATTGTGACAGTTTCTGAAAGAAAAAAACGATGGAAAATGTATTTGGACCTGTCAGCAGAAGTTTGAATTCAACAATATTTTGCATTGACTTTTTCCCCAAACTGTCGTGAATTCTGAAACATTGTCTAGGGTACCATTTAAAACATTATTTTTTTTTTTTACAGTAGGCTACTGTATATGCATACTCCATGTAAAAGATCAACTGTCTGTTCACCTGTGAAATTCGACTGTATGTTAAAATCTGCGCTGCCTATGGGATCACATCGGCTACAACAAAATTAAAAATACAGTATTCAGACCCGTTAACTTTTTTGTTGTTATAGTAAAATGGATTAAATACAAAAAAATCGTAAGCAATCTACACACAATAACCCCATAATGACAAAGCGAAACAGGTTTTTAGAAATGTTTGCAAATGTATTAAAAATAGAAAACAGAAATACCTTATTTACATAAGTATTCAGCCCCTTTGCAATGAGACTCGAAATTGAGCTCAGGTGCATCCTGTTTCCATTGATCATCCTTGATATGTTTCTATAACTTGATTGGAGTCCACCTGTGGGAAATTCAATTGATTGGACATGATTTGGTAAGGCACACACCTGTCTATATAAGGTCCCACAGTTGACAGTGCATGTCAGAACAAAAACCAAGCCATGAGGGTCGAAGGAATTGTCCGCACAGATCTGGGGAAGGGTACCACAATATTTCTGCGGCATTGAAGGTCCCCAAGAACACAGTGGCCTCCATCATTCTTAAATGGAAAATGTTTGGAACCACCAAGACTCTTCCTAGAGCTGGCCGCCCAGCCAAACTGAGCAATCGGAGGAGAAGGGCCTTGGTCAGGGAGGTGACCAAGAACCTAATGGTCACTGACAGAGCTCTAGAGTTCCTCTGTGGAGATGGAAGAAACTTCCAGAAGGACAACCATCTCTGCAGCACTCCACCAATCAGGCCTTTATGGTAGTGGCCAGACGGAAGCCACTCCTCAGTAAAAGGCACATGACAGCCCGCTTGGAGTTTGCCAAAAGGCACCTAAAGACTCTCAGACCATGAGAAACAAGATTCTCTGGTCTGGTGAAACCAAGATTGAACTCTTTGGCCTGAATGCCAATCGTCACTTCTGGAGGAAACCTGGCACAATCCCTACGGTGAAGCATGGTGGTGGCAGCATCATGCTATGGGGATGTTTTTCAGCAGCAGGGACTGGGAGACTAGTCAGGATTGAGGCAAAGATGAACGAAGCAAAGTACAGTTAGATCCTTGACGAGAACCTGCTCCAGAGCGCTCAGGACCTCAGACTGGGGTGAAGGTTCACCTTCCAACAGGTCAACGACCCTAAGCACACAGCCAAGACAACGCAGGAGTGGCTTCGGGACAGTCTCTGAAAGTCCTTGAGTGCCCCAGCCAGAGCCCGGGCTTGAACCCGATCGAACATCTCTGGAGAGACCTGAAAATAGCTGTGCAGCAATGCTCCCCATCCAACCTGACAGAGCTTGAGAAGATCTGCAGAGAAGAATGGGAGAAACTCCCCAAATACAGGTGTGCCAAGCTTGTAGCGTCATACCCAAGAAGACTCGATGCTGTAATCACTGCCAAAGGTGCTTCAACAAAGTACTGAGTAAAGGGTCTGAATACTTATGTAAATGTGATATTTCAGTTTTTAAAGTTGTATAAATTAGCAAAAGGTGTTTTTGCTTTGTCATTATGGGGTATTGTGTGCAGATTGATGAGGGGAAAAAAACTATTTAATACATTTTAGAATAAGGCTGTAACATAACAACATGTTTAAAAAGTCAAAGCCTGTCTATTTAGGCTAGGTACTGTACAGTATGTATAGAGCCATGTCATCATCGAATGCTCTGCCACCAGAGGTTACTCAGGCAAAAAGCAAGTTTAGCTTAAAAAAACTGATTATCTATTTAGGCTACTAGGCCCAATTAAATGAGAGATGCATCGTTATTTGTTGAATGGCTACTTCGGCTACTTTGTATGGCAACTTCAGGAAAATGAACCGATCATGGCTAGAAAATAGGAGGAATTTATTCTGCAGCGGTTATGAAAATAAAATAAACAGGAAATAGATTCCTAAAGTGCCTAAAGAAAGTATTCACACCCCTTGAATTTGTTCACATTTTGTTGTGTTACTGCCTGAATTTAAAATTGATTTAATTGATATTCTATGTCACTGACCTACACGCAAGGCCTCAATGTCAAAGTGGAATTGGGTTTTTAGAAATGTTTACAAATGAATAAAAAGTGAAAAGCTGAAATGTCTTGAGTCAATAAGTATTCAACTCCTTTGTTATGGCAAGCCTAAATAAGTTCAGGAGTAAAAATGTGATTAACAAGTCACATAATAAGTTGCACGGACTCACTCTGTCCAATAATAATGTTTAACATTATTTTTGAATGACTACCTCATCTTTGTACCCCACACATACAATTACAAGGTCCCTTAGTCGAATAGCACATTTCATACATAGATTCAACCACAAAGACCAGCGAGGTTTTCCAATGCCTTGCAAAGAAGGGCGCGCATTGGTAGATGAGTAAACAAATGAAATAAACAGACATTGAATATACCTTTGAGCATGGTGAAGTTATTAATTACACTTTGGATGGTCTATCAATGCACCAAGTCACTACAAAGATACAGGCGTCCTTCCTAACTCATTTGCCGGAGGGGAAGGAAACCGCTCAAGGATTTCACCATGACTTCAAAACAGCTACAAAGTTTAATGGCTGTGATAGGAGAAAACGGAGGATGTAGTTACTCCACAATACTCATCTAAATAACAGAGTGAAAAGAAGGTAGCCTGTAGAGAATACAAATATTACAAAACATGCATCCTGTATGCAACAAGTCACAAAAGTAATACTACAAAAAAATGTGGCAATGAAATTCACTTTTTGTCCTGAATTCAAATCGTTATGTTTGGGGCATTTCCAACACATCACTGAGTACCACTCTTCATATTTTCAAGCATGGTGGTTGCTACATCATGTTATGGGTATGCTTGTTATCGGCAAGGACTCGAGGTTTTTTTTTGGATTAAAAGAAACGGAATAGAGCTAAGCACAGGCAAAATCCTAACGGAATACCTGGTTCAGTCTGCTATCCAACAGACACAGGGAGACAAATTCACCTTTCAGAATGACAATAAAATAAAACAGTTGCTTAACAAGACGACATTGAATGTTCCTGAGTGGCCTAGTTACAGTTTTGACTTAAATCGGCTTGAAAATCTATGGCAGACTTGAAAATGGCTGTCTAGCAATGATCAACAACCAACTTGACATTTTTTTAAAGAATAATAGGCAAATATTGTACAAGCCAGGTGTGCAAAGCTCTTACCCAGAAAGTCTCACAGCTGTAATCACTGCCAAAGGTGATTCTAACATGTATTGACTCAGGAGTGTGAATACTTATGTAATTTAGTTATTTCTGTATTTAATTTAATACATTTGCAAAAAACGCTAAAAACATGTTTTCACTTTAATCATGGTGTATTGTGTGTAGATGGTTGATTTTTTAAATGTATTTAATCCATTTTGAATTCAGGCTTTAACACAACAAATGTGTAATAAGTCAAGGGGTATGACTACTTTCTGGTACTGTATGTCAAATTATTTTAGATTACAAAAAGTAAAATACATTGATTTTCACTCTTCTCACTAATGGCAAATGGCAGCATGTTGTTGTTATTTTTTCCAGTTTTTTGTGGGGGTTTTGGGGAGAAATGATGTCATATCATATCCCCAATTTTGCACACAATACTTGCATGTTTGCAATACAATACTTCAACCGCTAGAAAAGTTTGTTGCGTTTTTATAAATGGCAACTTTTGCGGGAAAATGGGTGCACGCATGTTTAGGGGTATATTTTATATGTACACAACATTTATAAATGAGGCCCCTGAACTGTACTGCGCTGGCTCAGATATTTAGTTTATTCCACCACAGTTTCAGCAACTAGCCAGCCTAGTACTGCATCAGGCCATCCTAGTACTGCTTGCTTTAACTCGGTTTGGTTAGGTAATGTGAAAAGGGTACAGGTTTGTGATGAATTACTGGGACTTTAAGTGTATATCCACACAGCCCACTTCTCTGAGTTAACCTTGACAGAAAAGGTACCATGGCTTTCCTGATTGCCCCACGCTGCGCTGTCACACAGCCAGTCACCTTCAGTAAAGAATGTATGACGCGAGGCCAAACATAGAAATTAAAATCATTTGTTCCCCTTTATTCACTCCACATTTTTCTTCTTTCCCCCTCTAACTGACACACATTGGATCCAGAGTACTGTATCGGCACAGTTCCTTCTAAACTCTCCTCTGAAAAAGTTTTAATAGTGTTATCTTTTCACAAAGTGAGAGATGAGGGAGTGAAAGGGAAGGATGAGTAGAGGAGGGGGTAGGAGGAAGGATAGGACCTTTCAGCCAGCCTGAATATGAACAAACTTCATTGTTGTGACCAGGTCATTGCTCCATGCCTGCCTTACACTTCCCTTTATATTCTGGGTGAATGAGGTTGCCTGGGTAACGCTGAAACGAGGAAAAATGCGCCCAAAGTAGAGGAGGGCGGGAGAGTGGCTATTGGTGTGGGGGGAAGAGGACGAAGCTGGTTGGCGGGGTGAGGGGTTTCAAGTAAACCCAAAATCGTCTCAGCTGATGGGGTTCGAGAAGGTAGTTGTGAGGGGAAAGAAATGGCACAGTAGATGAAATTGAGGAGTCTATACTAGGCAGAGCGGCGCCTGATTTCCATGTAAATGATGACCCGGGTCTGTGGAAAAGGCTGCTTTTGTTTTCCCATAAACCCCCTTGATGGCATCATGATACTTTCCTTTGATAGCTCTCGTTGGCCATTAGTGTACTCCTGAGACGAGCACCCCCAGATCCCCATACAGGACCAGGCAGTCCCCCACCGCGAGGACAAATGTACCCTTTGTATGGGACACTCTAGTCAGGGGAAGTGGAATTAGTCCAGGGGCGCTGAGCTCTATGTACCTCCCCTCTGCGCCTCCTCTCTCCATCTCCTCTCTCCATCTCCTCTCTACGCTCTCTTACTGGGAGGTGTAGTTCCCTTTGTTTCTCAGTTGTTTGAGCGAGGAAGGAGAAACGCTGAGAGATGCTCCTTTGCCGCCTGGATGTGTCAGTGCTTCTTTAGCAGTGGGAGAGATTGATTGACACCCTCTACACAGGAGTTTACACTCTTTTAAGTCCTAGGCACATTTTCAGACTTTTATCTATGTGGATAAAAGTAGAGCAAAGACCTAGACAGGACCCAGTGACAGGGACCTGCTTAGCTGGAACAAAGAGGTGTAAATAGGGGCATGGGGGAGGCCTTTCTCCTCCCTACGTCTTTCTTCTCCCTGAACAAGACTGATTGAGAAACAAATTGTGGCAAATAAAGCATGTAATTAGATTATAGCCACAGTGCCTGGGCTGTTGGGCTGCTGGAACCATAGCAGTAAGGCTGGACCCTGTCCAAAGAGAGGGCGTTTTCTTCATTGTTTTCTTTCTTTCTTTGTTTCTTCATTTCTTTCTTCTCTCTGGCCGTGTCCAGTGTTGTAGTACTTGAGACCAGTCTCAAGACCAAATATTGAGTGTCTCGGTCTGGTCTCTGTGTAAGGAAAAACAAACTGTTCTTCTGAAATATGAACACAGAACATTTTGAACTCTTATCGTGGCGATATGACACAATTACAGTCATGGTATTGAATTGGACTTTAGCATTTGTCTGGTCTAGGTCTTGACTCAGTCTCGCCCCCCTCCAGCCTCGGACTCGATTTGCTCCGGTCTTGGTCTTGAATCGGTCTCACTTTAGGTGGTCTCGAACACAACACTGGCCGTGTCCAAATACCCATAACAGTAGGCATTTTTGGTATGTGAAAATAGAACGTTTTTATAGTATGTTTTAAAAAAATAGTATGCTTTAAATGTCATGTCATACTCGGTTCGGCTTTTCATCTGCTACAATTTCGCTGCAGACTATTGAGGAAGAGGATCATCTTTTCAGACCCAGGCGTGTTTGACAGCAGTTGATAGTGAGACATGCTGCACCATAATGATAGAATGGCAGGAAAGGGTGCAGTTGTACATCAGATGACGTATTCTCAGTACGGATGAGTCTAGTATGCTGATATTTGTTGCTTATTGAATACATTTTTACTAAACAGTACGTTCCAAATAGTATGTGGTATGGTTAGGACACAGCATGCCGTTTTAGTAAATAGTAGGTAAGACAGATTTCGGACACTGCCTCTCTCTCTTTTTTATTCATTCTATCATCCTGAAGTAAGGGAAAAGTTGTGTTTTCGATCCCAGTGAGCGACAGAGCTGGGAAACAACAGAGAGCGAAAGCGTCTAATTATGATTCATGACATGATGGTTTTGTGGGTTGTTTGTTTTGGGCGGCATGTTCTGTGGAACCAATCTGAAAACAAGAGTGTGGTCATCCCTATTACTGCAAATGAGATTCAGTGGAGTCAGCGGGCAATGATGCTGGCTCCATCCCAACATGCAGACAACAGACGAGAGTGAGAGTGGCTGATGCCAATGTGTTCATGTTGTGAGAGCCAGGCTGAGATTGCCAAGCCATAAATCATATTGTGAGTTTAGCATCGATGATGATGATGACACGCTGATACAATGCTATTACAATGCTATTTTCTCCCCGTTCTCTTTCTCTCCCGCACTCTCGGGTCACTATTTCTCTCTCTCTCTCTCTCTCTCTCTCTCTCTCTCTCTCTCTCTCTCTCTCTCTCTCTCTCTCTCTCTCTCTCTCTCTCTCTCTCTCTCTCTCTCTCTCTCTCTCTCTCTCTCTTCTCTCTTCTCTCTCTCTCTCTCTCTCTCTCTCTCTCTCTCTCTCTCTCTCTCTCTCTCTCTCTCTCTCTCTCTCTCTCTCTCTCTCTCTCTCTCTCTCTCTCTCTCTCTCTCTCTCTCATATTCAACTCGGAGCAGGTAATAAAATCCCATGACAGAACACTAAAGCCCAGTGAGGCAGCAGAGAGTATTAACAGGGTGTGTAGCGTGGACCAGAGAGAGACTCATGTCCCAAATATCCAGGGAGGGTCTCACCGCAAATCCTGAACCCTTCCAGCCATCATTTTCATCATCATCATTGTGGCCCATATCCTGGATCATGTTCATAAGGGCACAGCGTCCCAAAACGTTTTGTAACCGAAAACGAACGCTTCTCATTTGATGACTTTCGACAGTAACTCCCCGTTTTATAACGGTTCTGACTGTTTTCTTCCATTTCGTGCCTAATGAATACCACCCTGGTTGTGGTCCCTGGTTGATATCATGGTGGGCAGCTCAGCTGTTATAATCTCCTCCACATTCCGTTGCTCTACAGACATCTCTGTCAGGCGACGACCAAGGGGGAGTGACTACTCACTATCCGTGTGCTAACCGCACAATATGTGTTTTGTCTGGGCCTTGCCTTCCGAGGTATTCGCCATGCATTCCACCCCTCCATGTGCTCGGGGAGGTGGGGAACCCAGAACACGTCGCTGGAGACAAATGAATACCCCCCCCCCCCCCCCCCCCCCACCTCCCTCAACCGAGTCCGATGGGGTTGAGGTAGGGGGGAGGCACCTGCTGCACAGCTGTCCAGCCTCGCCTATAATCAGCCCACCCCAAGCATGCCGGTTCCTATTCATTTCCTTTAGTCCTACCTTACAAACCAAAGTAGTAATAATTTCATGACTCATCACTTAAAGTCTCTCTATCTAGATAAAACTATGTATATATCTGCATATCTCTCTCTATCTCCCTCTACTGAACAAAAATATAAACGCAACATGTAAAGTGTTGGTTTCATGAGCTGAAATAAAAGATTTCAGAAATGTTTCATACGCACAAAAATCTTATCTGTCTCAAATTGTGTGCACACATTTCTTTACATCCCTGTTAGTGAGAATTTCTCCTTTGCCAAGATGTTCCATCCACCTAACAGGTGTGGCATATCAAGAAGCTGATTAAGCAGCATGATCATTACACAGGTGCACCTTGTGCTGGGTACAATAAAAGGCCACTCTAAAATAAAAGGCCACTCAGTTTTGTCACACAATACAATGCCACAGATGTCTCAAGTTTTGAGAGAGCGTGCAATTGGCATGCTGAGTGCAGGAATGTCCACCAGAGCTGTTGCCAGAGAATGTAATGTTCATTTCTCTACCATAAGCTGCCTCCAACGTAATTTTTGAGAATTTGGTAATACTTCCAACCGGCCTCATAACTGCAGACCACATGTAACATTCGGCTTCTTCACCTGCGGCATCGTCTGAGATTTTATCGATGGCAATTTGAATGCACAGAGATGAGATCCTAAGGCCCATTGACGTACCATTCATCTGCCGCCATCACCTCGTGTTTCAGCATGATAATGCACAGCCCCATGTCGCAAGGGTCTGTACACAATTCCTTAAAGCTGTAAATGTCCCAGTTCTTCCATGGCCTGCATACTCACCAGACATGTCACCCATTGACCATGTTTGGGATGCTCTGGATCGACGTGTACGACAATGTATTACAGTTTACGGCAATATCCAGCAACTTCACACAGCCGTTGAAGAGGAGTGGGATAACAATCGACAGATCACCATAAACAGCCTGGTGAACTCTATGAGAAGGAGATGTGTGGTGCTGCATGAGGTAAATGGTGGTCACACCAGATACTGACTGGTTTTCTGATCCAAGCTCCTACCTTTTCTTTAAGGTGTCTGTGACCAACAGATGCATATCTGTATTCCCAGTCATGTGAAATCCATAGATTAGGGCCCAATGAATTTATTTCAATTCACTGATTTTGTTATATGAACTGCAACTCGGTAAAATCTTTGAAATTGTTGCATGTTATATAATTTTTCAGTGTATACATATGCTTCACTAACGACATAGGCACTCGTTTGGGGGACTGGTGGTGAGGTAGCCCTGATAGGAACAACCACATCTGTCACCAATCATGTATTGGATGAGATCCCATTTGTCCACGTACTAAGCCATCCAGTGGTTGGCTCAGTCCAGACCCAGTAATGTATGCAACTATGCATCCTCTGGTTTGGAAGCCTGGGTGGTCCCGCCGGACCTCTGTCCGTCTACCCAGGAATCTGACGTGACCGATACAATCTGTCAGTCAAAGTGCCCCACCTTGCAATCTGCTTGATTTCAACATCTCCCATTTCTATAGAATGTTCATAGTATGTCGCCCCATTCAAGTTGTATGTACAGGAATTCCCCCAGGTGATTACGTTATACGGAGTTACGTGGTCAGTATCATTATACGTTACCTCTATAATGATGTTTACATTGGTCCGATGACACAGGTTAGTCAATAGTATTATAATTGGAGCTCTTTAGCCCTTATTCCGCAAGAACACCTACGCCTTAATGCTCACTCAAATGCAGAGAACCAGGGACGACTGAACTAGCGAGAACTACGGCAAATGATCAAGCGATGTCGAAAATCAAGAGTTCTTGACCAGTCAGTGATTCACTTATGAGGCCTTTTGAAAACCTCTGTGTTCACTGTTCAGGATACAACAAATGAGAACCCACAGTTTGTTTAGTTCGGCCAGGGAAAAACAGCTAATTTTCTTCCCTCACTCAACCTCAAACACGCTCCATAAGGGAAAGTAATGTGTTCACACCAACGATGACAGACCGTGCCACAAAACCAAACTCCCACATCACCCCCTTAGTGTTATTAAGAGAAAAAAGCATGGAACAGAGGAAAAGAAGAGAGGAGAACAGAAGAGGAGAGTCTACCTTTAAACCTACCTAGACAAGATGGAAAGAGAGAAGCAGGAGGAACCAACTTGAAATACTACCCATGAGGGGAAAAGGAATGGCACCGGAGGGGGATGGCTGCCGTTTTACGGGCTCCTGACCAATTGTGCTATTTTGTGTGTTTTTTTTACATAGTTTGTAACTTAGTTTGTAACTTATTTTGTACATAATGTTGATGCTACTGTCTCTTATGACCTAAAAGAGCTTCTGGATATCAGAACAGCAATTACACACCTCAAACTGCACAAATATGTTGTGTTTAATGAGTCTGATGTGAAGGATATTATGTTGCTCCCAGACAAGGGCCAAATCCCCGTCATTCGCATGAAGATAATAAGGAAATACAGGGGGCGCAGATCGGGTTGCCTTGTGAGAATACATCGGTGAGTAGGTAACCCGCCTTTACCATCCGTTCTATTCGCCAACATGCAATCACTGGAGAATAAACTGGATGAGCTCTGTTTGAAACTATCCTACCAATGGGATATTACAAACGGTAATATCTTATGTTTCACCGAGTCATGGCTGAACGATGACATGGATAATATACAGTTCCATGCATCAGCATGACAGAACAGCTTTGTCTGGTAAGACGAGGGGTGGGGGTGTGTGTCTATTTGTCAATAACAACTGGTGCGCGATGTCTAATATTAAGGTAGTCTTGAGGTATTGCTCGCCAGAGGTAGAGTACCTCATAATAAGCTGTAGACTAAACTATATTTTTCATGGCTGTCTATTTACCACCACAAACCGAACCTGGCACAAAGACCACACTCAACGAGCTGTATAAGGCCATAAGCAAACAAGAAAATTCTCATTCAGAAGCGGCACTCCTAGTGGCCAGGGACTTTAATGCAGGCAAACTTAAATCAGTTTTACCTAATTTCTACCAGCATGTCACATGTGCAACCAGAGGCAACCACCTTCACTCCACACACAGAGACGTGTGCAAAGCTCTCCCCGCCCTCCATTTGGCAAATCTGACCATAATTCTACCCTTCTGATTCCTGCTTACAAGCAAAAACTAAAGCAGGAAGAACCAGTGACTCGCTCAATACGGATGACACGGATGCTACACTACAGGAATGTTTTGCTAGCACAGACTGGAATATGTTCCGAGATTCATCCAATGGCATTGAGGAGTATACCACCTCAGTCACTGGCTTCATCAATAAGTGCATCGACGACGTCGTCCCCACAGTGACCATACGTACTATCCCAACCAGAAGCCATGGATTATAGGCAACATCTGCACCGGGATAAAGGCTAGAGCTGCAGCTTTCAAGGAGCGGGACACTAATCCAGATGCATTATAAGAAATCCCGCTATGCCCTCAGACGAACCATCAAACAGGCAAAGCGTCAATACAGGACTAAGATTGAATCCTACTACACCGGCTCTGATGCTCGTCAGATGTGGCGGGGCTTCCAAACTATTACAGACTACAAAGGGAAAACCCAGACATGAGCTGCCCAGTGACGCGAGCCTACCAGACGGGCTAAATGCCTTTTTATGCTCGCTTCGAGGCAAGCAACACTGAAGCATGCATGAGAGCACCGGCTGTTCCGGACGACTGTGTGATCACGCTCTCTGTAGCCGATGTGAGCAAGACCTTTAAACAGATCACCAGATGGATTACCAGGACGTGTACTCAGAGAATGCGTGGACCAACTGTCAAGTGTCTTCACTGACATTTTCAACCTCTCCCTGACAGAGTCTGTAATACCTACATTTCAAGCAGACCACCATAGTCCCTGTGTCCAAGAAAGCGAAGGTAACCTGCCTAAATGACTACCGCCCCGTAGCACTCATGTCGGCAGCCATGAAGTGCTTTGAAAAGCTGATCATGGCGCACATCAACACCATCATCCCAGAAACCATAGACCCACTCCAATTCGCATACCGCCCTAACAGATCCACATATGACGCACTCTCAATCGCACTCCACACTGCCCTTTCCCACCTGGACAAAAGGAACACCTATATCAGAATGCTGTTCATTGACTACAGCTCAGCATTCAACACCATAGTGCCCACAAAGCTCATCACTGAGCTAAGGACCCTGGGACTAAACACCTCCCTTTGCAACTGGATCCTGGACTTCCTGAGGGGCAGCCCCCAGGTGGTAAGGGTAGGCAACAACACATCTGCCACACTGATCCTCAACATGTGGGCCCCCCAGGGGTGCGTACCTCTCCCTCAACGTGACCAAGACAAAGGAGATGATCGTGGACTACAGGAAAAGGATGGCAGAACACGCCCCCATTTACATCGACGGGGCTGAAGTGGAGCGGGTCGAGAGTTTCAAGTTCCTTGGTGTCAACTTTGCCAACAAACTATCATGGTCCAAACACACCAACAAACTCGTGAAGAGGGCACGAGAACGCGTTTTCCCTCTCAGGAGACTGAAAAGATGGGTCCCTAGATCCTCAAAAAGTTCTACAGCTGCACCATCGTGAGCATCTTGACTGGTTGCATCACCACCTGGTATGGCAACTGCTCGGCATCCGACCATAAGGCGCTACAGAGGGTAGTCCGTATGGCCCAGTACATCATTGGGGCCAAACTTCCTGCCTTCCAGGACCTATATACTAGGCGGTGTCCGAGGAAGGCCCAAAAAATTGTCAAAGACTCCAGTGTCATAGACTGTTCTCTCTGCTACCGCATGGCAAGCGGTACCGGAGCGCAAAGTCTAGGACCAAAAGGCTCCTTAACAGCTTCTACCCACAAGCCATAAGACTGCTGAACAATTAATCAAATGGCCACCCGGACTGCTGCTACTCGGTGTTTATTATCTATGCATAATCCCTTTACCTCGATTAACCTGTATCCCCGCACATTGACTTGGTACTCTGTATATAGCTTTATTATTGTTATTTTATTGTGTTACATTTTTACTTTAGTTTTATTTAGTCAATATTTTCTTAACTCTCTTTTCTTAACTGTATTGTTGGTTAAGGGCTTGTAAGTAAGCATTTCACAGTAAGGTCAATACTTGTTGTATTGATTTGGTGATATTACAAAAAAAAGCATGAAACAGGGAGAGAAGAGAAGAGGAGTGATGGAAAGAGAAAAAAAGGGCTTTACTCTCCGACACCAGCAGTACCCTCACTTCCCTGTCAATCTGATCTGTCAGAGCAGCAGTAGAGAAATGAGAACAGCTGCCAGGTGTTCTCGCACGCTACGATTCCTCTCGCTGTCTGAGAGAGGAACACCACTATGACTACACTTTTCCACAAGCTAGGGGCAAGGGATAAGTATGTGGCCTGCGATGCCCCCTGACAGGTTCTTGCGTTGACTAACTCGTGACAAATCTTCATTGTCATCTTTGCTCATTTGTAATGTGGTTCTTTACATTCTTTCCTGAATAGTTTATATCACATACCATGTCTCTGGCTTAATATTCAAGTTTAACAGGTGTTTATATAAAAGTGCCATCAAATTCCATTTAATCTCCATGTTAATTAACAAGATTTAACTAAGGAAGTAGTCCATTCAATTATATATACACAGTACTGCTGTGTTTTGACAGTAGCTGGTGGGAGAGTGATGCACACTGTATAATTTGGAAGAATTTCCCTCTCCTTTCCTATCCTCTCTCCTGAATTCGAGAAAGAGCTCGCTTCCCTGATTAGCACCAGAACGCCATATTCCCTCTCTTTTCCTCTCTCTACCATATTCCCTCTCTTTTCCTCTCTCTACCATATTCTCTCTCTTTTCCTCTCTCTACCATATTCCCTCTCTTTTCCTCTCTCTACCATATTCTCTCTCTTTTCCTCTCTCTACCATATTCCCTCTCTTTTCCTCTCTCTACCATATTCCCTCTCTTTTCCTCTACCATATTCCCTCTCTTTTCCTCTCTCTACCATATTCCCTCTCTTTTCCTCTCTCTACCATATTCCCTCTCTTTTCCTCTCTCTACCATATTCCCTCTCTTTTCCTCTCTCTACCATATTCCCTCTCTTTTCCTCTCTCTACCATATTCCCTCTCTTTTCCTCTCTCTACCATATCCCCTCTCCTTTCCTCTCTCTACCATATTCCCTCTCTTTTCCTCTTAGAGAGAGAGACAAAATCAACAGATCAACAATATCATGGCCCAGAGCGTTGCCGTGCCAACACCCCACTGCGTTCCTGTTACACCCCACTGTGTTCCAGTTACACAGTTAATTGGATGAAGAGTGTAAGATTAAAGGAGCTACATCCCAAGGCAACGGCTAATTGATTTAATATTTATGAACTTCCAGCGAGGGGGGAGGCAACGGGGATCCAATTTAAACTGTACTCGTTCTAACTAACATTTCACGTGAAGGAAATGTTTAGTTAGAAGGGGTGGGGATGGAAGAGAGGGAGAGCGGTTCTTTCTGTTTTCTGTTCAGCCTAAATACACACTGTAAACCAAATCCTAGCTACAGGCATTATGAGTAGCCACAGGTGTAGCCAGTGGCATTTAAACAGTTTGATATCAACAAATAAGTCTCAAGAACATGTTCTGATAATCCCATCTTGCAGAGGAATTAGGATCACACAAGCAATATTAGGATCACACAAGCAGAGAGATAAGGACAGACTGGAGCCACTCACCTGCTGGCTCCTCTGTACTGCTGGCTGTGGTTGTTGGAGGAACAACGGGAATCTCTGTTTCCAGGTAAAAACACCGCACAAACACAGACAAAAATGAGCTTCATTATGTTTTAATACATTTGCCATAGGATTAAAGACAACTGTTATTTTGATGAAAGAGTTATGTAAAATAAGACAAGAGTATACAATAAGAGCGTTTATTTTCCAGCAGACAAGCTTTAGTATTAGTGTACCATCTACAGTTTTTCAGTAGATGTAGACGTGCTGTGTGGGGTAACCGTACGAAGGGATGGTTACTGGTTAGGTTTCGCCTGTAGAGATTTACCCTCTCAGCTGTACAGCATCCATATTAGGAAGTCTGAGAACGGAGGACTTCCTAAAATGAATGCCATACAGGTGGAGCTACCTGGCAGATCAGATCAAAGGGGAACAGCGAGATGCAATCTTAAGATCTGGAGGGGACGATAGCAGGAGGGGTGTGAGATCTGTTAACGTCTCTCCCCTCACGCCTCTATTCGCCCCCACGACGAGGTATCTGCGGTTTTACATCCAAGACTTCATTCTCTCAGCTCTACTTCACCCTCTCGTGTCGGCTATTCACAGAGGCAGGAAGTTGACATTGAAGTAAGCCGTGCATAAAGAGAGCTCCTATTATCTCCAAAGGAGCAGGATGGTAACATTAGATGTAGATATAAAACATAATGCATTTTGTTACACTGGCGGCAAAAGGGGGATAAAACCACCGAAACAGGTGAGTAAGCAGTGAGGGGAAGCAAGGACAGAGAAGCACAGATACAGCTGTATGAGAACACATAGATAAAAGGAAAGGGTGGCAAGCTAGATAAGATACACAGGAAAGGAAAAGAGAGTACAATAGCAGTGTACCGTCATGCATAGATGAAGATTCTGCGTGGTAAAGGAAGAAAGAATCAAGTCTTTTGATCAACTCCTCTGATTGGATTAGGTTGCAGGACTTATCCCAATCGGGCAGTATAGTATACAGTACTGTATACTGTATATAAACATTAGGAATCGAAAAGTTTACTAATCATAGGGGCGGCAGGTAACCTAGTGGTTATGAGTGTTGGGCCAGTAACCAAAAGGTCGCTGCCGTACTGCATTTGAGCAAGGCAGTTAACCCTCAACAACAACTGCTCCCCGGGCGCCGATGACGTGGACGCGCCGATGACGTGGACGTCGATTAAGGCAGCCCCCCGTACCTCTTTGATTCAGAGGGGTTGGGTTAAATTCGGAAGACACATTTAAGTTGAATGCATTCAGTTGTACAACTGATTAGGTATCCCCTTTCCCTTAATTGTTTCATTTATACAGGCCTAATTTGTTATTTTCTCATTAAGAATCAAAGCGTCTGTCTTGTGACAAGAAGAAAAATTGCTGCCAGAGGCCATGGGGTTTTTACTCCCTACTGATTACTCTGTGTAACTGCTAATCGACCTGCCAAGCCCTGATAGCCGATCAGGATTCAGCCACGCGTGCCAGATCACATAATAATAATAATGAGCCTGTTTCTCATAATCAACTCGTATGGTCTGATTTATGGCCCTCTACATTGGAAAGTATATGAAGTCAGAGATATGACATTTTATCCCTCCCTATTAAAACTGAAATTGGCAAGAGGTTTCAGTATCGCTAAATGTTAATGGAAAGGGCTTTAAAAAAGATTATTTAGCAATTATTGAAGAAACTAAATATTTGTGTTGATCCGATCTGATCGCTGGAACCTCAGCATCTCCAAGTTTCACACCTCCGACTGAGTGGCGTGACTTTCCCAAGAAAATGAAAGATATCAGATTCCAATGGAGTTTGTAGGTTTAATTATCCCCTTGGTTTGGACATTGGCCAAAAATATCCCTTCGGAACAATTAATTTCATAAGAGCTTTTGTTTAACCTCCAAATCATCATTTTATTGACCAAAAGCAGCAATTAAAATGTATTGTTTTGGGGTCTGAAAACAAATGCCGATTGCCCTTGGTCATTGGCCCTTTTCCCTTTTTAGCCAATGAGGGACACTGGTGGATCCTAGAGTTGGTGTTCGTTAACTAGGCTCTGGACTTGGCACTGTTGGATTTATGGGGACTGTCAACATGGGGAGGTTGAGGCTTCACAGAGGATTCTGGGGGATGATTTGTTTATTTTAGCTTTCAGATTTACCGGTTGGTCAGAACACTGTGACTAAACGCTTGTCTGAGGAAACCAATGGAAGAGAGAAAGAAGAAAAGTAGGATTCTGTGCCATGTAGTGTGTTTTTCAAACCAGGACAGAGTGGGGGGGTGGGAGGGAGGGAGGGAGGGAGGGAGGGAGGGAGGGAGGGAGGGAGGGAGGGAGGGAGGGACGGACGGAGGGTGGGTGGGTGGTTGGTTGGTTGGGAGGGGGGTTGGTGGTTGGTTGGTTGAGTGAGTTTGTTCCTTTTTGTAAGTTGACAATTTTCTTTGTGGAGGTGTGCATGAAAGTTTCAAGCATAGAGATGGAATGGGCAAAAGTCATATGTGGCTGGTGAGGCAAGTTCAGGCAACTAGGAAAGGCTGGGTTCCACGTACTTATGCAGGGGGCAATGGGCGAGCGGCTCTGCTGGTAGCCTTTAGCGCAGCGGTTGCACGTGATACCAGTCACGCCGTCTTTACAGGGACATTGACCCGTGGTTTGGTTACAGGTTTTGCCAGCAGCACCCACGGGATGGCAATCACATGCTGTGAGGAACAGAAGAGAAGAGGTAAGAGAACACATGTTTGGCGTGGGTGGGGACACAAAAACACGTAACACCCATATACAGAGAGAGCACAGATACAGTACAAAACAACAACAGCAGTGGTGGTGGTAACAACAGGGTTGGAAACGTGAGCGTCGAGGACAGAAGAGACAGTGAAGCTTGTGAGGCTTGCTGCAGGAAGAGTGACAGGACTTACTTGGGTCCACAACACAACAAGCTTGACTTGCAGTGCCATCGCTGCAAGAACACACGAACAACATACACTCAGCATATTCAAACTGGAATACAGTACTAGTTGACATTGACTGCTGGGAATCCTTAGCTCTTTTTTTGTGGGAAAGAAGGAGAATAGAGTAGGCGACTGTGTTTACTAGATGATTAAATTGGAGTGATAATCCTGATTGGCTGTTTTTTATTAATCAGTGGTTTGAGTCTGGAACCAAAATGGCTGTCACATTTCCTCTCTGCCTGGGGAGTCTATCTAAGACATATGCTTCAGGAATGCAACTTTTTTTGGCCTGCACTAGGCTAACCCCAACCCCCTGTCTTTATTTTCAACTAAACCCACAGTTGGTCTATCTTGCCAACTAAACTCACTATATCAAGTTTAATAAAGTGTTCAATAACAGATAAACAGTGATAATATATAATGGTAAACTATAGGCAAAGTCTTTCCTTGTGTTTGTTTGTGCTGTCATATCCAGGCATGGCGTGGTTACCATAACGATATGTCACACATGACGCAAATCCTATATTCTAATCAATACCAGAACTTCTCTATTAATCTTTCCTTTAGTCACCAAGCCCCTAAGCTCCATGAGACGTTGTTGCCAGGGAAGCAGAACTATGTGACTTGGGTCTGGTTGTGTGCATCCCATGGGCTGTGTTCCGTGTTGAATGTTTACAGTATGTCCTATAGAACAACCAACGATGTCGGGGTTTCAGCAAATTACTGGTTTTCAGCCAATGATGTTGGGTTTCAGAAAATGACTTTGGGTTTCAGCCAGTGATGCCGGGTTTTAGCCTGCGGGCGTAATTGTCCTTCAGAATGACCCCTCCCTCCATCTCTCTAGTGTCACTTGTCACTATGAGAATCATCAAAGGTCTCAATTTGAGCTATGCAATTTGAGGTTTTGTGGGTATAAGCGGTTACACTGGTGTTACAGAGCACAATGTGTATTCTCATTCCCCATGGTGGGAATGTTATGTGAATGTTGCTTAGCCTCTGCTTTTAACTGGAACTCTACTAAATGACTGGATCTAATGACCAGAGAATGTTGAGATTAGGTACAAGATTTTATGAGAAGCTTTTGTATTTTGGTTGATTCATACAGGCTATGAGCCAGTCTCTCTCTCTCTCTCTCTCTCTCTCTCTCTCTCTCTCTCTCTCTTGCTCTCGCTCAATTCAATTCAAGGGGCTTTATTGGCATGGGAAACATATGTTTACATTGCCAAAGCAAGTGAAGTAGATAATATACAAAAGTGAAATAAACAATAAAAATGAACAGTAAACATTACACTCACAGAAGTTCCAAAAGAATAAAGACATTACAAATGTCATATTATGTCTATATACAGTGTTATAACGATGTACAAATAGTTAAAGTACAAAAGGGACAATAAATAAGCATAAATATGGGTTGTATTTGCAATGGTGTTTGTTCTTCACTGGTTGACCTTTTCTTGTGGCAACAGGTCACAAATCTTGCTGCTGTGATGGCACACTGGTATTTCACCCAATAGATATGGGAGTTTATCAAAATTGGGTTTGTTTTTGAATTCTTTGTGGATCTGTGTAATCTGAGGGAAATGTGTCTCTAATGTGGTCATACATTGGGCAGGAGGTTAGGAAGTGCAGCTCAGTTTTCACCTCATTTTGTGGGCAGTGTGCACATAGCCTGTCTTCTCTTGAGAGCCAAGTCTGCCTACGCAGCCTTTCTCAATAGCAAGGCTATGCTCACTGAGTCTGTACATAGTGAAAGCTTTCCTTAAGTTTGGGTCAGTCACTTTTGATGGCATAGAATGCCCTTCTTGCCTTGTCTCTCAGATCGTTCACAGCTTTGTGGAAGTTACCTGTGGCGCTGATGGTTAGGCCAAGGTATGTATAGTTTTTTTGTGTGCTCTAGGGCAACGGTGTATAGATGGAATTTGTATTTGTGGTCCTGGCGACTGGACCTTTTTTGAAACACCATTATTTTGGTCTTACTGAGACTTCCTGTCAGGGCCCAGGTCTGGCCGAATCTGTGCAGAAGATCTAGGTGCTGCTGTAGGCCGTCCTTGGTTGATGACAGAAGCACCAGATCATCAGCAAAAAGTAGATATTTGACTTCAGATTCTAGTAGGGTGAGGCTGGGTGCTGCAGACTTTTCTAGTGCCCTCGCCAATTCGTTGATATATATGTTGAAGAGGGTGGGGCTTAAGCTGCATCCCTGTCTCACTCCACGGCCCTGTGGGAAGAAATGTGTGTGTTTTTTGCCTATTTTAACCGCACACTTGTTTGTGTATATGGATTTTATAATGTTTTTCCCCCAACACCACTTTATGTATGTTTTCCCCAACACCACTTTCCATCAATTTGTATAGCAGACCCTCATGCCAAATTGAGTCAAAGGCTTTTTTGAAATCAACAAAGTATGAGAAGACTTTGCCTTTGTTTTGGTTTGTATGTTTTGTTAATTAGGGTGTGCAGGGTCAATACGTGGTCTGTCGTACGATCATTTGGTAAAAAGCCAATTTGACATTTGCTCAGTACTTTGTTTTCACTGAGGAAATGTATGAGTCTGCTGTTAATGATAATGCAGAGGATTTTCCCAAGGTTGCTGTTGACGCATATCCCACGGTATTTATTGGGGTCAAATTTGTCTCCACTTTTGTGGATTGGGGTGATCAGTCCTTGGTTCCAAATATTGGGGAAGATGCCAGAGCTAAGGATGATGTTAAAGAGGTTTAGTATAGTCAATTGGAATTTGTTGTCTATATATTTTATAATTTCATTGAGGATACCATCAACACCACAGGCCTTTTTTGGTTGGTTATACTAAATTAGCATACACCCTGAGTCCCTTACCTGTTTATCACCTAGTAGTTTGGTGAATGGGACTACCAGCTCTTGTGGGACTACCACCTCTTGGTCCTCAGACAGAAGGTCTAGGGCGCGCTGGGTGTTTGGACACCAGAGTTTAGACACTCTGTCTTTGGGAAAAAGTATTTTTTTCTTGTATATATTTCCCATTTGAGTCCATAAGGAGTACAATCTGTGTCTTGTGTATGTCCTCAGTGGGTGTGGGGGGGCTGTCAGGAGGGCTATCAGGGTGGCTGACGGGGGGGTGCTCAGAGGGGGCGAGATCCCCTGGGCTTGGGGTTCTTCATTTGTCTGTTCTGCTGTGATGTCGACGCTATGGTCAGGGTCTGGTGTGGACTGTTCTGCTGTGATGTCGACGCTATGGTCAGGGTCTGGTGTGGACTGTTCTGCTGTGATGTCGATGCTATGGTCAGGGTCTGGTGTGGACTGTTCTGCTGTGATGTCGACGCTATGGTCAGGGTCTGGGGTGGACTGTTCTGCTGTGATGTCGACGCTATGGTCAGGGTCTGGTGTGGACTGTTCTGCTGTGATGTCGACGCTATGGTCAGGGTCTGGTGTGGACTGTTCTGCTGTGATGTCGATGCTATGGTCAGGGTCTGGTGTGGACTGTTCTGCTGTGATGTCGATGCTATGGTCAGGGTCTGGGGTGGACTGTTCTGCTGTGATGTCGATGCTATGGTCAGGGTCTGGGGTGGACTGTTCTGCTGTGATGTCGATGCTATGGTCAGGGTCTGGGGTGGACTGTTCTGCTGTGATGTCGATGCTATGGTCAGGGTCTGGGGTGGACTGTTCTGCTGTGATGTCGATGCTATGGTCAGGGTCTGGGGTGGACTGTTCTGCTGTGGTGTCGAGACTTTTGTCGGGAGCTGAGGTGGGCTGTTCTGCTGGCTTCTCTGTGGTGGTGGCCACCTCTCTAGTGGGTTGTTCTCTGTCACACGCCATCCCCCTCACCCTCTCCTCCAGCAGTCTAATCCTCTCCTCTAGTGCTCTGTTCCTCTCCTGCTCTTGCTTTTTATATTGTTGAAGTTGTCGCACCACAGTCCAGAGTGCAGATGTCTCTCTCCACCTCCAGCTCTCCGGGTCTGGTTAAGGGGGTGTTGTTGTGCTGGACTGTTGTCTGGGTATGTGCTGACTGGAGTGTAATCACCTGCTGTTCCAGCTCCACCTGCCTTACCTCCAGCTGGGTAAATGTATCCTTCATTTCAATGAGGGAGTAGTACTCGGTGCTGGGAGGTTGACTTTCCGCTTGGGGTTGCTCGTCTGTGGGGTTATATAATGAAGAGGTCTGGTCTGTCGGGGTGGGGGTATCTTTCTCAAGGGAGAGCTTCTCCTGCTGGGCTAATTCTTTGATTAGGTGAAAGTCCAGTTGAAACTGTTTGGGGTTGCCCTGTACCAATACTGTTCCAGACTTATAGAGATTTATATTAGCTGACTCCGAGTCCTCGTTGTCTAGTATCCTGAGTTTCCACCCTTCGTTAACACCCCCCCTCTTAACAGTGTGCTAATATAGCACTGTGCCACACCAGGGGATGGTTTGTGTGGAAGATGAGGTTGCTGATGTTCCCATTTTTATAATAGTCAGCAAAAAGTATCTCTTGATTTTCCATAAGGAGCTTCATTTTGTGATCTTTTCTTGCCTTATTCTTTACATACACAGGGTTCTGTATTTTAGTTACCTCAACAGCAGGATGCAGCTTCTAAGGCCTCTCCATTTGGTTGGAGTAGACTGTGCGACTCTCCTGCCATTGTTGGGCTAAAGGGCTTTGACACCTCTCACTTGACACGTCAGTGCTAATTGAAGTTGTATCAAGCTTGGCAGCCTTAATTTAGCATTCAGTCCTTCTAAAGTAATGTCATGTATTTTTCTTCTTGGCTTTTGGAAATAAAATATAGCTTCAGACTAAACATTACTCACTCAGTTCCTGGTTGGATGGTGTTTTCAGGTTTCTGTTGTTTTCCAGAACATTTGCTGTATAGCGTTGGAATAATAATTTTTGGTAGTTGTAAACCTTCCAGGTGATTCCGTAATTCCGTCCAAAATCAGGTTGTAGGTTTTGAGTTTTGATTTGGAGTGAAGGTTATGTTGTAGAGGGTAGCATCCTGTATATGTTCCTGACAAAAAAATCTAAGTTTATCTAACACTAAATCTATCTTTTTTTAAAGAACATGCTGAAAAATGCAGGAGCTCGTCTGATCATGACCTCTCACTCTCTCTCTCTCTCTATTTGTCTGTATTATGTGAGTCAGTAGCTGTTGCTGCTACTCTCGCTTATCTTAATCAGACAACGGAGGGGGAATCCGTAGCCCTCTCCCCTTATCAGGCCGGCGGGCTTTAAAGCGAATGTAACGATTACCACTTTCAGGCCAATCTGTCACCAGGTTTCATTGCCTCATTTTGTCTGGGAGAGGTGGGGAGTGTTGGAGGCTAGAAAACAGAGAGAGAGGGAGAGACAAAGAAAAAAGGGGAGGGGGGCTTACACAACCTATAAACAAGTGTCGAGGCCAATCGGGCACGTCTTCAGGCACGTAAATTTAAGAGCCTGTCAGTAGGGCGGAGGGGAGTGGGGGGGGGGGAGGCATTAGGGAGGGCAAAGTGCGGCCCTCTTCAGAGCTTCTGAGAGCTAGCACAGTGTTTTTAAGAGCGTCTGCCCCACTAACCACAGCTTAAGCCTGCCAGTAAATCAAGTTGCTCCGCACATGGTCTGCAGGTGGGCCGCTCTTTTTCGATTGTTCTCTCGTTTTCTCTCTCATTCTCTGACTCTCTCGTTCTCTCACTCTATCGCTCTCGCTCGCTCATGCTCTCTCTCTCTCTCTCAATTTCAATTCATTTCAAAGGGCTTTATTGGCATGGGAAACACATGTTTACATTTCCAAAGCAAGTGAAATAGATAATAAACAAAAGTGAAATAAAGAATATAAAATTAACAGTAAACATTACACACAAAGGTTCCAAAGGAATAGAGACATTTCATGTCATATTATAGCTATATACAGTGTTGCAACGATGGGCAAATAGTTAAAGTACAAAAAGGAAAATAAATAAACATAAATATGGGTTGTATTTACAATGGTGTCTCTCTCCTCCTGCCCTTTCTGAAGGCTTCCCTGTGGCTCAGTTGGTAGAGCATGGTGTTTGCAACGACAGCATGGTGTGTGCAACGCCAGGGTTGTGGGTTCGATTCCCACGGGGGGCCAGTACAAAAAAAATTATAATACATGAAATGTATGCATTCACTACTGTAAGTTGCTCTGGATAAGAGCTTCTGCTAAATGACTAAAATGTAAATGTAATGCTACAGCCTGCTGGGGACCCACCTGGTGAGAGTTTAAGCTTTAAGTGTGTGTCCACTTAGCACTTAAGTAGCTATGTTAACCTGCTATCCTTCCTCACAGCTACTCCAGATGGCTGGGTGAGATAGGGACACTAGCTAGTGAAAAAGGCTAACTCCTTCCATCCTCCAGGCCTCATTCACACACACTTGCAGAGAAAGTGCTAATGAGCCCCTCATGATGAGCTAGTTACAGGGGCTAGCGAAAGGCTAGCTCCTTCCGACCTCTTTGACACATACTTGAAGTGGGGAGAAAGTGCTTCTCTTGGTCCTCAAGATGAGCTAGTTAAAGGAGCAGTCTGGGAGAGAATAGGCCTTTTTATATGAGCCTGGGGAACCCAGGATTTTTACAACCCATTAAAGTACTAAGCCAGTTGAGGAGCTCTGAAGGTTGAGGGACTTGGTCCTGTATATAAATGTTTCGTTCCTCTATATGAAGACCTTGGAGAGGCTCAGATGGAGCTAGGATTGAGTTCCCTACTAGTGTAACACACACACACACACACACACACACACACTTTGAGGAGGGAGTTGCACATAAAAGAGTGAAAAATGTTCTTGGTTAACGGGGAAGGGTGATGGAAGGCATTTCAACGGAGCTCGCTCTTCATAGGAGACGATCATTGCTCAATGTGAGAATTGTTTAACTCTGCCAATCGTTTACCATAAAGCTTGCATTTGAAGTTTGAACTGCAATGCTCCCCCTCAGTTTGGGTTTGTGCGTTCGGTGCCTATAAGAATAATTTGTTGGCTGTTGGATAAGGCCCAACCCGAGCCATGTCTGTGTTCTATTATAATTAGGTTTCTAGTGGGCCGGAAAAAAATGTGTGGAGAGGAGAGATTAAATAATGTTACATGACTCAGGCCTTTTTTCAATTACATGTTTATCTGATACAGGGAATGTCTATCTCAATTTGGGTTTTCATAAGTTTTGGTATTTTATTGATTAAAAAAAATTGGAAACATTAGGGATGTCACACTTTTGGCCAAGACAAGAGCCTATGGGCATACAGATAATATTATTCCTATATAGTTGCCATTTTACATGCAACACAATACATGTAAGTCATTATAATTGACAACAGCAACAAAAATATTACTTTATTTTTCATTTCCAGAGAAGTTATGAGAAACCCTATTTTTTTAATCCCTAACATAATGTTATTTATGGTTAATACAGTTCTACAGTGCAAGACGTACGGAGAGGAGAACGTAATAACTTCTACATGTTATTCTAACTGAAAGTAAGACTTTCCTTTGACAAAGACACATTTTTGTTCTGTTTGTAAAACGTGTTCCTCATGGTTCAACTCACTGAAGTAATTACACACTGGCTGATGTTACTGTGTGAATTACGATGAAAGTAATGGTACTAATATGGTACCCTGCTGCACTAAGCTTGGTATTTCTCTCAATAGAATAACTTTCAGACACTCCTTTTATCGTCAGATTTTTAAAGCATCATAACCAAAGATCAAAGGCTGGTGTCAATGATTTAGTTTCTTTACCATTATCACAGCATCTGAATATTACTTGGCCACAAACCTCCTAAAAGCGGTACCATGGCAGCCAGCGTATCAAACTCTTCATCAACTCAACTAATATTTGACGTGCTGTGTTTGTTCGATCCGTAACCAGACCACCCAGAGAGCTTCTACCTTTTTGCCCACCTTGGCTATCTATACGACATGGGATTTAGGCCCAACCATCTGCGTGGTATCAACAATAGGTTCCCTATCCAATAAACTCTAAGCATGGTGGGCCTTGGGCCACGCCCGGACACTGTACCAAAATGTGATATTATTATAGCTCTACCAACAAATGTGTTGGAGAAACAAACAAGATGCACCTTCCAAAAGTAGTCACTTAGGGCCTAGACCCTCAATCAAAATGCATTCTGTGTTTACACTCTAGTCAATGAGGGGTGAAGCCATATATCTAGGCTCTGGGCACTGTTCTTTCTGGGCCAAAATGGCCGGTTGCTCTCGGTTTCCTTCGCAATGGTCTCACCTGGGAGTCATTTGAAGTGATCGAGTTTCTCATATAAAAGCAAGACTCTGTACTCTTCTACCCTCTTGTATTGCTAAAGGGCTTATTCTGTCCAAGAGCTACCCAGCAAAGGTTCCCGTTGAACAATAAATAACTGAGGGCCTTAATTGCTGTCACTTTAGTGTAGCTGCATGGTGTGTATTTATGTCACTGGAGGAGCGAACAGAAATTAGTTACGTGGTTTTAGTTTTCATTGAATTATCTTGAGTTATGATATGCCAGACTTTAAATAATTTTACAAGCTAAGCACGAGATGGTTCATAGGAGTTGATATATAATAGGTAAAGCACTGTATTTGGTAACTTCATTATCACAGAGACAGAGAGAGCGAGAGAGACTGTGTGCCTCTGCATACTACGTCTGCCCAGCTCTCACACATCACACCGAATGTCGATCTAGCGTTTGTCCCCCGATCGTTCAGCGCGCTCTGTTTTATTTTTCACTCGGTTCGCAAATTACGTTCAGAGGTGTTAAAGTACTCTCGGCCAGCAAATGCTATTGGTGTGTCTGAGCCCTAAGGCTTGTAAACGTTCTCGAGAACATAAGCAAGAAGCTTGACTCAAACCTCACTCGATTCCAAAAATAAAAAACACAGATGTAGACTCCATTCCTAGAATCTTCTAGAAATAAAAACTGGAACCATATCATATTCCACAACCTCCATTAAAAACATCACATGAAAAGTAACAGGAGAGATGTGGACAGTTTGGCCATCAAGTTAGCAGCAGCAAAGAGGGAGAGAATCAAGCAGTTACGAGCATGAGTCAAAAAGATGAAGACCAGCCTGGAAAAAAGAGAGAGAAAAAAAGACATGCAAAAGAAGACATTGAGATGATGAAGGAGGCACAGAGAGAGTTCTCAGTTTTCCATGTCGGTAGCGTTGGCAGTTGGTACAATCAAAGGAGTCAAGAGACGTTCAGAGCCCCACATGTCCCGGATGCACACGTACAGTTCAGAATTAGATGCCTAGAGGTCCACACTGATGCATTTTTCACAGCTTTTTGACAAGTTGTTTTGACATAATATTTAAGGCATCAGTATAGTAAGTCTCCTGCCATTAAATAATGGACATAATATTGAATTAATAATTTAGAGTAAATCCTAACATTCTATGACTGTTTTTTTTTTTAAACTTGGAAACTAGAACTACTTGCAAAATCTCAACAGAAATAAAGTTGGTTACTCTAGGCTCTGCAGTAGCTATAGACCCAAATACACATTGTGCGTATTGAGGGTTTTGAGTGGCATTTCAACTTTGGCTTAACTAACTACTCAAAGCTGCAGTGAATCCATTAGCGAATTCCTGCTAGTTTGTTGACCCTAATTCAGCTACGCCTGAGAAATCCTCCGTGGCCTCTGACACACACACACACACACACGCACGCACACACACACACAGAGCCTCGGAAATCCTCTGTGGCCTCTGACTCAGAGGTCTTCATTAGCTCTCCAAGTAAAGCAAATCATTTTTAATAAAAAGCCAGAGTAAAAGGGTTCACCTGGGAGTAAGATGGATTATTCATTTTGGTCCTTATTAAAATCTGCTACGGTTCTGAAAATCGGGGTAAAAGACTAGCAGTAGTCTTTTGATAGTGGAGCTTCGCACACATATGGGGAGCACTGTGGCATGAATATAAATGAATTAATAAATATAATTGATGAATAAATGTCATTGAATTAAAATGTTCATTGAATTAAATCTGATTATTTAAGTCAACACTGTGATAAAATACATCAGTAGACTTAGAGGTATCACAGGGAAACCCGCCATGAGAGTGAGTTATGGTGCTGAAAGAATCAAGTCTTGTCCACATGAAAAAGGGATGGATTTGAAAAACAATAGAGGTTAAATCCCCAACAATTAGACAGCCTCAGAGATGGGGAGGGTATATAGTATGGGGGTTAATGATATACAGCCTCCAGTGATGGATGTCTGTTTGCATTCCGAATCGACATTCCCGAAGTGTTCATGTCAGTTGGGAACACCGTAAGAATGGGATGGATGGACGTTAGGTTCCATGACTTTTGTTATTGGGACTTTTTTCATGCAGAAGGATGAATCATGCTGGATGTGGTGTTTGGATAAACCGGTTTACTCTCAATCGCTCTCTTTCTGTCAAATCTTTTAGAAATGTAACTTTATAGCAAATTCATGTTTTGCAGTTATGTGAAAACATGACATTGAACAGACACAAGCAAATAATCACAAACAATACAGGAAATAGACACTTATTCCACATTCATACTGTAGTGTTGATGTCAGGTGTGGATAAATGAAGAAAGCAACATAAAAGTTGAAACACATCGACTTAGGCATCCCTCCTGTGAATAGTGTCTATGGCTTATCTACGGGTTGAGCTGCACAGATGCACTTTTTTCTCAGACAGACAAGACAACCTCTCTGTCAAACTGATTGATTAGTTTGTTTATTTACTTCCTCCATGAATAATGTGGGAAAACATGGAGCTCTAACTGTCAGCCAGAGGCTAATAGTTCCCTTTTACACGCCCTTGGAAGGAAGCGCTCTATAGAGTGTGTGTGTGTGTGTGTGTGTGTGTGTGTGTGTGTGTGTGTGTGTGTGTGTGTGTGTGTGTGTGTGTGTGTGTGTGTGTGTGTGTGTGTGTGTGTGTGTGTGTGTGTGTGTGTGTGAATGCGGGGCACGTTTGAGGTGTCACCGGGCTTTGTTTGAACAGAACTTTAGGTCGCTGTTATCTTACCCTTCAGCTATAGGAGGTTTGAAAACCTATTCTTTCTTCTCCCTCTTTCTCTCTTTTTCTTTTTACCCTCTTCTCTCCCGAGGTGAAGGCCAAAAATGTCAGGAAATTGCGCCGTCCTTTACACCCTCCCACTGCCTGGTGAACCCTGATGAGCACACGTGTGTAGAAGTGCCCCCCCCCCCCTCCCCTCCTGTCGCCTCCTATCCATCCCAGAATTCCTCTCACTCATCTGACCAGCGCCTCGCCGGGGATCACTTCACACCTCTCCTGTTTGTTTTGCTTGCCCTGTCATCCCCCCATCCCTCGCTCCAAATGAAGCCAAATAACTCTGTGTCAGTGAGGAGACCCTCCCAAACCCCTACCTCATCACAGACTCCCGCTTGACCCATCTCCACTGACAGAGCTGGACGTGGATAAGACAGGCCAGGAATGTATGGATCACTGTGTTTTTCAAATTCTCCTGATTCTGCTCTTAACTTTAGCATAGGAGATGTCCCACCCACATAACGTAGTGGTTCTCTCTAGGTTATCCTCTGACTTTGCAGTTAGTTATTCACCAGTCCACATGACTTGCTGGGTTATTAAATAAATAAATAAAAATCACAATGTGCTGTTTTCAGATGAGGAGAATCTCTAAATGTACTCTATTTATGACATAAAGTGTAACTTTGGATAACAGTTTTGTATCATAGAGCTACATGTCACTATAGCAACAACAGAGCCCCAGAGTTAACAGTCAGACCAGGACAGAAGCCCTCACCAGACCCCTCGTGTACCTTTGCAGGCTTTCCTGTGAGAGATGGTTTTGGACAGGTCTCTGTAGTAACCCTCCTTGCAGTAGTGACAGTGGCGTCCGGCCGTGTTGTGGCGACAGTTGAGACAGACTCCTCCGCTCTTCCTCCCAGACAGCTTGTACAGCTCCATGTTGAAACGGCATCGCCTGGCATGCAGGTTACAGTTACAGGCTGCAGAGACGGAAAGGAAGGGAGATATTGCATTTTTTAAACAACCTATATTGGCACATTTCAACTTATTTGCATAGTGAATTCAATGCCAAATCAACATTTAATTCCCCCCCCCCAAAAAAAAAACACTGCACAGAGGGAGAGAGAGAGAATAGAATAAAGAGAAGAACAATGGGAAAATAAAAAAAGACATTCTTCAATTGAATTCCAAACTCTATAGATTACTGCACTGTATCTACACTGCCTCTGGATGCCCACACCCCGATTATCAGTCTGGTGCCTGACAACTGATAAAGCGTTGTGAATAATTACAGTATTCTGTACGTGTTTGTTTACCAGATATACAAATCCTACTTGACACCTGGGCCTCAGCAGATCAGCCCCCCCCCCCTCCCCCTCCCCAAGGTAAAATACTGTGAGAGTTTTAACTTCCCTGATAATGAGGTCAAGCACTGAGCTGAGTCAAATTGTTTTCGCTCTTTCTTGTTCTCTCTCTATCTATTTCTCTCTTCCTCTCTCTCTCTCTCACTCTGCCCTCCCCTCTCTCAAGGTTATTCTCTCCTCCTAGCAGACTCTACCAGACAAGGTTTCAGTACAGTATTATCATTCCACACCAAATCCCCGGTCGTGTTTGCTGCTGGTTTACTAATGAATAAAAGTTGCTACGGCCGAGTTTAATTAGCCAGCTGATGTTTATTCATGACTCGTCGTTTGGCTTAACTTCATTAAACCCCCCGTCTGACTCACACACACACACACACACACACACACACACACACACACACACACACACACACACACACACACACACACACACACACACACACACACACACACACACACACACACACACACACACACACACACACACACACACCAGTCCCGTCCGGGTCTCCATTCCTCGTCAATGATTTACCACAGGACACAATAGTTCCACTACAATGTACAGTACCAAATACTGCATCACCATGCCAATGCTACAGGAGGGGAGAGGGAGGGAACATGTGGATAGGGCTCCACCCTGACACATCTGCCCATGTTTTTCAGCCCACTCCCCCCCGAAACACACATACTGTACACACACTCAAGTAGGCTACTTCCTGTTACCATGTGCCCATCACAATCTATGGAATAGAGTTGCTTCTCAGCTTGCACCAGTTAAAACAAAGATCCATTGAAGGGCTGTGGTGTTTTAGTCCAGACACTGTAATTAGTTCCTTCACACAAGTTATGTTAGAGACTGGAGAGGAGTCTCAGGGGGTCCACACACAGCTCAGTCCCTTATCTGTAGAGTCTGGTTTCCCAGCTCTCTACCGGACCCCAGGGACCCTTAATTAGGGCTATCCTCTGCTTGTTTTCTTCCCGCTCTGGGACTGTTGATTTTTAGTTGCCTGGGCTCACCCTGGGCTTTAGCCTCCTCACCCTGGGCTTTAGCCCCCTCACCCCTCACTGCCTTAGAGGCATCACGGTGGAAAACTATCCATCTGCCTTGGGGGCATCGCATAGGAAACCTATCCTTCCCTTAACCCTCTGCCTGGAGGCCCGGGGGTTTAGGGATTGCTGGCAGAGAGAGTTAAGGCACGGACACACCGGTAGCGTTTACCTGCAGAGAGTACTTAGCACCTCTGTTCAGAGTGGCAGCCGTAATTTGCCATCCAATTCTACATGTAGAATCGCGCGAACACGTCGGCAGTCACACGCCCACAGTGTGTTTTTAGGGGTGGTCCCTAAAACACTACGCCTGAACAAACCGCAGATGGATACTCGGTGCGGTGTGTACGCTCCCTCAGGCTGCCAGATCACTGCTCAGACTGCCTCAGGCAGCTCTATAGTTACACTACCCAGACTCCTTTCACTCCCTGTCTAATGGTGGGAGCAGGGATTACAACAGGGGGCAATATGCATTCATTCTCTCCACCTTTACAAGAACAGAGATATGCTACAGGGCATGTTGGCTATTATACAGTATGCAACTGGGATGCAAAAGTGTAATACGCTCCAGTAATTGGTTCCAATTGCGACCAAATCGAAAAGAGAAAAACACACTTTATCTAAACTTCTGGTTCTTAGAACCTTAGACCTGCATCACAGTAGCCCAACCAGAGTCAGACTTCTTGTCTTCAGTTAAATCCTCCTGGGGTTGAGAGGGGTTTCCAGCAATGCATTGCACCGTGCTTTCAATGCACAGAAAGAAATGCTACATGACATTTAACCGAGCAACATCAAGGTGTTTTATGAGTACAAACTGTTTCCTTTTCTGCTAGATTTAATGGACAACAATTGAAGATAAAAGCTGATGTGCCGCTTGCTTGTCTGGTATTGGCTTATCGCGTTTCCTGCAATGTTGTGATGTCATTCAGGCTTCATTCAACCCTTATCCATTAATTCATGTGGAGTTCCCCCCTTTCATGAGTTCAACCAAATAATCATCTTGCTTTGTCTTGGTGGTAACTATGGCGATACAGCCGCTCGTCATTGAATACCTGTTATACTTGTGTTTTTTTTCTATATTTCAGCGCTCTGAAGACAAGACCCATGTTGTTTCAACACCTGCATTGACCTGGGACATTCTCTGTGCTGAGGTTTCACAGCAGCAGCTCTTCCTGACAGGCCTCATCTGAAGTTGAGACACCTTCACAGTCACAGAGGTCTAGAGGAGGCTGGAGAGCAACCCCCACTGGTGTTGTTAAACACACACACACACGCCGCGCAGACACACACTTCTACGGTGGGATTCCAGTGATGAGACCCCAGCCAAATGAGAGAGAGAGAACAATTGTGTTGCGCTACTTTCAACACAGATGCACACAAACAGAAATAAGCTAGGCACACCTGCACCTCGGGCCAGGCAGGATTCAGGGTGGCTGCCCTTCAATAGAGAAACACACAAAAGCTGCAGGCGCCTCGCTCCTGCCACACCTTTCAGCGCACACACCTATACGACCATGAGACTCCAATGCACCTCAACACGCGCACACGCGCGCACGCACACGCACACGCCACACACACACACACACACACACACACACACACACACACACACACGAATGCCTGGCATGTACTGTGTGTTTTGAAGTGCATTCTCTCTCCCCCATTTACCAATTGTACAGCCCATCATTGTAAATAAGAATTTGTTCTTAACTGACTTGCCTAGTTAAATAAAGGTTAAATAAATGAATAAAATACCCGTTTTGTCTTCAGGGCATGAGAACACATTTTTTACTATTACGAAAGCGAGGTGATATCTGAAAATATTCAACGAGGACACATGAAAAAATGATTTACAGTGCAATTACTACTTGTTTTGTTTCATATAAATGAAACATACTGTACATTTAATGTAAGATTGAATCTGGAAGTTAAAAAATAGACCGGGAAGCAAAAGTGTGGTAATTTTCAAACCCCATGGGGCTATCAACTCTAACCCTTCAGGTTGGGTTGCCGTGGCAACCCACCACTAGTTAATGACCCACAGGTAGTAAAATGTGTTAACTGATCCCTTTAAGCACATATAATTGAGTTAGCCGGATCAAGCTAAGCTAAGTCCTCCTAATGACCCTCACACCTACTGTAAAGGGGACCATTAATCCCCCAAATAAGTTAGAATTTTTTTTTAAAGTAATTTGAATTATAACACCTAAGAAAAAATATCAGAAAGAAAAATACTGTGATATTTGCGGGCAATATAAAATGAGGCCTAGGCCTAGCAGTTGTTACTGTTTCTCGCACATCCTGAGAAACACCCCACATTGGACCACCAGAGAGAGTTGGATCTAAAGAGAGTGTGTTTGTGTGTGTGTTGCAAAATTGGCAGATGTTCGCTCCGAACAGTCCCCAGGCTCTTGGACTGACCCCATTGCTATCACTAACACACAGCCCTGCTTCCTCATTTTCCTAATTAACGAGAAAGTTTGACCCTGGGAGTCAAGCTGAAGTTGCGACAACTATTGGTCTAGTTTCATATAGCGATGGATTCGTTCAGAAAACTGACTGCTAAGAAGAACTTCGTTACTGAATACATTTATATACGTCTAAACTTAATTGGAGCCATATAAAACCTTAATTAGAGCCTGACCACCTACTCTGCAAGACGTTTTCAAAAATGTTCATCTCACTGTCCGTCCGCCCAACCACCCGTCCAGCCGTTGTAACATTCAGGGGTCACAGACTGACCTGAGTCCTGTCATCGATATTCCACAAACGCCACGAATTCAGTCTCCCAGCCGCCTCAACCCTTCACTATCCCCCTAAACCAGAGGGAATAGCAACACCCAACACCAGAGTGTCAGAGCAGGGGAGCAGGGGAGCAGGGGAGCAGGGGAGCAAGGGAGCAGGGGAGCAGGAGGCTCTTGCTATTCTGCCCCTACGTTTAAAACAAACAGGCGGGGAAGCCCGGACACACACAGTTTACTTTTAATCCTACGGGCGCCCCTGAAAGTAATCAGATTAGACCCAGAAATCCCCTGAAGACAAAATGAGAAAATATTGTGTGTCCCTACTTCGGCGATTGTTTTGGTTTTCGAGCGGTTTCGGCGGCGAAGGGGAGAAGGGAGGTGTGTGTGTTTATGTTGTCCATGTGTGGAGGGGTTGATGAATTCTGCTTGTTACATCAGCAGCAGAACGTCCCAGTATTACAGCACATTACAGACATTCTTAGAACGCAAGGCATGACGCAACACTGAGCACCAAATGTGTCTCAGAATGACATCGTATGACTTTTAACCAGAGCCCCTCTGGTCACAAAGAAGTTCACTGTTAGGGTCAACAGTTCAATGCCCTCTACCCCGCTAACCTATAGACAGCACGCTTAGGACTGGTCTATATCTGGAGACTGAAGGAAACATCACATTAGAGATGCGCCAGCAGTAGTTGAGAGGGAGTTGTGCTCCATACAGCTGAAAGTAAGAAGATCACATAATTGACGTACAGCCAGGAGATCCCCACCTCAGACTAGATTCATTCTAGAGCTCTAATCCACTCTACAAGTGGGTATAAAAGTCTGATAGGATAAACGGACACATGACTGTACTCTATGGTACACCTTCAGCCGTGCCAGACCAACATGCACACACACTCTAATGTACACACACGCGAACGTGCGCGCGCACACACACACACACACACACACACACACACACACACACACACACACACACTACCGCTTTAGATTCCTTGTGCAATGTAAAGCCTTACGTATGGGGGTATAATGATATCGTCTGTGATTTTTAAATCTTTCCCATCTCCTCATACTTCAGCCGTAACGCCTTGCATTATAGTTAAAGTGCACCAGTCACAAACAATCATTTTGATTCACACATCCGCAACTGGCAGCAGCCTCTTAGGCTATTGGCAGACAGCCAGATTCACTCAATGTTGACACTTTCCTTGGCTTTGATTAAAAAAAAAACGTGGTGTTTATGACAGTTAGCTAGGCCTACTTCCCGCAGCTCTTGTAGCCAGGACAATATTGAATATATCAGGACAGAGGACCACACCGATGCTGTAGTATGTGTATAATTCACATGTCCTGGAATTCCACTCTCTCTTATAAAGAAATAATAGTTTCTCGCGAACAAAATTACAGTTTTTTGCTAAACAACCCAACAGCATCTCACTTTCTCAAAGCCCATAATAACAGCAGGAACACTCAAACACACACACACAAAGCATCAAGTGATCTGAGAGAGAGAGAGAGAGGGGAAATATTTACGCTAACGCTGTAGCTATGCCCTATGTATCATACTCACTCAGATATCAACTAATAAATCTGACGCATTAAACTTCATGACAACAATTACAGAAATTGCTTCACGTTACCACAGTCATTTATTCGTTGTGTGTTATTTTTTCATTTTACATTGGAACAATATAGTTTTGTTGTCTGGTTTATTTGTTGATTCAGACACTGCCATGGTAAAAGCTGGGCATTAGGTCATTCCAGAGCTGGGAATTCCCAAATAAATAAAATGTATTCAGAGAGTTTAATGGGTGACATCATACTTATATGCCTAACAATGCATGTTTTGAGACGTTCGCTTTGGATCAAATTATAGCATCAAGTCAATGTGGTTTAAACGGGCCTGAAAACTACAAACGATGCATAATATACAGATGAAAGAGCAGTCTGGTGATGTTTAGTAGACATCTAATAACTGCCAATCAATTCAACAACAACAAAATGTAACAGCTGACATTCTGTTTACCTTCGATCAAATGAGGGAGCTTTATTGAGTCAGATTAAATGCGCTATTCAATCATATCCACTTTAGCCAACATCCGCATTAACGGTGGTTTTGGCGGTGGAACTGCGTTAGAGCTGTCAAATCCACAAGCGACTCCTGGCATTATACTTAAAGCGGACCTTGCCATTGGCTGCACGGAGTCGCATTAGGACAAATCCCATGCAGCCTTGTTTACAAATTCGAACACTGGAATGTGAGATGTAATCTACATCTCGATTAGGCTGACAGAAATCCTCATTATTTCGTTGAATTCATTTAAATTTGATCTTTATTATTTCTACATAGCCTACACTTTGTTGTTCTGAACTTCTACACGAGCGGATCGGTTCTGTGGCTTCCTGACAATGATCAAGAGCAGCTGCTCACCAATTTGACAACTCCAATGTAGTTACAACTCCGACAGCACCAAGACATCAGCTATGCAGGTTCCAAGTGGAAAAAGCATCTACTTTCTTTTCCCCCGATAGAAATAACAGCATTCTCCGTGCACTGTAAATTATACATTGATAAGCGCTAAGTAAATGAGTAATCAGCTTGGAGAAGGGGATTGTAAATACACATAGCAATAGTTTTAGATGATTTTTTGGGGGACATGTATCCTATTTGAGTCATTATGGAACTCTGACCACACATAGCAGGATAAAGCTGGAGCCTGGAGCACGGTTCACCACGACTGGACCGTTGTCATTACAGTTCCATGATTAGTGAGGATTAGGGTAGATTTCTAGGTCTACTGTTGAACCCTTATTGAAAAAAAATGGTCAACCTTCCTGTATTTCACGGATTGAACTTGAATATGGCAACTTTCAGGATTAATCAAATCACAGTATTTTTGATTCATCAATATATTTGGTGCGTAAAGGCTCTCCAAACCAGTTTTTTTTAATGATTTATACATACTTTCCCAATCCTAAAATGTGTCTAAATAATCTACAAAATCAGAGTATTTTTAAGTCTACCAGTTGGTGCTGCAACATATATTCATTGTTTTGGTTTTTATGCATTAAATGACCTGGTATGATGGCGCATTGATAAGTTATACAGTTATTATTTTAGCGTTCAAATTAACTGCCCAGTGTTTTCAGGATTCAATGAAATATTACCTGCAATTAATTACAATAGGAGTTAAATTGTTTTCCTTCCAAAAATTGTAATTAGGTATGTTAAAAAGCATATTTTCTGTGTTTGAATGGTGTGGGCGTACCCCAACGACAAAATGGTGTGGTCGTATACCGGTCATAAAAAAAAAATGTCATGAGTAGACCAGTGATTGGCCAGCTCTACTTATCCTTCCACTTATACTGTGTTTTCAAAATACCCCTCCATATACCCCTCAAAATATCCCTCAAGAGAAGCATAATAAGTCATGTCAAACTCTGTAGAATTGCAGGAAATGCATTTTAAAATGTAAAAAATACATCTGACACCACAATTTCGCCCTTGGCGTAGGAAAGGCGCGTGTAGGAAAGATGTCCCTAGGAAAGGCGTACATTTCCTAAGTCGGAATCGGGCCCTTAGTGAACAGCGTCAACATACAATAGAAATATGAAATCACAGGTCAAGTGTCAAACCGTGCCCCTGTATTTAAAAGCTGTATACCTCTTACATATACTACTGGAGCAGTCAGAGAGGCACATTCCTTAAGTCGTTCATTCAATTAAATGTCTCTCTCATTAAATAAAACTCCAGCTATTCTCCTATGCCTTCTTCCTTTTGTTCTCCTCTCCAGTCCAGACTGTTTCATTATCATCCGGCATGCGTCAACCATTTGTGATATTTTGCACAATGCCAGCTGTTATTTTGGACGGGACGGGAAAAGAACACAACAACTTGGGTTGAAGCCACGGAGATGATGATGATTCATTTTACAAGTTACCGGAATGTTCCAGGATTGCTTTGATGGTTTGACGGAAATCTAAACTTTTTTAATTGGAAAAAGAAAAAAGGTCTGATTTGAAACTACAGTATCACCTTGGCGTGACATAAACAAATAAAACATTAGAGAGAGAACGCGTACCAGGAAGAAACGTATTAAGATGACGGTTCTTTGATCATCTTAACCAGAGTGGACAAGGCCCCACAATAACAAACTCTGATTTCAGATCAGTTTCCAGGTGGGGAATAAAGGGAATGGAGTCAGCGATACGCTACTAATGAAACACACATTTAACATAGCGGCAGCTTTCGTTTGTCTGAATGCATGGCCGGAAGAGAAGGATTTATGTCATTCCCGTTCAGACAAACACCTGTATCTGTATCGATGTGTAAGAACATAAACGCTCCGTATTTAATCGAAGACAACTGTCTGTATTGTCAAACAGGACCCTGTCGACTGCATGGTCACTCTCTCTCTACAGAGATTACAGTGGATGCTCAGTCAAAACAAACAAATGCGCTTTGCACAAGTTGTTCCATTCTTGCATGTGTGACACAATGTGAAATCATATCCCCAAAATGTGAAATCATATCCCCAAAATGTGAAATCATATCCCCAAAATGTGAAATCATATCCCCAAAATGTGAAATCATATCCCCAAAATGTGAAATCATATCCCCAAAATGGGATTCCATATTTTCATGAAATATTGATTGAGAGCGATCTGATTGAAAAATGTGTACCTGTTGTTCCTTTAATTGGCAATCATCAGCACAGCACAAGATAGTCTTGGCAAGTTTGTAACAGTTTCCCCTTCAGACCTGTTTCAGGTCCATCCTCCAAGTGTATTCTAGAGTTGTAGGTCTTTCTAGGCTTGTAGATCATTCTAGGCTTGTAGATCTTTCTAGGCTTGTAGATCTTTCTAGGCTTGTAGATCTTTCTAGGCTTGTAGATCTTTCTAGGCGTGTAGATCTTTCTAGGCGTGTAGATCTTTCTAGGCTTGTAGATCTTTCTAGGCGTGTAGATCTTTCTAGGCTTGTAGATCTTTCTAGGCGTGTAGATCTTTCTAGGCTTGTAGATCTTTCTAGGCTTGTAGATCTTTCTAGGCGTGTAGATCTTTCTAGGCGTGTAGATCTTTCTAGGCTTGTAGATCTTTCTAGAGTTCTAGATCTGTGTGAGGAGAAAAGGGAGAGGCATGGGCCTGATTTCTGGAGGTGTGAGGCAGAGGAAGAGGGGGTCAGTTTGTGGGTGTGGAGGGGTCACTCTGCCAGAGAGGCAGCGCAGGACCTCCCTGAAACTTCCCTGGGATGGAGAGGACGGAGAGGGAGAGGATGGCGGGAAAGGGGGGAGGGGTCCTTACAGCCTGCTGAGATTCTATCAGGCTAATTTAATTCCTTTATCGCTGCCAATTAGCAGTATCACTTCTGCTCCCAGAGGGCTCTTGCCCCTTCTCTCTCTCTCTCTCGCTCCCTCTCTCTCTACCCCTTCTCTCTCAATCTCTAATGACCAACTCTGGATCTCATGGCTCTGTCACAGGAATGGCATGTTTCACATGCACACATTTTAATGACTCGTCTCTGGCACATAAAATATGATTTTTATCAGTCTGTTGCTTGTTAAATCTCAGGCTCCACTTAATTAAAGAGACGTGGGTTGTGTCCAAATGGCCCCCTTTTTCCTATTTAGTGCACTACCTTTTTACCAAGGCCCATAGGGCTCTGGTCAAAAGTAGTACACTATATAGGGAACAGGGTGCCATTTGGGACGTAGCCTTGTGCAATTGAGTTCTGGGCTGTATATTCATCAGTGTTTTAAGCCTCCTGTGGTTGTGATGAAATATGTACTGGTCTAGCCGTGGGACTGAAATCTGAATTTAACTGTTTTCAAATGGACAGGATTTTTTACGAACCAGGCTTTCCCCAACTGTGTAACCTTTTTTATATCAGTCAAGCTGTTATGGGTTTGTGTCTAATTTCAGAATTTAACTCCGCAGCCACTGGCTTTGGATGTTACTTACACATTTGCATTCTCATATCGTCAATTTTCCTCCTTCAAATTAGTCAATTCCCCTCGCAGACAGACAGGAATAGCCTGAGCTCCTGTGTTTCTGTTCTGTCTGTCAGTTGGCTAATAAAACATATTCCGCCGCAATGAAGAGCTGTGAGAAAGCGGGGTGCTCTGCTGCAGGGGGAATCCTAATGAAGCCAGGGTTCTAAGGCTAAGGTTAATGCTAAGCAGAGAGGATTTGGGACTGGAGGAGAATAAACATTAGCTGCAGATCAGGATTCTCCATCTCAGCATTCCCTCTGTTTCAACCAGTGGAATGTCTAGTCTAGTGGATTGCCTATGGGTCCAAAATTAAGATTATCCAACTTTCTATTTGACAGTTGTACTGCAACAATGTTCTTTCTGAAGACTGAGGGCCCATGGTGACTGTAGAGTACAGTTGAAATATCTTATGATACTATACTGTACTGTAGCTCTGGGTAGAAGTTACAGATATAAAATCATCAAATTGTAACTTTGGGGCAAACATTAAAGAAGAAAAGCCCTGATCTTCCTTCAGTCAGTGTTCAGGGGTAACTTTATCCCACTGGTGTACTGTATGCTCCAGGGTGTAAACAACATTTCCCATATGTGTCCTCTCCACCCTTTATGACTCTTACCAGTCCCTATATGTTCCTCAAGACATTGGGTCACACTTCCACCACCATTTCGTCATCAGCAACCTGATGTAGCAGAAATCACTCACCCTAAGCAGCCCAGATAAGGAAGCCTCCATGGGGGCAGATAGTCCCACCGCATGGGGACTAATCAGGCCTGTTGCTCTCGCCACACTGAGGGGCCAACAACAAAGGGCCCCAATGGCCTCCTATTTCCACGCATTAGCGCCCATTTAACGTCCGGCCTGCCTTCTCGTTAAGGAGCCCTGGTGTGGCCCCGGGCCCCTACACACCCTCCAGGCCCCCGGGGCCACTCTGGCACTTCCACCTCACGTTGGGAGCCTATAATAGGGCTAGTTTGTAAAGGGGCCGGCCTCTGATCTGAGGTGCATCAATTTGCTGAGTAAGCAAGGCTTCTATTGTCTGGTTGTGTGTGGAGAGAGATGTGTGTGTGTGTGTGTGTGTGTGTGTGTGTGTGTGTGTGTGTGTGTGTGTGTGTGTGTGTGTGTGTGTGTGTGTGTGTGTGTGTGTGTGTGTGTGTACAGTATCTAAGCATCTGTGAGTGTTAGTGTTTCTGTGTCTATTCTCAATTGTGTGTTTGGATGAGTAATTACTAAATAAAGCCGCCGTTGCCTGGAAAAGATCTTCCCTCCACTTCTTTAGTAAAACAATGACATACCAACACACAGAGAACGCTAAAGGCTTGAGGCTGTTGATCCTGACGGTGCGTTGTGTGAACTAAGCCATAAAAATGCCATGGGGGAAATCTGACGTGGACAGGCCCCATTCAGGCCGTGGCAGTGAAAGCCCTTTAGGGGTGAATAAAGAATACAATAAGGGCTGTCAGGCCTCCCATAGACCCCCAATAAACAATACCCACAAAGACCCAGCCGTCTTAATAGCGTGAGGGACTGATACCCATCGGGGGACGCAGTGCTGGACTGGAGGAGCATCCATCCACTCGCACTGTCAGTCACAACTCCGACAACTGTGTCAAGGGTGGGATCCGATTAGGTTCCTGTAGCTAAGAACTCCCATGAGTGAATTTGATTGGTAGACAGCATGAGGACACAGCGCTGGAGCATCCACTGTCACTATCGCCCTCCGATGTCAGCGGTGGGATCCGCAAAGCCTGGTTTAACCAGACTGAGCGCTGTATTCACCATGAGTTAAACCAGGATATTGGAGCCAAAAACTCCACGAGTAACCAGGCTAGTGGTCGGTTACTGTAGCCGAGAGCTCCACAAATAAATGAATCTGATTGGTCAATGGCACAGGGAAATGTGTTGAACACAATACAGATTGAGAATAACTGGATTTATAGCTTTCAGTGAGGGCAAACCAAAATCTCTGCTTTCACTTATGAAGCAGTTGGGTTTTATTTTATTGAACGGTAAGAGCATTGGGGCCTAGAAATTGATTTTATTTAACTGTTGGCGCATTGGAGCAGTGTTTCCTTTTTCACAGTCAATTCCAGACAGAGAATCGCTGTGCTGAGATTCGTGCTTCCTTTTGCCAGACCAAAGTTGATCTGATAACCTCAAGGTGAACTATGGGTACTATGGTAAATCTTTGGATAAATTCTGCCCTTTATCTGATCCTGATCAAACTGAACCAAGACCTCATCACATCGACGGGAAGTCGGGAACCAAACTGTGTAAAACAATTTCTCAACCCTTCGCAACTCCGGTGCAAGTCCCGGCGTCAACACGACCTTCAGAACCAATAATAATAGTGTTCCACTCTGTTTTCCACAGTTGGACAACCAGCCGTATTACTTAACGGTGTGTCTTCTCCACCTAGCCAAGCACTGGACATCCACAAACAGCTCTTGAACTACACAGAGCCAACATAGATCGGAAAGATGCGAGACGGATCTCTGTAAACAACGGCTCCCTCCCATCTGCCTTCTCTTGTCAAATATCACCTGCAGTCTATTTGGGCTGCGTTGCTTTGGTTTCTATGAGACCGATTCAAAGGGATTTTCTGATCTCATATTTTGGCAGGCTCTTTTCCCCTTGCCTGAGGGCCTGGCTGAGAAGGCCAAGTTGTCAACTAAGACACTGAGACGGCGGGCTTACGGCGCTATGCTAACTAAACCAACACTTATCATAACTGCGGTTTACACTAATCCAGCAGAGTCTGCAATTAAGGTGGGCCTACACACACACACACACACAAGGCCTGCGTCTCCAAATGAAGATATTAACCTGTCATATTAGTAACAAAACAGAGGTGACAGGCAGTTTCTGTTACAGCGATGACTGGCTGGATTTTCAGGGAAAAGATAAAATAAAACAGTGTTTGAAGATGAATGGGGTTAGTGTTAGCAAGGCCCTTCAGGCAGGGAAAGGTAGGGTATGTTTCCTGTCTTGTCTCCTCAGATTCTGATTGGAAGAGACAGACATGTGGGGATATCCCCTCTAACACCATCTCTGTGACACGTTATGTAATGAACACGGCCCGAACAATGCATAGTTTCACACCAATTTTTTTGGGGGGGTCCTTTCATTTTTTGTTCATATGTTGAAAGATGGTGGAGAGGGGTTTGTCGTTCGCTAAGGCTGGCTCTTCGCATATTGGACTATTGGGGAAAAAAATCATAGTCAGCAGACGAACCATGGATGAGAGACGGCTAGTAATGTCTTTTTGGTTGGCTAATTGGGTTATGCTTGGTTTTATGGTGTCGTAAAATGCACTTGTTGGGAGTCACTCTGGTTTGGAGTGTTATGCAAAATCACTAACAAGTGATCCAAATACTGTAGGTTAGTAACAGAATGTCCCCAAAGTCTTTAGTCTACAAATCACCTCTTTTGAGGTAATGCATGTATAACTATAGGACTGTTCAGTTTAATCAAGTAAAGCAACCACTTCCAATGGCTTCCTTGGGAGTTTTCAGATCCATAAATCATAACACATAGCATGTCAAATAATTGCCTTGTTTCTCACTATCTGGCCCAGAGTGATGTCACGTATATCGTAAATCCTTACTTGAATGTACGATTAATTGACAATGAGGGACTTCTTTAGCGATCAGGGACCTAGAACAAGCATGCACGATAATATCATTACTGTATGATCACAGCCAAGAGGAAGTGAATGGGTGATGAATGAATGAATGAATGAATGTATACACTCTTAGAAAAAATATGCTATCTAGAACCTAAAAGGGTTCTTTAGCTGGCCCCATAGAGGAACCCTTTGAGAAGCCCTTTTTGGTTCCAGGTAAAACCCTATTGGGTTCCATGTAGAATCCTTTCCCCAGTGGGTTCTACATGGAACACAAAAGGGTTCTACCTGGAACCAAAAAGGGTTCTCTTATGGGGACAGCCGAAGAACCCTTTTTTCTAAGAGTGTAGGAGTAAAGTAATATGGTAAAAACCTCTAGTCTAATCTCTCCGCTCTATTCAATAAACCAGCTCCACTTCTCTCCTAGCCTCATTAGTGATTATAGCACTAGGGCCCATTGTCACCAGGTGCGTGAACTTTAACCTTTTCGCGCTACCCTCAACCACGACCCTCTGGGTCTTCTACCAGTGCAGAAATGTGGCGTGACGCTTCTCGGGGGACCGAGGAGAACCGGGGGCTTTCCTTCCCTGCCTCGCTGCCTGCTGCAGATGTCGTTAGCATGTGTCACCTCTCGCCGATTTACCGCCGTCCACGTTCTGGCCTTAACAAGCTTTCACGCTGCTTTATTGGAACGCAAGTCCACCGCAACAGATTTTGTTTTAAATAAAAAGGCATGAAAATGACTTCAGTTTGGGCAAAAGGGGAGGAGAGGAGAGGTGGTGGTGTGGTGGAGAAGAAGAAGAGAAGTGCCAGATAAAGAGGGGGAGGAAAGGAGGAGGGAAGGGGTGTAGAATCTAGATTTTCTGCTATAGGCTATGCTCTGCATGCTGACTGCTTTCTCTTTCCCTGCAAACTAAACACTTGTCCTTTCCCTATCCCACTGAGTGTGTGTTAAGTTACCTCTCCTTTCACAGAGCATTCAGGTCTGGGATATTTAACTTGCCTGATCTTTTCTAGCTCCTTTAACAATCAGTCAATTAGTGCAAAGAGTCTCAGGGGGCTGATCGCAGCACAGGGTGCAATAAAAAACATGGTTAAACCAACTCAATGGCCCTGGATGGTGGCTGTGAACAGAAGAGTTGGCTCTCGATGGTAACCTAACTTGGGAAGCATTCAATGAACATAAATGTGTTTAGGAGGAAATTCGATTTCATTGAAATGACTTGTGCCAAAGTTATCAACCCCCTGATTCAGCCGTTAAACTATGCCTGTTTTTCCAGTATTTTCAATCGCACTAATGCCCTTACACAAACTGTAGATTCCAATGCATTTGGACAATTGAGTTAGGAACAACTACTTTCATAACAACAATATACTGATATTACATCAACATCCCTCTGTAAACTGGCCTACATGAGATTTGTCAAAATATCCATCTCCATCTCTCTTTCTCACACACAGAAGCCCGCACGCTTGCACACACACACACACACACGCACACACACACACACACACACAGACAGAGACACCCCCCCCCCCCCTCCCCCAAACACACAGATCTCATGAGTTACAGGTTCTGTGTGTAGAACTGTGCTCAGAGCGTCTGGACTCAGCCTCAGCCACAGTGTAAATAGAGAGAGACTGGGGCTGTCAGAGCGCTGCGGTCGGGGAGGCATTTGCACTGTCTCAGCTCAGACACTTTGTAAGATAAGAACCCAACCTGTAGCTACTAAACATCGTGCTTGTTCTGTGAGCCTGTTCTCCTGGGCCTCCGGGGCAGACTTCTTCACACGCATGCAGACTTCTTCGCTCATTGAAATGAGGGATGAGGGAGGGGGAGAAGGTTTTAGGAGGAGGGGAGCGTATTTGACTGCCTGCCACACATCTAGTGCCGTCTCTCCTATTGAGAAGTGGGACCTAGCAGGAAGCGGCGAAACCGTAAATTAGGAGCCTGCGGCGCTCCTCAGCCTTCCCTTGGACACGTTTATTGTTCTTTTCTCCCCACCTCTCTCTCGTCCCTCTCTTGTTTGTAGAATGACGCCACTCTCGCCCAAATTCCACAACGTTTTACATTTTTTCGGTTTGTGTTTTAGATTGTGTGTGTGTCTCTCCACAGTACGACTGTGTGGAGGAATTCACTTCTCGCCGTGGCCCGTCTTTCTCCACCCCTGTTTGAAGCCTTCAAAGCCTCAGCGTGGATGCTTAGGGCGGCTAATAGGGTGTGAAGCCAGCGCTTCTGCCCCGGCTCAGGCGTTGTTCTTGGACGGGGCAGCGGAGAGAGAGAGCACAGTGTGGAAGATGAGCTCACACTGAGACAAGCTCTGCCAGGTCGAGGCCAGCTAGCCAGAGAAACTCACATCAGGACACTAATACGGAACGGTAATGTTCTCGAGTCAAATACAGTGATGAAATGATGATGATGTTGTTCCACTGTTTAAGTGAGAAGGGATGGTCATAATGATTTTGTAATGGGCCTGGACCCTTCCACAAATGGGCATACACAAACCATATTACAGTAGCATATTTTGGATCTTTACAAAGTCTACAGTACATATTTCATGAATAGGTCTGCTGGATGATTCTTATAATAAATCATGGTACATCAATCAATACATCTGCCAAAACCCAGATAAAAAAAGCTTTCTAGGACCAGGTAGAGGTCTTTTCAGGGCCTGATAAAAAAAACATATCATAGCTTTCTTGGACCAGGTAGAGGTCTTTTCAGGGCCTGCGTAGCCTAACACTCAAGCTATAGAAGAACAAGTCGCTTACTGCAACACAGGAGGAGAAACACAATGGCATGACACAATGCCTTGTTATTCTACAAGTATTGCACAAGCACTCCGAATGATAAAGAGAGAAGACCAATGACTTAGACATATTTCCGAGGGGTTGCTTATTATTGTGCTAAAAATGGAAACCATCAGATCTCCATATCCAATGACAACAATGGATGGTTATATTTTTTGTTCAAGTGTAACTACACCAGCTGGTTCTGTCCAAGCAGATTGTTTCTGACACTGATGGAGCAGACATGTTGTTTCTGAACCGGCTCCCAGAACCGCAGTTACCACAGAACACTGCCATGTCACAATGCCTCTTGCACAGTACCCACCCCCTACCCCTCACCCCACTGGAATTCTGGGAAACCCACAGCACACACCAACCATTGGATCACTATAGCTCTAATTGCAGCTTTGGAACAGTAGTTCTTGGAGTTTGTTTCCCCAAACTTTACTTTGAACGAAATTACAGCTTCAGGTCTCCGTAACCGATTCTGACACTTCTGACTTGCGGAGGAAGGATACAGGGGGGCGTTGAGATGGGGGTAAATAGCCCCTCAGATTCTGAAACCTAGAAACCCCAAACCTTGTTGTAATTAACTCATCAGGAGTAGGTCAATTAGGGAACCTGGGCTGGGATTTGCAGAGCAGAGTTTGCGGAGACGTTGAGAGTTTGTTTTTCGAAGTGTTGCGCAACAATGTCCAGATTCACAAATGGTAATGTCACAATGGAGGAAGTCCTTCATTACCACCAAATAATGATTACAAGCTCAGCAAGGCTCTCTAATTGCTGAAACAGAACCGTTTGGAACCTGAGGTGGCCTTGTGCACACACAAAAAAGGCCCAAGGTTCCAAAAAACGTCCAACTTTGTGGAAAGAAAAGCAAACGGGCCGAGAAGTAATTGCTGCATTGTTTGAGTGGAAATGCTGAGGAGTCAGGAGTCAGAACAGTTAATGATTTGAGGATTTTGGTCCCTAATCAGAAGAGTGGGGGAAACAGCTCGTTATTTTTAAATGCCTCATTTCAAAGTCTGATTTATTCAGATGAAAGACAAGGCTGGGGTAAAAGTTCATCTCTGATGACAACCTTTGGGGTGGAAGGCTTTTCCTGTAGAAGGGAGCTGATGAACGATGTAGGCTACAGAGGCAACAGAGCGGCTACACTGTGATCAAATGTTTTTTCCCAACTAAAAATGAGTGTTAAAGTACTGTATTGAATCTGGTAGAACGTTGGAATGGCGATACATGGCGACTGAGTAATGGTTAATCAAAGGAAGTCTCTGCAGTCACTGCAATCCCAGGTGTGATTCAACCCTTAGGTCTTCATTGGGTAACTTAGATGTTTAGCACCTGCTGAAAGCCAATGGATGTGCGGATCATAGAGCATGTTTCTGTCCTTTCTTATACAGAGTATCTGAAGGAAATTATCTGAAGTGAAATGTGTTCATTTGACCAGAACAGAACAAGGAAGTGACAGAGTGGATAGATTCTCTCAAAGGATAAAATATTAACAGTATCAGGAAACAGAACAGAACTCCAAAAACATCCTGTTCCTGTCAGATAGCCTATGACACGCCCCAGAATTTACCTATAGGATTTCTATTGGCTCCCTGTTACCACTCCTGTGGCCTGTTTGGCCGCTGAGCACTAGTTCAGAGCCATCCAACAAAATGAAAATGGTTGTGTAATTTATGTCAAGAATAATATTACCTTAAATGTTCTATTGATTCTGTAGATATGCGGTTTTATTTTCTCTGGCCGGGGACTCGCGGTTTGAAACCGATTGTGTTCGGTGGGCCAGGAAAATGAACCATAATTATTGTCAATGGACCACTTAAACATAATCTATTGAAAATGACTTTGGATTAATTCTCTAACATCCTGGGGTGTTTTTGTCCCAATGTGCAGCTGATATACTGAGCAGTGAAAACTAGGTGCTTTAACCAACCTAGGCTATTTGGTATAAAAAAAAACAAAGATGCATTTTAGATATGCGTGTCAATAAAAAAAAAATCAAGCATGCTGTTGTCTTTTTGCTTGGTCATCATTGTACGCGTGCCATCAACCAACTTTCATCATTTTCACTGTTCCAGGATCAGTCTCCTGTCAACATTTGTCTATTGTCATACAGGGGGAGTGACCAATCTGAACAGGCCAGGGAAGAAAAAAAAGGTAATTTCTGACTAAGGTCAAAGAGCCACGGTGCAGAGGTGCAGCCCGAACACTTACCGCGACTGTTATTCTATTTCTTAATCCAACTCCATTCTGTTTCTGTCACTGTTTGTTATTGGGGCTCTGAGCTCACTTCAATTTCCCGCCCGTCGCCTTGACAACAAACCCCCCTTCGCGGAAACCAGATAATGTATCTCGTGGAAGTGCGTCTCGCTTCATCCCCAGATAAATAAACGGTCGTCGACGAGGAGCCCCTGACGCCACAGGGCCGCGATATCAAGGGATGGTGTCACGATCCTTCTCAAGCACCCTCTCTCTCTCTCTCTTTGACACCTAACAATGACCACATATACCCAGTACCTCAATATCTCTCTTTGACACCTAACAATGACCACATATACCCAGTACCTCAATATCTCTCTTTGACACCTAACAATGACCACATATACCCAGTACCTCAATATCTCTCTTTGACACCTAACAATGACCACATATACCCAGTACCTCAATATCTCTCTTTGACACCTAACAATGACCACATATACCCAGTACCTCAATATCTCTCTTTGACACCTAACAATGACCACATATACCCAGTACCTCAATATCTCTCTTTGACACCTAACAATGACCACATATACCCAGTACCTCAATATCTCTCTTCGACACCTAACAATGACCACATATACCCAGTACCTCAATATCTCACAACACCCCAAGAGGGCAGGGCAAGACGGGAGGGAGTTAAGGCCCCTGTACTGTAACGGTCAAGGTCAGAATGGCTACTGTTGCAGCTCCTATATGCCACAACCACAGTACTCTACCACATGAGTAAAAAAAGGAGTTCTGGGTTGGGAGTGAGCCGCCCAGCTGCCCAGCCGCCCACCCACTGCTATACGACCGGCCCAGCTCCATCCCTCTCTCTCCTCAGAGACGATGGGAGACAGGAACACGGGCTCTTATGGATCATCCCTCATCCCTACCCCGGCTTTCATCTCCGGCCAGCGCCCTGTCCTCCTAGCAGCCTCCGGGAGAAAATATGAGGAGTCCTTGGAAAAATGAAAAAAGAGAGGGGAACATTCCCGAATCCCAATGATCTTAGAGGCGGAAAGAAGGGAGTTTATTCCTCCTGTTCCTGCTGCTTTAGATGTAGCCTACCTCTGGATATCTACTGGATATGTAGCGGAAGGAGGGAATTGTTAGATTACTTGTTAGATATTACCACCCTGTCGGAACTAGAAGCACAGGCATTTCGCTACACTCGCATTAACATCTGCTAACCATATGTATGTGACCAATAAGATTTGATTTGATTTATTGAGATTCTGGATTCATGTGGAGGGGGAGGACCATGATTGAGACCAAGTCCAAGATTCAAACAAACACAAATTAAAGACCCGTGCACTCCGATTGACTTTTAAATGTGACATCCGCAGCGTTTACGGGATCTCCGCGAACGTCTGGGGAAACTGCTTTTACAAGTCAATCGCCGTGTGTAGGCCGTTAATCTGCGTCGGTTTGAATCCTGGCCCAACTCTCTCTCTCCGTCTATCATTTTGGTCCTTTTCATCTTTTTTCATCCCCAGGTCCAGGGGTTCATAGTTCTAAGATAATAACCAATCCTCCTGGAGGGAACGGGGGCCCCTATTAGAAATATATTTCCACTAGAGACCCAGAGACCCTTCTCTCTTGGGCCCCTTGACGCAGTATCCTCTCATAAAACTAATATTAGCAGTAATGACGCCATTTCCTTATCGCCCTCATAATTAGGGCCCATTTGTTTGCTTTGTCATGTTCCAGTGCTAGATAGAACTTTTGTTATTAGAAGCAGGAAGGGACCCATGCAGGAACCTAATGGCCTTTTCAGATGGGGATGGGGGACTCATATGAACGACTCACACAGCTGCACGCACACACACACACACACACACACACACACACACACACACACACACACACACACACACACACACACACACACACACACACACACACACACACACACACACACACACACACACACACACACAGTCTCTCTCGTTCTCACATACACATTTCTGTCAGACCCCCAGACAGCAGTGGCGATGTGAGAAGAGGAAGCTATTTAAAGCTCTTACTGGTAACTTGCTGAGTCAAGAGCCCAGCAGCTCTCTCTATAAAGGGCCCATAACGGACCATCAGGGCAGAGTAAACAGGGGCTCACTGCTCTACCCTTCTCTTCCCGGCTGGAAACCAAGCCTAATTAAAATTGCCTCCATTGTCCCGGAGGCAACAAAGAGAGGGAAGGGGTTAATGAGGAAGGGGAGTGTCAGGCTGACAAGGATGTGGAGCTTATTCTTACCGGCTGGTTCTCTCTCCGTTTCTTCTTACCGGATGGTTCTCTCTCTGTTTCTCTCTCCGTTTCTCTCTTTATTTTTCTCTTTCTCTCTCTCGACTTGCTCTCCCTCTACTTCTTAGTAATGTGTGTATGTGTGTGTTTGTGGGGGATGAGATGAAAGGGGTATGGGCTCCTCTCCCCGACCTCCTATCTGTCTTGTGAGACCTAATGGGTGATGGATTAACCCATGCATCACCCCTGGCAAATTGAGATGACCTCACAAACTTTCCCGAGTGCCTTCCCAGCAGTACGCATTCCATCCCTCACACACTGGTCTCAAACGCACCCAAACACACACTGGTCTCAAACGCACCCAAACACACACACACCCACTCCGGCAAATACAAACACACACTTGCACACATTCCCGCAAACACACGCACGTGCATCTTCTCTCTCTCTCTCTCGCTCTCTCACACACACACACACACACACACACACACACACACACACACACACACACACACCTTGAATAGTATGGTACGGTTGCACAGTATGCCCAAGGTGAAACCCAGTCTGCAGCCATGCTATTATATAAGAGTCACAGTGATTGATGTCAATCTCTCTCCATCTTCACCAGTGCCATACCTGCTTTATTTACCATAGAACTAGAACAAATAGACAAGTAACGTCTCTAGAAAACAAGGATAGAAATTGGAAGTCTGACAGTAATGCCTTTATTATTTTTAGTCCTATCACAACCTGACCGTGAGACCTCTGCTGCCTAAATACACACACACACACACACACACACACACACACACACACACACACACACACACACACACACACACACACACACACACACACACACACACACACACACACACACACACACACACACACACACACACACACACACACACACACCACTCTCTGTGACCTGCGTCTATGGTGACACAGTGATACAATCCAATGCTTGTGGCCACCCACCGTCCAACCTCCCTGTTCCTGACATATATGGGAAAGACAAAGATAAATCACTTTCACCCACTTTACTCATCCTACACCAACTCCAGGGATACATTCTTTTTGGCCATCGCATGTTTGACTAACTGTCACTGTTTGACTGTCTCTTGTTTGATCTGCCGCAGGTGTTCTGCTTGACTCGGCCTGTGTCCAGAAGTTTTCCCTAACCGCTGATCTAGGATCAGATTATCCCCCGGCTCAAATCCTAACTTGAGCCATTAGAAGGATGAAAAATATATCCGGTAGGGACAACTTTAAACTGCTCCAAGATCTGCAACCCCCTCAGACGTCAGCAGCAGTACCGGAGGGAGACAGAGGGGGGCGCTCTATCCAACACGTCCTACACTGCAGGGGGATTTGGTACGTGTAGTAACTTCATGCACACATTAATCATACATTACTATAGACTATAGACTGGACCCCGCTTTGGGTCCAATGTGTTCATTCTCACTCTAGGTGGTCCTGTCGACGAGCAGAGGGGGACTCGAGCCAGCTGCGTTGCTACACCAAGGGTCTCACCTTGAACCACTCTCATCGAAACACACATTTTGCTCTGTGTCTGCGTTTTATTGCTGCTGTTGTTGCTGTAACAGCCCAACACTCTAGAATAAAAAGAGTTGATGTGAGTTGTAATTGGCCTTGCCAAGTTTCTCGTTTTCAATGTTCACCGACATGGATACTGTAGTGTCGCTAGAAGAACACGGGCTTTGTGCTTGTTGGTGCTCAGTGCATTGCCTTCCCCAATAGGCTAGAACATACAGATACACTATGATTCTGACCCAGGGAAATAACAATACACTTAAAGCCTTTTACTGACCTCTACCTACTGTCATATAATACACAGCATGAACCGTAGGGTACTGAATTAGCTGACCAGTAAAGACTCAATACCTCTCTCTCTAGTCCTCGCTCTCTATCCCTCTCCCTCCTCTCTCTCCAGTCCTCTCTCCTCTCTCTTTATCCCTCTCCCTCTCCCTCCTCTCTCTCTATCCCTCTCCCTCCACTCTCTCCAGTCCTCTCTCCTCTCTCTTTATCCCTCTCCCTCCTCTCTCTCTATCCCTCTCCCTCCTTCTCTCCCATTGTTGTATATTTGCCTTGGCTCCTATGACTTGCCCACAGCCCAGTAACCACCTGGTAACCACCACACAGAGGTGCTGAGGTCATCATGTGTGATCCTCCACAGTACCCCTGGCCTCAGGAGCAGGTCTCATACACTGCTGAATGGAGCTACTACGCCACACACACACATACACATACACACATACACATACACACACACACACATACACACATACATACACTGCTGAATGGAGCTACTACGCCACACACACACATACACATACACACATACACATACACACACATACACTGCTGAATGGAGCTACTACGCCACACACACACACACACACACACTGCTGAATGGAGCTACTACGCCACACACACACACACACACACACACACACACACACACACACACACACACACACACACACACACACACACACACACACACACACACACACACACACACACACACACACACACACACACACACACAAACACACACACACTCTCTCCTCCCCATGTATTTGCTTACCCTGTTTACTGCTCTCTTTACGACTTCTGTTAAAAATCCAGTGACACTTTAAAGAGCTTGACAACTCAGCCCTGTCTATTACTGTAATGAATCAGAAACAGTTCAACAAGGGCCTGTTGCCACACAGGGAGAAAACCTGACGACTTCACAGTTCACAGAAATGCCCGAAATAAGCACTCGAAGGTCGGGTAAAGTACACAATTATGAATGGGTTTTCCAACCAGGTTGAGGGTTAAGGAAAGACATACAGCCAAGTAATGGAATGTGATAGGGATGGGAATAGGGGCGATGCTGCAGGGGGAAGCTCATCCTGGATGGGACTACCATAGAACAGCAGCAGCAGGTCTCTCCATTCCACATACTTCTTTCTGGAGCAATTAAAGGAACATGTCTGGGTACTGTTTAGGCTCTGTGATGTCTGTGGGTTTTGTCTGTCTACTCCCTGGAGGTGCATGGTATCTGGTACTACAGCCAGGGCTCTGTAGTACATCTCACATGGGCTCTGTAGTACATCTCACATGGGCTCTGCAGTACATCTCACATGGGCTCTGTAGTACATCTCACATGGGCTCTGTAGTACATCTCACATGGGCTCTGCAGTACATCTCACATGGGCTCTGCAGTACATCTCACATGGGCTCTGCAGTACATCTCACATGGGCTCTGCAGTACATCTCACATGGGCTCTGTAGTACAGCTCACATGGGCTCTGTAGTACATCTCACATGGGCTCTGCAGTACATCTCACATGGGCTCTGCAGTACATCTCACATGGGCTCTGTAGTACATCTCACATGGGCTCTGTAGTACATCTCACATGGCTCTGCAGTACATCTCACATGGGCTCTGCAGTACAGCTCACATGGGCTCTGCAGTACATCTCACATGGGCTCTGCAGTACATCTCACATGGGCTCTGCAGTACATCTCACATGGGCTCTGCAGTACATCTCACATGGGCTCTGTAGTACATCTCACATGGGCTCTGTAGTACAGCAATGCCAGTGTTTCAACAACCTGGGACATGGAAAGTAGGCTATCGTGATTTATAGCCAATGAATTGGTTGTTAAGATACAGCTCTTTTGGAATAGTCTGCACATTGTTGCCATTCTTTGGGGTAAAGCACAACAACATAATACCAAACCAAAAGGCATATAATGTACTATTTCATTGCTGTTTGATCATGCAGACGCTGGCGTTGGCTTTAATTGCTCCTAATCGTCTGTTGACTGACCAGTCTACCAAACCACCCAAACGTTCCATTAAATCTCTCTCCCTCCGTCTCTCCATCCCTCTCTCTCTCATCCCTCCATCTCGCTCCAAAACCACACTTCTGAAACATCGCCCTCCATCAGGACAAGATCTCTGTCTCATTTCCCTCCTGTTCGCTCTCTCTCTCTCGCTCTCTCTCTCATCCCTCCACACCTTCTCACTCTCTTTCCATCGCTCGCTCGCTCACTCACTCATCCGTCCCTCCCTCATCCCTCTCTCTCTCTCATCCCTCCATCTCGGTCCAAAACCACTGCTCTGAAACGCCGCCCTACACCGAGACACATAGCTTTCACTACGGCATCAACGGCCTTCAATTAATTCATTAGCTGGACTCGCCCCGAGGGCCAGGGAATTGCTAGAAACAACCCACCTACAATACATCTCTGTACTGTAAACAGCTGTTGGCAGATTAGATGAGTGAGACAGGTACCGACAAGGACACAGCCAACCAGCTAAACACGGCTGTCTGGAGTGGGTTGTGTGTTCAGTGCCAAAGGCGAGGGGTGTTGAGTGAAGAGATGTTGGGTGTGAATGGACAGTCTGAGTCAGGTAGACAGACAGCCTGAGGAGCACTGACACTCAAATCAAATCAAGTTTGATTTGTCAAACGCACCGACTACAACTGGTGTAGACTTTACCCGGAAATGCTTGCTTACGAGCCCTTCCCAACAAGGCAGAGTTGAAAAATATAATAGTAACACGTGGAATAAAATAAAGTACACAAGAATGGAGCTATATACAGAGAGTACCAGTACCAGATCACTGTGGAGCTATATACAGGGAGTACCAGTACCAGATCAATGTGGAGCTATATACAGGGAGTACCAGTACCAGATCAATGTGGAGCTATATACAGGGAGTACCAGTACCAGATCAATGTGGAACTATATACAGGGAGTACCAGTACCAGATCAATGTGGAGCTATATACAGGGAGTACCAGTACCAGATCAATGTGGAGCTATATACAGGGAGTACCAGTACCAGATCAATGTGGAGCTATATACAGGGAGTACCAGTACCAGATCACTGTGGAGCTGTATACAGAGAGTACCAGTACCAGATCACTGTGGAACTATATACAGGGAGTACCAGTACCAGGTCAATGTGGAGCTACATACAGGGAGTACCAGTACCAGATCAATGTGGAGCTATATACAGGGAGTACCAGTACCAGATCAATGTGGAGCTATATACAGGGAGTACCAGTACCAGATCAATGTGGAGCTATATACAGGGAGTACCAGATCAATGTGGAGCTATATACAGGGAGTACCAGTACCAGATCAATGTGGAGCTATATACAGGGAGTACCAGTACCAGATCAATGTCGAGATGTACGAGGTACAGGGTATTTGAGGTAGATATGTACATGAAGGCAGGGTAAAGTGACTAGGCATCAGGATAGATAATAATAAGGTATTTGAGGTAGATATGTACATGAAGGCAGGGTAAAGTGACTAGGGCATCAGGATAGATAATAATAAGGTATTTGAGGTAGATATGTACATGAAGGCAGGGTAAAGTGACTAGGCATCAGGATAGATAATAATAAGGTATTTGAGGTAGATATGTACATGAAGGCAGGGTAAAGTGACTAGGGCATCAGGATAGATAATAATAAGGTATTTGAGGTAGATATGTACATGAAGGCAGGGTAAAGTGACTAGGCATCAGGATAGATAATAATAAGGTATTTGAGGTAGATATGTACATGAAAACAGGGTAAAGTGACTAGGCATCAGGATAGATAATAATAAGGTATTTGAGGTAGATATGTACATGAAGGCAGGGTAAAGTGACTAGGCATCAGGATAGATGATAATAAGGTATTTGAGGTAGATATGTACATGAAGGCAGGGTAAAGTGACTAGGCATCAGGATAGATGATAATAAGGTATTTGAGGTAGATATGTACATGAAGGCAGGGTAAAGTGACTAGGGCATCAGGATAGATAATAATAAGGTATTTGAGGTAGATATGTACATGAAGGCAGGGTAAAGTGACTAGGCATCAGGATAGATAATAATAAGGTATTTGAGGTAGATATGTACATGAAAACAGGGTAAAGTGACTAGGCATCAGGATAGATAATAATAAGGTATTTGAGGTAGATATGTACATGAAGGCAGGGTAAAGTGACTAGGCATCAGGATAGATGATAATAAGGTATTTGAGGTAGATATGTACATGAAAACAGGGTAAAGTGACTAGGCATCAGGATAGATAATAATAAGGTATTTGAGGTAGATATGTACATGAAAACAGGGTAAAGTGACTAGGCATCAGGATAGATAATAATAAGGTATTTGAGGTAGATATGTACATGAAGGCAGGGTAAAGTGACTAGGGCATCAGGATAGATAATAATAAGGTATTTGAGGTAGATATGTACATGAAGGCAGGGTAAAGTGACTAGGCATCAGGATAGATAACAATAAGAGTAAAACAAAGAACAGACTGGCAACGGCAAATGATGAGTGTAAACGTGTGTGTGTGAGTGAGTGTGTAATGTGTTGTGGGTTTTGTGTGGGAGTGGCAATGTAGTGTGTGTGAGTGAATGAGTCTGTATGTGGTTTATATAATCTAGTGAGTGTGTATACAGTGTGTATATAAAGTCTAGTAAATGTGTATATATAGTCTAGCGAGTGTTTATATAGTGTGTATATAGTCTAGTGAGTGTTTATATACTGTGTATATAGTCTAGTGAGTGTGTATATAGTGTGTATATAGTGTAGTAAGTGTGTATATAGTGTGTATATAAAGTCTAGTGAGTGTGTATATAAAGTCTAGTGAGTGTTTATATAGTGTATATATAGTCTAGTGAGTGTTTATATAGTGTGTATATATAGTCTAGTGAGTGTGTATATAGTGTGTATATAAAGTCTAGTGAGTGTGTATATAGTGTGTATATAAAGTCTAGTGAGTGTGTATATATAGTCTAGTGAGTGTGTATATGTGTGTATATAAAGTCTAGTGAATGTGTATATAGTGTATATAGTCTAGTGAGTGTGTATATAGTGTGTATATAAAGTCTAGTGAGTGTGTATATGTGTGTATATAAAGTCTAGTGAGTGTGTATATAGTGTGTATATAGTCTAGTGAGTGTGTATATAGTGTGTATATAGTCTAGTGAGTGTGTATATGTCGTGTATATAAAGTCTAGTGAGTGTGTATATAGTCTAGGGAGTGTGTATATGTTGTGTATATAAAGTCTATTGAGTGTGTATATAGTGTGTATATAAAGTCTAGTAAGTGTGTATATGGTGTGTATATAAGGTCTAGTAAGTGTGTATATAGTGTGTATATAAGGTCTAGTGAGTGTGTATATAGTCTAGTGAGTGTGTATATTGCGTTGTGTATATAAAGTCTAGTGAGTGTGTATATGTTGTGTATATGAGGTCTAGTGAGTGTGTATATTGTGTTGTGTATATAAAGTCTAGTGAGTGTGTATATGTCGTTTATATAGTCTAGTGAGTGTGTATATGTCATGTATATAGTCTAGTGAGTGTGTATATAGTGTATATATAGTCTAGTGAGTGTGTATATAGTGTGTATATAGTCTAGTGAGTGTGTATATGTTGTGTATATGAGGTCTAGTGCGTGTGTATATGTCGTGTATATAGTCTAGTGAGTGTGTATATAGTGTGTATATAAAGTCTAGTGAGTGTGTATATAGTGTGTATGTAAAGTCTAGTGAGTGTGTATATAGTGTGTATATAAAGTCTAGTGAGTGTGTATATAGTGTGTATATAAAGTCTAGTGAGTGTGTATATAGTGTGTATGTAAAGTCTAGTGAGGGTGTATATAGTGTGTATATAAAGTCTAGTGAGTGTGTATATAGTGTGTATATAAAGTCTAGTGAGTGTGCGTAGGGTCAGTGCAAAATAGAGTCGGTGCAGATAGTTTGGGTACCATTAACTGACTATTTAGCAGTCTTATGATCAGGCCTACCACCGTAGTGTCGTCAGCAAATTTGATGATGGTGTTGGAGTCGTGTATGTCCACGCAGTCGTGTTTGAACAGGGAGTACAGGAGGGGTCTAAGCACACACCCATGTGTTGAGGGTCAGCGTGGCGGAGGAGTTGTTGCCTACCCTCACCACCTGAGACCGGCCCGTCAGGAAGTCCAGGATCCAGTTGCAGAGGGAGGGGTTCAGTCCCAGGATCCCTAGCTTCATGATGAATTTTGAGGAGACTATGGTGTTGAACGCTGAGCTGTAGTCTATGAACAGCATTCTCACATAGTTATTTCCCCTCTTGTCCAGGTGGGAGAGGGCAGTGTGACGTGCAGTCGCGATTTCTTCATCTGCGGATCTGCTGGGGCGGTATGCGGTTGGAGAGGGTCCAGGGTGTCTGGTATGATGGTGTTGATGTGTGTCATGACCAGCCTTTCAAAGCACTTCATAATTACAGATGTGAATGCTACAGGGCGATAGTCATTTAGGAAGGTTACCTTGGTGCTCTTGGGAACAAGGACAATGGTGGTCAGCTTGAAAATGTTGGGATTACCGACTGGGACTAGTATAGATTGAAAATGTCTGTGAAGACACTTGGCAGCTGGTCTGCGCGTACTTTGAGAACGCGCCCTGGTATCCAGTCTTGTGATTGTTAACCTGTTTAAACGTTTTGCTCACATCGGCCACGGAGAGCGAGATCACACAGTCATCCGTAAAAACAGGGGCTTTCATGCAAGGCACAGTGTTACATTCCTCGAAGCTAAAATAAAAACCATTTAGCTAGTTTAGGAGTTCTGCGTCTCTGGGCAACTCATGGCTGGGTTTACCTTTAATCCATTATCACCTGCAAGCCCTTCCACATACGACGAGTGTCGGAGCTGGTGTATTAGGATTCCACCTTCCTCCTATATTGTCCTTTCGCATGTTAGATGTCTCTTCGGAGGTCGTAGCGGGCTTTCTTGTATGCATCCATGTTCATATCCCGTTCCTTGAAAGTGGCAGCCCTAGCCTTTAGCTCAGTGCGGATATTGCCTGTAATCCACGGTTTTTGGTTTGGATACATTCTTATAGTCACTGTGGGGACGACATCGTCTATGCGCTTATTGATGAAGCCAGTGACTGTTGTGGTAAACCCAATGCTATCGGATGAATCCTGGAACATATCCCGGTCTAGCAAAACAGTCTTATAGCCTCGCGTCTACTTCATCCGACCACTTCCGCATTGAGCGTATCACTGGTACTTCCTGTTTGAGCTTTTGTTTGTAAACAAAAAGCAGGAGAATTGAGTCATGGTCAGATTTGCATAAGGGAGGACGAGGGAGGGCCTTGTATGCATTTCTGTGGGTAGAATAGAAGCGGTCTAGAATTTAAGCGCCCCTAGAGGCGCAGGAGACGTGTTGGTAGAAGTGAGGTAGGACGGTTCTAAGTCTCCCCGTGTTAAAGTCTCCGCCCACCAAAAACGCTGCCTCTGGGTGAGCGGTTTCTTGTTTGTTTATGGCCCCATACAGTTCGTCGAGTGCCAGAGTAGTGTTGGCTTGGGGAGGGATGTAGACAGCCGTGACAATTACGTTTGAGAACTCTCGGGAGATAAAATGGTCTGCAGCTTACCATGAGGTATTCTATAGCTGGTGAACAAAAGCTTGAGATTTCTTTCACACTTGAACCAGCACAGTAGTTGTTATTTATGGAAAAACACACTCCACCTCCTTTCGACTTCTCCGAAGCCACTGGACGATCCTGCCACTGCATGGAGAATCCACTGAGCACTACGTGCATAGCGTCATCATCCAGCCACGTTTCAGTAAGACATGTAATACTGCAGCTTTTCAAATCTCTCTGGTAAGAGACTCTCCTATGAAGCTCATCCACCTTATTATCGTGACCGGACATTTGCCAGTAGAACGGAGGTGAGCACCGTTCGGTTTTCTCTTCGCCTCACTTTCACCAGGATCCCACCTCGTCTCCCGCGTCTACGCCTGCAGCGTTTTGGTATGCCGTATTCGCTTAGTGTTGAGTCACTCAACACTCTCAGGCCAATAAGGAGAGAGAAGAGAAGAAGAAACAGAAGAGAAGGAAACAGAAAAAAACAGAAGAGAAGGCCTTGCTGGTTAACGCAAAGTCCCGTCATCCTCCGACCCAATTAGCTCCAGCTGTTGTGAGAGTGCTGAATGAGAAAGCGTGGGAGTCTGCTTCGCATTAAGATGGTGCCGTTTTAAACGCACCCAAATGATCAAAGCAGAAACACGTGTCCCATTGCCGACCAACCGCCAACCCGTTCTGGAGGCCGTGAGGTGATGACATCACACACGGTGATGGCGGACCATGCGATAAACCAGTGACAGTGGACGAACTTAAACCGATGAGTGGAAGCAAACACAGAGCCAAGGCAGTAATGCAATATTCTCCTTCTACACAACAATATGGCTTCCCACCAAACCACCTCTAAACAGGTTCAAGGTTCAGTTTCTAGGAGAGTCAAAGAAGAAACGTGTGTACTCAAGCAAGCCACACACACACACACACACACACACACACACACACACACACACACACACACACACACACACACACACACACACACACACACACACACACACACACACACACACACACACACACACACACACACACACACACACACCACACACACACACACACACACACACACACACACACACACACACACACACACACACACACCATCAGTGGTATCTGGGTTGCATTATGCATTTAACCCTAACCAGAAAAACAAAACAAAAAGCCCCAAAATGCAGGCTTTGCCCGAGGAAGCCTGAAATTCCTCAAAAAGCTTTGACTGAATGCATTTTTGCTATTCTGTCAATCAAACACATCCCACAAGCCCTTAGTGTTATGGCGTGAGCGTTTCCAAAGGTTATGGAATGTATTGTAGCAACAATGTCTTTCCACAAGAGATGGTATAGATTTCCCATACTGTAATCATAGTATGTGATGTATAGATTGCCAGGAGCCTGTTTGCTGCTGCACATGGTATCAGTAGCCAATACCCTTCTCTCTTTCTTTCTCCCCTTCTCTCTCTTCAATTTACTGAATTTATTGTCCCCGTGGGGAAAATTTCGTTGCAGTATCATGTACATGTTTAAAATTGTGTTTTCACGCACATAAACACACCCACCCTCCCGCTCAAATTATTGTTTTCTGTGTTACCAGCCCCAGCATCTATTCTCCTCATTTGACATTCTCCTCCATATATAAGGTGTTTCCATTTGAAATACCCTTTTAAAATCTGTTATCTGGGTAAAGCTGGAATTCCGTCAAAGTGAAATTGCGTCTTGAACAGCCCTTTCACTTTACATCAACCTGCTTAAAATTCCCCTTTTAAAAGACGTCTGGCCAAAGTAGAATTCAAGATTTTCAGTTTGTCAAGATAACAATAGAATATAACTCTTAATTTGTCTAAATTTCACTAGGTTTCTTGAGTGAGTTATTGCAGTTCATATGAGCGCAGTCTTTGGGAAATTAACCAGAATTGTCGCTGTGTGAATCGTCAAAAACCGATAGTTCCTCATCTTGTTGTCAAAGAAAGCGAGAAAGACAGAGAGATCCAACACAGGGGGCTCTGACTAGCACAGATTGACCTGCTCGTGTGTTGACCTTGCTGGGGGAAGATGGCCCAGGGGGGTCCCTGTCTTTGGGGATATTTTTACTGTGTATTTGTTTTTGTATGTACAGTCCATGCATTCAAGGTCCTACAGTATGACTGTCCTGGACAGCTGTAAATGTGACCCTTACAATACAGTGAAGTATGGATCCTCTAAAGGTCCAAGAATCCATCAAGTCATCAAGTTTCAATGTGTCTGTCTTTGCTACCAATGTAAAATGCCATTATGATCTTATTGTCAAAGTGATTGACGTGGTACAGTTAGCTACTGTACGGAATCCCTTACATGCTAAAAAAAACTAAGTGCTGTCTCTCACAGCATCTTTCTGTGAGGAACACTGTCCTGGTAGAATGTTGTTATGAGATAATTGTCAAACTGATTTAATGGATTACTGTAACTCATATGGGACTGATACTGAAACTGTCACAGACCACGGAATTAATTTTGTCTAAAGACTACGACGATCAAAATAGATGCCTCAAACTCAAAGCAATCTGTATCAACCCCCTTTACAATCTGTATCAACCCCCTTTACAATCTGTATAATTTGAGGAAAACGCTACCAAAGTTCTATCAACACATTGACTGTAGTACTCGTGCTGCTGAAACACTCAACCACTGCTACTCCAACTTCCGGATGCCTACAAGGCCCTCCCCCGCCCTCCCTTCGGCAAATCAGAAGATGACTCCATTTTGCTCATCCCTTCCTATAGGCAGAAACTCAAACAGGAAATACCCGTGCTAGGTCTATTCAACGCTGGTCTGACCAATCGGAATCCATGCTTCAAGATTGTTTTGATTATGCAGACATAGACATGTTCCGGGTAGCCTCTGAGTATAACATCGACGTACACACTGACACGGTGACTGAGTTCATCAGGAAGTGTATAGCGGAAGTTGTTCCCACTGTGATTATTAAAACCTACCCAAATCAGAAACCGTGGATAGATTGCAGCATTCGTTCAAAACTGAAAGCGCGAACCATCACATTTAACCATGGCAAGGTGACTGGGAATATGGTTGAATACAAACAGTGTAGTTATTCCCTACGTAAGTCAATCAAACAGGCAAAACGTCAGTACAGAGACATAGTGGAGTCGCAATTCAACGGCTCAGACACGAGACGTATGTGGAAGGGTCTACAGACAATCACGGATTACAAAGGGAAAAGCAGTCACGTTGTGGAAAACGACATCTTGCTCCTGGACAAGGTAAACACCTTCTTCGCCCACTTTGAGGATAACACAGTGCCACCGATGCGGCCCGCTCCCAAGGACTGGGGGCTCACGTTCTCCGTGGCCAATGTGGGTAAGACATTTAAACGTGTTAACCCTCGCAAGACTGCTGACCCAGACGGCATCCCTTGCCACGTCCTCAGAGCATGCGCAGACCAGCTGGCTGGAGTGTTTACGGACATATTCAATCTCTCTCTATCCCAGTCTGCTGTCCTCACTTGCTTCAAGATGGCCACCATTGTTCCTGTACCCAAGAAGGCAAAGGTAACTGAACTAAATGACTATCGCCCTGTAGCACTCACTTCTGCCATCATGAAGTGCTTTGAGAGGCTAGTTAAGGATCATATCACTTCCACCTTATCTGACACACTAGACCCACTTCTATTTGCATACCACACCAATAGATCCACAGATGATGCAATTGCCATCGCACTGCACACTGCCCTATCCCATCTGGACAAGAGGAATACCTATGTAAGAATGCTGTTCATTGACTATAGCTCAGCCTTCAACACCATAGTACCCTCCAAGCTCATCATCAAGCCCGGGGCCCTGGGTCTGAACCCCGCCCTGTGCAACTGTGTTCTGGACTTCCTGACAGGCCACCCCCAGGTGGTGAAGGTAGGAAACAACACCTCCACTTCGCTGATCCTCAACACAGGGGCCCCACAAGGGTGCATTCTCAGCCCCCTCCTGTACTCCCTGTTCACCCATGACTGTGTGGCCAAGCATGCCTCCAACTTAATCATCAAGTTGTAGGACTGATTACCAACAATGACGAGAGCCTACAGGGAGGAGGTGAAGGCTCTGGAGGAGTAGTGCCAGAAAAAGGACCTCTCCCTCAACGTCATCAAAATGAAGGAGATGATCGTGGACTTCAGGAAACAGCAGAGAGAGCACACCCCTATACACATCATAGGGACCGCAGTGGAGAAGGTGAAAATCTTCAAGTTCCTCGACCTACACATCACCGACAATCTGAAATGGTCCACCCACACAGACAGTGTGGTGAAGAAGGCGCAACAGCTTCTCTTCAACCTCAGGAGGCTGAAGAAATGTTGCTTGTCACCTAAGACCCTCACAAAATTTTACAGATGCACAATTGAGAGAATCCTGTCAGGCTGTATCACCGTCTGGCACGGCAACTGCACTGCCCGCAACCGCATGGCTCTCCAGAGGGTGGTGCAATTTGCCCAACGCATCACCGGGGACACACTGCCTGCCCTCCAGGACACCTACAGCACCCGATGTCACAGAAAGGCCAAAAAGATCAACAAGGACATCAACCACCCGAGCCACAGCCTGTTCACCCCAGTACCATCCAGAAGGCGAGGTCAGTACAGGTACATCAAAGCTGGGACCGACAGCACCTGTTTTTCCAGTCTATCTCAAGGCCATTAGACTGTTAAATAGCCATCACTAGCCGGCTACCAGCCGGTTACTCAACCCTGCACCTTAGAGGCTGCTGCCCTATGTACATAGACATGGAATCACTGGTCACTTTAATGATAGAACAATAGTCACTTTAATAATGTTTACATACGGTTTTACTCATTTCATATGTACATACTCTATTCTACTGTATTTTAGTCAATCCCACTCTGACATTGCTCGTTCTAACATGAATATATTTCTTAACTCCATTCTTTTACTTTAGATTTGTGTGTATTGTTGTGAATTGTTAGATACTACTGCATTGTTGGAGCTAGGAACACAAGCAATTTGCTACACCCGCAATAACATCTGCTAAATATGTGCAATACGATTTGATATCAATCCCCTTTGCAATCTATATCAAACCCCTTTACAGGAGAATTCAAAAACTAAACAAAAAGAGCACCCTTCATTTAGTCGTCCTCCTCAGAAACCTAACATGTGGCTTCTCACTGTGGAGAAGGTTTTACGAATTACAGTTGTCTGTTTGGCTGTCTGTTTTGGCTGACTGTTTTGGCTGTCTGCTTCTATGGCTGGTTTCAGTGAGCCCAGAATCAAAGTTACGGTCACAGTTATGTATCTGTGAGTTGGATTGGCTCTGTGGGTGTGTGTGACGTTGCAGGCATGCATGCCCGTATGTGAGTGCATGCATATGCTAAACTTAAACAGTGGCTGAGCAAGTTGCAAGGCTGTATATAGCACAGTTAAGCAAAAGTAGGAGTCCTTAGAGTGCATCCAACTCCAGACTCTGAATAAACCATTATGCAATGGTTTAAAAACAAGTCGTAAAACAGTGATAACACTTTGTAGGAAGGAGGTCCTCGTTGCGTGAGGGAGGCCATTCACCCCTTTGAACTACCGGCACTGGTGTCGGGATTCTTCAGGGGGGGAAGGGAGGAGACTACGCCACGGTGCAAAGTGCAAACTACTCGGACACTCTTTTTGCACCTCTGTTTCTCACTCCGTTTGTTTGCCAGGCGTTGTCGGGCAGGTGAGCGTCAGGATGGTCAATGCGTTTGGCGGACGGCAGTCGCCCTTTGAAGATGAAGGATACGGCGGTTCATAAAGGATGACGATCCTTGGTGGCAGCTCAAACATTAACCAGACCACAGCTCGGTCATCAGGCCTCATCATGGTATCATTGTTAATGAATATTGCTGTTGTATTCAGTTGTAGGGGCTCCTACATGAAATGAAAGGTGTGAAAGGACAACACTATACAGTATACTTTCTTGTGAAGGGTTGCTTTGTTTTTTTATTAAATCTTATCTGCAGGAGACCATATGAATGTAAATACTAGTCTATTACATTGACAATCTAACCGACATTCTCAAAATGATTGTCTTCATTGTAGTTCCCCATTCTCCATTTCCAAAAACTTGAATTAGTTATTTCAGGTGAGAACGTTTTAATTACTAACATATCATCATGTCAATGTTGATCTTTCTTCCTTCAATGGAACTAGGGAAGAGTCTATCAAAAAGACATCTCAGCAAAACACTGTTTCCTCTAAGCAAGTGGTTAGAGCATTTAAGCCCAATTATCTGAAGGGGAGCCAAATCTCAATGTCAATCCACCACCACAGTCATCTTCCCCTGTCAATCAAACTGTTCAGAATAACACCTGGGAGCGTATTTACTTGACGTAATCAGGCGAGACAACCAGCAGGTCTGCTCAAATCGGCCAGATGATGTTGCGGTTTGAGGCTGGATACGTGAAGTTATCTACGGGGGAAACGTGTTTCTCGGGGGGATGGGGGGGATCCATGGAGATTTGGACGGGCTTGAAGCGATGTCTGTGCCAAGTCACTGATATGCTTTCTCTGTGCCAACAAAGTTCTAGAGCTGAGGGAAGGGCCCTCCCCCGCCCACTCTGTGAACAAGTAGAAAAACTACCGTGAAGTGGTTCTCAAGAAAAGATAAAGCCTGTTTCATCCAAAAAGTCTCTCCTGTCCCCAAAAGCCCCTGGATGGGTCACTCTCTCCTGTCACTTTGTCTTTCTGTTTCCATCTGTCTTTCTCTATAGCTTCCCTGTCTCTTTCTCTAGATCTTTCCTCTCTCTCTCTCTCTCTCTCTCATTTATAGTCTTTATTGTAGTCTCCCTCAATCTCTTTACTTTTCTCTGTGCTGCAGTAGTATCCGTCCCTTCATTCTGCATGCCTCCAAGCATTCTTCTTAATCTCTGAATTATTCAAGACCCCTTTTCTCAACACTTTCAAGCTATGGAACCTGAAGCCAATAAAACTGGACAAACTCAGGCAGATAATGCAGTTGAACAGCATTGCATTTAATTTTCTGTATCTGAAAGACTTTCCTCATCACAATTAGCTGAATTGGCGTCTCCTTCAGATGCTGTAGTGTCACTCTGAGTTGATAGAGTTCTAAAGCAAGAGAATCTAGTTGATTCAATTGAGACACTTGCGTGCTTTCTTACAGGTAGTTGAGCATCCTTGCTGACGCCGACCGAATTCGACATGAGACAGTCGTGATGAGAGAGTCTATCCATCCAGCCATGTCTGTCAGGCTGAGACTGGTCACACCTGAATTTATATTGAACCCACGATTCTTCCTCCTCCATGCCTCCATTCCTAAATGTATTGCATTAGATTACAAAGACGGTCTCCCGCGTGGCCTGTGAGAATCAATATCCCAAATGGACCTGGAAGTGCACGCATGAAGGTCCTTTAAGACTCAGGCGAACTAATCAGCAAAGTGCACATCAAGGAGGGAAGACGACCTGCAACCTGTTTCAATATGTTTAGGTTTTTGCAAGACCAACTGCATTCAAATCACTCCGCAAATGCCTAGCCCTTTGTATAGATATGATAACCAATATCCAGGTTCAGTAAAAGACAGAGCAAGTAGCAAGTTTTAAGGACTTGAACAAAGACAATCATCTGGAGAGAGATCTCGACAGACTAATAGGCTGTACGCATTTCTTATTCTCAGCCATTGGCTCTTTGGACCATGATAAAAACAAGTGCCTATCATTATCTCTATAATAAAATAGAAGTACCTATCCCTATGTGTTTCACACAACATAGAAAAATATGCTGGTCTTGATGACGTTTCCTTTCCCCACCTGGCTATTTCTTTCTCATTTACTCTGAATGTCCCCACTCTGTATCACTTTCCAAATCTACACTAGATAAACTCTGTAACTGAGAACATGTTATGACTGCAGAGGATCCAGAGAGAGTCTTTCAATTTACTGACTGACAAATAGTGCTGGAAGCATTCAATATTTCAGCACATCCAACCAAGCAGCTCATAGCAAAGCTTATCGTATAGTACAGTACATCTCGTTTTGACATCACTTCTCTGTTCCTGAAGCTTATAGTACACACAGTGTTCTGTCCTAGCCATAACTTTAAGCTACAATTACTGATTGCAGTGGAGGCTGCTGAGGGGAGGACGCCTCATAATAATGGCTGGAATGGAGTTAATGGAGTGGCATCAAACACATGGAAACAATGTATTTGATACCATTCCCTTTATTCTGCTCCAGCTATTCACACGAGCCCATCCTCCCCATTTAAAGGTTCCACCAACCTCCTGTGACGAATTGCTTTTACAGGTGGTAACAGACAACAGCACTATGCCACACACCACTACCCCAACTCCACCTCACCCTCTCAAAAACCCTAGGACCCTGCCTTTACACAGAGGTGTCAGGCAGACTATTCTTCTCCCTGAGGCGGTGTTTGTTTTAGCAGAGGGTGTGCGACCACAGCACCCCTCCGCAACCCGCTCTGCACGCCTTGTCTGACGGAGCAGGCGGCCCGCAGCACAAACAGCCCAGAGGAATGTATTGTTACAGGGTGTGCGTGTGTATGTGTGTGTGTGTGTGTGCGCGCTGACAGCATGATTGATACAATGAGTGATGCTCCTTTGTGGCACCGTGCGAGACACACCACACACACACATGACACACACACACACACACACATGCTGTTCCGGTAAAAATAAAGTGTCAAGGATACAGGGGATAGGGGGGAACAATTCATTCTTCATTCCTATAGCGGCGTGGTTGTGTCTAAACAAGTCTGTTTGCTTTTCCAGGATGGAAGCCCTGGTGCCCCAAGGAGGGAGGCACAGCCTTCCTTTCCTCCTCACAGAAACCACCACTGACTATCACTTATTCATTTGTATTCATTTGTCACTCTGTGTTTCACCTATTTGGTCAACTTAATTTAGTCATTGTCACTCTGTGTTTCTCATAGTTGGCCAACTAGTATAAATCTTGGATTTGACGGCAGGGCTTAGAAATGTAGCCTGTAATATGGATATTTTGAGTGATGTGTTATCAGATTCAGAGCTCTCTTAATTGAGGTAACACCTCACAGTTTTATACACAACTGGGGTGACCTTCTCCAAAGTATATTCGTAGCCAGTCACTATAGTAAAAGCGTAGATATTTCCACAAGGCTCAAGCCTGTTTATCTGCCGCAGAGAACCACTCTGTGGGAATGGAAACAAACAGCAAACAAAACCCTTTGAAACACCGGCTACGTGTCAAAACAGTCAACATGTGCCATGGATGACTGTCAAACAACACAGCGCCACTTTCCCCCCAACCACAGTGAAATAGAAATACAGAGACAAAGGGGAGTTTGAGTCAGTTCATTTTACTGTTGGGTCTCTCGGATGCAAACAATATGGGGTTGAATGAGGAGCCTCCTGTCACCAGTCACTGTAGGGCGATAATTAATGTGTGCCATGAAATCGCAAATCCAATCTAGAGTGGGTTACAGTGAGAAATCAAGGTTTATTCACCTTCATCATCATCTTTTCCATCAGCAATGTCTCTTGAGACACACCGGCCTATTTGTATCCACATTGCATGCCCTAAGTCTTGAACTATTAATATAAAATGTTGGGTATACAATGCCAATGAAGTCGTTAAAGGTACTATGGTCAGGGAACCACCCCCCCACTCGGCCTAACTCTGATCTTAACCTTAAAAGCATGCATGTATCGGGCAGGTACTTGGCTTATAAGGGGTGAGATATTTCACAAGGAATCAATTCTCTTCGCTTACATCAACAACCCATAATCACAACTTTTAACCACACTCATCATGATAAAATCGTATACAATATTTGCTAGACAGTCAACACACAGCCAAGTCAATATCAGACTACAATTGTCCAATAATTCATTCTCCTTTATCTGAACCAGTAGCACTCACATTCTCACCAAGCTCCTGCATATATTCTCTCTCTCTCTCTCTCTCATCTAAGCATGAATACATACTATATTTAAGTGGGTCTTAGCCATGTCTGGCAATAAAAGCAACTACCATATCTTTGATTCTGCTGCGGCATTGTCCCCATCTCTATAGCGGCTGATTGAGCCTCGCTGTTGGAAACAATGTGTTGAAAGCCACGATGTGATAACTTCCTCTATGTGCTTTATTAGTCTTCATAGGGGCAGACGGGAAAGCATAAATCTAAATGGGCCGGTTCATTGAAGATCGGAGTAGATATGGATTTCGGTTACTTTTCTTCTTGTAGGCCTTAAGTGTTCACATGAATAAATGTCCGATGATATCGTTGAAGACCAGAACATAATACAAAGCGAATCATATGAATACTAATAAGTAGCATATTAATAATATTTAGAATGATTACAATAGTAATGATAACGTGTTATGGTTGTGATTAATAATGATTGACCAATTATATCACATGTATTTGAGTATTAGGCTTAATAGGTGGATTAACATTTAGCAGATTGTTTCCAAGGAAGACAAATTCATATTGTAATGTTCTTTTAAAAAAATTGCAATTTCATTTGATATAATAACAACAACAATAATAATAATCATAATAGTTTCGGGATGAAATAGTGATTTTTTAAAAATATACTTCTTTTTTTAAACAATAGTTTTATGATACATAAATTAACGTAATTTAGACCTATAATTAACTTTGATTCAAATGGTAATTAAATGGGCAGAGACGTCTGTGTTCAATTACTGTGGTGGGGCAGTTTAAATGCTCTTTAAATAAATTACAGTGCGTCGCTTTATTGCAGTGATAAAGTTGGAACGGTACATCAATTTTCCCCATGAGAAACATTTCAACGCGGTGAATGATTAGACATTGTGATATGGCGGTCTTACTGAAGTGGGTGGTTGTTATAAACCTCCATTTGAGCTATGGCGGTAATGGGCTTTAAGGTTTTCAAATTGAGAACTCATTGCATGTGACTTTTTATGTGCATGGACGCGCGACATCATTTCATTAAAATAGTGCATTTTGTGGTGGGCCGAACAGTGGTTTTGGTTTATCCTTAATTCAGACCTCTTTAACAACCGTACAGCCTTGTTTTTGATAGCCTACATTTTCAACATCAGTATCATGTTTTAATGAAGGCATGTACTATTAATTCAGCGTGGGCTGATCAGACTAAAATTGACATAGCCTAATAAAATGCTTACAACTATAAAAATTAATTTCGAAACAAAATAATAAGTATTATTATAATACTAATAACATTTTAATACTAATAAGGATTTTAAATTGTTTTCCAGAACAATATAAGCTACAACAAAGGATAGGCAATTTTTCCTCGAGCCTTGGAGTTGGAAACCTAAATTACACAGGTTTTGTACTTGTTGGTGCGTAATATGATGTGCTATAATCACATTTAATTAATGACAATAACTCTTACAGTATTTCGACAACTTTAATACAGAGAAAATAGGCCTATCTGAATCTTTGTTTTTCAACAGAACTGACAAATGCGCAGTGCCCGCCTTAGCAATTAACTCAACCGACCATTACCAACCTTAAAAACAACCAAATATCATGACTCTACAAACAAGTCACCCAATAATACAATTTATGCCAAATGTAATTTCGCTTGTGATACAGGCATTGTGTGGAGAGGAAACTGCTGCAGTGCTTAAAGATTTTTTGGATGGTTTTTGGAGACAATTATACTGTTTTGACTTACCGACACATTCGTTGGCTTCTCTAGCTGTTGCGCGTTGCCACGGCCGATCATAATGGAAAGGCTTGCACCTGTCGCACTCCGGTCCCGCGGTATTATGTTTGCACTCACAAACAAGGTTTCCATCCCTGTCTTTTACGCACCGCGAAGCGTGGCCATTGCATTTGCATCGACCGCCAACTTGCAGATCGGACACCGCATAGAAATAAGAGTCCCGGGATAGCTCCGAGTCATCCTCGTTCTCATCACCGAAAGTGTGCAATCGGCTGAACGTCACCTTGATATCGGTGGCGGTGACCCAGTCCTGGAGCACCGGCGAGTTGTCGAAGTCGTGCGCCGACGGTCTGCCGTCCAGAGTGCTGAAGGCAATGAGACCGCCGGATAGAGGGTGCATGTCCGTGTGGGAGTCCGTGCATATCGCCTCTTGTTCGTTCTGTTTGGTAATGGTGGCTTTGCTCGGTTTGGTGTACATTTTCCTGCACTGGGCCGAATAGTATTGGAAAGGTACCCAAGATTTGCCGTAGTCCATAGACTTGAAGATAGCCATAGATTCGGGTCGAGGTGAGCAGAACTGCAGGCTTACGTAGGTGACTTCGAATTTCTTGCCCAGTGATAGTGTTATGGTGACGTTTTGGGGGTATTGGATGTAATTTTCCGATTGCCAACATGTGAGATTATGGGGGTTGTTGAGATCCGTTAGATATGTCGGTGGGTGATACTTTTTGGGGTCCGAGGCATCGCAAGTATGGCAGTTCCTATTTCTCTCATCGCCCTTCTCTGTTACCAAGCAGTACCTACCCGGGGTTTTACCACAGGTGCTGGAAGTACGGACTTCCTTTCCAAAAGCAGAGTTCACAAAATCGGGGATGCATCTCCTCGGGTTACCGTTCTCGTCGTAGCAAGGGTCCGGGGGAGATGTTTGCGCCGCGAACATGCTCATCCCGTAGCCACCGAGCACCCCCTCTACCACAAAGGAAATGGTCACGACAGTGACCACGGTATCCAAAATCCTTAGCATTGTATTCCTTGTTCGTGCGCTGAAAACCGCCAGCCGTTCCCTGAAAAGAGAGATAATAAATAAGACACTTTTGCAAGATGTCCAAAAGAGCACGGCAGATGTAAATCTATTAATTAAAATAGAAAAGCAACACCTCAATAGATATTTGAATTTACCATGCACATAGATCTAATAACATTTGCATATAGATTACCATCACATGAAAAGCCTACATAAAATATAATTTGAACCGTTATTAATATGAAAATACTGTCAGAAGAAATGTATCGATTTATAACATTAGCCTTTCATAATGCACCTATTAAGTGAAATAAATGGGCTTACGAGGTTAAGAAATCTCCACATATGACACTATTCCTCGGAATAATAATTCAACTAGGCAGAAAAGTCATTCAGATATCTCTGTCGGGTGCCTGTCCTGTCACAAGCGCGATCTGTTGTGTTCTTGTTTGTTTTATTTTGAATCTCCGGGAGCAAAATATCTACACGCGTCTAGATGTAAGAGCCGCTACTCTCGCTCTGTCTGTTTCACTCCCTGTGTGCCCGTCTTTCTCATTCACTCACTCCCTTCCTCTATCCTTCTATCTCTGTCTGCCGCACTGACCGTAGAGAAAGTGAAGGACGATTGGAGCGTCTGCAGAGCATGAGGTCATGTTGAGGAGTGACACTCCCGCGTAAAAAGAGTGAACAACGACATCCACTGGTAGTTTATCGATAACAAGATAGATACGGCTAATTAAGTGCCAAGCGAAGGAATAACAAACTGGTCAAGTTTAGCTGATTATCACGTAGATTACATAATCCAAGGCTTCCATATAGAATCGTGTTTATATTGCTAATCGAAATGGAAGCTTATATTTCATCATGAATATTGACTTTGTCACATTAGCCTTTTATTAGGTTAAACTATGTTTTTTTAATCTATTTATTATTAGTAGTAGTAGTACTACTATTATTATTGTTATTTCTGGGGTATTATGGTGCATTTGTATTTCATAATTTAGACTGTGACCCAGTAAGAGTTATTAAGCATCTTTTACGCATGCCTAATGTTTTTTTTCTCTTCCTATTCAGTAAGCCTATCAGTTTTCCAAAAGTTTAAATAATCAAACCTTCATGGAAACGAAGTGCAAATAACGAAAAAGTTACTCCTATTCTATAATATGATAAGGCTTCTGTGCATATTTTCTAAACTGCTCAAGATCACTATAAAACATGACTTTTTCGATATTTCTGACTTCACAATTTTTGAAGGAGAAAATGCAGTGAATACTATGCATATTATATCTCTCGTAATGCTTCCATAGCATATTCATTGGGGATTACGGCTATAATACACTATATATACAAAAGTATGTGGACACGCCCTCAAATGATGAATTCAGCTATTTCAGCCACACCCCTTGGTACCAGGTGTCTACGATCAAGCACACAGCCATGCAATCTCCATAGTAAAATATTGGCTGTAGAATGGACTTCCAGAAGAGCTCAATGACTTTCAATGTGGCACTGTCATAGGATGCCACCTTTCCAACAAGTCAGTTCCTCAAATGTCTGCCCTGTTAGAGCTGCCCCTCATCTGTAAGTTCAGTTATTGTGAAGTGGAAACTTCTAGGAGCAACAACCGCTCAGCCGCGAAGTGGTAGGCCACACAAACTCACGTAATGAGACTGCCGAGCGCTGAAACGCATAGCACGTAAAAATGATCTTTCCTGGGTTGTAACACTCACTACCGAGTTCCAAACTGCCTCTGAAGGCAATGTCAGCACAAGAACTGTTCATTGGGTCCTTCATGAAATGGGTTTCCATGGCCAAGCAGCTGCACACAAGCCTAAGATCACCATGCACAATGTCAAGCGTCGGCTGGAGTGGTGCAAAGCTCGCCGCCATTGGAGTCTGGAGCAGTGTTAACTCGTTCTCTGGAGTGATGAGTCACGCTTCACCATCTGACAGTCTGACAGACTAATCTGGGTTAGGCAGATGCCAGAAGAATGCTATCTGCCCAAATGCATAGTGCCAACTGTAAAGTTTGGTGGAGGCGGAATAATGGTCTGAGGCTGTTTTTCATGGTTCGGGCTAGGCCCCTTTGTACCAGTGAAGAGAAATCTTAAGGCTACAGCATGCAATTACGTTCTAGACAATTCTGTGCTTCCAACTTTGTGGCAACAGTTTGGGGAAGGCCCTTTCCTCTTTCAGCATGACAATTCCCCTGTGCACAAAGCGAGGTCCATACAGAAATGGTTTGTCGAGATCGGTGTGGAAGGACTACAAATAGGCCCTGCAGTGTAGGCCTGCTCTATTGCTAGAATAATGTGTTCAAATTCACAAATTCTCTGTTGTAAATTGAGTTTGAGAGCTTGATAAATCTGTTATAACTCTAGGAGCCATTTTGGCCTACTAATATTGTTTTTGTGTTGTCTATATTTTGTCTATCTTTGTATATATAGTTTACTTAATTTTCTTATACTAGGCTCTAAGATGATGGATAAATGAAGATATCCCATCAAGGCCGTTTACCATTGGAAAATGTCATATTTCCAATATACATAAAGATGCAGTCAGGGATTTTAAACAGTAACAAACTTGTAACATACATGTATTGTATGAATTGGAATTCATAACATCTCATACTAAATGGATGACGTAGTACATATTTTCCGCGACCCGTTTTGGCTGCTGAGCACTACTTTCAAAACTACTGGCTGAAATTATGTAAAACCTTTGGAGCATCTGGGTGGCTCTCCCATAAGACTTGGCCATGGAGATAGATAGTGGACTTTAGGGCCCAAAATCCTGTTTTAGCATGGGCAGCACCATTAAGGACTTTCACCATTTTGAAGTAGTCAACTTGGTGGGACTTCCTATGGGTTAAGGAAGGATCACATTATTCATCCTGGTCATCGGGAGGGATCAGCCAATGAATTATACTTGTTAGCAAACATTCCACAACTGCAGGTGGCAGTAAATCACTAATCTTGGTTTTATACCAGTTCAAGCAACACTCTAGGTTTCCACCATTCATTTTTCCCATAGGGGATTTTAGAAACACTTAAAATAAGGTCTGTGTTTTGTGTAGGCTTACCCTGGCGTGACGTTTTGGTAACCGTGTAAATCTCTCTAGGACAAGGTGACTTTTACCAATATATTTGCCTGTATTTACCCCACAAAAATCAAATGCCAATTAGCTGCTAATGTGGCTATCATAAAGAACTACAAATGCCATGATGATCTGGACCAGACTGTCGAATCGAGGCAAAGGTAAGAATCTCTGGATAAACTAATGTTAGCAAAATGTATTAATGAATAAATTGGCTACATTTCTTTAAATTGACAATTTTGTGAACTGTCTTGTGCAAGTTTTAAATTGACACAATACCTGTAAGAAAAGGTGTCAGCTAGTAGCCTGGTCTCAGAGGCTAGACGTAACATAGTAAATGTTAGTCTGGGATGCTAAAATTAGTATGATATGTAACCATACCAAAATTAATATAAGACAGATAGTTACGTAAGGCAAAAACAAAAGAAGGGTGGTTGGTCGGGGTGGATGGGTAGGTGTATACCGCAAATGTCTAGTAACCCAAAGTTGTTTCATCATGCGCAACTTTAGCATTTTAGCTAATTAGAAACTAACTACTTACTCCCTTTTAACAACTTTGCAACTACTTAGCATGTTAGCTAACCCTTCCCCTAACCTTAACCCTTTAACCTAACTGCTAAACTTAACCCTAACACCTAACCCTTAGCCTAGCTAACATTAGCAAGCTAGCTTACGTTAGCCACCTAGCTAGAATTTGTAACATACTGTATCATACGTTTTGCAAATATGTAACATATTGTGCATTTTGCAACTCCATAACATATATGTTTTCAAATTCATAACATATAATACGAATTGTAATTCATAACATATTGTACATTTTGCAAATTTGTAAAATATAGTACAAATTGTAATTTGTAACATATCATACGAAATGGGTGATGGACATTCACACATTAATACATACCATACTAAACGGAGTGTCTTGGATTTACATACAGAATCATACAAATTCTCTGAGACCAGGTTGCAGCTAGAGATGATGTGCAGGAGCTTCCAGGGATTTGTAGTCTTGCATGATGTCTACTTTGATGCAAATTGCAATTTCAAATCTGAGAGTAAATAGAGACGAATATATTGATAAAAGTTACCTTGTCCGAGAGACATTTACATAGTTATCAAAATGTCACATCAGGGTAAGCCTACACAAAACACAGCCCTTATTTTAAGTGTTTCTAAAATTTCCTATGGGAAAAATGAGTGATGTAAAAACTATTGGAATCATTTCCCTGTATGACTGCTAGGTTTTATGGGTATTATGACATCACTATGGGGCTCTATATCTTGGGTCGTGTGTAGGCACACAGGTGACCAGGAAGTGGGAATGCACAGGTATGGAGAGAATACATTTCACCGTTTACACATTGGAACTAGGATTTCGCATATGGTATTAGGCATTTATGTAATTCTTTCAGTGTTTTTATATTTGATTCGCTGCTAATAAAAAGGCAAAAGACTCAACCAAAGATCCCGTCTGGAAAATGGTTTGTTTGGCACGCGTTAATGGACATTTGCTAACACATATGCTAGAGTGGCTGTCAGGAACGTATAACAAGGTTGCCAGAACAATAATGTCAGCAGCATTTTTTTATTTTTATTGAGAATTCCATTTATCTCTTGAGATGGCTGTGGAGTGGGAAGTTGATGTTCTGTATTGTTTGTCAAGCACCTGTAGCACGTTAGTATCCTGAGGCTGTGGAAAGGGCGCCATCTTTTGGGAACAGGATGGAACTTGGTACGTTTGTTCCAAATCATCATCAACAACTTAAAACGTTGAGACAACGTAGTGCTGTTTATCCAACATTGACCAATATTAATCTGGCACCTTTTTGATATTCTGTGCAGTAGTCAAAGAACTAGGGAAGTTTCATGATAAGCCACGTCTGTCCTCACCACTGCTGTAGTCTAATGACTTCATAACAGGAGGTGGCAGTGTTTCACCACTGTTGTAGGTTGGCTAACTGGGCTGGCTACTGTACTTTGTGGGGTCTATTCAATCTCATTGGCATGATGGCATCTGTGTAATAGTGGCCTTCACTGGTTAAACCGCAAGGGGAGAACCATCTTTATTATTAGACTCTTGTCCCGATAACTCAATACACATTTTAAAGTCCTGTTTAGATATAATTTTCACATTTGACCTTTCTAGGGCTATTATAGTAATTTTAGACTTCAGACTTCCAGAGTAGGGCCTATATAAAAACATATCATAGGAATAAAGTAATCCATCCCAAGCCCAGAGTAATACAGGAGCTACTCACATTCCCCTTCATTGTGAACCTCATGTATTTACTGTTTATTTACTGCCATTGTTTTTAGCTAATGCCTTGGGTCCTGTTCCCTCTCGGAGAGAGGGAGGGGAGGGGGGGATTTACCGTAACATGAAATGCAAATCGCAGTCAAAGTAGCATCAGGGGAAGTAAGGAGACTAATGGTGCTGCCCTGAGTGAGAAGAAAACAGTTGACAGAGAAAATGACAGAACTGCTGAATTGGACCTGGAACAGTGGCTGTCCCAATGAGCCCAGATCCATTTTTCATTTCAAAATAGGCTTGTTGTTATGTAGATATTAAGCTTTAGGAAGTCAGTGTAAGACTACAAGTACTTGTTTTTTCTATTACTATCCTTTTATTATTCATCACACAATTGTATTTTCTCTCAAGCGTATCGGGTAGAGATATGTGAAACCTACCTTTGCAAAGACGGAGCTAAATGCTATTGGGATTAGTAATAAATATGGTCAATGCTATTAAATCAATGACCCAGCCTGTCAAAACTAAAGTTTGAAAGATCAAAGCCCAACATTCAAAACAATGAAACACATCTTTAGTCATGAAAATAGCAGGGAAACAAACAAACGAGACAAATTACTTCCTTTAGGGAGGCCAACAGACACAGACACCCACACTCTGCCTTCCTCATTGTGCTTACATGCACCTCTCTCATTCACTTCCTGTTTGACACAAGCCCTCTGTGTGTGCAGGGACTATATCTCCACTACTACTACTGCAACTACTGTGACTGGTGGTAGTCTACAGCTGTTGTTTCTCTGGAGCCATACACAGCACTAGTAAAGGAAGTGGCTCATCTGCGCTCCCCCTTTTCTCTCTTGTGAATGAATGGCAGTGGGATTGGAGTCATTGGACCTGAGGGGCTTTCTCACAAACTAACGCCAAAAGGCTGTGGATGTTACTGGACGATAACAGGTAAGTGTGGAGGACTAGTGGGCTATCTCCTGAAGGGGATCTGGTGCGTTGTCTGTGGTTGTAAGCCTGCAAGGCTATTGTCTTTTCACAATGTATGAGCATGCTTTTGTGGCACAGTCGATGGTGCGCTGGGCTTCGGACCAGAAGGTTGAGGGTTAAGTGGGAATTTGGTGGAAGGGGTAGCCCCGACTGGGACTCGAACCCGGGTCCAGCAACTGCCAAGAGGTCTGAACTCACCCGCGGAATCTAAATTACTGGAGCCTAAATCCAGAATAATAGGCAATAGAAAAGTTTCAGAAATATAACATCTGGACAATTTGTAAAGTACTCAAGTGTCGGACTCCAGACTCAGACATTCAAAATTATATTATATTCAAATTTAGACGTTTGACCTTGGATATGAGTTAGTATTGTCAGTTGTCTTCATCTGTGGACGATGCCTTATTATTGCAAATCTCTAGTTGCCATTGTGCCCACAACTGCAAATGGAGAAAATACTGGTTCCATACATCTGAGAAGGGATCACTTTGTGTTTGCACTAGTCCTGGGAGTAGACTAGCCAATCGAATAAACCTAACTAATGCCCAAGTGTCATAACATTTCCTCAATGTTTCCGAGTTTGTGGCTGGCGGTTGGTCCAGGGGTGTAAGAAAAGGGTATTGAGACAGTATTATGGGGCTCCTGAGTGGCGCAGCGGTGTAAAGCACTGCATTTCAGTGCTAGAGGCTTCACTACAGACCCTGGATCGATTCCAGGTTGTACCGGCCGTGATTGGGAGTCCTATAGAGCGGCGCACAATTGGCCCAGTGTCATCCAGGTTAGAGTTTGGCTGGGGTAGGCTGTCATTGTAAATAAGAATTTGTTCTTAACTGACTTGCCTAGTTAAATACAATAAATACATCGTAATAAGGATAGCTAAAGTTCTGGTGATGGGGTATTCTAGTTAGTTGAGGTCATCATCCATTAAAATGATATCAAGTGATTTTACTTGCAAATTCCACAAATGGATCAATTAAAATGTGACTATCAGAAACAACACCTATAAACCCAACTGGGCTTATTAAACTGTTTAGGAGTTTGTGGTAGATGCTGTTAAAGTGATGGGAAAGGCTAAGGGGCTGTCGAAAATAATGTCACTGACACACAAGGAAGTAAACTTGCAGACCCCTACCAAGCAGCATTTTGGGAACTTATTTTTAGACACCCTGTGATTGTACTGTCATTATTCTAATACACAATGAGGAAGTAGAGGAATACGCATGTGTTGGTTGCATGGATACAGTATGCATGCAAACTATATATATACATATATATCTCAATCATTTAGCAGATGCTTTTATCCAAATCAAATTAGTCTAGCATGCATACATTCTTCAAACGAGTGTTCCCGGGACTCGAACCTTCAGTCCTGGCATTGCGAACGCCGTGGTCTACCAACCAAGCCACAGAGGACCACAGTTATAATACTCTAATACCCCACCTGTCACCTACAGTATAACTGTGTTGATTGATGCACCACTTACAGTAATCTGAAGGTATAGAGTGCATTTGCGACGTATTCAGACCCCTTGACTTTTTCCACATTGTTACTTTACAGGCTTATTCTAAAGTTGATTAAATTGTTTTTTTCCCTCATCAATCTCCACACCAATACCCCATAATGACAAAGCAAAAACAGGTTTATAGATTTTTGTGCAAATTTATGAAAAATATGAAAGTATTCAGACCCTTTACTCAGTACTTTGTTGAAGCACCTTTGGCAGCAGTTACAGCCTTGAGTCTTCTTGGGTATGACACTACAAGCTTGGTACACCTGTATTTGGGGAGTTTCTCCCATTCTTCTCTGCAGATCCTCTCAAGCTCTGTCAGGTTGGATGGGGAGAGTTGGTGCACAGCTATTTTCAGGTGTCTCCAGAGATGTTAGATCGGGTTCAAGTCCGGGCTCTGGCTGGGGCACTCAAGGACATTCAGACTTGTCCCGAAGTCACTCCTGCGTTGTCTTGGCTGTGTGCTTAGAAGATGAACCTTCGCCCCAGTCTGAGGTCCTGAGCGTTCTGGAGCAGGTTTTAATCAAGGATTTCTCTGTACTTTGCTCCGTTCATCTTTTCCTCAATCCTGACTAATGTCCCAGTCTGCTGCTGAAATACATCCCCACTTGCTGCCACCAGCATGCTTCGCAGTAGGGATGGTGCCAGTTTTCCTCCAGACGTGACGCTTGGCATTCAGGCCAAGGAGTTCAATCTTGGTTTCATCAGACCAGAGAATCTTGTTTCTCAAGGTCTGAGAGTCCTTTAGGTGCCTTTTGGCAAACTCCAAGCGGGCTGTCGTGCCTTTTACTGAGGGGTGGCTTCCGTTTGGCAACTCTACCATAAAGGCCTGATTTGGTGTAGCGCTGCAGAGAAAGTTCTCCTTTTGGAAAGTTCTCCCATCTCCACAGAGGAACACTGGAACTCGGTCAGAGTGACCGTCGGGTTCTTGGTCACCTCTCTGACCAAGGCCCTCCTCCCCCGATTGCTGAGTTTGGCTGGGCGGCCAGCTCTAGGAAGAGTCTTGGTGGTTCCAAACTTCTTCCATTTAAGAATGATGGAGGCCATTTTGTTCTTGGGGACCTTCAATGCTGCAGACATTTTTTTTGTACCCTTCCCCAGATCTGTGCCTAGACACAATCCTGTTTCGGAGTTCTACCGACAATTCCTTCGACCTCATGGCTTGGTTTTTGCTCTGACTTGCATTGTCAATTGTGGAACCTTTTATATAAACAGATGTCTTTCCAAATAATGTCCAATCAATTTAATTCACCATAGGTGGACTCCAATCAAGGTGTAGAAACATCTCAAGAATGATCAATGGAAACAGGAGTTACATTTTGTGTCTTATGACAAAGGGTCTGAATACTTCCGTAAATAAATTATTTCAGTTTTTTATTTTTAATACATTTGCAAAAATTTCAACTGTTTTTGCTTTGTCATTGTGGGGTATTATGTGTAGATTGGTGAGAAAAAAATGGCATTTAATACATTTTAGATTAAGGCTGTAACGTAACGGTCTGAATACTTTCCGAGTGCACTGTAGATGGGTAAGTGGAAGTCTGTCACAGTCATACATATTTCTACTCAGTGTTTTGCTCAAAGATTAGTCAAAGATTGGGAAATGGCCTCTGCCGTTGGGTGTTGCAGTTTTTCAAAGAATTCTAGTAATATTACACAAGGAACTATTTAATACATATCTCAATCATCAGTGTGGATTCACTGGTTTATGGCGAAGGCAGAATGAAACAGAATACTTTATTTCATATCTCCAAATGCACTTTCTAACAATCTGCTCTTGATGTGCAACTGTGTTTCCGTTTTAGGTTTCAGTCTATTGTGAGCACTGAGAATATTTATAACCCTAGCAAACTATTTAACCAAAGTCATTTCACAGACACTGTTACCCAGAGCAACCTAAAGGAGCAACTATGGTTAAGTACCATGCTCAAGGGCACTTCGACTGATTTTTCACCTAGTCAGCTCGGGGATTCGAACCATAAACCTTAAGGTTACTGGCTGAAAGCTCTTAACCGCTAGGCTACCTGCCGCTCTTCAGCGTGTAATTGGAAGTCACCTACCTCCCTATATCTCCAAGCACTAGTGAAAGCGGCAACACCCATTTTTAGCAGACAAGATCGTTTGGTTAGCACTCACATCAAAACGCCATGCAGTACGATCCGCACAACCTCTCTTCCTGTTTACCTCTTTACCAGTCTTATCTACAGAATCTTATGTTTTCACAGAACTTTCCCACATGATATACACCTCACTCACCCAGGGGTACGCTCAGGAGGCAAACGTGGAATGTTGCAGATAGAAATGTAGTGAATAGAGCTGACATGATTCCTTATTCTACATGTCAGAGAGGCATGTTTGTTCTACATATTTTGTTAAACATATTTCTATCTGAATGTCACCTGAACACGCCCCCAGGTCTTCCACATTGCATATACTATATCTACATTGCACATTATACACTAATGGGTTAGAGCAGTCAAATATTATACACCTGACTGATTTTCCTTAATTACATATCATGTGCTCACGATATTCTAACTGACAGTCTAGCTATAAATGTGGATATATATAAAACAGTGTGGATGTTTGGTAGCCATGTCTTATATCAGACCTCGCTCGTAGTCCATAATATCCTGCAACAACAACATCATGCAATTCAGACCATATTTGCATAATTGTCCACTCCCTCTAAAAATATCTTTACTGGGGACGTGAGGATCAAAGTCTGTGTATAATGACACGGTTGTCCTAACTCCCATCCACCTCGTGGATCTATTGTCTCTTGTCTAAATGTGTCCTGAATCTGATCATAAAATATGTGTAGGGTGTACACTAAGGACTCGAATGCGGGAAATTATCATTTTTGTCAGATAAAAGTGTTCAGGAACTGCAGATGTGGCCGCTTCTATACTTCCACCATGGGGTCAAATGAACTTTACCATCATCGATACCCTGCCACTGCGTCCCACTGTACCTGGTTGGGCCTGTACGTGCGAAAGACACCCACTCGCCGGTAGTTGCATTGAACAAAAGAGGAAGCAATTTACAGCGGAGCATTATGGTATTATTGTTCAACTTTTGTTATTTCCTAAAACCATAAGCGGCTGGTTCTCATGCAGTTGTCCAGTGGAGAGAAAAAAGGAGGGTAAGGTGATACAGGGAGGGGGTCTTAAGTGTTTTAAACCCAACAGAAGAAGATTGGATGGGGATATGGGACTATCAATTAAAGTACAATGAGACAACCCCCCCCCCCCAACCACCACCACCTCCACCTCCCTGGTCTGTGGGAGTCTATCTGAGAGGCTGATCACACCACAACAATGGACAGGCACCTGCTTCCCTTCCAGGGCTGGGGAGCTATCTTCCTGTTTGGAAGCTGTTGGAAATGTGATCAGGCTGGGTCAGAGGAAAGGAAAGACTTGGGAAGAAGGAAGAGTCTCACACTGAGAGGTTAGAGCGTTATAGAGGCAGAGAAGAAAGTGGAGGGCTAACCTGGTTGCCAGATATGTTGCTCGTTGTCATGGCTGTAACACTGTTTTTGAGGGAAGGGTACCATAGAATTACATAGTCATTTAATAGGATCTTTGTGGGGGTACAGGCAGAGTGGAAAGCTATCCTGGTTGCCAGATCTGCTTGTGCTAACTCTTCTGTTGTTCATTGTATTGGAGAGTTGGCCAAAGCTTACACAGATCTGGCAACCCGGCTAGCGGCAAGATGAAGATCTTGTTACTGTTGACTTGAGATTACTTGAGGGCCTTTATCATGCCGCAGCTGTGTGCAAGGGTGCTCCACCAGGATTGAGTCACATTCAGGCTTGACCTATAAATCTGCTGACAATAAGACTAAATAGTTAGGTTGTGTTCAGTCAGGCTCAATATGACTCACTTGTTGGCTTGATCGTGGCACTCCAATCCAAGTATTTTGGTTCATACTGGGACCCAATTGTTTGTGTTGATCTAACTGATCCTAATTGATTAATTGGATGAGGTCGGATGTGTCATGCTAGGACCTTGGGTTGAGATCAGGGATTAGTGGAAAACCTGCAGACGCTACACTTTTAGGAATAAAGGGTTCCCCGGCTGTCCCCATAGGAGAACCCTTTTTGGATCCAGGTTGAACCCTTTTTGGATCCAGGTAGAACCCTTTTGGGTTCTATGTAGAACCCTCTGTGGAAAGGGTTCTAGATGGAACCCAAAAGGGTTCTACCAGGAACAAAAAAAGGATTCTTCAAAGTGCTCTCCCATGGGGACAGCCAACAAACAATTTTTGGGTTCTAGATAGCACTTTTTTTCTTTTTTTTCTAAGAGTGTAGCGTACTCCAAAATGATATGTGATGTGAAGGACAAAGGAGAGACCGGGGACATGGCACCTAGAGACAGACATGTGACTTTTAGTCAGCTTTCCTTATTAACCTCTGTTGCAACAGCTGAAAATGTGGAAGTGACCTTGTTGACGTTTTGAGAGGACATTCATACATCCTCTTATGAAAGCCCACAGTTTCATATATTTTCAATAGTTGCCATGTGAACAGAACGATTCAATACCTGAATAGAATTTTCTAGAACAGCCTGTTAATCTATGCTATTGTTACACTGACAGTGTGAAATACATCCAACAGTCACTGATGTTATAGAAAATGCTTAACACTTTGTTTGAAGGACTTCATTACACATTCACAATCCCTACTTAATGCATTCATTCCACTACATAATCATTTAATTAAGTTAATAACCTACAGTCTGCCATTATATGGCAGTGGATGACTCACTCTGAATATCCTACTGAGTATATGAGATCATAAGAGTTTCTTTATTATACCCAGAGTCAACATCTGATCCTAGGCTGGATATAGCCATCAGAACTTATGACTTATTAGTTCCTTCCCATTCCACCTGGCCTGTGTCCAACGCAGTATAGTTCCACAATGACCGGTGGGTCATTTACCGGTTAGTATCAAACAGTAGCTTTCCTACACCTTCTGACCGTGCCACTCATAACACATCTTGCCTGGTCCCAGACCTGTTTGTGTTGTCCTGCCTACTCCTATGGTCATTGTCAACTCAAACAATGGCAAGACAGCCCAAACAGATCTCAGACCAGGCTATAACACTTCTGGGGGGATACAATACACCTTCAGCGTGGGCGACGGGGGGCTGAGAACTAGGCTGTATGGAAGTGTTTATGTTTATGTAACTTCTATTGTTATTGTCAGGGTTCACCATATTGTTGTTAACAGTAGTGGTGCTGGAAAATCATGGTTGAATTACTCTGACCCCCCTGGCCTTTGGTCACATGCTCTTCCTCTCATGGTTCCTTAGGGACCTTAAATGGTGGGGGCGCCCCGCCGGTTAGCTTCTGGAGCCGGGGGGGTAACCCTCCATTTCCCCATCTGTCTGACTCGTCGCTCTCTGGCCCCGCTGTGTTTGTGTGTCACAGGAGGCTGCTGAGGGAAGGACTGCTCGTATTAACAGCCAGAACGGAGCGAATGGAATGACATGGAAACCATGTGTTTGGTGTATTTGACACCATGCCACTGATTCCGCTCCAGCCATTACCACGAGCCTGCCCTCCTCAATTAAGGTGCCACCAACCTCCTGTGGTATTTGTCTGTTTCTTTGTGTGTGTGTGTGTGTGTGGCCCCCCCCAGGCCCATCTGTACACAATGACAGTTTCCTGTCCTGCGGTCAATACTGTGAAAAGTCCCCCACAATACCTACAAATAGGGAGACTTCTCAAGGTGAGCATTTATATCATTGCCTCTCTCAACAGCAGCTGCATGACCCAGTTGAGAAAGCTTGGCTTGGTCTAACCCCTGGCCCCTGAAACATGACTTTAAAAGCCGGGTTTCCAGGACCCAAACGAAGCCTGCTCCTGGATTTGAAATGCTTCAAATGAGGCAGTGCGTGTTTTGACTTAAAGCTGAAACATAAAAACAGGCTCGTATCTCTGTATCGACATAAGGCCAGTAAGGAACACTCGTAGATGAGCATCGGTCGGTCAGAATCAGTGAAAGTCCACTCAGAGCAGGTGTCTGATGGTTTTTCGTTCACCATAATTTGGTGAGATATTACCGCTAATCACCATGGCGATCACTGCTCTGACCTTTTTTTTGTGCATTTGTGTGAGTCATTCATAGGCACCGATTCATATGCAGCGCGGGACTATCTGTGACACATTATCACTCACATGTGGGTTATAGGGGATTTCTCTGTCTCAATGGGGAGTTTTTGAGCCTGTTATTGGATACAAACACTTGTAGTTGGTGGGAGGGATTGAAGTGTTGTCTTATGGAAAAAAAGTTTGTTTTTATTCAACAAAGGAAGCTGCACTGTCCACTTTGGAAACCCCAACCCTAGGCTCTAACCCATGGTAAAGTTCCCCAGTGGGGCAAGAAAGGACAATACGTAGTGTGGCTGCTGCCAAAGACCGTAGCATTGGATATGTCCCTATATTGGAATCTTAGAATGTGTACAGTCAATTCATACACTCCTAGCCTGGTCCCAGATCTGTTTGTGCTCTTGCCAACTCCTGCTGCTCTCATTGTCAAAGGTATGACAATGAGTGATACGAAGTTGGGCATGATGGCACAAATAGATTGGCACTCGGGCTAATACAATAGCTGCTTCTATTGTGAATGTCCAGCATCCTACATTACTGTAGCTGGTCAACAACACACCAATGACTTTGACAGTCATTTTTACAGGCCTTTCTTGAGACATCTGCAGATTGTGTCATGACCAACAACAAAAAACGTCGGGCTGTTGATCAATGTGCGGTCGACACATTCACACAGTAGGTTACTGTACTTATCACTGTACGTTATCAAGCGCTGAGGTTGTCACGTCACCGACGTTACTTGAAGATTGTTGTGAAAAACAATTAGACATTTGAGTTCATTTACATAATGATTAACAAATGATTACCAGTTATTATAGTAATAGACAGCAAATTCATCGGCCTCCGGTAGTTTTGAGGGTATAATGTACATTTACTAACGCGACTGTTATTGGATCTTATTACGTTGATGCAGAGACTGGATTACAGAAACATGAAACTCCCGTGATTGAGAGTGAAATTGCCTGTTATAAAACAACACCCTCATCCTGTCATGCTTAACAGGAGACTCAACACAATTATAACACGACTGAAACAAAGCCCAGCCATAGAGCCTAACACCTGGGTCGAAACAGGCGTGAAACAGAAACGTTTTGAAGCTGAAAAATTCGATTTTATCATATACCGATTCATGTTCTCTGTTTCAAAACATGTTGAAATCGTTTGGTTTCTACTGAACATGCCCCTGTTGTGCGTCCTAATATCAGGAAGTCCCATATGCTATTGTCTCTATATGATTCCCAGGAACACTGGTGAGGGCGATGCCTATGAAGGGCCATAGAAAGATAATAAACTATAAGAAGGGCAGGAAGAGAAGATAGAATAACAGTTTCTCTCCATCCCCCTGAAATTCCCTCCTGTCCTGTGGCTTTTCCACGGAACTCATGAGGGCATTTTCATATGAACCCTGCGATGTATACCAAGATGCAAAACTGGACCTGTGTTTACTTCCTTGATCTGATGACAGTCTAATATGCTTTCACGGAAAGGGAGGGATAAATGGAGAGAGGTGTGATGTTTATCTTATCTCTCTCTTCTACTCCAGGTCGTGAGAAGACATGCAGCACACGTCGTGTACTGAGGACCGGATCCAGCATGCTCTGGACCGATGTCTGGATGGGCTCAGACCCAGCCCCACGACACCACAACCCTGGAACGGTAAGCCTCATCTGGGCTGAACAGGGTCGGACACGGGCGGGAGTATTTCATCTCTTCGTTGGTGACTTAGTATTCATTCTCAGGGAATTTGATTCCCGGTGTATTTCACTTGAGACATACAGTGCTTTATTTCTCAATAAGAAAGCCATAATATGGTTGTTCACATGATATGGAAAGCAGGCCTGTTCAGTGTCACTGTTGCATGTAGTTCATGTCATAGAAAATGTTCCTACAGTTTGGATCAATACTAAGTGTGGTGTTACAGAAAGTCGGCATGAGACGTTTCACATTTCAAGTGTCCAGCAACATGTTAACCCCTCCACTAGAAAATCTTCATCAGTCATCAGTCATCAGTCATCAGTCAGACCACACTGACAGTAAATTGTTGTTCTTTCTCAACTTCTGACCACCAGAACTTTTTGTTGTGATTGGTCTATCTGAAGCCCAGTAGGCCTAGTGAGTCTGTTGTTGTTGAAAACTGTCAGTGAAGTGCTATTACATGCTAGAGGAAGTATCAACGTTGACACTATGGCTGTGGCGGAAGTGGTGCACACACACACACACACAGAGAGACCGTGGTGGCATAGACCACAGTGTGCCTGGAAGTATGATGAGGTAGTTTGAGGGGGTAGTGTGAGGGGGTAGGATCGGTTAGTGTAGCAGAGCGTAGCAGCACCGACTGTGTCAGATATCATACACCTACACACTGTGGTTTTCTACATCACATTTTCAGGAGGTACCTTGTTGCCACATACGGTGTTGAAATGATGTTATTAATTTGTTCGAAGTACGCTGTGTACCCTTCAGGGAAGCTGCATGTTCTATATTCATAGCATGTTGCACAATGTGGCCACTGTGACGTGTGTGTGTGTGTTTCAGTCCTGATGTGCTCGGCGGGCCAGTCGATGAACCGCTGGAGTCTGGAGGAATTGGTGAAGAGAGACCCAGAGAACTTCCTCATCCTCCTGCAGCAGATCCTTAGGAAGACCCGAGAGGTGAGGGGTCACAGGTCATTACTGCAAGGGCAGAGACCATCATAACTCCTCTACTCAGGATGCTGCTATGACCTATATTCTTATGGTCACATGTCATGATGACCCCAAGCCTCTACAGAATGTAGGTGGGATCTACAGTATGTGATTAGGAGCAGTAGGGCACCTTGTGGTGGGAATTGAGAACTGAAACTGTGATGTGTGGACATGTGAATTAACTTTTGGGTCTCTGTATGTGTGTGCAGGTCCAGGATCAGTGTCAGTATGAGCTTGTGGCTCCCCTCGCTATCATGTTCTCCTCCACTCTGTTACAGGTAATCAATCAATCAATGAATAAATCAAACACGAGAACCCCAACCTTAGTTACCTGTAACTAGGTGTTTTTCTGGTTGCAGACCCCCTTCTGTCCTCCTGCCACGGAGCTGCTGGAGGAGGCCTGTGAGGTGTTTGGCTGTTTCCTGACTTGGCCAGAGCCTTACTGCAGCGTGTGTAAAGGACTGCTCTCCACCTTACACCAGGAACTCAAGGCCCCAGGTAAACATGGAAAGACGTAGGCTACTCTAGGATTTATATCTATCCATGCTTCTATGGAGGTTTTGAACTATTCCTTTACTTCATCGATGATCATGATGTGGACTGTGAATTAATATGAGGTCAAAAACAGACATGTGTAAGACAGCCTTCCTTTTTTGGGAGGCAACAAGTGCTTAGGTTGACTTCTCTCTCAATGGTCCGAGTCATAGTTGCTCAGGGGTGTAATCATTACGCCGATTCTGTTGCAAAATGTTTTGCAATAAACAGTTTACTCCAAACACAGAAAATGCAAACAAGTTTCTATTGAACAAATTCATGTGGGTCCCTCCCCGTTTCTTTCAGTTTGCTCTGGTTAATTCCGTTGGATTCTTAAACGGTAAACAGTTTCCATAATGAATACACCCCATGTCATGTACTGTGGCTCAGTCACCCATGATCAGTGACTGCCCCCTAGTGACTCAAACAGGTAAAACAGTAAGATGAAACGCACAAATAAAGTGCCTTCAGAAAGTATTCACACCCCTTGACTTATTCCACATTTTGTTGTGTTAGCCTGAATTTAAAATGGATTAAATAGAGATTTATTTTATCACTGGCCTACACACAATACCCCATAATGTCAAAGTGGAATTATGTTCTTAGAAATGTTACTAATTCATAAAAAATGAAAAGCTGAAATGTCTTGAGTCAATATGTATTCAACTCCTTATTTATGGCAAGACTACATAACTTCAGGAGTAAACATTTGCTTAACAAGTCCCATAATAAGTTACATGGACAACATTGTAGTTACGCCACCTACTTGACAGAGTGGAAAAAAAGGAAGCCTGTACAGAATATAAATATTCAAAATCATTCATCCTGTTTGCAACAAGGCACGAAAGTAATACTGCAAAAATGTGGCAAAGCAATTCACTTTTTGTCATGAATATAAATTATGTTTGGGGCAAATCCAATACAACACATTACCTGGGTTGGGGACTAATGGATTACATGTAGTTACATGTAAAAGATTACAAAAAAAACGGTAACTGTAATCCGTTACGTTACCAGCAAAAATATTGTAATCAGAGTACAGATTACTTTTGAAAAACTAATGGTTACTTCGAGGATTACTTTTAAATTCAGAAAGGATGTTTGCGTAAAAAAATATTTGACACTGTTTTTTTCAATGACATTCAAATCAGCATTGAAAAAAAGGGGTACATTTTAAGTTTGTTCCACCTGAGCGAGTTGACCAGAAGTCAGAGACCACTATGATGACACACCAAATGTGGCTGGATTGTGGGAAAAGAGCAGGAATAGGCTTTTGTAGGCCACAGTCCAAGCAGTGTCTTCCAATGGTGCGACTGCTGTCGGCATCCAAAGATTATCCAACTTGAATAAATGCTTGGCGGTAAGGATGACAGCAGTGGTGTAGTCTACGGGGATATAATTTATTATTGATATCTACATACAGTTGAAGTCAGAAGTTTACATACACCTCAGCCAAATACATTTAAACAATTTTTTTCACAATTCCTGACATTTAATCCTAGTAAATATACCCTGTCTTAGGTCAGTTAGGATCACCACTTTATTTTAAGAATGTGAAATGTCAGAATAATTGAAGAGAATGATTTATTTCAGTTTTTTTTTCTTTCATCTCATTCCCAGTGGGTCAGAAGTTTACATACACTCAATTAGTATTTGGTAGCATTGCCTTTAAATTGTTTAACTTGGGTCAAACATTTTGGGTATCCTTCCACAAGCTTCCCACAATAAGTTGGGTGAATTTTGGCCCACAGAGCTGGTGTAACTGACTCAGGTTTGTAGGCCTCCTTGCTCGCACACGCTTTTTCAGTTCTGCCCACAAATGTTCTATGGGATTGAGGTCAGGGCTTTGATGGCCACTCCCATAACTTGACTTTGTTGTCCTTAAGCCATTTTGCCACAACTTTGGAAGTATGCTTGGGGTCATTGTCCATTTGGAAGACCCATTTGCGACCAAGCTTTAACTTCCTGACTGATGTCTTGAGATGTTGCCTCATTATATCCACATAATATTCCTGCCTCATGATGCCATCTATTTTGTGAATTGCACCAGTCCATCCTGCAGCAAAGCACCCCCACAACATGATGCTGCCACCCCCGTGCTTCACGGTTGGGATGGTGTTCTTCGGCTTGCAAGCATCCCCCTTTTTCCTCCAAACATAACGATGGTCATTATGGCCAAACAGTTCTATTTTTGTTTCATCAGACCAGAGGACATTTCTCCAAAAAGTACGATCTTTGTCCCCATGTGCAGTTGCAAACCGTAGTCTGACTTTTTTATGGCGGTTTTGGAGCAGTGGCTTCTTCCTTGCTGAGCGGCCTTTAAGGTTATGTCGATATAGGACTCGTTTTACTGTGGATATAGATACTTTTGTACCTGTTTCCTCCAGAATCTTCACAACGTCCTTTGCTGTTGTTCTGGGATTGATTTGCACTTTTCGCACCAAAGTACGTTCATCTCTGGGAGACAGAACGCATCTCCTTCCTGAGCGGTATGATGGCTGCGTGGTCCCATGGTGTTTATACTTGCATACTATTGTTTGTACAGATGAACGTGGTACCTTCAGGCATTTGGAAATTGCTCCTAATGATGAACCAGACTTGTAGAGGTCAACAGTTTTTTTTCTGAGGTCTTGGCTGATTTCTTTTGATTTTCCCATGATGTCAAGCAAAGAGGCACTGAGTTTGAAGGTAGGCCTTGAAATACATCCACAGGTACACCTCCAATTGACTCAAACGATGTTAATCGGCCTATCAGAAGCTTCTAAAGCCATGACATTTAGCTATTTGCGCCATACGGATTGTGGTTGTTGTGGATGACTGTTCACAAATCTAAATGTGTATTTGAACCCAATAATGGTTGAATATGAGAAGTTTAAACTTCCTATCAATCATTGTTTTTGAAACAAGTGGACAGCCAGTGAAAAATGCGCTCTTGCAGCTGCATAGTGCAGATCCAAGTCTGCGCAATAAAAGCCCCACTTTTATTCCATAATCTAATTAATGCTGATAAAAATAAAAATAAATCCATTGTCCTAATGGACACATGCTCAAACTTGCACACTTTTGATAGACTTAAATGGGAACTCTGTAGTTGCTATATCCATTTTTGGACTTATAAATTATATATAAAACTTTGGACACACCTACTCATTCAAGGGTTTTTCTTTATTTTTACTATTTTCTACATTGTAGAATAATACTGAAGACATCAAAACTATGAAATAACACATATGGAATCATGTAGTAACCAAAAAAGTGTTAAACAAAATATATTTTAGATTCTTCAAAGGAGCCACCCTTTGCCTTGATGACAGCTTTGCACACTCTTGGCAAAGCATGCCATTCCATGAGCGCAACATTTGTTTTTCAACTCGAATCAATGAGTCCTCCATGACTACACAATCATCAACAACAGACTAGGGCTTGGTAATAAGTCCTTAGTTTTGGGGTCATGCTCAGCTCAAACTATTTGGCTAATCTATACTTCCATATTTCTCTGCGACAGAGCCTGGACTCGAACCAGGATCTCTAGTGGCACAGACTACTGCGGGAGGCCTATCTATGTAAACTTTAACATTGATTTATCTTGCAATAGATGTTGTTCAATTGGTAACATACATGTTTGTCTTCTAATGTCTCTAACGGGGAAAGTCATCTAAAAGTAATGGAATGTAATCAAATGACGTTGAGTTTGGATAATACATAAGTTACATTACTGATTACAATTTTGGACAGGTAACTAACGGGTTACATTTAGAAAGTAATCTACCCAACCCTGCACATTACTGAGTACCAGTCTCCATATTTTCAAGCATAGTGGTGGCTGCATAATGTTATGGGTATGCTTGTAATCGTTAAGGACTGGGGAGTTTTTCAGGATAAAAAAATAAACAGAATGGAGCTAAGCACAGGCAAAATCCTAGAGGAAAACATGGTTCAGTCTGCTTTCCACCAGTCACTGGGAGATTAATTCACCTTTCAGCGGGACAATAACCTAAAACACAAGGCCAAATCTACACTGGAGTTGCTTACCAAGAAGACAGTGAATGTTCCTGAGTGGCTGAGTTACAGTTATGACTTAAATCTACTTGAAAATCTATGGCAAGTCCTGAAAATCTATGGCAAGTCCTGAAAATGGTTGTCTAGCAATGATCAACAACTAATTTGATAGAGTTTGAAGATTTTTGTGAAGAATAATGGGCAAATGTTGCACAATCCATGTGTGGAAAGCTCTTAGAGACTTACCCAAAAAGACTTACAGCTGTTATTGTTGCCAAAGGTGCTTCTACAAGTATTGACTCAGGGGTGTGAATACTTATGTAAATGAGATATTTCTGTATTTCAATTTCCATACATTTGCAAAAAATTTTTTTGTGAACTTTATCATTATGAGGTATTGTGTGTAACATGGGTGAGTTTTTCTTTTTTTCTTTTTACAATTCAGATCAATTTTGAATTTGGCATGACCACCGCTATATGTGGAACAGGTCAGGGGGTGTGAATACTTGAAGGCACTGTAGATATAACATAATCGTATGAACTTGATCACCTCAAATTGTTCAAGTTAGGTAAGTTAATAGTCAAGTTAGGTAAACCTGTCTGCGCCAACATGTGCCATTGATAATGGAGAAGTGCTTTATGGTTCTGTGGTAGCCTGTTCTTTGAAAGCGGATGTGTGATATTTCAATTCACAAAAGAAAAAAAGCAGAACTATAACAACCTGTCAACTACCTGGAAGAGGATAATGACAGATAAGATAAAGAATACCACTGAAATCTGAGAAAGTCACGTCAGGTACAGGCCAATGAATGAATGAGCTTGCAGTGGTGTGAATGGGGATCACGATTTGGTGATGTTGTGAGATTAAAATATATAATTGTGTGCAATACTATAGTGTGCCAAGAACAATCAACTTATTCAATGTGTGTGTTCATTTCACAGGCATTTCCTATCACAGACTGGTGAGAGAAGAGCAAGGCCTGGCCACCTCAAAACATCACTCAAAAACAATGTAGGTTGTCAACAGTTTAACTGCTATATTTTACTACAGATTATTATGAATGATTGTGCATTTTTGTCATGCACATGTAAACCACACGTCTGGAACTCCACTTCAGTTATTGGTTCTCCCCACCCCTTCCCTGCCCAATATATCACTACTTCCTTTTCACTCTCATGTTGGTTTTTCTTCTGTTAGCGTTCCCCATGTTCAGTTTCTGTGTAACTGCATGTGTATTTACAGTTGAAATCGGAAGTTTACATACACTTCACAAATTTCTTGTTAACAAACTATAGTTTTGGCAAGTCGGTTAGGACATCTACTTTGTGCATGACACAAGTCATTTTTCCAACAATTGTTTACAAACAGATTATTTCACATATAATTCACTGTATCACATTTCCAGTGGGTCAGAAGTTTACATACACTCAGTTGGTTGTGCCTTTAAACAGCTTGGAAAATTCCAGAAAAGGATGCCATGGCATTAGAAGCTTCTGATAGGCTAATTGACATCATTTGAGTCAATTGGAGGTGTACCTGTGGATGTATTTCAAGGCCTACCTTCAAACTCGGTGCCTCTTTGCTTGACATCATGGGAAAATCAAAAGAAATCAGCCAAGACCTCAGAAAAAAATTGTAGACCTAGATTCTTGCAAACCGAAGAATACCATCCCAACCGTGAAGCACGGGGGTGGCAGCATCATGTTGTGGGGGTGCTTTGCTGCAGGAGGGACTGGTGCACTTTACAAAATAGATGGAATTATGAGGAAGGAAAATTATGTGGCTATATTGAAGCAACATCTCAAGACATCAGCCAGGAAGTTAAAGCTTGGTCACAAATGGGTCTTCCAAATGGACAATGACCCCAAGCATACTTCCAAATTTGTGGCAAAATGGCTTAAGGACAACAAAGTCAAGGTATTGGAGTGGCCATCAGAAAGCCCTGACCTCAATCCTATAGAAAATTGGGGGCGGAACTGAAAAAGCGTGTGCGAGCAAGGAGGCCTACAAACCTGACTCAGTTACACCAGCTCTGTCAGGAGGAATGGGCCAAAATTCACCCAACTTATTGTGGGAAGCTTGTGGGAGGGTACCTGAAATGTTTGACCGAAGTTAAACAATTTAAAGGCAATGCTACCAAATAATAATTGAGTGTATGTGAACTTCTGACCCACTGGGAATGTGATGAAAGAAATAAAATCTGAAATAAATCATTCTCTCTACTATTATTCTGTAAGGCTTGGGCGTAGTGGAGGAGGAATCAGACGCAGGAAGCAGCGATAAGGGTGATAGCTTTTAATGCGCGACACAGCAAAACACCAGCCACCCCAAATAGTGAACTGAGTGCACACAAAAATCAAAGTGCCCCAAACACAGGGGACAAAACACAGTGAGCGCAAAACCACGCACTAGCGCCAAATTCATACAGCGCGTAACGAAGTAACACACAGAGAAACAATCCCATACAAAGAGCAGGCGGGCTAACTGGCTAATATAGCCCCGCTAATCAACCCAACTAAGGACAGGTGCAAACAATAACAGAAAGGGGAAAACAAAAGGAATCAGTGGCAGCTAGTAGGCCGGTGACGACGACCGCCGAGCGCCACTCGAGCAGGAGGGGGCGCCACCTTCGGTGGGAGTCGTGACATATTCTGACATTTCACATTCTTAAAATAAAGTGGTGATCCTAACTGACCTAAGACAGGGAATGTTTACTAGGATTAAATGTCAGGAATTGTGAAAAACTGAGTTTAAATGTATTTGGCTGAGGTGTATGTAAACTTCTGACTTCAACTGTATATACACGTCTTTGTGTGTGTGCCGAGAGACAAAGGCATTTGTATCTTCCTGTTCTAAAATTCATGTAACAAGGAATAATGATATTGACTCGTTTTTAGAGTGCAGACCTCTATCACCCCTGTGTTTTCCACCATGTCAACCCTATGTCATCTCATCCCTATAGGACAGTTCTGTTGATGAACCCTAGTGAGGTGCCTCCTGAGTTCCTGTCTGTAGCAGACCAACTGAGTAGTATCCAACGGTCCCAGAGAGAGACATACATCAACCTGGTCAAACATGCCTACCAGGCTACCCTGGGCACCAAGTACCCGCTGGCCAGCATCCACAAAGCCCTGCAGGTACTGGACAACGCAATATACCACTGGAACGCTGTACAGATACCGATAGAAATAGTGATTTTTAGCTAAGATTTTGTTAGTCTCGATGGCTGTGTAATCTGTTAGTTTTCCATCATAGTCAAAATCAATGTTTAGTAGTTTGTTAGTACCCATCTTCTGTACAGTAACACAACATGACTGTCTCTCCACAGGTCAAGAGTGTAGAGGAGCTGGCGGAGATCTTCTCCATGGTAACCGACGTCCTGGAGACGGCCGCTGCCATGGACGACCCGGCGAAAGGCCGTGATCGTGTGACCCAGGGCCTGGAAGAGCTGAGGGAGAGGATGGGCTTCCCAGCGTCCAATGGCAGGACGTCTGACGGTGAGAGGGCGGAGCCTAACCAGTGTATTGATTTGTCAAAATGAGGCTAATGCGAAAAATGTCCATCCAATATGTGTAAATGTTGTATTTATTCTGTTTTTAGGAATGCTGCAAACTCTACCACTGCCCACAGCCAAGTGCTACATGTTTCACTGGGACAAGGACAACTTTGGTAAAGGACTTTGGTCTTCACTCTCTCATGAAATGGCTTGTCATGGGATCCCCCTTGAGTCTGGTTCCTCTCTAGGTTTCTCCTACCTAGGTTGACTTTCCTTTCTGTTTGATGATTTCGACTTGGATTGTGATAAATTAATTTGTAGACGGTGCTTTACAGTACATGCAACTGATAGACTGTGTCCTTGTGATTTTCAGATATCCTCAACACCATCCTGGAGAACGAGCATGACCTAACCGGCTTCCAGACCTCCAGTGGTCAGGGTGACGGTGAAGAGGAGGAGGAGGAGGAAGGGGAGTTCGACCTGGAGGAGGAAGAGGGAGAGGAGGGAGAGGAGGAGTTTGTCTCCACCATGTCTATGTACAACTACTGCAGCGTGGACCACCGAGCCTCTACCTTCTCCACCGTCTCCTCCCTCTCCACTGCCTCTAAAGACTCCATGTACTCCACCTTGTCCTTGGCCTCTGGATCCTACGCCCCCTCCGTTCTCTCAGTCACTTCCGGCATCGACAGCGACTTCTACGAAGACCCCGAGGATGCCACCTCCAGCCCCTCCCCTTTGGAACGGAGCCCATCGTCCGGCAAGTCAACCAAAGCTTCGGCCCGTCTGAGCCAGCACTTCTCCCGTTTCTTCAAGACGAAGACGCAGTCCCTGACCAGAGCCAAGAGCCTCGGCAGCCCAGATGCTAAGGACTTGGTCGCGGTTCGTTCAAAGCGCTCCAACTCTCTCCCGCAGCAGGTGCACCTAGGCAGCCCGGACTCCTTGTTCCAGACCCCCTGTACCCCCCAGGCCCTCAAGCACGTGTGCTTCCGCCGGAGGCCCATCCTGAGCAGTGACGAGGAGGGTAACAGTAATGCCACCACCCTGAGGGTGGTAGTGTTTGGGGCCGACCACGTGGCGGGCAAGGTGGCGAGGGCCTATAGTAACCTACGCCAGAGAGAGAACGCTTGCCCGAGCCTCAGCAGAGCCTTCCGGCTGCAGTTCTTCTTTGTGCCCGTGAAGAGGGACGGTGTTGTGAGGTGCCCTAGCCCCGGAGGCCAGTCGGCTAGCCCACGGAGAGGAAGTACAGTGAGTACAACTGTTATAGTATATATATATTTTTAAATGTATTTAACCTTTATTTAACCAGGAAGGGCTCATTGAGATTTGAAATCTCTTTTTCAAGAGATTGGCAGCACCAAGTCATTACACAATTATAGACAAACAACATGAAAAACCACAAGTAATCTAGTAAAAACCAAAGAATTCACAAGAGTATTACAAAATCATAAAACAGAAAATTAAAAGCATTAACAGATCAGGGAATCAGCCTCAAAATCCTTTGTCAGTGATTTTTTTTAAAACAATCGGGACAAGTTCTTCCATCATAAAAGTATTTTGTAAGGCGTTCCAAGCTGATGGCGCAGAGTACATAAAAGCCCTTTTACCAAATTCTGTTTGGACATTTGGAACAGTTAGCAGGATAAAGTCCTGCGAACGAAGAGAGTACTCACCACATTTCTGAACAATAAAAATGCCCAAATAAAATGGTAGTAAACCCAAAATGGCTTTGTAAATAAAAGTATACCAGTGACTGAGCCTACGAGTGACTAGAGAAGGCCAGCCAACCCTGGAATATAAAGTGCAGTGGTGCATAAGGGTTTTGCAGTTTAAAATAAATCTCAATGCGCCATGGTAAGGGGTGTCAATTGATCTCAAGCACTGAGCGGAAGCATATATAGAATATCCCCATAGTCTAGTAAAGGCATACATGTAGCTGATACTAGCCTCCTTCTGGCTTCAAAAGAAAACAGGCCTTATACCTCAAATAAAATCCCAACTTCAGCTTCAATTTTTTTGTAACTTGTTGAATATGCAATTTAAGAGAGGCCGTCATCAATTAAAATTCCAAGATATTTATATGAGATTAGTCTCAATCTCATTGCCCTGACAGGTAGTAATAGGTGAAAGGTTCAGAGATCTATATCTTGCTTTAGAAAACAGCATAAGTTTAGTTTTGTCATTATTGAGGATAAGCTTCAATTGACCCAAGGTATGTTGAACAGTATAAAAAACAGTTTGCAAGTTCTGGAAAGCTTTTGTGAGAGACGAGGCACAACAAATAACAGTATCACCACCATAAAAGCGAAGTTGCACATTTTTGTCTAAATTATTTATATAAATGTATATAAGTACAGAGCCCTGGGGCACACCATTACAGACAGACAATTTAACAGACATGAGCCCATCAACTTGAGTGCACTATCAGACAGATAGTTAGCAAACCATACAACTGCATGCTCCGAAAGACCTACACTCGACAATCTCTGCCTCAGTATAGCATGATCAATTGTATCAAAAGCCTTAGAGAGATCAATAAAAAGTGAGACAGTGCTGTTTTTTGTCAAGGGCTTCAGTGATATCATTAATTAGGTTTATAGTATAGTGGCTGTTTTTAAGTGGCCCTGCCAGGTTTATAGTATAGTGGCTGTTTTTAAGTGGCCCTGCCAGGTTTATAGTATAGTGGCTGTTTTTAAGTGGCCCTGCCAGGTTTATAGTATAGTGGCTGTTTTTAAGTGGCCCTGCCAGGTTTATAGTATAGTGGCTGTTTTTAAGTGGCCCTGTCAGGTTTATAGTATAGTGGCTATTTTTAAGTGGCCCTGTCAGGGTTGGGGTCAATTCTATTTCAATTCAAGTCAATTGGGTAGATAATTGAAATTGGATTTATAATATTTATGTTTTTTCAATTTATAAATTGAACTTCAATTCACTTCCTGATGAGGTTGACCCAAACCATGTTACAGTTTCTGGTGCACCATAAGAAAGATCTCTAAAGCTTAACCTCAATTCTAGATAAGGGGTTGATAGCTGTTTAGGAGACCGTTTCCCTCAGGACCGAGTTTGGCAAACCCTGCGATAGAGCAGCGGAATTAAATTCAGGATGAGTCGTCAGGCAATGTTTCTGTGGCCATACAATACTATTACTACTCTGCAGCTAAAGTGAAGAGAGTCTGACGTATTGTTCTTTTAGGACCTCAACAATCTGGGCACAGAAGACAGCACTAACGACATAGCCCGTTTTATTGGTATGCTGGACCCCTGGTACGAACGCAACACCTTGAGCCTGCTCAGTCTACCAGCCAACGTGGTGTGTCAGGTAAGACCACATTTTGTATGACATATCAAATGATGAATATGATTGGAAAATTGACGTGTTGTCTCACACACGCAGTCAATGGTGTTCACTGTGTCTTGCAGCAAACCTCTAAGATAGAGTCCGAGTTGTATGACAGTTCCTATGAGGATCGTCTGCCCATCCTGGCTGACCTGGTGCTGTACTACTGTCGCCATGCCACCAGGCCTGCACTGATGCAGCTCTACCAAGCTGAGGTGAGGCCTGGATTCTCTTTTCTGTCTCTCTCTTTCACTCTCACATACACACACACACTGCACATCTCCTATACTCAACCTCCATGTTATAAATGTGTGTGTTGAGTGTTTGATGTCCTTGGGGTTGTAGATGACGTTAGCTGGAGGCGAGAGGAGGACAGAGGTTTTCATTCACTCCCTAGAGCTGGGCCACACCGCGGGCACACGAGCCATCAAGGCTATGGGTACGTACATCTGCCTCAGCCCCGTCTCCTAGCAACCAGCCCATAATAAACAACAGGCAGGTAAGATTTTCCAAACAGAAAATATGCGTCTTGACTTCAGCCGGGAGTCCGAGGTCTGGATGGATTATGCCTATGGGAACATCTGCTGTTTCAATCTATGATTCAGAAACTCAGTTTGTCTCGTTCCTCCATGTCGTTTCTTCTATGTTACATTACTGAATCTCTTCCACCGCTTTTTGCTTATTAAAAAAACGAAGTGACGCTAAATGTATAAATCATCATTCTTCGTTATTCATCATCAATGATTGATTATTCATCTTCATCATCATGTTCAGCTCTATGGCTGTATCCTAATAGGAAAGCTCTGTGTTTGTCCTTTTTGTAGGTGCCGCAAGCAAGAGGTTTGGGATCGATGGCGACCGGGAGGCAGTCCCTCTGATGTTAGAGGTGGTTTACAACAGGGTAAGATGGTGTTCAGCAGCTGTTCATCCTTCTAGAAAACATACTGAGCGTGTCAACTGCATAAGGAATCAGCATTATCTGATGCATTTCTGATGTATCGCTCTCTGTCCTTCTTTTTCCTCTCTCAGGTGGTCATCAGTGGGAGAAGTCAATGGACGAAGAAAGACAAAGTTTGCACCTCCATCAACCTGACCAAAGCCTGCAAGAATCCAGAGGAACTAGGTGATATAACTAAAGCAATAAAATAAACTATAGTAATATTATAATCTGCGTTCATTCATGAGTTGGACATTTCCGGGCTCACGCATGTTAGAGAGCAGCCAAATCAGTTAGGTTTGAAAGTTTGTTTCATTAACGCAGACATCATGTTTTGATCCCTTCCTTCCCCCACGGTTTAGATTCAAAGATGGAGTGCTTGCAGTTGACAATGACAGAAGTACTGAAAAGGCAAAACTCAAACAAATCTAAGAAGGGCTACAATCAGGTGAGCAGGATGTTGTCAGATACGAGTCGGTGTGACTCGCGGTTAGACAGCGTACATCAACAACTTTACATAAACCACAGTGCTCTATAAGGGCTCCATAAATGGAGCAACATCTCTCGTATCCCGAGAACGAGCTTCTTTCTAGATCAACCCGATAAGAAACCCAATGTACACTTTCACAGACACGTCTCAGTTTCTACCTTAACAGAGCACGACTTTCACTTGAGTTTTTCCTGTTGTTGTCCAACCCTTTTCCTGTTCACTTGATCTTACGTTAATATGACACACTGCATCCTGTAGCTCAGGCAAATATAGCATTAATGCCACTAATAATTATTTTCTATATGTCGTTAGGGCTGGTTTCCCAGACACAGATTAAACCTAGTCCTGAACGCTTTCACTGGAGATGATCCTTTGGTCATGTTTTTGATCCAGGACTAGGCTTAGTCTGTGTGTGGAAAAGCGACCCTTGGAGTCCCAAAATATATTTGTTATGTTTAATGGTAATTTTCTACTTGACAGCAACTGAGTATTACTGAAGTGAAGGTGGACAAAGTGCAGGTTAGTGGGACTGGTAACACCACCTTCGCTGTGTGTCTGGACCAGGATGAGAAGAAGATCTTCCAGGGTGTCACCAGGTACAGGCGCGCACGCACACACACACGCACCGCACGCACGCACGCACGCACGCACGCACCACACACACACACACACACACACACACACACACACACACACACACACACACAGTCTTGTACAACTAACCTTGTGGGGACACACAATTCAGTCTCATTCAAAATCCTATTTTCCCTAAACCTAACCTGTACCCTAATCCTTAAACTAACCCTAACCCCCCTAGAAATAGCATTTGACCTTTTGGGGACCAACAAAATGTCCACAGTTGGTCACATTTTTGTTTGTTTACTATTCTTAGTTAAACACATCCACACAGTCCCCACAAGTAAAGTTAAACATGCACACGTACACACAGACACACACTCTCTGACCACAGTGTCTCTTTCCCTCCCTCCTTCTCTCCCAGGTGTGAGGTATCTGTATGCTACAAGCCTGACAGCTCTACAGACTGGAGGTTAGGCCAGAGCCTGTCCGCCCAGATCCAGCCTCTCCACCCCACCTTCTGCTCCCTCCTCTGCCTGCCCATAGCCACCTTCAGTGGGGCACAGCCCTGAGAGGGGAAGACCAGCCTTAAAAATATACTTTAATGTATTTCTGACACTTTTTTTAGACAGCTGGTAACAGAGGGGGAGACTAGTAAGTGGAGGTGAAGAGCCTGGAGTCTGTGGACCAGACTAAAATGAATGGATGAGACTCTTTTTGGAGCCAAGGGACATTATGGCTGCTGGATGGTTCAGCGAATCACCCTCCTGTGATGACTAACATTGCCTGAGACCTACAGACTTCCGTTGGGCTAACACAGTCTTGTGACATTCAGGAGACCCGGGTTCAATACCCAGTTGCTAAAATGGACACTATGGATTATGTAAATGATATACATTTGTATACTATATATTTCTTCCCTCAGAATAACTTCATTACACTGTAGCTACACTGTCATTGGTGCAAGGCATTTGGAAGCACTGAAGTCCTCTCTTCCTGTACTGCGATGAGCAACGGTTTCCTGAAATGGGACATTTGTGAAATATCACAGTGACTTCTTTAGACCAGCAGGGGAGTCTATTGTGTTCACTTTCCCACACTAGGGTAATGCATGTCAGGATAAGGAGGTAGGAAAAGCGGCCTTTCTCAGGACTCCAATAGCAATTATGTTAAATGTTGTTTTTACATTTGAATGTATATATTTGACATTGTATTAAATAATCCTATTTTGGCATTCCATTGTACGTAATATAAGATGTATCATACTAAGTAGCACCCTGTAATGTTTATTTGACACTGTATTTGACATAAGATATATTTTTTTATTTAGCTGATACTGATGACCGCAGGGACACAAAGGACATGGATATTCCAGGGTAGATTGACATGGTGTCATAGACCAGTTTATGGTGCTACAGAACATACTCATCCAGTCTTTTTGTTAATCAGTTGTCTAATTTATTGTCTACAGCTTTGCACTGCAGAAAATATATAGCAGAATATCAAAATATCAATCATATAGCAGAATAGAATGCACAGTAAAATTGCTTAAAGGGTGAGGTTGGTATCTTAGAAATCTTTGTGTTAAACATGGGTAGGGCTCTGGGTTTATCCTGACTGTGACCTAACCAGTTAACCTGGCATCATAGGAAAACACCACAGATTAATACATTACACATGTCCACCGAGTCTATCAAACATTAAGAACACATTCCTAATATTGAATTACACCCTATTTCGCCCTCACAACAGCCTCAGTTTGTCAGGGCATGGACTCTACAAGGTGTAGAAAGCCCTTCCACAGGGACGCTGGCCCATGTTGACTCCAATGCTTCCCACAGTTGTGTCAAGTTGGCTGAATGTCTTTTGGGTGGTGGACCATTGTTGATACACACTGGAAACTGTTGTGTGAAAAACCCAGTAGTGTTGCAGTTCTTGAAACATGCAAACCGGCACCTTCTATCTTACCCTGTTCAAAGGCACTTAAATCTTTTGTCTTGACCATCACCTGAATGGCGCACACACAAAAAAAATCCTTCTTTAACCTGTCTCTTTAAGCGGCATCAATAAGTGATCATAGCTTTCACCTGGATTCAAATCAAACTTTATTTGTCACATGCGCTGAATACAAGTGTAGACCTTACCGTGAAATGCTTACTTACAAGCCCTTCACCAACACTGCAGTCTACAGTATGTCATGGAAAAAGCAGGTATTCCTAATGTTTTGTACATTCAGTGTATATTGCTATATAGTTAACTTCAATAAACAGATGTGAAAGGTACTGTACATGTAAGAACATATAACAAAATAGTGTTGTCTGGCACTTCTGTTTTCTCCATATGGTACCAATTTTTATGTTAGTCTTTATTTTGTGTCTTGTCAATGTTCTATAAATTGTATAATATAAGACATTCTACAATAAATAAATAATGATGAAACAAGATAAAATGATAGGCTACATTTTTTTCTGTGTTATTACAAATCGATTCAAAGATGAGAAACCTCAACTAGCACAACATACAAGGAAGTATATGTTGTCGGCCTATTTGATAGGACGTAGCCAATCTAGATCGCCAGGGAAACATTTGAGACATCGTATTGGTTGAATAAATCCTCGGTGGGCGTTGTCATTCTGTACTACCCCGCGTGCTGCTGTCACAGCTGCAACTGTAGCAACGTGTGAAGTTGTACTTCCTGAGCAGAGTTCAATCACCCTCATAGAACGCTTATGGATTTCTTTACTGAACCTAACGGCAGGTAAATATTGATTTTATCAACAGAAATAAGCTCTCTTAAATGTATGGCGTTTTTGTTTTGTTAATTTTGAATGGTTTTATAGTAAGATAATTGCTCTTGGACCATTGCATGATTCATGTTTAATGTTCAAGTTGCACAGTTTTGTGACCTAAATACTGCGATAATGTTACACTGTTAAACTCACTACTGAGATAATGTTTAACTCTTTTTCTGATATGGTGCCAGCGGAGCTTTGATGCATATTTCAAAGCAGTAGTCATCCATGCACAAGTGAGCTCTTTTCTAAAACCAACAATGGATTGTTCTCAGAGTCAGGGGTGGTTCTGGGGGGGGGGGGCAGGACCCCCTTGTGGCCCCCCTAAATGTGGAGTAGGAAATCATTTTTACATAACTCATTTTTGCTATCGTTCTTTTTTTACATCCATTATTAGACAGTGGCAACGCTGAACCCTAATGATTATGAACATGGTCTTTTGCCTGCTAATGCCTGCAATTCAGTGAAGAAAACGATATGACAACAATAACGGCTAATGTAACTGGCCCCTCTAACAGTACAACTGGCCCCAGCTTGGCCCCCCCAGTTGAAATGGTCTAGAACCGCCACTGCTCAGTGTGCCTTTGTATTTTGGGGTTGAGAGTTACATAAACTCATTTTTATTTAACCTTTATTTAACCAGAAAGAGCTCATTGAGATTTGAAATCTTTTTGTCAAGAGCGTCCTATCTCATTACAAGATTACTGCATATTTTGTTTGGTTCCAGTCTTTTACTGTAGCTGTTTATGTTTTCCAGTGAATGAGAATCAGGTACGTTCTTTATCAGTGCGGCAGTGTGCTACTACACTTAGATAAGGTAACTGAGAGTTCAGAATCTGCCACACTGTAACCTAACCAGTTCGATAGCGACTCATAAATAAATCCCACTCACGAACTATGCATTCAGAATTTCATTGTTGATAGACAGTCGTGAATGAAAGGAATATGGATACATAGAGGGGATAAACAAAGTAGACATGGGAAGAGGTTGTTCTATTTTTAGTTTTTTATTCTATTTTTAGTCTTTATAAAAAAGCTCCTTGCCATCATGCCTTTTCAAACACTCTGCGCCCTAACTGGAATACACAAAGGACAACAACAGTTTTTTTTCTCTCCTGAGATAACAACAGTATGATAACACAATGCCTGATTGAAGCACTGGCTCTGTGGGCGATGTGTGTTTTGTATTGGTGAGTCTAAAGCACAGCTGTCCAGGGTGCATTTCCTCGAGTTTCCTTGTTTTAGATTCAGGTTTCCTGGTTGTTCTGGGATGAGTGATGGCCTGGTCCCAGATCTGTTTATGCCGTCTTGCCAACTCATATGGTCAACAGTCAACAAGACAGCACAAACAGATCTGGGACCAGGCTAGATGCGTGATTGGTTGTTGGTGATGTTGTTTGGGCAGGGTTCGAATTACTCATCAAGTGTTGGTGCCCATTTCCAGCTATTTAATTACTGTGTTACTACACCGGTATAAGAGCAACTTAAAATGCACTATGCAGTAATCGCTCTGCCATTTCCTGGTTGCTAAAATTCTAAGGGTGGGATGCACCAACATGGATTAATTTGAATTGTTCGCCTAATTTCAGTTTATGTGACAAAACAAGCAAGTATATTGTAGAGAATCATTGTACCATCTAAACCACTGTGAAATATATTTTCCATATCCAAAAATATTGTATTTTCAGCTGTTTGAAGCTGGTGTACAAAACCTAAAGTAAAAGATGCAAAAATGAAACTTAAGAACAGGAAACATAGAAATAGTGCACATAGAACAAATCTACCGCTTCTTAGACGTGCTTTCAACGCGAATGACAGATCTATAACTCACATTTCTATGTTAATTTTGTCAGGTCGCACAAAAGGTTACATATTGCAGCTTTAACGTATGGGTAAAGTGTTAATTGCTAATTGTTCATTGTTAAATGTTCATATTCCGTGAATTTATGTGGGTTCCCAAGTTTATATTTTAAGTGCTTTATAGTGGTGCTCTGATTTGTTATGGGAGTGCCCATAAACCCTGGCCACCCCTGAATATGGACCCTCAGTGATATGACCTATTGGCTTGGGTCTTCTGTATGGTGTGCTGGTAGTGTACATAGCTGAGGAGAGGAGAGCTTAGGCAGTGTAATTATAGGTAAAGCCCTCTGTCTCAATGGGGTTATAAAGTAGCAACCCAGGAGTCACTGGGTCCAAACACTCTAGGTTTATGGCATGCCTATGTTGATATAAATCAAGAGTGGTCCTCTTGGGTTATGGTAGACTTGGTGCCAGTCTGTTCCACTGTGCCTGGTTTCCTTATGGAGAGCAGTAACAGACTGGCACCCAGGCTAAGAGTCTGGCATTAGAAATGAAGATTTTGTTTAACTGAAGAATTGAAATGCTACCTTACTCACGGTCTAAGCCTGATGCTATGATCACACTGAGGTGGCAGGCAAACCGCACACACACTTCAGCTCAGACGCACTTCAGTTTTATTTCAACAACACACCCCCCGTTTGTTTTCCTAAAGAAGAATATAAAAACAAAGGCCACACTTTTGGCATCGTCGTGTGCAAAGCCTCCTGGGAGGTTGTCTCCACAATGGCTCGACATGCTCCCTGCCAAGTGTGTGTGTGTGTGTTGCGACCACGTCTACTCTGACGCCCTGCGTACATCCTGTCCCAGTGGCGGATAGATTGCATTACACCAAACAACCTCCCTCGATAAATGTTTACGTGGTCATTATAACATGGCTTATAATGACCACGCACAGCAGCAGTGTATGTCAAAACCAGCCCTACTAGAATCTACAAAACCATTCCTTAGACATTCAATGGAAAAATGCAATTTATGCTTAGGCAATGTACAACACCACTAGCCTGGAATCCACATGCACTCGTGTTACTGAGTTGTCACAGGGCTCTAGTTGTAGCTATGGTAACAACCTTGTTTTCAAACCTGGATTTTTGCTTGATAAGAACAGGTTAAGAATTATATTTCCCGTTAAGGAATGAATGGGAAACCGTTAAGTGCAACGTTCTTATCACTTTGATAAGAGGGAGGCCATACACTTTTGATATCGTGCAAATGATATCATTTCGAAACCTTGAACAGTATGTGTTGTAAATGGTTGTAAAAAGCATAGTCACGATAAACCAGGATCAAAAGTAAGTGCTGAACTGTAGGTCTTTGTGGAAGTTGAATAGTTGCCATGGCTATAAAGTGTCATATTTATTTTGGTTAGGTTTACAGTAGTTTTTGTGCGTGCTTGTGTGAACATGCGTGCATGTGCATATTTGTGCGTGCATGTGTGTGTACAGTACTGTACAATACAGTTGGCCACTGAGTGCTGGTGCCCAAACAACAACCACCCCAGGAACGACATCCTCAGGTGACCCTCTGTACAGGGGCTGACCCAATTCACACCAACAGACCCCCCTGGGGACCCCCTCTTTACCCACCCTCTTCCTCCGGTCTTCCTCCATCCAGCCTGATGGTTTTAGCACATGGGGTATAAATCTTCCCCTTAGCCCTGTTGTGTCCAGTCAGAATTGTGTGTGTGTGTGTGCGTGCCTGCCTCCTGAATGTGTGTGTGCATGCTCATGCGTGGGTCTGACGCAAATGTGATGGGGGAACTTATGGTAGAGGGCCAGAGGGTTGCGAGAGTCCAGTGGTCTTGAAACACTTCCTGTAATTGTTCCTGCTGTGAATGCAGGAAATATCCTTGATTGATATCCCCCCTCATACCAGCAGCATAAAGGGTGCATCTGAAATGCCACCCTATTCCCTATATGTAGAATGCACTACTTTTAGGACATAGCCTATGTTTATTTTCTTACAGGTACTTCTGCCACTGGTGGAGGAGAATCATTGACCAGTTTATCTTGTATGGGTTATGGTTATGGTTTATCTTGTATGGGTTATGGTTATGGTTTATCTTGTATGGGTTATGGTTACGTGAGGTGTTATGGGTCAGATGGGGTTGGATGTAGATTACTGCTTAGTTTGATGGAGGGAAATACTGTTTGTTTTCAACGGTGTCACTTTTAGATTTTTTTTCTGTTCATGGTGCCTTGTTTTTTATGGAAATGATCGATGAACAACATTTTCACCATTTGTTACTGGACTGGTTTCCAACAAAAAAAACCTTTGTAGTGTTAGTTTGTGACGTGTGAGTTAGCGTTTTTCGTCATGAATCTTGTTCTGGAGGCAGCTCTGCAGTGGTCACAAGCTGGCACAGCCACAAAGTCATAAAATCTGTTTTTAAACTTAACCCTAAACTTAATCACACTGCTAACCCTAACCTTAGCCTTAAAGCAATTTTTTCATTAATTTGTACCATATATAAAAGTTTGACTTTGCAGCTGGCCTGTCTAAGGGGAAATCACTCAGTTCTGCCTCCAGGACAGAACTCTTGACAATAAACATCAACTTGCTTGTGACGTGAGGCATTGCTCAACAACATACTGTAGCAACACAATTTAAGAGTTACTATAGCTGGGAAATTTCTTTGCTTATGTCATGAAAGGAATGATCTACTGGACTATTTTGACACTGTGCTTGCCTGGTTTTTCAACTGTGACATAATATCGACTCTACACGAGACTAGTTCTCAAGGTATCTCCCTAGGTTTTGTATACAGGTACATGTGAGCCTACAGTGTATATATACTCATAAAAAAATAAAGGGAACACTTAAACAACACAATGTAACTCCAAGTCAATCACACTTCTGTGAAATCAAACTGTCCACTTAGGAAGCAACACTGATTGACAATACATTTCACATGCTGTTGTGCAAATGGAATAGACAACAGGTGGAAATTATAGGCAATAAGCAAGACACCCCCAATAAAGGAGTGGTTCTGCAGGTGGAAACCACAGACCACTTCTCAGTTCCTATGCTTCCTGGCTGATGTTTTGGTCACTTTTGAATGCTGGCGGTGCTTTCACTCTAGTGGTAGCATGAGACGGAGTCTACAACCCACACAAGTGGCTCAGTTAGTGCAGCTCATCCAGGATGGCACATCAATGCGAGCTGTGGCAAGAAGGTTTGCTGTGTTTGTCAGCGTAGTGTCCAGAGCATGGCGGCGCTACCATGAGACAGGCCAGTACATTAGGAGACGTGGAGGAGGCCGTAGGAGGGCAACAACCCAGCAGCAGGACCGCTACCTCTGCCTTTGTGCAAGGAGGAGCAGGAGGAGCACTGCCAGAGCCCTGCAAAATGACCTCCAGCAGGCCACAAATGTGCATGTGTATGCTCAAACGGTCAGAAACAGACTCCATGAGGGTGGTATGAGGGCCTGACGTCCACAGGTGGGGGTTGTGCTTACAGCCCAACACCGTGCAGGACGTTTGGCATTTGCCAGAGAACACCAAGATTGGCAAATTCACCACTGGCGCCCTGTGCTCTTCACAGATGAAAGCAGGTTCACACTGAGCACATGTGACAGACGTGACAGTCTGGAGATGCCGTGGAGAACGTTCTGCTGCCTGCAACATCCTCCAGCATGACCGGTTTGGCGGTGGGTCAGTCATGGTGTGGGGTGGCATTTCTTTGGGGGGCCGCACAGCCCTCCATGTGCTCGCCAGAGGTAGCCTGACTACCATTAGGTACCGAGATGAGATCTTCAGACCGCTTGTGAGACGATATGCTGGTGCGGTTGGCCCTGGGTTCCTCCTAATGCAAGACAATGCTAGACCTCATGTGGCTGGAGTGTGTCAGCAGTTCCTGCAAGAGGAAGGCATTGATGCTATGGACTGGCCCGCCCATTCCCCAGACCTGAATCCAATTGAGCACATCTGGGACATCATGTCTCGCTCCATCCACCAACGCCACGTTGCACCACAGACTGTCCAGGAGTTGGCGGATGCTTTAGTCCAGGTCTGGGAGGAGATCCCTCAGGAGACCATCCGCCACCTCATCAGGAGCATGCCCAGGCGTTGTAGGGAGGTCATACAGGCACGTGGCGGCCACACACACTACTGAGCCTCATTTTGACTTGTTTTAAGGACATTACATCAAAGTTGGATCAGCCTATAGTGTGGTTTTCCACAATTTTGAGTATGACTCCAAATCCAGACCTCCATGGGTTGATAAATTGGATTTCCATTGATTATTTTTGTGTGATTTTGTTGTCAGCACATTCAACTATGTAAAGAAAAAAGTATTTAATAAGATTATTTCTTTCATTCAGATCTAGGATGTGTTGTTTAAGTGTTCCCTTAATTTTTTCTAGCAGTGTATATTGTTTTGCTGCTCACTGTCCTAACGTTGGGATTTCAAGCCTCAAGCCACACACACACACACACACACACACACACACACACACACACACACACACACACACACACACAGACCTCATCCTCCCTCATCCCCCACCCCACCCCCTCCAATTCCTATTCTCCAATTCCTATTCTCTCTTTACTTTACACTGCCAGGCTGTGGTATGTCTGTGTCCTTGTTGTCATCCGCAGGAGCATACCAGCCAACCCTGTTCATTCCTTTACTGGGTACTGCCACTACTGCCACTGGCTGATTGGGAATGTAACCAACCAACATAGTCAAAGCAGAAAATATTTTACAGCATCCTTCGCTACCTTGCAGCCCAACCAAGGTGCATGAATAGAGAGACATTGAATAGAGAGATATTGAACACTGGTCACTTCAAATGCTGTTTATATACTGTTGTCTACTCACTGTGTATACATAGTATAGTATACATAGTATATACTGTATTCTCGTAGCTCATCCTAATATATTTACTACTGTACCAGTGTTCATTTTTGCACTCTTTTTATTTATATAGTCTAGTCTTAGTCATGTAAATTCTAGCATAGCATATTTCTATCTGAATGTTCCAAAACGTTGCATCCTGCTGAACGTGCAGCAGGTTGTTAGCCATAACTAGCTAATGAGGTAACATGACCAGGTGTAGCCTAAACAAATGGTTAACGGTCTGGTCCGCAAGTAGCCTTGTTTTAGAACGGCCAGCGATATGCTTTATCAATGTAAAATGCAGCCCGCCAATGCACAATAGAAAGAAGAAGAAAAAATTGTTGCACCGGTATTATGGGTCATACAGTATGTTTTGAACGGTAGTCTCTCAAGCCATTTTCTCTGAGGAAAAGAGGGAGACTTGGCCACACTGTCTACAGAACCTGGCTATGAAATGCAGTGGGAGGGTTGAGCGAGACTACAAATTCATAGACAGCCTACTTTTCTATACTCAAAGGAGAGAAAATCATCGCTAGACATCGCTAATTTCGTAAAGCAGCTTGTGTTTCTTAACCAGGCAAAGGGTAGCTAACTGGAAGGCCGGTGGTTAGCTACGAGGAAGCAACAGAGTCGCCTCCGCGTCTGCTAACACTCATCACTTGCTCCCCCACAGGCCAGCAGCTGATGTAGGCTGTGTGTGCGCCGGGTGTGACATGTCCTTCCCACTGCTGAACTGAACTGCGCTGAGCATCTGTGCTGCTAAGATTAATTGTGCTTATCAATGAAAAACTCTACATTTTTTCGAAATCTCTTGTCCAGTCCACTTATTAGTCACAGAGATTTAGTCACTTATTAGTCACAGAGATTCGTCTCGTTTTAGTCAACTGAAATGAAAAATATTTTTAACATAGTTATAGTTTTTTTCTGGGACTATTTAGTCAGTTATTGTCTCGTCAATTGCCACTGAAAAATAGGTGTTTGACGAATATTTTTGTCACTATTTTTGTTGACGAAATGAACACTGTACTGTACATACCATTTGCTTTTCCAAATGTTACACTGTCTATACACACCACGTAATTATATTTATATTCAGGGTTCTGAAACTGCTCACTCTAATATATCTACTTGGATTGTTAATTGATTTCTTGTTTTAGAATCTTTTTTTTATTTGATTTTTTTGTTAGACTTTTGCTAAACTTTGATGTTTGCATAACGTTTTGCCCATAAACGGATTACAATGCATAGGCCTATTAGACTAAAGTTGCCCAGGTCATAAATGAAATCTCAGCCATGGACTCTACACCTGTATAGTCCTGCACAGTAGTTTTTATAGGGTGCGTGTGTGCGCATGCGTTCGTGCATGCGTGCGTGTGTGTGTGTATGAAACCTTAATCATACACCTGAGTAACCCTGCATGTACTGTAGGGTGTATATAGGTATGTGATCATGTGAAAGGGGCATGGTTAGCTGGGTGAACACAGGTGTGACTGAAGTAACGGGAAAGGGTTGTGTGTAACCAGGCAGAGAGATTATCAAACCGGATGGGACGGATTACTGAGACCTGAGTGACTCCACTCAGTGCCTATCAGATTTATACAACTTGCTTTGCTTTAGTCTTTGTTATGGTAAGTCATTGTGAGTGCAGCGCCCTTAAAGAGTGAATTACTGCATACAAATATTTATTTTCCTCCTTGAGGATCACATCTGTTTTTAGCCATGTACCATGTACAATTATAAAGTCTGAAAAGGGTATGTTTGATTGTATTGTAGCTCATTGTTTGTGAGTGTTCATGTCCACCTGAGGCCTGGGGTTTTGTGGTGGCAGAGCACTCCCCTCTGCAAACTTGGACTTCAGTCTTGTACTTCTTTCTTGAAGTATAAGCTTTTACCATTGGTTTTAGCTACTCCTATCAAAAGCTCCAAATCTCATCCACCGACAGAGCTCTAGTTGTGTACCCATATCAAATCTAGCCGATATACAGACCTAGAATTGTCTGCAGATCACAACTCATTGTTGCGACACATACACTTTCCTCCCTCAGTTTGCAAGGACATGAATACTTAGTGCAGAAACTGACATTTTTCAATTGACCGGCTATTTTTAGGCTCTTCATTTGGCAACGCATGAATGAAACCTCTGGGGCACACACACTCACACATATTCATACACACGCGCACACACACACACACACACACTCCAACCTAAATATAGCCTGTTAAGCGTGGTGCAACCCTACGCATTCACACAGAGAGGAAATGTCTCAGGTCCTGTCCTCCCTCCGCACGTAAGGTGTTAAAAAAAAAAAAAAAAATGTTAGTGTGTCTGTGAGAGACGGTGTTGAAGAGGGGGAGCGAGAGTGAGGGAGGATGGAGAGAAAGGCGAGGGAGTGAAGGACAGAGTGTAGAAAGAGAGAGAGAGAGACAGACCAAGTCAGAGAGGGAGAGAGAGAAAATGCGAGGGAGTGAAGGACAGTGTAGAAAGAGAGAAAGAGTGAGAGAGAGACAGACAAAGTCAGAGAGAGAGAGAGAGAGAAAGGAAGAGAGTGAGTGAGGGGTGCATCAGGAACAGGAAACGTGTGGTCACCCAGGCAGTTGCTGAGTTGCTGAGGCAGCGCTGTTATCCCTGTTGCTGTCATTCCCTGCGTCGTGCTTTATTGCAGGGATCAAGGTTAAATCCCCTCCAACTAAACCTCCATTTTTCTACTGTAGCCTCAGGAACAACCTCTGGGCAGCCTGAGGGAGAGGGAGAAAGAGAGGGGGAAAAGTTGAGAGAAAGATACAAGAAAGAAAAAAAAAGATACAAGAAAACAGAAAGACGAAAATAGAGTCAGAGAGAGAGAGAGAAAATGCAACATTAAACACAGTTCAAACAGGTTGCTGCTGTTACCTTGCCCCCAAACATCCTCCTCCAAACCTCCACCTCACTTTCCTCCTCCCCCTCTACCTCTCTCTCTCCCACTCTTAGAACACTGCTACTTCTTTCTCTCTCCCCCTCTCTCAGAACACTGCCACTCTCTCTGTCACCACCCCCACCACCTCGTCACTACCTCCCAGTTAGAGGAAGTTCACTCCACTTCACTATTCTCTCTGTCAGACCCTGCAGCAGCACGTTGAACACTGAGCCAGTGTGTCGGAAATTAAGGGAACCTTTTGTGTATCGCTGAAAAGAGGAACCTTTCTGGGAGGGAAAAGGTAGGGGGATTTGTTTTTTGCGGTTCACCTGTTTTGTGTGCTTTGGTCGGTAGGCACTGGATGATGGATGTGTCTGGGATAGAACTTGAAGCTGAGAACTAACATGGAGAGAGGCATTTTGGCATGCACTCTGCCTCTGGCTTAGGGAACCGTTACATGGTTTGTGAGATAGTCGTTTCTTTCCATGTTTTGACTGGATCGGAAATGTCTCAACAGAACATTTGGTGCCACTTTATAGACTAGTAAGGTGACAATTCAATTCAGCTGTGTTATTTTGGGTCAGGTTATTCAAAACTGAGGAAGTAATACAGTTATTTATGCTGAGTATGTTTCACTTTTTTAAACATCTTAGTGTGCTGTTAGCTGAGGCATGTCCTGAAAGTCAAGTTGTCGGTATAGTTGTTGCAGAAACAATGCAGTATATTCTATTTGGCAATTTAATTCAAATGGAAATATACTTGGAATTTATTTTACTCCCATATCCTTTATCTCTAAGGCTATCTCTACAGTAATACACCTTTATATGCTCAGTAATGTTTATAACTCCACAGCAGTTTCACTAGTTCACTGTTCAATATTTACTTAACTCTATTTTTTGAACTGCATTGTTGGTTACGGGCTTGTAAGTAAGCATTTCGCAGCAAGGTCTACACCTGTTGTATGCGGCGCATGTGACAAATAGAATAGCATTTGATTTGATTCTATCTATCTTGTCTTGAGATGATGCGTTCTGCATGTACAGTTGAAGTCGGAAGTTTACATACACTTAGGTTGGAGTCATTAAAACTCGTTTTTCAACCACTCCACAAATTTCTTGTTAACAAACTATAGTTTTGGCAAGTCGGTTAGGACATCTACTTTGTGCATGACACAAGTAATTTTTCCAGCAATTGTTTACAGACAGATTATTTCACTTATAATTCACTGTATCACAATTCCAATGGGTCAGAAGTTTACATACACTAAGTTGACTGTGCCTTTAAACAGCTTGGAAAAATCCAGAAAATTATGTCATGGCTTTAGAAGCTTCTGTTAGGCTAATTGACATCATTTGAATCAATTGGAGGTGTACCTGTGGATGTATTTCAAGGCCTACCTTCAAACTCAGTGCCTCTTTGCTTGGCATCATGGGAAAATCCAAAGAAATCAGCCAAGACCTCAGAAAAAAAATTGTAGACCTCCACAGGTCTGGTTCATCCTTGGGAGCAATTTTCAAACGCCTGAAAGTGCCACGTTCATCTGTACAAACAATAGTATGCAAGTATAAACACCATGGGACCACGCAGCCGCCATACCGCTCAGGAAGGAGATGTGCTCTGTCTCCTAGAGATGAATGTACTTTGGTGCGAAAAGTGCAGATCAATCCCAGAACAACAGCAAAGGACCTTGTGAAGATGCTGGAGGAAGCAGGTACAAAAGTATCTATATCCACAGTAAAACAAGTCCTATATTGACATAACCTGAAAGGCCGCTCAGCAAGGAAGAAGCCACTGCTCCAAAACCGCCATAAAAAAGCCAGACTACGGTTTGCAACTGCACATGGGGACAAAGATCGTACTTTTTGGAGAAATGTCCTCTGGTCTGATGAAACACAAATAGAATTGTTTAGCCATAATGACTATCGTTATGTTTGGAGGAAAAAAGGGGAGGCTTGCAAGCCGAAGAACATCATCCCAACTGTGAAGCACGGGGGTGGCAGCATCATGTTGTGGGGGTGCTTTGCTGCAGGAGGGACTGGTGCACTTCACAAAATAGATGGCATGAAGAAGGAAAATTATGTGGATATATTGAAGCAACATCTCAAGACATCAGTCAGGAAGTTAAAGCTTGGTCACAAATGGGTCTTCCAAATGGACAATGACCCCAAGCATACTTCCAAAGTTGTGGCAAAATGGCTTAAGGACAACAAAGTCAAGGTATTGGAGTGGCCATCACAACTTATTGTGGGAAGCTTGTGGAAGGCTACCCGAAACGTTTGACCCAAGTTAAACAATTTATAGGCAATGCTACCAAATACTAATTGAGTGTTTGGAAACTTCTGACCCACTGGGAATGTGATGAAAGAAATAAAAGCTGAAATAAATCATTCTCTCTACTATTATTCTGACATTTCAAATTCTTAAAATAAAGTGGTGATCCTAACTGACCTAAGACAGGGAATTTTTTACTAGGATTAAATGTCAGGAATTGTGAAAAACTGAGTTTAAATGTATTTGGCTAAGGTTCCGACTTCAACTTTATACTGTAAGTGTACTCATCACAGATCTGAATATCAAGAAGTCATCGTCTCTCACTGCTGGGAGCTTTCATTTTGACACGATTGGTCGTTTTATACTTGACGTGTGAAGCTGTCCCATAGACCTCCGTACATCCCCAGTCATTTTAGTCTTTGTTATGGGGGATGGTGTGAAACAGGTGGGTAGATGACTGATCTCTAGCTAAAGCCAAAAAACGAAACACTTGGGACGGGGTATAATTCTATTCGCGCGGCGATAAACTAGACTGTGAGAAAGAGAAGCAGAGAAAGAGGTTGTTTATGAGGCAAGGAGAATGATCAGCCTTGTTCTATTGGAACAGTAGTGTGACTGTGACCGCAGCACCTGCTGCTGAAACTCATTATGTCCAGTCTTACAGCTCGGTGTTGTGTGTGTGTGTGTGTGTGTGTGTGTGTGTGTGTGTGTGTGTGTGTGTGTGTGTGTGTGTGTGTGTGTGTGCGTGCGTGCGTGCGTGCGTGCGTGCGTGCGTGCGTGCGTGCGTGTGTTTCGTGGTCAATTCACTGGCTCTACTCTTGGGGACTCACAAGTCCTAACACCTCTGTGCTACAAGAATGTCCAGTATATCATTTAAGCCTATAGCCTTTTTCCTGGTTAAATAAAGAATAACAGCCCTCAAATGCCCATGTCATGCCTCCGGTGGGTACCGCTAACAGCTTTGACTTTCTTCTTGTCCCGTCCCTATAGACACCAGGCCGTGGCCCCGCCATGCATGTGAGACATGACCAACAAGGCAGCCTGAGATAGCTCGAGCAGCCCCCCCGAGCAGCATGGAGCCTATAGGTAATATATGGGGAATAGGGTGTCATTTGAAGAGTGGCATGCATGTACATTTGATCCAAAATGGAACATTTGCTGTACGGCTTTTATTAACATTAACTCTTAACCTCTGACCCCTGACTCTCCAGGCAGCTGTGCCCCCTTGGCCTCAGAGTCGGACATCTACCGCAGTGTCCATGCCGTACTCAGGGAGCTGGAGAGCCAACACCCCTCCTCTGTGCTCAATAAAGGTAAACCCATCAGTAGTTTCCACTAGACTCTTTATGGGGTTTACACACTGTTGAGTTGAGCAGAGCTGAGAGGTAGTGAACCGGCTTGCTTTCCAGTGAGCATGGCTCCGTTTCAGGTCAGGCTGCTTTTGTTGCACATTTCCAGTCTGGTTTGGTCAGAGGTGTCGCTAACTGGCTAGCTTCAACTGGTAGTGCTAGCTAGATGCATAGCAAGCTTCATCAAGTAACCCCCACATTACTGACCCAAAGCTCAATAACGATTCATATGGGTACCCGTATATCACAGGAGGCTGGTGAGGGGAGGACGGCTCATAATAATGGCTGGAGGAAGTGAATGGAATGGTTTCAAGCACATGGAAACGATGTGTTTGATACCGTTCCATTTATTCAATTCCAGCCATTACTTTGAGCCTGTCCTCCCCATTTAAAGTGCCACCAGCCGCCTATGCCTTACATACAAAGCATCTAGGTTTAAAATGGACTAAAGGTTCCTGACTTGCCTCTCTGCTCCACCATCCAGAAGGAGTTGATCCTCTTTAATGTTCCGTATTAATCTGCCCAAACCACATGAGAATGACACAACCGCTGCCTGCCAATAATCGGAAAATTGCACTGAGTCAGCTATTACTTTTATCCACGGTTTGGGTTCGTTGTGCAATGGAACAAAGCATTGGCACTGAGTCACACCAGCTATTTGTGTAGCGCTATGTATATGGAAACAACAGAGAGTGCGAGTGCTGTTTAGTGCCATCTGTGGAAATGTTTGCAAGTGCTGAGTGTGTGTTTCTATTCGAAGGGATGCTAAGATGGACGCTGCACAAGAAGGTTCGGAACAATCCTGCCAACAGTCTCATTCTGGTGAGAGTCGTCGTCAAGGAGCTGGAAAGGGTATGTCATCAATGTGCTCCGTTAGGCCATTCCGGGGCCTTATATGGAGAAATATGTCTCTGGGCCCTTCATTATTAGTTTTCACTGTAGTGTCAAGAGACATGATAAGACAATCAACGATTGCTACCCAAATACATTTGAAAAGAACACTGAGATTGTCAAGGACATTATACAACAATGTGAAACATGAATGTTATGTCTAGTGGGAAATGGGCGGATTGGCCATCTGGCATTTCTGGCAAACACTAGATGGAATGGTTTATTTTTAGCCCAGTTGGTCTGTCAAACTTGTTTTTTTTTTACACAAAATTATAATTAACTTGCTAATAATTGGCCGGTGTAGAGGCCTCAAGGAAAATAATTGTCCAATGTGTTAGAAATGCCAGGGCCGATTTCTGGTCCCAGTCCGCCCCCGGTGGTAACAGATAAGCTATCTTTTACAGACAAACTTTGTATTAGTGAGTAACTGACTAACACAGAAGTTTGTGTGTTGGTCTCTTGTTGTCTGCAGGCTGAGAGGCTAGACTGTCGGACACACATCATCCCTTTGCTCCACACACTCATCTATGCTGTCATCCAGGTAGGTTCCCGGTCAGACATGATAACAGCATCTTTACAGATCTGTCTCAGGGTTGGCTGGGGAGAAGCTTTCATTTGGGGGATTGGATCATTACCCATCACTGTTTTGATGATCTACTCAGATTTGATGAAGTCTTATTTCCTGTTAATCGTCTCCTACACTTCCTGGTCAGGCTAGGTCAGGACTCTGTACTGTCGTAGACCTTTATCTCTTCTTTATCTGTTGGTGTCTTCTTAAAGAGACAGTTCTTGTTGTTACCAGAGCCATAGGCTCTTTATAGTACAATAGAATAGAATGGGATGGAAAATAATAGAATATTACAAACCATTGATGATTGCTAGCAATTTAAAACAGGATATGTTGTATATTGAAGTTTTGGGAAGTTTGTGCAAGTATTTATGGAGGGAAATGGTACTATACTGTATTTGAGGGTTGTGTGTATGTACAATACCAATTGTGTTTGGTGGTTCAGGTAAATCCGAGGACAGCTGTGACTGACTGACAGTACTAACTGTGTGTATATCTGTGTATGTTCCAGTCAGCCTATCTTCCTGACGACCTGTACAAGCGGGTGTATGACTTCTGTAAGAGGCTGCTTACCCTCCCCCAGCCCTACTGTACTGTAGGCCTCAGCTACACCAGACGCATGAAGACAGAACGCTACACACCAGGTACCGAAACCAACATACATCCTTGGTCTAACCTGTCGAACGATGTATTTTTTATTATGTATTAGATAAGACTTTATTGGTAGACTTTACTGTCTTCAAAGGTGATAATCGTTTTACTGTAATACACTTTAGAATGAAGAGGGATGTTTGTTTCATTGTATTCAATGGCTGTAGTACGAGAATGTCATGTGTTTTACTTGGATAGTAAATCTTTTTGACCCGCAGGAGTGCTCTATCAGAGGATGGTTATTGCAGAGCAGAGCCTGAAGAATGACTACCATCCCTTTCAGGAGAGGTGAGAGAACAACCTAACTTGATGTTGTATACACACGGCGACACAGAGAGAAGCACAGTACAGTGTAGAAGCCATTTTTCCTTATGGTATAGAATGACATGCTGTTTGTAGATAAAGTAGCTTGTAATAACAGCAGGTTGCATGTGAACTGCCGACCAAACAATTAGGAAACTGGTTAATCAAGGATAACCAAAGGCAATAACTCAATCTCTTCTAGGGTGTTTGTGTTCGCCGATCCGGCGGTCTTCTCCGGCCCCCACTGTGAGGCGCTGAGGGGGGACATCGAGGCCTCGGGGTCAGGGGGGTATCTGAATCCCCTTGACCACATGCGGAGCGTGGTCCAACACTCCATCCAGGCTGCTCTAGGAGGGGAGCTGTGCCACGGTCCTAAACTGGCACAGGCACTGAATGTCAGTGTAGTTGCACTGTGGTTGTGTTAACATTGAGTTTCACTATGACATTTCTTCTTCTATTTATGTCTGGTCTTTCCCGAATGCGTATGTGATGATGGGTTTCAGGGTAAAAGTTATTGGTAAAACCCTTCATTTACTTCGTTTCTTTCTTTTTGGCTTTATTTATTTATTTGTCCATCCATCCCACTTCGGAGAACAAAAGTAACTTAGTTTTTACCACATTGTTTTTGTTACATGTATATTCTAGGCACATTTTACGTGCACAACACATTTGACACAGTAGAAAAACCTTTTGGGTGTGACTTCTGTTCTAGAGTAAAGAAACTTGTTTTATGGTCTTGATATTTACTTTGATGTTTAATCTCAGTTTGACTTTGGTTTTGTCGTGTCATTTCGCAAATGTTGCCATGTTTTGTTCAAAGTTATCTAAATCAATACCACTTTGTGTTTGACACTAGTTTCTATTTCAATGTATTGCACAAACCCCTTTGTGGTTTGTGCAGTTTCAATTTGCACCAAAGCAAAGCTCAGAAAGCTAAAGGTCTCTACTGGTGCCTCATACATGCGATCTCAGTCATATTCAGCAACACACTTAACCAGAAATGATCTATAATGACTCAATAGTGTGTTGTTTAGTTGTGCTGTTCCGTGATCTAACAGAGGTTGGCACCATTCCCATTAAAACACACACTTACACACACTGGTCCTAATATAACAATATAACACTCATCTCAACAGGATGTGTCAAACTCAGACTTCCAGATGCGTTTGTCTGGACGCTGATGGCCTTTCACCTGTATTCTATTCATAGACCGTGTGTGTGTGTGTGTGTGTGTGTGTGTGTGTGTGTGTGTGTGTGTGTGTGTGTGTGTGTGTGTGTGTGTGTGTGTGTGTGTGTGTGTGCGTGTTTGTGCGTGTGTGTGTGTGTGCTTGCGTGTGTGTGTGTGCTTGCGTGTGTGTGTGTGTGTGTGTGTGTGCTTGCGTGTGTGTGTGTGTGGCAGGAAATTGGCCAGGACGTGGAGCCGTACTTCCAGGAAGTGGTGGTCAGTCTGGAGCAGAGTGTGGAGGAGGGCACCAAGGGGGAAGGGGTGGTGCTGAGGGGGAGACTGGGACAACTCTACAGAGAGATCCTCACCCATACTGACACATCAGGTACAGGATCATCATAGAGGGATCATCTTTTGACTGTTTGAAACCAAAACCAACTGATCTAAAAAGAATCCAGACATTATCTCCCATTTCTTTTAGACTAGCATTTGGTTTCTGTTTACAAGTGAAAACGGAGGGGTAACGTTAATGTAGACGACACTTCAAGCTATTACAGCTGGTACGCGTATATAAGTAGTTATACATTTTTCACATAGGGCGTATTCAGAGAAATACTGCCAACCCTGTCCTTTTTTTGTGTTAGTGTGTCTTCAAGCTGACACATACCGTATAGTGCAGCAGTCACTGACTCAGGGAACGTTATTAATAGATCGCTGTATTGGTCAGCTGATCTTTCACACTGTATTCCTCCATGTCTAAATCTGTCGAGTCAGAGCCCCCCCCACCCCGCCACCCCCCCTCCTTAGGACGGATGTACACTGTATTTCCCATTTAATACAAATGTATTCTTCTCATCATAACAACTATCCTTCAAATGGACACTACACTGTCTCTCACAGGCCAGGTGTGAGACCATATACTTAGTGTAGGGGAGGGGGACCAGGAAGTAATCGGGTGTTGTGTTGTTTTTGGTGTCATTGTGACAGTTTGGGCTCTTCCTGGTTTAGACACATTGTCCTCCGGTGGTGGGGGATGCCTGTGTGACATGCCGCTTCCCAACCCGGAGATGAGCTTCCACCTGTGGCGGGAGGATGAGGAGATCTGTGAGTGATCTGTTGTTTATACACACCATCGAGAGACCTCTGTTACATGAACTCTGTTTCTCTGTTTAAATCCTTTTTGTCTCTCAAAAAGGTAGGGGTCAAAATGATTGACACCCTAAAAATTCTTAGAAATAAAGTAGTCAAAAGTTTAGAATTTGATCCCATATTCCTAGTACGCAATGACTTCATCAACTTGTTACTCTGCATTTGCAATTCGTTTTTGGTTGTGTATCAGATTATTTTGTGCGCAATAGAAATGAATGGTAAATAATGTATTCTGTCATTTTGGAGTCACTTTTATTGTAAATAAGAATAGAATATGTTTGTGAACACTTCTACATTAATGTGGATGCTACCATGGTTATGGATAATCCTAAATGAATCGTGAATAATGAGGAGTGTTATTCTAGCACACTGTGTTCTCACCCCATGCAAACGTCCATTACTATAGCTCTTTCTTGTCTCGCTGCTTCATGTTCTCATTGACCTGTATTGACATTCATGTTATAGAGATGGAGTACATATGTCATCTAATTCCTATTTCTCTGATGTCACCTCTTCCACCAGGGCGTGAGCTGGCCAAGTGCGTGCGCTCCAGCTCCATGTCGTCGGAACACTTCTGCCTCACCCAGGACCAGGAGACAGACTTTGACCTCGCCGACCTCCCCGCCGACCTCACTTCCTCCTCCGCCATGCCCCGCCACTCCGTGATGTCCACCGACAGCGGCATCGAGAGGGACCTTCCCCCTGGGGTTGAGCCTTCAGTGGTGGAACCCTCTGGTGGTTCGGAGGAGGGGGAGGCCAGGTTAACCCGACGAGGAGGCATCAAGATGAGGCCGTCAGTCACGGACAATATGGCCCTGATGCAGGACGCTCTGGAGGAGAGCGGGAGTGTGGCCGGGGGAAGGGGAGGCGGGGGAGGGGGGACACTTCATAGGAAGGCGGGGTGCAGCGGGACCCCGTCATTCTCCAAGCAGCAGAGGCACTTCACAGCCCGGATCGTGGTGATGGGGGACGACAGGGTGCTGGGGAAGCTGGCTAAGGCCTTCTACTTTCTCAGGTGAGGGACCAGGATCATGGGTAATGTAGTCTGGGAGACTGCATGTAGTTTGTAGTGGATATTGGATATATTAGAATGGATACTGGATATAATCGATTTCTGTTAGAAATGATCATAGTATTCTTTTTGGAGACAGTTCCACCTACAACAACTTGGTTAGCCCTATACTATGCTGTTGAATTTTTTTTATTTCCTAATGTCCAAAAAATGGAATCGGAAACTAACTGTCCATTTCCGTGGTCTAGTCAGGAAGAAGGAAGTTGAATTGAAACCATGACACATTAACAGTTAATGCGTCAGAAATATACATTGGGATTATTCCCAACTAACTTGACTGGTTATTACACCCATTTTGGTGTCCTGTGTAGCATGGTTTGAGGGTTAGTTAATCATTGGTTTCACTCTGCAGGAAAAGGGAAGCGCGTCGTCTATTTCTGACCATGAAAGTCAACTTCCAGTTTTACTACATCCCTGTCTGTGAGGATCCCAGTCCCACCTGTCCTGTCAAAGTAAGACCACAAGCTAACACCTCACCTCTATCAGTTTACAACCTGTCGAGAGACATTTATATGACTCATTTCAGTGTTTCAGTTTGTGAACCCACACACACACACACACACACACACACACACACACACACACACACACACACACACACACACACACACACACACACACACACACACACACACACACACACACACACACACACACACACACACACAACAAACAAACAAACAAACAAACACACACACAAACATATCCACACACAGTATGTGAAATGATCACATTAAAAGAATGATATGCGGGTTGAAATGGCAGATTTGGTCACTGATAAGTGCCTGCATTGGAACGTTGGTGGCTGTACAGTAATATGCTGTAAATGACATCAGAGCTCTGGCTCTGCACTTATCAGCGCTGTATGGGTTTTGACTGAAATCCGTTCTGAACTTGAGCAATGCACGAGACAAGAAGTTGCCCACATCCCTCCGACTAATTGGACAGTTTTTGGAATGTTTTGTTGTCTGAGTGAGGGAAATGCTGTATTTTGAAAGATGATATGTCCAAATGTGCATTTCACATTTCCATATCATAAAACTCCTGCAATATACAGTCAACATTTATGATCACTATGCTTGATGTACAGTTACAAGATGACATCAATCGATCAATCACGTTTATTTATAAAGCTCTTTTTAGATCAGCAGATGTCAGGGAATGCTATACAGAATCCTAAAACCCCAAACAGCAAGCAATGCAAATGTAGAAGCATGGCGTCATATCCTGGGTTGTTCTGAACAGAATCTCACTTGGCAAAAACTGGTTGAATCAATGTTGTTTCCATGTCATTTTAACAACAAGAAATCTATTTGATGATGTTGAATCAACGTGGAAACTGATTGAATTTGAAAAAAGTCATCAACGTATGGAAATGTGTTTTTTTCACCCAACTTTTAACCTAAATCCAATGACAGTGATATTTTTGGTTGATTTCACGATGACAACTCAGCCAAATGTAAATCAAAACTAGACGTTGAAATGATGTCTGTGCCCAGTGGGATGTTTGTGTATTATGAAGAAAATCCGCAGCGGAACACGCACCTGAATGCACCTGAATGCACCTGAATGCAGCTGAATGCACCTGAATAGTCCTTTCTATGCGCACCAAAATTACGATATGTTCTCTGAATTGCCCTGTGAAAGCCTAACACAGTAAGATCGTATTTTATAACTTAGCTTGTCATTTTGGCAATAGAACAAACTTTCAAATGATGCCCACCTGACCCAGATTGTGATTTATAATGGTCCGTTTTTGGATTACATAAACAACAACAGTCATTGTGTGATGGCGGGGATGCAGGGTTGTGTTCCAAACGAAACAACTACAAGTGTGCTTGTTCTAGTTCCTCAACGGCACAGCTAGGAAAGCTAAAAAAAAAGCACCTTATCGTTGAAGACTTCTTTGAGTTATAAAAGTGCATTGAAATGACTTAGGAACTGTGCACACTTTGGAAAGCGGTGGGGCCACTTGGAGACAATTGTTTTTGTCTTATGTTGCACCTACCCTACATTTTCCAGGAATATTCTTATACTGTTACTGAATGTATTCAGAGTATTTTAAGATTTTGTTATCAACAAATGCGGCGAAAAGTACAGTAAATATAAAATGCACATAAAATCAACAGTGTGATTTTTGGATTCAGTCGTCAGTTGAACTGTGTCCTCGACTTTGGTCTAATAATTTTCCTATAATCTCCAAACTGTTCCCTTTCAATTGCTACCGTAGTTATGCATATGTTTTTCATATTTCTTCTGTAAGAAACATTTACATTTAGCCCTATCCATATAGGCCAATTCCCACTAGTGTAAAGGGTTAATGTCGTTCTCTGGTTTTACACTGAACTTGGCTGTGGTTGAGTAACCCTAACAGTTTAGTACAGTAGTGTATCTTTAATAAACCATGTTGTACTTCTCTATCAGGAAGGCCTCTCCCCATCCCGGGAAAACCCCTGTGCCCTGGGTTCCTACCTGGGAATGGTGGATCCATGGTACGACTGCAACATCAACAGTCTGGGTTCCATGATCCCCAAGCTGGCCAAAATGGTACAGTAACCTGCTGTTTCTACGTTATGTTGAAATGACAGCATCAAATAGTATTTTCTGTTCTCTTTTAATACTTTTGATTGAGCCTGCCTGGAATGCTAGATTGACAGGGTTTGCACTTTTGGGACTATTCCATCGGTTTCATTAGCCTGGCAAGCTCAATCAAGTGTAGCTTTCAGGATTTTAAGAGGAAACACAATGCTAGTCTAATCTACAGTAGGTCTGATTTACAGTAGATAAAGTTATGTGGTTTATGTTCTGCAACCTGTCTGTACCATATAAAAAAGTCAACAAATTACCGTTTGCATGTTTCTAGGTGTTTTGAATGATTAGCAAACAAAAGGAAATTGCACAGTACTTTACAGTAGTTGCTTGTTTACAGGAAGCAACAAAAAAACATCTGTGGGCTCTTATCGAAACTAGGAACCTATGAGTACTGTATGCAAATAGTTTTGCTGTTATGGGTCATCTTTGCATTTAGCTGGATAGAGGGAAGAGAAACTGTTTGACACAGTATAGGGAAAGACAGGGAAGTATCGGGGGGTAAAAGATTGTGAAACGTTGCAGTGACACAGGGTCAGGTTTTCATTGTTTAATGCTGTAGTTTCCAATAAATAAGGACCTGTAATGAATTACAATGTGAGGGAAATAGAACAAAAATAAGTTGATGCTGCAGAGTAAAAAAGCCTTTGTGCACCACACAATCTTCCCGACGTAATCAATGCACTCATGTAGTGGAAGAATGAAAAAGCCTTTGTGCACCAACACAAACTTCCCGACGTAATCAATGCACTCGTGTAGTGGAAGAATGAAAAAGCCTTTGTGCACCAACACAAACTTCCCGACGTAATCAATGCACTCGTGTAGTGGAAGAATGAAAAAGCCTTTGTGCACCAACACAAACTTCCCGACGTAATCAATGCACTCATGTAGTGGAAGAATGAAAAAGCCTTTTTTACAATGCGTGGGTGGGTTTTTTATTCTTGCCATGCATAAGCAAGCCATAAAACAATCGAGGCTTTTAAAAATGTTCCACTACATGATACTGCCTTGATTACTTCTGGAAGTTTGTTTGCACAAAGGCTTTTCTATAGTATTTCATCCCATGATCAAAGAGCACCTTGTGGATGAACTATAAACCAAAGAAGTGCTCCTCTCCTGTGTCTCTACATGAATGAAATAGAGTTCCTTCCAAAACATGAACATTCAGTGTATTAAAAGGCTAGTTTTATGTGTACCCCTATCTGTCTTGGTCAACCCCAGGCTCCATACTAACATGTTCCCATCTCTCTCCAGCAGTCCAACAGCAGCAAGCAGGCAGAGCCTAGCCCCTTCCTGTCTGATGTCATTTCCTACTACGTGCGGACCGGACTGCAGCCTGTTTACTTCACCATCTATTCTGTCAAGGTGAGGACACATAGGATGCATCTGAAATGGTACCCTAGTCAGAGCCCTGTTTGCCCTGGTCAAAAGCAGTGCACAATATAGGGAATAGGGGGCCATTTGGGACACAGCCGTAGCCATATGCTTCTAGTTCTAGGTCTAGTTATCGCATATACACTATCGAATCTCTCTACCACTGTCTGTTGTCTATTGTGTGATATAATGACAGTAAGTCTGCAGCGATGGACTGAGCATAGTTTATCTTTGGCCCTCTAGCATGTTCATGATTATCAGTCCTCACTCATAGACCAAAAACACCAAATGCCAGAGTGCACATGATCTGAATGGTAATATGTCATAGTAATAATAATAATATATGCCATTTAGCAGATGCTTTTATCCAACGCAACTTACAGTCATGAATGCATACATTTTTACGTACGGTTGGCCCCAGCGGGAACCGAACCCCCTTGGTGTTGCAAGCGCCTTGCTCTACCAACTGACCCGCGATTGTCATCCTCTTGCTTATGTTCCAGATCTGCTTCTCCAACCTGACCAAGGACCCAGTGGAGGATGTGTTTCTCTCCCACTTAGAGCTGGACTTCCCCGAGTTCAAACAGTCCCCAACTACTTTGAAAGGTAACATTTAGCCTGTGTACGCCGATCGACGTTCTCTGCATCTGATGTTTTTTTTAACTGATTTGAAGTGTGTGTGTGTGTACGTGTGTGCATGCATTGGCGTGTGCACGTGTATATGTCACTCGTCTGGTCTGATCACGTCTGTCCTCCCACTCTCAGCCACAACCCTCAAGCAGAAGAAGAACACAGGAGACGTATGTGGTGCTGTCGTCTCTGTCAACTACAAAAAGGTCAGCGAAAGTTCAACCGGGTTTTTAACATTACCTCATCAATATGCATCAATGTAAAAGTGCTGCATCTGGCTATAAAGCTAATGGTATGCTCTATTTTCATAGTGTTTGGGATTGATACTGTTGACGCAACGTTTGTCTTTCTCTGTTTAGAATTTTGAACTGCATCATGAGAGTGGCCTGACCTGAAGAGAGATCATATAACCTGTATTTGACGAGTAGCTGTTAGTTTCTCTCTATAACCTCTGACCTGTGACTCTGTCCTCCTCTCCAGGTGTCGTTGAGTGGTAGAGACGTAGATAAGGGTATGTCAGTGAGGACCTCAGGTGTTCAGATTAGTGCCATTCCCTCCAATGAAACTGAAGGTATACAACACTACATATCACACACAATGATATTTACTATATTCACGTAATGAATTGCTAGATTCATCTATATTGTGATCAGTAGTCGCCGAGTTGTCACCCTATGGGTCTATTCCACGTTGGTTCAACATCATTTCATGGAAATGACGCGGAAACAACGTTGATTCAACCAGTGGGTGCCCAGTGGGCAAAGTCACAATGTAAAACAGTATTGCATGTTCATGCTGTTGCATATTGATACAATTGTGAGAATGTAAAAATAAGTTCTGAAATGTCTACTACTTTTCCCATATTATTCTGTATATCTGTTGAAGCCTGGCCTATGTTGTCATTTTTGTTGTTGTCCTCAGATCTGAACTGTCTTACAGTAGCTTTCAACGAAACCAAACCCAAAAACACCATGGTGAGTTTACACCGTTTTAACACACAGATGTCTATTAGTGAAGGTTGATATAAAATTCAGAAACATAACAGATTTACTTCATCCTCTTGGTATTCTTGGGTCTCCATCTTGTTCTTAACGTCACAAAGGCCTGGTTCGCTTGACTAAGCCTGGTGGCCACATCGCTTTATGATCTCATAAACCTAAAACCAAACCTAACACACAGACTTAATTCCACAAGGAGGCCAAGATCCGAACCTGTAACATCAAGATCAGAACCCTGGAGATGAAAACCTTCACTGTGACCCTGGACAAAGACTCTAGGAGGACCTTCAAAGACGTACAGAGGTGAGAGCTGTTGGTGTAGCTGTTGCTGTTGCCTACGGTAGGGCTACCATGGAAACTTGAAATAGATGAAAACAGGTCAGACAGTGGTTTGGTGGATAGACACATGATCTTGTTACCAGAAGGTTTCTGGTTGCAATTTCTTCTGAAGCATGTTGGTCTAACCTCATTTGTTTAGCCCTAGTCATACTGTATGTGGTTAAGTTACATATGCACATGTTATATATATAGTATGTATTATATACATTGTGTCATGTTACAGTATAAATTATATATATTGTGTCATGTTACAGTATAAATTATATATATTGTGCCATGTTACAGTATGTATTATATATATTGTGTCATGTTACAGGATAAATTATATATATTGTGTCATGTTACAGTATAAATTATATATATTGTGTGATGTTACAGTATACACAGTTGAAGTCGGAAGTTTACATACACTTAGGTTGGAGACATTAAAACTCGTTTTTCAACCACTCCACAAATTTCTTGTTAACAAACTATAGTTTTGGCAAGTCGGTTAGGACATCTACTTTGTGCATGACACAAGCAATTTTTCCAACAATAGTTTACAGACAGAATTGTATCACAATTCCAGTGGGTCAGAAGTTTACATACACTAAGTTGACTGTGCCTTTAAACAGCTTGGAAAATTCCAGAAAATTATGTCATGGCTTTAGAAGCTTCTGATAGGCTAACTGACATAATTTGAGTCAATTGGAGGTTTACCTGTGGATGTATTTCAAGGCCTACCTTCAAACTCAGTGCCTCTTTGCTTGACATCATGGGAAAATCAAAAGACCAAAAAACCTCCACAAGTCTGGTTCATCCTTGGGAGCAATTTCCAAATGCCTGAAGGTGCCACTTTCATCTGTACAAACAATAGTACGCAAGTATAAACACCATGGGACCACGTAGCCGTCATACCGCTCAGGAAGGAGACGCATTCTGTCTCCTAGAGATGAACGTACTTTGGTGCGAAAAGTGCAAATCAATCACAGGACCTTGTGAAGATGCTGGAGGAAACAGGTACAAAAGTATCTATATCCACAGTAAAACGAGTCCTATATCGACATAACCTGAAAGGCCGCTCAGCAAGGAAGAAGCCACTGCTCCAAAACCGCCATAAAAAAGCCAGACTACGGTTTGCAACTGCACATGGGGACAAAGATCATACTTTTTGGAGAAATGTCCTCTGGTCTGATGAAACAAAAAGGGAACTGTTTGGCCATAATGACCATCGTTATGTTTGGAGGAAAAAGGGGGAGGCTTGCAAGCCGAAGAACACCATCCCAACTGTAAAGCATGGGGGTGGCAGCATCATGTTGTGGGGTTGATTTGCTGCAGGAGGGACTGGTGCACTTCACAAAATAGATTTCATCATGAGGAAAGAAAATTATGTGGATATATTGAAGCAACATCTCAAGACATCAGTCAAGAAGTTAAAGCTTGGTCGCAAGTGGGTCTTCCAAATGGACAATGACCCCAAGCATACTTACAAAGTTGTGGCAAAATGGCTTAAGGACAACAAAGTCAAGGTATTTGGCCAAAATTCACCCAACTTATTGTGGGAAGCTTGTGGAAGACTACCCAAAACGTTTGACCCAAGATAAACCATTTAAAGGCAATGCTACCAAATACTAATTGAGTGTATGTAAACTTCTGACCCACTGGGAATGTGATGAAAGAAATAAAAGCTGAAATAAATCATTCTCTCTCTCATTCTCTCTAAATCATTCTCTCTCTTATTCTGACATTCCACATACTTAAAACAAAGTGGTGATCCTAACTGACCTAAGACAGAGAATTTTTACTAGGATTAAATGTTAGGAATTGTGAAAAACTGAGTTTAAATGTATTTGGCTGAGGTGTATGTAAACTTCCTACTTCAACTGTATGTAAATAACTAAATGCACATATATGCTTTTAAAAAGTGTAATATTATAATCTTTTAATGTTCAATGTCACTAAAGCCCCCCAAAAATGGCAAACATACTTATCTAACTCTCATAATTTGACATGTCCTCTATCAATTAATTTCATTCCAGCATAGAGATCGCTCCCTGTCTTGATCCTGGATACTGTGTCCAGAAGACCATGCGGTCCAAGTTCAGTTTGGGGGAAGAGGAGAGGGACGCTGGCCTCAGCAAGTACATGAACAAAGGACTTCCTCTACCAATCAATACCTTCGCTGGTATCATCAACTGACTGATCCCACAACCATCTGGATGGACTCCACTGTACAGAGACTGAAACGTTGAGACCATCTACATTGTATGAGGATCAGGGACGCGCTTAGTACTCACAACAGCGCCTCAGTGTACCTTGAAGGGATGTGGAAAGAGAATCTGGGTGGCAGCTAAGGGTAACTGGTGTAACCTTGACAAGAAAACCAGCTGAGTTTGACAAGTGTTAGATTTGTCAACAAAGAAATTAATTTGCCATGGGTATTGGATCTCGTTCCAGTTTCTGCTTGTGACAGTTTTATCATATACTGCTCCCATAGGCATATCTCTGACTGGCAGCATAGTCAAAGAACAATATTGTCTCTAAAATTGACAATTTTATGAGAGTGTATGAGGCATGAGAGTGAAGCTGAGTTGGTATTAGCTCCAAGATAAGCTTTAGCTCAGAGGACTAACATAAACTTGACAACCTGGGTTCAAAATCTGGTCCGTCAGAAGAGTAGCCCACCCTCCCAATCATCTAATCTAAGGGAAGACTCATCCATCCCTTGACGTCTGGGTTGGGGCAAATTCCATTTCAATTCAGCAAAGTTATGGAGTAAACTGAAATTACCATAGGGATTGACTGAATTTAAATGGAATTAACCCCAACCCTGCTTGCCATGTAAACACACTACCTGCTGCTCTTTGAGTTCTGACACTGAATAACCCTGGTAGGGTCATTTTCATTACTAAGCATGGCAGAAGAACAACTTAAAGATAGTTTGATGTCTTGGTGAGCTAACAACAGAAGCTCTTGAAGCAGTCACTTGTTGGATTAACCAGTTCTTTAAAAAACAGGTTCCATTTAAAGGGGCATATAGCCTATTACAGGCCACGTCTGCTCTCTGAGCTCACCTAAGTTCTTGTAAGTTAGCAATAAAGGTTTGAATGCACTGTGCACAAGCCTTCAGTAAAAACATGACACAAAAGAACAGGCACCTATTTTAAGATCCCTAAAGAACATGTTGCATGACAGGAAACCGACTGGGGGGGTTTCAATTTCTGGTAGCTTTCTGCATATGACTTTGTTCTGTATGCTAGACTAACAAGTGGTGCAATATCTAGTGTGGTTGACTATTACCATGCTAGGAGGTCTATGCTAAAATGAAAGTTCAACTCTGAGCCCTTTGCTTGTTTCAAATGAATTTATCACGCCTAACTTGAAGGTGATGGAACACAGTCACCGCTGTCGGACATTGGCTGGTTTACAATAAATCATGAGGTGATGGGGACTAGTTATCATATATGCACCCATAAAAAGTATGTAGATGACAGAAAGACAGGCATACAGACAGAGAGAGAGAGAGAGAGACAGAGAAAGACTGACTGACTGAATGACTGAGTGGCCACATCTATAAAAGCCACTGTCATAATACCATTGAAAAAAACAAGGGTCTAAAGAGTATTCTGATCGCCAGCTAGTATTTTTGTAATGCATCATCAATCATCAATAGACCTTTTTGCACACTTGTCTATTTTTTAAATGTTATGTATGTAAGACTAATCATTGGAGTATGGTGTCATTGCAATTACTTGTTTAATAGTAGTGTAAATACATGTATTTTTATATAATTACTGTATATTTGATATAAAAAGAGAGAATTTGAATCTGACTTTTTCTGAAATGAAAAATGAATGAGCTGATTATTCTATTCTTAAAGGGATAGTTCACCAAAATTACAAAATTACCTATTGGTTTCCTTACCCTGTAAGCAATAGGTCTATGGACAAGGTATGACAGACATACATGGACAAGGTATGACAGAAATACATGCTTTGGTTTAGTTTCCCTGGCACTGTTCCACTGCTAACGTTTTCGCATTTATGGCACAAATATATATATACTGATATTAGAATTTTTCCACATATTCAAATCATCTAGAAGGGACTTTGTTTAGCTTCACAATAAATTTGAGATACTTTTAGATGATTTGGACTTGATGCGTGAAAAATACTAATATCGGTACCATGACTTGAATGGGATTTGTGCCACAAATGTTAAAACGGTGCCAGGGGAATAAAACCAAAGCATGGATTGCTGTCCTACCTTGTCCACAGACTGCTTATGCTGTGTTCAAGACAACTCGTAAACTCCGAACCTCAGAGTTTGCGTAAGTTTTTAGTGTAGGGCTTCCTATTGGTTGCTTTTAATACTTTCCAAGTGGGAACTCTGACCTCATCTTTCTACAACGAGTTTCCAAGTTGGACATTTCAGAGTTTCCTAGTTCTGAGTTTTCTTGAACGCAGCGTTACAGTGTAAAGAAACCAATGTGTAATTTGGGTGAACTATCCCTTTAAGTACAGTGCTGTTGAACGAGAGGGATACTGTGGGTGAAACTGCATGTAGTACCACCGATTAACGTTAGGTGGCGCCATGGTCTAATATAAAAGTATATCTTCGAGTTTACAGTAGGTATTGAAAACATCATCAACCTTGGCTTGAACACCGCAAACTCAAATAACGGCAAGAGCGAGGCAACACCAGCACGTTGTGGAAGCGTTTTTACACAATTCTCTGCCATGCAGCTTGGTACTTAATGAAAGACTGTGCGCATAGACTGCTCCAGTTGCCTTTTCTTGTTAGTTTTCCTTCGGTTTCCAAGACACAGCATTGTATTTGTTTGACAGCGCATCCTTGACCAGTTTGGAATCGAACCCACGGTTGAGAGATGGAAAAGGAAAATAAACAAGGATCATCACATCAGTACGGCTCTCTGGAATGCACTAAATGGAATACAGACAATTCCAAAACAGGTAAATAAATGGAACTGTTTGTGTGTGCATAACTGACCTGAGAAAGTAAAGACAATAGTATTTATTACAGGGGAAATGCTTGCAGTTGCATGCAGATGTTGATGTTTGTGTCGTAATGCACGTCTACAGGTGGCAGTCAACAGCTGTAGCTAGAGCGCGTATGTTATTTCATTAGGATCCCATCAACTACTGCACATGCCGCAGCTAACTCTTCCAAAATAAAAAAGAATATAAGAGTTCTATATTGGAAAGACACCAAGAAACAATACAAATTATATTGACACACTATTCATATACATATACAGTACAGTTAAATTCGATCTTTAGAAAGAGGAGAGGTGCTGTGATAGCATATGTTTTTTTTTATCCGTTTTTTATAGCTAAACTTGCTTTTGCCTGAGTAACCTCTGGTGGCAGAGCATTCCATGATGACATGGCTCTATACATACACTACCTTCGGAAAGTATTCAGACCCCTTGACTAGTTCCACATTTTGTTATGTTACAGCCTTATTCTAAAATTGATTAAATTGGGTTTTTTTCCCCATCATCAATCTACACAAAATACCCCATAATGACAAAGCAAACATTTTTTTTTTTTAAATGTTTGCAAATAAAAAATAAATACAAATTAAATATCAAATTCACATAAGTATTCAGAACATTTACTCAGTACTTTGTTGAAGAACCTTTGGCAGCGATTACAGCCTTGAGTCTTCTTGGGTATGATGCTACAAGCTTGGCACACCTGTATTTTGGGAGTTTCTCCCATTCTTCTCTGCAGATCCTCTCAAGCTCTGTCGGGTTGGATGGGGAGAGTTGGTGCACAGCTATTTTCAGGTCTCTCCAGAGATGTTCGATCGGGTTCAAGTCCGGGCTCTGGCTGGGCCACTCAAGGACATTCAGAGACTTGTCCCGAAGCCAGTCCTGCATTGTCTTGGCTGTGTGCTTAGGGTCGTTGTCCTGTTAGAAGGTGAACCTTTGCCCCAGTCTGAGGTCCTGGGCACTCTGGAGCAGGTTTTCATCAAGGATCTCTCTGTACTTTGCTCCGTTCATCTTTGCCTCGATCCTGACTAGTCTCACGGTCCCTACCGCTGAAAAACATCCCCGCAGCATGATGCTGCCACCACCATGCTTCACCATAGGGATGGTGCCAGGTTTCCTCCAGATGTGACGCTTGGCATTCAGGCCAAAGAGTTCAATCTTGGTTTCATCAGACCAGAGAATCTTGTTTCTCATGGTCTGAGAGTCTTTAGGTGCCTTTTGGCAAACTCCAAGCAGGCTGTCATGTGCCTTTTACTGAGGAGTGGCTTCCGTCTGGCCACTCTCCATAAAGAACCGATTGGTGGAGTCCTGCAGAGATGGTTGTCCTTCTGGAGGTTTCTCCCATCTCCACAGAGGAACTCTAGAGGGCCCTTCTCCCCCGATTGCTCAGTTTGGTCGGGCGGCCAGCTCTAGGAAGAGTCTTGGTGTTTCCAAACTTCTTCCATTTAAGAATGATGGAGGCCACTGTGTTCTTAGGGACCTTCAATGCTGCAGAATTGTTTTTGTTTTGGTACCCTTACCCAGATCTGTGCCTTGACACAATCCTGACTCGGAGCTCTACGGACAATTCCTTCGACCTCATGGCTTGGTTTTGCTCTTACAACAGTGGGACTTTATGTAGACAGGTGTGTGCCTTTCCAAATCATGTCCAATTAATTGAATTTACCACTGGTGGACTTCTATCAAGTTGTAGAAACATCTCAAGAATGATCAATGGAAACAGGATGCACCCGAGCTCAATTTCGAGTTTCATAGCGATGGGTCTGAATACTTATGTAAATAAGGTATTTCTGTTTTTTATTGTTTATGCATTTGCAAAAAATTCAAAAAAACTGTTTTCGCTTTGTCATTATGGGGTAATGTGTGTAGATTTCTGATATCGTTTTAATCAATACATTTTAGAATAAGGCTGTAACGTAACAAAATTTGGAAAAAGTCAAGGGGTCTGAATACTTTCCGAAGGCACAGTAACTGAGTGACGCATTACATCTGTTTTTAGTTTGGGTACAGTGAAGAAACCCATAGTGGTGTGTCTGGTGCGGTATGTACAGTGTATGTCTGTTTGAAGTGTATGCAAATAGTTTATTCAAATGGTTAGGCATTTTCAACACACAAATGTTTCTTAAAAAGACTACAAGAGAAGTTGTCAATTTCTCCTAAACCCTCAAACATGAAATACTATTATGCATGTTGTTGATGTTAGTTCTGTGTGTGCAGTTAAGGACAAGGTGTGCTGCTTTGTTTTGAGCCAGCTGCAGCTTTGATAGGTCTTTCTTTGCGGCACCTTAACATATTACCAGACAGTAATGAAGATCTGATTAGTTGTAGTACAGTTGTGTCAAAAACGCAGAATATCTTTTTATAACAGACATACCTCTCCCCATCTTTACAACAACTATGTCAATATGACTTGACCATGATAACTGACCATCCAATGTTATACCTAGGAGTTCAGCTTCATCCACTTGTTCAATGGTCACACCCTTTATGCACAACTTCATTTGAGGTTTAGGTCTAGGAGAATGCTTTGAACCAAATACAATACTTTTGGTTTTAGATGTATTTAAGGCTGGTTTATTGTTAATGACCCATTCTGACACTGACTGTAACTGACTGTAGCTTCTTGTAAGACAAGTGGCAAATCGTTTTTAAAAATTGAGAAGAGTAACGGCCTAAGGAAACTGCCCTGAGGGATACCACACTGTACATATCTGATGTTAGAGAAGCTTCCATTGAAGGACACCTCTGGGTTCTATTGGATAATTAACTCTCCAACCATGTGATGGCAGGTGATGTAAAGCCATAACAAGTGAGTTTTTTCAATAACGTGTGTGTGGACATTTTAGAATAATGTGTACAGTCACAGGGTGTATGCCACAAAAGTTAGTAAATTGCACCCCAAATTATAGATGATGGCCCGTTGATGAGACTTAACAGGACATTGAGAATGGAAGAGAACATTGTGAGTGTCAGTTTTGCAAGGCTGGGGACACACTGTTCCCACACTATTGATATCATTACATCAACAATACTCTGAGTCATTCTCCTTTTGCTTTCATGTTTCAACAACAAAAGGAATTGGAAAGTGTTTGTTTGTTGAGAATAATTTATATCTTTTTTTGTAACTAAAACACTTTATTGTTTTAGTCATTATCTTCTATTTCTCTTCAATCAAAGTACCTGTAGTCTATTACTGCACTTCCTCAAAACTCTCTCTCTCTCTTTTTTCCCCTCTACCCCTCTCTCTCCCTTTCTCTCCTTGTCTCCATCTTTTCCCCTCTACCCCTCTCTCATTTATTTCTATCTTTCTCTCTCCCTCCGGTCTTCCCATCCTCACTCCCTCCTCTCTCCCTCCTCCCTCCTTCTACCCTTCCTCCTCCCTTCCTCCCTCCATTTAGACTGACCTGTCCGTTAGTCCGTCACTGCGTGATATCTACCTCATTAAGAAGAAAACCACCCAGGCTGATGGAGGGGGAAAAAATAAGGGATAGAAGGAGGAGAAAAAAGACAGCAAATTTCGGCCTTGTTTAAATCGCGCTGTGGCAGCTCTCTTCGAAGCATAAAATAATTAGACTTCAGAGGAGTCACATACATTGTTCTATGCTATATTACATATGCTATGTGGGTGCTGAATGCTAACTTGTAACGGTCGGCTAACAGATCCAGCAGTGTCCTCCAATTGGCAGTGACAGTGTGCTAGACATTCTCTTAGGGAGGGTGAGAGACATGGACTTAGAGCGAGCTGCAGTCAAACCAGGTAGTAGTGTACTTTTTAATTGAGTTTGGAACACAGAAATTGTCTCAACATGAGAAGCTCTGCAGAGGAATTGGATGACTGTTCTTCCAGTATCTCTATTATTAATTTCTCTCTCTACACACAATCACACACACTATTACACACACACACACTATTACACACACACTATTACACACACACACACACACACACACACACACTATTACACACACACACACTATTACACACACACACTATTACACACACACACACTATTACACACACACACACACACACACACACACACACACACACACACACACACACACACACACACACACACACACTATTACACGCACAATTCTGCTATGCACTCTCACAGTGACCCTAGCTCTAGCTGCAGGAATGACCCCCTCCAGCCCTACTGCGATCTCTTTCCCTTAGTGCAGGGGTGTGAACATGCCGCATAGTTACGCCAGACCCGACCAACCTCTCAGCCCCAGACGTGATGGATGATGGCTGTCAAGGTAATGGGCGCCGGAGGCTGGGTACACAGTGAACCTCTCACTGATGGCTTTTGGGAAACCTGTTGTGGCATTTTGAAATCCCAACGTGCCACTGGTGTTGTCCTTAACAGGGGGGAAGTGTAGGTCAGAGGAGGGATGGGAATAGACACTAAAGACAATAGAGTTATAGAGAGGTTTGAACTTCAGGAGATGTTGGGAGTGTTGTCAGGTTTACTTGAATGGAGTTCGAAACATTAGCAAGTTTTTACGATCCAGAGTCCACTAATCAGTCTTTATGATGAGATCACCCCTCCCTCCGGAGTAAAAGTGCCATGGCTGTCTTGACGTAAGCGCTGTCGTAGCGGGTCACATCAGGAAGTGTGTCATACTGTAGTAACACAGCTGAGCAGCTCTGTGAAGATTCATATAGCTAAGTATGCATCCTTTGTGCCTGGCTGAGAAAGCTGACTGCTTTGGCTCTTTGGGAGTCTCAGGCTTGTACACAATACAATGCTGACAGATGCCAAAGGGATATGAGTGAATATACACTGCTGATAGTCATCAAGTCTCCTTTCTTTAGCTTTTTAACTCTCTCAGTACAAGCCAAAGGTCACAGAGTCTAGTCAGCAGTGGCGTGTATTCATGGATGCCAAGGGAAGCCAGACTTCCCCAAATAATTGACAAAAAAAACATACCATAATTTATCTTTAGTCTCTCTGTGTTTCATCATTTTCCTTCAATTCGCAAGAGGCTGAATGTAACTCACAGGAGAAAGCATCCGAGCGAGCAAAACAGCGCCCCGCTGTCTCTCTGTGTAGGCCATCTACCTGATGCTGTCTGGTCCAAACGAGTATGATATTGTTGCCACCTGTAGCATTGAATGCAACGTAAGCCAGTGAGCGTCTGGTCTCCCAATCAGTGTTGAGCTAAACTGAGTGAGCTCAACTGTGAATGGTCCTGGCGCACCAAAAAAAAAGTATGTTCTCAAATCCCATTAGGAGCATACGTCATTGATAGAAAAACTTGAATTGCTGCATCTCGTGTTGTCCTCCTTTGGCTAGCTAGCCAGCTAGCTAAAATTGGCCCTTTCCTAAATTAGCCATGGATAGAGATAGGGATTTGTACTTGTGCTTTTACTTTTTTCTCCGTACTGGTCAATGATTATAATGGCAATTCTGATCCAACCATTAATTCATACATTGTTGTGCCCCTGACCTGAGACGGGTTGCATCACTGCCTGGTATGGCAACTGCTCGGCCTCCGACACCAAGGCACTACAGAGGGTAGTGCGTATGGCCCAGTACATCACCGGGGCCAAGCTTCCTGCCATCCAGGACCTCTATACCAGGCTGTGTCAGAGGAAGGCCCTAAAAATTGTCAAAGACTCCAGCCACCCTAGTCATAGACTGTTCTCTCTGCTACCGCACAGCAAGCGGTATCGGAGCACCAAGTCTAGGTCCAAGAGGCTTCTAAACAGCTTCAAACCCCCAAGCCATAAGAATCCTGAACAGCTAATCAAATAGCTACCCAGACTATTTGCACCCCCCCCCCCCCCCCCATACGCTGCTGCTACTCTCTGTTATTATCTATGTATAGTCACTTTAATAACTCTACCTGCATGTACATAATTACCTCGACACTGGTGCCCCCGCACATTGACACATTGACTCTGTACCGGTACCCCCTGTATATAGCTCCGCTATTGTTATTTACTGCTGCTCTTTAATTATTTGTTTTTCTTATCTCTTACTTTTTGGGGGGTATTTTCTTAAAACTGCATTGTTGGTTAAGGTCTTGTAAGCAAGCATTGCACTGTAAGGTCTACACCTGTTGTATTCGGTGCATGTGACAAATAACATTTGATTTGATTTGATACAAGTTCAATATGTAGCTAGATGTAGAAGGCTAATGTTAACTAGCCAAAGTTTTCCATGAATGGAAGTTAGGCTAGCGAGCAAGCATTTTAGCCAGGTAGCCTAGGACAACAAAAATGAAAAGAATGTACTGTATGACAGAGTGATAGACCATTTCGTCAACATCAAAGAGAGGAGGATGGCATTGGATTTTCTCTACAAGTAGGGTGAGTCAACATGTTTTTCTACTTACCCAAACATGCACACACACACACACACACACACACAGAAATCAGAACCATGGACACATCATATTTAGCTCACATTAATTGGACTAAATTGTTTTTGGTATCTTTGAGTTGTCACTGTATTAGACTAAGCAGAGGTGATTTGATGATGTTGAAATGGTGCTGGAATAGTGGAGGCAGTTCCTGTTTTCTTCGTGACTTGCGGTAACTCTCTGTGGTGCTACATCAAGAGTGGTCCGAAAATGTCAGAAACATTAACTAGCTTGACCATTGTGTAGGTCATGTTGTACAGTAACAGGGTCTGTTACTGTACATGCTATATAGATTGTATTATGACTTTTTTTGAGGATGAGGGGACAGGGGCTTGGCTTCCCCAGTGATTTTACCCACGCATGTTACGCGGAGTGGAACAGGGGAACCCAAGAGCAGACTCAGATGAGGAGACTGGGATGAAGTAAACAAAGTATTTATTGAAACACAGGGGGAAGATGGAGTGCAGGCCAGGGGAAGCTCGGGTGGGTTGCAGGAAGCCAGGTGAGGAGGCTAAGGCTGGAGCGAGAGGGGTTGAGACAGGGTAAGCAGGTCCTGAGGGGAATCCAAGGGAGTAGTAGAGTGGGGAATCCAGGACAGGGTAGCAGGATGACGAGACGTGGAACTGGAGACAGGGACCAGAGTCAGAGCAGGCGGAAATGTAGCGGAGAGGAAAACAGCATCAGGCCAGGAAAACAGGATAACAGGATCTAACAGTAACAAACGGCTAGAAGCGTAGACTGACTGAGCAGAGATTATGATCTGGCAGCGTGAAAGTGGCAGGGCCGAGTATTTGTAGAGGTCTTGATTATGGAACAGGTTGCAGCTGGTGGGGATCTGCTCTGACTCCAGCACACCTGTCTCCACCCACACAATCACACACACACAGAGAGGGAGAGAGTACTGGGGGAGTGGCGGCAGGTCAAGGAGACACAGGATGAGCAGTAGAGGGCATGGCAGGAGCAGATGTAACAACGCACTGCTGGTACTAGTTAGAATACACCTCTTCTCTTCCTTTCAGCTCCCTCAAAGGATGTTATATCTGATTCTGCACATCAAGCCCAGTCTAGCCTGCCATCCCTGGGGCTAGCCTATGTGTGAGGAGGAGAAAAGGATATCTCTCTCTCGCTCCCCCCCACCCTTCTCTCTCTGCTTTATTTTCAATTGACTTTCAGACAAAACACACATCTTGTATGTATTTGCCATTGTAAAGGGTATCAAAGTAGACAGTCTCATCCCTCAGGAGGAAGAGGGAGACAATCAGATTCTCTGTTCAGTCAGTGGTGGTGGTGTGAGGTTTCTCAATCCCCAGCCCAGGTGGTGTCTCAGTTAGTCGGGCTCCACACAAAGCAGCTCAACAGCGGGGGAGAGTTAGTTAGCAGAGCCGCTAGGGAACCAAGACACCAGCAGACGAGACTCAGAAGAGACTCGGAGGAAGAGAAGGCAGACTGACTGAACTGTTGAACATCTGACTTCCTTTAGCTCAGCAAGCTAACACAGTCTTTTCGCACGCAGGACACTCATCAGCATACCTCAATACGCCTTCAACAAGGAATTACTGATCTTTCTGACAGGTCTAGGATCAGTAAATAAAGTTAAATCCATGTATAATCTGTTTTTTCTGTGACTTGAAGGTGTAAATCTGCGAAAGAAATAGGTAGTTGTGGAGGTGGATGCAGTTGAACGTTTGATCAAGAAATAGTGATCTAGGATCAGATGGTAAAATAAATGTACACTGCTCAAAAAAATAAAGGGAACTCTTAAACAACACAATGTAACTCCAAGTCAATCACACTTCTGTGAAATCAAACTGTCCACTTAGGAAGCAACACTGATTGACAATACATTTCACATGCTGTTGTGCAAATGGAATAGACAACAGGGGGAAATTATAGGCAATTAGCAAGACACCCCCAATAAAGGAGTGGTTCTGCAGGTAGGGACCACAGACCACTTCTCAGTTCCTATGCTTCCTGGCTGATGTTTTGGTCACTTTTGAATGCTGGCGGTGCTTTCACTCTAGTGGTAGCATGAGACGGAGTCTACAACCCACACAAGTGGCTCAGGTAGTGCAGCTCATCCAGGATGGCACATCAATGCGAGCTGTGGCAAGAAGGTTTGCTGTGTCTGTCAGCATAGTGTCCAGAGCATGGAGGCGCTACCAGGAGACAGGCCAGTACATCAGGAGACGTGGAGGAGGCCGTAGGAGGGCAACAACCCATCAGCAGGACCGCTACCTCCGCCTTTGTGCAAGGAGGAGCAGGAGGAGCACTGCCAGAGCCCTGCAAAATGACCTCCAGCAGGCCACAAATGTGCATGTGTCTGCTCAATCGGTCAGAAACAGACTCCATGAGGGTGGTATGAGGGCCCGACGTCCACAGGTGGGGGTTGTGCTTACAGCCCAACACCGTGCAGGACGTTTGGCATTTGCCAGAGAACACCAAGATTGGCAAATTCGCCACTGTCGCCCTGTGCTCTTCACAGATGAAAGCAGGTTCACACTGAGCACATGTGACAGACGTGACAGAGTCTGGAGACGCTGTGGAGAACGTTCTGCTGGCTGCAACATCCTCCAGCATGAACGGTTTGGCGGTGGGTCAGTCATGGTGTGGGGTGGCATTTCTTTGGGGTGCCGCACAGCCCTCCATGTGCTCGCCAGAGGTAGCCTGACTGCCATTAGGTACCGAGATGAGATCCTCAGACCCCTTGTGAGACCATATGCTGGTGCGGTTGGCCCTGGGTTCCTCCTAATGCAAGACAATGCTAGACCTCATGTGGCTGGAGTGTGTCAGCAGTTTCTGCAAGAGGAAGGCATTGATGCTATGGACTGGCCCGCCCGTTCCCCAGACCTGAATCCAATTGAGCACATCTGGGACATCATGTCTCGCTCCATCCACCAACGCCACGTTGCACCACAGACTGTCCAGGAGTTGGCGGATGCTTTAGTCCAGGTCTAGGAGGAGATCTCTCAGGAGACCATCCGCCACCTCACCAGGAGCATGCCCAGGCGTTGTAGGGAGGTCATACAGGCACGTGGAGGCCACACACACTACTGAGCCTCATTTTGAGTTGTTTTAATGACATTACATCAACGTTGGATCAGCCTGTAGTGTGGTTTTCCACTTTAATTTTGAGTGTGACTCCAAATCCAGACCTCCATGGTTTGATAAATTGGATTTCCATTGATTATTTTTGTGTTATTTTGTTGTCAGCACATTCAATTATGTAAAGAAAAAATATTTAATAAGATTATTTCATTCATTCAGATCTAGGATGTGTTATTTTAGTGTTCCCTTTATTTTTTTGAGCAGTATATAATTCTCTTTTGTGCGACTAGTAGGCATAAATCTGTGAAAGCAATAGGGAGTTGGGGAGGTGAACGCAGTGGAATGTTTGATTTCATGTCAGAGTGTTTAGCTCGATTGAAATTCTGCAGTGGCTCTGAAGCTGAAATGCTTTGAACTGGCTCCATCTGTCACGCTCTGACCTAAGAGAGCTGGTTTTTCTCTGTTTAGTTAGGTCAGGGTGTGATGGGGGTGGGCATTCTATGTTTTTTGTTTCTATGTTTTGGTATGTTTTTGTATGGTTTCCAATCTATCGTTGCCATACTTAGGCAGCTTTTTCCCCCCTGGTTTGTGTGAGTAGTTGCTTTCTGTTTAGTTTGTATAACCTGACGGAACTGTTGGCTGTCATTTTTGTTTATTTTGTCTAGTGTTCGTCTTTCATTAAAAAATAACGATGAGCACTCAACACGCTGCGCCTTGGTCTCCTCTATATGACGCCCATTACACCATCCCACACTAGTTATTGGGACTCTGCGGGAAAACAAAGCTTGATGTTAACAGCTTGGGCAGACAGACAAACGGGTTAGATATAGCGGCTGAGATGTGGCGAAGCTTATAATACGTTATCTATGATAACATTGTGTAACAGCAGGTTAGATGGAATCATGGAATAGTGGTAAAGGATGGTATACTACCAGTAGCAATTACACTCTGGTTACCAAAGTAGTAAAAAGCCAAGTAAATGTTATAAAGTAACTTAGAGAAATGGCCTGGCAAGGTGTGCCCTGCATAAATTCAAGAAATGCACATTGACATACACAAGTATTTATTATAATGTCATTCTATTAGGTATTTCCTTGTGCTGATGTCTGGCCGCCGCTGTAAAACCCCATAAGTAGCTGTTCATACTTAGACATATTTTTCTTGGTGATTTATATTCCACTCAAAGCCCACTGGGGGTGAGGGAGGTAGGACACACAGAGGCAGACTCACTCACGCGCAAACTTTCTCTGTCACTCTCATTTACTCACTAACTCACTCACTGTGTGAGCCAGTCTACACCAGAGCACAGTCTGCACCAGAGCACTCAGACAGTCAGCTCTTTTCTCAAATGGTTCCCCAGAGTCTCCGTGGGTTCAGACAATCAACACTAATTACAAGGAACACAGTTCTTCTACCTCAACTTCTCACACGCTGGGGAATTGGTAAAAAGTCTTTGTATTCAAAGGCTGAAAAGTTTTTACCTTCAACGTTTCTCATAACAATGACTGTTGAAGAAACCTCCAACTTGCTGCCAAAGCGTGGATTTTGTGACTTAATTAATTGTTTTCATCAGAGCAAAAGTGCTAGGCAGCGGCTAGATTTATTTTTTTAAGAAGCATATCTCCCTGTTTTTCAGTTCTTGCTGTGTACAGTTGAAGTCGGAGGTTTACATACACTTAGGTTGGAGTCATTAAAACTCGTTTTTCAACCACTCCACACATTTCTTGTTAACAAACTATAGTTTTGGCAAATCAGTTAGGACATCTACTTTGTGCATGACACAAGTAATTTTTCCAACAATTGTTTACAGATAGATTATTTCACTTATAATTCACTGTATCACAATTTCTGTGGGTCAGAAGTTTACATACACTAAATTGGCTGTGCCTTTAAGTAGCTTGGGAAAATCCAGAAAATGATGTCATGGCTTTAGAAGCTTCTGATAGGCTAATTGACATCATTCGAGTCAATTGGAGGTGTACCTATGGGTGTATTTCAAGGCCTATCTTCAAACTCAGTGCCTCTTTGCTTGACATCATGGGAAAATCAAAAGAAATCAGCCAAGACCTCAGAAAAAAAATTGTAGACCTCCACAACTCTGGTTCATTCTTGGGAGCAATTTCCAAAGGCCTGAAGGTACCACATTCATCTGTACAAACAATAGTACGCAAGTGTAAACACCATGGGACCACGCAGCCATCATACCGCTCAGGAAGGAGATGCTTTCTTTCTCCTAGAGATGAACGTACTTTGATGCGAAAAGTGCAAATCAATCCCAGAACAACAGCAAAGGACCTTGTGAAGATGCTGGAGGAAACAGGTACAAAAATATCTATATCCACAGTAAAACGAGTCCTATATCGACATAACCTGAAAGGCCGCTCAGCAAGGAAGAAGCCACTGCTCCAAAACCACCATAAAAAAACCCAGACTACGGTTTGCAACTGCACATGGGGACAAAGATCGTACTTTTTGGAGAAATGTCCTCTGGTCTGATGAAACAAAAATAGAACTGTTTGGCCATAATGACCATCGTTATGTTTGGAGGAAAAAGGGGGAGGCTTGCAAGCAGAAGAACACCATCCCAACCGTGAAGCACGGGGGTGGCAGCATCATGTTGTGGGGATGCTTTGCTGCAGGAGGGACTGGTGCACTTCACAAAATAGATGGCATGATGCGGAAGGAAAATGATGTGGATATATTGAAGCAACATCTCAAGACATCAGTCAGGAAGTTAAAGCTTAGTCGCAAGTGGGTCTTCCAAATGGACAATGACCCCAAGCATACTTCCAAAGTTGTGGCAAAATGGCTTAAGGACAACAAAGTCAAGGTATTGGAGTGGCCATCACAACCCTGACCTCAATCCTATAGAAAATGTGTGGGCAGAACTGAAAAAGCGTGTGCAAGCAAGGAGGCCTACAAACCTGACTCACCCAACTTATTGTGGGAAGCTTGTGGAAGGCTACCTGAAACATTTGACCCAAGTTAAACAATTTAAAGGCAATGCTACCAAATACTAATTGAGTGTATGTAAACTTATGACCCACTGGGAAAGTGATGAAAGAAATAAAATCTGAAATGAATCATTCTCTCTACTATTATTCTGACATTTCACATTCTTAAAATAAAGTGGTGATCCTAACTGACCTAAGACAGGGATTTCTTCTAGGATTAAATGTCAGGAATTGTGAAAAACTGTGTTTAAATGTATTTGGCTAAGGTGTATTTAAACTTCCAACTTCAACTGTATGTATTTGATTAAGCCTGGAACAAACCCTAATTTAATTCCTTAGCCTGCATTGAACCAGACAAAATCAATGTTTTTCTTGGCAGCATACAAGGAAGATGATCTTGTCCTAAGCTACTTTATCCATGATGCTACAGTAGGACATGTGTCTTACAGCCACCTTTATGCGTATGTGAGCTTTATCTTGTCACAATGTTACTTTGCTGTGCCAACCCAACTGTGTGTGTGTGTGTGTGTGTGTGAGTGTGCATGTGCGACTGTGTGTGTGTGTGTGCATGTTTGCGAGTGAGCACACGTTTGCGTACCTATTCTACCATATCCATATCATTCCAAAATGTAGAACTGGAAAGAAGTTTAATAGAAAAACGGAACGTTTGTCTGTCCTTCTCTCTGACCAGAAGAGGACATCGTCTCCATGGCAGACTCCACCATCACCATAGATGACATCGAGGGAGAGCTGTTCAAGATTGACAGGATTCGAGATGTGCTGGTCAGAAGAGAGTCAGAACTCAGATACATGTGAGTATGTTGTATGTCTGTTATCTCTAATCTGGATATCTCTGATCTAGATATCTCTACTGTATTGTCAAGTATTATTCTGAATAGCAGGGTGCTGTGCTTGTGGGTGTGTAACAATATAGTTCAAGTGTGGTGAATCCTGTTGAATCTAGTGGCGGTTCTCTAAAGCTTGGGATGCCACACAGGAGGGAGAGTGGAGAGGAAGGAATGAAGGAGGGGGGAGAGAGAGGTAGGGCTGTTACGGTGACTTTAGTACCGCCACACCAGCGGTCACGAGTCATGAAGGCCATCATATTCCATGTGACCGGTTAGTCATGGTAATTAGGCTTCCCCAAGCTCTGATGCTGCTGATGGTCATTAGTAGCCTATCAACCTTCTAACTGCCTGGTACTCAGCACTCTATTGTCTCTTGAATCACTCTGACATCAACGCAAATGTAACCAAAAATCTAATCAAACACTTCATGAGAGCCCATGAGCTCATTTACCACCACATTTTTATAGGCTATGCAATTATACAAGAAAACAGAGTGATGGCCTCTAATAAAAAGATGAGGTTCCCCTCAGCTTTCTATAGACTAGGCCTACTATATCTATTTCTCAACATTCCTAATATTAAGCACATTGTTTATCTTTACAACAGGAGTATAGGCTGCCTGGCTGGAAATGAACCACAGGAAAAGCATCCTCCATTCGCTCTTTAAGTGCATAGACATGTATTTTTTTCCCACTGCCCCTGTTTCGAGACAGGTGCATGATAATGGTCCATTCTTAATCAAAACAAATTTCATACATATATTATTTACTATATGTAAAGACAAGATTAAATCAAGAATAGTCTGATGGGAGACAATATTAGCCTGTCACTTGTGAATTATATATTATCATTTGTGAATGATGCCCAGCATAAGAAACAGAGTAGTCGCATGTGCGCACTCCCTCAAATCGTTTGGAGAAAATATGTGTTCAATTGTATTCTTCATACTATAAAATAATATAAAATATAATGTCACGGAATTCTAAGCAAATCTTGTCTGCTAAATGAACTAGTTTAGCCTACAGCCATTTGGCATAGCCACATCAGGACCTAACATAAAGATAACTCAGAGTATGCTATTCTGTTCTTCTGAACTAGACTACATTATCTTCATATCATGCTTCTTTAGACCCGTCTAAAATAAATAATGGATTTATTGTGAAGGTGTAGGCTATATTACATGTATTTATTTTACTTTTTAAAATATAGATGTTCCAAAGGTCTGCATCAGTGGCTTGTAGGCTATGTGTGGAAGCCAGAAGATGCTAAATGTGTTTATGTTAATTAATGGTCAATTACAGTGAGACTGACAGTTATTTGCTTGACAATCACTGGCTGATGAAATTTCGTGACCGCCACAGCCCTAGAGAGAGGGAAGCCTTTTCGCTGGAAGTGTGGAAGGAAGAAATATCCAAGAAGGAGGACACCGAAGAAGAAGAAGGAATAGGGAGGTTGCTGGGGGTCTGTGCAGGGACCTTTGTGTATGGGTGGGAGGAAGATACAATTTTTGGGGGGGTATTTTATCTGGATTCACATTAGCTGTTGCGAAAGCATTAATAGACAAGAACAGCTCAAGGACAGAACTACATAAATGTAAAATGGTACACATAGCCTACATATCAATACATACACACAAACTATCTAGGTCAAATAGGGGAGAGGCCTTGTGCCGTGAGGTGATGCTTTATCTGTTTTTTGAAACCAGGTTTTCTGTTCATTTGAGCAATATGAGATGGAAGGGATTGGCTCTATATAATACTGTACACTTTCATGAATTTGTTCTGGACTTGGGGACTGTAAAAATACCACTGGTGGCATGTCTGGTGGGGTAAGTGTGTGTGTCAGAGCTGTGTGTAAGTTTACTATGCAAAACAATTAGGAATTTTCAACACATTAATGTTTCTTATAAAAAGAGGAAATGATGCAGTCAGTCTCTCCTCATCTTTACAACCATTGAATCTACATGTTTTGACAATGACAGTTTGTTGTTGTTTCAACAGCCACACCATTCATTACCATATTCAGAAGAGGTCTAGAGCTTAGGGAATGATTTGTACCAAGTACAATGCTCTTAGTTTTAGAGATAATCAGGACCATTTTATTACTGGCCATCCATTCCAAAACTGACTGCAACTCCTTGTTAAGGGTTTTAGTGACTTCATTAGCTGTGGTTGCTGACACGTATATGGTTGAATCATCAGCATACATGGACACACAGGCTTTGTTTAATGCCATTGGCAGGTCATTGGTAAAAATAGAAAAGAGTAAAGAGCCTAGAGAGCTGCCCTGCGGTACACCACACCCTACATGTTTGATATTAGAGAGGCTACTATTTAAAAAAAACGGGTCTTCCAAATGGACAATGACCCCAAGCATACTTCCAGAGTTGTGGCAAAATGATTTAAGGACAACAAAGTCAAGGCTTTGGAGTGGCCATCACAAAGCCCTGACCTCAATTCTATAGAATATTTGTGGGCAGAACTGAAAAAGTGTGTGCGAGCAAGGAGGCCTACAAACCTAACTCGGTTACACCAGCTCTGTCAAGAGGAATAGGCCAAAATTCAATCAACTTATTGTGGGAAGCCTGTGGAAGGCTACCCGAAACGTTTGACCGAAATTAAACAATTTAAAGGCAATGCTACAAAATACTAATTGAGTTTATGTAAACTTCTGACCCACTGGGAATGTGATGAAAGAAATAAAAGCTGAAATAAGTAATTCTCTCTACTATTATTCTGACATTTCACATTCTTAAAATAAACTGGTGATCCTAACTGACCTAAGACAGGGAATTTTTACTAGGATTAAATGTCAGGAATTGTGAAAAACTGAGTTTAAATGTATTTGGCTAAGATGTATGTACACTTCCGACTTCAACGGTATGTCACTTAATCAGATCTAAGTTCAAATACTACAGTTGCAAGAAAAAGTATGTGAACCCTTTGGAATTACCTGCATTTCTACATAAATTGGTCAAAACATTTATCTGATCTTCTTCTAAGTCACAACAATAGACAAAAACAGTGTGCTTAAAGTAATAATACACAAATTATTGTATTTTTCTTGTCTTTATTGAGTACATCATTTAAACATTCACAGTGCAGGTTGGAAAAAGTATGTGAAGCCCTAGGAGTGGCCGTCCTGCAAAGATGACTGCAAGAGCACAGTGCAGAATGCTCATTGAGGTTAAGAAGAATCCTAGAGTGTCAGCTAAAGACTTACAGATATCACTGGAACATGCTAACATCTCTGTTGACGAGTCTACGATATGTAAAACACTAAACAAGAATGGTGTTCATGGGAAGACACCACGGAAGAAGCCACTGCTGTCCACAAAAAACATTGCTACACGTCTGAAGTTCGCAAAAGAGCTCCTGGATGTTCCACAGCGCTACTGGCAAAATATTCTGTCGACAGATGAAACTAAAGTTGAGTTTGGAAGGAACACACAACACTATGTGTGGAGAAAAAAGGCACAGCACACCAACATCAAAACCTCATTCTAACTGTAAAATATGGTGGCGGGAGCGTCATGGTTTGGGGCTGCTTTGCTGCCTCAGGGCTTGGACAGCTTGCTATCATCAACGGAAAAATACATTCCCATGTTTATCAAGAAATTTCCCAGGAGAATGTAAGGCTATCTGTCCTCCAATTGAATCTCAACAGAAGTTGGGTGATGTAACAGGACACCGACCCAAAACACAGAAGTAAATCAACAACAGAATGGCTTCAACAGAAGAAAATATGACCTAGTGTGGCCCAGTCAGAGTCCTGACCTCAACCCAATTGAGATGCTGTGGCATGACCAAGAATATTGCTGAATTGAAACAGTTTTGTGAAGAGGAATGGTCCAAAATTCCTCCTGACTGTTGTGCAGTTATGATACTCAAATACAGAAAAAGTTTAGTCCAAAGGAGGGTCAACCAGTTCACATACTTTTTCCACCCTGGACTGTGAATGTTTACACGGTGTGTTCAATAAAGACATGAAAACGTATAATTGTTTGTGTGTTATTAGTTTAAGCAGACTGTGTTTGTATATTGTTGTGATTTAGATGAAGATCAGATCAAATTTTATGACCAGTTTATGCAGAAATCCAGGTAATTCCAAAGGGTTCACATACTTTTTCTTGCCACTGTATGTATATATATATATATATATATATATATATATATATAACAACACCTCCCCATAAGCATTCCTGTTTCTTCTATAGATGTTATATCCTTGTATTGCTACTGCTGTATCATCAAAATAATTATCTCTGTGAGTTCTAGAAATGAAAATATATGAATGTTATCTGATGTTAGCAAGTTATTGATTTCATGAACCTTATTTCTAAGGCTACCTCTATTAATATGGGCTATTTTCAACCCTTTCCTGGGTAGCTTCTCAGAGATAGACATAATATGGAAAATAGAGAACAAAAAATAAAACATTCAGCAGTCCATTAATCAGTTGGTGTGTGTAAGTGTGTGTGTGTGCTGCAGGGCTGAAGCTACGAACCCATAGGCTTGGCTCTCTCATCCCTTCCAAGCGTTTGGGTCAGGGTTAAACTCAACACAGGGACACATATGTGTATGTCTGTGTGTGCGTGAATGCATGCTCACAGTTATGTACACTGTTAGAAGAGACAAGGTGATCCAATAGACAAGAATGGAAGGAGAGGAATCCAGGAATGTCTATACTCAGGCATGTTTACACTGCATTTTTACTGGTGCTACACCAACATCATAACCCAATAGAATGCACTGTAGTGATGTCGCCTTCCTTACTGTGACGCAAAGACAGGGAATGAGCTGTGATTAATTTGATACACAATAATCTAATCAGACTAGGCCTTAATGAGTATGACTGAGCATATAAAGTGTAAGTACTTAGTATAATAATCCCTGTATGTTGCCAATTCAGGAATATGAGTAGCATTTTATATCCGTGATCAAATCAAGTTTATAGAAAACCCATTCAACACACCACTCATAACAATAATAACAAAGAATAGAAGCAAAGTTACTTCAACGATTTCATTATAATAGAATAGAAGGGAGTATAATCTGTTTAACTAGAATAGTGTGGTTCCTCTCAGGTCATACATCATCTGTATTCTACACCTTGCCCACCGCAGGTCCCTATTCATCCCATCTGACAGGTAGAGATGTAGATGAGGTAGAGAGGTGAGGCTCTCAGTTAGCTGACAGTGATGGATGTCTAGGCTCAGCTACCCAACTGTAATGCTGTGAAACTGGGTTACCGGAGGGCTACAGTTGTCCTACAGACAGGGGGAACCATAAGAACAGTGCCCTGCCATTCTCTTTGTCTTAGATAAAGAATAGAGTAGCATGGGTTCAAACTATAAACTGTACAAGTCAAGATTCAGCTTCATCTAAACAACCTGTAAACCGACAATGAACTGTTCACTGCATGTAATATAACAATAAATAATATGCCGTTTAGCAGATGCTTTTTTCCAAAGCAACTTACAACAGTGAGTGAGTGCATACACCTCAGGGCATTGTCCCTCTCAGCTGTAGTGAAAAACAACTTTCCCTATAATCTTCCCTATTGATAATGCTACTAAACTGACCTTCTCTCTCAGTAGCTAGTGATGTCACTAGGCTGGGAACTCAGAAATCTCTGATTTCAGACTTCAGTGGTTCAAGACAACCAAGAACTTTGAAAAAACGAGATCCGACTTGGATCCAACTTTCTGACCTGAAGATCACGGACGTCATGATTTGACCTCGTTTTTTTCAGCGTTCCCAGTTGTCTTGAAAGCAGCCTAGTGTAGCTCAGTAGTTAGTGCTGTCCATTCTTAATGACTTCACTAGGCTGACCCCTCACTTAGTAGCTAGTGCTGTCCCTTCTTAATGATGTCACCTGGCTGACCTCTCACTCAGTAGCCATGTCCACAACATTCTAATTATACCGCTGCCACTGAGCTCTGAATTAACAATGATGTAGCTTACTAATGATGACACTGTAGCTGACCCCCTCACTCAGCAGTGATGTTCTGCTCTATCTACACTACAGTATGAATAATGTTCTGCTCTACAGTACGTCACTACACTGACCTATGAGTCATCACTTCCTCAGAAGGGAAATGTGTCATGTGGCAGGAGACCTGAACTCACTATGGTCTGATGTCTCATCCTCCTAGTCATGGATGATGTACCCTGTCTGTCTGACACCACTCTCCAGCCTCTAGAGCAGGGGTGGGCAATTCCAGTCCTTGAGGGCCTGATTGGTGTCACAGTTTTTCCCCAGCCCCAGCTAACACACCTGATTCCAATAATCACCTAATCATGATCTTCAGTTTAGAATGCAATTTGATTAATCAGCTGTGTTTGCTAGGGAAGTAGAAAAAGTGTGACACCAATCAGGCCCTCGAGGACTGGAATTGCCCACCCCTGTTCTAGAGGAATGTTAGTATTTTGACAAGTGGTTGACCACCACTTACTGATAACGTGTGGCATGTAAGGAAATTACTATGTGTCTGCGTTTATATTCAGTCTGCTTCAGCCTTTACCCAGGCTGCTTTGAGTTAACCTCCCAGGATAGGGGTCAGAGGTCAGCCTGATGTATCCTCTGTGATTGGCACTTTGAGACCCGTGGTTTCCATGGTGATTGGCACATTGAGATCCGTGTTTACCATGGTTTCACACTTCTGGGATTTCCCCCCATCCTGTGTGTTTCAGCGTTGGGATGACGTCATGATTGGCCTATGAAGGAGTGTTAGATCAGTGATTGGCAGATTGCACAGCGGTCTGAAAACAAGGCTTCAGCATCAGCACTTCCATTGTATATTGGGACCTAATGACTGGAACATGGGGTATAAACTAGACTGAGACAGGCAGCAAGGCAATGTTACTGTTGTGGATTTATGACCTTCTGTCAATGGATAAATTGGCTGCTGGTTGAGAGCACATATATACCTGCCTGGGCCCTTATTCACAAAACGTCTCAGAGTGCAGATCTAGGATCAGGTCCACTCTGTCCATGTAATGTTACTCATTGTGAGCTAAAACACCAAACTGATCCTATATTGGCACTCCTACTCTGAGATGCTTTGTGGATACGGGCCAGGGTCACTTTACTTCCTAGTGTGTTCCTACGTAGGTTCAGGATCGTAACTAAAACAACGTTGATGTGTTAACAAGGAGAGAAATAACTGTCTAGGAGACATTTTTCTTGCAATCTACCTTTATAAGTTCTTCAGCCAATTCTTAAAATATTAGCTTCTTGTGCATCTCTCTTTATTTAGATGTAGTATTTTCTTAGGAAGCAGTCTCTTGGCTGTATTGGTGAAGATGAAAGTAGACTTGGACTCTAGTCATTCAAATAAAATAAACTTTTTGGCTTGGGTGTCTCATGGCTTGGGTGTTAAGAAGCCTTTTGGACCTAGACTTGGTGCGCCGGTAACAGAGAGAACAGTCTATGACTAGGGTGGCTGGAGTCTTTTACAATTTTTAGGGCCTTCCTCTGACACCGGCATAGAGGTCCTGGATGGCAGGAAGCTTGGCCCCAGTGATGTACTGAGCCGTATGCACTACCCTCTGTAGTGCCTTGTGGTCAGAGGCCGAGCAGTTGCCATGCCAGGCAGTGATGCAACCAGTCAGAATGCTCTCGATGGTGCAGCTGTAGAACCTTTTGAGTCTCCTGAGGGGGAATAGGTTTTGTCGTACCCTCTCCACGACTGTCTTAGTGTGTTTGGACCATGATAGTTTGTTGGTGATGTGGACACCAAGGAACTTGAAGCTCTCAACCTGCTCTACTACAGCCCAGTCGATGAGAATGGGGGCGTGCTCGGTCCTCCTTTTCCTGTAGTGCACAATCATCTCCTTTGTCTTGATCACGTTGAGGGAGAGATTGTTGTCCTGGCACCACACGGCCTGGTCTCTGACCTCCTCCCTATAGGCTACCTCATCGTTGTCGGTGATCAGTTCTACCACTGTTGTGTCATCGGCAAACTTGATGATGGTGTTGAGTCGCGGCTGGCCATGCAGTCATGAGTGAACAGGGAGTACAGGAGGGGACTGAGCACGCACCCCTGAGGGGCCCCCGTGTTGAGGATCAGTGTGGCGGCTGTGTTGTTACCTACCCAAACTACCTGGGGGCCGTCAGGAAGTCCAGGATCCAGTTGCAGAGGGAGGTGTTTAGCCCCAGGGTCCTTAGCTTAATGATGAGCTTTGAGGGCGCTATGGTGTTGAACGCTGAGCTGTAGTCAATGAATAGCATTCTCACATAGGTATTCCTTTTGTCCAGGTGTGAAAGGACAGCGTGGAATGCAATAGAGATTGCATCATCTGTGGATCTGTTTGGGCGATATGAAAATTGGAGTGGGTCTAGTGTTTCTGGGATAATGGTGTTGATGTGAGCCATGACCAGCCTTTCAAAGCACTTCATGGCTACAGACGTGAGTGCTACGGGTCGGTAGTCATTTAGGCAGGTTGCCTTAGTGTCCTTGGGCACATGGACTATGGTGGTCTGCTTGAAACATGTTGGTATTACAGACCTAGTCAAAGGTCTTACTCACATCGGCTACGGAGAGCGTGATCACACAGTCGTCCGGAACAGCTGATGCTCTCATGCATGTTTCAGTGTTACTTGACTCAAAGCGAGCAATGAAGTAATTTAGCTTGTCTGGTAGGCTCGTGTTACTGGGCAGCTCGTGGCACATCCGACAAGCATCAGAGCCGGTGTAGTACGATTCAATCTTAGTCCCGTATTGACACTTTGCCTGCTTGATGGTTTGTTGAAGGGCATAGCGGGATTTCTTATAAGCTTCTGTGGTTAAAGTCCTGCTCCTTGAAATCGGCAGCTCTACCCTTTAGCTCAGTGTGGATATTGCCTGTAAACCATGGCTTCTGGTTGGGGTATGTACGTACGGTCACTGTGGGGACGATGTCATCGATGCACTTATTGATGAAGCCAGTCACTGATGTGACATACTCCTCAATGCCATGTGAAAAATCCCGGAACATATTCCAGTCTGTGCTAGCAAAACAGTCCTGTAGCTTACCCCCTGCTTCATCTGACCACTTTCTTATTGACCGAGTCACTGGTGCTTTTAACTTGTAAGCAGGAATCAGGAGGATAGAATTATGGTCAGATTTTCCAAATGGAGGGTGAGGGAGATTTTTGTACGTGTGTGTGGAGTAAAGGTGGTGAAAGATTAGTGGAATCTGTGTGGGTAGCTGGACAGGTAGGATGACTGACAGTGAGGGTGAACAGGTGGTCACGGGTCAGGTGACAGAGGAATGGATGAGACTGAGGCAGGAATTCCTTTAACCATAAAGTGGTATATTTACTGAGTAGTCTGTGCTGCATAACAAAGGAAACAGAATAACGTGTATCCAATCGAATCCATCATCATAAAGATCTAATCATAACAATCATTCATTATTAACATAGTTTAGGGAATTCAACAATCCAGTTCATTAATAAGTCAATAGGAACCATCTGTGAGCAATTTAGGCTCGTAACTATTTATCATAAATCATGAAAGAATACAAACAGTGATCGGTTATTCTATCTATAATCGCCATTTGTTGGATATCAGAGTCGATCAGTTCAACAAACAATGACTTTCTTATTTCACCCTTTCAAGTGTCTTCATGTGTACATGTAATTTCATTACATATTAACCATACCAATTGCATAATTGGCCTATTATGATCTGTAGGGTCGGGATCATTGACCATTCACATTACACAAAATGTTTGAAGCGTGCGCTCCAAGCCGCACTCCGCGATAATAACTTCAAACAACAACTGATGGCCCACTCTCCCGATCGCAACAGATAGTTCAGATGAAAGTTCAGATGAAAGGTAACAGAGTCGGTGGACTTACGTGGATTCATGGATGCACAGAACTTCTGGATTAGACGGAGTGAAGGAAATTGGTTAACCCCTGTGCGGCCTCGGGACGGACATCCAGCGAAAAATCATATCGGCATTAGCATAACAAAATGTAATAATTAAAAAAAAAATAATAATAATCAAATTCAATCGTTTTATAGATACACCTCTCCTGAATCGAACCACGTTGTCCGATTTCAAAAAGGCTTTACAGCAAAAGCAAAACATTAGATTATGTTAGAGGAGTATATCGTAAAAGTAGCCACATAGCCATTTTCCGACCAACAACATGCATCACAAATAACCAAAAAACAGCTAAATGCAGCACTAACCTTTGACAATCTTCATCAGATGACACACCTAGGACATCATGTTACACAATACATGCATTCTTTTGTTCGATAAAGTTCATATTTATATATAAAAACAGCATTTTACATCGGTGCATAACGTTGACTAACTATTTTCCCTCAAATGCATCCGATGAAACAGAGCTACAATTTACTAAATTACTATTCGAAAACATTTTTAAAATGTCATATTGTCATTCTAAGATTTATAGATGAATATCACTTGAAAGCACCTGTAATGCCAGATTTAAAATGAACTTTACTGGGTAATCATACTTTGCGATGAAAGGGGATGCGATACTCTGAAAAATAGGCTAACGTTACAGTTCAGCGCCATCTTGGAACAATCGCATATCACATCTAGTCTTGTATACTATTGTCAATAATCCCTTACCTTTGGTTGTCTTCATCAGAAAGCACTTCCAGGAATCCCAGGTCCACAACAAATGTATTTTCGTTCGAAAAAAATACTCCTTTATGTTCCAAGAGCTTGTTCTTGTTAGCGCGTCTGAAGGCTGCTCCAAAACTTCCGTCGGCCACGGGACAGCCATTTCGAGAAAATACATTTTTTCCCCATTTAGGTTCGTTCAAACATGTCAAACGTTGTATAACATAAATCTTCAGGGCGTTTTTCAACAAGAGAGCCAATAAGATTCGAGGGGGACGATTGCATTGTGTTTCAAAACGTTTCGAAAGGGGAGGGTAACCAGGGGCGCCGGCGTCATAATGGTGATGGCCCTCTCCGTGTGACCACGTTCCACAGCGTCTCATTCATTCAATTTTAACAGTAGAAGGCTCAAACCAATTTGTGAAGACTGGGGACATCTAGTGGAAGCAATAGGAAGTGCTCAATGAACCATAGCTCACGGTGTGATTAATAGGCAACGTGATGAAGTTGAGTTCACAATTCAGAATTCCACTTCCTGTTTCCATCTGTCTCGGGGTTTTGACTGCCATATGAGTTCTGTTATACTCACAGACACCATTCAAACAGTTTTAGAAACTTTAGGGTGTTTTCTATCCACAAGTATTAATTATATGCATATCCTAGCTTCTGAGTTTGAGTAGGAGGCCGTTTAAAATGGGCACAATTTTTTTTCAAAAATCGCTTTAGCGCCCCCTATCCTAGGGGAACGCCAAGAGGTTAATTTCCACACTCCTCAAAAAAGGCTCATTGCTCCCCGTCCTCTGTCATCTCAGGGAGAGGAAATAGTCGGGCAACTGGCCGGATATATGTCCGGTTCTTTACCTGGATCTCCACTGATCTAACACGACCATCGGTCCCAGGCATGGTCTTAGTGATACGACCCTGCTCGAGGCAGTTGAGGGTCCACCATCATTACGACTTGGCCATTTTCCAGGCTGGCCATTTCTCTCCGCCATTTCTCTCTGTGCTGTAGACTTGGTAGGTAATCCCGAATGAATTGGGCCCAGAAATGGTCAGCCAAGATCTGGCTGTGTCGCCACCGGCGCCTGCCAACGAGGTTGGTATCAGCATACATGGCTTGAGGAAGTGACGCATCTCGGCACTTCCTCAAGCCATCAAGAGCATATTCGGTGTAACCGGATCGGGGTCAGCGATGTCTGCAGAGAGATATCCCAAGGGTTTGGAGTTCATTATCCCTTCCACCTCTATCAGGACAGTCCGCAAGACAGTTTCCGTGACAGTTTGGTCCCCCAGTACGACTCGTAAGGCCGTCTTTACAGATTTGATCTCTCGCTCCCATGTTCCTCCAAAATGAGGAGCTCCTGGAGGGTTACATTTGAATGAGATGTGTTGGTCCATCAGCTGATCCTGGAGGCTGGGTTCCATGGCTTGGAAGGCTTCCTCCAACCTGGCTTCTCCTGCCTTGAAGTTTGTGCCTCTGTCAGCCAGGATCTCATAGGGTTTCCCCCGTCGGGAGATAAACCGCCGTAGGGCCATGAGGAAGGCTTCAGTATCCAAACTCTCCAGTAGGTCCAGGTGGACACATCTAGTGGTCAAACACTTGAATAGAATGCCCCAGCGCTTTTCCACTCGACGACCTAGCTTGATCGTCAAGGGGCCAAAGCAATCAACTCCTGTTGACCAGAAGGGTGGTTTGAGGAGGCGTAAGCGAGCAGGGGGTTAATCTGCCATTTTGGGCACCGTGGCTCTGGCCCGCCATCTCTGACATTCCACGCAGGCGTATTGGTGCTTACGAATGGCTCCTCGTCCTCCAAGTATCCAGTACTTCCGCCTCATCTGCCCATAGACTCTCTCTGGCCCTGGGTGGAGAAGCCTCTCATCATAACTCTTGATGAGGAGCCTGGTGCTAGGGTGTCTGGAGTCAAGGATAGTGCTTTTTATAGGCCTATTATGCATTAGGTATAAACAAATAGAATATTCTATAATTGTGGTACAACAAAGGTAAACTATTCTACATTTGGTGGATAGCATCGGGATCCAAAACTTCTGCTTGGCGCAGCCTCCCTCCGACTCTGATCACTCCAAGGATTTGATCATATTCTGGGGCAATTGAGAGAAGACGGCTGTCCTTAGCTGCCTCCCTACCGGCTTTCAGAGCTTTTAGCTCCTCAGGGAAGCTAACTGCTTGTGCATGCTGGAGGAGTAGTGTCTCTGCCGCGAGGGAGGTGGGTATGGAAGCCACCCCATCTGAGGTCTGGTTTGTGGCGGTGATCAGATCTGGCAGGGTTTGGGATTGTGTCAGGTCAGGGAGAGCTGTTGTTGGTTCCATAGAGATGCTGTAGCATTGGACGGACTTCCTTAACTCATGAGCTTCAGCTGGTTGCGGAGGGGCTGCACGCCTGGGGGCTGTCGGCCACTCGTCCTCTGGTTGGGACAAGAATGGTGGCCCCAAACTCCAGCGATGGGGTTGAGCCAGTTCCTTAACCTCTATGGGCTAGGTGGGACGCTAGCGTGCCACCCGTGGTGCACTCCATCAACAGCAGGTGCATTTCAAGAGCGGCAAATTTGAATCCAAATAAATGTCAAAATTCAAATTTTTCAAACATACAACTATTTTACACCCTTTGAAAGATAAACATCTCCTTAATCTAACCACGTTTTACGATTTCAAAAAGGTTTTACGGCGAAAGCATAAATTTAGAGTATGTTAGGACAGTACATTTACAAGAGTTGTATGTAATGTTTTGTCAATTCAAAGACAGGGTCACCAAAACCATAAAACCAGCTAAAATGATGCACTAACCTTTTACAATCTCCATCAGATGACACTCCTAGGACATTATGTTAGACAATGCATGCATTTTTAGTTCTATCAAGTTCATATTTATATCCAAAAACAGCGTTTTACTATGGCATTGATGTTGAGGAAATCGTTTCCCTCCAATAACCGGCAGTCAAGTCAGCGTCACAAATTAAATAATTAAAATTAGAAAACATTGGTAAAATATTATATTGTCATTTAAAGAATTATAGATTTACATCTCTTGAACGCAATCAACTTGCCAGATTTAAAAATAACCTTACTGGGAAATCACACTTTGCAATAATCTGAGCACTGCGCCCAGAAAAATACGCGTTGCGATACAGACTAGACGTCATGTTGGGGAGATCTAAAATCGAAAATACTATGTAAATAATCCATTACCTTTGATTCTCTTCATCAGATGTCACTTCCAGGTATCACAGGTCCATAACGAATGTAGTTTTGTTCAAAAAAGCTCATCATTTATGTCCAAAAATCTCCGTCTTGTTAGCACATGATCTAAGCCAGCCCGACTTCTCGTCATGAACGAGGGGAAAAAATATATTTACGTTCGTTCAAACATGTCAAACGTTGTATAACATAAATCATTAGGGCCTTTTTTAACCAGAACATGAATAATATTCAAGGTGGACGAATGCATACTCTTTTATAACGTATTGGAACGAGGGTACCCAACATGAACTCGCGCGCCAGGTGTCTAATGGGACATCATCGTTCCATGGCTCTTGTTCGGTCAGATCTCCCTCCAGAAGACTCAAAACACTTTGTAAAGGCTGGTGACATCTAGTGGAAGCAATAGGAAGTGCCAAAATATTCCTCAGCCCCTGTGTTTTTCAATGGGATAGGTTTAAAGGTAATACAACACATCAGGTATCCACTTCCTGTCAGAAAATGTCTCAGGGTTTTGCCTGCCAAATGAGTTCTGTTATACTCACAGACACCATTCAAACAGTTTTAGAAACTTTAGAGTGTTTTCTATCCATATATAATAAGTATATGCATATTCTAGTTACTGGGTAGGATTAGTAACCAGATTAAATCGGGTACATTTTTTTTATCCAGACGTGCAAATGCTGCCCCCTAGCCCTAACAGGTTAAGTGGTTTACCCCGAGTAACGTCATCAGCAGGTTTGTTTACGCTGTTAACATACCTCCAGTCTTGGACTTCTGTTACGTCTTGGATTTCCGCAATGCGAGTTCTGACGAACACCTTATATCTGCAGGACTCCGACTTGAGCCAGGTCAATACAGTGGTCGAATCATTCCAGTAGATGACCCTTTGGATTGGCAAGGTGAGCTCGGCTCACAAGGTCAATGCCAACTGGGCTCCAGAAAGGGCAGCACTGAGTTCCAGCCTAGGCATTGACAACTGCTTCTTGGGTGCGACCCTGGACCTGGCCATGACGAAGGAGACATGGGTGTGGCCTGCCTTATCCTCCACTCTTAGATAGGAAACCGCCCCATAAGCTCGCTCCGAAGCATCACAGAACACATGCAGTTCCAGGCATGATCCCAGTTGGTCAGCACAGGGTGATACATAACATCTTGGCATTTGGACTTCAGAGAGCTCCGATAACTCGGTTTCCCAACAGATCCATCGTTCCACTAGGTCAGCCGGGTGGATCGGTTCATCCCAGTCCCTCTTGGACTGCCACAGGTCCTGGACTAAGACTTTGGCCTGGGTTGTGTATGGCAGAATATACCAAAGGGGATCGTATTGACTGGCCAGGGTCTGATAGATGGTGCGCAGAGTGGGGGTTTCGGTACTCAGGGCTGAGCGGTGCTTGTACCCCAGGGTATCCGGTATGCAGCTCCATCTCAGTCCTAGAGTGGGCTCTTGTGGGTTAGCGCCAGACTGCGATAGCCATAGTTCACTGCTACTAGACCTGGCTTGTGGCGGGAGGTGCTGGATAACCTCCGCTCTGTTACTCGCCCACTGTCGGACCTCAAATCCCCCTTTGGACAGGAGATTCCGTACTTTGTCAAGGAGTGCTTTCGCTTCAGCTGTGGATGGGACGCTCTGTAAGCAGTTATCCACATAGAAGGCATTTTCCACTGAATCCCATACTTCTGGGTCACTGTCTGGGTGCTCCCGTGCGTGTCCCTGCAGAGCGTATATGGCACAGCAAGGACTGCAGGTGGTGCCAAATGGGAGTACTTGCCATTCATAGATTGTGGGCTCTGCGTCTCGTTCCATATCTCGCCATATGAACTGGAGCAGTGTGGTGTCGGAAGGCAGCAGACGAATCTGATGAAACATGGCTTTAATGTCTCCACTGATGGCTGTAGAGTGCTGCCGGAACTAGAGAAGGACACCGAGCAAGGAAGGACCTAAAGTTGGTCCAGGGAGTAGACAGTCATTCAGGCTTTGACCAGCAGCTTGGAATGAACAGTTGAAGACAAGTCTGTACTTCCCACCGTGTTGCTGGATAACATGGTGAGGGAGATACCAGGATTCGCTGAGTGCGTTTCCCTCTTCTTGAGCTGTCTCTTTGATGACATAGCCTGCCTTTACAAGGTTATGAATCTCTCGGTTATGAACTTCAGCAAGCTCAGGATTCTTCATCAGGCGTCGCTCCGTTCCATGCAATAGTGGGAGTACAGCCCGTGTCGTGGTTGCCAGAGGAGGATGGTTGGGCACCCATAGCAGTGGGGTCGCATACCTCTGAACGCCATCCATTTCAGTTGTGGTGGTGGGCTTCTCCAGGAGGTCTAATGCATAGGAGTCTTGTTTAGAGCGGGTGACCTCCTGTAGCTTCCGGTTGGAGAAGGTGTCCATCTTCCAGAGCATCTCAACATTCCGAAGGAGGTCAGTGGCTGGACAGCGGGATGGAGCTGGATTGCTTCTGGTGAAGAGGACTTGCTGTGATTGTACAGCTTGGGTGGAGAGAAGTAAATGGTCTGGACCTTGCACAGCCCAACCCAAGGATGTATGGACAGCAACGGGCCCGCCTTCTGGTCCAGCTCGTATAGGCTCAGTCGGGGTGACGAGATGTGGGTGGTCTGACCCAATCAGAATAAGTGGCGCTACTCTGGCCAGGCTAGGAAGAGGCAATCCTCGGAGATGAGGATATTGTAGAACACTTACCGGGCAGGAGTGCTCTGCAAGATTTAGGCCATCTGCCGTGAAGGCATTGGTGATGGTATAGGCCACGTCCCTGTTTCCTGAAGGTGAAATGCTGAAGGTCACAGCAGAGCCTTTCATTTGGATAACATCATGTCGCACCGTTCTGAGATTAAGGGTCTCAGGGGTCCCCTCCAGGTTAAGCTGACGGGTGGCCGCCGGGAGAATGATTGTTCGTTCAGACCCATCATCTAGAACGGCGAATGTATCAATGCTTCTCCCTTCACTTTGCAGAGTGACCTTGACCACCTTCAACATGACCCTTGGAGACCGGTTCTGCTGGTCGAGGTAGAGCTCCTTTGCAGCTCCTACCATGAGCATACTGTGCTCTTTCTGGGCTTGGGGAATTACATCATGCAACACTGTGAGATGGATTTCCGTACAGCGATTGCAGGGTTTCCTCAATGTGCAGGTCTCCGCCTTATGGCTACGGGCACACTTGCAGCATGGCTCGCCTGAAGTGATCCAAGACTTCAATTGAGGTTGAGTGAGCTTTTTTACCCTGGGGCATGAGCCAAGGAAGTGCCCCTTACTATTGCAATATGGGCAGTAAGGCTGAAATTTGATGTTCTTGCTCTTGAGAGGCGTCTTCTTCCCGGGTTCCTCCCCAGCTTCACTATTTAAGTACATAGTAGTGGGATTTGGCCTTTTCTGTCCCTCCTGGCGTTCAAACTCCTTCCTTCCCCCGTAGACTATGGCTGAGATTGTGGCCTGGTGAGCGATGCTCTTCGCCCTCGCTTTCACCTGCAACCATGCGGCCAGGTCTCTGAGAGCATAGGTGCTTCTCAAGCCCTCCTTCAGGATGCCTTTGTTCAAACAATGTTCAATGAAACTGTCCCTGAGGGACGCTGGCAGCTTGCTAAGAAGCCTGTCCACGTGGGAGCCACATTTCAGCTCGTTCCCGTCTTCTCCTTTAACGGCATCGATGTCAGGGATTGGACAGCCAGGGAGAACTCTTGGAAGGCAGCATAGTCTCCCATTTTAATTGGAGATGTGTTCAGGATGTTGTTTAGTTCATTCGGACTAGCTGGCGTGGCTCACCATATCTCGCTTTCAGGGCCTGGAGAGCGGCAGTGTATGGTGTTGCGGAGTGCATAAAGGATTGGGCCAGCTTGTATGCACTGGGAAACCGCAAGTGATCCATTAGTACTTGGTACTTGTAGCTTTCTGACAGATGAATGTGAATACCCAGTAGGCTCTCCAATGCCATTTCCAAAAGGACAAATTCACTCTCCTTTCCGCTCTCAAAGTATGGTAGTTTGGGTCTGGGAATTTCATAGGCTGAGGCTACCAGTAGTTTCATAATGTTGGCTCCCTCTTCTGGTTGCGTGAAGGATAAACCCGGGAATTCTGATGAGCCCACTGTGGCCTCATTGGGCCTGTCCCCTACTGTCCCAGACCCTCCATGGGTGGCAGCCGGATTTGGGTGAGAGCCCTCCCACCTGCTGTCTGAGGACTGGCCTGGTCCAGGCCCGGGATGAGAGGAACGATTTGCCATGTTGGTAATTGGCGGAAAGGCGAAGGAGTGATGCTTTGTCTCTCACTCCGTCTAGAGTGCCTCGACGATTTCCCTTCAGTTAAGGGGTGAGCGGAGCCTGTCTCAGGAAGCTGGTCGACATGTGCGGTGGGAGTTACCTCCTCCATAGGTTCTTCCTGTAGAACACTTTCCTGCCCCAAAGCAGTTTCTGGTCCTTGGCCCAGAGGGGATGGTTGATGGCTGAAACGTACAGCTGATCCATCACCACTTTGAGCTCTGGTGGGCTTGCCCTTGGATGTGGGAAACTCAACCACATAATCCTTAAGATAACCAGGTGTTTGCCTGGTTCTCCTGGTGCTACTGGTGGTTGAGGATGCAGCCTTTGTTACTTTAGGCTTAGCTCCTGGATCTTTTCTTTGTTCCAAGACCTTTCCCTCCACTGCTCTCTCTTCCTTTCTCCCTCCTTCCAGTGGAGACAATTCCTCCCTCTCCCCCTTCATTTCCTTTTCACCTGTCATCATCCGGCTCGAAGGACCAGTGAAAGATTAGTGGAATCTGTGTGGGTAGCTGGACAGGTAGGATGACTGACAGTGAGGGTGAACAGGTGGTCACGGGTCAGGTGACAGAGGAATGGATGAGACTGAGACAGGAATTCCTTTAACCATAAAGTGGTATATTTACTGAGTAGTCTGTGCTGCATAACAAAGGAAACAGAATAATGTGTATCCAATGAAATCCATCATCACAAAGATCTAATCATAACAATCATTCATTATTAACATCATTTAGGGAATTCAACAATCCAGTTCATTAATAAGTCAATAGGAACCATCGGTGAGCAATTTAGGCTCGTAACTATTTATCATAAATCATGAAAGAATACAAACAGTGATCGGTTATTCTATCTATAATCGCCATTTGTTGGATATCAGAGTCGATCAGTTCAACAAACAATGACTTTCTTATTTCACCCTTTCAAGTGTCTTCATGTAATTTCATTACATATTAACCATACCAATTGCATAATTGGCCTATTATGATCTGTAGAGCCGGGATCATTGACCATTCACATTACACAAAATGTTTGAAGCGTGCGCTCCAAGCCGCGCTCCGCGATAATAACTTCAAACAACAACTGATGGCCCATTCTCCCGATCGCAACAGATAGTTCAGATGAAAGTTCAGATGAAAGGTAACAGAGTCGGTGGACTTAGGTGGATTCATGGACGCACAGAACTTCTGGATTAGACGGAGTGAAGGAAGAGAAAGCAGCGCGATCAGGCGATGGCGATGTCCTCCTTTTATGGAGTGGAGATCTGTAGGACATTTCCACCTGACCTAATTAAAGCGCCCCTGGCCCAGCTGAGTAAGTGGCAATGAATTAAAGGATTATTCCACCAACTCCAGGTGGTCTAGAGTTGTTTTCCCCCTCTGGTTGCACATTTAACATGCTGGTAGAAATTAGGTCAAACAGATTTAAGTTTCCCTGCATTAAAGTCCTCGGCCACTAGGAGCGCTGCCTCTGAATGAGCGTTTTCCTGTTTGCTTATGGCCGTATACAGATTATTGAGTGTGGTCTTAGTGCCAGCATCGGTTTGTGGTGGTAAATAGACAGCTACGAAGAATATTGTCATGAAACAGCAGGGAGCAGGTCTCGAACCCTCAACCTTCTAGCCCGAAGTCCAGCGCGCTATCGACTGTGCCGCAAATGCATGCTCGTGCGGCAGAGTTGATATCCGAGCTTATAAACCCAGGGTCGTTACACTACTCCCTCCTTTCAAAGAGCGCGTCCTCGCGCTAGCTTGCGACTCTACATCTTACAGGAACGTGCTCACCGGCCAAGCACACGCACTGTCGTGGATGCAAGGTCCGATCACTTCTGACACCAGTGTAATGAAACAGGCAGGGAGCAGGTCTCGAACCCTCTACCTTCAAGCCCAAAGTCCAGCGCGCTATCGGCTGTGCCGTAAAAGCATGCTCGTGCGGCAGAGTCGATATCCGCGCTTATAAACCCAGGGTCGTTACAATATAGATGAAAACTCTCTTGGTAAATAGTGTGGTCTACAGCTTATCATGAGATACTCTACCTCAGGCAAGCAAAACCTTGCAACTTCCTTAGATTTTGTGCACCAGCTGTTGTTTACAAATATACTTAGACCACCACTCCTTTTCTTACCAGAGGCCGCTGTATGTTATTCATGAGGTCATTACAGCCACGACTCAGTGAAACATGAGATATTACAGTTTTTAATGTCCCGTTGGTAGGATCTTATTTTCCAATGATTGCACGTTGGCAAATAGAACGGATGGCAGTGAGGGTTTACTCGCTCACCTACGAATTCTCAGAAGGCAGCCCGACCTCCGCCCCCTTTTTCTCCGTCTTTTCTTTTTTTCTCTGTCTTTTCTTCACGCAAATGACGGGTTTGGGCCTGTTCCCGAGAAAGCAGTATATCCTTTGCGTCGGGCTCATTAAAGGAAAAAGCTTCTTCCAGTTCAAGGTGAGTAATCGCTGTTTGCTTTTATGTCCGAAAGTTATTTTCAGTCATAAGAGACGGTAGCAGCAACATTATGTACAAAATAAGTAAAACATTTAAAAAAAAAAAAAAAAGTTACAAACAACTTTAAAAAATGAACAAAATAGGACAGTTGGTTAGGAGCACGTAAAATATCAGCCATCCTCTCCGGCATCATTCTATGGGTGTGCAAGTAAGTGCATGTGTAAACATTGATACCCTGCTAACAGCCAGTAAGAGAACTGAATATCTGGTGGTTTCCTCTTTTCTGTCTTCCTCCCGGCAGCGGCACTACATATTTGTCCTCTTCTGACGAGGACCTGGATGTTTGTCTAACCCAGCCTTTTTTAAAGGACCTGTTAATGGTGGGTCACGACGTGTCAGAGTAAATGTATAATTATTTTATTCATTACTGGAACTGATTTTGCCAAATGCAACTGCACTCTCTGTTCAGTGCGCTCTCTGCTTAGAAGGTAGCAGCTGTGTCTCTGCTCAATTTGCCAGCTGCGCGAGTGGGAGGGAGATGCCTTGTGCTCTGCTATGTTTACGACATCTTTTTTCTGCATTTCTATTGAAGATCACTCCGCGACCCACACGCTGCAGGGCTATGGTTCAGCAGAAGATTATGCGCTGTCAGCCACTGATCTGTCATTCTCACTCGCTTGGTTTCATACAAACTTTGAGAAATAACGAGAAGCGCCCACAATGTGTTTTGTGCAGGGAAGTGCTTAGTAATGAGTCGCTCAAAACTAACAAATTAAAATGACACGTCCTGACAAAACATCCACAGCATGACGGGAAACCCAGGGAGTTATTTCAGAACACCTACAAAGTGGTTATGAACAACATCAATTGCCCAACGTTTAATTATTGCCTTAGCAAGTTTATCCGGACTTAAATTATCATGAAAGGGCATCCGTGCAGTCACTCCACGCTTGTTGAAGTCAGTTCAATTGACGCAACCTGTCGTTTGGCAGCAAAGGCTTCTCAAAGGATAAATAGGAACATAATTACAACAACTAAGGAGATGAGGAATCCGATTGACGAAACAGTATTTCACTGAACAGACTTCTCTCGTGGATAAGAGGACTCTAACCTCTGTGTTTAGAATCACAATCTAATTTTGTGGTTAAAATATATCTACAGAAACATCAGCCTCATATGAGCTCTGGTTTGAGGATCAGGAGAATGATGGGAATAAGGTGCAAGGTGATAAGTAGGTGTTCACGGGTGTGGGTGGGTTCATACTTCACCTTTCTTCACCTTTTTTGTCAGGGTACAATGTTTCAGGAAGTAAAAGTAAGTCAGCTAGCGTTGTTGTCATTTTCTAACAGGTGATGATAAGCAGACATAAGGGACTACTATCGCTCATAGCAGTAAATGTGAGTTTCTCTTTCAAACAATCCCCTTGTACACAGCTAATAGCTAGCTAACGTTAGCCAAAGCAAGTTAGCTAGCTACTGTACTTAGTGCAACCCTAAGTAACAGTACAGATGAAAATGAAAAATTATCAGGCCTACTGTACATCTTACTGTAGAAATTACTGTTGAAAAAAGGTATAGGTTGGAACTGTTGCCATTAAAATACAAGTAATCATTTCTATTCTGGAATTAACAGATTGGAGCAAGATACTTTTTGAGGCAAACATACTCACATAGTTCTGGGTTGCTCATCTACAGTACAGTAGGAAGCGGTCTCCTGCCTGGCTGAGAAAGCAGTAGATGTTCTGATCTACCATTGACATTAAATAACATCAGAGATGTGAGGCTGGCTGCTCAGAGGCAGTAATGGTATTTGATGTGGCGCTATAGAGAATATCAGAGAAGTCTTATGTCACACCTGAAAGAACTCTAACTCATGGAATGATTTTAGAGTTCAACGTTACAGTCCAAGTGTGATGAATCCTGTTGAGTCTAGTGGCTGTTCTCTGAAGCTTGGGATGCCACATGGGTGGGATTCTGCACCTTGCCCACCGCAGGACCCTGTTCATCCTGTCCAGGGGCGGAAATCCCGGGGGGGACGGGGGGGACACAACCCCCCCATCCTGGGAAAAATATGATTTGTCCCCCCCAATATATCACTGAAACATAACTATGTAATTTAAATAATATTAATAATATGCAATGAAAGCAATTGTGCTTTCATTGCATAGACACTTAATAGCGCATTTTTAAGTTTCAAAAGATTGCGACCCCCCCCACCCTTTGCCTCACAATGGTTTGATCCACTGCCAGTTCCTTAGCTTGCTAGGTAACAGAGAGGTCGTATCTACTGTCTGAAAGGCACTCAATGCACGTAACTGACGTGAGGTTAATCCAGTCAATCGCGCACACACACTAGCTGAATATGCAGAGCTAGCGCGCAAATATTAACTATTAAGCTAGCTAGTACCTATTCCATTTATGTGGCGTCGTCAAATATGGAATCTTTGCTATCGTCAATTTATTCCAAGATCAGCATGCAGATGTAAGTTAGTGCTTCAAAGTCCCTGTGATAAGGTTAGCGATAAACTGAAATACAAACTGAACAGAACTACACTCTCTTCTACCATTGTCTTAAATATATTTAAAGGTCTCGTTGCAAAAGCTAAATTGTCGCAAGGGAACTTTTATTTATTTATTTTATTTCACCTTTATTTAACCCGGGTAGCAAAGATTATAGCAAACACCACTGAAACTGAATTGGTGCTCGCTAGCTTTGCAAATTCAGCTATTGTTGGAAGCCAGCCAATATGAAACAAACTATTAAAATTACAAAAGGTTGCAGCATATGTTGTGTAAATGGTGAACTCATACAGCTGTCAACTCTTGTCATTTTAATCCGTTTCACATTTGCTAGCTACCTTTTAGATCGAAGCCCAAATAGAATGATTGAAGATGATAGAAGCCCATCTCCTACTGTAAATAACCTACACACTGTGTGTGTAGCCAGCCAGCCAGCCAGGTAGAAAAATGGCAGAAAAATAAGACGGACATCAGAGTATTTTTCAATACACCAAAACGCATAGTAAGAACCCTAGTAGCCTAATATCTCAAAGACTAGTTAATAAAATGTTCATAAGAAAGAAATTAAATTCTAATGGAAATGTTTCACAATGATGTCATTAGGCAGAGCAGGCAACAGATGGCACACAGACAGCAGAGTTGGGGACAGATATGCAGGGACAGACTGGCAGAGACAGGGAGTCTCAGGTAAGTTTGTTGAGTCTTTGTTTGGCAACAGTATGAAAGGTTCTCAATTTTTTGGACTTGTAAAATAGGAACATAATTGGAAAATGCCATGGATACCCCCACTCTCAACTTAAACTGGTGACTGAACTAAGATTTGTTAAAGGCAATGGTATTGCTGTTGTGATTAGTTGTGTAGTTTTGGGTACCGGTAGTTAGGAGTACGGCAAACACCTTATTTCTTTGGTTCCTCAATATACATTTACCATATTACAATGTAGGCTATGTGTTACAGCACTACTTTTGGTGTCCCCCTCAGGAATTGCTCTTGAGAAAATTTCATGTAATTGTCCCCTCCAAAGTTGATATCAGATTTTCGCCCCTGATCCTGTCTGACAAGTAGAAAGGTAGAGGAGGTGAGGCTCTCAGTTAGCTGACAGTAATGGATGTCTGTAGGCTCTGTGTTGCTGTGATACTGGGTTACCGGTATCAAAAATGTATACACTCACTACTGTAAGTCGCTCTGGATAGGAGCATCTGCTAAAGGACAAAAAAAAAACATGTTAACTTAGATTGGACCATTTGCTGAATCATTCTGAATAATGCAGGGTTTTTAAATAATTAAATGTTTATGTCTTTAGGATGGATGACATTCAGCTGTGTAAGGAAATCACTCGCCTCAAGAAGGAGCTCCAGAAACTGGTGTCCGTACCAGGTATAGTCTATGTTTACATTGTGTGCCCAACTATTATTTATTTATTATTATTATTATCATTATATTGTTTTCTTCACTTTAGTTAGGGCAATGAGTATGAGAATAGTGTTTTGGATCGAGAGATTAACTACTGAGAGGTCTTGAACTGCAGACTAAGGTACAATGGATTGTAGAGGGTTAAATTCCAGATGCATGCATTCATAAAGCCTTATAACAGCTATATTAAGGCCAGAGGGGGTGTGGTATATGGCCAATATACCACGGATAAGGGCTGTTCTTTTGCACGACGCAACGTGTGGTATATTGGCCACATATCACAAACCCCAGAGGTGCTTTATTGCTATTATAAACTGGTTACCAACATAATTAGAGCAGTAAAAATACATGTTTTGTCATACCCATGGTACACGATCTGATATACCATGGCTTTCAACCAATCAGCATTCAGGACTCAAACCACCCAGTTTATAATGTCTGATAAACCACAGCTTTCAGCCAATCATCATCCAGGAGCCAAACTATCTAGTTTATAAAACACATTATAACATTTGTTATAAGCTGTCATAAGTAGTTTTAATGAATCATGATTCACAGCATGAGATGTTATAAAACCGGATATAATTGGTTTTAAAAATGACTGTTCATCCTGTTGTCATATATTGAGTTTGTTCTACCACTGATTTAACCCCTGTTGACAGTGGATATATTTCGCACAATTGACCCAGGTTCGTCCGGGTTTGGCCGGGGTAGGCCATCATTGTAAATAAGAATTTGTTCTTAACTGACTTGCCTAGTTAAATAAAGGTTAAATAAAATAAATTTAAAAATACAGTGACGTGTTACCAAATAATTAACAAGTGAGGTCAGTAGTCCCTTCACCATCCACAAAATGTAATAGTTGTATAATTTGTACTTAATTATAAAAATTATTTTTCAGCACAGCAGAATCCTGTGAAGAGATATTGTATACATTGTCATCATAGAAGTGATCAAACTCAAACCACCCTTTAAACAATGTTTCCCTATTAACATGGAATACTCTAACGAAATATATCCACTGTCAACGGGTTAAATTGGTGGTAGAACAAACTCCTATCCAGTGTTCATTTCGTCAACAATAAATATGAAGAAAAATACTCATCAACAAACTATTTTTCCTGACAAAAACTATGATGATAACAAGACGACGATAACTATTACAAATTACTTTTCATTTTAGTCAAAGAAAATATATTTTGTTAGAGACAAGATATGTGAACCGCGGCGCGAGGCAGAGTAACATGCTGACCACACCACTCGCGCTAGGGTCATCTGCGTGGCCAGGCTGTCACGGGTGTTGTAGGGATTGGACCAAAACGCAGCGGGAACGTGTAAACTCATCTTCTTATTTTATTAAAGAAGGAAAACAAAAGAAACACGTATACAAAAACAACAAATGATACTAAACAGTCCCGTCAGGTGCACGAACACAAAACAGGAAATAACTACCCACAAATCCCATAGAAAAAACACCCCTCTTAAATAGGACCTTCAATTAGAAGCAACGAGGAGCAGCTGCTTCCAATTGAAGGTCAACCCAATAAACACCACATAGAAATAGACATACTAGAACTAACATAGAAATAGACTAACAAGAACATAGCCCAACAAACCCCGAAACACTCTAAACAAACACCCCCTGCCACGCCCTGACCAAACTACAATAACAAACAACCTCTCTTACTGGTCAGGACGTGACACAGGCGCTAAAATTTAAATTAGAGTCTGGCCTCTCCCATCTCCTCATTGGTTTTTAGGAGCACATACCCAGGTGGGTGATTGAAAGATGAAGGTCCACACTCCGGTCGGTTGTAGTAATACTGTAAAGTTGGTTGCCTACCGCCATATAAAGTCCCAAGAAGAAAAAGAAGCCTGAAGGAGGAGAGATGACGAGAAACAAATTCGGTTTACCCTTTTATCTGTGGATTAATTGTCAGAGTAGAGGACCTTGTGCATTTCAGGTAAAATAACAACCCAATGTTTATATACCAGGACAAATTAAATATCAACAGCAAGCTAGCTAAGTTGCCATAAATGTTTAATGCTTTTCAACCTGTCCCCAAATTAATCTAATTGGTTCAGAGATCGCGGACGCATGCACACGTGTGGTTTGATCAGCATATAAGAGAGGGAGTAAACATTATTGTTTCTATTTGAGGCATCTGGCTTCGCATCAGTTCAAAATATTGAGGAATGACTGAAGTGACCCCCTGGGAACTGTGTGGGAGAGCCGTGCAGATCAGCACCATCAGACCTCGCAACTGAAAGATGCCAATGAGAGGATTACATGAAATATTCTGCATGCGTGCATATTCTTAGGATTGGACAAAACAAATAAAAATATCATTTTCATCTGCTTTCCAATCGTCTCAAAATGTATTTCAGGTTCCGGGCTCTCCCACATAACTCCCAGGCAGTGACTTCAGTCACTCGTCAATCTGTTGAACTGATGCGAGGTCAGGTGCCAGGACACTTGACTTGTAATTGACCTCAACCAGAAACAATAATGTTTACTCTTTACTCTCTTTCTTACTTTCATGTAGGCTATTTTTGCTTTGATCACATCAGAAGCTCTATTTTACCATGAGAGCTGTTATTCATCCGTCTGTGTGGCTGCTCTCGTGCAGCGGTCTGCAAATGAGTGTTGCGGTTGCTTTTTTCCTATAGGAAAAACTAATGCAAATTGTTGAATATTAGGGGAAAACTAATGCTATTTAAATATTAGGATTAAAGTAATACTTCTGTCATTTTGGGAAAGCATAAATTATCCCCTTTTCAAGAAACCACTGTTATTTACCCTCCTTGATGGTTATGACGGGGAGAAAATCAGATCTTTAAATTGTTTAACCTGTAGTCGTGGCTTTATAGCCTATATGGTTAATTATGGCTGGCATTGGTTATAATCTGCCACAATATCAATGTTGCCAGCTAAGGTGTAGAAGGGGATAGTAGGCTTAGTTGGACAAGGCTATTTGAATGTGCACATGATGGAAGTTAGAGGTAGCATAAATATTCATTATTTAATAGAAACAAATGCACACACTATTATGTGACTAAAATGGCTGTGATTAAAACTAGACAAAAATTGTCCAGAGTTTTAGTTGACTGATAATAACTAAAACTAACAAAGGATGAAATTACTAAAATGTGACCAAGACTAAAAGGTATTTTAACTAAACTAAATCCAAAATGAACACTGCTCCTATCACCATATGATGACGCAGGATATCCAGAGCTTTTTGACTCAGTGGAGATCTAATAGAATAGATTAGTCTGATTTTGATGCTTACATCATCATGAAAAATCCCCAGAATGCCAATAGTGTTTTGGATGGAGAGGTCAACTACTGAGAGGTCTTAAACTGCAGACTAAGGTGCAGTGGAGTGTAGAGAGTTAAATGGTAGACATACTGTAAAAATGGCACTGAATGGCAATGAAGATTGTCTGTCCAATCAGAGGCGATCTCTTCCTGACCTCTGTCCACCACCACACCCTCTACAGGTTAAGAGTACTCACAGAACCCGGATGTGGCATTGTGTCATAAACACAAACATTTCTCGAGAAATGATACCTATCTTTCATACTCTGCTGCTCAGTCTGTTAGTCAGGGCAGCAAAATGGCAACAGCCAGGGACTCGATCAGTTGTTCAATCTGTCTGGATCTACTAAAGGACCCAGTGACTACTTCCTGTGGACACAGCTACTGTACGGGCTGTATTGAGGGCAGCTGGGATCAGGATGACCACAAGGGTTTATCCAAAGGCCTGTTCTGAAGAAAAACACTCTGTTGGCTGACTTAGTGGAGAATCTGGAGACAGGACTCCAACCTGCTCCTCCAGCTTACTGATATGCTGATCTTGGAGATGTGGAGTGTGATTTTTGTTCTGGGAGAAAACTCAAAGCTGTCAAGTCCTGTCTGTTATGTCTGGCCTCTTACTGTGAGACTCACCTCAAGCCTCACTATGAATCTCCTACCTTTAAGAAGCGCCACTTGGTCCAAGCCACCACACAGCTACAGGAGAAAATCTGCTCTCATCATGATAAACTACTAGAGGTTTACTGCCGGTCCGATCAGCAGTTTATCTGTTATCAGTGTTAGATGAACATAAAGGCCATGAAACAGTCTCAGTTGCAGCAGAAAGGATTGCGAAACAGAGAGAGTTGGGGGAGAAATCCCAGCAGAGAATCCACGGGATAAAGAAGGAGAAGAATAAAGTAAGAAAGGCTATGAAGTCACTCAAGCGCTCTACACAAGGTGTGGTGAAGAACAGTGAAAGTATCTTTACTAACATGATCTGTTCCATTGAGAAAAGGCACTCTGAGGTGAAGAAGCTGATCATAGCCGGGGAGAGGGCTGAAGGGATTCATGTTGAAGAGCGATTGCTGCGACTGGAGCAGGAGGTGGTTGAGCTGAGGAGGAGAGACAATGAGCTGGAGGACACTGAGGATCACATCCATTTCCTCCAGACTGTCCAGTCTCTCTGTGTCACTCCTGAATCTGAAGCCTTACCTAGCGCTGTCGACCAACATGTCTCCTTTGAAGATGTGAAGAAATCAGCCTCCCGACTAAAAGAACAACTGGAGGATGTATTGGAGGAGGAAATGGCCAAGATATCTGGAAATGATCAGCTCACATTGGATCCCAACACAGCACATAAACTGTATCTGTCGGTGGGGAACAGAGATGTGAAATGGGACCAGTGTCAGTTGTTGGAATATCCTGACCATCCACACAGATTTACCTTCTACCCCCAGGTGCTGTGTAGGGAGGGTCTGTCTGGAGCCTGCTACTGGGAGGTACACTGGGACGGGGATGGGTCAGTTTGTATAGCCGTCTCATATAAAGGGATCAGCTGAAAAGACAGAGGCAGTTTGTTTGGGAAGAATGATCAATCCTGGTGTTTAATCTGCTCTGACTATAGCTGCACCGTCTACCACAGTGATAAACAGACTGATACCCCTGTCCACTGCTCTTCCAGAGTACGAGTATACCTGGACCACAAGGAAGGAACTCTGTCCTTCTATGGCGTCTCTGACACAATGACCCTCCTCCATAGAGTCCAGACCACATTCACTCAGCCCCTTTATCCTGGGTTTGGGTTTAGGCCTGGTAATTGGATTTTCAATGGAAGAGATGTGGAGATACTGGCATTCACACAGTTATAAACTTTGATAATAACATAGACCTGCTTCAAGCAATTGCATCTTGTGATCTGGAAGTATTATCTAACAAATGATTTATCAAGTTATTTATCTTGTCTAATTGTATCCACTGCATGTGTGACATTTATCACTCTGGGTAAATTAATTTGTGCTTAATGAAACTGATGTTGTCTTGGTATCCTGTGATTTGTGTAAATTGTTGAGGATTTTCTGATTTCAGATTTTTCCTGGGTTGTTGTACTGTAAAATAATTATTAATTGAGGTCAGTAGTCCCTTCACCAAGAACAAAACGTAACAGCTGTATAATTTGTAAATAATTATTACAATGAGGCTTCAGCAAACAGAGTCATGTGTTAATATTAACTTGACGGAGAGATACTATCATAGAATTAGGAATTAGAGTACTAGAATAGAAATTCACTTTTTTATGATGGATAAATGTCAGCCATTTTGGTCAGGGAGTTGGTCAACCATGGTTTTCCAGTGCTGTGATAAAATATCAGCTTAATTCACTAACATGTACTGAGAAGATAGATTCTGTTACTTGTTTTCTTGTTATTCGTGTTCAATATTTCCATTCTGGGATAGTTGTTCACTGAATTTCTCGCACTAGTTACTCGCGCTGCTACATTGGCTACAATGTAAACAGATGTAGCTAGCTAACATAAAAGCTAGCTTTGTTGACGCCTGCTGCGTGATGCTGCAGTTTCCAGTTTAGATTTGAGGTCACGTCGAAGTAGATTTAAAGTAAATTTTTTAGGGATTTTAAGTGCTCTGCGTTCTCCCATACTAGACAGTATGCTCTCTCAGGTGTTCTTGGAAGATCACCCTAGAAAGAACGGGAGAATGCAGAACGTAAGTGTGCATTTTGGAACACAGCCATTGTGTAAAATAAAGACATTTAAGAGTTTCTCTGCACTGTAGCCTGTTTGTTAGCTAGCTAGCCAGTTTTAGAGGAATGATTCCATAAATTAACTGCCAATTTGCCAACATTCCATTCAAACAATGCAGTCAATCCACAGCCATGCATTGGCTGAAATCAGTTCAGGATAGGACTTATACAAGTTGTAAATGCAACAAGTACTGATGTTGTATCATATAAAAGCTCTCACAGCTTTCCAAGAAAACAGAAATTGAGACATTTATGATCTGTTTACATGTATTTTGGAGCCTATTTATACAGAAAATTGGTATAAAACCATATAAACTCAATTTATAATTAATTATATGACAATATTTTAGACAATAATTCCATTACACAATTTCTGATGTATCACATGCCTTACACCATGCCCAAACCGGATGCACGCGTGCGCAAATTGATTTTGTCCCCCCACACCAAACACGATCAATACATGCAGGTTGAAATATCAAAACAAACTGAACCAATTATATTAATTTGGGGACAGGTCGAAAAGCATTACACATTTATGGCAATTTAACTAGCTAGCTTGCAGTTGCTAGCTAATTTGTCCAATTTAGCTAGCTAGCTTGCTGTTGCTAGCAAATTTGTCCTGGGATATAAACATTGAGTTGTTATTTTACCTGAAATGCACAAGGTCCCCTACTCCGACAATTAATTCACACCTTAAACGGTCAACCGAATCGTTTCTAGTCATCTCCTCCTTCCAGGCTTATTTTTCTTCGTTGGACTTTATATGGCGATTGGCAACTAACTTTCATAATAAGGTGCATTACCACAACCGACCTCAGTTCATCTTTCAATCACCCAATGATCAATCCTGGTGTTTAATCTGCTCTGACTATAGCTGCACCTTCTACCACAATGATAAACAGACAGACATCTCTGTCCCCTGCTCTTCCAGAGTAGGAGTGTACCTGGACCACAAGACAGTAATTCTGTCCTTCTACGGCGTCTCAATGACCCTCCTCCATAGAGTCCAGACTACATTCACTCAGCACCTCTATCCTGGGTTTGGGGTTGATTTAGTGGGTTCTGTGAAGATAATGGCATTAACACATTAACTTTGATAAGAATGTAAGCAGAAAATTGCATCTGGTGATCTGTTTCTTTTGTCAAAATGTATCCACTGCATGTGGAACCTAACATAATTTGTGCTTAATAAAACTTATGTTGTAAATTGTTGTGGATTTTCTGATTTATGATTTTTCATGGGTTGTAAGTGCTGTAAAATAATGATTAAGGCTGGATTCAATCCATATCGCTGAAGTTCAGCGCTCTAGAGCAATTTATAGGTGAAGGTAATTTCCTATTGAGCCGACATATGCAGCGTTTACCGTGAATGCAGTCTCGTCTAACACGGGAACATTACCTTTAAATTTCTATCACCCTGTAGCGCAACTCTTCAGCACAACAGACTGAATCCAGTCCTAAGTGAGATCATTAAATCCTTCACCAAGCACAAAATGTATGTCATGTGTCAATAATGATTACAATGTGTTAATATCAACTTGGGGAATGAGACACTGTGTAATCATACATTATCATGACCAAAGTGATCAAACTCATAACATTTTTCTGTTACAGACAATGACAAGTCCAACGAGGACAGACAGAAAGAGGAGGATCTTCTCCAGCAGATCCACAAGCTGGTGGAGACCAGAGATTTCCTTGTTGACGATGTGGAGTTTGAGAGGCTAAGGCAAGTGTGACCGAATGGGGTTCGAAACCAGGTGTCATGCTCACCAGAACACTGTTAGCCCTCTGAGCTAAAGCCTGGGCATTTACCTTGGGGTCCCAACGTACAGTATGTCGTCAGGTCTCAGACCAGGTCATCACGGGAGCGTGGTTCTGAACCACCTATGTTACAGAACTCTGTTCCATCTGTCTTGTCCCCCTCCCCTTATTGGTTTGGTCTTCAATGACATCCTGTCCGAAAAACAAATACAAATTCAATACGAGGTAATAATTGATTGTTTTTGAGGCATGTGAAGACACCCAGGGAGAAAGGGCATGAGGATATGGAGTCTTAGTCATCGCTAGCAGGAACAGACAGAAATGTAGCGTTTCAACTTCCACTCATCCATCTTTCTCTCCTCTACAGGGAAAGGGAGGAGGACAAAGAAATGGCTGATTTCCTCCAGTCCAAGTTCCCCAGAAACTCCAAGAAGAAAGGTGTGTGTGTGTGTGTGTGTGTGTGTGTGTGTGTGTGTGTGTGTGTGTGTGTGTGTGTGTGTGTGTGTGTGTGTGTGTGTGTGTGTGTGTGTGTGTGTGTGTGTGTGTGTGTGTGTAGTCATAGTGCGTCATAGTGAGTTATTATTTTCCATTCAAATGCTCAATTGTATGTCTCAACGTTTTCAAGTATTCACTTTGAGACAGTAATAGTCAGTGACCTTGATTTGATGACAGTTTGGCGCCTCTTTCTTGTTAAATTCTTTCTTCCCTACTGAAGCATTTCTTTTTGAAACTATGGATTTCACCCACAAAAATGCATACATCTTTGAACTGGCTCCCCACTGAGCAACATTTATTTTCATCAGCGTGTATTCTGCTCATATCAGATCATCTGAAGGCGTGTGTGTACATGCATGTGTCTGCATACCCTTGTGTCTGGGTGGGTCTGGATGTGTGTCATTATGTCTGATCTACTACAGCATCACCAGTACCTCCACCTGGTACATCCCCATATCCTCTGACTGACTCCACCTCTTCCCCAGGTCAGATTCCAGCCAGACGGCTAACGTCCAGGGCCCAGCAGACCTCGTCCCCCTTCACCAAGACAGGCCTGTCCCTGCTGAAGGAGTGCTGTGGCTTCACCTGCTCCATCATGTAGGACGGGCCCTCAGGGGCTCTACCATGGAGCCAAAATAGAACCCTGTTGCATCACAGTTTCAGCTTTCCAACCCGAGAAACACTTGAAGTACGGACAGACAACGAGCCAGTGGAGAATGTTCAAGGATAGGTTGGGGATGTCGCCAGGGTGAGATTGATGGTGTTTTATCTCCCAGTCTATGCTGCATCCCGTCTGGGCTGTGTTTCTCTTTCACTCCTTTGTTTCTGTCTCTCTCCCTGTCTCTCTCCCTGTCCAACCCTGTCTCTCTGTCTCTCTATCTCTCTCTGTCTTCTCTCCATCATTAGGGCTCCAGTCCTATCTGCACTTCTAGTTGGGTTCTATACCCAGTGTCCCCTTTCCGCATCAGGCTCATCCCCCATGAGGCTGTGCAATGATCTTCCGTTGTCTGTATCAGACTATTCTCATTCATCATTGTCAGAGTCCCTCCTACTGTCCCCGCCTCTCAATGGTGTCACCAATGTTCTCAGAGCTGTTCATTCTGGACTATCTCTCTGGCTTTGGTACCACTGTCCCTAGAACCTGTCCCTTCATGAAGATTGGATGTAAACGTAATTTGCATGAGTCAGATATTGCTATCAAATGACGTACAAAGCGCTGCTTGTCTACCAGTGACAGATGTTAAATATTGCTGCCCCGGTGTAGATGATTATTTATGATGCATGAGACTAAACCCAACAGTGAAGATGTACTATACAGTATTTTCTAATTGGAACATCATACATACATCTCTTTAAGCCCTGTTTAGCCTCCCTAACTCTTTTACATTTCAAATTGCTGTAGTTGCCTTTGAACAGACTTCCCACTGGCTCAATAATTCATAGTCACCGTTAATTGATGGCAGCCTAATCATTGCTGCCAGGTCAACGTTAGCCAGACATGCAACTGATGGGCTAATTAACGTTTGGTGATAAGATTAGGGTTTCATGATAACATGACACTAACGTCAGAATTTAGGCAACTCACTGAAAAGAAGTCATTAGTCACTGATTTGACAGCCATTGTCCAATGAAGAGGCCTTTAGGAGTGACTGAACATACCGAACAACAGAGCTTAACAGATGACTCATCACTCGCTTCCTTTCTTGCTGTTGTTGTTATTCAATACATACACTCAAAGTATATCTTTTATGGGACTACAAAATGAGTCGTCCTTCCACATTGCTGACTTTACACAAGCTAGAGGTTAGTGTACACTATACCAATCAGCAGAAAAGGTTTCCACCGTAACAACAGTCATTTTGAGTGGAACTGCAGCTCACTGCAGCTAACATTGTTACACTGTATTACTGACTGCATGCTATTACTGACTGCATGTTATTACTGACTGCATGTTATTACTGACTGCATGTTATTACTGACTGCATGTTATTACTGGCTGCATGTTATTACTGGCTGCATGTTATTACTGACTGCATGTTATTACTGACTGCATGTTATTACCGGCTGCATGTTATTACTGACTGCATGCTATTATTGGCTGCATGTTATTACTGACTGCATGCTATTACTGGCTGCATGTTATTACTGACTGCATGCTATTACTGGCTGCATGTTATTACTGACTGCATGCTATTACTGGCTGCATGTTATTACTGACTGCATGCTATTACTGGCTGCATGTTATTACTGACTGCATGCTATTACTGGCTGCATGTTATTACTGACTGCATGCTATTACTGGCTGCATGTTATTACTGACTGCATGCTATTACTGGCTGCATGTTATTACTGACTGCATGCTATTACTGGCTGCATGTTATTACTGACTGCATGCTATTACTGGCTGCATGTTATTACTGAATGCATGCTATTACTGGCTGCATGTTATTACTGACTGCATGCTATTACTGGCTGCATGTTATTACTGAATGCATGCTATTACTGGCTGCATGTTATTACTGAATGTATGTTATTACTGGCTGCATGTTATTACTGACTGCATGTTATTACTGAATGCATGCTATTACTGGCTGCATGTTATTACTGGCTGCATGTTATTACTGACTGCATGTTATTACTGACAGCATGTTAAACTGTATAGGCCTACTGTAAACTGTGTCAGTAATTGTCAGTAATTACTAGGCAGTCCGTGTCAACATGGAACCACAGTTCAGTGTCAAGTCTCTCCATGGAGATGATAACTTTTCAGCCCGAGACTCCACTTGTGTCTTTCCTGTATAACACAGTGGGTACGTAATAGGGCACTTAGTAGGGCACTCCAGTGTGTGATGGTGATGACAAGGGTCCAGGACGAGTTAACTAAGCACCCAGAATTGGAGTCGTGAGTGTACACTCCACACACAGGGATCAAGGACTCTTCATCGCAGAGAGCCGTCGCCCTAGCAACCACGGCGTAGATAGTCCGAACGTACTGTATACAATGAGAAAAAAGCGCTGCATTACACACACGCTTGTTTCTGTTGGGTGTGTTTTAATTTATTCTCTGAAATCAGGGTTCCTCTGAAGTCTCCTCTGAAATCAGGGTTCCTCTGAAGTCTCCTCTGAAATCAGGGTTCCTCAGAAGTCTCCTCTGAAATCAGGGTTCCTCTGAAGTCTCCTCTGAAATCAGGGTTCCTCTGAAATCAGGGGTCTTAACCTTTTCTTATCTATGACATGCTATTGAGCGTTGGTACCGTCACCACACCTCAATTATAAAACACAATTTCATCATGCACCATTTTCCATGCTCATCCCTTATTCCCATATAGAACAAGGTGGTCATTTTGTGTTAGCGAGGGGAGGGAAGGAGAGAGGTAGTCTGGCTGACACGACCCACATGACTATACAGTGAAGAGCTGTGACCCACTTCGAAAGCTGGTGTCAGCCAGACCAAGAGAGATGGAGGAGAGGAAGGATAAGCTGGTGTCAGCCAGACCAAGAGAGATGGAGGAGAGGAAGGATAAGCTGGTGTCAGCCAGACCAAGAGAGATGGAGGAGAGGAAGGATAAGCTGGTGTCAGCCAGACCAAGAGAGATGGAGGAGAGGAAGGATAAGCTGGTGTCAGCCAGACCAAGAGAGATGGAGGAGAGGAAGGATAAGCTGGTGTCAGCCAGACCAAGAGAGATGGAGGAGAGGAAGGATAAGCTGGTGTCAGCCAGACCAAGAGAGATGGAGGAGAGGAAGGATAAGCTGGTGTCAGCCAGACCAAGAGAGATGGAGGAGAGGAAGGATAAGCTGGTGTCAGCCAGACCAAGAGAGATGGAGGAGAGGAAGGATAAGCTGGTGTCAGCCAGACCAAGAGAGATGGAGGAGAGGAAGGATAAGCTAGTGTGAGTCATCAGTAGTAGAGAGAGGAGAGAGCTCCGACAAAGTTCCTGTTGTTGTCGCGAGTGTCCTTGGTGAGCTGCCAGAAAGGTTAGTTTTGTCAATCAAACAAGCAGCAAGCATAATCCGGTGACCCCCACGCTCTATCTCTGCACCTCACAACGCTTTCCTCTGAGCGGGGGGACACAGGGGAAGTGACACGCGGGTGACATGTAGCTGTCATCACAAGGTTGCTATGACCACCCTTGTTTTGGCAGCATACCTCCCCTGAGTTGGTTCTCTCTCCTTGTATCACAGCAACAATGCTGGATTCTAGTGTTAGTTGTCAAGAACTCGATACTTCTGCATTGCTCTCCCACCTAATCTGAATCTGTCAACCTCAACTCAATACTTCTGCATTACTCTCCCACCTAATCCGAATCTGTCAACCTCAACTCAATACTTCTGCATTGCTCTCCCACCTAATCCGAATCTGTCAACCTCAACTCAATACTTCTGCATTGCTCTCCCACCTAATCCGAATCTGTCAACCTCAACTCAATACTTCTGCATTGCTCTCCCACCTAATCCGAATCTGTCAACCTCAACTCAATACTTCTGCATTGCTCTCCCACCTAATCCGAATCTGTCAACCTCAACTCAATACTTCTGCATTGCTCTCCCACCTAATCCGAATCCGTCAACCTCAACTCAATACTTCTGCATTACTCTCCAACCTAATCTGAATCTGTCAACCTCAACTCAATACTTCTGCATTGCTCTCCCACCTAATCTGAATCTGTCAACCTCAACTCAATACTTCTGCATTACTCTCCCACCTAATCTGAATCTGTCAACCTCAACTCAATACTTCTGCATTGCTCTCCCACCTAATCCGAATCTGTCAAGCCAGTATATTCACATAACAGTGCCCTCCAGAGGCTTCATGCCCATTGAAACTGAGGGACATGTGCCCCCTTAATATCATCCGTTTGTAGGATGAAATTGAAAAAAACAATAGTAGTGTTTGAGAGGTTGTTGCACACTTTAAGCAAGTCGATGTTGATGGGATGTTGAGTGTAGCCCAAAGGGTTTATTTTACTTGAAGATTCCAGAATGCCCTCTAGTTCGTCTCTCCTTTGTATTGCTGTGTATACTGTGTGTGTGTTTGTGCTTGGGTCCTACTTTAAAGTGCGATAAGATGGAGACAATTCAATTATCTTTTATTACTCCTCCTCCACACATACTCCTCTTTTGTCACTTTCTCTCCATCCCCTCTCTTATTTCCCCCCCCTCCCTCTTTCTCTCCCTCTTTTGACGAGGTCTCTGGAGCCTGATGTCTCACTCGCTTCATCTCTTTATCTCTTTATCTCTCTCTGTCTCTCTCTCTCTCTCTCTCTCTCTCTCTCTCTCTCTCTCTCTTTCTGGGTGTTAGGGAGCAGGATGTATCTAATGCTGTGTTGCTGTCAGCTTAGCTCCATGGTCCACAGTCATACAGCCTCTCATGAAACCTGTCAACCTAAAAGTGTTGTGCTTTGTTTTTTCTTGTTTCGGGGAATTTGTATGTGTGGATAATGTATTATCAGGACATTGGCTATTTCATAGAGTGGAGAAACCAATAAAAGCGAGTATTTTTGTATTTGACAGACGTGTTGTTGTTGGAAAGGTTTCATTATTCTGTGTTCATTGATTGTACAGTATGTTTTTATTAGATGTGTGTATATCCTGAGAATAGTGTGTAAAGTCAATGCTTCAGCAGCTTGATTTGTTACTGCATGCATATTGTAGCAATTTTGAATTGAATTGTGTAGCTTACTATATTTATGTACAGTATATTGAATGTCCAGTCATTCAACATCTTTGCTTCACTGAAATATGTGTCGTAACAGGGTTATAATTACATTTCCAAAGAACCCAAGTGGAACGGGACAAAGCGTAACTGTAAGATGATATTTTAAAAGATTGTGTATGTATAATCTGTGCCAAATATTTGGGAATCGTATGAAATTGTGTAGCATAATCAAACAAGCTATGGATTTAAATACTGTATATTGAAAAATAAATATTGAGAATAAAATGGTAATAAGATATTGTTTATTCCTACTAACTTGTGCTCCGTATGTGTGTCCATTTGCCTCAGCTGCAGAGTTCGACCTGCCCTGCACCACTGCCCTAGAGAGTTATTTTATCTCAGCAGGGCCGGTATTGGCTAACGTTGCTAATTAGCGGCACAGTGGCATCTGCTGCTATCAGGATGCTAATTGCTGGAGCATTAGTACCTTGGGCTTTGCTGTTTCATGACTTACGGAGTCTATGCCCTGATGGGTTTGTCTTTAAAGAGGTACTCGGGCTGATGGAGAGACATGGTGGGTTACATAATAGATTGAATGCAAATGTTAACCATGCTACACCAACTCCATGGTTAAACTGCTGCAACAAGTGTTGAGGGTTTAAAACGTTGTGATAAGGGTGCTAACATATTGTAAAAAGTATTGAGGAATAAACCGTTGTAACAAGTGTTGAGTGCTAATGGTTGTGGTGGTAGCGTGGCAGGGGGCCAAGGTCTATTCATTGTACTGTGCTCTGGCTTTGCTAAAGACACTCAAATGGGTCAAATTGAATTTCCTCATTTAATACAAAAAAGATTTTAGTCATCTTCCATACATCCATCTATCCTTCATTCTTTTTACGACACACACACACACACACACACACACACACCCACACACACACACACACACACACACACACACACACACACACACACACACACACACACACACACACACACACACACACACGCATCATCTAAATAAGCAGGTGATTAGGATGTAGCAAGTTGCCAGCCCAGCACAGAAACTGCATCACTGCTTATCTTCTTCTCATTATGTCAACAGCACCTAAATGCAAATGTTTTGGTCACAAGAATGGAATATTCACACAGGCCTGCAGAAGAACTGTTTGACTCAGAGAGTTACTGGTATTTGAAGTACACTTGGTATCATAAGTATTCACCCCCCTTGGAGTTTTTCACATTTTGCTGCATTTTCAAAGTGGAATTGAAAAAGATTTAATTGTCATAGAATTTTTTTATATTTTTTTTACAAATGAATACAAATTAAATAACTAAAATATAGTCGTTGCATAAGCATTCAACCCTTTTGTTTAGGCATGCCTAAATTACTAAAATATATAAAATATGACTTAACAAATCACACAATATGTTACATGCACTCACTCTGTGTCAAATAATAAGGGTTTAACTGATATTTGAATGACTACCCCTGCCTCTGTCCCCCATGCATACAACATCTGTAAGGTCCCTCAGTCAAGTGTTGAGTTGCAACCACAGATTCAACTACAAATACCAGGGAGCTTTTTGAAAGCTCACAAGAAGGGCAGTGATTGGTAGATGGGTAACAATAACAAATCAGACATTGAATATCTGTTTAAGCATGGTCAAGTTAATAATTAGGTTGTGGATGATTTATTAAACAACCCAGACACAAAGATACGGTCGTCCTTCTGAACTGAGCTGCAAGACAGGAAGGAAACTGCTTAGGGATGTCACCATAAGGCCATTGGTGATTTTAAAACCACTACAATGGCTGTTATGGGAAAACTGAGGATGGATCAATGTCATTGAAGTGACTCCACAATAATGGCCTCAATTACAGAGTGAAAATAAGTATAAAAATATACAAAATAATGAATATTCCAAAATATGCATCCTGTATGCAACAATGCACTAAAGTAATACTGCAAAAAAAACATGGGAAATGAATGCACTTTTTTTGGCATAAATAAAAAGCCTTATGCTTGGGGCAAATCCAACACAATATCAGGAATCAAGGTAAGACCCAGATACAGACTGTGTTTATTATACAATGTTTATTATAGCAACAGGGGCAGGCAACGACAGGTCAAGGCAGGCTGGGGTCAATAATTCAGAGTATAAGGGCAAAGGTACAGGACGGCAGGCAGGCTCAGGGTCAGGACAGGCAGAGGTAAATAATCCAGAGGTGGGGCAAAGGTGCAGGACGGCAGGAAGGCTCAGGGTCAGGGCAGGCAGGCAGGCAGAGGTCGGTAATCCAGAGGTGGGGCAAAGGTGCAGGACAGCAGGACGGCTCAGGGTCAGGGCAGGCAGGCAGAGGTCGGTAATCCTGAGGTGGGGCAAAGGTACAGGACGTCAGGCGGGGCTCAGGGACAGGACAGGCAAGGGTCAAAACCAGGGGGGCGAGAAAAGGAGAGACTGGGAAAAAGTAGGAGCTGAGAAAAACGTTGGTTGACTCAACGAACAAGACGAACTGGCAACAGACTAACAGAGAACAAAGGTAAAAATACACAGGGGATAATGGGGAAGATGGGCGACACCTGGACGGGGGTGGAGACAATCACAAGGACAGGTGCAACAGATCAGGGTGTGACACACAATACATCACTGAATAACTGCCTCCTTATTTTCAAGCTCAGTGGTGGCTGCATCATGGTATTAGTATGCATGACATCGGCAAAGACTGGGGAGAATTTCAGGACAAAAAGAAAGGGGATGGAGCTAAGCACAGGCAAAATCCTAGAGGAAAACCGGCTTCAGTCTGCTTTACACCAGTCACTGGGAGAGTAATTCCCCCTTCAGCAGAACAATAACCTACAACAAAAGGCCAAACCTACACTGGAGTGGCTTACCAAGACACTGAGCATTCATAAGTGATCAAGCTGTGACTTAAATCTGCTTGGAAATCTATGGCAAGACTTGAAAATTGCTGTCTAGTCATGATCCCCAACACCTTGCTTGAAGAATTTAGAAAATAATCATAGGCAAATATTGCACAATACATGTGTGCAGAGCTCTTATGAGACTTACCCAAGAAGACTCACAACTGTAATTGCTGCCACTACATGTATTGCCTCAGGGGGGTGAATACTTATCTAATCAAGGTATATTAGTGTTATATTTTTCATGAATCTTTATAAAATGTTATAAAATTGTCTTCCACTCTGACATTACAGCATATTTTTTGATCGTTGACAAAACATGACAATAAAATCCATTTGAATCCCACTTTGTAACTTTTAAGAAGTCCAAGGGGGGGAATACTTGTAGGCACTGGATATCACCTTGGATCATTAAGAGATGTGACTGTCATTTATAGAAGAATGAAGTCCCTTGAATAATATAGATTAATTTCGTTTATATGTGAATGAAGTGTCTTGAATAACAGGATTTCAGTGTTGTGTGTGTGTGTATTGTGTGTGTGTGTGTATTGTGTGTGTGCTCCTAATCAGCTCAGCCCAGTCCAAGCTCTTCTCTGTCCTGGCACCCCAATGGTAGAACCAGCTTCCCCCTGAAGCTAGGAAAGCAGAGTCCCTGCCCAGCGGAGTCCCTCCCTGCCCCCCCCCCCCCCCCCCAACTGATAGCTACTTTAATGAGGAAAAGTGTACTTACTATGACTGTGATATGTGGTTGTCCCACCGAGCTATCATGAGATGAATACACTAACTGTAAGTCACTCTGGATAAGAGCATCTGCTAAATTACTAAAAAGTCAAATGTAAGTGTGTGTGTATGTTGTGTGTGTGCCGTGTGCCGTGTGCCTGCCTCACTGCTGTTGCTTTGTTTGCAAATATATAACTCTACATTCATCTCCCTATTTGTATTATGCCCTTGTCATTTATGGAAATCTTCTATTGAAGTCAACCATTATAATGAGCCATTTGGCTGCTCTAATCATTGAATACGCTATTATCATTCAATGAGTGGTGTCATCATTAGACCACTAACAACTGCATTGTTGGTTAAGGGCTTGTAAGTAAGCATTTCACTGTAAGGTGAAACCTGTTATATTTGGTGCATGTGACAAATAATATTTGATTTGATCTCTCTGATATGCACTGGATATCACCTTGGATCATGTGACTGTCACTTATAGGAGAATGAACTCCCTTGAATAATATAGGTTCATTTCGTTTATATAAGCAGGAGAGTATTGGGCCATGAGTCTTTGTGAATGAAGTGTCTTGAATAATACGATTTCAGTATTGTGTGTGTGTGTATTGTGTGTGTGGTCCAGTCTCTGTTGTATCCTCCATAGCCAGAGTAGCTAGTTAGATCCTTTAGACTAGTGTTGGTGTTCACTATGCTGTGTTTCTCTTACTACTCTTCACCTGATCAGTATAGTACGTGGATAATGGCTTACGAGGCCGTGCATAGCCAGACGATAGCCGTAGATGTGTTATTGTATCTGTGTTACCAGTATCAAGGTGGGTGGCCTAATGGAGGTCAATAAATTACAGGGAACAGTCTTGAAGGTGATTGGCCGTCAAGTGTTACCATCTGACCCTTGACCAAACCTCTATAGTATCCTGGGGTCCTGACGGTGTCTGTGATTGTCATGACAACAAGCGTGAGAATAGAGTGTATATGGTGAGCTAAGGCATGCCACACACACACACACACACACACACACACACACACACACACACACACACACACACACACACACACACACACACACACACACACACACACAGAGGCAGCTTACTCTGTCTTCACACACACACACACACACACACACACACACACACACACACACACACACACGCACGCACACACACACACACACACACACACACACAAACACACAAAACACACAAACACACACACACTCCTCAACGCGTCTCTCCTGAAGTGTGCTGCATTGCAGAGATGGTGGATGACTCATCCTCAGGTCTCAGGCAAACACACTTTGCATCGCCATGGGTACCAGGACCCACAAGCCCTTGCTGTGTACATGTACGTTAGTCACGTCATGTACATTAGTCACTTGTTTCAGCTATTGATTCCTGTAGACCATTTTGGAGTTAGCTTTCCTAACTGTTGAATACCCATCCTACCTTAAGTAATTTAATTATCTGATAAAAGCATATAATTGACCACGTGTTGCACCAAAGATGCATTATCTTAGAATTCCTTTTGTTGGGGGCTAATCTTATATGATCTGGCTATGCTGCATGAGTAAAAAAACGCTGCAAACCTCGGTACCGTGCTGGGTAATTCAGCTATCTGATTCTCCCTCCCTCCCTCCCTCCCTCCCTCCCTCCCTCCCTCCCTCCCTCCCTCCCTCCCTCCCTCCCTCCCTCCCTCCCTCCCTCCCTCCCTCCCTCCCTCCCTCCCTCCTTCTCTTTCTCTCTCTCTGTCCCTCCCTCTCTCCCTCCCTCCCTCTCTCTCTCTCCCTCCCTCCCTCCCTCCCTCCCTCCCTCCCTCCCTCCCTCCCTCCCTCCCTCCCTCCCTCCCTCCCTCCCTCCCTCCCTCCCTCCCTCCCTCCCTCCATCCTCTCTCTCTCTGTCTCTCTTTCTCTTTCTCTCTCTTTCTCTTTCTCTCTCTCTCTCTGTCTCCCTCCCTCCAGCTAGCGACCTTGGTTCTGGCCTGACTTCTGTTCTGTGTGCCTCAGTCAGAATCTTGGTTGAAGATTCTGATCAGCTGACATTTAAAAATGTATGCATTTTTCATCCAATCGATTTTTGTAATAAATCCTTTTCTTTCGAAAGAAGATAGGTTACCATTATTATACATTCTCTATACATTCATTCTCGATATTTATTTAGGGAAGAAGAGAAAACTTCTTACTGTCCTACATGTCTTAAAATACAGTAGAGCAAATGGACTTAGATTACATTACTGATTTTTACAACATAACGCATCCTTTTGTCCCCTATTAAAGAGGAAGGTTAGAGAGACCTCTCTCTCCCACACACACTCACACACACACACTACAGAGGTGCAAGTGTGTGTGTGGGGGGGGCATTAACCTTCTAGGAACATGTACTTAGTTTATGTGCATTCTGCAATTAGCTATCTTCACACCCGGCTCCTACACCCCACTGTTCCTTAGCAACACGCCAACAAGCTGCGGCATTAACATGTATATGGGAAAGTCATTATTTTTCATCCGTGAACAAGATGCTGCTATGTATAGACTTGACTGCATGTCATTCATGGTTTAGTTGATGGAGATGTCTTAGCTGTCAGTCAGATTTGAGGTACGTTTGTTTGTCCAATGGTAAGCCTACTATCACTATTGCATGCCCACAGCACACACAACTGGTCGTATGCAATCACATGTTTGAAATTAATTGTATTAGTTCTTTTGTCACGACCTGACCATAGAGAGCCCTTGGTTCTCTATGGTGTCGTAGGTCAGGGCGTGACTAGGGGGTGTTCTAGTCTTTTCATTTCTATGTTGGTGCTCTTGGTATGGTTCCCAATTAGAGGCAGCTGATGTTCGTTGTCTCTAATTGGGGATCATACTTAAGAGGTCATTGTTCCTACCTCTGAGGTCACATTTCATGATATCCAAATGCAATCCAATTACGATCTTGTCTCATCCCTGCAACTCCCCAATGGGCTCGGGAGAGGCAAAGGTCGAGTCATGCGTCCTCCGAAACATGACCCCCGAAACCGACCTTCTTAACACCCGCTCGCTTAACCCGGAAGCCAGCTGCACCAATGTGTCGGAGGAAACCCCACTTACTGACGACTGAGGTCAGCCTGCAGGTGCCCGGCCCACCACAAGGAGTCGCTAGAGCGCGATGAGCCAAGTAAAGCCCCCCAGCCAAACCCTCTCCTAACCCGGATGACACTTGGCCAATTGTGCGCCGCCTTACGGGACTCCCGGTCACGATACAGCCTGGGATCGAACCCGGTCTGTAGTGACTTCTCAAGCACTGCGATGCAGTGCCTTTGACCGCTGCGCCATTCGGGAGGCCGAAATGATAATTTATGTTTATGGTTAATGCCTTTTGCTTTTTCAATTTGTTTCAAAGGTCACACACACTTGTCGAAATGAAAAGGCACTCATACTTGAACCTTTCCTCACTAAGGTTGAGATTATCATCAACATCCTAATCCTATTCTGTCAGAGGGGTTGGGTTAAATGAGCAAGACACATTTCAGTTGAATGCATTCAGTTGTACAATGACTATGTATCCCCCTTTCCCTTTCATCTATTTTATAGGGGAGTTCAATGAGAAACAAGTGTTTTTAGTTTTTTTAAGTCCTAATGCACAAAAGAGGATTTGGATGCAAGGTGGCATTGTTCTGTCGTGGCTCCTGTCGTGGCTCAGTAATTAGACTGATTCAGTTTCATGAATTCTGGTGGCAACAAAGGAAACTGAGTCGTAGCTGTGGCTCAGGGGAAATTGAACATGAACTGATATTAATCTGATGGAGAAATCCGAAATTGTGTTCTTTCAGGATAGGGTGTCACGGCTGTCAGAATGATCGGACCAACGCGCAGCATGGTTGTAGTTCCACATCTTTTTATTTATAGTGAAACGTTGCAAATACACCAAATACTGAAATACAAAAAAACAACAAACGTGACGCAGAGGGGAAAACACACTACTCAAAATTAACCCACAAACCCAAAAGGAAAAACCACCTACTTAAATATGATCTCCAATCAGAGGCAACGAGGACCAGCTGCCTCCATTTGGAGATCAACCCCAAAAAACAACAACATAGAAATAGAAAACCTAGAACACAAAACATTGAAATAGAAAACCAGAAAACCAACCAAACACCCCCTGTCACGCCCTGACCCATCTACAATAGAAAATGACCTCTTACAAGGGTCAGGACGTGACAGTACCCCCCCCCCCAAAGGTGAAGACCCCGACTGCACACAAACCCCCCCCCCGAACAAAACAACCACAAAAACACAAGGGGAGGGTAGGGAGGGTGACAAAAGTCTATGGCGGCTCTGGTGCTAAACCCAGAACCTTCTTATCCCTCCGATCCTCCAGCAACGAATGTGGCTCCGGCTCCGGGCGTAACCCCCGTTCCGCCCGCAGATCCCTCCGCTTCTGTAACACTGACCTGTGGATCAGTATTAGAAGAATTGGACTGTAGATCATTACCGGAAGCTCTGTGCTGCAGACCGCCGCTGGAGGATCTGGGCTGCAGGCCGCCGCTGAAGGCTCTGGGCTGAGGTCCGTCTCAGTAGGTTCCGGACTGTAGGCCATCTCAGTAGGTTCCGGACTGAAAAACATCTCAGTAGGTTCCGGACTGAAATACGTCGCCGGAAGCTCTGGACGGGGAACTGTCGCTGGAAGCTCTGGATGGGGAACTGTCGCCGGAAGCTCTGGACGGGGAACGTGAACTGGAATCCTGATGCGTGGTACTGGCATGGGTGGCGCCAGACTGGTAACCCCCACCTCAGGACGAATGCAGGGAGGAGGAACAGGACACTCCGAACTGGGCATGCGCACTGGAGGTCTGATGCGTGGAACTGGCTTAGGTGGCGCCAGACTGGTAACACGCACCTCAGGACAAGTGCAGGGAGCAGGAACAGGACGTACCGGGCTATGGAGGCGAACTGGAGACCGGGCATGCTGAGCAGGCCTACTCCTTTCTGGCTGAATGACCATCCTTGCACTACACCGGTGAGGAGCTGGCACCGAGCGCACCGTGCTGTGAATGCGTATGGGCGATATATTGCGCATCACACCATAACCCATTGCTCGTTCATCCACTCGCTCCTCAGCACGCCCGCTCCGTAGTGCTCTTTCTGCCAGTACCTCTCTTCGGAATCTTGCGTCGAGCTCCGTGCTTGACTCCCTGACTGGCTCCTGTCTGCTCCACGGCTCTCTCCGATACGCACGGGAAGTTAGATCAGGTCACCCCCCTGATGTCGCCAAACTCCCCGTATGCCCCCCAATTATTTTTTTTTGGGGGGGGGCTGCCTCTCCGCCTTGCCTATTGGTGGATATAGCGCCTTGTAGTATCGTCGCTCCCTCTTTGCTTCTTCAATTTCCTCCTTCGGGCGTCGATACTCCCCAGCCTGCCTCCAAGATCCTTTTCCATCCAAAATTTCCTCCCAAGTCCATTCCTCCAGATACTCCTTACCATGCTGCTTGGTCCTTTTGTGGTGGGTTGTTCTGTCACGGCTGTCAGAATGATCGGACCAACGCACAGCATGGTTGGAGTTCCACATCTTTTTATTTATAGTGAAACGTTGCAATACACCAAATACTGAAATACAAACAACAACAACAAACCGTGACGCAGAGAGGAAAACACACTACTCAAAATTAACAACCCACAAACCCAAAAGGAAAAACCCCCTACTTAAATATGATCTCCAATCAGAGGCAACGAGGACCAGCTGCCTCCAATTGGAGATCAACCAAAAAAAACAACAACATAGAAATAGAAAACCTATAACACAAAACATTGAAATAGAAAAACAGAAAACCAACCAAACACCCTCTGTCACGCCCTGACCCATCTACTATAGAAAATGACCTCTTACAAGGGTCAGGACGTGACATAGCGTCAGACTGTTGAATATATTTTTCTGCATTTTCTCTACCTTGGTCTATCGTGTAAAATTTCAGAGGAGATCGACATGTATGAATGATATATGTACTTGATAAAACCAGGCATATAAAAAAAATGGTAATACATTTAGCTTCTCGCAAACTTGAACTCTTTTTAAGCTCCCTGCGTTTTTACTACAGTACTACAGTACGCATCAAAACAACAGTGTACTAGTATTATAATTCCATTTCACAGTGATAGCACGATAGCATAGGGAAGTAGCCATATTTACAAGCTGGCAATTACAGCTCCCAATTCATAGACACAAATAAAGAACGTCCCATTTTCTCTGCCATCACAGTGAGCGTGATGACGCAGGTAATGCAGGGGCTATGACATTCACACCAACTGGCTTCTTCGTGTTTATCTCACATCTCACCTACAGTGGGGGGGGAAAGTATTTGATCCCCTGCTGATTTTGTACGTTTGCCCACTTACAAAGAAATGATCAGTCTATAATTTTAATGGTAGGTTTATATGAACAGTGCGAGACAGAATAACAACAAAAAAATCCAGAAAAACGCATGTCAAAAATGTTATAAATTGATTTGCATTTTAATGAGGGAAATAAGTATTTGACCCCTCTGCAAAACATGACTTAGTACTTGGTGGCAAAACCCTTGTTGGCAATCACAGAGGTCAGACGTTTCTTGTAGTTGGCCACCAGGTTTGCACACATCTCAGGAGGGATTTTGTCCCACTCATCTTTGCAGATCTTCTCCAAGTCATTAAGGTTTCGAGGCTGACGTTTGGCAACTCGAACCTTCACCTCCCTCCACAGATTTTCTATGGGATTAAGGTCTGGAGACTGCTAGGCCACTCCATGACCTTAATGTGCTTCTTCTTGAGCCACTCCTTTGTTGCCTTGGCCGTGTGTTTTGTGTCATTGTCATGCTGGAATACCCATCCACGACCCATTTTCAATGCCCTGGCTGAGGGAAGGAGGTTCTCACCCAAGATTTGACAGTACATGGCCCCGTCAAATGATACGGTGAAGTTGTCCTGTCCCCTTAGCAGAAAAACACCCCCAAAGCATAATGTTTCCACCTCCATGTTTGACGGTGGAGATGGTGTTCTTGGGGTCATAGGCAGCATTCCTCCTCCTCCAAACACGATGAGTTGAGTTGATGCCAAAGAGCTGAATTTTGGTCTCATCTGACCACAACACTTTCACCAGTTGTCCTCTGAATCATTCCGATGTTCATTGGCAAACTTTAGACAGGCATGTATATGTATTCTTCAGCTGGGGGACCTTGCGGGCGCTGCAGGATTTCAGTCCTTCACGGCGTAGTGTGTTACCAATTGTTTTCTTGGTGACTATGGTCCCAGCTGCCTTGAGATCATTGACAAGATCCTCCCGTGTAGTTCTGGGCTGATTCCTCACCGTTCTCATGATCATTGCAACTCCACGAGGTGAGATCTTGCATGGAGCCCCAGGCCGAGGGATATTGACCGTTCTTTTGTGTTTCTTCCATTTTCGAATAATCGCACCAAATGTTGTCACCTTCTCACCAAGCTGCTTGGCGATGGTCTTGTAGCCCATTCCAGCCTTGTGTAGGTCTACAATCTTGTCCCTGACATCCTTGGAGAGCTCTTTGGTCTTGGCCATGGTGGAGAGTTTGGAATCTGATTGATTGATTGCTTCTGTGGACAGGTGTCTTTTATGCAGGTAACAAGCTGCGGTTAGGAGCACTTCCTTTAAGAGTGTGCTCCTAATCTCAGCTCGTTACCTGTATAAAAGACACCTGGGAGCCAGAAATCTTTCTGATTGAGAGGGGGTCAAATACTTATTTCCCTCATTAAAATGCAAATCAATTTATAACATTTTTGACATGCGTTTTTCTCGATATTTTTGTTGTTATTCTGTCTCTCACTGTTCAAATAAACCTAACATTAAAATTATAGACTGATAATTTCTTTGTCAGTGGGCAAACATACAAAATCAGCAGGGGATCAAATACTTTTTCCCCCCACTGTATGTTGTTGTCACGTGCTTTGTTATTACACTGAATATGGAGGAAGGCGTGTGGAGAGAGACATTAAAACGTTTTTAAAAATCTGAACGTATACACTTCTTCAGAATGTTCATTAACAAGGCCTATATGGTTTTGAGTCTATAGCAGCTCAGCCAGGGACAAACTATCTTGAAGTGGGGTCGGGTGGAGTCAAGTCAGAGGAGTTCTTGACTGAACAGGAACGCGCAATAGAGAGTTCTTGCAAAATGGCGTGCTATTAGGCAATACCTGGAACACCAGTTATGGCACACCACTTGTTTGGCTTCTCTAGCCAGAGAACGCTTCTTTTGGCCGAAGATGAGAGAAGAAATGGAACACTGTGTGACAAGAGTCCACCGCTGTCTGAAGCAAACCAAACAGAACGACAAGAACACCATTGTAAAGCATCGAATCCTCTGCTCCGTTTGAGACGATCTCAATCAACTACCTTCATCTTAAATAAGGATTTGTTCTTAATTGACTTGCCTAGTTAAATAAAGGTTAAATAAGAATAAAAAAATATGGAGAGAAGCAATTGTGGTATTGCATACATTCTGGTTATGGTAGACCCCTTCACAAAGTTTCCCCAGACTTACGCTACACGGAACAAGTCCAGCAGGACTGCAGCACGCAAGATCTTCAATGACATCATTTTGTGATTCGGCTACCCATCAGGGGATGGAGTTCGAGAATGAACTGTTCAGAAAGTTGCAAAGCTACAGTGGGATACAATGCTCAAGAACGACCGCAAACCTTCCACAATCAAATCCAGCATAATGCTTCAATAGAACCTTGTTAGGTATGCTGAGTAAACTGGAAGAAATACAGAAACCGAACTGGAAGGATTACCTCAACAAAGTTGTTCATGCCTATAACTCAACTGTACATGAGTCAACCCTTTTTCTTTCTCTTTGGAGTAGAACCAATGTTGCCAAACGACCTGATATTCCTGAGAGAAGAATAAGGAAGAACACAGTCTCATGCAGAATATGCAGAGAAAAGGAAGACTTTGATGCGGGAAGTTTACTACAATCAAATTGCATGGAGTTCAGTACTGGAACTTGGAGACCATGTCCTGATAAGAAACCTGTCACAGAGAGGAGGACCTGGTATAATCTGTGCTTACTGGGAAAACAACATCCATGTGGTTAAGAAAGAAGAGTAGTGAACAGTCTAGTCTGTGATTCAACCATTCGATGGAATCGGACAACAAAGAGTCTTACACAGAAATCTTCTGTTACCCTGTCCTTACCTCATCGATCGACAAAACACACAGCAAAACACAGCAAACCTGAAAGAGAAAAACACAAAACACTCCTTTAAATTGTTCTTAGAACAGTAGGGAGGCAGTACTTTAGTTGGTACTTTAGTCTTTAGTTCCGTACTTTTCAGTTGGACCATGTCTCAGACTTGGAGAACTGAACACTAATGGCAAAGGAGTGGTAATGGTTCCTTGGGTTATTGAGTGATAGGAGAGAGAGAGAGAACGTGAGAGAGAAGGACGGAGATTTGGTGGCCTTAACGGATGGCATTTGTCAATGAGTGCTGGGGCTTGAGCGTAATGACTGCACATCATGTGAGGCCAGTGACGCAGGGAGGAGGATGGAAGAACGAACAGCGAGAAAATATCTGGTCCTGGGAGACCATGGTGAGTCATCCACCCATCTGCGTCATCTGAATGGAAGAGAGTGAGAGAGAGAGAGAGAGAGAGAGAGAGAGAGAGAGAGAGAGAGAGAGAGAGAGAGAGAGAGAGAGAGAGAGAGAGAGAGAGAGAGAGAGAGAGTCTTAAACAACCGTAGGCAGGTAAGTACACAGTTGATAGCCTACAATGTATGAAATGACCTATGATCAAAGGGACATCTGCATTTAATACGTGTTGCTTTCTGGCTCCTGTGAACTAGTACAACAGGGTCTGTCCTGAACACCTGCCAATTAGTATTCCTTAAACAGTTGTAGATGGACAAGATACAGACACCCGTGCTTAGGGAGGTGTGTAAGTGACTGAGCAACTGTGACGCCTGCAGGGGCAACAGTTTCAGGTTTCATTCAGGTTTCGACCAAACTCCGGTAAATCTACATTTGTTGCAAAACATTAATGACACTGTAGACCTGTGTATCACTTATTATAGGAAATAATAGTAGCCTACCAAGTCTAGCAACCATCCCATATCTTACATGCAAACATCATCCCAGAACTTCATCTCTGTGTATCATATTCGCGGAGTCTCAAGCTGTTTCTCTCTACGTTTCTAAAGTTACTCTGACCTCTACTGACAGTAAAGTGTAAAGTCATGTCAGTTCTCAGTTTATTGCCAATATTTACAGAACGCTGTATGTTTTAGCTTTTTTCCACTAGAGGGTGGCAAACATTCATTCATTCACTGCATGCCTTGGGCTGGTAATATATACTCAACAACAATATAAATGCAACATGTAAAGTGTTGGCCCCATGTTTTATGAGATGAAATAAAAGATCCCAGAAATGTTCCTTATGCACAAAAAGCTTATTTCTTTCAAATTCTGTGCATAAATTTGTTTACATCCCTGTTAGTGAGTATTTCTTCTTTGACAAGATAATCCATCCACCTGACAGGTGTGGCATATGAAGAAGCTGATTAAAAAGCATGATCATCACACAGGTACACCTTGTGCTGGGGACAATAAACGACCACTCTAAAATATGCAGTTTTGTCACACAACACAATGCCACAGACGTCTCAAGTTTTGAGGGAGGGTTCAATTGGCATGCTGACTGCAGGAATGTCCACCAGAGCTGTTGCCAGGGAATTTAAATTGAATTTCTCTGCCTCCAACGTCGTTTTAGAGAATTTGGCAGTATGTCCAACCGGCCTTACAACCTCAGATTATGCGTAACCACGCCAGCCAAGGACCTCCACATCTGACTTCTTCACCTGCGGGATCATTTGAGGAGTAATTCTGTCTGTAATAAAGCCCTTTTGTAGGGAAAAATGTATTCATATTGGCTGGGCCTGGCTCCCCAGTGGGTGGGCCTGGCTCCCAAGTGGGTGGGCCTATGCCCTCCCTGGCCCACCTATGGCTAAGCCCCTGAGAAGTCATGTGAAATCCATAGATTAAGGCCTAATTTATTTATTTACATTTACATTTACATTTTAGCCATTTAGCAGACGCTCTTATCCAGAGCGACTTACAGTAGTGAATGCAAACATTTCATACATTTCATTTCATGCATTTTTTTTTTGTTGTAGTATTCAATTGACTGATTTCCAGGGTTGGGTAGGTTATTTTCTAAATGTAATCCATTAAAGTTACTAGTTACCTGTCCAAAATTGTAATCAGTAATGTAACTTTTGAATAACCCAAACTCAGTAATGTAATCTGATTACATTCTGTTACTTTTAGATTACTTTCCCCTTATGAGGCATTAGAAGAAGACACGCATGTATGATACCAATTGAATGACAGCTATTGCAGGATAAATCAATGTTAAAGTTTACATAGCTGGCCATATATGGATGTTAAATGTTACTTTATAGGTTGGTTATGTAGGCTTCTTCTAACTCATCGCTTTCTACTACATATAATAATACGGTTGAATTGTATCAGTCAATCAGAATTCAGTGATTCCAATAAATGCTATACCCCTTGATCTTCAAGAATAGGACTTGGAAATATGGAAGTATAGATTAGCCAAATTGTTTTACCTGAGCATGACCCCAAAATGAAGTACTTATTAGCCAGCCCTAATCTGTTGTTTATGTCATGAAGGACTGATTGGGTTCATTGATTTAAGTTGAAAAATAAATGCTATGCTCATCGAATGGCATGCTTTGAGCACTACTGACAAGTGCTATTTACATGTAAAAAATGAATTCCATATGCTGCATTTGCTATAGGCCTATTCTTTAGCTTTTTTTGGTGGCACTTTGATATATTGATAATATGCAGCTGTTTAAAGGGAAAATACACAGGTGAAACAATAACAAAACGGTCGCCCGGCCTCTGTTTTGGTAAAAAGCTGAGGGATGCGCCTGGAGAAATGTAACCACTTTCAGATTATTAGACAGAACTATGGATGCAAGGACTGACCATCCATGATATAAAAATGATTGTTTTAACCATGTTATGAGGCAATACAGTGTTTGTTTACATATATATATATCAGTATCAGTCAAAAGTTTGGACAAACCTACAGTGGCAAGAAAAAGTATGGGAACCCTTTGGAAATTCCTGGATTTCGGCATAAATTGGTCATAAAATTTGATCTGATCTTCATCTAGGTCACAACAATAGCAAAACACAGTCTGCTTAAACTAATAACACACAAACAATTATACGTGAACACATCGTGTAAACATTCACAATGCAGGGTGGAAAAAGTCTATGAACCCTTGGATTTAATAACTGGTTGACCCTCCTTTGGCAGCAACAACCTCAAACATTTTCTGTAGTTGAGGATCAGACCTGCACAACGGCCAGGAGGAATTTTAGACCATTCCTCTTTATAAAACTGTTTCAGTTCAGCAGTATTCTAAAAAAGCCATTCCTCTTTATAAAACTGTTTCAGTTCAGCAGTATTCAAAAAAATGTTTTCCCCCCAATTTCGTGGTATTCAATTGGTAGTTACAGACGTCTCATTGCTGCAACTCCCGTACGGGAGGGGTGAAGGTCGAGAGCCGTGCGTCCTCCGAAACAACCCAACCAAGCCGCACTGCTTCTTGACACAACCCGGAAGCCAGCCGCACCAATGTGTCGGAGAAAACACTGTGCGAGTTGCGCAGTGGTCTAAGGGACTGCATCGCAGTGCTTGATGGGCCACTAGAGATTCTGGGTTCGAGTCCAAGCTCTGCCAGCCAGCCGCGACCGGGAGACCCATGGGGGCGGTGCACAATTGGCCCAGCGTCGTCCAGGTTAGGGGAGGGTTTGGCAGGCAGGGATATCCTTGTCCCATCGCGCACGAGCGACTCCTGTGACGGGCCGGGCGCAGTGCACACTGACACGGTCGCCAGGTGCTGGAGGCCGGGTGAACTGCTCTCTTGAAGTCATGCCACAGGACTCTGATTGGGCCACTCTAGAAGGCGTATTTTCTTCTGTTGAAGCCATTCTGTTGTTGATTTACTTCTGTGTTTTGGGTCGTTGTCCTGTTGCATCACCCAACTTCTGTTGAGCTTCAATTGGAGGACAGACAGCCTAACATTCTCCTGCAAAATGTCTTGATAAACTTGGGAATTCATTTTTCCGTCGATGATAGCAGGCTGTCCAGGCCCTGAGGCAGCAAACAGCCCCAAATCATGATGCTCCCTCCACCATACTTTACAGTTGGGATGAGGTGTTGATGTTGGTGTGCTGTGCTGTGCCTTTTTTTCTCCACACACAGTGTTGTGTGTTCCTTCCATACAACTCAACTGTAGTTTCATCTGTCCACAGAATATTTTGTCAGTAGCGCTGTGGAACATCCATTTTTACATTTACATTTTAGTCATTTAGCAGACGCTCTTATCCAGAGCGACTTACAGTAGTGAATGCATACAATTTTTTTTTGTACATCCAGGTGCACTTCTGCAAACCTCAGATGTGCAGCAATGTTTTTTTTTGGACAGCAGTGGCTTCTTCCGCGGTGTCCTCCCATGAACACCATTCTTGTTTAGTGTTTTACGTATCATAGACTCGTAAACAGAGATGTTAGCCCTGTTCCAGAGATTTCTGTAAGTCTTTAGCTGACACTCTAGGATTCTTCTTAACCTTATTGAGCATTCTACGCTGTGCTCTTGCAGTCATCTTTGCAGGACAGCCACTCCTAGGGAGAGTGGCTACAGTGCTTAACTTTCTCCATTTATAGACAATATGTTTTACCGTGGACTGATGAACATCAAGGCTTTTAAATCTAAAAAATAAAGGAAAACCCTTGAATGAGTAGGTGTGTCCAAACTTTTGACTGGTACTGTATATATATGGATATATCATTCCAAAAATGTATGTAGCAACTAAAGATTGGCCATTTAAGTCTATCAAAATTGTGCAAATTTGAGCTTTTTTTTTTTTTTTTTGCATGAATTAGATTGAGCAATAAAAACACCACTTTTATTCCATAGGCTTGCGCTATGCAGCTGTTGCAAGAGCGCATTTTTCACTGGCTGTCCACTGGTTTCAAAAAGATTTGTGAACAGCCATCCACAACAACCACAAATTGGATCATCTTTGGATGCCGACAGCAGTCACACAATTGGAAGACAGCTTGGACTGTAGCCTACAAAAACCTATTCCTGCTCTTTTCCCGCGATCCATCAAACACATTTGGTGTGTCATCATAGTGGTCTCTGAATTGTGGTCAGACTCGCTCAGGTGGAACAAACTTAAACTTGCGCATTTTTTCAAAGCTTATTTGAATGTCATTGAGAAAACAGAAGTGTCAACAAAAAATTCGCAAACATCCTTTCTTAGTATAAATGTAATCCTTGAAGTAATCATCTAGTTTTTTAAAAGCAATCTGTTATTTGATTACAATATTGTTGCTGGTAATGTAACGGATTACTCTTACCGTTTTTTGTAATCCTTTACATGTAAATAGTTACTCCCCAACCCTGCTGATTTCCTAATATGAACTGTAACCGTAAAATTGTAACATTTGTTGTATGTTGCGTTCATATTTTTGTTCAGTATAGTAGTCAATGAGTGGACAAAATACTTCTGATTTGTGATGATGGGATGTTGCTTTCTCATCGTTTTATACAAATGTATTAGCTACATTATTAGCTAATCCTGATCACACTAGTCTAATATAGTGGGTTATAAAGGATACACAATAAATGGGGACATAGTTGTGGGTCCATATCACATTAGTTGATAGGCTACAATCCCACAAATACATGTACCTTGCTGTTCACGGAAAAATATCGTAATTTGGGTGTAATAATCAATTGAAAGGCATTTTGTTGTGGGAGATGCTTAACCACTTCATCACAATAATTTGAGCGGAAAGGTGCAAACAAAATTGATGGGATGGAGAATTCATATTCAGAGGATGTGGTGTGTGATGGACATGTCAAAGACCAGTGAATGTGCCTTTCTCGTTTGATATTATCAAATTATTATCCAACTTATTCATTGCAAGTTTCTCAGGGCAGCATCCACCCGTTTGCAGGTGAAACGTCATGGCTCGGGCAGATAATCACGTATATCAAGGTTTTCAAATGGGAGGAATTTCAACCAATCGCCTGTAGACTTCAGGCGGTGGAATCCAATCATATTTGATCTTTGAATAGTGGGTGTGCCACACGGCTGGTCCTAGAGGCGGGAATAGAAAAGTGCTGCATGGCGAGTTTGGTTGAGAAGAAGTTGGATGGTGGATGGTACCACTGATGAGAAGCGGCCGAAAAAAGGGAATATTTGCAGACATTTCAAAGAATACTGAGGAATATTACATTGTTCTGCTTACTATCAGTATATTCCTAAAAGTGTCTGACTTTCATTATCACCTGCACAAGGTGAGTTTATTAGAATCGTATTCTGAGGGATGCCGGGGTGGCTAGCTGGCTAACGGATTATTTTGCCATGACTTTTCAACGATGGAGGACCTCAACCTGGCTGGCTAGTTGACATTTAACTAGCTAGCTAGCTAACATGCTCAATTGTTTCAATGGCATTTTCTAGATAACTTAATTCAATTTTTTTTTATCGTTTTCATAATAACAAACGAATTGATATGCTCATTATAGGAAACATTCAAAAATGTATTTCATTTCAGTGATGGTGCATGCAGCGCGAGGAGCCTAAACTGCATCATAACTCCTGAGTCCTTTTGATGTTCATTGCTTTAGCTCATGCAAAACATATTGTATTTTAACACATTAATGTACTGCTCGGTTATGATAATAGAAGTTTCACCTTTATTTAGAAATTCAATATTGTTAAAAGTATGCTCATCAATGCAGTTAAATACAGAGTTTGCCCGACAATGTTAGCTAACGTTACCTAGCTAACATTAAGAATCAGCTTGATGTGGGCAATGCATATTATTCTAACCATGTTTACTCGCAAGTTTATCAGCGAAGGGCTTGGTATTATTCAACAAGGGCAGACAATGCCTTGGCTGGATGACTTGCTTTGGCATGCGGTCAGCATGATATCATAGCGGTTTTATGAGACGTAGAGAGGGGATGCAGTGGCACGACAGTGCGCTTGGCAGCACCCTGATCCCTCTATCCAGTGATCTGGCCCAGTTTCGGGTTGAAACAACACCTTGTAAACACCCTGCTAGCCATCATCAGCTGAAGCTGGCTTGCCCAGTTGTGTGACAGGCGTCAACACATCTCATGATTATCTGTCAATATTCTCAAGTACAGCCTAATCAACTCGATATCCATATGACATATCATATCCCAATCATTCTTATCACAGTAAGAAATTACATGGCACACTTGGATCTACTACCTGGATCAGGAAGTGTGCTTGGCTGCTTCTTTCTATTTACTCTGGTCTAGTCAGCTTAATCAGGCTCTGTAAACACTAGATACTGGTACAGAAGCTGGCAGTGGTGGTCTGTGAAGCATTTCAGCTGGGGTACAAGGAAGACTGTAATTCCTCCACTCCTCCCTGAATGCTTCAGGCGAGGATATATTATGTTGTTTTTCTGCAGTCATGGTGCGAAGGAGGCTGAAGTATTCTCCAAACACTGATCTAGGGTCAGCTTTCCCTTTTGGCTCTCCCTTCCAATCCCTAGTCTAGCTGAACTGGAAGAAGTCATACATATGTAGAGGGAGAGCCTCTAGTCTACCCACACATAGCTTGGCTCAGACATCAGGGTGATAATTGTCATGTGTTCTGTCTGAGGAAAGTCTCTTTTTGAGGGAGTTGGTGAGAGGGACACACTGAGGGTACTGTACTTGGACAGGGAGTGTGTTACTGTTGGAGAGTGTCCGATTTACAAGGAGACTAACCTCAGAGCTCAGCTGTCTGTTGTTCTGGTATTTAAGATCCAGATTTTGAGGATTACCGGTACTCTGTATCCCAAACTACCCCTGGGCATCACATTCATCATTAGATCTACAGGAGATCTTCGGTAGGGGCTAGGGGTCGACTTGAGTTTTTAAATAATGGTTTTAGCTCAACCAATGTGTTTACTGTTTGTGTCTCCCGTCCAGGTGTCCTAGTGTGTTCTGGTTGTACCCCAGAGATGGCACAGCGGAGCGGGCAGGAGGACCCGGAGCGGTACCTGTTCGTGGACCGCGCCGTGGTCTGCAACCCGGCCACGCAGGCCGACTGGACGGCCAAGAAGCTCGTATGGATCCCCTCGGAGCGCCACGGCTTCGAGGCGGCCAGCATCCGCGAGGAGCGCGGCGACGAGGTGGTGGTGGAGTTGGTTGAGAACAGCAAGAAGGCCATGGTGAACAAGGACGATATCCAGAAGATGAACCCTCCCAAGTTCAGTAAGGTGGAGGACATGGCCGAGCTCACGTGTTTGAACGAGGCCTCAGTGCTGCACAACCTCAAAGACCGCTACTACTCTGGCCTCATCTACGTAAGTAGGATAGAAGTCCTGCTTTTTCTGACTTGAGAAAACCAGGTGTAGGCTTCTTTACCTTACATTGGTATCTTATTGAAGTGGACCAGTAGCCTTTCCTCTCCCTTTTTGGTATATTGTACCCAACTACCCATCACATCAATCAACATTGTCCAATACGAAACCCACTAAGACCCCCAAAACCATGTGTCCTTAGATACACCACCATACCCCAGGGTTCTAATAAGTTGGCAATGGCATTAGCAATGTCCCAGATAACCAGGGTTTCCCCTGTGATTATGGCCCACTTAGTGACATGACATGCATTCCTGGAATAGATGGAATGTCAGTTAGCCGCCTGAGACCCAGAGAGAAGGGAGGACAACTGTGATTGCCTCCACAGTTCCACAGCACCAGCTATTCCTGTGGTTCTCTCCCCAGGTGGCTGCAATAAGAGGCAGAAGGACAGCTCGGGAGATGAGGTCATTTTGGAATGTTAATGAAGCAGAGGTTTTATGAGGGAATCTATGAGGGATTAAATGCTTTAAAAAAAAGTTTCTATGGCTTATGGAGTGGTCCTAGTTAATGGCTTGTTGGCTGATGTGGGAATATGAAATTAGTTCCCATGGGTTGCATTTTCAGCTCTCTAACCCTGACCCCTCTCAATTATCAAACATTATCACGCTCCAATGCTCTAGGGCAGGGTTCACCAACTGGCGGACAACGGCCTGATTAAAACATTTTTTTTGTTATTTAATTTTTAATTTTTTTTTATTGTTGGACATAACTAAAATACTGTTAAAACACCAGGAAATAAACCAAGTGATTTTAATTTTGGAAATCTGTTCAAGTATTCCCACACATAATAGAGAGAAACATGGGATCGTATAGAAATGTAAGCAAGGTTTGAAATGATTATATTTTAGTCAAATATTTTATCGGTTTGAGCTTCTTGCTACAAATTATTTGTAATTATGTACCAGGCCCCCGACCATCTGGTCAATAACAAATTGTTGTTGATCCCTACTAGTAACGAAGCGGGCCACTTTGTCATAGTAACTGACCTGCTAGAAATGACAAGAAGGCCTCTCGACCCAAACCCTATGCACCGTCCAACACACTCCCCGGCAGGGGCTGGATTGCTAGGTAAGCACCAGGCTTTAGTGAGGCCCTGTCGGTTCTCCATCCATCCATGTGGCTAGTAGTGCTAATGTAATGGCTCCCTGCCAATGGGCCTGATCCGCAGTAATCAGCCAGCCAGGGAGGGAGGCTCGTGCTGAGTCATTCACACAGACTAACTGTACCGCCTTCACGGGCTCTTTGTCTCCCTGCAGATAAGCAACAGCTGGCCCTGAATAATTGGCATATTTTCAACCTTCAGTAGTACTGTACCTAACCCACTACTTGATTAAAAAATAACTCCCTGTCAAGTAGGGCTGACCACATTTAGTCGACTGGTTGATTGTTTGGTCGTAAATAGATTTTGTTTTTCATGCTGCACAAGGCAACTTGTCTATTTTTCACCTGTCTCAGTGGACTAATCCACTGAGGAGGCCACGGAGATGGCACAGTCCGTCACTCTTATAACATGTGCTACTGAAATTGTAAATGGTTATATAATGTAAGAATAATGGTGCAACACTAATAAATATATTATTTTATAACAAATGCGCTTTCTCCCGGGAGGGATAGCGGTCGCTGTCCGTGGTTCTGAAACGTAATCTTCAGGGCGCTGTTGAATTGGCGCCTTTCCCTATATGTTGCTATGTGCATAATGGCGAAGTTAACCAGCATATTGGTGTTGAGAACAATGTGGCAGAGGAAACGAGGAAACAGCCCCTGCCTTAATTGTCTAAGAAAATTGAGGAGAGAGGAAACCCCCAAGTTAATTAGGTCTATAATCAATAGCCTAACTGTTAAACGTGCCTGGCTTCCTAAATCATCCATATAGATCTAAATTATATAACCAATAAGACAGATCCTGCTTCTGTTGCCAGAATGAGTGTTTGTTTAATAGCCTACTGATTCCGTGAGCACCAAGCCTCATGCAACCTTAAAATGTAGAATAAAGCAATTTCACAAATTCGGCTGTTTTTAATCTTTGCTCCGCTGTAATAAAGTCTTTACAACAATTTTTTCGTTAGAACAGACTCTGGTATTACTTTTCATTTATTTACTGTTGTTTACGCTGTTCCAAACGGGCAGAAAAATGATATGGTAATCTAACAGCTCCTGTTTGTCACACATGATGTGCACGCAGCGCTCGCTCCTATAGCCTCCTTTTTCTTGATCTTCTTGTTCTTATTTTTATTGTTACAATTATTATTATGAACACCATTATAATAAGTCATGTCATTATTATCTGAAACCCTACCTCTTCAAACAGTATCTTAAATAATCCTCTTCACCTCCTCAATTAAAGGATTTATATATTTCCAAAAAAATCTGTTAGAACAGACTATGGTACATTTATAGTTTATTTAGTGTGGTTTACACTGTTCCAAATGGTGAGAAAAATGTATAATATTGTAATCTAAAGGCACCTGTTTGGTACACAATACTCACACAGCGCTTGTTCCTATATCCCTTCCTTTTTCTTCATCTGTAATAGTTTCCACAACTAAGTCAAATGTCTTCCACACATCTGACTTCCCCTTTCCTTCCTGAGCAATTCCCCCGTTTCGATTTTCTTTTTCATGTCCTCCGCATCCATTTTGCTGTCACATGTGTTACGATGTTCTGAGTTTGTTATAACAAATGTATTGAGGTGATTATGATAGGCTATAGGTCAGGACCTATTGGTCACGTGAATGCATGGTATGTATACATGTTTCACGTAAAGAGAGCAAGGGTTGAGGGAACAGGGAATGTTGTTTTTTTAATACAAATTAGGTATTTTGGTAATAGAACCTTTCAGCCAGAGAAACAAGTGAGAAACTAAATGGCTGTAATTATGTTGCAGCTTCAGCACGGACAGCGACAGCGCGATAAACACTTGCTGTGCTGTGGTGCCTGTTCGCTGAGGCACTCGCGAACAGGCACCATTTATTTTTAACACAGTGTGGCCATCGGGTTCCCTCTTGAGCTATTTGTGTCTTAAGTATTTCATCAATGTGCTTAAAGCATCAGACAAGCTCAGTGCATATAGTTGATTTTATTCAAAGACATATGGTGTGTCTATATATGGAAAAATACACGTTCTACAGATGACTCTGTCGACCAAGATTATTTTTAGTCAGAGACGGCCCTACTGTCAAGTTCGCTGGATCTGTATTAGGTTTGGGCGGTATCCAGATTGTCATACCGGCCTTGTGCCATCCCGGGATATTCGATATTACCGGCACTGAACACTAAGGGCGCTATTTTCAAAAAGGGAAAGGGGGGATACTTACTCAGTTGCACAACTGAATGCATTCAACTGAAATGTGTATTGAACATTTAAAGATGCACTATGCAGAAATCGCCATTTCCTGGATTCTAAAATGTGTATAGTTTGCCTAATTTCCGTTTGTGACAAAATAAGCTGCTTTAATTGACTCCCGAGAGCAGTTGTTTTTGGCAGTTACCTGACTTGTTCAAGGGAAGAACGGCAGATTTTTCCACCTTGCTGGCTCGTGCATTCGAATCATCAACCTTTCGTTTACCGGCCCAACGCTCTTAACCACTAGGCTACCTCTAGGCTACGCAACTGAGCCTCTTTAATCCACAGGTTAGCAATGCTAACAGATACATGTAAAATCCCATATAGAATGCTAACTAAATGCTAACGAGAGCATTGCAAACATTTTAGACATTTTATCCTAAACTATTGGCAGGACAGCTATCCCAGCTAATAAAGTTAATCAAGTAACAAAAAAATGCTACTCACAGTTTGCTGCACACACAAAACAAATATTAGACAGCAAGGCTCTTGATCAGGGTTTCCTTTAGCAGGTAATAGCCGCCTTTTGGCCAATAAAAAAATGTAAAAGCAGAGAAATAAAATTGGCACTGGCCTGTCCTTGGCCAGGAGAAGAAAAAAATTCCCATAGCGAAATAATGCTTATTAATGCCTATTCATTGATGGAAATACTAGTCGATGTAAATACATTTGACTGGTCATGCTTATTGGTCTATAGGTTAATTTGCATAATTTAGTGCAATGAAATTGGCGCTTGTGTATATTTGTTATGTATCTTATTTAGCACACACACGCATAGCACACAGATACAGAGCTTTTTAATGGTAAATCTGTCAGACAGTGCTTTTATAAGCCCAGTCATTGCACATTAATTCTAAATGCAATCACGTGCTGAAAATAGTTTTGATGGCCACAATTAAAAAGAGCTACTATTTTTATTTCTCAAGGGAAGGCAGGCTTCATCAGAGCGTCACACACCACTTTGCAATGAGCTGAAGCCAGTATGCATTTGGAAAACATATACTTAATGATTTGAAACCTGAATGTTTTACTACATATTATGAGGAATGTTTTACCTTGCTTCAAAGTCGCCTAGGCAAATCCGACCATATCTGTGGAGGCAATAACTTTCATAAAGACTTCCATATGCCATTGAAACCAGTAGCCTATTGTTTTATAAAGACGTCCATATGCCATTGAAACCAGTAACCTATTGTTTTATAAAGACTTCCATATGCCATTGAAACCAGTAACCTATTGTTTTATAAAGACTTCCATATGCCATTGAAACCAGTAGCCTATTGTTTTATAAAGACTTCCATATGCCATTGAAACCAGTAACCTATTGTTTTATAAAGACTTCCATATGCCATTGAAACCAGTAACCTATTGTTTTATAAAGACTTCCATATGCCATTGAAACCAGTAACCTATTGTTTTATAAAGACTTCCATATGCCATTGAAACCAGTAACCTATTGTTTTATAAAGACTTCCATATGCCATTGAAACCAGTAGCCTATTGTTTTATAAAGACTTCCATATGCCATTGAAACCAGTAACCTATTGTTTTATAAAGACTTCCATATGCCATTGAAACCAGTAACCTATTGTTTTATAAAGACTTCCATATGCCATTGAAACTAGTAGCCTATTGTTTTATAAAGACTTCCATATGCCATTGAAACCAGTAACCTATTTCTCTCATGTTCTATTGGTTTTCAACTTTCTTTCATTGTCCAGTAGCCAAAGGGACAATCCTAGTCATATTAGCAACCCATGCTAGTTGTTGCATATTAGAATTCCCCTATTTCTAAATTTGTAACGGATATTTTCATCTGTCACTTTGACAACGGTATTTTCCCGCTAATTGCATTATGAAACAAATTTTCACACGTAGCCTACTGCCTTGTGCGCATTGCTGTGGTTATAATGTGTAGAAATAATTGTTTATTAACATTTTAAGCTTAATGTTTTGATCTGTTGCAGCAGACTCATTGCTTTAGAATTTCTTCTAGGCCTAGGCCTCCTGCTGGTTATATGAATTTGGGATCTTTCGTCCCGCAACTGTCATAGAGTCTGTTTGGGCTATTTCCTTCTCGACAAGCTGACCAATAGAATAGGTCAACTTTTCTAGTATGAGGAGTAGTAGATTGACAGGGGCTAGTGATTTTGCTATTCGTTACTCATCTTTTTGGCTGAGGAAAAGTACATGTGGACAGTTATTCTAACATCTTCAAAGTGTGCAGTGGAATTCAGTAAGAAGGATGCACATCATTGCATCCTCATACAATGTTCTGTTATTAAGATAAATTACCATAATCTAAATGGGATTTCTGTCATTCTGAGCACCGTGGGTGGACGCCCTAATCAGGTTACGCACCCAATGGATATGGGTCCGGTAAATTTATCAAATGTCCGGTAAATTAAAATGATGGCAGTCAAATGTCCAGGGTCACATTTTCCTAAAGGAAACCCTGCTCTTGATCCAGGAGGGGACTCTCTGCTGTTACCAAACGAAGAAGCTAACCACTAAATTAGCAAACCAAATGCAGAACTGCAGAGCATTTAGCAACTTTTAGACAGTTAACTTAGTTATTAGATATCTAGCTGGCAAACATTTAGTTGTGAATGTAACTACATTACCTGGCGTGTGCTGCATAACAGCGTGTGACACACAAGGCTCCGGTCTGTCATTGTTGTGTGCTTGTAAACAAACACCACGTGACTGGGGACTACCGGTAAGCTTCAGTATGAAAAAGTATCTGACAGGTGAAATGAAGAACACAATCTTCTTGATCTCCTAACTTATTGCACAAGTTGAGTGCTGGTATTGACTTAAAGTAGCTACAAATATTCAAATTTATTAAACTTCAAAGAAATAGTTTCAATGGTAATGACGATATTGAAAAACCACCCTGTGAACTATTTCCATATACCCCAGTATACGTGTATATACGGTATACTGCCCAAACCTAATCGCTCTCTCCCTCTTTGTCTCTCCCTCCATCTCTTTTAAAACATTTATTCTAACCTCCTTAGGTGTCATAGTTTGTAATTTTTCTAGTTTCCTCAGATCAAGTAAAGCAATGCCAGGGGAGAAGTAGACTGCCGTAGTTAATATGTCATGACAGCCCAGAAGCAGCATGTGCTGCCTGTAGAGAAGTTGACTTCTATTCTAGACACTTACACCCTGACACAGTTTGGAGGGGGAGATATTCATTTTATTCTGAGAGCTTTATTTTATATATACAGTGCATTCGGAAAGTATTCAGACCCCTTGACTTTTTCCACATTTCGTTACAGCCTGATTCAAAAATGGATTAAATAGTTTTTCCCCCTCAATCTACACACAATACTCCATAATGACAAAACAAAAACATGTTTGTAGAAATTTGTGTGAATTTATAAAAAAAAAAAAAGCCTTATTTACGTAAGTATTCAGACCCTTTACGCAGTACTTTGTTGAAACACCTTTGACAGTGATTATAGCCTCGGTCCGTCTTGGGTATGATGCTACAAACTTGGCACCTGTATTTGCGGAGTTTCTCCCATTCATCTGTGCAGATCTTCTCAAGCTCTGTCCTGTTGGATGGGGAGCGTCGCGGCACAGCTATTTTCAGGTTTCCAGAGATGTTAGATCGGGTTCAAGTCCGGGCTCTGGCTGGGCCACTCAAGGACATTCAGAGACTTGTCCCGAAGCCACTCCTGCGTTGTCTTGGCTGTGTGCTTAGCGTCATTGTCCTGTTGGAAGGTGAACCTTCGCTCCATTCTGAGGTCCTGAGCACTCTGGAGCAGGTTTTCATCAAGGATCTCTCTGTACTTTGCTCCGTTCATCTTTCCCTCAATCCTGACTAGTCTCCCAGTCCCTGCTGCTGAAAAACATCCCCACAGCATGATTCTGCCACCACCATGCTTCACCGTAGGGATAGTGCCAGGCTTTCTCCAGACGTGATGCTTGGTATTCAGGCCAAATAGTTGAATCTTGGTTTCATCAGACCGGAGAATCTTGTTTCTCATGGTCTGAGAGTCCTTTAGGTGCCTTTTGGCAAACTCCAAGCAGGCTGTCATGTGCCTTTTGCTGAGGAGTGGCTTCTGTCTGGGCATTCTACTATAAAGGCCTGATTGGTGGAGTGCTACAGAGATGGTTGTCCTTCTGGAAGTTTCTCCCTTCTCTACACAGGAACTCTAGAGCTCTTTCAGAGTAACCATCAGGTTCTTGGTCACCTCCCTGATGAAGCCCTTCTCCCTTGTTTGCTTGGTTTGGCTGGGTGGCCAGCTCTAGGAAGAGTCTTGGTGGTTCCAAACTTCTTCCATTTAAGAATGATGTAGGCCACTGTGTTCTTGGGGACCTTTAATGCTGCAGACATTTTGTGGTACTCTTCCCACAATCCTGTTTCTGGATTCTACGGACAATTCCTTCGACCTCATGGAAACGCACAAAACAACAAAGAATAGACGATACGTGAAGCTCAAGCAGTGCTCATAGGCAACTACACAGAAACAAGATCCCACAAGCACAGGTGGGAAAAATAACTACTTAAATATGATCCCCAATTAGAGACAACGATTACCAGCTACCTCTAATTGGGAATCATACAAAACACCAACATAGAAAAAGAAACTAAACACAACATAGACATAGATATACTAGATCACCCCCTAGTCACGCCCTGACCTACTACACCATAGAGAAACAATGGCTCTCTATGCCCTGGAGCAGGACTGGACGCCTTGCCTGGAAGCTCCGGACCGCTGACCCCCGCTGGAGGCTCCGGAACGTTGACCGTCGCAGGAGGTTCCGGACTGTGGACCGTCGCAGGAGGTTCCTGACATTGGACCGTCGCAGGAGGTTCCGGACTGTGGACCGTCGCAGGAGGTTCCGGACTGGGGACCGTCGCCGGAAGCTCCGGACTGGGGACCGTCGCCGGAAGCTCCGGACTGGGGACCGTCGCCGGAAGCTCCGGACTGGGGACCGTCGCCGGAAGCTCCGGACTGGGGACCGTCGCCGGAAGTTCTGGACTGTGAACCGTCACCGAACTGCTCAAGCAGTGCTCATAGGCAACTACACAGAAACAAGATCCCACAAACACAGGTGGGAAAAATAACTACTTAAATATGATCCCCAATTAGAGACAACGATTACCAGCTGCCTCTAATTGGGAATCATACAAAACACCAACATAGAAAAAGAAACTAAACACAACATAGACATAGATATACTAGATCACCCCCTAGTCACGCCCTGACCTACTACACCATAGAGAAACAATGGCTCTCTATGGTCAGGGTGTGACAGGCCATGACAGGGTCTTGATCTGGTGGTCCTCCATCCACATCTTGATTGACCTGGCTGCGTGGCATGGAGCATTGTCCTGCTGGGAAAAACAATCCTCAGAGTTGGGGAACGTTGTCAGAGCAGAAGGAATCAAGTTCTTCCAGGACAACCTTGTGCGTGGTTTGATTCATGCGTCCTCCACAAAGACAAATCTGCCCGATTCTAGCCTCGCTGAAGCACCTCCAGATCATCACTGATTCTCCACCAAATTTCACAATGGGTACGAGACCTGGAGAGGCCTACAAGCCAGAGTGTGCTTCAGCAAGGCTAGAATCAGGCATCAAACAAAGCCGAGCTGCTTGAATTTCAAGTCAAACGGGTTTCCAGATGGGCTGTCAAAGCTCTTTTGAAGAAGCACAAAGAAACGGGCAACGTTGAGGACCGTAGACGCAGTGGTCGGCCAAGGAAACTTACTGTAGCAGATGAAAGACACATCATGCTTATTTCACTTCGCAATCAGAAGATGTCCAGCGGTGCCATCAGCTCAGAATTGGTAGAAAACAGAGGGACACTGGTACACCCATCTACTGTCCAGAGAAGTCTGGTCAGAAGTGGCCTTCGTGGAAGACTTGCGGCCAAAAAGCCATACCTCCGACGTGGAAACAAGGCCAAGCGACTCAACTATGCACGAAAACACAGGAACTGGGGTGCAGAAAAATGTCAGCAGGTGCTCTGGACTGATGAGTCAACATTTGAAATATTTGGCTGTAGCAGAAGGCAGTTTGTTCGCCAAAGGGCTGGAGAGCAGTACATGAATGAGTGTCTGCAGGCAACAGTGAAGCATGGTGGAGATTCCTTGCAAGTTTGGGGTTGCATTTCTGCAAAGAGTTGGGGATTTGGTCAGAATGAATGGTCTCCTCAATGCTGAGAAGTACAGGCAACTTATCCATCATGAAATACCATCAGGGATGCATCTGATTGGCCCCAAATGTATTCTGCAGCATGACAATGACCCTAAACATACAGCGAAAGTCATTAAGAACTATCTTCAACGTAAATAATAACAAGGAGTCCTGGAAGGACAGAGCCCTGATCTCAACATCATCAAGTCTGTCTTGGATTACATGAAGAGAAAGAAGCACCGGAGGCTGCCTAAATGCACAGAAAAACTGTGGTTAGTTCTCCAAGATGTTTGGGCCAACCTACCTGCCGAGTTCCTTCAAAAATTGTGTGCAAGTGTACCTAGAAGAATTGATGCTGTTTTGAAGGCAAAGCTTGGTCACACCAAATATTGATTTGATGTTGATTTTTCTTCTGTTCATTCACTTTGCATTTTGTTAATTGATAAATATAAACTATTAACATGTCTATTTTTGAAAGCATTCTTACTTTACAGCATTGTTCCACACCTGCCTAAAACTTTTGCACAGTACTGTAGGTTTTGGTTGATGTTTGATCCTGTGACTTTAATGACACTCGGGTCACAGTGTAAAAAAACTGTCTCCTCTGTCTCTCTGGTGATGCTGATGGATATTGGTTTGATTTTGCGAGGCTGTACAGTACTTGTTTCTTTCTTGTAAAATAGGTTTTATATGCACTCCATTCATAAAAGAACAACACCAAGCTTTACAGGGAGCTCTGCCAATCCTAAACTCTCCTGGTGCCACAGGTTCTTGACCCCTGGCTACCCTATGCTGATGAGATAGAATGTCATAGGCTGAGAACTGTAGGACTGTCACGTCCTGGCCAGTATAAGGGTTAATTGTTATTGTAGTTTGGTCAGGACGTGGCAGAGGGTATTTGTTTTATGTGGTTCGGGGTGGTGTGTTAGTTAGGAGGGCGTTTGATTTATTATTTCCGGGTTTTGAGTTATGGTCTATGTTTATGTATTTCTATGTGTAGTCTAGTGAGCGTGTTTCTATGTGGAGTTAATTGGGGTGGACTTCCAATTGAAGGCAGCTGTTTGGTGTTGCCTTTGATTGGAAGTCCTATATTAGTTGGGTGTGTTTGTCTTGTATTTGTGGGAGATTGTTTTTGCATTGCGTGTTTTTGTGAGCCTGCAAAACTGTCATTGGTCGTGCTTATTGTTTTCTTGTTTTTTCGTGTTCAACGTTCGTTAATAAATTAAGAAAATGAACACCAACTCTTCTGCATATTGGTCCACATTTTCAGACGACGATTTCGCTATATCGTCCTCCGACGAAGAAAGTCGTGACAAGGACTCTCAGAGCCAAAGATGGTTAATAAGCATGATGTGTGACGACCAAGTCAAGGTCCCCTCCATTCAATCCAATACAGTAGAGGCCAGGGGACATTTCATAGGGAACAGTCCCACTTTGAAACTGCCACTGACTCAATCCTCAACAACGCTGATGTGCCCTAAGTGCGTATTGAACAGAGGCTGTTGAGGGGTAAGGAAGGACACTTGAATCCAAATGTCTGTTTTTGGTAGTGCTGAGCAATAAACTGTTTTTTTTTCCTGTGCACACATTGCACAGTTTCTCTAGAAATTAATCAGATACAGCCTGAACTGTGCAATGTAGTTGGGAGTTATAGTTTCCAACAGGGACAATATTTTACATAGTTTAGCGCATAATATGTGGTAATTAACTACAATAGCCATAATCCATTGCGCATCTACAGTTGAAGTCGGAAGTTTACATGCACCTTAGCCAAATACATTTAAACCCAGTTTTTCAAAACTCCTGACATTTAATCCTAGTAAAGATTCCCTTTATTAGGTCAGTTAGGATCACCACTTTATTTTAAGAATGTGAAATGACAGAATAATAGTAGAGAGAATGATTTATTTCATCTTTAATTTGTAAGTCGCTCCGGATAAGAGCGTCTGCTAAATGACTTAAATGTAAAAATGTAAATGTTTAATTTCTTTCATCACATTCCCAGTGGGTCAGAAGTTTACATACACTCAATTAGTATTTGGTAGCATTGGCTTTAAATTGTTTAATTTGGGTCAAACGTTTTGGGTAGCCTTCCACAAGCTTCCCACAATAAGTTGGGTGAATTTTGGCCCATTCCTCCTGACAGAGCTGGTGTAACTGAGTCAGGTTTGTAGGCCTCCTTGCTCGCACACGCTTTTTCAGTTCTGCCAGAAATTTTCTATAGGGTTGAGGTCAGGGCTTTGTGATGGCCACTCCAATACCTTGACTTTGTTGTCCTTAAGCCATTTTGCCACAACTTTGGAAGTATGCTTGGGGTCATTGTCCATTTGGAAGACCCATTTGCGACTAAGCTTTAACTTCCTGACTGATGTCTTGAGATGTTGCTTCAATATATCCACATAATTTTCCTCCCTCATAATGCCATCTATTTTGTGAAGTGCACCAGTACCTCCTGCAGCAAAGCACCCCCACAACATGATGCTGCCACCCCCGTGCTTCACGGTTGGGATGGTGTTCTTCGGCTTGCAAGCCTCCCCCTTTTTCCTCCAAACATAATGATGATCATTATGGCCAAACAGTTCTATTTTTGTTTCATCAGACCAGAGGACATTTCTCCAAAAAGTACGATCTTTGACCCCATGTGCAGTTGCAAACCGTAGTCTGGATTTTTTATGGCGGTTTTCGAGCAGTGGCTTCTTCCTTGCTGAGCGGCCTTTCATGTTATGTCGATATAGGACTCGTTTTACTGTGGCTATAGATACTTTTGTACCTGTTTCCTCCAGCATCTTCACAAGGTCCTTTGCTGTTGTTCTGGGATTGATTTGCACTTTTCGCACCAAAGTACATTTTTCATCTCTAGGAGACAGAACGCGTCTCCTTCCTGAGCGGTATGACAGCTGCGTGGTCCCATTGTGTTTATACTTGCGTACTAATTTCCCATGATGTCAAGCAGAGGCACTGAGTTTTAAGGTAGGCCTTGAAATACATCTACAGGTACACCTCCAATTGACTCAAATTATGTCAATTAGCCTATGAGAAGCTTCTAAAGCCATGACATCATTTTCTGGAATTTTCCAAGCTGTTTAAAGTCACAGTCAACGTAGTGTATGTAAACTTCTGACCCACTGGAATTGTGATACAGTGAATTATAAGTAAAATAATCTGTCTGTAAACAATTGTTGGAAAAATTGCTTGTGTCATGCACAAAGTAGATGTCCTAACCGACTTGCCAAAACTATAGTTTTTTAACAAGAAATTTGTGGAGTGGTTGAAAAACGGTTTTTAATGACTCCAGTCTAAGTGTATGTAAACTTCCGACTTCAACTGTACTTGTCCGGTCTGTGCTTCTTTTACGCCTGCTGCAGAAGAGATAAAATAATTCACGATTGTGAGAGGAAGGATATAGAGAGCAGCTGTTGCTTCTCGAGTTCTCTCTACCTGAAAATGTGTGATCTAAGTGATTGATAGTTGCTATTCAGCAGTCATAAAAATATACCTTATTTACTTTGAAGAACTACTAAAATAGTGGTTTTGTCAGACAGTATAGACAGCAGCTCTATAGAGATGAGATGATGACTTGGAATTAAATAATTGTCATCATATAAAACAGATTTAATTAACATGTGAAATATTTAAGTAAAGTGAAGAAAGGTTGATAAGCAGTTCATGGGCATCACTACCATCATGGGATTTTTATTAATTGTTTTATTCTATGTTACAGCATTTAACCCACATAATGCATAGTGCATTTAATGTTTAAAAAAAGTAATCGAAACCGAAATCGAAACAGTGATATGCTTTTTGTAATCGAACCGAAACCGAACCGACCTCAAAAAGCACTAATTGCTCAGCACTAGTTTTTTGGTCAGCTGCATAGCGTTCTCGTTTCCCCTTGTGGTCTGTGGCCAACCTCAATGGCTCCAGGAAAGGGCTAGCTTTTGGGCTAAATGTGTGATGTGTTATTAAATGCATGTGTTTCTGTAACCTTTTAAGTAACAGTATCTGCTGTATCCTTTGTACTGCAACAGTGCAGACTGGGAAGATGGCCCAAGGCCTGGAGCTTTGAGTTGATGTTTGGTTACCTTCATCTGCAGACATCCCTTCTTCAGTCTCCCCTAAGCCTGGCTTTCACTAGAACATGGGTCTCTGTTCTCAATTGAAACCAGTGGGTCAGTTATGTTTTTCGCATAAAAAAATATATCAAGAGAATATTTTCTTTAAGTCCCCATAAGCAGACAAATGGGTCCCAAACCACTCCTTTCCTGCCTGATGCCTCAGACTCGCAGCCTGGTCAGAGGGCCCGCTGGGATGAGTATGAGGCAGAGATCAGTATGCGAACACAGCACACACAAACACAAACACACACACACACACACACTGTGTAGATGGAGCAAAACTGCTTGCTCTGCGCTAGTGCGCCGTTGGTCTCCTCCCACGCTCAGAACCCAATGCTATTGGAGCACTGGAAGTGAAGCACTGCTCATAGTGAACGATATTAGACCATTCTCTCTCTAAACCCTTTGAAAATCCTGTTCTCCATAATCATCGCCTCTTTTCAATATGCTATGACAATCAAAACGGAGTGGCACTGAGCTAAGCTTCGCAGACGGAACAATGTCGAGAATGAGAATGAAAACATCCACTCTCTCCATGGAGACGCCCTCAACTCTTGCCGTTGCTCAGCTACGCTCAGCTTGGGCTTGGCAAGGGGGACCACTTGGACATTTCCGGAGAACTGGGAACCTAGTCAACTGTGTCGGAGTTCTCCGTTGTTAACCACAGCCTGGCTATCTGGGTACACTACTTTGTTGTACTGAGAGACAGGTTCTTGGCCCACGCCTCCCTCCACCTAAGGCACAATGCTGTGTGAGATATATATTTTCTTGGCCGTTGTCTCACCCCGGTCTCTACTGTATTGAGAGAGAGGGACAGGTTCTTCGCCAAGTCCTCCTTCCCTTCATATACCTCCTACACGTCTCACCCCCGCCTGCAGACACATAGCCCCACTAATCCCCCAAGTACTCCCCAGGGGCTGCCATCCAGGCTGGGAAGCTGAGTCATATCTCTCCCCGACCCTGCTGCTGCCTCTGGGTCTGGGCTGCGCCGGCCGGAGCGCTGATCCGTCTGCCTGGCGCTGCGCCCACTGTGGGGGGGAAGGGGAAGGGGCGACAGGTGGTGTGGTGTGTCCGCTGGCCCTACTCTGCTGCCAGCTAAAGGTGACGCTTGCAAATATGTGGGCATCTGTGGATTCCACAGGAATCTCTTCCATAACTCCATACATATTCATCAACTAGTGCACCAAGATGAATCACACTAGAATGTTGGTTACCCCTGTGTAGCCACATACCCCCTGCTAGTGACCCCTGCATCCATAATACTTCTCCCCAAAAAGCGACCTTGTCCCCCAATGTGACTCATGAACATTCATCCCGCCGCACTTGATTTCTTCCTTTTGTGGCGTATTTTTCTTGACATTTAAATTTTTAAATTTTACTGCATTGTTAAGAGCTATTAACATAAGCGTTTCGCCGCACCGCTATAACACCTGCTAAACTGTGTACGCGACCAATATGATTTGATTTTGGTTTGAACAACAAATCTCTGCTTCCTCCCGAGCTTGTTGTTGCTGTGGCTGGCCCATGATCAGGCTAGAGCATATCTCTGCCCTTCCGAGGGATCTGTCTATGTACATATGAAAGACTGGCCATCTGGTGACCCACTCACCCCTCCTCTAATGCACACCATGATATCCCCCAAAATCACTGACCACGTGTCCTCTCAAAGTGACCGTTCATCACATTCTGCATGGTGATGGTGATTGTCTCATTTCCATTCATCACAACCTTCAATATATTGGCATTATTAGTATACCACATAACACAATGCCACAAGCCCCAGTCATGCTGCAGCCAAATAGAGTAAAATAAAAGTCCCCTGTGGTCCAAAAACTGAGATAAGAGGCGAAGCAGCTAGCTGGTGTGTGAGCGGACATGTTTGTTTTGTCTCCCAGAGGAGAAGGAGTGTGTGTGACTCACAATCGCACTTCCCGCTCCAGCCAGGCGACAACCGTGGCGGTGAGCTTTGCTCCGCAAGAGTCTTTAGACTAGGACCCTGCCGCTACCCCCACCCCTCACCAGCATGCCGCGGCCACACCGGCATTGTTCCAGCTCAGCAACTTGGTTAGCCGACCTTGGGCCCTTCTGCCTCCCCTGCCCCAACACACAGACAACATAATTACAGGAATGTGTCTCTGCCGCTCAGCCAAGCTTGGACTGACCAAGAGAGAGGGACTGAGAGATGGAGATAAAGGGTGCATGGACACAGAGAGAAAGGCAGAATGGGAAAAGGACCCTTCTGCATAATCACCCTTCCCCCCTCTCTTACTGGTTTAATGGAATATCCCGGCCGGCAGACTGTAGACAGGGATTAACCCTCTCCTGGCCTGCCCTCCCCCCGGTCTGACACTGCAGGGATGATATGGCAGTTTTGTACGCAACTGCAACGACCCCCATTTAGAGATCTGCATTAGTGTTAAAGAGATCAGATTTGTTGCTCTGTTTCGGGTTATTACAATGCATCACACACAGCGTAACTCATTCCCTGGCTTGAGTGCATTGGATTGCACTGAATAAAGAGCCGTCCTCTCAGCCGGATGCAATGAGGTGGAGGCGGAGGAGGAGAAAGCTGTGAGTGCCTTGTGGGAGGAATCTCAAATGGTGCAGCACTTTGGCAGCCATCCACCTAGCAGCATCTATATCACAGGGACTCTTTCTGTATGATCAGTTTTTGGAGGTCAGGGGGAGAGTGAGAGAAAAGGGAAAATAAATCCCAGCTCTGAACCAGAGGCAACCGGCCTTTTTATGATGCGTAATCATTATGATGGTAATGCTTTAATCTCAGTGCCTGTAGCAGCAAACTGAAGGTCAACCTTATCATTAGGCTACTTTGATACGGACCAGCAACGATCTTCGTTCTCTCATTCCCTCTACGCCACCTGTATGTATCCTTTCACATCTTCACTGTCCTTCCACCACCATACAAGCCAAGGTCAGGCTATTACTCTCTGTCCACTAAGCAGTTCACACTCCTTTTCAACCCCACAAGGGAGAGGGGAAATTGCTTTCTGATTGCTTCAACATCATTAGTGAATAGTGATCTTAGTGATTCCCTGTGGGGCACTGAAGGGATTTGTTAGCTCTTTCTCATTACATGACGGCTGACTGGTCCACAATTGTTTCAGATGGTTTCTCTTTACCTGGCAAACCTGTACTATTAAATGTTAGAGAAAAAAAACGTGATATCAAATCATGGTGTCTTCAGATTCCCGTTTTTCACACCGAATTATATTATCTTTCTCCTGCAGACGTACTCTGGCCTCTTCTGTGTGGTGATAAACCCCTACAAGTACCTACCCATCTACTCCGAGAACATCATAGAGATGTACAGGGGGAAGAAGAGACATGAGATGCCCCCTCACATCTACGCCATCTCAGAGTCTGCCTACAGATGCATGCTCCAAGGTAGGTCTCAATTGGTTATGGTTTATCCCTCCCTTTACCGCAACCATCAATGTCAATGGACAAAATATGCGCATATGTTTGCTACACAGAGAAATTGTATGAATGATCTGAATCAGTCTACTGGAACCAGAAAGTCAAAGCTAACCAGTTGTTTTGGGATTAAGGCTGTTGTTGAGTGGCAGTCAACCGGTAGGTACAGAACATACTGATAAAAGGACAGGCTTGTCTCTACTGTGGCAGGTGCACTTATCTCCCAGGTCTGTGATGTTAAGTGGAGCCTGATTGGATCATTTGTCATGTTAATTGTACAATGTCAGTTCCCATAGGGCTAGATGTTGTTGTTGTGTTTCAATTTAAACTGTTGCTAGGGGATGAACAGGTATTGGGCCTTTATGTCGTCATTTTAGTTTTGTCGTTTTGTTTGGGGGGGGGGGGGCTTCTGTAAATTGTCGAAATGTTACCTTTCCCCCTGTTGCATTTGGCAGGGCATCTCCGTTAGCTCTACTGTTACAATACTCAAGGCTTTCGCTCTTTCGCTCTCAAGTTACCGAACCAAAACAAGCCACGTGTCGCCATCGCCAACGCTCATAAAAGTTGTTTAACAGTCGCCCTGTGATTTACGGGATTACTACTCAATTTCAACAACTTTAGGGCCATTCATTTCACTAGAAGGCTTAATTGAAACCATCAGCTGAACCATGGTTTGTTGCATACTAAAGTCGCCCCCAATTATTTTGATGTAGTGCACTGGCCAACTCTGTATTATTTTGTAGTTGCCCTAAATTCATGCAAGCATCTCGAGCATTATGGTATCAAATGGCACGCATTGAGGAAAAAGGGCTCTGTGGAAACAGTCCAAAGGAGCTGGTCTTATTTCTCTGTTCATATTTCCACCTCCAGAGAGAAATTAAGTTTGCCAGCAATGTCTAGAATGTGGGGAGCACAGTGGAAAGGGGAAGTGAAGGATGACTGGGTTTTTTTTCCATTAAGTGCTGATACCTCAGAACTATGCACTTCTCAGCACCACTATGGGCTATAAGCACCAATGGGTCTAAATCTCAGCTTGAGAACCCAAAGCCTTTAGTCACTGCAGAGAGAATCCACTTCAGACCTCTTCAGATTGCCAGAGGCTTTGACTTTGTGTCTGACATGGTCAAAGTATGTTGATGCACCGCAAGTGTTGGGTGAAGAAAAACATACACCAAAAGCTTTATTAGAATTGCATCTGATTCCATAACACAAGAAGGGTGAATCTATGTTACACAAGTAGAGTCACAATCCTGTATGTGATTTTAAATCCAGCTTGTAATAGACTTCATCCCATTTTGGTTGGTTTTTACTCAACTGTAAATCTACCAGGGGTTCGTGATGAGGGAGAACTTATCTCCTGCAGCGTCTACTAGCCTATAGGTTCTGCCCAGCAGGAGAAGCCTGCATAACCTTCTATTCCTCGCATCAGTGGAAAAATAGTGAAAGGCAGAATTGATTTACAAGGAGCTGCTTAAAGAAAGCACCCATTTCTCTATCTCTCTCCATCATTCTAGTGCCAGTAACCTATCGCTTCTTTCAAACCACATGCTCCATCTTTTTCCATTGCTTTACCCTCTAATTGCCAAGGTTCTTGGCTTTCTCTGAACAACTCTGTTTTATCTTGGAATTTATTAATCACATTTTTTGTCTGTTGATATTTGGTTTATTTAATGTCTTTTGTATCTTAAGTAGAAATAGCCACATTATCTGTCCTGTCCCAGATACCCGTTATCTGTCCTGTCCCAGACTCCTGACTTAACCAACATCATTCCAGGCAGCAAACAATCCTTCCCAGTCCCCCTTTCTCTCCCACTCTAATTTATCCCGAGGTTTTACACCAGCGTGTGTTTGTGTTTGCACAGCTCCTCTTGACCTCTTAACTCTTTTTCTGGATCTTGGGGCGAGGGGCAGCTCCCTAGCGATACTATCACGGGACAAACTCTGGATGTCCATAGGGCTGTGCTATTGGTGTGGATGCCCATCATGGAGCACCATCCCATGACTGTCACAACAACAGACATCATAGAGAGATGTCTGAGAGATGTCTCTCTTTCCCTCTGCCTGATATAGCTGGGAGGCACGCCAGGCTGGGAGCTGTGACTGGGACCAGACCAGTGAGATCAGAGAGGGTGACCTGCATTTGGCAGCACAATGGGACCTTTTGTCTCTGTGACGAGGGCTTGTCCGTCCAGTGGGGGTCGGTTGTGACGAGTTGGGCAGTCCCGTCATCCAGGCCCTGCCTGGTGTCAGTTTAGACAAGGAGGAAGCTCCCTCTCAGTGTGGAGAATGTGTGCATTGACACCTCAAGTAGTGTCCTCTGTGAAGAATCTCTTCAAAGACACTGGTTGGATGTACTGGTAATGTAGTGGTAATTCCACTATCGGACATGGCATGTGCATGCAAATACATAGTGCTTCCCCAATCATACTTTAGTTATGAGCCCTACTTGTCCCATGACCCAGTGAGTTTTTCCCATTACCCCCTTCACACCCTCCAGCTTTCTCACACCCTGAGCATCTGCATGGATGTAGCGGTGGGGTGCAGGGACTGGAGACTTGGACTCGGAGTAAGTACCATTTCAAATCCAAATCATTTCTTTGTTTTCGCCTCATTTCACCCATTTAAATGAGGCATTGGTTTCTACCAATAACCATTTTAGAAATGAAAGGATACCTCTCAGGACCTGAAGTTCCTATGAACTTTTATGCAGGCTTGTCACAGTGGTAGTCATCGCCAGTATAGTCATCATGGCTAACCAGCCAACCAGCGGTTTGGCTCAACAGGACGTTTGTATGTTGGAGATTAGCAGATGCCAGCTGCTGCTCTGCCCCTGAGCAGGTCTATAACCTGATTCAGTTCAGTGATTATGCGCTGGTACCCTGTACTGATTGTATGAAAATGTCGCTGGATCACCGCATACTGTTATGGATATCATCACGGCATTATCTCAGTGCCATGATTTCATCCCTAAATGTTGTGATAGTGATGATAGTATCACATGTCCCTTTGGACATTGAAATTCAAATTTAGCCACGAGGAACAGGCATTTGCTTCATGTCATGTATTACGTTAAGTATACTTAACATGAACAATGCACATTGGTCAACATTTCTGCAACTGTGCCAGATTTAGCCAGCCGGATAATTTTCATCTGTCGTCCCTGGGCAGTTTATCTTCACAGTTTGTAGGCCTCACATCTTCATCCAAGGAAGTCAACTTCCAGACAGTCAAATAAAGTTATTGGCTAAAAGATGTCTAAACCTTTCCAGGGGCCAGTCATTATCCCAGCATTTCTGAGATGCCAGCCAATGTCCAGATGGAGGGTTAAATGAGGTGTAACGTTATAAAGCCCTGGTTGTGTAACTCCCCCCACCACAACTAGACCCACACATCTGCCATTAATTACTTCTCCAGATACTTTCCATAATCTCCCTCGTTGCTCTGGACTGATGGCGTCCAGTCAGTTACAAGGGGCTAATTTGAACATTTCTGGAACGTGTCGTTAAGAAATGCGAAGCGCTGATGTTCTCTTGAATGAAACCATGTGTTGGTTGAGAGAAGAAACGCCCATGTCAGCATGGGGGGGATTTCAAGAGTGGACTGAACTCGCATCAACAGCAACACTGTCCCTTAGCAACATCGTTGTCCAACAGCAAGGCTTTGTGAGATTGAAGAGAAGAATGGCCTCTGTAAGGACTCTCCCTTGTGTTTGGATAGGCCATTAGGTCCCCTCAAGGCAGATCTATATTGGCCTCATAAGCTTTGAGCAATAAGCCTACATTTGTCTCATGGGAACCCTCTCTGTCACTAAATGAACTCATGTCTTTGATAATAGTCTCAAAGATAACGAAATGTTAAGTAAATAGTGTGGAGGAAAGTTTCCGTGGATGGAGACCTCATGTACAATGTACGGTCTAGACTCAAAGCGATTGTGGGTGTGTTATTACGATGTAGGCCTCGTGTGTACACTCTGGGACCCGCTGCATCCCTTGACCCACTTGGTACCAATAAGACCTGTAATGGTTTTTATGGCCAACGTTCTTTTGAAAAGAATCCAAGGCTTTGTGGCTAGCCCGCCTCGTCCATCCTGCGAGTACTAGAACACACTGAGTACACACAGAGATTGTTGTTAGTCTATTGAAAAAGAGACCTGCTACATTTTTTAAGGAATTCCAAGTAGAGCCAAGAAAACACAGGCTTGATCAAATTTTCTGAATCAAATCAAATCAAATTTGATTTGTCACATGCAACAGAATACAACAGACCTTACCGTGAAATGCTTACTTACAAGCCCTTAACCAACAATGTAGTTCAAGAAATAGAGTTAAGAAAATATTTACTAAATAGACTAAAGTAAAAACAAATTGTCAAAAAGTAACACAAGAAAATGACATAATCTGTTGTTTTGGTGAGTGTTCTCTTGCTTTTACCTGGTTCAGAAGAACATGGATCAGATGCAGTTATGGATGCTGATAGTACTTGATAAATTACGGTACTGATTAATGTGTTTAATCAAATTCAATCCCGCATTTCCTCTACGCTCTTAGAAAAAAGGGTTCCAAAAGGATTCTTCGGCTGTCCCCCCCTAGGAGAAACCTTTTTGGTTCCAGGTAGAACCACTTATGGTTCCATGTAGAATCGTCTGGAAAGGGTTCTACATGGAACCCAAAGCTGTTCTAGTTGGAACCAAAAGGGTTCTACCTGGAACCAACAAGGGTTATTCAAAGGGTTCTCCTATGGGGACAGCTAAGGAACCCTTTTAGGTTCTAGATAGTGTACCATGGGATTGTACCATGGTTCATGGGATTTTTTTAGCCTAATAGTTGGAACAGGTTGTGTGCACCATGGGATTTTTATTAGCCTAATAGTTGGAGCAGCTTTGATTGAGTTAGCCTGCTCTGTTGCTTTTCTCATATGTCATGGAATTGAGATAACATTTGTCCCATTTCCCCCCCCCCCCCCCAATTTCCAAGTCTTTGTGGCCCTAAACTCATTCAACCTGCAGGGAATTTTTACCCTGAATATCAGCAGATTCAGCACTCCTCTGATGTTTCCAGCTGCCAAACATGGGAATGATGTCCCTGGAGACACTCTGCAGTCTGAGCACCTAAACGACCGTGCCCTCCAGACACAGCAGAGGTCTAGCTGTTTCTTTAGCCTCCCCTGAGATCCACGGCAGGCCCGGCAATACTGCAGCACACAGCTATTTTCCCTAGAGATATAATACGAGCGTGGTTGATGTCATAAACCTATAAAGTTCTGGAATATGCTGACAATGATCCATTTCTATGGCCCTTCCCCTCTAGGGTTTTTAAAACAGCTGGCATTAAGCCAGTGGAGCCAAATGCTCCACCATCACTATGCCAACGCTCCACCATTATTATACCAACGCTACTTTGTACCACATTGAAGAAGCTAGAGAATATCCATTACCCTTGTTTCTTGCAGTGACCAAACCTCTCTGCTGGCCATTACAGTTCAATGGCAAGGAATGCAGGGGTGGCCATTGGGCTGCTGTATATCCTCTGGGTGAATAAAGAATAAATCATTGTCTGCAGAGGTGGGAGGAGGCTAAGAGGACTCCTAATGGGCCTGGGAGGAACGAAGCCACACAGGACACTGAGAGGGCAAGACCTGCTGATTACCCGTTTCCTTTTCTGTCCGGGGTTAGGGTGAGACTGACTGCAGCTATAGCCAAGTCATCCCTTTTCTGTTGTGTTTTTGGTTTTTGGTTCTGTAGTGACAGTTCGAGGATAGCGAGAGAGGAATGACGTTAGAACATTGAGGAATGCGTTTGATCTCACCCGTGGAATTCAGCCTCGGTCAGGCCTGGATTGAACGATACAAGGGATGGGAAATGTAATCTCTGTCTAAGTGACGTTCACAAGAACCCTCTCAACGTTCCATGGTGTCCAAAGTGTTCAGTATGCTACATGTGCTTCTCCCTTTGAAACACCTTTCATGTTTCGTCTTGAATTTAATTTATTAGAACATCTTGGCTCAGGAATACAATGGCTTCAGATCAGTAGCCCCAGGTCTACGTTCTCCCCTTTGTTTTGGCCTTGGTTTGGACTGAGCCCTGGTCGCTAGAGGAATGTGGTCTCCCGTGCTCTAAGGGGGCCTTTCTGACGGTCCGGCAGGTGGTCTTGTGGCTGGCCTCTCTCCGGGAAGCTGTCGATGAGATCACAATCAGTCCCTCAGTTTGTGTGACTAATGAAAAATTACTTCAAACCACTACCCGCCAAATTCCTGCGCGGTGCGTTTGGTCGCCCGTCTCGGGTCAGCTGGTTCTGTTTCTCAGCCAGGCCTGAGCCACATTGGCTGTCCACTCATCTGAAGAAAATACACAATGTGCCGTGCTCACGGTGAGAATTCCTCTCTGTGTTGTCACCCAGCATGGATTGGTTTTTGGCAGAGCTAGCATACAGTAAATGACCCTGTTCAATGTCCTCAGGGCCTTGGTAAGCTCTTAATAATGGGCTACTTTTTTGTCATCAGACTTTCAACTGCTGGGTTTTTCAGTCCGTCTCACGATAGGGGAAAAGATATTGAACGTCTCTATTACTTTACCAGAATGGCAGGTGTGTGTTACCTTGCATTATACCCCATGATCGAAGTATTCTAAATATTGAAGTAGGACAAGGCCTCAGGCTCTGGCTTAATTGAGATTCCCTTCCCTTACTTTCTGTCACTCCTCATCACTCCCTCTGTCCTTGCTGTGGCAGCTGTAGTCCAGTAGTACACAACCTGTCTCCTGTAATTTATCTCACTCCTGAGGTAAATATTAAACACAGATTTCCTAAATGTGTACTGTACCAGGTGCCTTGGTCTGGGTCATGTAAACAACACACACTGAATAAATGTCCAGATGTCCGGGGCTGTCTAACTTCTCAAAATGATGAATCTGTCTAGCTAGCCTAGCCTATCACATTTCCCTTCTAAGGACCCATTTCTCAGGAAAGATCCACGTTGGAAATGGGAAACTAGATTTGCTGGGTCTGTCTATTTTTTTTTATTTCCCATCTGTAAGTTGATGTTGGTGGCTGAGGACCAACTCCTGGTTCTGCCCATATCAGAAGCCCTGCCACTGCTGTATAATGGCCCCATATCAGAAGCCCTGCCACTGCTGTTTAATGGCCCCATATCAGAAGCCCTGCCACTGCTGTTTAATGGCCCCATATCAGAAGCCCTGCCACTGCTGTTTAATGGCCCCATATCAGAAGCCCTGCCACTGCTGTTTAATGGCCCCATATCAGAAGCCCTGCCACTGCTGTTTAATGGCCCCATATCAGAAGCCCTGCCACTGCTGTTTAGTGGCTCGATATCAGAAGCACTGACACTGCTGTTTAATGGCCCCATAGCAGAAGCCCTGTCACTGCTGTTTAATGGCCCTATAGCAGAAGCCCTGCCGTTGCTATTTAGTGGCCCCATAGCAGAAGCCCTGCCGCTGCTGTTTAATGGCCCGATAGCAGAAGCCCTGCCACTGCTGTTTAATGGCCCCATATCAGAAGCCCTGCCACTGCTGTTTAATGGCCCCATATCAGAAGCCCTGCTGCTGCAGTTTAATGGCCCCATATCCGAAGCCCTGCCACTGCTGTTTAATGGCCCGATAGCAGAAGCCCTGCCACTGCTGTTTAATGGCCCCATATCAGAAGCCCTGCCGCTGCAGTTTAATGGCCCCATATCAGAAGCACTGCCACTGCTGTTTAATGGCCAGATAGCAGAAGCCCTGCCGCTGCTGTTTAATGTCCCCATAGCAGAAGCCCTGCCGCTGCAGTTTAATGGCCCCATATCAGAAGCCCTGCTACTGCTGTTTAGTGGCCCCATAGCAGAAGCCCTGCCGCTGCAGTTTAATGGCCCCATATCCGAAGCCCTGCCACTGCTGTTTAATGGCCCCATATCAGAAGCCCTGCTACTGCTGTTTAGTGGCCCCATATCCAAAGCCCTGCCACTGCGGTTTAATGGATGTTTCAGGGGCCAGGGGCTTTGCCTCTTAGACCCCATTCACAAGCAGGCACGCCACAGTGTTTGTTTTTGTGAGTGTTATCTTGACTGCTTTAAGCACAGATGACGGCTAACAGAGACCAGGCACAGAGGAACAGTCCAAAACCCTCTATTGACCGCCTGCCAGCTGTTTGCTGTCGAAGACAGCTTTGCAGGCTGTGAACGCCTCTTGACCAATCATAATGCCTTGCCGGAAGTAACTGTTTTATAATGAGATCGTAACAGAAAGGGGGAGAGGATTGGTGCATGCAGGCTATGTCAGAGAGAACATACACAGTGTACAAAACATTAGAAACATCTTCCTAATATTGAGTTCCCCCCTTTTGCCCTCAGAACAGCCTCAATTCGTTGGGGCATGGACTCTACAATGTGTCGAAAGCGTTCCACAGGGATGCTGGCCCATGTTGACTCCAATGCTTCCCACAGTTGTGTCAAGTTGGCTGTATGTCCTTTGGGTGGTGGACCATTCTTGATGCACACAGGAAAACGTTGAGCGTGAAAAACCCAGCAGCATTGCAGTTCTTGACACACTCAAACCGGTGTACCTGGCACCTACGACCATACCCCGTTCAAAGGCACGTAAATCTTTTGTCTTGCCCATTCACCCTCTGAATGGCACACATTCACAATCTGTCTTAATTGTCTCAAGGCTTAAAAATCCTTCTTTCACCTTTCTCCTCCCCTTCATCTACACTGATTAAAGTGGATTTAACAAGTGACATCAATAAGGGATTATAGCTTTCACCTGGATTCACCTGGTCAGTCTATGTCATTGAAAGTGTAATATTTTGTACAAATAGTGTAAATACAGTATAATCTGACTAGACCCTTAAGCACTGCTGGAGTCCTGCCCGATGTACAGGCTTATAACTGCTCCTGAGGTGTTATACTAACAAACTAACCACTCTAATGCTTTAATGGGGGACAGCTTTTCCATACCTCTCCACACATTGTAGACTGCAAAATTGGCCAATTCCAGCAATCCTTCGCTTCCCTGCTTGCTGAATTACAGTCAAACTGTCAACAAAGTTTTAGGATGTTGGACCTGGTCCTTCTGAATGTACAGGCCAGGGCAACAAAACCCACATCTCATTTTATTGTGGAAAGGCTGTAAACACCGAATGTTCCTCAGTCAGTCAAATGGATAGAGCAGTCCATACATGGTCAGTACAGGTGTTTTCTGTATATGGCCAGGGATTTGTCCATACATGTTCAGTACAGGTGTTCTTCTTATATGGCCAGGTATTTGTCCATACATGGTCAGTACAGGTGTTTTCTGATATGGCCAGGATTGTCCATACATGTTCAGTACAGGTGTTCTTCTTATATGGCCAGGTATTTGTCCATACATGGTCAGTACAGGTGTTCTTCTTATATGGCCAGGTATTTGTCCATACATGGTCAGTACAGGTGTTTTCTGTATATGGCCAGGTATTTGTCCATACATGGTCAGTACAGGTGTCGTCCATCCATACAGTAGATGTGAACGAGAGGCTTGCCTTCTGCCTTAGAGTCTGGAGTGAAGCCGAAATCACAGACGCCTGTCAACGGCGTGAAAAGTTGTGTGCGAGAGTAGCGAGCGTCAATTCACATACACTGTATAGCGTATGCCAATGAAAATCCATAATAAACAGTTATCTATGTTCCCTACGAAGCCCCTGAGAGTTATTGTTCTGAGTTCCTTAGATGTCCTAAGGGAGCCACCTGTGCTAAACCCGATTATAAACAACCAAGTCTTTCTTGTTCTTATACGTAAGCGATCCTCAAGTTTTCCAGCCGTAGCCTGCTTAGGCTATATGCCTATGAAATCAACACAGGTAGGCTGCGACCTTAGCTTACGGCCCAATACATTTTCAACTACATCTTTAGTCTTCTTAGCATAGAGGAATTGTAATGATCTTCCCTAATTCTTTTCTACAAATGACCCCATGCAATCTATCTGCTTATTTTACCAGATTTGCTCCTCGTAGACGCGAGAAAAATAGACTTGCTTGCTAATTTGACGCGCTATGATGCTGTTGACACTCGCGGCACGTCTGTTTTCTCTCACTCATATGCATTCTATTTCCAGCATGAGCACACTTTTTGTTAGAATTGAGCTTGAGGCTCGTGGCTGGCAGGGATGTGAACTGGTATGTGTGGAATGAGTCCGGTCACTGCATTAATCCAGCAGGGGGGGATCTGAAGGGGGGGGTAATGGGGAAGCAGTTTGCCCACAGTCCACAGTGTGAGATAGGCCCTATTCCCCCTGTCTCGTGGCCGGTTGGAACTTCCCCTGGAGGAGCCAGGCCAACCAACAATGATCTTCATTTTGCTCTGGTTTGGACTCTGGTATCTGCTGACTGACATACTACTGCTCACCACACAACACTTGGATGATGCCTTTATTTGTTTCAGAGTGCATCTGCTATAAGTTATCAGTGGTCAGAGTTCATTTTGAGACATTTCCTCTCTCTTTTTTCTTAAACAGATGAAAACTAGACTATCCTCAATTAAAGCTACAGACCACCAGTTTGTCTTCATTATCCACCACGGCCCAGTGGATGTGTTGTACCTCTATTTATATCAAACTGGTTTCTGAGGTCTTCCTCCTTCAAAGCCACTTTGTTAACAGCAAAAGCGACCACTGGAGCTGGGCTTTCTGAAGCGAGTGTTTCCACTCCATTGCCTCTCCTTAATGCCGGCATTAGCCTTCAATAGCAGAGGCTGGCCTAGGCCCAGCGTGCGACAGGCTCACAATGAGCTCACTGTCTGTGGGCTGATATCAGCTCCCTCTGCCCCCCTCTGCTCTTCTCTCCCTCGTCCTATCCTCCCTTGTCTCCCCTCCGTCGCAAACGCCACACGCAGAGCCACTGTGCCCAAGATGTCCTCCAATTTTTGACTTTGTCACAGGTTTGAAAGATGGTGACGTGTGTTTTGTTTTTGTTGTGTATGGTCTGTGGAGGAGCTCAAGTGGAGCCATCCATCCAAGCCTGGTGGTTAACTTGTTAATTAGGCTGTAAATTATTAAGTAATTGTTCTATTATTTTGAGCATTAATAACAAAACTTTGGTACTGCCTTTTTCCCTCCCATGAGACAGTCCATTACTAAAGAATTGGCCAAACACCATACAACTGAATAGGTTTTTAAATCATTTTTATTCTCTCTTCAAATATTTTAACAACCAATCCTATCCTATTCCGTGGAGAAGCCTCTTGAAGCCATCCAAAATAATCAAGTCATGTGAAGCTGGAAAGAACACTACCAATCATGTGAATCCCACACAACGGTTCTCATGACTAGGCTATAAAACAATGTTACAGAAATAACAGCTCTGCTTGGTTCCCCATCTGCCCACAATGGCTTCTACCCCTCAAGTAGTCATCAGAGTTTTAAGATCTTGGAGAGGTTGTTGAGGTCGATACATTGGCATGAATGAATGGAATTCGAGAACGTCCTCTTGACTCGATTATATTCTTCCCGCGTCTGCAGCTGGCCAGATAAAGGGAGAGATGTTTCCACAGCAGCCTTGCTGTCTGGGCTGTGTTTGCGTCTGAAAGAGATAGGGGTTTTGAATGTAAAGGGAGACACAGGAAGGATGAGATAATGGTGTGTGTGCGTGCTTCTCAGTACGGCCATGCGTAGAGCAGCGGATGATGACATCATACCATGAAATGCCTGTAAATCCTTGTGCATCAGTGAGAATGTGTCAAGCCAGGAAGAACCTCCTCAAATCAAGGAAGCTGCACTGTCCCTGATGAGCCATCCAGCTGTGCCTGAGTCCCCCCCACCCTGTTTTCCTCAGGCATCCCTTCCTACAGAACAATCCATCTAGCTCTGGCCTCTCTCCTCTCTCCAGTTCACTCTTTCAAACGAGCTCTCTCCCTCCATCAGAAGACCGGGCCAGGACTGCCTCTCTGTGACAATACTGAGCCAAATTAGAATACTTACGGCTACTGTAGCGAAGGACATTAGCATTTTGTAAGAGTTTGTGCGCTCAGCGTCTCATGGTTGAATGATCGCCATCCTTCCACCACAAGTGTTATTTTATTGATGTATATCGTGTTAGCTGTGCTGGGCAGGAATCGCAAATGAGCTCATCCAGGACAGAAATTGAATCCGAACTTTCCTCCTGAAGGCCAGGTCAAGACAAAGCCTCACCTTCAGGGAAATTGAGCAACTATTCAGGTATCATCCCATCCTCTGATGCCTTTTAAAGGGTATTAGTCTATTGCACAGGCATGTGTCATTACCGTATCCAGGGGTGTGAAAGACCTTAATATCCGAGAGAGAGAGCGAGAGAGACTGACTTCCAGTGACTCAGGAAGAGGTCATGGGAAATGTCAGTGGCCAGCCACCATCTGTAGCGGAGACGGTGAAAGGCTGTTGGCCTCAGCTCAGAAAGAAGAGGGGGAAAACCCATTTGGAGAAGGGAGAAGAAAATGAAACATGTCCCGCTTCTGAGTCTGGTTTAATATCAAACGGTTTCCAATGTAGTTCTTCAGATGTGGTCAAAAACATGATTATTACGTCAAATAATTAATATTTGCGACACAAAGCAAACATTAATATGATCGGCTGCCCACAACAAATGGCAACATCATGCTAACAAATTCCTGTTTTGCTACATTGGTTGTAGCACTACTTTTATTACACATCAAGACTTTTCTCCACAACCCTTTTAATCCGCTAAGTGAGGATGAATAGAGAGGAGATTTACAGTACCTACTTGAATGCCCAGCAGCAACCCAAACTCACAGCGTCAGACAAAGATGGAAACCAGTAGCACCTCTCTCTCTGTTCCTACGAGATGGTGAAGACCCGCTTGATTTGAACACGACACGTTACATTCGTCACTTGTTACATCACAGCGACAATTCCACATTTCACATGAATTCATCGGAATGCTTTGTAGTGCACCCATCTCGCCGTCTCGTAGCTCGGGGTGAAATTCCTGAGATAATTAGGAAATCTAATCAAATCTATGTTTATTGGTCCCGTACAGTTTATGTTAATTCAGGTGCAGCTAAATACTTTGGTTACTAGCTCAAATCAAATTTTATTGGTGACATACCCATGGTTAGCAGATGTTAATGCGAGTGTAGCGAAATGCCTGTGCTTCTAGTTCCGACAGTGCAGCAATATTTAACAAGTTATCTAACAATTCCCCACCAACTACCTAATACACACAAATCTAAAGGGATGGAATAAGAATATGTACATATAAATATATGGATGAGCGATGGCCGAGCGGCATAGGCAAGGTGCAATAGATGGTATATAAGGTACAGTATATACATATGAGATGAGTAATGTAAGATATGTAAACATTATTAAAGTGGCATTATTAAACTGACTAGTGATCCATTTATTAAAGTGGTCAATGATTTGAGTCTCTATGTAGGCAGCAGCTTCTCTGAGTTATTGATGGCTGTTTAGCAGTCTTATGGCCTTGAGATAGCTGTTTTTCAGTCTCTCGGTCCCAACTGTGATGCACCTGTACTGACCTCGCCTTCTGGATGGTAGCGGGGTGAACAGGCAGTGGCTCGGGTGGTTGTTGTCCTTGATGATCTTTTTGGCCTTCCTGTGACATCGGGTGCTGTAGGTATCCTGGAGGACAGGTAGTTTCCCCCGGCGATGCGTTGTGCAGACCGCACCACCCTCTGGAGAGCCTTGCAGTTTGCTTGCGGTGCAGTTGCCATACATTACATTTACATTTACATTTTAGTCATTTGGCAGACGCTCTTATCCAGAGCGACTTACACTATTGAATACATACATTTAATTTCATGCATTTTTATAAAAAATAACAACAAAAATTGTACTGGCCCCCCGTGGGAATCGAACCCACAACCCTGGCATTGCACACACCATGCTGGCGTTGCAAACACCATGCTCTACCAACTGAGCCACCAGGCGGTGATACAGCTTGACAGGATGCTCTCGATTGTGCATCTGTAAAAGTTTGTCAGGGTTTTAGGTGAGAAGCCAAATTTCTTCAGCCTCCTGAGGCTGTTGCGCCTTCTTCACCACACTGTCTGTGTGGGTGGACCATTTCAGTTTGTCTGATGTGTACGCCGAGGAACTTAAAACTTTCCACCTTCTCCACTACTGTCACTTCGATGTGGATAGAGGGGGTGCTCCCTCTGCTGTTTTCTGAAGTCCACGATCATCTCCTTTGTTTTGTTGACGTTGGAGTAGCTCCTAACAATGCAATAAGCAAATATACAAATAATCAACAAAACATTGCACTATGTATATGAATAATCATCAAATCAAACATTTGGAAATGAAATAATTTGGGTCATTGTCGTCCATAAAAAGCTGATATGTTTTAGCCTAGAGAGGTGTTACTCCTTTGGTGAATGCAGGAAAATACACAGCCCCTATGAAGTAAAGATGCAACCCTGTCTTGAATAATTGACTACGGTACCTCACAAGAGCCTATCTAATAATGCATCACAATCCTTTCCCTCCACCTTTCCACTGCCCATCATGACTCTCCCAGATTGGATGGAAACTCGTTAAACCTATTAAGGCGTGTATTCCCAGAAACTATCGGGTTATTGATGTCTTCAGGGGTAAAGCCCATCTAACATAGAAGTGTTCCTCCTTGGTAGAGATACAGATTGGACAGAAGGCTGTCTTCAGGGCTACGATGGAGTTCTGCTCCTGATGAGTCATTGCCGATGTGAGCAGCTCTCTCTCTCTTATGCTATATTGGTCATGGTGTATTATAGTCCAATCTGAGAACTCAGCACATGGCACTTAGGCTATGAAACTTCATATGGGAAATCTGGTCAGTTATGTTCCTACCTTTCCCTTTATAAACTAGCTCACTGCTAGTAGATACGATGGGTACAGTCTCAAACTGTGCTTCTGGGCCTTTACTTTGGGTCAGCCCCATGCTCCTCTTACTGTGGCCATGCCTTGGGGCTCTGCCCCCATTCACCTCAGCCAATTACATGAGAAGGAGCTCAGTGATTGGCTTGTTGTCTGCAAACTGTCCCAACCTCGCTGTCACTTCAAATGGCTCCCTCCTGCTTCTTCCTGATTCTCTAGCCGTTAAACCAGAGCATCTCTCTCTCTCTTTGTCCTGCCTCTTACTGTGAGTCAGACCCATGCTCTGCCTCTTACTGTGAGTTGCTCCTTTTAAAATAGCTATAGAGGCCTCTGGCTCTGTTCTAGTTCAATTCAATTGATTCCTCTTTCAACCTCGCTGTCACTGCAGATGGCTCCCTCCTGCTGCTTCCTGATTCTCTAGCTGTTAAACTAGAGCATCTCTATCTCTCTCTTTCTCCTGCCTCTTACTGTGAGTCAGCCCCATGCTCTGCCTCTTACTGTGGGTCAGCCCCATGCTCTGCCTTTTACTGTGGGTCAGCCCCATGCTCTGCCTTTTACTGTGGGTCAGCCCCATGCACTGCCTCTTACTGTGGGTCAGCCCCATGCTCTGCCTTTTACTGTGGGTCAGCCCCATGCTCTGCCCCTTACTGTATGTCAGCCCCATGCACTGCCTCTTACTGTGGGTCAGCCCCATGCTCTGCCTTTTACTGTGGGTCAGCCCCATGCTCTGCCCCTTACTGTGGGTCAGCCCCATGCTCTGCCCCTTACTGTATGTCAGCCCCATGCTCTGCCTCTTACTGTGGGTCAACCCCATGCACTGCCTCTTACTGTGGGTCAACCCCATGCTCTGCCTCTTACTGTGGGTCAACCCCATGCACTGCCTCTTACTGTGGGTAAACCCCATGCTCTGCCTCTTACTGTGGGTCAGCCCCATGCTCTGCCTCTTACTGTGGGTCAGCCCCATGCTCTGCCTCTTACTGTGGGTCAGCCCCATGCTCTGCCTCTTACTGTGGGTCAGCCCATGCTCTGCCTCTGTGTGTCAGCCCCATGCTCTGTCTCTTACTGTGGGTCAGCCCCATGAACTGCCTCTTACTGTGGGTCAGCCCCATGCTCTGCCTCTTACTGTGAGTCAGCCCCATGCTCTGCCTCTTACTGTGAGTCAGCCCCATGCTCTGCCTCTGTGGGTCAGCCCCATTCTCTGCCTCTTACTGTGGACCAGCCCCTTGCTCTGCCTTGGTGGCAAGAGCCCAGCCCTCGTCAGACTCACGACCAGAACTGACCACAAAGGTCTATCTGGCGTCAGTGGCGAGCCACCGGAGCCCGGAGGAAGGGACTCACTGCAGAAGGGACGGGAGCTGATGGCCTTTGTCTTATCTGTGGTACTCCAGCTCTGCCAGGCATGTGACACAGCTGAGAGGCCTGAGGAGGCACTGATGCTGGCAGCCGAACCACAGTTAGTTCCCATGACCTCACACCTCACCACCCCCCTTACGCTCCTCTCTACTGTCACTCTCTGGTGCTAGCCTGGCCGGCAGCCACGACCTTGAGTTCATTTGGAGCCCACTGCTTCCGGGGACTGATCGGATGCCTCCCATTGTGTCAGTTTGGTCTGGTGGCAGACAGTTTGGTCTGGTGGCAGACAGTTTGGTCTGGTGGCAGACAGTACTTTATGTGGTGTTATACGAGTGCGAGGAATGAAGTCTTATAAACATGATCTGGTGGCAATTACTTGGACTACAAGCAATCATTCTTTACATACTAAATGTATTATAACTTTGTAACTCTGTAATATGATCATAATGATCAATACTTTGTATTTATGTACCTTTTTTCTAAATGTTTTTTTTTTCTTTTTTGATTGGCAGCCCACAGGTAAATATGAACTGATATGAACTGAATATTAAATTATATGAATTTGTATATTGTACCTGTACACCCCCCAATGAAAAACGTACAACAACAAAAAATAAATGTGGTTACAAAAAAATCACAAATATTTTCATCCCAGTGCCTATTACCTGGAGTACAAGGCAACGTTGACAGATGTTAAGTAATGTACAGTAGCATCAACCACCAGTACTGTGTAGAGCTGTTCTGACTCTCCAGTAATTTACTGTAATCTGAAGAAGTTATGCAACCCAATGTCAAATATGGTTACAATTAATCAAATCCACTTGAGTTAAGAAAATTAAATCACTGGAAAACTGTTTGATCGAAACGCTACTTGTCTGTTAACCCATTGGTGCCCCCGTTCACCTCGGGCCAATTAGATGAGAAGGAGCTCAGTGATTGGCTTGTTGTCTGCAAACTGTCCCAACCTCGCTGTCACTTCAAATGGCTCCCTCCTTCTTCTTCCTGATTCTCTAGCCGTTAAACCAGAGCATCTTCTCTCTCTCTCTCTCTCTCTCTCTCTCTCTCTCCTCTCTCTCTCTCTCTCTCTCTCTCTCTCTCTCTCTCTCCTCTCTCTCCTCTCTTTCCTCTCTTTCCTGCTGACTGTAAATCACATTGATGCTCTGCCTTCTCACTAGAGAGCTGTGTTTCTGTCATAACAATACAGAGAAAGATGACCTTTGGTTGCAGTATTACACCTACCGTGGTCTGACTGAGTTTGATGACTTCATATGTAAACTGTTTTCACATAGGCTACATGCACATGATGGACATAGCCTACATACAGTCTTAGAAAAAAAGGTGCTATTTAGACCTTAAAAGGAACCAACCCTTGTTGGTTCCATGTAGAACCCTTTTGGGTTCCATGTATAACCCTTTCCACAGAAGGTTCTACATGGAATAAAAAAGAGTTCTACCTGGAATCAAAAAGGGTTCTCCTATGGAGACAGCCAAAGAACCCTTTTGGAACTCTTTTTTTTAAAGAGTATAGCTTTCAGCAGGTTTACGCTCAGCTTCCCTCAATTCCCCAGCCAAATGGCGACAAGGTACACTATCAGCCCTTATCTCTGTAATGCAGAGGTTTGGCACTACAAAGCTTTCCTTGGAAATACTCCTCGATTCCTCCTCCATTTTTGTGTGCCTGTGAAATGTCTGTATAGGCTTTTGAAATGTTTAGTGAAATTACATTTCGTTCCTGGTCCAGACAATGACCTTCAACCTGTTTGAAGGGAGTATCTCATTTGATGGCAAACTCACCAAGCTCAGTAAAGTTGTCTATGTTCTGTAAAATGACTTTGGTGTACATCTGTCAGCCAGTGATACATTTGGTACAATACCTCATTTCAGTTTGAAAGAGGGATTTTGGGTAATGGGCCATTGCCAATGAGTATGCTAAATGCTGACACTGTGTATAATTTCTCTCCCCATTTCTCTCTCCCCATTTCTCTCTCTCTCTCTCTCTCTCTCTCTCTCTCTCTCTCTCTCTCTCTCTCCCTCTCTCTCTCTCCCACTACCCCCCCTCTCTTCCTCTTTCTCTCTCTCCCTCGCAGACCGAGAGGACCAATCAATTCTTTGCACGTGAGTAACCTCTGAGCCATGTCTGCTCAGCCCTTTTCTTCTCTCATTCTGTGTTCTGTGTTGCATGGGTTGCTGGATTTACAGGAAAGTCTCTTCTCAGTTTGATTCCTTGCATCCAGCCTGCATAGTATCATACCACACATCACTGGTTTGGACCAGATGTTTTAGAAAGGCCATGCAGCACCAGCTTAATTGCATAACATTCACAATTCAATTATCTTTGTTATACGCGTCTCTTCATCACTTAGTAGTCCCGAAAATGAAACGGGACATTACCTGCCGCATTGCATTCCTGCAGAAGCTCTATTCAACTAAGAATGAAGTGTAGCCTATTGAAGCCGACATGAATGTACTTAGCACTGATTATAGGTGGAAAGAGGAATCAATTGAATTGAACTAGAACAGAGCCAGAGGCCTCTAGCTATTTTAAAAGGAGCAACTCAGTAACACAGAACAGTGAGACAGACACTTACGGGAAAGAGACTTAAGCTTTGGGCAGGGAAGCTGGGAAATGTTTGGTATTTCTGGTACACACACACACACACACACACACAGACACACACACACACACACCACACACACACACACACACACACACACACACACACACACACACACACACAACCCCTACCCGTTGGCTGTATTCCAGTCTAGCGCCCAATATCTACAGATGACAGGAATGATGCCAAGAAAAATGTCAGCGTGGCATCTCATCGTAAGCCTCTGTGACAGGCCTACACTGATGATGTGTGAAAGAGTATACAGGGTAAAGTTTCTCCAAGTGTGTGTGTGTGTGTGTGTGTGTGTGTTGTGTGTGTGTGTGTGTGTGTGTGTGTGTGTGTGTGCGCGTGTGTGTGTTCTCTCCCTGCACTGGTCTGAACCCGATCCACCACCACCCAAAATTTCCCTGGAACCCCCAGGGCTACAAGCCACCAGTCAACAAATATTTTCCTAGCCTCTCACCATACATGACTAAGTCTGGGGGAGCATGGAAGAATTTGGATGGATGTCGGAAATGTTGCTTGAACACATCTGCTATGATGCATTTATATGCCAACTGTGACCGTGACACACACACACACACACACACACACACACACACACACACACACACACACACACACACACACACACACACACACACACACACACACACTGCAGGAGACGGTGGTCATAGCAATGTAAACGCTGCACAGAGATGCCATGTGATTATAAGTCAGTCCCTGAGAATATGAGTGGTCTCCTCTGCAGCAAGGCGAACCAACCTGAGGAATCTAACACGTCCAGTTTAATGCCAACCTCAGGGACATTTGACGCAATCACTCACGCACGGGCCCTGTCCAAAATAGCACCCTAATGCCTAAATAGTGCACTACTTTTGGCCAGAGCCCGTCATTTCAGACGCAGCCAGAAATGCCCTCTGCTCCCGGTGGTTATTGAGCTCAACACTAACACACAACTCATCAGCCGTACAGCATATTCATAGTACTAGACAAGACTACCATAGGACTTCACCACATGACCAGGTAAGCGGAATCTGAAAGGAAAAACAACACATGACTTTATTATAGTAACTGGTTTTACACTCAGTGAGTATTCAGGGGCCTTGTCATTTATTTGAAGATCATCATGTCGTTAGTTTTATTTTGCAGATCATTTTGCTCAAATAGATATAACCTAGCGTTGAGCTTGAGATCGGGGAGAAAGTTCAATGTTAACCACCAGCGATTACGTAGAATGAGTACCTATTGTAAAAGCCTGGTATGCATTGTGTGTTGATGTTACTGTACAGTAAGTGGCTCTTGGGGATAGGATTCTGTCTACATGGCTTGAAGAGCTTGCAAAAACATACTTCCTTGCTCTAAAGCTGTCATCGCTGTGGGTCCGTGAGTCCCACCCTCAACCACAGCCGCTGAACTAAACTAGCTCAAAGAAAATAAACAGCACATCTAGATACACAAAAGCTCTGCTACACCGCCTCATCCGATAAACCTCTCAACTGTGTTTTATTTTCACTTACTTTGTTGTTTAGCGGAGTTGCAGGGAGCAGAGCTTGGCTAGCTCTCTCACCCCCAGCTCAAGACTGTTTATAGAGTTTCCCAAGTGCCATAATCTCCTCACAAAAACATCTGCCAGTCAGAAAGACACACACACACACACACACACACACACACACACACACACACACACACACTACACACACACACACACACACACACACACACACACACACGTCATTCTTCTCCATCTACTAACCCAGGAATCTGTCTTGTATGTTTTCTGTCTTCTCAGAGGTGAATCTGGTGCTGGCAAGACAGAAAACACTAAAAAGATCATCCAGTACCTTGCACATGTGGCTTCCTCCCATAAAGGAAAAAAAGACCACAGCATTCCTGTAAGTGTAAGTTTCTGTCTTTTCTTTCTCTATATTCCCCCTGCCATGTTTATCTCCCTACCACACCTCTAGATCTACCCCTAAACCCTGTTCTGAAGGCCACAGTTACAGTATGTCTTTCTTTTGAGGGGTAACTGATGAAAGAGGAGAGTTAACATCTTGTACGGCCCACAATGTCCCCCTAATACCAGGCCAGTCTGATCCACAATGTCCCCTAATACCAGGCCAGTCTGATCCACAATGTCCCCTAATACCAGGCCAGTCTGATCCACAATGTCCCCTAATACCAGGCCAGTCTGATCCACAATGTCCCCTAATACCAGGCCAGTCTGATCCACAACGTCCCCTAATACCAGGCCAGTCTGATCCACAACGTCCCCTAATACCAGGCCAGCCTGATCCACAACGTCCGCCTAATACCAGGCCAGCCTGATCCACAACGTCCGCCTAATACCAGGCCAGCCTGATCCACAATGTCCGCCTAATACCAGGCCAGCCTGATCCACAATGTCCGCCTAATACCAGGCCAGTTTGATCCACAATGTCCCCCTAATACCAGGCCAGTCTGATTCACAACGTCCCCTAATACCAGGCCAGCCTGATCCACAATGTCCCCCTAATACCAGGCCAGCCTGATCCACAATGGTCCCCCTAATACCAGGCCAGCCTGATCCACAACGTCCCCCTAATACCAGGCCAGCCTGATCCACAATGTCCCCCTAATACCAGGCCAGCCTGATCCACAATGTCCCCCTAATACCAGGCCAGTCTGATCCACAATGTCCCCCTAATACCAGGCCAGTCTGATCCACAATGTCCCCCTATTACCAGGCCAGTCTGATCCACAATGTCCCCCTAATACCAGGCCAGTTTGATCCACAATGTCCGCCTAATACCAGGCCAGTTTGATCCACAATGTCCCCCTAATACCAGGCCAGTCTGATCCACTGGTATTTACAGTACAGTGGATTAACTCCAACCCCAGTTAATCCATATCAGATAGATCCGTATGATAATGGAGGCATAATGATTAGAGGACAACAGTGTCTGACAGTGGACATGGGCTGTGTGATGAGGTCACCAAAGGGTCAGATCCTTCTGTAGTTATATGATACTGGTACATTACCACAGCAGTCAGAAATAGGCTCATTAAGCAATAAGGCACGAGTGGGTGGGGTATATGGCCAATATATCACAGCTAAGGGCTGTTCTTATGCGCGACACAACGCGGAGCTATTATAAACTGGTTACCAAGGTAATTAGAACAGTAAAAATAAATGTTTTGTCAGTCCTTTCCGCCAATCAGCATTCAGGGCTCGAACCACCCAGTTTATAAAAATGAACCCATTGATAAAATGTGCCAATATATAAATGTTTTTTTTTTTGCATAACATGCCTGTAAATGTGTTAAGAATTCATATACACCAGCTCCTGTCCCATGATGATGTGTGTTGCCAAAAAAAAGCATCCTACAGTAGCACCTATAGTGGGCTCTGTAGATTGTGCAGGCGTGCACAACCCTCTAACATATTTGCGTTTGTTTATTTGCAACAAACAGCCAGAGTCGCCTAAACCAGTAAAACTACAGGCAAGTCTTTACACTTTTTTCTAAAAACCTTATTCATGTGCATGTTGCATCACCAACTTTCTACTCTCAAACGGACCTACTGTTATGTAAACCTAGTGGCAATTTAATATATTTCTTTGTGGCTACAGCCTGTTTTGTGAAATGGTGCCATTGGTTATTTTCTTGCACACTGTGAAGCATGTATGTGTAATGTTGACATCTGCGTAAAAATTAGACAAACAAAGTTTGGGTATTGACCCAGATTCTCTTTCTATCAGGCGGAAAATAATCATGTCGTAAGTTAACTTTAAATCTGGCATGAATATTGATGTGAATGCAGCTTTTCCATGTATACCTGTGGGTCAATGCACTGTACTGTCCTGTAAAATGTGCTTGCAAATGTTGTTATTCCACACTAGATGAAACAGAATCATATACATGCCTTTGTTGTGTTTGGTCGCCACCAGTCAAAGTTTGGCAGACATGCCGTACTATGTGAGCTATTTTTGTACAATGCAGAGTAGAAGTTGAGCAGTAAGACGTTGAAATAGAGATGAGTTTGAAGATAGAACTGAGACACACACACACACACACACACACACACACACATGTTCTTCTATCCTCGTGGGGACCTAAAATGTATTTCATTCAAAATCCTATTTTCCCTAACCCCTAAACCTAACCTTAACGTCTAACCCTAAACCTAACCCCTAACCCTAATTGTAACCCTAACCCTAATTGTAACCCTAAACCTAACCCCTAACCCTAATTGTAACCCTAACCCCTAACCCTAATTGTAACCCTAAACCTAACCCCTAACCCTAATTGTAACCCTAACCCCTAACCCTAATTGTAACCCTAACCCCTAACCCTAATTGTAACCCTAAACCTAACCCCTAACCCTAATTGTAACCCTAACCCCTAACCCTAATTGTAACCCTAAACCTAACCCCTAACCCTAATTGTAACCCTAACCCCTAACCCTAATTGTAACCCTAACCCCTAACCCTAATTGTAACCCTAAACCTAACCCCTAACCCTAATTGTAACCCTAACCCCTAACCCTAATTGTAACCCTAACCCCTAACCCTAATTGTAACCCTAAACCTAACCCCTAACCCTAATTGTAACCCTAACCCCTAACCCTAATTGTAACCCTAAACCTAACCCCTAACCCTAATTGTAACCCTAACCCTAACCCCTAAGCTTAAAGTAGCCTTTGTCCTCATGGAGACGTGGGAAATGTCTCCACAAGGGAGAATGTTCCTTGTTTTACTATCCTTGTGAGGGACATTTGGGCATTTCAGTTCCCCATGAGGATTAGAAGAACAAGACCAAACACACACACGGGGTCAGTTAAAGGACATTACTGAAAAGCAGACTGTCTGGCTGTGGTTGTCATTGCAGTAGTTAGTTCAGTAGCTTAATATTACTCTCAAGGCATTTGCTTTTCAACCAGCTGCTCTAGGTCTTGTTGATACTGTTAAGGTCATGGAAACGGCACATGAGGGCAGATGAGCAGTGTTCTGAATAAAGATGTGATGCTCACTATGGCACACTGCCCCCAAGGCTAATATGAGAAACATATGGAATTGCACCTGTCAGTGAGATAGCTTCTTGGAATAGATAGCTTTCAGAATAACATATCCATTCCCCTGCTTCCTGTTTTAATGTACTACTGTAGATTTCACTTAAACCGTTTGCCTTTATGTATTATTTAGTCTAGTCCAAATTGTCTTTGAGTACTACCTGTAATTGTCTTCCTTGGTGTGTATGTACTGTATGTATATCCTGTATGTGTGTTTAGTATCCATAACCATTAACACTTCCTGTTTATTTCCATGGTAACATTTGACAATCTACCCATTGACTACAGAGTGGAGCCCTGTTCTATGTGAGTAGCATGTAGTCCGTCCCTCACCTCTCTCACCCACCGTACTCCACTCACTAGACAAGCTCAAAACACAATGGGGAGAATATCCTGTAAAGGGGCTGCTATGGTCGCTATGTACTATTCTGTATATCTGCCCCTTTTATGGGTGTCAATGGGGGCCCAATAGCAGCTTCTGTTTCTATCACCTTCTATCACCTTTAAACGAGTTTAGTTTTAATCCACTCCATGATCTGTATGGTGTCCCTGTTCTTACCTATAGATGGCACTGCTTCTTTCAAATATCTCAGAATCGGGAAAATAAACATTACTTCCTAGTTTAATACATACTAATAAACACGTTTCCCACTTCCTAACTGACATATCCTATTTGAAACAATAATACACCACCAATCATAAACAGTGCATTTGTAATATGTTCCACTGTTATACTGGCAGACATTGAGCAAGGCTCCTGTCAGGACCTCGTCACAAACTTCTCTCCCACGTCCAATTTGGCTCCCGGTGGGCCTGCTGGAGAGCTTTTCACTCACGAGGTGCTGGTGCTGCCAAATAGCCATAGCAGGCTTTACTAAATAGTCAGTTGGCTTCCAGCTAGCTGTAACTGGAGCAGGACTCTGGAGGAGAGCAGCTAGGGAGGGAGAGCCGAGGGGACCACTGCCCAGAGCTCAGCTGAATGGACTCCCCCAGGGAGAGAGGGCCATGACATGGTCCAAGACCTACAACAGCCTCCCCTCTGCTTAGTCTACTCAGACCCAGCCATAGAACGCCCAGCAGGGACGATAATGGGGATTTTCATCTTCGTACCTTAATGAATTCACCACGGGGTGTTGACTGTGGATTTTGCCGTTTGTGTCTCAGTGGCAGTGCTACTTAGATCACTAATGAATCCCCTTAGAACTGCTTCTTCCTGTCTTTGCAAGCCTTTCATCTGCTCCCGGCTTTGCCATGGGGGAGGAGTTTACACAGATAGAAGTTATTCTGACCTCCCCTGGAGGAGTGGGGGTTTGTTCCTGTTCCCCAAACCACAAACACAAGTTGTGGTTGCCTGCGTCATTCGCACTCACACAACAGTCACTGAAGTGGTATTCTGGTAGTGGACTTGGAGCAACTTTGGAAACGACTTGTAATGTCTGTCCAGTAGTGATTCTGCTTGTGGACTTGGATAGATTTGTAATGTCTGTCCAGCAGTGACTCTGCTTGTGGACTTGGATAGATTTGTAATGTCTGTCCAGCAGTGACTCTGCTTGTGGACTTGGATAGATTTGTAACGTCTGTCCAGCAGTGACTCTGCTTGTGGACTTGGATAGATTTGTAATGTCTGTCCAGCAGTGACTCTGCTTGTGGACTTGGATAGATTTGTAATGTCTGTCCAGCAGTAACTCTGCTTGTGGACTTGGATAGATTTGTAACGTCTGTCCAGCAGTGACTCTGCTTGTGGACTTGGATAGATTTGTAATGTCTGTCCAGCAGTGACTCTGCTTGTGGACTTGGATAGATTTGTAACGTCTGTCCAGCAGTGACTCTGCTTGTGGACTTGGAGAGATTTGTAACGTCTGTCCAGCAGTGACTCTGCTTGTGGACTTGGATAGATTTGTAACGTCTGTCCATTGACTCTAGTCTGTGGAGCAGATGTGACCCCACAACCCCACCTGGCCTCTTCCTTGAAGATTTAATGGGACAGTTTTTACAGTTCCTCTGGCTCTCCAGTCTCCACAATCTGGGCCAAAGCACTGCCAAAGGCCCTGACACTGATAACAAGTGAGGTTGAACACGCTACAAAGGATGTTTCCCAAGTTACAGAGGAAAGATTGAGAATAGAGAGGAGTTATTTCACAAAAGATTACATTCATTTCGTAGTCGTGTCAATGTTAACGGGATATTAAGTGGTACACGATAGCATTGTCCACAGTCACACTAACAACAACAACTATGTTATCAACAACTATATATCCCTGAGTTCTTCCAGGCCCCCACCAGTTGTTGTCACTGTAGTGATTAGCCTCTTAACGTGGCTATGATGGGTTCCAGACACTGTTCATCAGAATAAGTGTAACTCATTCCATCAACAGTCATTTTATGGTCTTCTTGCTCACATAAACCTGATTATGTGGTACAATACATGTCCCGGAGGTCTTCCAGGCCTGTCAGTTGTTGGCACGGCTAGTGATTAGCCTCCTTACATGACAATGATGGTTTCTGGGATCTGTCAGAACAAGAGTAACACACTCCGGAACACTGGAATGTGGTTCAGCTTGTAATGCTCCTAAAGTGGACCCCTGCTGGTGTTTTGTATTCACCCCTTTTGTTCCTACCCTCTCCCCAGTCTGGTCCCAGTCTGTAGACTGAGTTTGGCAGAGATTGGCAGCTTGTAGACATTAAACAGTCTCCATTATGTCCTCTGTTCTAGTTTGTTCTAAAGCGTGTGGTATTGTCAAGTTGTGTCATATAGCACTGCGTTATAGAGACAGCGTGTGACAATGACTATAGGGAATGGAAAGACCGCACTGACAGATCTGAAACCGTGCTATAATTTACCGTCTGTGCAATCTGCCACTGACAGGAACGGGCTTATTCAATTCATTCCTGCCTCATTTTCAGCAGCACGAAAGCTCAATGAAAACAGCTGCCGGGCTCTCTGGCCCAGCTCTGGCAGCCAAAGATTGCGTCTCACGTCTGAACGCAAGGCTGATTTCCTAATCCCTAACTCATCCCACAGACATCCCTGGAAAAACGCCACCGTCTTGAGCGATCAAAATGTGTCTGGTGAGCTTGACGTAATGGGAAAATCCCATTCCCACCTAGCCGCAGAAAAGAAAAGCTCACAGTACGGGCCATGTTTTTTGTTTTGGTGGGCCATCTTGGATCCCCGGTCATGACCAAGCCTAGAGGTTCTGGATGGGATCGTAATGGGCCACCTGTTTAAACATCTGCACAGGGTCATGTCGATTAGGGTACACTGTAGCAACGGAAGATGAAACCCAGTATTTCTTATTGGACAAGTTTGGATACCACCTTTACATTTTGGAGCGTTTCGTTCCATTTCATACTTATTGAACATTCTTTTCCGCCCTGGCAGTCAGCCAGATAGGGTCTACGATAGGTGTGAGAAGTGAACAGAGCACCGTTCCCTCCCTCCCTTAACGGGATCTCTAATGATGACGGATTCTTCCTTATAGGATTGAGTGTGTGTCTGGCCAATAGGACAGATTGTGTCTTTGGCCAATAGGATAGACTGTCTCTGGCTTGTGTCAGTGTGTTAAACAGGTCTGTTTCCCCAGTATCTGTCACTGTGATCAACGATTGAGTCCTTTTCCTCAGGATCTCTATCTCAATCACTAACTGGAGAGATATGGCCTTCCTCTCTGAGTCGCCTCATTAGCCCCAACTCATCCAGCACCCACCCATTCGCCTGGCTCACAGCAGCTAGCTCTCCACACGTCCTAAAACACCACACTGGAACACAGCTGTGTACTGTGGAATATATGAGACATCTGTGGATAGATTTATTGGTTTGTCTGTTGCACAAATATACTGGTACTTTTTATGATCGTACTGTGTACTTCGACAGTGTAAACAGGGATTGATTTGATTAGGTTGTTTTGCAGGCTTGATGGTTAGATAATGGCTTCAATCATCAAGATGGCGCCGACAGACATGGCAGCTCTGCTTCTAGCTCCTAAGCAACTTTGCAATATTTCGTTTTTTTTTGTTATTTGACAAGCATTTCGTTACACCGCAATAACGTCTGCTAAATATGTGTATGCGACCAATAACATTTGATTTGATTTGATGCCTTTGATGTTGGTCTCACAATAGAAAGAGGAAATGCAAACCTTTAGTCCAAATGGGTTTGAACTTTCGCTTGTGGATGCGTTGAGCTTCAACTGAACCATATGCGGTGTGGAGAGAGTCATTGCAGTTCTGTTCTGTTTTACCACTGAGCAACAAGGTTCTGATCCATTCCATTCCAAACCCAGAGGTTCTACACTGAGAGACCAGACAACAGGAATCACGTGTCGTTAACGCACAGAACGGGCCCAATTTATTCAAAGAAATTAGATTCTATCCTCTCTCTCCCTATCATACCATCTTTTTAGTTTTAGTTGGACGTACTGTTGTAGGATATTGAGCAGAGAGACTGTAAAGTGGTTTCCTGAACATGCTCCATTGATCACATCTGTCTTTTACAGCGCTGCGATACCTGTCGTTTCACTCTCTTTTCTACTAGTTTTTATGGTCATAAACATTACTGGGGAAACAGTGTCCGTCCGCCTACATATGTTTCATGAGCAATAGTCTGTGTGACACTATGTGACTGTTAGATTGACATTGACGAACATTAGAAGGGTGATCTGTCATTTTGTGTATTGGAAAAATGTTTCTCCCGGGCCAACATTTTTTTGTGCTTGTTATTTGTAAAACGTTTAGTTGGGGGAAGGGGGTGTATGTGCTTGGAACCAGTGCTTTGCTGTAATATCTCTCCTCTTTTTCAGGGTGAATTGGAACGTCAACTCTTACAGGCCAACCCCATCCTTGAGTCCTTCGGCAACGCCAAGACAGTGAAGAATGACAACTCGTCACGATTCGTAAGTAAAGAATGTATACGTATTTCCCCAAAATAATGCCATTCTCAAGGCAGTATCGAGCTTCATTTGAAGTCTTCCCTAAGTTTATAATGTATGTTCCTCTGTGGCTTGCCAAACAACTGGCACTTGAGACAGATTTAGCTGGCATGTGTGTTTGTTGGAGTTTTCCAAAACTTCCTGGAATCTTTTGATGATAAGGAAGAGAAATCAATGGAGTGGAATTTATTTGATTATCTTCCTATTATTACATAGGAACATTCCAGCAGGACAAGAAACGTTTCTGCTAATCATTAATGACTGCTTTGATTCTGGATCCAGTTTAGATTAGAGAGGGTTGTTCTGTTCAGCACAGTCAGATCACAGCCTCATGCACAGGGGTAGTCTAATCTGGACCCCAGGACAGTAGAGACCAAGATTCATGTAGTCTACTCTAGACCCCAGGACAGTAGAGACCAAGATTCATGTAGTCTACTCTAGACCCCAGGACAGTAGAGACCAAGATTCATGTAGTCTACTCTAGACCACAGGACAGTAGAGACCAAGAGGAACGTAGTCTAATCCAGACCCCAGGACAGTAGAGACCAAGAGGAATGTAGTCTACTCTAGACCCCAGGACAGTAGAGACCAAGAGGAATGTAGTCTACTCTAGACCTCAGGACAGTAGAGACCAACAGAAATGTAGTCTACTCTAGACCCCAGGACAGTAGAGACCAAGATGAATGTAGTCTACTCTAGACCCCAGGACAGTAGAGACCAATCGGAATGTAGTCTACTCCAGACCTCAGGACAGTAGAGACCAAAAGGAATGTAGTCTACTCCAGACCTCAGGACAGTAGAGACCAAGAGGAACGTAGTCTAATCCAGACCCCAGGACAGTAGAGACCAAAAGGAATGTAGTCTACTCTAGACCCCAGGACAGTAGAGACCAAGATTCATGTAGTCTAATCCAGACTCCAGGACAGTAGAGACCAAGAGGAACATAGTCTAATCCAGAGCCCAGGACAGTAGAGACCAAGATGAATGAAGCCTACTCCAGACCCCAGGACAGTAGAGACCAAAAGGAATGTAGTCTACTCTAGACCACAGGACAGTAGAGACCAAGAGGAACGTAGTCTAATCCAGACCCCAGGACAGTAGAGACCAAAAGGAATGTAGTCTACTCTAGACCCCAGGACAGTAGAGACCAAGATGAATGAAGTCGAATCCAGACCCCCAGGACAGTAGAGACCAAGATGCATGTAGTCTAATCCAGACCCCAGGACAGTAGAGATCAAGATTCATGTAGTCTAATCCAGGACCAAGATGAATGTAGTCTACTCTAGACCCCAGAACAGTAGATACCAAGATGAATGAAGTCGAATCCAGACCCCCAGGACAGTAGAGACCAAGATGCATGTAGTCTACTCTAGACCCCAGGACAGTAGAGACCAAGATGCATGTAGTCTAATCCAGACCCCCAGGACAGTAGAGACCAAGATGCATGTAGTCTAATCCAGACCCCAGGACAGTAGAGACCAACAGGAATGTAGTCTACTCCAGACCCCAGGACAGTAGAGACCAAGATGAATGTAGTCTACTCTAGACCCCAGGACAGTAGAGACCAAGATGAATGTAGTCTACTCTAGACCTCAGGACAGTAGAGACCAACAGTAATGTAGTCTACTCTAGACCTCAGGACAGTAGAGACCAACAGGAATGTAGTCTACTCCAGACCCCAGGACAGTAGAGACCAAGATGAATGTAGTCTACTCTAGACCCCAGGACAGTAGAGACCAAGATGAATGTAGTCTACTCTAGACCCCAGGACAGTAGAGACCAAGATGAATGTAGTCTACTCCAGACCCCAGGACAGTAGAGACCAACAGGAACGTAGTCTACTCCAGACCTCAGGAATGTAGAGACCAAGAGGAATGTGGCCAAATGAGGATAAAATACAATGGCCTGGACTGGTCTCAGATCTGTGTATGTGCCAACTCATCTGACTATAGTAGTTGACTAAAGCACATACAGTTCTGGGACCAGACTAATCAAATGTAGCCTTATTGTGATGTGACTCAGAGGGAGAAAAGGGAAGGCCTTGCAGCACAGTGGTTGAGGGAGACGTGGATGCAGTGATATGGTTTGTCTGCTTTTCTCACTGTCCTTTTCTCTCTCCCTGCAGGGAAAGTTCATCCGGATTAACTTTGATGTCACCGGATACATCGTCGGGGCCAACATTGAAACGTGTATCCTTCCAAACAGCTAGCTTAAATGTTCCATGCAAGCTATGATATTAATCATTTACATAAACGGACAGATTTTGATGGGGATTGTTGTATTATGCTAATTAGATTCCAGAGGGGCCGCATAAATCTACTCTAGGGGGTTAATATCTTTCTTTACTGTATAAAGGCTGCCCTTCCTTGACTGTGATGGGACAGATCTACTGGAGAAATCGAGAGCTGTTCGCCAAGCCAAAGACGAGCGCACCTTCCACATCTTCTACCAGCTGCTGTGTGGGGCGGGAGAACATCTCAGGTGTAAGTAGTCTGATATGTACCATCAGCATAACTTCAACGACCCGGACCCATATGGCCTCTGTAAAGAATAGTCACCCTCTGACATGCAGAACATTGTTTCTCTAGCCGTTGGCCTGAGGTGTCTTGAAACCCACTCAGACTCTGTGTCGTTCACTACCTAGTATCACAATAACATCACCTGTCAGTGGGCTGACTGTCAAAAATGCATGTTTGCCTTTTGTCCTTTGTGACCTCGGACCAGCTATCTCGACGTCATTTCCTTTTCCTCTGTGTAGCGGACCTGCTCCTGGAGGGCTTCAACAGCTACCGCTTCCTGTCCAACGGCAACATTACCGTCCCTGGTCAGCAGGACAAAGACAACTTCCAGGAGACCATGGAGGCCATGCACATCATGAGCTTCTCCCACGACGAGATCCTGGGTACCACCATCCTCACTCTCATCTGTCTGACTGACTGTCTGTCTGTCTGTCTCAACTTTTTAAATCCTTTTCACATCAACACTTTACAGCTTTATAGTAATTATTCTAACTTTATATGTTCATAACAGTTCCATGTATTCCAACAAACACAGAGCAGTGTGTGGCGTTCATGATGGGTTTATGATAACGTTCTCTGCTTGCAGCCATGCTGAAGGTTGTCTCCTCCGTGCTTCAGTTTGGGAACATCGTCTTCAAGAAGGAGAGGAACTCAGACCAGGCCTCTATGCCTGAGAACACAGGTAGCTGACATTGACCCGCTGTGCCCTCGGCTCGTAACGACATTCACACTTATCTTCCTCTTCCTCATCTTTCTCCCAGACCTGTGCTATCCAGCCTGAGTCAGACGTCAGCGCTCTAACGATTTAACCTTCCCATCTCTCCTGGCCCTGTCACACACCTTCAAACAACATCATTATTCAGATTTACTCCCCTACTTTACTTAGAAGAAAAAAACTAATGAAGACTTTGCCTCAACCGCGTGTGTTACTGCTGCATTCCTGGCATTTCAAGAGGAGAGGGTAGCAAGTGAGTGTCAATGCCGTGGCCCAGACAGTTATTACCAAATGTGGAAAACAGATCTAGGACAGAGGGAGATGTTTTTAGCAGGCTCTGCGCTGGCAACTCTACCCCTGGAAATGATACAGATTTATCATTCTTACCTCTCCAGAAGCTCCCGCCGTGACAAATATTTTAAATTCAAACATCTCCCCAGTTCCAAAAGACAAATATCATAAAAGCCGCTTTGACACGTCTTAAATCAAGTCTGTGTTGTTAACCCACAGGTGTTCTAAACAGCTGTGTTTAACTACCCCCTACCCTGAGCTCTAGTCCAGACCTGGGTTCAAATACTATTCTAAGTTATTTCAAATACTTAAGCTGTGGTTGGTTGAGCTTGTCTTTTGCAAAAAAGTCCCAAAAGTGCAAACCCCTTTCACCTGACACTCCAGACAGACTAGAGCAAATGCTCAAAGTAATTGAAATATTTCAAATAGTATTTGGATCCAGGTCTGCTCCCTACCTTATAGGTACTGGACTGGCAGGGGGAGGCAGTCACTCGGTTCAGTTCTTACTTATTATTCTTTACCATTAACGGTCAAATGTGAGCAACTTCTGGCAGAAGGGGGAGAATGTAATTCTTAGCTACCGACCATGTAGAGCTGTGGCCTGCTGCCAGTGGTATGTATTTTCTGGTGGTCTCAAGCGGTGGTCCCACTGATGGAAAGTCAATATGGTTTTTACTGTGTGTTTTCACACTCACTGGGGTTTATGGGAATTGGAGGATTATAGGGTTATCCGTCGGGTCTATATATATATATATATATATATATATATATATATAAAATCACATCCCAATAACATTTAACTCCTCGAATATTGCTACTTCTTTCCCTGCTACTGCTTTGAGTCTATGTAAGGGATATTTGAGTATTGTAAAGTTATTTGTGTTGCCTGTAATCACATCTTGAGAACGAACATTTAATGTTACTATTGTTTTCCCTTTTTTCACTCCCTCCTTTATCTCCCTCTTCCTCCTCTCCTCTACCAGCGGCCCAGAAGTTGTGCCACCTGTTGGGGCTGAACGTGATGGAGTTCACCCGGGCCATCCTGTCTCCAAGGATCAAGGTGGGACGAGACTACGTCCAGAAGGCTCAGACCAAAGAACAGGTAAAACACAAACGCTACACCACAGAAGCTCTCCTTGCTTCACTCATCACCCCTCTATGGACTCACTGTACTGCTGACTCTGGATCAGGATAATGTTAGTACTGTGGGGTGTGTTTCCTGTCCACCTCTTTGTTAGATTTATAACAACAGAGAGGTCTAGCCGTGAGACCCCAAGGCTGAGAATGGCAGACTTACTTGCCAAGTCATACCACTGAAAGACAATCTAATAAGCAATGCATATTTCTCTCTCTCTCTTTCTCTCTCTCTCTCTCTAGGCTGACTTTTCAGTGGAGGCTCTGGCCAAGGCCACATACGAGCGTCTGTTTCGCTGGCTGGTCCACCGCATCAACAAGGCCCTGGACCGTACCAAACGCCAGGGGGCCTCCTTCATCGGCATCCTGGACATCGCTGGCTTTGAGATCTTCCAGGTACTTAAATGCGTAGACCTCAACAAGTACTTAAATACATGGCAAATGAGGCCTCCACTAGGTCCCGCCATCTCTTCCAGATACAGAGAAAACAGCTAGAGAAGAGAGAGGGGACTTGGTTTGGCTTCAGTTCATCCTGTCTATGGAACTGGTCATCTGAATGGTCGAAGGACGTTTTTTTGTGGGATAATGATCTGATTGACATTTTTGGGGAAACAGCTGATCATTTATCCTGTGGACCAATTGCACTTTGAACCCATTCCCTCCTCAGGGTCAGTTATGGGAATCTCAGCACTTCTAAAAATGCCTTTTGGGTGTCATCTTCATTTAGTTTTATATCATTCACACCAAGGTCATTAATTGATCTATCACTTGATAGACAATAGTTATCATGCGAGGCTCGTTCAACAAGAGGCGAGTTCAGAAGGTTCAGACATTGCTGACATGAACCTTGTCGTCGATTAGAACACTCAATATCCCAAGATCACTAAATCTTGTGCTGAAATTCCAACCTGTCTGTTTCCCTTCTGGTTTGTGGCAGCTGTTTATTCCCCCACTAAGAGCCTTGGCTGCAGTGTTGTAATGTTGAGCCAAAAGAACAGGAAAATAAATCACGATCTCTGGGATCAATTTAATCATAGCAAACAAAAATCAATCAGCTGCAGTTATTGTTTTGTAAAACTGTAAAAAGCAGTAGGTGCCAGTTTGAGCTGAAGACATCTCAACATCTTGGCTATGGAGAAGTGGTATTCATTGGTGTTTCATAAATGAAATAATGTAGTCTTGTTGATTTTACATATCTGAAACTCCTTACAAATCAATTTCCACCTAGGGATGAATTAAGAAATTATCCATCTTACTGCTTTATTCACTTTTGAGACAAAATTCCTTGAGTTTCTGAGTTCTAAAAAGATCAAATCAATTTGTATGCCTTTCTCCTGTAGCTGAACTCGTTTGAGCAGCTGTGCATCAACTACACCAACGAGAAGCTGCAGCAGCTGTTCAACCACACCATGTTCGTCCTGGAGCAGGAAGAGTACCAGAGAGAGGGTATCGAGTGGAGCTTCATCGACTTCGGCCTGGACCTGCAGCCCTGTATCGACCTCATCGAGAGGCCGGTCAGTATCCGTTTAGTGAGTGTGTGTGTGTGTGTGTGTGTGTGTGTCCTCCTGTGGTGTTTGTGCTGTTGTCAATACTTGGGTCATGTTCAATGAGCAGCTAACGTTTTGAAACAGAGTGAATCTGTAAGGATCAAAGTTAACTAAAACAATTTGTTTTCCATTGATTAACTTTTTTCCCCTGGTGTCCTATTGAACACGGCCCTGTTGTGTGCTGTCATCCTGCAGGCGAACCCTCCTGGTGTGCTGGCTCTGTTGGATGAGGAGTGCTGGTTCCCCAAGGCCACAGACAAGACGTTCATCGACAAGCTGGTCCAGGAGCAGGGCACCCACTCCAAGTTCCAGAAGCCCAGACAGCTAAAGGACAAGGCTGACTTCTGCATAATCCACTACGCTGGCAAGGTACGGACCGGTGAGATTACATATAGGTGGTGGAGGATAGTTTAAGGTATATATATTTATTTTTTTGTAACCCAAAGAGTGGTGTAAAAATCCAGAAAACTATCCCTTTAAAAACGTATGGCTCTGTCGTATTCCTCGAGTCAAAGATTAAACATTTACAATGCACTGGGATGTATAATAGACCGATTTTTCCGCTGAGGCAATCATTGGGGCTATTTTTATGTATCCACTTACAAGTTACTTTGGTTTACGTCATCTGCACTGCTTGTAGACCGCAGAGCCTTTGGCTTGCAGTTTTCTTTGAGGCACACCAGGTCCTTTCAAGCTGCAGGGCTCACTTCCAGATCTTCTGATTTCTCCAAGGTTTTCCCCTGTAGTGGTCTTGGAGGCACACCAGGTTCTTTTGGAAAGCCACTGTTATAATGTGTCCTGAGGCATTGTCTGTTCCGTCACTAGCCCCTATCCTGTTCCCATCAACCTCTGGCTGCTGTATCGCTCTTGACCCACAACTTCTCCTCTGTGGTATTCAAATCCCGCAGGTGTATCATCCTGGTTTTATGTATCAAATACGTGGGAGGAGGTTTGGCTAGTTTCTCTAGCGTCCAGTCAGTGTTGCGCAATAGAGACCCAGGCCCTTTCCAGTACAGGCAGTCCTGCGGTACACCATAACCACATCTGTTTAATATTATGTCGACGTCGTCTTTAAACACACTTTTCTGGAATGATTTGGAGTCTTATGTCACCCCTAGTGAAATGAATTTGGAACCTCAACAGTCATTTTGTTGTATATCACCACTCTCCGACAGTTCAGTTCAATAAACTGTATTCATCCCTGAAGGGCTATTATTGCTAATATCTCTCACGGCCTGGATGGTTCCTCTCTCTCCCCTCTCCAGGTGGACTACAAGGCAGATGAGTGGCTGATGAAGAACATGGACCCCCTGAATGACAACGTGGCCACGCTGCTCAACCAGTCCACTGACAAGTTTGTGGCCGAGCTCTGGAAAGATGGTAAGTTATGGCCCCGGCCCCTGTCCTGTCCACATGGTTAACAGAGAAGGACTGTGTTAGCGCTTGCTTGATGACTAACAGTTATTATTAGTTAGATTGGTTAATTCATCATAATTTAAGCCTATTTGTGTTAGGGATTGTCAATGTACAATGTTTGCTGCTTATTTAGCTAACATGGTACTAATAGTAATCAGTCGGACTTCAGCCTACTAACCTCTGTTTATGTTTTCGACCTTTTTCTGTTTTTATTTTCTCTTCTGTCAGGTGTTTTTATCCCCCTGTCTCTCTGTATCGTAGAGATACAGAACAATGTCACTAGTCTTGATGAGCCTCCAGGTGAATGTTATGACTAGCTGTAGAAGGTTCCATGCTTACCAGCGCAGCATGGTGTTGTCCATAGAGATAGATGATGTTTTATGTTATGACATGCTGATGTAGATCCATGGCTTAGCAGTGCAGCATGGTAAAGCCTACCTCCATACAGAGGCTCCCGTCGCTTCTAGGCTGCATGTCATTGTTGGTCGTCGCCTATGTCTCAGTACAACTGTAGTAGTCATTAGGCCAATGGATGGCAATACCTTTCAGTAATGCTCTACTCCTGCTAGCATTAGATACTGCCTACTTAGACTAAATTGGTCTGAAAAGACTGTATTATTGTTTTGTACAATTCAAATTATTTAATGATTACACCATGTAGAAAATACAACAAAACAATAATACGGGCTTTTCAGACCAATTTATTCCACTTCCCGGAGAGTAATTACAGTATAGGTACCTAATAATTTGGTCACGGGACCTACTTTGTATTAGAACCAATACTGAAGTGTCTGCCAATTTACTACTTGAGAATACGGGAGACCTAATGTCTTATACAGACAGGTGTCACGCTTCAAATATCACTGTTGTTGACAACACACACAACCAAAATTCTTCACAGTTATCTTCCTATTTCCACACAATCTGTCACGGTTCGCTACCCTAATAGGGCATAAACCAAACATTGTCCTTATTGCTACTGCTTAGACACACAAATCATGTTAAAAAAACATTTGAATATCTTTTTGCTTTTCTAACTGTGAATGAGGCTCTCCTCCAGAACTTATAGGCAACCTTCTATCACAATCCTCATTCCTCCTTTGTCCTTCTCCATGGACTACTTCTCTACAACCTACCCTACCGTACTAGTACTCAAGCATGACACTTTATCCACACACACACACACCCTATGTCCTCACGGCCACAGCGGCTGGGACTTATGGATCTCGTCCCACTTATGGATCTCGCAGGGGAACACCCCACTAGGGACCTATCCTAACGGAACCTACCCTACACCATAGGTCTGCCTATGGATCTCGCAGGGGAACACCCCCACTAGGGACCTATCCTACACGGAACCTACCCTACACCATAGGTCTGCCTATGGATCTCGCAGGGGAACACCCCCACTAGGGACCTATCCTACACGGAACCTACCTTACACTGTAGTGTCACCCACGGAACTTGCAGAGAACTAGCTCCACACAGGACCTAATCTTACGGAACCTACCCATAACCCTATATTTCTATGGATCTTGCAGAGGAACACCCCCACTTGGGACCTATCCTTACAGAACCTACCCTACACCATATATTTACAACTGGTCGTAACACGATGGAACACCTGAATTAACTTAGGCTTTCTAGGTCTGTATCCTATAATTCGTTCAGCCTAAGATGTCAGAATGAGTGGTAACAGGTGTAGAAACTGTGCCTACCTTGTTTTTGGTGCCTGCTCCTGTTTCACTGATTCTGACTCTTTAGTTCGACTGTAAATCGTGGGGAATCCTGCCAACAACGCCAACTGTTCTGAAGGTTCTGAACAAGCAGAAGCTCAAACCAAGTTTTTTCACCCACTGGGTCATACAGCTGCAAAGACAAAGACATGTTTGCACAAGCACATACAGTTGAAGTCTGAAGTGAACATACACCTTAGCCAAATACATTTAAACTCAGTTTTTCACAATTCTTGACATTTAATCCTTGTAAAAATTCCTTGTCTTAGGTCAGTTAGGATCACCACTTTATTTTAAGAATGTGGAATGTCAGAATAATAGTAGAGAGAATGATTTATTTCAGCTTTTATTTCTTTCATCACATTCAAGTGGGTCAGAAGTTTACATACACTCAATTAGTATTTGGTAGCATTGCCTTTAAATTGTTTAACTTGGGTCAAACGTTTCCGGTATCCTTCCACAAGCTTCCCACAATAAGTTGGGTGAATTTTGGCCCATTCCTCCTGACAGAGCTGGTGTAACTGAGTCAGGTTTGTAGGCCTCCTTGCTCGTTGCTCGCACACGCTTTTTCAGTTCTGCCCACACATTTTCTATAGGATTGAGGTCAGGGCTTTGTGATGGCCACTTCAATACCTTGACTTTGTTGTCCTTAAGCCATTTTGCCACAACTTTGGAAGTATGCTTGGGGTCATTGTCCATTTGGAAGACCCATTTGCAACCAAGCTTTAACTTCCTGACTAATGTCTTGAGATGTTGCTTCAATATATCCACATAATTTTCCTACCTCATGATGCCATCTATTTTGTGAAGTGCACAACTCCCTAAGGCAGCAAAGCACCACCACAACGTGATGCTGCCACCCCCGTGTTTCACAGTTGGGATGGTGTTCTTCAGCTTGCAAGCATCCCCCTTTTTCCTCCAAACATATCAATGGTCATTATGGCCAAACAGTTTTATTTTTGTTTCATCAGACCAGAGGACATTTTTCCAAAAAGTACAATCTTTGTCCCCATGTGCAGTTGCAAACCGTAGTCTGGCTTTTTTATGGCGGTTTTGGAGCAGGGACTTCTTCCTTGCTGAACGGCATTTCAGGTTATGTCAATATAGGACTCGTTTTACTGTGGATATAGATACTTTTGTACCTGTTTCCTACAGCATCTTCACAAGGTCCTGTGCTGTTGTTCTGGGATTGATTTGCACTTTTCGGATCAAAGTACGTTCATCTCTAGGAGACAGAACGAGTATCCTTCCTGAGCGGTATGACGGCTGCGTGGTCCCATTGTGTTTAATCTTGTGTACTATTGTTTGTAAAGATGAACGTGGTAGCTTCAGGCATTTGGAAATTGCTCCCAAGGATGAAGCAGTCTTGTGGAGGGCTACCATTTGTTTGGGCGGAGGTCTTGGCGGATTTCTTTTGATTTTCCCATGATGTCAAGCAAAGAGGCACTGAGTTTGAAGTTAGGCCTTGAAATACATACACAGGTACACCTCCAATTGACTCAAATGACTCCGACTTCAACTGTATATTTATACCCTCCTACTAGGCGGGGTCAACTACTTGCACATCTGGACAGCCAATACACCTCTGTTGCTAGTCAGTAACTTAATTGGTTCCTCTCATTGGTGTAGTCATGGCCCTGCCTGATGCTGGAACCTTCGTGGGCGTGGAAGTATATGTGTGTGGGATAGGACTGTTCCTTCTCATTTCATCTGACCTGACCTCGGGCCGAATTCCTCACTCCTCCCTAACCCACGACTGTCCTACCTTTTCAGTGACTGAAACCAGACTGTTGCCCTTTGCCTCCCTCCTTAGGAGCCATGAGATGTAACAATAACATGTTTGACAGAATGTTCACTTTCTGCACTCCCTCTTGTCTCAGTCAGTAATTTTCCATACATTTTCCTCCATTGACCCCAACATATACATTCCTTGTACATATACAGTAATCAATAAGTTGTAGTCTGGTAACATGTCTAAGTATATTTCAAGCTAGAACCCAACAATAGTGACAGAATCACACATTACGTCCCAAGCGAAGTCAATTTTTTTGTCTCCTCGGCTATAGAAGGTTGTAGCGTAGCCTCTGAATGTCATAGAGACAAACCAAATATATCCTATATGCATCGTAGTCACGTCTTTCCCCTGCGTTTTACAACTTGTTTCTAGCACAAACATTGCGTTATAGATCACTTTATATAATCAGGTAAAAAAAAAAGGAAAATATTAACCTAGCAAGGGGTAGCCCTATGCTTTTAGCCATTTTCTTTAACAAAAGCCACATCAATTCACTCCCTGGTTTTAAATTTACACACCAAGCCTCCACTGACACTGAGATATTTAAGGAGTGTATGGTGACTGAAGGAAATGGCTGACAAAGTCTATGGATAGTAGACTATAATTTCATCTGTCAAACAGGTAGACCTACCTCTTATTTCTTGATTAGGAAGAAATAGGCTCCAACACAAATCCCTCTTGTTAGTAGCCTAAAGTCAAATGAAAATGAAGATCGGTTAAATGAATTAGGCCTTCTTGAATTAGCATTTCAGCACCCATGAGCTGTCAATCTCCGCAGCCTCCGCTTCATCGTAATGTAAGCTATGTAAATTACTTGAATATGGCTTATTGTGAGGTATGTAACTCTGATAAATAGTATCATTTTGGGCAACGAAACATTGTTTTTTATTAAAATCAATTATAGCAGTAGCAAGCTTACCCCTGGTCCTCCTTCTCGTCTTCACGCTTGTCCTCTCAAACTGAACAGGACATCAGTAGGGCTAGTCCACACACACAAATATAGCATTTTGGCGGACGAAGTCTTTGACTTGCCTCCTGAAGTGCCACCGTACACAGCACAACCATTGGTTAGGCTGCACAAAAGACTTTAGGCCTACATCAACAAGAGCAGGGTAGGCCAGGGCTCATGATTGGGACAGCCTATCAATTGCTGTGTGTAACTCAACTCTCCCTCCCTCCCTCCCTCGCTCTCTCTCACTCACACTCACTCTCTCTACCGCACCTGCTGTCTCGACCTCTGAATGCTCGGCTATGAAAAGCCAACTGACATTTACACCTGAGGTGCTGACCTGTTGCACCCTCTATAACCACTATTATTATATGACCCTGCTGGTCATCTGAACATTTGAACAGCTTGAAGAACAATCTGGCCTTAATGGCAATGTACTCTTATAATCTCCACCCGGCACAGCCAGAAGAGGACTGGCCATCCCTCAGAGCCTGGTTCCTCTCTAGGTTTCTTCCTCGGTTCCTGCCTTCCTAGGGAGTTTTTCTTAGCCATCGTGCTTCTACATCTGCATTGCTTGCAGTTTGGGGTTTAAGGCTGTGTTTCTGTATAAGCACTTTGTGACATCTGCTGACGTAAAAAGGGCTTTATAAATCAATTTGACTGATTGATTGAGAGTGTAGCCTATTTTTACACCATCCCAGCAGCACAAAAACTTGGGAAGGAAGTACATTTTTTTAGAAGTATAAGGTTGCCTTGTCATATAGCCTAGGCCTATAGTCTAAGGATCCTTTTATTGATACCACAGTAGTGGCACTTGATATTGCGCGCCCAGCAGAGAATCAGGGATGAGGGGCATCATCAGGCACACATCCAGATATAATAAACAACTCATTCTCAAACACTGAGCAATACACTCTTAGAAAAAAGTGTTCTTCGACTGTCCCCATAGAATAAACCTTTTTGGTTCCAGGTAGAACCCTTTTTGGTTCCAGGTAGAATCCTTTTTGGTTCCAGGTAGAACTCTTTTTGGTTCCTTGTAGAACCCTCTGTGTAAATGGTTCTACATTGAACTCATAAGGGTTCTGCCTGGAACCAAAAAGGGTTCTTCAAAGGGTTCTCCTATGGGGACAGCCAAAGAACCCCTTTTTCTATGAGTGTATGACATTTAATCAATTCCAAATGACATGATCCTCCCCCGGACTAAATGAAAAAAATACAAAACTCTCCCCCTGACTGAAATTTAAAAAGCATGCCCCTCCCCCATTTCCCTCAGGGTAACAATAGTGTACATTTCGACCGCTTCCTTACAGTATGGTGGAAAGGTTAACAGCACTGGTTATTCAGTATTCCGAACCAAAGCCTATTCTCCTTTCCGGGTTTTATTCCCTTTCCAAGGCATATATTTAAGCGAAAAGGGAATTAAAGAATTGAGGCTTGACTGATGAAAGATTAATGGCATTCATTTCCCCATTTTATTTTTTTAAAGTAGCAGAGAATTGGAACCACATGTAGTATTTGGCATTTCTCTTGGCCCGATTCTACAGTACTATAGACGTTGATACACAGCAGGTGTGACAGTGGTACAATATTTACAGACTAAAAACTGAAAGTCTGGAACTTTGTAGGACATTCCTGGAGTTCTGTCTGCCTGAAACCCTAGGAGCCTAATAACACAGTTGAAGGTTTGATTTTGATAGATTACCTGTATGGACACTTGGATAAACAATTGTTAATTCATCAGCATGCCTCGTATCAAAACTGTTTTATGCCACGTGTTGGAAATATGACGCTTGGCAGCACGCCAGCCCAGCCATAATGTCACACCAAAATGAAACAAGGCATGTTGTGAATCTGAAGTTACGGATATGAAATGGCCCTGTGTGACTGACTGTCAGATTATGCTAATATGATGAAAAAAAGACAATGTGTAGGAAAGGTCCCAGGCTGTGAAATGCCTTTAGTTTCATACCAAAGAATAGGCCTTTAATTTGTACTTATCCTAAAAGGTTGTCACTTTGAATGACTGCTGGAAGGAGTAGTGTGGGAACATAGTGCTCAAGAAGACCTGTTTTTACCGCTAGCAACCATCCCACCCTTCATCAGCTGAACCTAGCCTGAAGAACGTTTAAGAATACAGACCCTGGAACCAAGACGGTATACTGTATAGCAGTGGTTCCCAACTCCAGTCCTCCAGTACCCCCAACAGCACACATTGTTGGGGTAGCCCCGGATAAAAACGCCTGATTCAACTCATCGAGGGCTTGATGATTACTTGACGTGTTGAATCAGTTGTGCTTGTCCGGGACTACAGTTTTAGGTGATCCTCTAGCCCTGTCCTTGCCCCATCCCCACAAATCCACAGAGGCTGCCAGTCATACCTAGAGGTCCTCATCTATCTACACCTGCAGCTGACACACATTGCTGGCTGCTGCTACTCCCAGCATCCTGTCTGTCTGTCTGTCTGTCTGTCTGTCTGTCTGTCTGTCTGTCTGTCTGTCTGTCTGTCTGTCTGTCTGTCTGTCTGTCTGTCTGTCATCTATCTCCCAACACCTCTCTCCAAGTCCCCCCCCCCCCCCCTCTCTTTTAACCCCTTTCCTTCCCTCTCTCTCCTCGCCAGTGGACCGCATCGTGGGCCTGGACCAGGTGGCGGGCATGGCGGAGACGACGTTCGGAGCCACCTACAAGACCAAGAAGGGCATGTTCCGCACGGTGGGCCAGCTCTACAAGGAGTCCCTCACCAAGCTCATGGCCACCTTGAGGAACACCAACCCCAACTTCGTCCGCTGTATTATCCCCAACCACGAGAAGAAGGTGAGTAGTATATCCTGTCATACTTTACATGTCAGTCTAACTATACCAGGCCACCTGTTCTATACTATAGCCAACAGAAGGGGTGAGACTTGAATTGATCTCTTAATTTCAGGGTTTTCTCTGAGTATATATTGCTAGACCTTCTGTAGACACAAGGTTAATAGGTAATAGTCTTTGCTTGTACACCTGTACCAGATTTTTGAACAATTTATTTATAACACTTCACTTCATCTCTCTCCAATGTCAGGCTGGTAAGCTGGAGCCCCATCTGGTTCTGGACCAGCTGAGGTGTAATGGAGTTCTGGAGGGAATCCGTATCTGCAGACAGGGCTTCCCCAACCGCATTGTCTTCCAGGAGTTCAGACAGAGGTAACCACGGAAACAGGACACATAACTATTGTGCTTGTGTTCTTTGTCTTCACTGTGAGCAGACTAGACGGCCCTCACTTACAGTGATCTCTGGGTATATGCCAGTGTGTTGACTCCTAATACCTCTCTATTTATCCCAGGTACGAGATCCTGACCCCTAATGCCATCCCCAAGGGCTTCATGGACGGGAAACAGGCCTGTGAGAGGATGGTAAAGGCTTCCAAAGTTATCTATTAATTAACTAACACAATGAGCAAAAGTGTTGAAACTCATGAAAATATGAGTTGTGTCAATGCACCACCCTGTTTAAAAAAGATCTGATTTGCATGCTGACTTTCCTCATTTACTCGTATTCTCCTGTGTATTGTAACAGATCCGAGCGTTGGAACTGGACTCCAACCTGTTCCGTATCGGCCAGAGTAAGATCTTCTTCAGGACCGGAGTCCTGGCCCACCTGGAGGAGGAGAGAGACCTGAAGATCACTGACATCATCATCTACTTCCAGTCTGTCTGCCGAGGCTACCTGGCACGCAAGTGAGTCATTAGGATTAATCATTGATTTATAACTTAATTAATATTTATATAGCCAGACTTTCCAGACTTCCAGGCTTCAAATCACTTTACATAATAAGTACCATGACTCAGCAGCCCCACTGTCTGTCCCCTATCACTCAGTCAAGTAGGTTTAAATGTCCACCTCATTACTGAGGCATGTTCATGCCCTTTGACTTCAATGCAACTCACAAATGGGGCATAAGTACAGATAAGTTATGAAGTTGCTAAAACTGTATAAAGTCAAAATGATACTGTATGTGTTATGTTTTGAGATACAGCTGTGGCCAAGTTAAGTAGCTAAAGTAAAGCTGTTTGTGATATCAGTCTCTTAATTATGTCTCTCCTCAGGGCGTTTGCTAAGAAGCAGCAGCAGCTGAGTGCTCTGAAGGTCCTCCAGAGGAACTGTGCTGCCTACCTCAAGCTGCGCCACTGGCAGTGGTGGAGACTCTTCACCAAGGTGAGTGGGGGTTTTACTGATGGAGCGTGCGGTGAGACCACATCTACGCCCACTGTTAACAGGATGCATATGACCATTTCTCTACACCTTATCCTATTCCTTTCTTCCTTCCCTCCCTCCCTCCCCTGACCTTGATGGGACCCTCCTGCCTTTTCTCTTCCAGGTGAAACCTCTGCTCCAGGTGACCCGGCAGGAGGAGGAGATGCAGGCCAAAGACGAGGAGCTGGTCAAGGTGAAGGAGAGACAGAGCAAGGTGGAGGGAGAGCTGGTGGAGATGGAGAGGAAACACCAACAGGTGAGTTACTACCTGGAGCTCTACCTGATCCCCTTACTATGGTTCTATATCTCAATGTTGCTATTCTTCTGAAATATGCACTGCTGAAGATAAAACAACATATGAACTTACTCCAGCCATTGTTAATGTCGTTGGCTTCCATAGTTCATGCTGTGTAGTACTAGTCCGGCCACTGGGTTTGAAAGTTGAGTAGTACACTCTTAAAAGGGTTCTGCTGTTGTCCCCATAGGAGAACCATTTTTGGTTCCAAGTAGAACTCTTTTGGGTTCCATGTAGAACCCTCTGTGGAAAGTAGAGGTCGACCGATTAATCGGCATGACCGATTAATTGGGGCCGATTTCAAGTTGTCATAACAATCGGTAATCTGCGATATTTTTTTGTGCCGATTATGGCCGATTACATTGCACTCCACGAGGAGACTGCGTGGCAGGCTGACAACTGTTACGCGAGTGCAGCAAGGAGCCAAGGTAAGTTGCTAGCTAGCATTAAACTTATCTTATAAAAAACAATCAATCAAAAAAGCACTGTCGTTGCACCAATGTACCTAACCATAAACATCAATGCCTTTCTTAAAATTAATACACAAGTATATTTTTTAAACCTGCATATTTAGTTAAAAGAATTTCATGTTAGCAGGCAATATTAACTATGGAAATTGTGTCACTTCTCTTGCGTTCTGTGCAAGCAGAGTCACGGTATATGCAGCAGTTTGGGCCGACTGGCTCGTTGCAAACTGTGTGAAGACCATTTCTTCCTAACAAAGACCGTAATTAATTTGCCAGAATTTTACATAATTATGACATAACATTGAAGGTTGTGCAAGGTAACAGCAATATTTAGACTTATGGATGCCACCCGTTTGATATATACGTAACGGTTCCGTATTTCACTGAAAGAATGAACGTTTTGTTTTCTAAATTATAGTTTCCGGATTCGATCATATTAATGACTTAAGGCTTGTATTTCTGTGTGTTTATTATATTATAATTAAGTCTATGATTTGATATTTGATAGAGCAGTCTGACTGAGCGGTGGTAGGCAGCAGCAGGCTCGTAAGCATTTATTCAAACAGCACTTTCCTGCGTTTGCCAGCAGCTCTTAGCAATGCTTGAAGCACAGCGCTGTTTATGACCTCAAGCCTATCAACTCCCGAGATTAGGCTGGAAATACTATAGTGCCTATAAGAACATCCAATAGTCAAAGGTAAATTAAATACAAATGGTATAGAGACAAATAGTCCTATAATTCCTATAATAACTAAAACCTAAAACTTCTTAACTTCATCCTGGTAGGGGGCAGTATTTTCACGTCCGGATGAAAAGCGTGCCCAGAGTAAACTGCCTGCTACTCAGGCCCAAAAGCTAGAATATGCATATAATTAGTAGATTTGGATAGAAAACACTCTGAAGTTTCTGAAACTGTTTGAATGATGTCTGTGAGTATAAAAGAACTCATATGGCAGGCAAAAACCTGAGAAAAAATCCTACCAGGAAGTGGGAAATCTGAGGCTTGTAGTTTTTCAAGTGATTGCCTATCCAATATACAGTGTAAATGGGGTCATATTTCACTTCCTAAGGCTTCCACTAGATGTCAACAGTCTTTAGAACATTGTTTCAGGCTTCTACTGTGAATGGGGAGCGAATAAGAGCTGTTTGAGTCAGGTGTCTGGCAGTCGGCCATTATTTTAGTTACGCGCGCGGCCATGAGCACGAGCTCAGTTCTCTTTCCTTTATGAAGACCAAGGAATTGTCCGGTTGGAATATTTTTTGAAGATTTATTATAAAAACATCCTAAAGATTGATTCTACACATCGTTTGACATGTTTCTACAAACTGTAATAGAACTTTTTTGACTTTTCGTCTGGACTTTAGTGCGCGCGCCTTCTGCATTTGGAATAGTGAACCTAACGCGTGAACAAAATGGAGGTATTTGGACATAAAGATTGACTTTATCGAACAAAATGAACATTTATTGTGGAACTGGGATTCCTGGGAGTGCATTCCGATGAAGATCATCAAAGGTAAGTGAATATTTATAATGCTATTTCTGACTTCTGTTGACTCCACAACATGGCGGGTATCTGTATGGCTTATTTTGGTGACTGAGCGCTGTACTCAGATTATTGCAAAGTGTGCTTTTGCCGTAAAGCTTTTTTGAAATCTGACACAGCGGTTGCATTAAGGAGAAGTTTATCTTTAATTCTGTGCATAAGTTGTGTATTTTATCAACGTTTATGATGAGTACTTCTGTAAATTGATGTGCTCATTCACCGGAAGTTTTGGAGGCAAAACATTTCTGAACATTACACGCCAATGTAAAATGGGGTTTTTGGATATAAATATGAACTTTATCGAGCAAAACATACATGTATTGTGTAACATGAAGTCCTATGAGTGCCATCTGATGAAGTTCATCAAAGGTTAGTGATTAATTTTAGCTGTATTTCAGTTTTTTTGTGACGCCTCTCCTTGCTTGGAAAATGGCTGTGGTTTTTCTTGTCTAGGTGCTGTCCTAACATAATCTAATGGTATGCTTTCGCCGTAAAGCCTTTTTGGAATCGGGACACTGGTTGGATTAACGAGAATCTTATCTTTAAAATGGTGTATAGTACATGTATGTTTTGTGGTCCCGTGTGGCTCAGTTGGTAGAGCATGGTGTTTGCAACGCCAGGGTTGTGGGTTCGATTCCCACGGGGGACCAGTACGGAGAAAAAAAGTGTATGAAATGTATGCATTCACTACTTACTCTAAGTCCTTCTGGATAAGAGCGTCTGCTAAAATGTAAATGTAATGTTTGAGAAATTTGAATTATGAGATTTTTGTTGTTTTGAATTTGGCGCTCTGCTATTTCACTGGCTGTTGGCGAGTGTGACGCTACCGTGCCACATACCCCAGAGAGGTTAACTGGGAATATTGAAGACTCGTGTTAAAAGGAACCACCAGCTTTCGTATGTGCTCATGTTCTGAGCAAGGAACTTAAACATGAGCTTTTTTTACATGGCACATATTGCACTTTTACTTTCCTCTCCAACACTGTGTGTTTGCATTATTTAAACCAAATTGAACATGTTTCATTATTGATTTGAGACTAAATAGATTTTTATTTATGTATTATATTAAGTTAAAATAAAAGTGTTCAGTCAGTATTGTTGTAATTGTCATTATTTTATATATATATATATATATATATATATATATATATATATATATATATATATATATATATATATATATATATATATATACTGCTCAAAAAAATAAAGGGAACACTTAAACAACACATCCTAGATCTGAATGAAAGAAATCATCTTATTAAATACTTTTTTCTTTACATAGTTGAATGTGCTGACAACAAAATCACTCAAAAATAATCAATGGAAATCCAATTTATCAACCCATGGAGGTCTGGATTTGGAGTCACACTCAAAATGAAAGTGGAAAACCACACTACAGGCTGATCCAACTTTGATGTAATGTCCTTAAAACAAGTCAAAATGAGGCTCAGTAGTGTGTGTGGCCTCCACGTGCCTGTATGACCTCCCTACAACGCCTGGGCATGCTCCTGATGAGGTGGCGGATGGTCTCCTGAGGGATCTCCTCCCAGACCTGGACTAAAGCATCCGCCAACTCCTGCACAGTCTGTGGTGCAACGTGGCGTTGGTGGATGGAGCGAGACATGATGTCCCAGATGTGCTCAATTGGATTCAGGTCTGGGGAATGGGCGGGCCAGTCCATAGCATCAATGCCTTCCTCTTGCAGGAACTGCTGACACACTCCAGCCACATGAGGTCTAGCATTGTCTTGCATTAGGAGGAACCCAGGGCCAACCGCACCAGCATATGGTCTCACAAGGGGTCTGAGGATCTCATCTCGGTACCTAATGGCAGTCAGGCTACCTCTGGCGAGCACATGGAGGGCTGTGCGGCCCCCCAAAGAAATGCCACCCCACACCATGACTGACCCACCGCCAAACCGGTCATGCTGGAGGATGTTGCAGGCAGCAGAACGTTCTCCACGGCATCTCCAGACTCTGTCAACGTCTGTCACGTGCTCAGTGTGAACCTGCTTTCATCTGTGAAGAGCACAGGGCGCCAGTGGCGAATTTGCCAATTTTGGTGTTCTCTGGCAAATGCCAAACGTCCTGCACAGTGTTGGGCTGTAAGCACAACCCCCACCCACGTCGGGCCCTCATACCACCCTCATGGAGTCTGTTTCTGACCGTTTGAGCAGACACATGCACATTTGTGGCCTGCTGGAGGTCATTTTGCAGGGCTCTGGCAGTGCTTCTCCTGCTCCTCCTTGCACAAAGGCGGAGGTAGCGGTCCTGCTGCTGGGTTGTTGCCCTCCTACGGCCTCCTCCACGTCTCCTGATGTACTGGCCTGTCTCCTGGTAGCGCCTCCATGCTCTGGACACTACGCTGACAGACACAGCAAACCTTCTTGCCACAGCTCGCATTGATGTGCCATCCTGGATGAGCTGCACTACCTGAGCCACTTGTGTGGGTTGTAGACTCCGTCTCATGCTACCACTAGAGTGAAAGCACCACCAGCATTCAAAAGTGACCAAAACATCAGCCAGGAAGCATAGGAACTGAGAAGTGCCCACCTGCAGAACCACTCCTTTATTGGGGGTGTCTTGCTAATTGCCTATAATTTCCACCTGTTGTCTATTCCATTTGCACAACAGCATGTGAAATTTATTGTCAATCAGTGTTGCTTCCTAAGTGGACAGTTTGATTTCACAGAAGTGTGACTTGACTTGGAGTTACATTGTGTTGTTTAAGTGTTCCCTTTATTTTTTTGAGCAGTGTATGTATATATATATATATATATATATATATATATATATATATATATATAAATCGGACGATTACTCGGCAACAGCTTTTCTTTTGGTCCCCCAATAATCGGTATCGGTGTTGAAAAATCGTAATCGGTCGACCTCTAGTGGAAAGGGTTCTACATGAAACCCAAAAGGGTTCTACCTCGAACCAAAAGGGGTTCTTCAAAGGGTTCTTCTATGGGGACAGCCAAAGAACCCTTTTTGGTTCTAGATAGCACCTTTTTTGTGGACTTGAGGAGATTTCAACATTCTAATCGAATAACATCTAGAAAAGAAGCGTAGGTAAACTTTGCTCTCTATCCTCTGTGTCCCCCACAGCTCCTAGAGGAAAAGAACATCCTTGCAGAGCAGTTGCAGGCGGAGACGGAGCTGTTTGCCGAGGCGGAGGAGATGAGGGCCCGCCTGGCTGCTAAGAAGCAGGAGCTGGAGGAGATCCTCCATGACCTGGAGTCCAGAGTGGAGGAGGAGGAGGAGAGGAACCAGAGCATGCAGAACGAGAAGAAGAAGATGCAGTCCCACATCCAGGTCAGAGAGAGTGCGAGACAGAAACTCATATATGCACATATGGATGCAGCATGGACACACACACACACACACCATCAGTTGATGAGTTAATGTTGGTTAAGATGGGATTCATTCTAACTAAACTATTGATAACTTCAGCATTGCAATACATATCCTTGGGCTGAAGATACTGAGTGTCTCTGTTGGTTGAACGTATGTATGTCCATTGTCTATCCATAGGATCTAGAGGAGCAGTTAGATGAGGAGGAGGCAGCCAGGCAGAAGCTGCAGCTGGAGAAGGTGACTGCCGAGGCCAAGATCAAGAAGATGGAGGAGGACATTCTACTGCTGGAGGACCAGAACTCCAAGTTCCTCAAGGTCAGAGAAGAGGGCACACTTAAGATTAATTTATACATTCTGCTTCCACATCGTCTGACCGTCTGCTAGGTCTTCTCGAACAAAACCAGAATAGGCATTATAGAATGTCCCCTCCTGTCACCAACACTGAATACGGAACCCTGTGCATTTGATTGAAGCGGAAAACATAAATTAGGGATTAGACTTGTATAGAGCCCTGAAGGGTACAAGGGATAGTCGAGATGTTTAAGATTATCTTAATCTGGGCCTCCCGAGTGGCGCAGTGGTCTGAGGCACTGCATCGCAGTGCTAGCTGTGCCACTAGAGATTCTGGGTTTGAGTCCAGGCTCTGTCGTGACCGGGAGACCCATGGGGCGGCGCACAATTGGCCCAGCGTCGTCCGGGTTAGGGAGGGTTTGGCTGGCAGGGATATCCTTGTCTCATCGCGCACTAGCGACTCCTGTGGCGGGCCGGGTGCAGTGCACGCTGACCAGGTCGCCAGGTGTACGGTGTTTCCTCCCAGACGTTGGTGCGGCTGGCTTCCGGGTTGGATGGGCATTGTGTCAAGAAGCAGTGCGGCTTGGTTGGGTTGGGTTGGGTTGGGTTGTGTTTCAGAGGACGCATGGCTTTCGACCTTCGCCTCTCCCGAGTTCGTACGGGAGTTGCAGCGATGAGACAAGACTGTAACTACTACCAATTGGATACCACGAAATTGGGGAGAAAAAAGGGGTGAAAAATACAACAACAAAAAAGATGATCTTAACCTGATACAAATGATTTATTAGAAGATGCCATGAAGGGGAAGCTAAAGAACCACATGTGGCTCTGAAGCCACACATTGCAGACCCCTGTTGTAGAAAACTGTAGAGAGGTTTAACATCTTTCCTCTCCTCTCTCCACCCAACAGGAGAAGAAGTTGCTGGACGACCGTGTGGCCGAGATGACCTCCCAGCTGACGGAGGAGGAGGAGAAGGCCAAGAACCTGGGCAAGGTCAAGAACAAGCAGGAGGTGATGATGGTTGACCTGGAAGGTAAAGGCTTCACTGTGGCTCTTCCTCGATTGGTCCTTGCTCTCTCTTCCTTCCTTGCTCTCTTTCTCTGCCTTCATTGGAGGAGAAGGTCCAAGGTCCTTCCCGTCAGGCATTCTTCTCCAAAGCCTTTTGATGATGCAAGGAATCCAGGAAAGATTAGTTGTAGAACTTACTGTAACTCCCTCAATATGGCAGACGTTCAACTGTATATAATAACATTAAGATGAGACTACAGACTAGATAAGATTAAGACTTCTCTGGTAGTGTGATTCTGCGTATGCATAGGAATTCCATTTCAGTTCGAACACCACAATGACTTAATGGTTTACCAAGCGGAAGAATCTGGTTACTACTGCTTAAGTGGAATGTTGGAGTGGATACTTTTGAGTGCTGGGCCAACATCTATTTTCATCGTTTGGTTAACCCCGCTGCCCTTCCACCTTGTGTGTGTGTGTGTGTGTGTGTGTGTGTGTGTGTGTGTGTGTGTGTGTGTGTGTGTGTGTGTGTGTGTGTGTGTGTGTGTGTGTGTGTGTGTGTGTGTGTGTGTGTGTGTGTGTGTGTGTGTGTGTGTGTGTCAACAGAGCGCCTGAAGAAGGAGGAGAAGACGCGCCAGGAGCTGGAGAAGGCCAAGAGGAAGCTAGACGCTGAGACCACGGACCTCCAGGACCAGATAGCTGAGCTGCAGGCCCAGATAGAGGAGCTCAAGATCCAACTGGCCAAGAAGGAGGAGGAGCTACAGGCTGCTCTGTCCAGGTGAGATACTCCCCCTCCAGTCCCAAAATGGATTCTCAATAACGTTCATGGGTTGTGTTCAGTTTGCACCATACAGTCGTGACCAAAAGGTTTGAGAATGACACAAATATGAATTTCCACAAAGTTCGCTCCTTCAGTGTCTTTAGATATTTTAGTCAGATGTTACTATGGAATACTGAAGTATAATTACAAGCATTTCATAAGTGTCAAAGGCTTTTATTGACAATGACATGAAGTTGATGCAAAGAGTCAATATTTGCAGTGTTGACCCTTCTTTTTCAAGACCTCTGCAATCCACCCTGGCATGCTGTCAATTAACTTCTTGAGCCACATCCTGACTGATGACAGCCCATTCTTGCATAATCAATGCTTGGAGTTTGTCAGAATTTGTGGGTTTTTGTTTGTCCACCCGCCTCTTGAGGATTGACCACAAGTTCTCAATGGGATTAAGGTCTGGGGAGTTTCCTGGCATTGGACCCAAAATATCGATGTTTTGTTCCCCGAGCCACTTAGTTATCACTTTTGCCTTATGGCAAGGTGCTCCATCATACTGGAAAAGGCATTGTTCATCACTAAACTGTTCCTGGATGGTTGGGAGAAGTTGCTCTTGGAGAATGTGTTGGTACCATTCTTTATTCATGGCTGAGTTCTTAGGCAAAATTGTGAGTGAGCCCACTCCCTTGGCTGAGAAGCAACCCCACACATGAATGGTCTCAGGATGCTTTACTGTTGGCATGAGACAGGACTGATGGTAGCGCTCACCTTGTCTTCTCCGGACAAGCTTTTATCCGGATGCCCCAAACAATCGGAAAGGGGATTCATCAGAGAAAATGACTTTACCGCAGTCCTCAGCAGTCCAATCCCTGTACCTTTTGCAGAATATCAGTCTGTCCCTGATGTTTTTCCTGGAGAGAAGTGGCTTCTTTGCTGCCCTTCTTGACACCAGGCCATCCTCCAAAAGTCTTCGTCTCACTGTGCATGCAGATGCACTCACACCTGCCTGCTGCCATTCCTGAGCAAGCTCTATACTGGTGGTGCCCCGATCCCGCAGCTGAATCAACTTTAGGAGACGGTCCTGGCGCTTGCTGGACTTTCTTGGGCGCCCTGAAGCCTTCACAACAATTGAACTGCTCTCCTTGAAGTTCTTGATGATCCGATAAATGGTTGATTTAGGGGCAATCTTACTGGCAGCAATATGTGAAGCCCTTTTTGTGCAAAGCAATGATGACGGCACGTGTTTCCTTGCAGGTAACCATGATTGACAGAGGAAGAACAATGATTCCAAGCACCACCCTCCTTTTGAAGCTTCCAGTCTGTTATTCGAACTCAATCAGCATGACAGAGTGATCTCCAGCCTTATCCTCGTCAACACTCACACCTGTGTTAACGAGAGAATCACTGACATGATGTTAGCTGGTCCTTTTGTGGCAGGGCTGAAATGCAGCGGAAATGTTTTTTGGGGGATTCAGTTAATTTGCATGGCAAAGAGGGACTTTGCAATTAATTGCAATTCATCTGATCACTCTTCATAACATTCTGGAGTATATGCTAATTGCCATCATACAAACTGAGGCAGTAGACTGTGAAAATTAATATTTGTGTCATTCTCAAAACTTTTGGCCTCGACTGTACAAGAGAAAATGTTTTGAAACGGTGAAATCGAATGAAATGGAGGATGTACTATGTGAACGCTACCTGGATCATTAAGGGCAATAGATGATGAATAGATAAGCTTTGCCCACCATGCAAGCTTGTACCGCGCATGTTGCCTGTTCCTATGGCAACCGGCCCAACCTGCCCGGCCACTACTGTGGTCCAGTAAACCATACCGGCTAGATGTGCACCCACACATATACTCCCACTTCCATTGCCTGTCCCCATAGCAACAGTCCACTCTACAGGGCCCAAGCAGTTGAGACTCAGCTGGCACACACACACACACACACACACACACACACACACACACACACACACACACACACACACACACACACACACAACAAAATACCACAGTTTACTATAGAATACTACAGTACTTAGTATAGAATTGTGTAGTATACTGTAGAATACTATACTACACACTGTAAAATTCCTCGATCGTGTGTAGAACTTAGTATAGAATTGTGTAGTATACTATAGAATACTATAGTAAATACTACAGTATACTACAGACCACAAAAACACTTCAGTTGTCACGTTCGTCGTAAGATGGAGACCAAGGCGCAGCGTGAGTATCGTTCCACATCTTTTATTTGAATGTGAAACTTAACGAGACAAACAATAAACTAATAACAAGCAACAAATCGTGACGACAGAGGTGCAACATGCACTAACTCAAAATATTCTCCCACAAACACAGGTGGGAAAAACAACTACTTAAATATGATCCCCAATTAGAGACAACGATGACCAGCTGCCTCTAATTGGGAATCATTCAAAAAACCCAACATAGAAAAAAGAAACTAGAACACAACATAGAAATAAATAAACTAGATAAACCCCCCAGTCACGCCCTGACCTGCTCTACCATAGAAAATAAGAGCTCTCTATGGTCAGGACGTGACATCAGTAATGTTCACAAAATCACTACAGTCCACAAAAACCCTACAGTAATGACTATGGTATATACAGATTTGGAGGGTTTATAGCAGGTGCAACAAAATGCTTATGTTACTAGTTCCAACAGTGCAGTAGATTGTAAATACTACAGTACACTAAAGTAAAGTCCGCAAAAACACTACAGTGAATACAATATTATTTAACCATAGAATACTATAGTATTTTTTCATATGGGCACATACCCTCATGTTGGCTATGAACTAAATATTTAAAAGCAGCCACACAGTCCAGCTGCTTAGTTGTTCAGTGGCATCGGTTCACTCTAAACTAAACTAATGCCTTCCTTAGTGCAGTGCGTGCTGGAATGCTGGCTATCACCCTCACTAGAGACATTTAATACACACGCACACTCTGAGGCAGATTGATAGAGATTGATGATGTGCTCCATCCAAGTCTCTCACTGAATTTTCCGACGGAAAGGAAAAGGAATCTCAGCTTGGGCATGGCAGCCACGACGGATCGTCTCACACCTCAGAGGGAATTGGTCACAGAATCTGTTTGTACTTCACAGACGTTTATTTTTAATAGCTTCTGAACAGGGCTGCTGGACTCAAGGAAAACATTACCAGATATGGCTTGAAAAAGACCTGTCTCTTGGAAGGAGGAGAAAGAGTGTCAACTTGCATCCAAGTATTAGCTCAATTTAGCTTGATTGTTCATTTAACATTCTTTGTAATCCAAAGCCAATTCAGACCTAATTTTGTGGAAAATATTCATGAGCTCGCCTCCCAGGTGGCGCAGTGGTCTAAGGCACTGCATCGCACACACACACACACACACACACACAAACACACACTGGTCCTCCATGAGCTCACCCATTGTAAGGTCGATCACACTGCCACCCTGTGTTCACTGGGTTTTTGTCACCACCCTGCAGTCTCACTTGCTAGGGCCTGTATGATTTTGAAATGATCAGCCTTTTTGGGAGATTTAGAGAATATGCAGTGATTTCATGTACCAGTTTTGTGTTCCATGGTTTTACCCAAAATGTTCCTAACATTTGGACATCTCTGGTACTATAAAAGTACTGCTCAGATGAATGCCCCACAGTTAACATGATTTCTCACCTCTTCATTGAAATGGAATGTATCCTGGCATTAGCTAGCTAATCTAATGATTTATATGTTGCTGTTTGGAATTGATTTTGGAATTGATTGGTTTGTTGTGTGTGCGTGTGTACCAGGGGTGATGACGAGGCGGCCCAGAAGAACAACGCTCTGAAAGCTGTGCGGGAGCTGCAGGCCCAGCTGTCAGAGCTGCAGGAGGACCTGGAGTCAGAGAAGGTGTCCAGGAACAAGGCAGAGAAAGTCAAGCGGGACCTCAGTGAGGAGCTGGAGGCTCTGAAGACTGAGCTGGAGGACACGCTGGATACCACCGCTGCCCAGCAGGAGCTCAGGTACTGGGACACTGCTTGTCAAGGCTCAGCTGTACTGCTCTCTGCTGCGCTGATGTGCTTATATGTTTACTGTAGTCCCAATATGTTTATTTTTGGTGCTTTTAGAAATGGATAAAGAACCGGTGTAGGGTCGCACTGAAAAAGTGTCACTGTCATAGTTTGGCAAAGTATCTGCGTGTGTATCTGCATGAGGGCTATGGAGAGACACAGCACCTCATTAAGGTGTCTTTTATGGGTCTACCTCCCTTCCTAACTCCTCTCTCCTGTCCTTTCTCTCCTCTCAGGACCAAGCGAGAGCAGGAGGTGGCTGAGCTGAAGAAGGCCATCGAAGAGGAGACCAAGAACCACGAGTCTCAGGTCCAGGAAATGAGACAGAGACACTCCACCGCCCTGGAGGAGCTGTCTGAGAATTTGGAGCAGGCCAAGAGGGTGGGTCTATAATCAGAGACAATACACCTGTCAATCATCTAGTAACATGTCTCATTACATGTTTAGCAGGCCTAGAGGCTAGGTCCACCATCAGACATAACACCTGCCAACCATAACGTTGTTATACAGTAGTAGCACTACACATGTTTAGCAGGTCAAGAGGGTGGATCTCCTCCAACGATGTATATAAACCCTGGATTGCTGATGCTATGTATTGGCCATTGAGAGGCTTTGAAGCCACTGGTTGGCCATATTGGGACTCCCCAGTAGGAGCAGTCCTCCATGGGAATGAATGGAATTCTACAGTGTTTAAATGAAATGAGACAAGGACAAATTGACATGTATTTAAGTATGTGTTGTCATGGGGACAGTAACATTAGTAATCTCATAAAAGTATACTGTGTTTTTATATTTTATTTTAATTAAAAGAATGTATGTTTAGCTCACAATATAATGTAATTGTAGGCATTAAGGTGTTTCTAATAGAATACATGTGGCAAAAACGAATTTAGACATTAATAAATGCATTTCTATAGCTTCCAAAATATTTTTCTACACTCCCAAGAAGGAGGCACGGTGGCTTCAACACAGCACCCCCTATCAGTCATCTAATGTATATAAATCATTGGTCGCCACCTGAGAAAATAGACCTTCAACATAATGTCATCTCATACAGTAGTAACACTACACTATCACTTATTTGCTAAGCAGGCCAAGAGGACAGCCCTATCCAACATACCCTCTGTAAAATTCTCTCATCTTCCCAATGTATACCACAACCCCTCTCTCCCCTCTTTCCGCTGCAGTTCAAGTCCAACCTGGAGAAGAACAAGTGCACCCTGGAGAGTGACAACAAGGAGCTGGTGAGCGAGGTGAAGGGGCTTCAGCAGGCCAAGACAGAGTCAGAACACAAGAGGAAGAAGATGGAGGCTCAGCTGCAGGAGTTCATGGCCCGAGCCACCGAGGGAGAGAGGGCTAAAGTAGAACTGGCCGACCGCACACACAAACTACAGGTTAGAGGGCAAGTCAACGGACCACTCTGTCTGTCGTCATCACTATGTGTTGAAGTCAATTGGTTTCTCAAAATGGGAGTGAATATGTTTTAATGTGAATATGAAGAGATATTTATAGACCTTTGTCTGTAGACGGAGCTGGACACTGTCTCCGCCCTGCTGGAGGACGCTGAGAAGAAGGGAATCAAGCTGGCCAAGGATTCAGCCGGCCTGGAGAGTGCGTTACAGGACACACAGGTGAGCAGAGACTCCTTATACGTCACCAAGCCATTACATGCTCTAATAGTTGAAATCAAAGTTGGAGGTATTATAATATGCTATGGAAGCAAATGTCCTTTGATGACGCTTCATTATTGGAAACACTTGTAGCTAATGCCAATCTGCTGCAAAAATCACTGTCTCCATCCAACGAGTCTTATTGTAAGTGGTGGTTAACTACCGTTGGGTCTTTGCGTCTTTTGTGTGTGTGTGTGTGCGTGATTGTGTGTAGGAGCTGCTCCAGGAGGAGACTCGTCAGAAGCTGAACCTGAGCTCTCGTATCCGTCAGCTGGAGGAGGACAAGAGCACCCTGCAGGAGCAGCAGGAGGAGGACGAGGAGGCCCGCAGGAATCTGGAGAAACAACTGGCCACGCTGCAGGCTCAGGTATGGACCCCACTGGCATTCTTAATGTTTCACTGCCAATAGGACAGGGTTTCCAGCTGTGAACACCCACCATTGATATTTACTACAGGTTGTGGTAGCTAGATTCCTTATTCACGAAATACATATTGGGTATAAGTTGAATACAGTGTTGGGGAGAAGTAAACTACATGTAGTTCTACTAGTAATTTAACTACATTTTGCAGTAGCTTGGTGGTAGTTGAACTAAATTCAAATCTAGGAAGTGTTGTCAGTAGTTAGGCAATACATGTTTTTATTTTTCAGCATCAGACCTGCCTAATTCTCTCTTGGAACATCATTTTTGTTTAATAGGCTAAATAACACATTCTGTTAACATATGACCCCAAAGTGATCTATTCTTGCAAAAAGTAGTTTGGATGTAGTTGTTATGGAAATTACCACCAGGGACACCTGAAGTCAATCTTAAATGAATCATTCTTTATTAACAGCAAGCTGGATAGGTCACAGTCAAACTAAATTACCGGTCTGAAGTGAGCTCTGTCTGGGCAGTCCCGTTAGATCTCTTATATACTGCTTACACAGACAAGTTATATTTGCTTGATTTAGCTTATTCATAATGAATTCATCATTAATGTTTGGTTCATGCATGTGACAGACCAATACCTCACGAGGCTTCTTCTCTCCAAGCTGAGTGAGACCTTGAAACTGAGATATCCGTTCTCAAAACAATGTTCTGGGCGTACTGCCAAATTGCAGATACTGATAGTGAGGGTTCCTCCCAGGCACGATCAATCAGTCACTGAACGATGAACTCAGTCGAATTGGTTATTAGAAAAGTACAAACATAAAATGTTCCTTCACATAGTGAACTACAGTGCCTTGCGAAAGTATTCACCCCCTTGGCATTTTTCCTATTTTGTTGCCTTACAACCTGGAATTAAAATAGATTTTTTAGGGGTTTGTATCATTTGATTTACACAACATGCCTACCACTTTGAAGATGCAAAATATTTTTTATTGTGAAACAAACAAGAAATTAGACAAAAAAACACAAAACTTGAGCGTGCATAACTATTCACCCCCCCAAAGTCAATACTTTGTAGAGCCACCTTTTGCAGCAATTACAGCTGCAAGTCTCTTGGGATATGTCTCTATAAGCTTGGCACATCTAGCCACTTGGATTTTTGCCCATTCTTCAAGGCAAAACTGCTCCAGCTCCTTCAAGTTGGATGGGTTCCTGCTGGTGTACAGCAATCTTTAAGTCATACCACAGATTCTCAATAGGATTGATGTTTGGGGTGAAGTGAAATGAGGAGCTTTGCCGTTCCAATTCTGACCAGTTTCCCAGTCCCTGCCGATGAAAAATATATCCCTACAGCATGATGCTGCCACCACCATGCTTCACTGTTGGGATGGTGTTTTCCTTGATGGCCAAAAAGCTACATTTTAGTCTCATCTGACTAGAGTACCTTCTTCCATATTTGGGGAGTCTCCCACATGCCTTTTGGCGAACACCAAATGTGTTTGCTTATTTTTTTCTTTACAGAAGAGTGGTCAGAAAAGCGCCATTGCTTAAAGCCCAGCTCTGTGGAGTGTACGGCTTAAAGTGGTCCTATGGACACATACTCCAATTTCCGCTGTGGAGCTTTGCAGCTCCTTCAGAGTTATCTTTGGTATCTTTGTTGCCTCTCTGATTAATGCCCTCCTTGCCTGGTCTGTGAGTTTTGGTGGGTGGCAGGTTTGTTGTGGTGCCATATTCTTTCTATTTTTTAATAATGGATTTAATAGTGCTCCGTGGGATGTTCAAAGTTTCTGATATTTTTTATAACCCTACCCTAATTGGTACTTCTCCACAACTTTGTCCCTGACCTGTTTGGAGAGCTCCTTGGTCTTCATGGTGCCGCTTGCTTGGTGGTGCCCCTTGCATAGTGGTGTTGCAGACTCTGGGGCCTTTCAGAACAGGTGTATATATACTAAGATCATGTGACACTTAGATTGCACACAGGTGGACTTTATTTAACTAAATATGTGACTACTGAAGGTAATTGGTTGCACCAGATCTTATTTAGGGGCTTCATAGCAAAGGTGGGCAATACATAGGCACGCACCACATTTCCTTTTTTAATAAAAGATAAATACATTTTTAAACAAGTTATGTTTTTCATTTCACTTCACCAATTTGGACTATTTTGTGTATGTCAATTACAAGGAATCCAAATAAAAATCCATTTAAATTACAGGTTGTAATGCAACAAAATAGGAAAAACACCAAAGGGGGTGAATACTTTTGCAAGGCACTGTACTTTTTTAAAAAGGGGGTGAATACTTTTGCAAGGCACTGTACTTTTTTAAAAAGGGGGTGAATACTTTTGCAAGGCACTGTACTTTTTTAAAGTCACTTTAGTTAAGTAAACTATATTTTTATTAAGGGTAGCTTTAAAGTAGCTCAACTTCTTTCAGTATGAATTAATTGGTAGCTTGGTAAAATATATTTTCATAGTAGCTTCCCCAACACTAAGATCAGTAATGTGTTTTTTTTTAAAGACCACTGTCATTTTCTGTATATCAAATGCTCACTCACAAAGCTGTGAATCTTATTTCCTCATGTAACAACCACAGAAAAAATATAATATGAAAACCATTGTCTTCTCCATCTAGCTGTTTGAGTCTAGGAAGAAGCTGGATGAGGACGTGGGGACCCTGGAGTCTCTGGAGGAGGTGAAGAGGAAGCTACAGAAGGACATGGAGTTGACCAGCCAGCGGCTGGAGGAGAAAGCCTCCGCCTTCGACAAGATGGAGAAGACCAAGACCCGCCTGCAGCAGGAGCTGGACGACCTCATGGTGGACCTGGACCACCAGAGGACCATCGTCTCCAACCTGGAGAAGAAGCAGAAGAAGTTCGACCAGGTATCGTATCGTCTCGATTTGTCTCTATCCTTTCCTCTATCTCGCTTCCTTTTCTCCCTCTCACCTTTGCTTATCTCCTTCTCCCCTCTCTGCAAAATAAAAGTAGACCTGCCATCAATGAAGAAATGGCTGAGTTTTTGTGATTTCTTGATTCCAATGATTGCCTTCGTTAACATAACTTACCAGTAAGACATTGCTTGCCATCCTTCTTCATCACTATCTTCTCCCTCTATGTTAGCTCCTGGCTGAGGAGAAGACCATCTCTGCCCGCTATGCAGAGGAGCGTGACAAGGCCGAGGCTGAGGCCAGGGAGAAGGAGACCAAGGCTCTGTCAATGGCCCGGGCTCTGGACGAGGCCTTGGAGGCCAAGGAGGAGTTTGAGAGGCTCAACAAGCAGCTGAGGACTGAGATGGAGGACCTGATGAGCTCCAAGGACGACGTGGGCAAGAGCGTACGTAGTTTAAACCCCCCATACAGGAGCTGAAGGTTCTCAAATACCTTATACAACCCAATCCTATGCCTTGGCTTGGCTCATCCAATGAGGATTGATAGAAGCAAAATGTACAGGTTTTGGTATGTTTCTTCCAATATGGCCACCAATCCACCCACCACAGAATGAGTGAGATTGCCTGTGTTACAGGAGCTGGTGGTGGTTCCTAAAAGTTGTTGGAGACCTTACACACCTTACATACAGAAGCTTTCTGTAAATGACTTCATTTTGAAATAACTCTGTCCACCAACCTCAGAATTTTGCTTTGAGTGAGAATTTGTTTGACTAATCCTATGCGATGGCTTCCTTATGAAAGTTTTCGACCCAGAAAAGAGATGTTGCTGCTAACAGTCTCTCCACGTCCCCCTGTGTGTAGGTCCATGAGCTGGAGAAGTCGAAGCGCACCCTGGAGCAGCAGGTGGAAGAGATGAGGACCCAGCTGGAGGAGCTGGAGGACGAGCTGCAGGCCACGGAGGACGGCAAGCTGCGTCTGGAGGTCAACATGCAGGCCATGAAGGCCCAGTTCGACAGGGACCTGCAGGCCAGAGACGAACAGAACGAGGAGAAGAAGAGGACGCTGGTCAAACAGGTACAGAGACGAGCAGAGAGGACCCTTTTTGGGGAGTAACATGCAGACCTCTAATAGAAACTCAGGTGATTTAGCTAGGCCAACAGTTCGGAGAAAATATTATATGGTCAAAAACTTTAACTTATGGACTCATTGTGTACTCCCCATCCATCTTTACCCTAACCGTTATTGCATCCGAGCAAGCTAGAACCCAAACTTCACTAGGTTTCATCACTTACTTGGTGTTTTCAACCCTCTCTGTAATATCTTGTTGTCTGACCCCTTCCCCAGGTTCGTGAGATGGAGGCAGAGCTAGAGGATGAGAGGAAGCAGAGAGCCCTGGCCGTGGCAGCTAAGAAGAAGCTGGAGATGGACCTCAAGGACCTGGAGGTGCAAATAGAAGCATCCAACAAGGCCAGAGATGAAGCCATCAAACAGCTCAGAAAACTACAGGTGAGACTTCATACAGGATTTGTGTTTGCTTGTTCATTCTCAAGTTGTGTTGAGCTATTATGAACAGTTGAAGTTGGAAGTTTACATACACCTTAGCCAAATACATTTCAAGTTTTTCACAATTCCTGACATTTAATCCGAGTAAACATTTCCTGTCTTAGGTCAGTTAGGATCACCACTTTATTTTAAGAATATGAAATGTCACAATAATAGTAGAGAGATTGATTTACTTCAGCTTTTATTTCTGTCATCACATTCAAGTGGGTCAGAAGTTTACATACACTCAATTAGTATTTGGTAGCATTGCCTTTAAATTGTTTAACTTGGGTCAAATGTTTTGGGTAGCCTTCCACAAGCTTCCCACAATAAGTTGGGTGAATTTTGGCCCATTCCTCCTGACAGAGCTGGTGTAACTGAGTCAGGTTTGTAGGCCTCCTTGCTCGTACACGCTTTTTCAGTTCTGCCCACAAATTTTCTATAGGATTGAGGTCAGGGCTTTGTGATGGCCACTCCCATACCTTGACTTTAAGCCATTTTGCCACAACTTTGGAAGTATGCTTGGGGTCATTGTCCATTTGGAACACCCATTTGCGACCAAGCTTTAACTTCCTGACTGACGTCTTGAGATGTTGCTTCAATATATCCACATAATTTTCCTCCCTCATGATGCCATCTATTTTGTGAAGTGCACCAGTCCCTCCTGCAGCAAGCACCCCCACAACATGATGCTGCCACCCCAGTGCTTCACGGTTGGGATAGTGTTCTCTGGCTTGCAAGCCTCCCCCTTTTTCCTCCAAACATAACGATGGTCATTATGGCCAAACAGTTCTATTTTTGTTTCATCAGACCAGAGGACATTTCTCCAAAAAGTACGATCTTTGTCCCCATGTGCAGTTGCAAACCGTAGTCGTGCTTTTTTATGGCGGTTTTGGAGCAGTGGCTTCTTCCTTGCTGAGCGGCCTTATAGGTATGTCGATATAGGACTCGTTTTACTGTGGATATAGATACTTTTGTACCTGTTTCCTCCAGCATCTTCACAAGGTCCTTTGCTGTTGCTCTGGGATTGATTTGCACTTTTCACACCAAAGTACATTCATCTCTAGGAGACAGAACATGTCTCCTTCCTGAGCGGTATGATGGCTGCGTGGTCCCATGGTGTTTATACTTGCATACTGTTGTTTGTACAGATGAACGTGGTGCCTTCAGGCGTTTGGAAATTGCTCCCAAGTATGAACCAGACTTGTGGAGGTCTACAATTTTTTTTCTGAGGTCTTGGCTGATTTCTTTTTAGTTTCCCATGATGTCAAACTAAGAGGCACTGAGTTTGAAGGTAGGCCTTGAAATACATTGGAGGTACACCTCCAATTGACTCAAATGATGTCAATTATCCTATCAGAAGCTTCTAAAGCCATGACATCGTTTCCTGGAATGTTCCAAGCTGTTTAAAGGCACAGTCTACTTAGTATATGTAAACTTCCGACTTCAGCTGTAGATTATAAATATTGTTGCAAAATTCTGGTAACTTTCCCAGAATTCCAAGAATATTCCAACCAGGAATTTTGGGAAAGTTAGCAGAACTACTATGTCAATCATTTTTACCTGATTAATTAGGAACTCCTGGTTGTCTGATCTCTGATAATCAGCAATATTATTTCTTACACCTGTATCCTTTTATCAATAAAATGGACTGGTAGCCTCTGCAGGTATGGTATCTGTGCCTGTCTGTCCACTGTGTAGTCAGCTTTAATGTAGCCTAGATTAGAATATGTCCAGGACTACCAATGTCTGTATTTAGATGACATCCCTGATGCTGTAAACTCTAGTCGTTCAAGTTGGTCTGGTCTCATTTGTAGCCTCCCCGCTGGCCTTACACTATTATATTCAGTATAGCTACGGGGTTGGGGTCGGTTCTATTTCAATTTGGGAAGAAAAACTGAATTTCAAACATTTTCTCATAGGCTGCATTTACACAGGCAGCCCAATTATGGGCAACAGATTGATCTGATTGGTCAAAAGACCAATTAGTGGCAAATAATATCAGAATTGGGCTGCATGTGTAAATGCTGCCTTAGAGGAGTATTGAGGAAAATCTCATTTGAAATGGAGTTGACCCCTAAACCTGTACAGTTGCCCCAGACTGTTGGTCTTACTCTTTGCCTTGCTGCTGCCCCCTGCAGGCCCAGATGAAGGACTACCAGAGGGAGCTGGAGGAGGCCAGAGCATCCCGTGATGAGATCTTTGCACAGTCTAAAGAGAACGAGAAGAAACTAAAGGGCCTGGAAGCTGAGATCCTACAGCTGCAGGAGGACCTGGCGGCTTCAGAGAGGGCCCGTAGACACGCTGAGCAGGAGAGAGACGAGCTGGCTGACGAGATCTCAAATAGCGCTTCTGGAAAGTGAGTAGCTACATTTTCCTGATTAATGATCAAATTCAAGCATGATATTTTCCAGATTTAATGGTGCAATATGCAGAAATCGCTGGTTGCTAAAATTGTAACAGTTCACCTAATTTCAGTTTCTGTGACAAAACAAGCAATCTATCGTGTGAAGAGAATCTATGCTCTGATCTGATTCTATGTAGAGAATCTATGCTCTGTTCTGTACCAACCACATCACCGAATCATTCACTTGCTTGGGTCAGGTCGGCCTTGCTAGATGAGAAGAGGAGGCTAGAGGCCCGCATCTCGCAGCTGGAGGAGGAACTAGAGGAGGAACAGAGCAACATGGAGCTGCTCAACGACCGCTTCCGCAAGACCACCATGCAGGTACAATACAACTCTCACATTGTCAAACACGTACACACAGCTCATGAAGGTACAGAACAGGTAAAACTCTCCTTAAACCGGCATTGTCTCTTGACGTTTTGATGGAGGAGATCGGACAAAAGGAAAGTACTTTTGAGATTCACTCATACACAGAGACGATTCCTTGACCATAGAATGTAGTCTCTCTATGGCCTGGAGAGTAGCCTATAATAAACTGCACTAACAAATAGCACACCAGACTACTTCCTGGGACCCACAACTAACGGTTTTATATAGAGATGGACAAAGAGTGAACCTCTCTCCCTTTATCCGCATTTCTCTCCCAAGGTGGACATCCTGAACACAGAGCTGGCTGGGGAGCGCAGCGCGGCCCAGAAGAGTGAGAACGCCCGTCAAGGAATGGAGAGGCAGAACAAGGAGCTGAAGGCCAAGCTGGGAGAGCTGGAGGGGGCAGTCAAGTCCAAGTTCAAGGCTGCCATCACTGCCCTGGAGGCCAAGATACTGCAGCTGGAGGAGCAACTGGAGCAGGAGGCCAAGTAAGAAGTCTTCTATATACTGTACTAAATAGACGTCATAATGGGGGTCAGAGTTTAAAGATAGGAGGTTACCTAGAATTAAATGTAGGCTTCAATAGGTGGACTCTAGCTCATACACTCAATGTAATGATTTACCCATACTCAATAGGCCACTAGAGGTAGGAGTTTCCCCTTACCACAGATCTAGAATCAGATTACAAACTACTCAAAATCTGGACCTTTAAAGGCCCAGTCTAAAATGTGATTTTTCTGTGCTGTGTATATATATTTCCACACTAGGAGGTTGGAATAATCCTGTGAAATTGTGAAAATTATGATAATGCCCTTTTAGTATAAAGACAGCATGAAGTTTCAGGCCATTTTGGTGGGATGGAGTTTTTGCCTACCTGGTGTCATCACCATATGGTAAATTAGTTAATAGACCAATAAGAAAGCGTTCCAAACTTTTCTGCCAATAACAGCATTTTTTTTGTTTTCCCCTGACAGTCCTAGCAAAATTCTTGCTTGAGAAATTGCTCTTTGCTAAGAAGCTATTTTTGTTTCGTTTTGACCATTTTAATTGAAAACAATCACAGTAAGGTAATTCATTGTTACCCAGAAATGATTTGATATTGAGATATATATGACTTCATTGGATCTTTAACACTAGGGGGCTGAAAACATACAGTACCGTTCAAACACACTACTTGCCTAGAGAGTTTTCAGCTATACTTTTGGCTGTTTGGCTGTTTATTTACCACCACAGACAGATGCTGGCACTAAGACCGCACTCAGTCAGCTGTCTAAGGAAATAAGCAAACAGGAAACCACTCACCCAGAGGCGGCCCTCCTAGTGGCCGGAGACTTTAATGCAGGGAAACTTAAATCAGTTGTACCAAATTTCTATCAACATGTTAAATGTGCAACCAGAGGGGAAAAAATTCAAGATCACCTGTACTCCACGCACAGAGACGCGTACAAAGCTCTCCCTCGCCCTCCATTTGGTAAATCCGACCACAACTTTATCCTCCTGATTCCTGCTTACAAGCAAAAATTAAAGCAGGAAGCACCAGTGACTCGGTCTATAAAAAAAGTGGTCAGATGAAGCAGATGCTAAACTACAGGACTGTTTTGCTATCACAGACTGGAATATGTTCCGGGATCCTTCCGATGGCATTGAGGAGTACAACACATCAGTCACTGGCTTCATCAATAAGTGCATCGAGGACGTCGTCCCCACAGTGACTGTACCTACATACCCCAACCAGAAGCCATGGATTACAGGCAACATTCGCATTGAGCTAAAGGGTAGAGCTGACACTTTCAAGGTGCGGGACTCTAACCCGGAAGCTTACAAGAAATCCTGCTATGCCCTGCGACGAACCATCAAACAGTCAAAGCGTCAATACAGGACTAAGATTGAATCATACTACACCGGCTCCGACGCTCGTCTTATGTGGCAGGGCTTGCAAACTATTACAGACTACAAAGGGAAGCACAGCTAAATCATTTCTATGCTCGCTTCGAGACAAGCAACACTGAGGCATGCATGAAAGCATCAGCTCTTCTAGACGACTGTGTGATCACGCTCTCCATAGCCGACGTGAGTAAGACCTTTAAACAGGTCGACATACACAAGGCTGTGGGGCCAGACGGATTACCAGGACGTGTGCTCCGGGCATGTGCTGACCAACTGGCAGGTGTCTTCACTGACATTTTCAACATGTCCTTGATTGAGTCTGTAATACCAACATGTTTCAAGCAGACCACCATAGTCCCTGTGCCCAAGAACACAAACGCAACCTGCCTAAATGACTACAGACCCATAGCACTCACATCCGTAGCCATGAAGTGCTTTGAAAGGCTGGTAATGGCTCACATCAACACCATTATCCCAGAAACCCTAGACCCACTCCAATTTGCATACCGCCCAAACAGATCCACAGATGATGCAATCTCTATTGCACTCCACACTGCCCTTTCCCACCTGGACAAAAGGAACACTTATGTGAGAATGCTGTTCATTGACTACAGCTCAGCATTCAGCACCATAGTACCCTCAAAGCTCATCACTAAGCTAAGGATCCTGGGACTAAACACCTCCCTCTACAACTGGATCCTGGACTTCCTGACGGGCCGGCCGCAGGTAGTAAGGGTAGGTAGCAACACATCTGCCACGCTGATCCTCAACTCTGGAGCTCCCCGGGGGTGCGTGCTCAGTCCCCTCATGTACTCCCTTTTCACCCACGACTGCATGGCCAGGCACAACTCCAACAACATCATTAAGTTTGCAGACGACACAACAGTGGGAGGCCTGATCACCGACAACGACGAGACAGCCTATAGGGAGGAGGTCAGAGACCTGGCCGGGTGGTGCCTGAATAACAACCAATCCCTCAACGTAACCAAGACTAAGGAGATGATTGTGGACTACAGGAAAAGGAGGACCGAGCAAGCCCCCATTCTCATCGACGGGGCGGAAAGTGGAGCAGGTTGAGAGCTTCAAGTTCCTTGGTGTCCACATCAACAACAAACTAGAATGGTCTAAACACACCAAGACAGTCGTGAAGAGGGCACGACAAAGCCTATTCCCCCTCAGGAAACTAAAAAGATTTGGCATGGGTCCTGAGATCCTCAAAAGGTTCTACAGCTGCAACATCAAGAGCATCCTGACTGGTTGCATCACTGCCTGGTACGGCAATTGCTCGGCCTCTGACCACAAGGCACTACAGAGGGTAGTGCGTTCGGCCCAGTACATCACTGGGGCTAAGCTGCCTGCCATCCAGGACCTCTACACCAGGCGGTGTCAGAGGAAGGCCCTAAAAATTGTCAAAGCCCCCAGCCACAGACTGTTCTCTCTACTACCACATTGCAAGCGGTACCGGAGTGCCAAGTCTAGGACAAAAAGGCTTCTCAACAGTTTTTACCCCCAAGCCATAAGACTCCGAACAGGTAATCAAATGGCTACCCGGACTATTTGCAATGTTTCACTGTAAGGTCTACACCTGTTGTATTCGGCGCACGTGACAAATAAACTTTGATTTGATTTGAAAAGTTTGGGGTCACGTAGACATTTCCTTGTTTTCCAAGGAAATGAAATGAAATGAGTTGCAAAATGAATAGGAAATATAGTCAAGACATTGACAAGGTTATAAATAATTATTTTTAATTGAAACAATAATTGTGTTCTTCAAACTTTGCTTTCCTCAAAGATTCCTCCATTTGCAGCAATTACAGCCTTGCAGACCTTTGGCATTCCAGTTGTCAATTTGTTGAGGTAATCTGAAGAGATTTCACCCCATGCTTCCTGAAGCACCTCCCACAAGTTGGATTGGCTTGATGGGCATTTCTTACGTACCATACGGTCAAGCTGCTCCCACAACAGCTCAATGGGGTTGAGATCCAGTGACTGTGCTCTGCCACTCCATTATAGACAGAATACCAGGTGACTGCTTCTTCCCTAAATAGTTATTGCATAGTTTGGAGCTGTGCTTTGGGTCATTGTCCTGTTGGAAATTGGCTACAATTAAGCGCCGTCCGCAGGGTATGGCATGACGTTGCAAAATGGAGTGATAGCCTTCCTTCTTCAAGATCCGTTTTACCCTGTACAAATCTCCCACTTTACCACCAATAAAGCACCCCCAGACCATCACATTGCCTCCACAATGCTTTGACAGATGGCGTCAAGCACTCCTCCAGCATCTTTACATTTTTTCTGCGTCTCACGAATGTTCTTCTTTGTGATCCGAACACCTCGAACTTAGATTCGTCTGTCCATAACACTTTTTTCCAATCTTCCTCTGTCCAGTGTCTGTGTTCTTTTGCACATCTTAATCTTTTATTTTTATTGGCCAGTCTGAGATATGGCTTTTTCTTTGCAACTCTGCCTAGAAGGCCAGCATCCCGGTGTCGCCTCTTCACTGTTGACGTTGAGACTGCTGTTTTGCGGGTACTATTTAATGAAGCTGCCAGTTGAGGACTTGTGAGTCGTCTGTTTCTCAAACTAGAAACTCTAATGTACTTGTCCTCTTGCTCAGTTGTGCACGGGTGCCTCCCACTCCTCTTTCTATTCTGGTTAGAGCCAGTTTGCGCTGTTCTGTGAAGGGAGTAGTACACAGCATTGTACGAGATCTTCAGTTTCTTGGCAATTTCTCACATGGAATAGCCTTCGTTTCTCAGAACAAGAATAGACTGACGAGTTTCAGAAGAAAGTTATTTGTTTCTGGCCATTTTGAGCCTGTAATCGAACCCACAAATAATGATGCTCCAGATACTCAACTAGTCTAAAGAAGGCCAGTTTTATTGCTTCTTTTAATCAGAACAACAGTTTTCAGCTGTGCTAACATAATTGCAAAAGGGTTTTCTAATGATCAATTAGCCTTTTAAAATTATGAACTTGGATTAGCTAACACAACGTGCCATTGGAACACAGGAGTTATGGTTGCTGATAATGGACCTCTGTACGTCTATGTAGATATTCCATAAAGAATCTGCCGTTTCCATCTACAATAGTCATTTACAACATTAACGATGTCTACACTGTATTTCTGATCAATTTGATGTTATTTTAATGGACAAAAAAATTGCTTTTCTTTCAAAAACAAGGACATTTCTAAGTGACCCCAAACTTTTGAATGGTAGTGTATGAGGTTGCCTAATGTGGAGTCTTTTACTGCATCCTGATGAAAATGTATGTCCCCATCAGATATGAGTCAGTCAGGGTGACACTATTTACACACTTTCCCGTTATCACTCTTTTTCCTCCCAGGGAGAGGGCAGCAGCCAATAAGATCGTCCGACGCACGGAGAAGAAGCTGAAAGAGGTGGTGATTCAGGTGGAGGACGAGCGTCGCCATGCCGACCAGTACAAGGAGCAGGTGAGTGGTCGTCTCGGGTCCACAATGAGCTTGAAACAGTCTGTTCTGACATTTAGAAAGGGTGAGTAAAAGGCCATGGATGCCATGTTAGCTACTAATTCACTATAATCACAGTGTCTCTGTGTCATCTGTTCTGAAGCTCTCTCTCTCTCTCCTATTCCCACCCACGCTCTTCTGTAGCTTTGGTTCTCTCTCTCCTATTCCCACCCACGCTCTTCTGTAGCTTTGGTTCTCTCTCTCCTATTCCCACCCACGCTCTTCTGTAGCTTTGGTTCTCTCTCTCTCTCTCTCTCTCTCCTATTCCCACCCACGCTCTTCTGTAGCTTTGGTTCTCTCTCTCCTATTCCCACCCACGCTCTTCTGTAGCTTTGGTTCTCTCTCTCCTATTCCCACCCACGCTCTTCTGTAGCTTTGGCCCTCTCTCTCTCTCTCTCCATTCCCACCCACGCTCTTCTGTAGCTTTGGTTCTCTCTCTCCTATTCCCACCCACGCTCTTCTGTAGCTTTGGTTCTCTCTCTCCTATTCCCACCCACGCTCTTCTGTAGCTTTGGTTCTCTCTCTCCTATTCCCACCCACGCTCTTCTGTAGCTTTGGTTCTCTCTCTCCTATTCCCACCCACGCTCTTCTGTAGCTTTGGTTCTCTCTCTCCTATTCCCACCCACGCTCTTTTTTAGCTTTGGTTCTCTCTCTCTCCGTCTCTCTCCTATTCCCACCCACGCTCTTCTGTAGCTTTGGTTCTCTCTCTCCTATTCCCACCCACGCTCTTCTGTAGCTTTGATTCTCTCTCTCAATTCTTCTGTCTGTCCCAAGCTTTTGTCTCCATCTTTGTTTTTCCAATTTCTATCCCACCATTTGTCCATCTCCCCCCTCTTCTCCATATATCCCCCTCTTCTCCATCTCTCTCTCTCTCTCTCTCTTTCTCTCTCTCTCAGTGTTTTAATCTTGAATTGGCCCATGAATTTGCTATGTAAATACGTTGAATTGTGCCAATAAAATTCAAATCCTCCCCCTGTCAGATGGAGAAGGCCAACTCTCGTATGAAGCAGCTGAAGCGTCAGCTGGAGGAGGCTGAGGAGGAGGCTACCAGGGCCAACGCCTCCCGTAGGAAACTACAGAGGGAGCTGGACGACGCCACCGAGGCCAGCGAGGGCCTGACCCGCGAGGTCAACACACTCAAGAACCGCCTCAGGTATAGCCTCTCATAACACTCTGTATATACACTTCACATAGTTATTTATGCCCATCGGAGTTCCCTCTGCCAGTTTCTTTAAAACAAAGAAGAAGACATTCATTGTTATCACTTCCCGTACATGTTCATCAACACTCCTATAGATGCAATAGGACACACACACTGTCATAGATCTGTGGGTGTGATAAATGATCATGTCTATATTTGCCTGTTCGCCTCAGGCGTGGAGGCCCCATCAGCTTCTCGTCTAGCCGTTCAGGCCGCAGCCGGCAACTCCATATCGACGGAACCTCCGTGGACAATTCTGATGACGACGCCGACAGCCGCGCCAGCGACCACAACGACACGCAAGCCTCCAACCAGACCGAATAGACGCTCCCTGCTAATCCTACCAACCCTATCGATTAGCCAGCCTGGCAGCATGGTGACTACAACACCTCAGCCTCTCCATCTGTCCCTGTCCACGAGTCAACAGCAGGGAGAACCAGGGTCCTGTTCATTAGGCACCAAAACAGAAGAAAACAGTCCGAAACAGGGAGGGACTACCTGGATTTGTCCAATAAGAACCGCTCATTTTCATTTTCCGTTGAAAGACGCTTTCAAACGTTTTGCTACGGTGTGTTCTAATGAGTACGACCCAGACCACCCCCCCAGAAATGCTCCCTTCCTGGGGATGACAAAACAATTACTCCCACTTGAGCGGCTTACTCTGCCTTACTCTAACAATATTCCTACTCTACTCTGGCTAGCTGCTCGGCCCGGCGAGTGTCCCAATGATCTTATTATAGTCCTCCCTAGGCGTGGAATTATGTGCTCCACTTAAATGAATATGTAAACTTATGTACAAGTGCTTTTTACTTATGAACTATGAGTGTGTGCACATGTGAGTATGTAAGGTATGTGTATGCCTCTGCACGCCAAACTGCAAGGAAAGGATCGAAACTGGGAAACGTTCACTTTTGTCATCCTCCTCCCACATTAAACAAAACATTGTCTTGTAATACAAGTGTGTCACCAAATGTAAAGCCAACATCTCTCCCCTAGCTTATTAAAGCAGGCCTAACAAAACTCTGTCCTCTCCGATGATAGTCCTGTTCAACAATAGGTCAGAGGTCAATGGACTGCCTCCGCTTCCCTCATTGCATGAGTCTCTTCCTGATGTACAGACTATTATTCCGCTTCTCAACACTACAATGAAACAAGATGGTGGATTCACACAGTCTGACCTGTTCTGGAAGAAAAAAGTGGAACGGAAAGGATGTTTTAACTGTGAAAAGCTCACAACACTTTATAAACAATTGGTAACTGACTTCTTAAAGGAATCGCATAGGTCATGATTGACGGTTTTTGTTGTTGTATTTTGACCAATTGGAACACTATTTTTCCTGTTGTTCAGGAAGAAGGGTTGAAGGCAGTGAAGTGTGGTATGCTTAGATAGATGGTCGCTGGCGTACGTATCACAGAGAATCGCTGGAAACTGCACATAACTGCACAATGAGTATTTATATGCCCCTGTAACGAGCCAGGAAACCCCAAGTTTCTCTCGTGAGTGGTCACATGATGTACAATACAGCTCCTTAGTCCAACACTAATGGTGAGAGCTTCGATTGAACGTGTAGTTTGACTAGCTAAAGCCTACCACTCAGAGCAAGGGAGACTGCCATCTCACTGTGTTTGTGCCATGGTTTGGAAGCAAAGTAGGACCCCCAACACTCTCTTATAATACGCTGACATACCAACTACCAAGCACTTAGTATTCCTAGATATAACAGCCTTCTACTGGGGATAGCATCTCAAAGCTCTAAAACTATTAAGCCCACTCTTAACGTACCAGAATGTCCATATCCATCAGCGCTCTCTATTGTTCCTTTGGCATCTCTGTTCAGTATTAAAAGAGGATAATGTATGGAAACTGCCACTTTCATTTGACTTTTACTCCAATGTTAGCTGAGCTGTAATGACATGTTTCTTTAAAGTGCCTTAGACACTAGATAAGAGCATTAGTGGGTAATGCATGGTGTGCACCTGTATCAAAAAGAAAGACGTGTAGGTGTGCACCTGTATTAAAAAGAAAGACGTGTAGGTGTGCACCTGTATTAAAAAGAAAGACGTGTAGGTGTGCACCTGTATTAAAAAGAAAGACGTGTAGGTGTGCACCTGTATTAAAAAGAAAGACGTGTAGGTGTGCACCTGTATTAAAAAGAAAGACGTGTAGGTGTGCACCTGTATTAAAAAGAAAGACGTGTAGGTGTGCACCTGTATTAAAAAGAAAGACGTGTAGGTGTGCACCTGTATTAAAAAGAAAGACGTGTAGGTGTGCACCTGTATTAAAAAGAAAGACGTGTAGGTGTGCACCTGTATTAAAAAGAAAGACGTGTAGGTGTGCACCTGTATTAAAAAGAAAGACGTGTAGGTGTGCACCTGTATTAAAAAGAAAGACGTGTAGGTGTGGTGTATGTGTTACATAAAAACCTAACGAGGAAAACCTGGTGAACGGAAAACAAACACTTATTTTTCTTCTTCTTTGTCTTGTGTAATTTTGCTGTGTGTCATATCATACCCAGTGTGCACCTCCTCTCCCGTTCATATACCTGTAGCAATGTCTCCATAGGTAGTGTGTGTGTGGGTCAGAAATCAGTGTTACTATTAACTATGTGAGATGTGGAGCCTTCTGCTCCCCATTCAAGAGCAGAATGTGATTTCATTTGGATAAAAGCTTTAACATCCATGATGTAGTTTTAATTGTGTTTGTATTATTATTATTATTATTCTCAGACTGGCTGTTGACGACCAGGCTTTCATTACAACTGCAAATACACCCCCCCCCCCCCCCATTTTATTTCTTGTATGCCTCCTGTATTTCTAGACAGTGATTTTTAAAAAATAAATAAATAAAGCATATTCATTGTAGAAATAATGTGATTCCAGTTTGTCCTGAGCAGAGGAGCTCCTAGAGACTTTCAATTCAGTCATGCATGTTTCTCTCCCCAAATTGGAGAGCACAGAGGGTAGCTATGCCCGAAGTGCAAGGACAAATATGATGGGTTGTTTAGGGAAGTGGTCTAAATTCAGTAAGGGGTTGAGAAAAGTTAGAAAACAAAAACAACTCTGTGATTTGAACCAGGGACCTGCTGCAGATGACAACCCAAATGTTATACTCTCCACCAGCTGGGGGTATGGGACATCATTGGCGTAGCCAGGAACTTGTCAGGTGGGCCTGCATCAATTTGGGCAGCAAACTTCCTGCAATTTTGCCATTGGGCAGAGGAAAATGTGCAGTTGTATAGCTCATCTCATGCTATTCTACACATTATGACATGAGGCTGAGAGAAAATGGAATTTTTAAAGCTAATTACAGCTAAAATATAGGTGTTGACTGATAAAGGTACTGGATATGAGTTGTCTTGTTTGCTAAATGAACAAATGAAATAGGCAGAATGGTTATTATAGCCATAGAAGCACAGTGGCAAATGCAGTTATATTCATGGATTATTGGGGGTGTGGCTTTCAGTTAGTTCTTTTTGGCATCCCATCCAGTGAGAGTGAATGTAAATCCAGGTAATCTGTTATATTTAATCAAGTCTGACACACCCAATGCACTGCTTGCTATGAATTCTATCTGTTGGTGTTTGCATATTTAGGTAAAAAGACAATGTCCTGTTTGGAACATTTGACAAGTAAAGAGCAGATTTTTTGTTGTTGCTCAATCTGAGTGGGTGTCCTGGGCAGGTGAGCGGAAGGGCTCTACCACATGGTTTTCACCTGTCCAGTCATTTCTAATCAGTTACTTCAAGGGAGGAACAAAGGATGCACTTTTGAAAGAATCCAAACAGGGCCAAGAACTGGGAAAGCTCCACAGAGCCTTCCACAAAGCTAGGGCCTGTTGTTACCTGGAAACCACCGGCATGGGTGATAAAGGTTGAAGATCCGGGATATAGCGCGATTGAGGTTTAAAGGCAATGTCTCCGCATTTGCAGGAGACTGCATTCACAGTAAACGCTGCTGACGTCCACTCAATAGGAAATTACCTTTACATTTCAACCGCATTGTGGCACGGATCTTCAGCCTTATGCATTGAATCGAGCCCTGACCTTTCCAGGGTACAGAAAGTGAACACAAATGTTGACATAATTGAGGGACTGTACAAAACATGGATTTATGACAAATGTATGAAAAAAAATCTATTGCCACGTCTTAAGGCTCTCGAGTGCAACATCGTTTCACTTGTGGCTCCCGAATGGTGCAGCAGTCTAAGGCACTGCATCTCAGTGCAAGAGGCATCACTACAGTCCCTGGTTCGAATCCAGGCTGTATCCGGCCGTGATTGGGAGTCCCATAGGGCGGCGCACAATTGGTCCAGCGTCGTCCGGGTTTGGCTGGGGTAGGCCATCATTGTAAATAAGAATTTGTTCTTAACTGACTTGCCTAGTTAAATAAAGGTTAAATAAATAAAAATAAAAAGGCTCTATTCAAACTGAATTCCTGAAGCATTACAGTTTGTGTGCTAGAAATGTTAAGGTAAATTCCATTTGAGCTGACAATCAGAAATTACCTAAGGTTGGAACAGTCTTTAAAATCCGATATACAGATTGAATAGAGCCCTTACTTCCTTTAACAGGTGTCTCGAGAGCGTAGTTTTGCCCTACCTTCAGAACTAGAAGGGTTCTTTTGAAAGACAGCTGTCACAATGGAGGACGGAAGACAGGGAGCACAAAGAAATTACTCAGGCCCTATTAAAAACCAACTGTATTTTATTCCATAAATCGACACACAAAAATAATCTACAAAAGAGACCGAATTAAGTAACCAGTTACCATGAAATGTAATCTTTACCCACCCCAAAAGCTTTAAAATGTCACCTGCTGCTCCAGTCACAGAAAGAAACAACTTTTCACCATGACATCCTGACAGACCACAGACGGACAACACTCATGGGTACATTTCAAAGAGAATGATAGGAACACACACACTGACCAAGGCACCCCATCTATATGCTAGGAAACTCATCTTTGGCGCCATCCTTGGTGCAGTTGGTCAACATTCATACTGACATTGGAAGGAGGGATGAAGGATGATAAGAGATGGACAGAGGCAAGAAAGCCAGAGGTCCCTCCCCTCTGACCTTCTCCCCCAATGGGTTTTGAGAAGACTAGGAGAGAGGAAGTGAGGAGTATGCTATTGAGATCTTCCCAGATATAGGAAGAGAGTAAGGAAGAACAATTTCTAGAGAGGTATTCAGTAGGTGAGAAAAGAGAGTTCTTTAGATGAGAAAAAGGACTCAGACATACATACACACAAACATTCGCAACTCCCAGAAATATATTGACAGCTGAGTAAGAGGTTGAAAGCCAAGCGATGACTTACACTTTTGCATTGAAGCATTTATAGTCCTGCATAGTTCTTTAATGAAACTTACAAACTAAGGCGTTTTGTCATATTGAGTTTTGAGTGTGTTTTAGTTGATAATTTTTTTTTTTTACAAAGTAAATTAATTACAATTTCAAAAAAAAAAAAGTTCAAGTAGGCTACAATCTCGCGTCTCCGTCCCCTCTCTCACGCTCCACTCCTCTTTCCAAAAGAGGAGTCTAGCTTTTACGGTTCAAGTTTTTTCTCCAGAAAAGGTCCAGTGTGATTATACAGCACCAAAGACACGCTGCGCAAGAGAGGGGAAAACTCACTCTCTCAAACACAAACACACACACACACACACACACACACACAACAGAGAAAAGGGGGATATACAATTCGCACTCACACAGCACAGACAGACCTAGAAAGAAAATACAATATATAATAATATATGTAGGTTGTGTACGTACACACACACACACAATCTCACCGGGCACACTCGTACCTCTAAATATTTTTTTATCCCTGTGTAAATTACAAATAATTTATCCATTTTTATATTAGCTATACTACCTTAACAGTCATTTGTGGGGAGCAGAGGCGACTTTAAAACACTCTATGGACACACCATCTCACATCGGAGACAAGTTAACAACTACCTTCCTCAGACAGTCAAGACAACTACCAAAAAATAATTTATACTCAAATCTGCTTTAGACGAGAAAAAATAAAAACAGACTCAAATTCAAATTAAATGACTTAGCTAACAGCGTGCTCCCTCTCCTGGGTGCTCCCTCTCCTGGGTGCTCCCTCTCCTGGGTGCTCCCTCTCCTGGGTGCTCCCTCTCCTGGGTGGTTTTCATTACGGAACGGACACACTGGTAGCGTTTGCAGGTCGAGACTACTTAGCACCTCTGAACAGAGTGCCAGCCATTATTTTCAAACTGATTCTACATGTAGAATCAAGCGAAAATGTCAGCAATCAGACCCTCACCGGTGGGGTGGTCCGAACAAACGGCAAATAGATCGACATTCGTTGCGGTATGTGCGCTCCGTTGGTGCACAACATAGCAAAACGCCTTTTAAACGAAAACGAGTGTTCAGTCAGTCCTTCCTTGTTTTTGTATTTGTTTTTCTACGCTTGGAGCCTAATGAATACGACCCTGTCCTCATTCCACAGTGATAAAGGTCGGTCATGTAAACATGTTGACAAGAAAAAAACGTAAGGGAAAAAAATTCATTATCATTCACCCCAGGTCCATTTTATACCCAGTAATCATAAACATACAGCTAAATTAAATTCATAAATTGTCATGGTGAGGGGGAATTGATTCTTCAGGTCCATATTGAGGGAAGAAGGCTCCTCCCCCCTGTATTATTACATCATTGTGTCCATCTGTCCAATCAAAGTGATCCTAGTGGATGTCTCGATGTCACTCTCTGTCCTCCGTCTCTATTGGTCAGTGGGACTTCCTCTTCATGTCGCCACCCTGGCTTTGGTTCGCATCTGAGGTAGAGGGGGTTTAAAATGATTTGTTACATCATGTGTAAATACATGATACAGAAAAATACTGAACACCTAACACACAGGGAGGAGATGCTTCATCGACAGACAAGACACGGGCTTCTAGTGTTAACACAGGCATGCAGATCACCGCTAACATTGAAGCAGGCAGACAGGTTGGGAAAGAAGACTTTACAGCCAAACAGTGAGTGAGCGATATCAACATGACGCAGGGAATGACAACAACACAAATGGAGGAAGGGAAGAGGAGGAGGGAGGTAAGGGAGGAGGGGGAGAAGTACTGGAGGAAGGGAAGAGGGAGGTAAGGGAGGAGGGGGAGAGGTACTGGAGGAGGTATGAAGTTTACCTGAGAAAGCAAGCTGCAAGTGAGGAGGTAGAGCAGCATGTGACCCTGACTGGAGACTCTTATACAGATCTGAGGAGAGATGGAGGGAGGGAGGGATGGACAGACGAGAGGAAGAAGGAGTGAGGAGGTAAAAAAAAGGGAAGAATGGAGAGGGGGAAGGGGTTGAGGAGAATAAAGGTGAGAAAAGGAACATTAAAAGATGAAAGTAGAATTTGAGTAAAACAAAATCAGAAAGTGAGGGCAGATAAAAGAGGGATTAAAGAACACAGGAGTGAAGGGAGGATGGATGGATGGATGGATGGATGGATGGATGGATGGATGGAGGGGGAGAAGGAGTGAGGGATTGGATGAGAAAACGAGACAGGCAGGGCAAGAGGGTTACAGTGAGAAACCTTTAGCATAGGCACATTAGAGCTAATTATACTTCAGTATGGATCCACAGCACGCACACACATACTGCACAACACAACACTGACCATGAGTAACAAAAACTAAGACTAGAGGAATCTCAAGGGACCACAAACAAATCTAACTGCGGCTCCATTTATTTTGCCATCTTAATAAACACTGAGTTTCTTTGTCATTTGATCAAATTCATCCAATAAAATGTCATAATAATGAAGTAGTAAATTCTTTAAAGACCTTTACCACATCATGATCTACAGTACAGACTTTTTCAGTGGTATTAAGAGCCCTAAAAGTTCTACTGAACCGTAGAGAACAGAGAGAACAAATGCTTTATTTTTGCTCCTATATATTTGCATGCCCGGTGCTTTGAAAGATCACAGCCTTGTGGAGCCACTGCCAGTTGGGCACCGGCCAATTACTCACCCATTAAGTCGCTCTGTGAGAGGCTGTATCCTGAGTTGGCGCCCGTGCCCAGGCCGCTGACCCCCGGGGCTCCAGGAGGAGTGAAGTTGAGCAGCGATGGGAACTGGTAGGGCAGTGAGACGGGCACCAGCCCCCCTAGCATCCCAAAGCCAAGTGGCCCGCCCAGGAGGGGGCTGCTAGCTGACACCTAGGGGGAAGGGGGTGGAGAAAGAGAAGGAGAGAGAAGGGATCAGGTGACTCAACTTAGTGACATATATAGTGCCTGACACAATCTCTTCCTTTCTCTTCTGACTACGTGGCCAAGCCTTTGCAGAACATACTCAAAACTCAAGCGAGAAAAATGCAGTCAGTATCTAAGAGGTGCTTCTCTTGATCCTGTTTTTCACACTTCTTGACACTTTCTGGTCGCATGGGATTGGCTGACTCACCTGCGTCAGGTGTGAGGTGACGGAGGGTGTGGCCATGGTTGCCGTGGGCACCCGACTGCCTACAGCCTTGGCTCCGCCCACAGCTCTCTGTCTCTGTCCGTGACAGGTCGAGACCGTGCCGGAGGGGCTGTTGTCTGGGCGACTGGTGACGGGCGACATGCGCATGGGGCTGCTGTTGGAGCTAGCGCTGCTAACGCTACTACTGCTAATGACAGACGGAGCCTTCTGGCTCCCCGCGAAGCTATAACTGCCCTGGCCCGACTTCACCTGACCCCCACCTTGGACACTAAATGGGGGGCGGAAGCCGGCAGTCTTGGGGGACTGGTACTGGAGAGGGCTGGAGATCATTTGAGAGTGAGAGAGGAGATTGGAAGATGAGGAAGAAGGGGAGGAGATGGGAGGAGGGGTGGGGGCAGGGGGGCGAGGGGTGAGCTTGATGATGGGGGAGGAGTTGTTGCTGTGGGAGGACTTGGTGAGGGTTGCCTGCATGGGGGTGATGAAGTTGGACTGGTGGTGGGGCTTGGATTTTCCCTGGTGGTGGGAGGGGGACTGGGATGGTGAGGAGCCCACCGTGGAGGTGAGGTAGGAGGGTTGCTGGGGGCTCTTGGAGTTGAGCTGATGAGGGCTCTTGGAGTTGAGCTGCTGGGGGTGTGAGTGGGAGTTGGTGGCACGGGACTGAGGGGAGGAGGAGGGCATGTTGCTCATCATGGCACCGCCATTACTGCTGCTGTTGGATTTGACACTGCTCTTCCCCAGTCCTGGTATTGCCACCCCCATGCCCAGGGAGACCTTCTGATGGGGGGGCAGGAGTGGAGAGGCTGTGGGAGGGGGCCGCTGCTTGGTGGGCGGGGAGGGGGATGACGGTGGGTGGAGCTTACTCCCTCCGGTCATGCCCCCTTGCCTGTGAGTGGCGGTCGCCATGCTGACATTGTGTCTCTGAGTCTGTCCCATAGAGCCTGCCCCTTTCATCATGCCGTACACTCCGTCGGCGCCACGAGACACCAACGTGGCCCCCGCGAGCTGCATGCGAGCCGACGACGCCGTGGAAGTGGAGGGAGAGGTAGATAGCGTGGTCTTAATGTTGGCCATCGATGGCATCGTCACCATCGTCGACGAGTTGGCGTTTATCTTGGAAAGAGAATGTGAGGTGAGTAGGGAAGACGAGGGGGAGTAGTGAGGGGTGATGGAGGGGGGGGAGGAGTTGGGGATCTGGAGAGGCGGGGGGGAGAGGGGGGAGGTGAGGGTGAGGTCAGTGACGCTGCCGTGGGGACCCAGGCCCTTGGCGGCTTGGCTGAGGAAGGCGAGGGCGTGGGAGACGGAATCCAGGGAGGGGGCGCGGAGGTCCTCGTCCAGCGAGTCGGACAGGCAGATGGGCTCCGAGGGAGACGAGGAGGTCCGGCGGGCCTGGATGACGGAGGGGGTGGAGGGGACGTGGGGGAGAGAAGGGGTGGTGGCGGTGGGGAGATTGGGCCTCTGCTGAATCCATTGGCCCTCCTGGAACACAGGGAAAGGACAAAGGTTAGCATTAGCCCTGCATCAGAACACATGGCACCGCAGGTAATACCAAATAACCATCTTGTATGGATAGAAGGTAACAAACGTCAATTGAGAGTGAAGAGATGTCACTGACCTTTGCTTTAGCCCTGGGGGTGGGGACCATCCTTTTCTTGACCCTGGACAGAGAAAACAATGGTGTGTTAAGTTAACATCCACACAGGAATGCTAATCCATCTGTCAATCAGTCATCTGTTTCTTCAGATATACTCGTCAGGATCGAGGTAAAGATGAATGGAGCAAAGAGTTCCTTGATGAAAACAAACATATGCGTATATATGTATGCATGTACAGTCGCGGCGAAAAGTTTTGAGAATGACACAAATATTAATTTTCACAAAGTCTGCTGCCTCAGATTGCCGTTATACAAACTGAGGCAGCAGACTTTGTGAAAATGAATATTTGTGTCATTCTCAAAACTTTAGGCCACGACTGTATGTACAGTTGAAGTCGGAAGTTTACATACACCTTAGCCAAATACATTTAAACTGAGTTTTTCACAATTCCTGACATTTAATCCGAGTAAAAAAATCCCTGTTTTAGTTCAGTTAGGATCATCACTTTATTTTAAGAATGTGAAATGTCAGAATAATAGTATAATAATAATAATAATAATAATTCAACTTTTATTTCTGTCATCACATTCCCAGTGGGTCAGAAGTTTACATACTCTCAATTAGTATTTGGTAGCATTGCCTTTAAATTGTTTAACTTGGGTCAAACGTTTTGGGTAGCCTTCCACAAGCTTCCCACAATAAGTTGGGTGAATTTTGGCCCATTCCTCCTGACAGAGCTGGTGTAACTGAGTCAGTTTTTCAGTTCTGCCCACAAATTTTCTATAGGTTTGAGGTCATGGCTTTGTGATGGCCACTTCAACACCTTGACTTTGTGGTCCTTAAGCCATTTTGCCACAACTTTGGAAGTATGCTTGGGGTCATTGTCCATTTGGAAGACCCATTTGTGACCAAGCTTTAACTTCCTGACTGATGTCTTGAGATGTTGCTTCAATATATCCACATAATTTTCCTGCCTCATAATGCCATCTATTTTGTGAAGTGCACCAGTCCCTCCTGCAGCAAAGCACCCCCACAACATGATGCTGCCACCCCCGTGCTTCACGGTTGGGATGGTGTTCTTCGGCTTGCAAGCGTCCCCCTTTTTCCTTCAAACATAACGATGGTCATTATGGCCAAACAGTTCTATTTTTGTTTCATCAGACCAGAGGACATTTCTCCAAAAAGTACAATCTTGTCCCCATGTGCAATTGCAAACCGTAGTCTGGCTTTTTTATGGCGGTTTTACTGTGGATATAGATAGTTTTGTACCTACTTCCTCCAGCATCTTCACAAGGTCCTTCGCTGTTGTTCTGGGATTGATTTGCACTTTTCGCACCAAAGTACATCCATCTCTAGGAGACAGAACACGTCTTCTTGACAGGTATGAGGGCAGCGTGGTCCCATGGTGTTTATACTTGCGTGCTATTGTTTGTACAGATGAACGTGGTACCTTCAGGCGTTTGGAAATTGCTCCCAAGGATGAACCAGACCTGTGGAGGTCTACAATTTTTTTTCTGAGGTCTTGGCTGATTTCTTTTCAGTTTCCCAAGCAAAGATGCACTGAGCCTTGAAATACATCCACAGGTACACCTCCAATTGACTCAAATGATGTCAATTAGCCTATCAGAAGCCATGACATCATTTTCTGGAATTTTCCAAGCTGTTTAAAGGCACAGTCAACTTAGTGTATGTAAACTTCTGACCCACTGGAATTGTGATACAGTGAATTATAAGTGAAATAATCTGTCTGTAAACAATTGTTGGAAAAATTACTTGCGTCATGCACAAAGTAGATCTCCTAACCAACTTGCCAAAACTATAGTTTGTTAACAAGACATTTTTGAAGTGGTGTATGTAAACTTCCGACTTCAAATACACACACATATATATATATATACTGCTCGAAAAAATAAAGGGAACACTTAAACAATACATCCTAGATCTGAATGAAAGAAATAATCTTATTAAATACATTTTTCTTTACATAGTTGAATGTGCTGACAACAAAATCACACAAAAATAATGAATGGAAATCCAATTTATCAACCCATGGAGGTCTGGATTTGTAGTCACACTCAAAATTAAAGTGAAAAACCACACTACAGGCTGATCCAACTTTGATGTAATGTCCTTAAAACAAGTCAAAATGAGGCTCAGTAGTGTGTGGGGCCTCCACGTGCCTGTATGACCTCCCTACAACGCCTGGGCATGCTCCTGATGAGGTGGCGGATGGTCTCCTGAGGGATCTCCTCCCAGACCTGGACTAAAGCATCCGCCAACTCCTGGACAGTCTGTGGTGCAACGTGGCGAGACATGATGTCCCAGATGTGCTCAATTGGATTCAGGTCTGGGGAACGGGCGGGCCAGTCCATAGCATCAATGCCTTCCTCTTGCAGGAACTGCTGACACACTCCAGCCACATGAGGTCTAGCATTGTCTTGCATTAGGAGGAACGCAGGGCCAACCGCACCAGCATATGGTCTCACAAGGGGTCTGAGGATCTCATCTCGGTACCTAATAGCAGTCAGGCTACCTCTGGCGAGCACATGGAGGGCTGTGCGGCCCCCCAAAGAAATGCCACCCCACACCATGACTGACCCACCGCCAAACCGGTCATGCTGGAGGATGTTGCAGGCAGCAGAAAGTTCTCCACGGCATCTCCAGATTCTGTCACGTGCTCAGTGTGAACCTGCTTTCATCTGTGAAGAGCACAGGGCGCCAGTGGCGAATTTGCCAATCTTGGTGTTCTCTGGCAAATGCCAAACGTCCTGCACGGTGTTGGGCTGTAAGCACAACCCCCACCTGTGGAAGTCGGGCCCTCATACCACCCTCATGGAGTCTGTTTCTGACCGTTTGAGCAGACACATGCACATTTGTGGCCTGCTGGAGGTCATTTTGCAGGGCTCTGGCAGTGCTCCTCCTGCTCCTCCTTGCACAAAGGCGGAGGTAGCGGTCCTGCTGATGGGTTGTTGCCCTCCTACGGCCTCCTCCACGTCTCCTGATGTACTGGCCTGTCTCCTGGTAGCGCCTCCATGCTCTGGACACTACGCTGACAGACACAGCAAAGCTTCTTGCCACAGCTTGCATTGATGTGCCATCCTGGATGAGCTGCACTACCTGAGCCACTTGTGTGGGTTGTAGACTCCGTCTCATGCTACCACTAGAGTGAAAGCACCGCCAGCATTCAAAAGTGACCAAAACATCAGCCAGGAAGCATAGGAACTGAGAAGTTGTCTGTGGTCCCCACCTGCAGAACCACTCCTTTATTGGGGGTGTCTTGCTAATTGCCTATAATTTCCACCTGTTGTCTATTCCATTTGCACAACAGCATGTGACATTTATTGTCAATCAGTGTTGCTTCCTAAGTGGACAGTTTGATTTCACAGAAGTGTGATTGACTTGGAGTTACATTGTGTTGTTTAAGTGTTCCCTTTATTTTTTTGAGCAGTGTATATACATACACACATATACATATATATATATATATATATATATATATATATATATATATATACACACACACACATACACAGTGCATTTGGAAAGTATTCAGACCCCTTGACTTTCTCTACATTTTGTTACATTACAGCCTTATTCTAAAATGTATTAAATAGTTTATTCCCCTCATCAATCTACAGACAATCTACCCCATTATCACAAAGCAAAAACAGGAAAACAAAAATAACTTTTACATAAGTATTCAGACCCTTTACTCAGTACTTTGTTGAAGCACCTTTGGCTGTGATTACAGCCTCGAGTCTTCTTGGGTATGACACTAGAAGCTTGGCACACCTGTATTTGGGGAGCTCTCCCATTCTTCTCTGCAGATCCTGTTGGAAGGTGAACCTTCGCCCCAGTCTGAGATCCTGAGTGCTCTGGAGCAGGTTTTCATCAAGGATCTTTCCCTCGATCCTGACTAGACTCGCAGTTACTGACACTTAAAAATATCCCCACAGCATGATGCTGCCACTACCATGCTTCACCGTAGGGATGGTGCCAGGATTCCTCCAGACGTGATGCTTGGCATTCAGGCCAAAGTGTTCGATCTTGGTTTCATCAGACCAGAGAATCGTGTTTCTCATGGTCTGAGAGTCTTTAGGTGCCTTTTGGCAAACTCCAAGCGGGCTGTCATGTGACTTTAACTGAGGCGCAGCTTCCGTCTGGCCACTCTACCATAAAGGCCTGATTGGAGGAGTGCTGCAGAGATGGTTGTCCTGCTGGAAAGTTCTCCCATCTCCATAGAGGAACTCTGGAGCTCTGTCAGAGTGACCATCGGGTTCTTGGTCACCTCCCTGACCAAGGTCCTTCTCCCCTGATTGCTCAGTTTGGTCAGGCAGCCAGCTCTAGAAAGAGTCTTGGTGGTTCCAAACTTCTTCCATTTAAGAATGATGGAGGCCACTGTGTTCTTGGGGACCTTCAATGCTGCAGACATTTTTTGGTACCCTTCCCCAGATCTGTGCCTCAACACAATCCTGTCTCGGAGCTCTACAGACAATTCCTTTGACCTCAACGCTTGGTTTTTGCTCTGACATGCAGTGTCAACTGTGCCTTTCCAAATCCTGTCCAATCAATAGAATTTACCACAGGTGGACTCCAACTAAGTTGTAGAAACATCTCAAGGATGATCAATGAAAACAGGATGCACCTGAGCTCAATTTTGAGTCTCATAGCAAAGGGGCTGAATACTTATGTAAATAAGGTATTTCTGTTTTTCTATTTTTAATACATTTGCAAACATTTCTAAAAACCTGTTTAGGCTTTGTCATTATAGGGTATTGTGTGTAGATTGATGAGGAAAAAATAGTATTTCATCAATTTAGAATAAGGCTGTAACGTAACAAAATGTGGAAAAAGTCAAGGGGTCTGAATACTTTCCAAAGGCACAGTATATTTATACTCGGGACTCCGACATTGCTCGTCCTAATATTTCTAAATCCCATTATTTTACTTTTTAGATTTGTGTGTGTTGTTGTGCATCGTTAGATATTGCTGCACTGTTGGAGCTAGGAACACAAGCATTTCACTACACCCACAATAACATCAGCTAAATATGTGTATGCGACCAATAAAATCTGATTTGATCTGTCAATCAGGCATATATATACAATAAAAGGTATAATTGCCATTATAAAGCCAACTTATTTATAAGGTCCAATTATAGTTGAGATAACTTACATGTTGACAGTGAGGTGACTGTGTACAACACGGCTCTCCTTGAACAGCATCCTGGCCTGCATCCAGCCCTTGGGCCACAGTGGTTTGACCTCGTTCTCCATGAAGGCCTTGAGGTAATCCTCCACGGAGAGAGAGCACTGAGACGACTCTAGTTCATAGGAGCTCAACTTCACACGCACCAGGTTACACAGCAGCGACCTACACAGACAGACAGACAGACAGACAGACAGACAGACAGACAGACAGACAGACAGACAGACAGACAGACAGACAGACAGACAGACAGACAGACAGACAGACAGACAGACAGACAGACAGACAGACAGACAGACAGACAGACAGACAAATTAAGAAAGCTTACTAATCTATTATCTTTTCAAATCAACCACTTCCTGTATGACTTTGCTCGAGAATTTCGCTTTAGTGTCTAGGCCAGATTACTATAAAAGCACTTTGTGACAACTGCTGATGTAAAAATGGCTTTTTAAATTAGATTTGATTGAGGGCAGTGGATGGCCTGTTACCTGAGCTTGTCGTCCCAGACAAACTTCTTCCGTGGGCCCATCATCCTCTTCCCCGGCTTCCCCTCGTCCTCCTCTTCTGATCCGTTCTTCTCTCCCTCTCCAGGCTGCTGCCTGCTAGGGTCCAACACACACACACACACACACCTCAGAATCAGCATGTTCTAACAACCTCAATATATACCCGCAGAGGCAGAGACGCATATAAATGAAAGCAGTGATGAACACAGGCAGAGTAGAGCACTAAAAATAACCTAACAACCATTATGGATAAGCGATATAGCATTACAGTATACCAGGGGTACTCAACTATTATTTAAGAAGGTCCGGTCATACAAATTTCCTAGGTGGCAAAGGTCAGGATGGATTTTGTCATTTATCAGCATAGTAACAAACCCCCACCCAACAACCCCAAACTGTTCAAATCCTTCTTGTTGATAGAGAGAAAATCTTGCCGTTTTAAAGCTCATTTCCTGCACTTCTACAAATTTTGCCATATGATACCTGAGTGAATGACTCATCAAAATCAAATGGGGGCGCGCTGGGTGTCGAGGCCCCTGGGCGTACCCATCTACCTAACATGGGCTATTTGATCAACTGCACATTTCTGACAGGTACTAAATCAAAATGTCTCTCTGTCAGGGAATGTCAAACTGCCCAATGCGACATCAAATGTAGAAAAATGTCAAATGTAAAGTCGGGACCCGCGGTCCGTATTGACCCCGTTCTGGGTCCGCATCCGGACCACGATCCGCCTGTTGAGTATGGCTGCAGTACACTATGGGGTATTGTAATCTTCTTACTTGGCAGCCTTGACCATGCAGTCCATGTTGTATCGTTGGATCTGCTCGGGCATCACACTGCACACAGCCAGCTTCAGCTTCATCAGGGGCGTACGCAGACGGTCATCCTGGATGTTGAGGCTAAGCTTCTTGAGGCGTTTGAGCAGGGCCTCCTTATTGCAGGGCACAAATGCCTCCAGGTGAGAATACACCTCCCCACGTAGCCCCATCGGCTGCTCCTGCACCTGCAGCTCAATACTGGGGGAGGAGCGGAGGAGAGCGTGGAGGGAAGGGAGAGGAGCAACAGAGGGAATTAACAGGAGTGAGAGAAAGGGGGGGATGGAGAGAGAAAGATGGTAAGCAAGGAAAAGGGATAAAGAAGAGACGACAAAGATTAAAACAATTTGCGTGCGAGAGAGAAAGATGTTGGGAGAAATGTAGAACAGAGTGGGGGTGAAAAAGACAAGAAAAGAGATGAACAATCGACTCCAATATCAGCAGTATGACACATTCAGGTTGGAGACGGAGAGAAATGTACAATGGGTCAAAAGAACGACAAACTCACTCCAGTAGGATGTTATTCATATCTAGGGTGAAGAATTTCTTCCTTCCCTCTTGATCAAACTGACGAGAGGCCTGTGAAGAAAAGAGGTTGGTGAGCAGACTGTCTTCCATGGAAAGACGCACAAAAGCAAAAAGGAGCCGTCCGTGTCAGTTTCAAAACGCCTGCATTGTCATCTTGCCAGTTTTCGCTCATTCTTGATTTGTCACTCTCTCTTTCTTCTCTCTCCCTTTTGGCCACCAGTTGTCTGTTGCTAGTCTACCTTTCTTTCATGTGTTTTGCTCTCATCCGCTCTTCCATTCTGCTCTGCTCCTCTCTAACCTCTCTTTGCATTTTTACCACGCTGTCAAGAAATGCATCACAAATCTTCCAAGAACTGAAACACTGTTTTTTGTTTATTTCAACTGTACAAAATTCCAGGAAGTTACTCAACAATTAAATCAAGGGATGATCACATAAACATTAAGTAAACAAATAAATCAATCTATGATAAACTGGAAATGCCCCATCAGTGCGACTCACCGCCCGTAGGTCCTCGATGCGCTTGATGAGGGGGGCGGGCAGGCCGTCAGGGAGCGGAGGTGGGTGTAGGAGACCCCCTGAAACACCCAGCCCCCTCCCTAACGCGCCCCCACTCGGCTTCGGCCCTGAAACTCCAATTCCTATCAGGCCATTCTCTCTCCCGGGCGTGGCCACGTGCGGATTAGCCGAGCTGTCCAGAAGGCTGAAGTCCAGGTCACCCAGAAGATCCTGGAGCTCCTTCTCATTTGCTGAGCCCAGCAGTGACATCATGGCGGGGTCCGCGGTGAGCTCGGCCAACGAGACGTCGTTGTTAGCCGCGTTAGCGTGCAGGTGGGAGTTAGCCAGCAGGTGGTTGGCTCGCGGGGCGTTGGCCACGGAGCTGCCCATGCCGGAGTGGGGCGCGATGGGGTTCATCTTCCTCATCTCCTGCTTCTCCCGGGTGAAGCGGCGCAACATGGCTGCCAAGCACAAGGAGTCCTTCATCAGCTTCTTCCTCTTCTTCTTCTCTGGCCGGTGGATGTTCATCAGAGACGACACTCTGGATCAGAAAGACAAGAGAGATGGGTGAAGAGGGGAAAAAGAGCGGGAAGAGAGGAGAGATGGAAGAAAGAGGAAGGAGGGAGAAAATAGTGAGGCAAGTTATGATGTGTAATCTCGAAGACAAGAAACCGATAAGCAAGGCAATGTCTTTTCAATATGATACAAGGGAAACAACAGTCTCATAATATCTGCTGGTCTATTTCTGGGAATAGGAGTATTTATGGCAGCGGAGTGATCAGCTTATCAGAGGGTAGCTAATGTAGCCTTTGTTAAGGACACTTGGCCTGTCACACAAGCCCACGGGCCATTCAGAGAGAGCATCACAGTGTATCATGTCATAGTCAGACATATCTGTACATGGGTAGGAATGAACAAAAATATATCTATATGATGAATTCGTCTATTGTATTGTATGCTATGCTGAAGTGCATACATTTCAATTTCAGTGCACATTAGGTAGGGTTTGACACGGGGAGGTATAAAAACTGATTCAAAAAGCATTACAAGACATTTTGAAGAATGGTTCTTGAAACATGCTCAGTTCCATTTGAGAAATATGCATAGAACAACAATGTCCCTTTAGATGATCCCTTTTGCTCTTACAGCAAGAACAAAATAATCAGAATTATTCAGCAACCATTCTATCTCAAATTGTAATTAGCGAAGGTACAGACATGCCTGACAGGCACAAGAAGCAGTGATGTATCCATCCCACTATCCTATCATCTCACCCTGGTTTGGGCACTCTGTTCTTCCGGGGTTTCTTCTCCTCCAAATTGTTTCCTTCTTTCCTCCTTCGTCTCTTGATCACTTGCTCCTCGCCATCCTTCAGCTCCTGCTAACACCGGAAGGCACAGACACAATTTATGAAAAACCAAAACAACCAGTTGGATAAACACAAATAAAGCATCAGGGACGGGGTCAATTATTCTAGTCAATTCAGGAAGTAAACAAAAATTCATTGATTTTCTCATTAATTTTGAATAGAATTAGAATTTCTGTTTACTTCCTGAGTTGACATCATTGAAATGGAATTGACCCCAACTGACTAATATAGTGTAATTTCACTGTATACAATGCTTCATGCCAGTATCCCACCCTTACTCTGGGTTTGACATCCTTGCCCCCTTCCTCTCCCTCTGACTCGGAAGCAGCTCTGAACTGCAGCGTGCCCGTGTTGATGTAGAACCCCCCCAGCTTGGTAGTCAGGGAGGCCGGGACCAGCTCGTCATACTGTCACACAAAACAAAATGGCAGCCGTTACATTCAGAGCATAGATGCAGAATACAGACTAACTTCAATGAGTGTCTGACAAACAAAAGAAAACATGTCACTGTGGTGAATGTAGGTTAGTATTTATGGGGTGAGATTGATTGGTTGTGCGAATTGGTGCTGTGGTTGATTGACAGTCTTAAGCACACTCCAAACAGGAAGCGAAACTCCAGAGCGGAGTTCGCCAGAATAGAGCAGATTCCTATTTTCTCCACCTATAATACAGCCTAACATTCCTTCTCCACATGAAGGCATGTAAAAGGTAAAAAAATAAAAAAGATACTTACAGCCTCTGAGTTGTCAATAAAAGGGTCGGTCTCATCGTAGCCGAAGCCTATGTCAATCAGATCCTGCATTCTATCCTTCCTCTTCTTCTTTCCTGCTGCATTGGCATTGCCCTGTGTCACAGAGGATACATACTTTCACATGTACATTCTGTATAACCAGTAGTCATAAACAAGAAAAAAATGGCTTATAACCAGATATAACAGGTTTATAACCTAGTTCAACTAGCTATTAACCAGATAAAAAAGTCAAACTAATCTTAAAACTAGTATCTTACAAGTGGAGTTATTAGAGCACAAAGTTTTACCACGGCTCCAAAAAATAACATACATATTTGTTCTCAAACTTCTTGGCCAGGGCCTCCACCTGCAGTCGTTCTCTCTCGTCATCGTTGAAAGGGTCGCTAGGGTCAAGGGCAGGAGGCAGGATAAAAAGAGTTGGAGTCTGAGTTGGGGCTGGAGGAGGAGTGTTCTTTTTTGCCTAGAAAGCGGGGAATGGGTGAGGAAAAGTGTAACTACTGGAAAAGAAATGAACTTACCCACAATAAACAAACAACAAACAAAGTAACAAATAATATTGTGTTATTGTACCGGATGTAAATCATATTGCTATGCAATCATATTGCCAAAATAGCATTGGTGAAGAAGCATTTGTATTTAGATTTACAGCTGGTTTATAAAGTTGTAGTATCACTTGTAATTATAAGTTTGAGAACAATGTATTATATATTCAGCATAATTGCTATGCAAATATGTAACAACAAAAAATTGTTAACTACTGTCCCATGCAATGATGTCTGTACACACCACTGAGTGTCTTGATAACGTAGGCTACATCCTGGTACTTCCAAACCTACTCCATCTATTCAGCACTGACTGGTCTTCTATATGTCACCCATAGGAGGCTAAACTCAACTGTACTGGGGCACTTCTACGTGCCATATTAATGGCTGTATGACTGGTGTAAACTAAAAAGAGAGTTGGCAAGTTATCAAGAATTGGAAACAGGTAGCGCCAGACAACCTTTATCACTGCATGTGCATAAGGAGTGCCTACAACTGTAATCTTGACGGGCCGTTCGAGCTGAGTACCAAGAAATTTGAGTGAATGGCTTAATGAATGGCTGAGTTAGGGTCTTTTGTGTGAAGTCCATGACTGGTAATTTCCTCCCACCGACCACGCTAGTCCGTGGAAAGACAAGATACACCCACGTTCATATCCTAGTTTATAACAAGTCCCCACTAACCAAGTTAATAAAATCAACTGGTGTTGATCCATGTCTTTCTTGACCAAACAGAAGGAGTCATACCTGGATGTTTTGGATGAGTTCGCTGTAGTTAAACTCGGCCGACGATTGATCGCTGGGCTCGGACAGAGATAGGTTCAACCGCACGGTAATCCGTTTTCCTTCAGCGTTGTCCTTGTCACTACTAGTTTTGCCGAAAAGCCCACCGCCACCATCTGCCCCGGACGCTTTCGTTTCGACCTCACCGTCCGCATCCAAGTCGATGTCGGCCTCGTCATCCTCCAACCGGCGTTTCCTAGTCTCCGTGGCTGATCCCGCAGCGAAGGCCGAGAGGGTGACAAATTGTACTTTTCTCGGTTCGGCCATTTGGATGTGCTGCCTGTCTGAACCTCGCTTCGGACAGACAGCGACAACGCGAGCTACTTCGCGAAACTACTTCAAATTTGCGAATTGAAGGGGTTTGCGCGAAACTGCAATGGCTATTTAGTAGCTAATAAGATGTAAGGGGGTCATCCGCACCATTCGAATTGAATTTCAGGGGATGAGATGGTCGGGGAAAAGTTGTTTTTTCGGTAGCTACTTGCATCCTCAATTGCTATGGGATCGAGACATTCAAGGTGGCCATCTTGGATTTCAGGAGTAAATAAAATATCAGAGAGGTCACTGGGCCTGCGCGCACAGACAAAACGGAAGTCGCGTGAACGAGGGGGTTATCGTGGCCAATCACTGCATTTGCTCCCATTTTAATCCCGCCCCTATCACAATAGGCGATAATAAGAACATCTGAAGATGGCACTAGTATTATGACCTTAACGGTGATGTCTTTTGTGAAAGGACATTTTATCACATCATAGCCCATGTCACCTGAATAATTTTGCTCACTAATAAAGAAAATGGATGGCATCTGTTTTGATGGCATTCTTATGTCATCCATTCAGTCAGTGCTGAAATGCTGAATTGTGTGTTTTTCCACAATGACCTAACTACACGCACCGTAAATCCCAAACTGAACCAAATAAACCAGTTGGGTGACTGAGTTACCGTCATAGGCACTGATGACGCAACACAAGCAAACATTGGTGGACACCTGTTGAAATTGAGGGCTTTTGTGTTCAATTATTTTGTCGAGACACAGCTTCCTTTAATTTAGATGAGTAAGAAGTTTATTAGCAATAGGGTATTTTGGAATTCAAAAGACAGTACATGTACTATTTCATTCAAATGTATGCCTATTGTGTCAATTTTCCCACAATAGAAAATCATCATGACAGAACTAGTGAATGCATATAGAACAAACAATAGAGAGAAAGGGGTCAACAACTCTTTATAGAGAGAATACTGTTTAATACTTGTATCAGCATCATTTGAGTAATACAAAAATACACATTTCAATACAATTGATTGGCGAGATTGTACCGAATTATATACATTGCAAAATAAAACACATGTAGTACATGATATAAATACTGTGACATGTACAATAAAGCACATCAATACACATTGTGCATGACTCATGAGAACATGTTATTTTATAGATTTTCACTAGTAAAAAGTTTCTGATAAAAAAAATGCACGTGTAAACCACATATATAATGTAATAACATGTAGTAAGTGTATTATGTGAGTTAAGCACGTTATGGCATTGTTATGTCAGAGGAACCCTGTTGTCTTTGGCCCATTTCCTCAGAGCTCTGATAATGTACTCCACCTGGGGGTTCTGTGTGCTCCTCAACAGGGGCAGCACCTCCTTCAGGGTTTCCCTGTGGAACCACAGACAATGGTTATTAGTGATGGGAAGTTAGGAACAGGTCATATTGTACAATGGCAATTTTTTCATTACATTACCATAACGGTTGTTTATAAAGTTAAAATGAAAGTGCTTGAATCACAAAAGTCACACTTTACCGTGAAATGTAAATTACTCAAGGTACAAAAATGATGTGCCAAAACATCTCTGTGGAGGACATGGTTTTCATATTTGATGTGTTGGTGACAACTCTTTAACACAGACAAGTGTTGGTATCAAAATTGGACTAAAGACTAAGAAACTTCGCCAATACTTACTTTGGCTCTCTCCCTGCCAGTATGAGCTGGAAGATTCCGACACAGGCCCCTCTCTTGCCCTCCCAGTAGTTGGAGTCGGGATCCAGTTTCTCCAGAGTATCGAATGCTTTGGCTGCCCAGTAGAACTGACCCATCTGAAAGCACAGACAGAGCAACATTTAATTGCACTGAATATTGAGGAAGCTTGGTCTTTCCTAATCTCGTCCCCAGTCTATTGTGGAGGAAGTCTGGTGCAGGAGATTAAGCCATTGCTGACTTGTGGTTAGCCTGGAAACTAAGTTAATAGTGAGCCTCACCTTATAGCAGTCGTTGGCAATGAGTTGTAGGAGGCTGAAGGAGTCTGGCGAAGCCCCCATCTTCAGATACAGCTCCCAGGCTAGCCGGCCTTTCTGGTTCATGATGTCTGAGCGAGAGGAGAGACAACACTATTTAGATAATATATTTATTCAAATTAATTTGTCATATATTTCATTTCTTAGATCATGTATGTAGATATCGTATCGACGACAAATGGATAATGTATTTCAGACTGGATACATACAGCAGCGAGTCAGCCAGCTCAGATATACATAGTCAGTCTTCATCTTCTCACCCTGGATCAGCAGAAATATCTGAGTCCAATATAAAAGAATGTTACAACATGAACTTTGAACTGAGTCAATACACTACTCATGCAAGCAGTAATGCATTTTTCTATGTTGACAGGATGTACCTCCTCTGCTTCTTTGTAGTTGCCCAAGGCAGCTTTGGCCTGGGCATAGTTGAAATTGAATGTATCCTCTGTATAGAAGTAACTCTGTTAATGACAAACCAAAAATAAACAAACAGAAATAATGCTCACCTCCTTTCCCCAAGTATACATGTTATTTCCACACCAATCCATAAATATGTCAAGCACTCAAATGCAAAGAAAGTGATTGAGTACGTGTGTGCAAACATGCCTATGTGGTGTACTGTCCTAGTGCTACATGCTTTGGGCCATGCAAACCTTGACTGAGTTGAGGTAGATGAGAACGTCTTCAAACTGCCTCAGAAGGAAGAAACAGGAAGCCATACACTGTCTTCCAGGTATCGTGTCTGAGGAGAGTGAGATACAGACAGTGAGAGAAAGACACACATGCTCACTCACATGCAGACATACACACACACACACAAGCTAACTCCTAGCTTCTTGGTTGAGTCGCTTTAGATTCATTCATTCACCTTACCGCATTCGCTGGCTGAGCCTCCGACCAGCTGGAAGAACTGTTGAGCGATCTTCAGGTGATCCCTCTGCAGCGGAGATACCGGCAGGGACGAGGAGGAGGGAATAGAGACTGCTAGTCAGTCAGTCAGATTTCATATCAGTGATGATCTACTATACCAGATTTATAAGACATTCCTAATCTACTCAGACATTTCTACTGTGTGGTCCTAGGGGGTTTTCGGGTAGTTTGTCAAACACTTACTCACCGATCCAATTTCTTGACCCAAAGCAGCATTCACCACTCCTTTCAAAATGTACTCCTTAAAGAAATACATTTTGTTAAGACACTGCATGTATGCTATTAAGGCTTTAGTCTTTAAACAACGAGACTTCCTCTGCTTATGACACCTGATAATGTGAAACTATTACTATTTCTACCTGTGGTGTGGTTGGCTCCAAGTCTTTTATGAGGGTGTAAGCCTCTTGAACATCATCTGAAACATAAAGATGCACATTATTGATGAAAAAATAGTCATTCAACATTTCAATGTTAGGATTAGGATTCAAAGACAACCACCAGTGGCTAAGACCCACCTTGTCTGAGGTAGTAGATGACCAGGTTCAACCGAGCCTCAGAGATGACATCAATCAACGGGGGCAGCACCTGCAACGCCCCCTCCCCACCACGAAACACCACCTGGGGTGTTAGAGGTCAAAGGTTATAGAGCATGGGGGTCACTGTCATGCAAACACAGTCACACAACAGAGGTGGTGGAACAGCTTACCAGGTTATGCCGGATAAGCTCCTTAGCAAACTCAAAGGAGCAGGAGGAGATGTCTATGAGGTTCTTTAACTCAGCCTGAGGGAGAAAATAACAAATTGAACCACACTATGTATTGCTGTACGTGACAAGTGTAGGCATAAACAGCGACTGTGGATGTCAGGCAAACGCGTGTAGATGCACGGCAGTCTGTTTTGACCGTTGATGCATACGGAGTTGCTTTACCTCGGCTGCCTTGCCGTTGTACAGCCTGAAGTGGTTGCAGGCCTTGAGGTTGAGAGCGATGGTGGATTCAGGAATACTCTGCAGATACACAGCCAACACCTCTTGGGAAACATCATAGTAGTCCAACTTGTAGTAGCACAGCGCTACGTACACGTTAAGAGCCAGGAAATCTCTGGAGTTAAAAGGAAAAAATAATATATATATATTTTTTTTTAACGGTAAATATGGTAAAACATCCAATAGCTAGTCCCATAGCTCACACTGCGTTCTTGAATAGAAGTCCTTGTGCATCTTTCTCTCTTGCTTTTTGACTGCACTGTCCAATATAATACACCCTCTTTCTCCACTGCAAAATAACTATAGCCGTCTCCCTCCATCTTCTTGTCTCAGTCTCAACACAAGAAAATGTGTCCTTGCAATTTTATAATACTTCATCCTAAATATATGGCTTATAGTATGTTTACTGTATATAGTTATAAGAATTTACAGTAAAATTGATACTGACTCATTCAGACAATCCACATTGGTACTAGTGGGACCACTGTAATCTCGCATATGAGGGATTTGTGGGACTATGCTCTTGCCCATCAGTGATTTTGATGAAGGGACATGGGAGAATAGCCCAGTATAAGTACCTATTCTGTAGCAAGATGCGTTTGTAGATGTCGATGGCCTCCTGGTAGTGTGATCTCATGTAGTGGATGGAGGCCAGGCTCAGCTGGTCCTCAGTCACATCCTCCAGGTTCTGGTGGAAACCCATCAGCTTCTTCTCATCGTTGAACTGGGAACAGAGAGGAAAGGCATGGTTGGTTTGTCTACTGGATTGTTATTACACAAGTAGGTGCTCCTCACAGTACCATTACAAAGAAAGAAAAAAAAGTACACTGAACAAAAATATAAACATGTAAAGTGTTGGTCTCATGTTTCATAAGCTGAAATAAAAGATCCCAGAAATTTTCCATATGCACAAATAGCTTATTTCGCTCAAATTTTGTGTACAAATTTGTTTACATCCCTGTTGGTGAGCATTTCTCCTTTGCCAACACAATCCATCCACCTGACAGGTGTGGCATATCAAAACGCTGATTAAACAGCATGATCATTACACAGGTGCACTTTGTGCTGTGGACAATAAAAGTACATCCTGAAATGTGTTGTGTGACAAAACTGCACAATGCCACAGATGTCTAAAGTGCTTGAGGGAGCGTGTAATTGGCGAGCTGTTGCCAGAGAATTGAATGTTCATTTCTCTACCATAAGCCGCCTCCAATATAATTTGAGAATTTTACCGTATGTCCAACCGGTCTCACAACCGTTGTGTGGGAGAGTGGTTTGCTGATGTCAATGTTGTGAACAGAGTGCTCCATGGTGGCAGTGGAGTTATGGTATGGGCAGGCATAAGCTACGGACAACGAACACAATTGCATTTTATCGATGGCAATTTTAATGCACAGAGATAATGTGACGAGATCCTGAGCCCCATTGTTGTGCCATTCATCCGCCGCCATCACCTCACGTTTCAGCACGGCCCCATGTCGCAAGGATCTGTACATAATTCCTGGAAGCTGAAAATGTCCCAGTTCTTCCATGGCCTGCATACTCACCAGATATGTCACCCAATGAGCATGTTTGTGATGCTCTGGATCGACGTGTACGACAGCGTGTTCCAGTTCGCGCCCATATCCAACAACTTCGCACAGCCATTGAAGAGGAGTGGGAAAACATTCCACAGGACACAATCAACAGCCTGATCAACTCCATGCGAAGGAGATGTGTCGCGCTGCATGAGGCAAATGGTGGTCACATCAGATACTGACTGGTTTTCTGATCCACGCCCTCACCTTTAAGGTATCTGTAACCAACAGATGCATATCTGTATTCCCAGTCATGTTAGGGCCAAATTAATTTATTTCAATTGACTGATTTCCTTATATGAACTGTAACTCAGTAAAATCTTTGAGATTGTTGCATGTTGCGTTTATATTTTTGTTCAGTATAAGTACTGACACTTGGGAATTGTGTAAAACATGATTTTATGTAACTGTTAGAGCTGAGCGATTCATCGAAATGTCAGTTATTTTTCAGTCTTTAAACAACTAATTGACCGATGTTGGTTCAATTATTTGAAAACCATTTTGTGCTCAATGCGCAGTTTCTCCAGAGATAAATTAAATCAAGCCCAAACTGTACGATGTAGGAAGGGGTTGTAGTTTCCAAAAGGCCAATATTCTACATAATTACCACATTTTCTGTGCTAAACTAACTACAATGTCCATAATCCATTGCGTGCCTACTTGTCTGGTCTGACACGGAGAGAAGAGAGAAGAACATGTGATCGAGAGGGATAGAGAGCAGTTGCTCCGTGACTTATCTCTACCTGAAAATACATGATCTATGATTGATAATTGGTATTCAGCAGTCATAAAAGTATGCCTTATTTACTTTGAAGAACTACTAAAATAGTTTTGTCAGACAGCATAGGTAGCAGCTCTATAGTGATGAGACGATGACTTGGAATGAAATAATAGTCATCAAATAGGCCTAAAACAAATGTAATATACACAACAACTGAAATATTTGATTAAAGTAATGTGAATAAATGATGGTTAATAAGTGATAAACAGTAATGGGCAGTCACTATCATCATGGGATTTACACTAATTGTTTGATTCTGTGTTGTTACAGCATTAAAACCCACATAATGAATAGTGCATTTAATGTCTAGGGGAAAAAAAGTGTTGAAATCGAAAACTGTTATTATTTTTGAAATAATCTAACCGAAACCGAACTAAAAAGCTTAGCACAAGCAACTGTCCAGAAACAAAAAAGAAAGAATGATGAGAAATACACATTAACATATTAAAGAATACAGAAAGGGAACAGTTCTGACCTTATGAGCCAGGTGGAAGAGCATGCGATTCTGAAGTGCACACTTTGGAGCTACAGGAGAAGAAGAAAAGGGAATACCTTATCGACTAGGGCAAGAAACAGTAGGATGAAAAACGACAAAACATTTTTGCTTAATACTCACCCTTGTTTGCAGCCTCCTCTGCCTCTCTGTAGAGCCCCAGGAAAAACTGAGTGCAGGCCAGATACACCCACACCTCCCCTGGTTCTTCTAACCGGAGTGTCAAGGCCCTGTATTCCTGTCATTGAAAAAAATACACATACACCACCATTCAAAAGTTTGGGGTCACTTAGAAATGTACTTGTTTTTGAAAGAAAAGCACATTTTTTTGTCCATTAAAATAACATAAAATTGATCAGAAATAGGGTGTAGACATTGTTAATGTTGTAAATGACTATTGTAGCTGGAGACTATTGTAGCAATGGCACATTGTGATAGCTAATCCAAGTTGATCATTTTAAAAGGCTAATTGATCATTAGAAAACCCTTTTGCAATTATGTTAGCACAGCTGAAAACTGTTGTTCTGATTAAAGAAGCAATAAAACTGGCCTTCTTTAGACTAGTTGAGTATCTGGAGCATCAGCATTTGTGGGTTTGATTACAGGCTCAAAATGGCCAAAAACAAAGTACTTTCTTTGGCAACTCGTCAGTCTATTCTTGTTCTGAGAAATTGAGGCTATTCCATGCGAGAAATTGCCAAGAAACTGGAGATATCGTACAACGCTGTCTACTACTCCCTTCACAGAACAGCGAAAACTGTCTCTAACTAGAATAGAAAGAGTAGTGGGATGGCCCCGGTGCACAACTGAGCAAGAGGACAAGTACATTAGTGTCTAGTTTGAGAAACAGACGACTCACAAGTCCTCAACTGGCAGCTTCATTAAATAGCACCCGTTAAACACCAGTCTCAATGTCAACAGTGAAGAGGCGACTCCGGGATGCTGGCCTTCTAGGCAGAGTTCCTTTGTCCAGTGTCTGTTCTTTTGCCCATTTTAATATTTTATTTTTATTGGCCAGTCTGAGATATGGCTTTTCCTTTGCAACTTTGCCTAGAAGGCCAGCATCCCAGAGTTGCCTCTTCACTGTTGACGTTGAGACTGGTGTTTTGCGGGTACTATTTAATGAAGCTGCCAGTTGAGGACTTGTGAGGCGTCTGTTTCTCAAACTAGACACTAATGTACTTGTCCTCTTGCTCAGTTGTGCACCGAGGCCTCCCACTCTTTCTATTCGAGTTAGAGCCTGTTTTTGCTGTTCTGTGAAGGGAGTAGTACACAGCGTTGTACGAGATGTTCAGTTTCTTGGCAATTTCTCACATGGAATAGCCTTCATTTCTGAGAACAAGAATAGTGACGAGTTTCAGAAGAAAGTTCTTTGTTTCTAGCCATTTTGAGCCTAATCGAACCCACAAATGCTCATGCGCCAGATACTTAACTAGTCTAAAGAAGGCCAGTTTTATTGTTTCTTTAATTAGAACAGTTTTCAGCTGTGCTAACATAATTGCAAAAGGGTTTTCTAATGATCAATTAGCCTTTCAAAATGATACATTTGGATTAGCTAACACAACGTGCCATTGGAACACAGGAGTGATGGTTGCTGATAATGGGTCTCTGTATGCCTATGTAGATATTCCATAAAAATAAATCTGCCGTTTCCAGTTACAATAGTCATTTACAACATTAACAAGGTCTACACTGTATTTCTGATCAATTTGATGTTATTTTAATGGACAAAAAATATGCTTTTCTTTCAAAAACAAGGACATTTCTATGTGAACCTAAACTTTTGAACGGTAGTGTATGTGTCAAATAGAGCATTGTAAAAATAGCTTTTTTTTCAGACAAGAATGATTTTGACTGAACACACACCTACCTCCATTGCTCTCTTGTAATCACCCAAGTGAAAGGCACAGTAGCCAATCCAAAGGTCTGCATGCTCCTCTTTTTCTCCAACATCTCGCTGAAACTGGAAGAAGACAAAGCAACACATCAACAGTAGGACTCAGTGCTCTCACACGCACCTATGCAACTATAATAAGGAAACAGAAAGACCTTATAGACAGCGCAATATCAAGAATGAGAAAGGGGAATGTTGAGAGGACACAGGACTTTCACAGATCTTCTGTCATATTTATTACAGAGTTGCTCATCATTCATTTGCTGATTGCACATGACAGATGGCTACATGAGTTCCTATCTGGCTACCTCTAAAAGTGATTGTGCCCCAAGGTAGTCTCTCTGGTTGAGGTATTCCTCCAGGCGAGGGCTCTTCTTGGCTTTGTTTTTCTTCTTCTTCTCACTGACGCTAGCTGCAGAATCTCCACCTACTGCTGGCTTCACCCGAGACAGAATCTGGATGGATGTGACAAGGAAGAGAATCCTTATTGTGGACATGACAGCTGGCAATTTGTTTACTAAAGCGGGAATAAAACAATATTTGCACATTTGGTAAGATAGACAGTCATGTTTTAATGGATGTCGTGCAGCTATAGCAGTTATCCTCTGTTAAACTAGCTAACTGCCATTACTTTATAATGAACCTCGTCACATATCACAGATAGGTGAAATAGACTTTGGTTTGGTAGCTGGAAAGCGACAATGATTAATCTAGAAAGCTAACTAGCTAACGTGAACTACATAGCAAGACTTTTAGCTAACCAACAAGTTACGCAACTAGTAGGCTAACTTGTAAGACTTACCATGACGGCACAGCAGTTACTCTTGCATAATGTCACTCACTGTTTAGTGTGGAGAAATTGATTATAGCTAGATAACACTAACGTAAATTAGCTACACGTTAGCTAACGTTATTACTATTATAACTTTTCTTGCTAGAACTAGCTTAGCTGTCTGTCTGGCTATCTAGCTAACAGTGAACCAACAGATACGAAAACAAAAGACACCTCTTCGCTGTCTAAAATTGTAATCAAAGAATAGCATGAATAAGGTGAACGAAGAGCATCAAACTAGCTAATGTTAGCCACTAGCTAATGAAACAGCTGACTGTGATTTCCTTGCCGTGTGAGGATTACGCTTGTGTTGCCTAGCAACGTTGTTCATCCTCTTCTTCACTTCAGGATCACTTGTAGAGATGCAAATTGAACTCTGGATTTAGCCCCTTTGTCGCGCATGTTGGATAATAACATTACCAGAAAATAAAAAACAGTGCCACATAGCATTGAAATACAGTGGTTTCGTTATGTCTTCAGAACAGCCCCAGTGGCCTAATGGATAAGGCACTGGCCTCCTAAGCCAGGGATTGTGGGTTCGAGTCCCATCTGGGGTGATAATATTTTCACCCAGAAACAGGCATTGTAACGTGGATTCAGTCTTGCCTGACAAGTGCACATAGATGCTGTTCATGTCATTTAAATGTAGCCAATTTAGTGTCACACTTTCCCCCCACCCCTAGCAAGATCATTAGTTGGAGGCAGGTGTGTTAGCTGGGGCAAAAGTGTGACCCCAATCAGGCCCAGAGTTGCCCAGGCCTGCTATATATAGATATAATGCCTCATCCATAATCAAGGAAATCTTTTTATGGTCACAAGGCCAAATAGGATCAAATCTGTCAAGAACTTTCCACAGTCAACCTGTTCTGCACAAATTCACATCACAGGAGTCAACTGTCTTTTATTCACCTTTAAAGCTAGAATCCTTAATTGAAACAATAAGCGTTGTAATAGTTGGAACTAAGCTCATTAGCCATTTGTAAATGATATTCTTCAAGAAACAAAATGGGTATTTATCATTCAATGCAGCAACTAATGATTCTATCTTTAAATATCAATTTTAAACTGAACAGTCAATGTAACATTTGTATGGATTTCTGGGTATACATTGTGACTCCGTGGTTGAGTGTTGAAGGCCAAACTGAAGACACCACAAGAGTAGATGACAGAATTTCATCTGTCAATGCAAAAAAAACAATAAACCCATGTATTTGTAAATCGCCCTCACCCCAAGAAAAATAGACAAGTTTAAAAACAATAAGCCAAGTTTATTGACGTCACTGTTTACAGCACAGCTTTTAACTCGAGTGATTGACACCACTTAGGACCAATCGGCAGAGGCACCACCCCACTCGGTAGCCTGGGCGGTGGGGGCAGCAGACCAATCCTCTGTGGCGGGCTGGGCACTCCAATCCTCTGTAGGAATACAATCATGCGTGTGTGACAATACAATCAAACCATTTAGTGTACAGACATTTCCACAGTCAAGAGAAATTGTGTTTCTCCCGACAGGATCCGCAGTGAGGATTTGAGGCTTCACTACAGGTTTATGAGAGAACTACTCTACCCCTCTGTGTTGGTCATATAGGACATTTTAGGTCCTAGATGGGCAAAAAAGGGGCAATACTAATTTACTTTCAGTAGAACTTACCAGCAAAGCCTTCAGCTGCAGCTGGGGCCTTGGAAGGAGCAGCGGCTGAAAAGGAGAATTAAACGAAGTTTGAGTCAAATGTATTTCGGTAGCCATTTTGTGATTGTCAAAATGTGCTACTCCATCCACCTTTGCATTTGTGGCCTCCACTCCTGTGTATTCATCGCTTACCCTCGGTGAAGCTCTTACCCTCAATGCCAGCAGGGAACTGCTGGATGGGCACAGAGGGCACTGCCACTCCCTCGGACCAGTCGGCCACCTCGGGCTGGGCGAAGTCGGCCGTGGGGGCGGTCCACTCGCCCTGGAACTCCTCCTTGCCAACAGCCTTCTCTGCCGCGGCCTGCTCCTCCTTCTCAATCTGGAACAGGAGGAAGAGGTTACAAATTAGGGATGTGACGTCACAATTCGAGTGAGAGCTCAGGTAAGCAGGCACCACAGGTATATGGATTCTTAGCGCAAGCATACAACACCACATCAGAAGCATATTTTGCTTCAAGTTGTTCCATCACTGATTGAGATGAGTCAGTTACTGTTTCAGACTGCCATCTCACCCACAGTGATGGTTTTACTATTCCCTTCCAACGACAACTCACCCAGTCACTGACCGGACAACGCAAGTGCTTTTAGAAGGGAAATGTGCTTTTAGAAGGGAAATGTGCTTTTAGAAGGGGAATGTGCTTTTAGAAGGGGAATGTGCTTTTAGAAGGGGAATGTGCTTTTAGAAGGGGAATGTGCTTTTAGAAGGGGAATGTGCATTCGAGGTCAGTGAATAGCTACACGGTGAGTAGGTTTTTGTTCCAGTCCAGCACCAACGCATCCGATTCAATTAAATCGTGGTCAAGACAGAGGACCATGATTAGTTAAGTTGTATCAAACAATTAGTGCAGGACTAGAACAAAAACCTCAAACACACAGCTCTCCGTGACCAGTTGAAAACCCCTGGTATAAACAGTGTGTGAACCATAGCGTCCCAGTATGTCAGTTACCTCCTCTGGATCTCTGTAGAAGTAGAGATCAGGCATGACCTCCCAGGGGTGTTCCCTGGAGATGGTGCCCCTCATCCGCAGCACCTCCCTAGACAGCATCCACCACATCAGACCAACAGAGTGGTGGCCCTGGAACACAACAGACAACAGTCAGTTAGACCTAGGGTTGTATAGTAAGTCACTGATGATTATATGCACCGGCAACAGTCAGTCAAGTCAGTCATACAGAGTTAAAGGCCATCAACAGAATTGATCAGTCTAAATTAATAGAATTGGTTAGTGGATCAACTGATACCCAGTAAAACCATGACTACATGGGAGGGCGTCTTCGACTACTGACGAGGAAGGGCAAAGGAAACTCCCTAGGAAGGAAGAGTCCCAGTAGGGTTCATGGTTGTGGCTCAGGTCACTATCAAACTCCAGTCATGGGGCAGCAGCCCTACTGATGTTAGCGAAAACCCGGCCAGATCACTCTGGCACACTTCCGACACCTGAACACAGACATCAGACCGTGTCAGGCTTTAATTGTGTGCTGCATATTTCCATCAGTTGACCAAGATATCAGCGGAAGTTCCTATCTACCCTTTCACTTTGAGGAAACACTATTGGGGACAAAACTGATATGATAGGTTGTTCAAGTCGTTCTCTCTTATTCATTCACACATATATAGACACACACACACAAATAAAAATGTGAGACCACACCATACATCTGTAGTCTATGGCCTGTCTGTACCTTGTTGTTGCAGGGGATGGCGATGTCCACGTATCTGAGGGGAGAGTCAGTGTTGCACATGGCGATGGTGGGGATGTTGACGTAGGAGGCCTCAGTCAGGGGCTGGTGGTCGGCACGGGGGTCTGTCACGATCAGGAGGCGGGGCTCACGGAAAGCAGCCTGGATCTGATTGGTGAAGGTTCCGGGGGTAAAACGACCGTGGAAGGTGGTGGCGCCGGTGGCGGACGCAAACTTCAGCACAGCCCTCTGGTCGGAGGAGAACGGGGAGTGGAGTTAGTGGATTGGCTAACAAGCAGGTGACTCAGTCAATAATATAACTTAGCAGTAATATGGTATGTTTGGTTGTGGCTCAGGTCACTATCAAACTCCAGTCATGGGGCAGCAGCCCTACTGATGTTAGCGAAAACCCGTCCGGATCACTCTGGCACACTTCCGACACCCGAACACAGACGTCACAGTGCCAGGCTTTAATTGTGTGCTATTTAGCTAGTCACCCACAATTACACCAGGCCAACTGAGCTGACCAAAGTAATGTTCACTAGAGCACACCAGTAAATAAAAATGTTTCTTATTTGACAAGTATAGATAGTACCTCTCCTCTTTAGACCGTTCACTTCCATTTTGTACCTCCTGAACATAACCCAAGAGAAAATCTGGACCCTCGTATATGTCAGGTGAGCTAGCAGTGGGGGTCTCACCTGTCCAGTGTTCCTGGAGGAGATGACGCAGACATCAGCTGGGTTCTCAATGGCCACGATGGCACGGGCAGCCAGCAGCAGCTTCTCCCATGTCTTCTTCAGGTTGATGATGTACACACCTGAGGGGGACAACCAGTTACATTAATTACATGTTGATACCCAACATGCATACAGCCATAATGTCTACACACGCTATCCTTTCTCAGGACAATCAATGAAGAAAAAGACTACCGATTAAAACTGACCGAGGACTGGTGTTTCACCCACATTGAGATCATTATCTATTGGATAAATGTTTGAGCCAGAGAGAAACATTAAATATTTGGAAGAGATGTCCCATCACTGATTGAGACGAGTCAGTTACGGTTTCAGACTGCCATCTCACCCACAGTGATGGTTTTACTATTCCCTTCCAACGACAACTCACCCAGTCACTGACCGGACGACGCAAGTGCTTTTAGAAGGGGAATGTGTATTTCAGAGGTCTCCCAACTCTGATCCTATAAACTTGTGTGCAGACTATTGTTCCAGCCCAGCACCGACACATCTGATTCAGTGTATCATGTCAAGACTCAAGACCACGAATAGTTGAATTAGGGTATGATAATGCAGGGCTGGAACAAAAGCATTCACATCCTCCACAGTCAAAATATGTGCGAGTTCAGGAAGTCTTCAGATCATAAAGTGACAAATATCCAGGGATTTCGTATTCCTCCACCCACCATCACTCTTTCTCTTGTACGTGTAGTGCTCCATCTGGAAGTCCATGTTGGTACCTCCCAGGTGGGTCCCGGCTGCCAGGAACTTGAGCACATCCTCCTCCTTCATCTGCAGCACATCCAGACCTCCGGACATCGTGACCACTTTTCCTAAGTTACGAGTTATGTGGAAAAGCTGCAGGGGGAAAAAAAAGAGACAGGTGAGATGTTGTATAAAGGTAGGGAAGCAGAGAATGGTTGCAGTTGGAACTGAGGGGTCATTGTGGCTCAGGTCACTATCAAACTCCAGTCATGGGGCAGCAGCCCTACTGATGTTAGCGAAAACCCGTCCGGATCACTCTGGCACACTTCCGACACCTGAACACAGACATCAGACCGTGTCAGGCTTTAAATGTGTGCTGAACAAACTGTCAAAGCTGCAATGCTTATAATGATTTAGTGTACTTATACAGGCACTTGTCATGGGGACTTGGCATCCGTTTCTAAAAACAGAATTTACAATTATTAAATCAAAATATTGTTGCAGTTCCTTATGAATGACATCTGATCTCAGAGTGATGATCAGCATGCGCATGTGGGGAAGAGGGGTGGCAGGTAGCCTAGTGGTTTGAGAGTTGGGCCAGTAGCGATGATTCGATCCAGCGACCTCCTAAGCTTACAAGGTAAAATTCTGTTGTTCTGCCACCTGAACAAGGTAGTTAACCCACGGTTCCCTGGTAGGCCGTCATTGTAAATAAGAATTTGTTCTTAACTGACTTGCATAGTTAAATAAAATAAGTGATGCAATGTTTGCTGACCAATTCAGATCAATAAATACAATGTTGCAAAAGAGCATTACACCAAGTTAAGTGTGAAACTAGTCTGGTTGCATCTATGGATGTTGGCTACTTTAGTTATTAGTATCCAGCTTACTCAATAGATTTCACGAGCACGCATGGCTAACTAGCTAAGGTTAGTAACGTTCTGGCCTAGCTGTCTAACATGTAATTCGCTATTTACAGCGGTTGTATTTATACGGATATGGGAAACAATCAGACACAACTTCATAGTTGTTCATAACGAGGCTTTAGTATTTGTCTCCGCAACTTTTATCTCAAGAAAATAGTAAATTGTTATCTCACCACGAGACAACGCCGTATGGAGTTCTGTACCTCACGGTAAAAGAGAAAGAGAATCGGAAGTGACGTACTTATATACTGTAAATCCACCAATCATCTTCCATTTCCTTCTCCAGGATTAATAGTAGAAGCAATTCATAAAAAGGTCGATAGATGGTAGTCAAATCATTTAAGTCTAATGTGCTATGAGAAAGGGCATAAATTGTGATGGGAAGCAGTTGTTACTTCATATTCAGTTAAATCTATGATGAAATACTGTAAAGTTCATGCCAAGAGATCATGCCATCACCCCATATAATAATGATTTATTGAACGGCTTTATAGTCTATTTAAGTCAGTAAAATTATAGGTTGCCATTTTGAGGTACTTATATCTTTGAATATTTTGATGCCATTTAATTAAGACATTCCCTAATTCGGTAATGTTCAAAGGGAATATAAAATCCACTGCTTTGAAATTAAATCAATTCAGGCCACATTATAAGAAAGTGATTAGTCACAGCTGGTTCCTGCCTGGGATTAAATACATAATCAGTCAGGAGAGAGAAGAAGAGGAACACTGCAGCCCGCCTGGTTTTCAACCTTCCCAAGTTCTCCCGCTCCTCCGCACAATCCACTGGCTTCCAGTCGAAGCTCGCATCCACTACAAGACCATGGTGCTTGCCTACGGAGCAGCAAGAGGAACTGCCCCTCCCTACATTCAGGCTATGCTCAAACCCTACACCCCAATCCGAGTATCCCGTTCTGCCACCTCTGGTCTCTTGGCCCTCCCACCCCTATGGGAGGGCAGCTCCCGCTCAGCCCAGTCCAAGCTCTTCTCTGTCCTGGCACCCCAATGATGGAACCAGCTTCCCCCTGAAGCTGGGACAGCTGAGTCCCTGCCCATCTTCCAAAAGCACCTGAAACCCTACCTTTTCAAAGAGTATCAAATAATCCCCTTCCTCACCTCAAGGAAAAGTGTACTTACTCTGCCTGTGATATGTGGTTGCCCCACCTAGCTATCTTAATATGAATGCACTAACTATAAGTCACTCTGGATAAGTGTAAATGTAGGAAGCAATGAGTCACACAATGAGTCTATATCTGATGGCTGATAATCCACTGAAAGACCAGACTTCTCTGTGAACTCCCCTCACTCTTTTGCTACATCATCACTGTCTTTAGTTCCCCTCTCTGTCACTGGTTGACAACCTTACTCTGCTTTTATCGGCCGAGTCGGTTTGCATTATGGATTGGTACTGTACTCACGGGTGTATGTATTTCTCATGGTTATGCATGTTATTTTAACAGGGGCAACTGTAAAAGTGTGAGAGCAAAGATAGTGGATTGGTGTTTCAAGGAAGATCTGTCCTACTTTGCAAGGAATCTGTGCTGTTAGAGAATACTTGCCAAAGAGCTCATTTAAGAATACGTTTACCTGACCTCAGTCTTAGTGACTGTGGCCTTGTGCATATCAGCACGTGTCGATCAACCTCTGATCATGTTCCCCCTCTCCCCACATCAGGGAAAGTCAGCTGTGGGGCCGTGTAGTGCAGTGCCTGTCTCTTCCTCAGGACACATGGGCCCCGGTGTTCTGAGGACATGAGCTGTAGCCTGTCATTGTCTGTTATGTCACTGTGGTGTTGCTTTGGAGAGACCAGCGGGCTATACAACAAATTAGGATCAATGAGTTAGCCAGCTAACTTTGATAAGCAATCAGAAATAACTATTGATCTTCTGGTTCATTATAAAAGCTAAACTTAGAGATGTGTTCATTTGTTGAATCAATTAGATCACGCCCATCTCATGCTTGTTTTAATAAAAAATAAAAGCTTAGACTGTTTAGGCAAGTCAGCTGGTTTTCTCCTTGATCAGCTTTGTAGTAAACCCCCTGGTACTGAGGTTTGAGCCTGAAAATATAGCAGCTCAAGGTGGAGACACCCACAAAGGATGATAACATGATGAACCAATGTTGAGGTTAATCTAGGCAAAGACTGAATTAAATAAACACCAGGAATTGTAAAAAAATGGGGGGAATTTTATTCACTTAAAAACAAAACAGGCGCAGCATCAGTCTGAGCAAACTCACACGCACAGACAAAATATTGACAATAATAACAGACCATATACAGTGTAAAGTCACAATATCAAGGACAATAGTGATGATAATCGGCAAGGCAAAAATGTTACGGCACAGAACAATTTGGTGGTAAGAGTTGTTACTGTGTTACAACAACAAAACACACAGACAAGGGCTGAAGAACTACCAATTCGCAAGAAAAGTTAATCACCCCAGTCCTTTTACCAGCCGCTAAGAGGCTTGAATGAATGAATGAATGAATGAATGAATATGTGTTGAATTCTAAAGTGCATTCACTGACTGGCATTGAGCTAGGGTTAACTCAGTGTTTCCCCTCTCAATGACTCAAACTACACTCAGCGGCCAGTTTATTAGGTACCGTTCATGAATATTGTTCACTCCTACAGACAGTGAGTCACGTGGCCGTGGCTTGCTATACAAAGCAGGCAGACAGGCATCGAGGCATTCAGTTACCAGTTGATTGAACGTTAGAATGAGAAAAACGAGTGACCTATGCAACTTTGAGCGTGGTATGATCGTTGGTGCCAGGCGCGCTGGTTCCAGTATCTCAGAAACGGTCAGCCTCATGGGCTTTTCACGCACGACATCCATTGCTCCATCCAGGCTGATGGTGGTGGTGTCATGGTGTGGGTAAAGTTTTACTGGCGCACGTTGGGTCCCTTGACACCAATTGAGCAAAGTTTCCGCGCCCCAAAGAATTTAGGCTGTTCTGGAAGCAAAGGGGGTCCGACCCGGTACTAGATGGATGTACCTAATAAACTGGCCACAGTGTATATTTAAGCTGTGTCCTTTTTCATGTGTGTGCGTAAAAAGCAAAAACAGTTGGCAAACAGTGATTGTAGTGATGGTATTGAGTGAGTAGCCATGTGCAACTAGTGCACCAATATAGAATGAAGGATTTAAATCAGTTTCTCTCAGCCATCTCTGGTCCTAGAAGCTTCAATAGGGCTCTCTACAGGCTCTATACACTGAGTATTCCAAACATTAAGAAAACCATCCTAATATTGAGTTGCGCTCACTCAGTATATATTTTGAATCTGGACAATACTTTTCAATATAAACACATCTCTTTAAAACTGACATGTTCAAAAATAAAACCCATGACATGGCACACTGGACACTGTGGGTTAGAAAATATACACGTGTATGGGTTTCCAAAAACAAACTACTCAAAATACTGAATACATAGGCCTATTAATTTACAAAACTAATAACAGAGACCATCCAGGACCATGGCTGTGCATCACTGATATGGATTCCTATATTTAGCTGGGTAGTGTACACGTCGCAAAATGTTTTGCATTGAAAAACAAAAACATCTTACGTTTCGTATAGGACAAGATCAGCTAGTCCCTCCGGTTTGCTTTCTTTTTGTGACTACTGAATCCGGCCCATGTAATACAGTGATGCTGAAGCTGCATGTTCATGATAGCGATGTTGACTATTGTCTCACAATGCTACAGCCCAGAGTTGCATTGTCTGGGTTCCAATGGCATTGACTAGAGACAATTATCCATCTATGACTCTGGGATTGACTATCATTACTGGTTAGATAAAGCACATCCGGTCTACAACACTGCAACCAGAATGGAATGCACTAGAAATGTTATCCCAGTTGAATTGGGTATAGAGAACACCCACTGTACACTATTTTAATATGGCTAAGTATGCCAATGCCAAGTTGCTAGTAGCTAATTGTGCAGTTGCAATATCAGCCTAGTCTTTTGCTAGAATGCACAGTAATATTGTCTTGATTGTCCAAGCTAGTAATAAATGTATTAGTCAGTCAGTCAGTCAATAAATATCGTATTTCCTTCAGTCAGTCGACAGGTCACAATAATCACTGTGCTGATAATGTAGTCTGCCGGTCATTTGTAAATATGTTGCATGGTTATGGCACAGGGTTACTTTGTCCAGTCCACTACACTTTTAGCCAGCAGATAACCTCTTGCTGAGGTAACTAAATCAAAGCTGGGAGTGGGAGTGTTAGAGACACCTAGATGTTAGTCGCAGTCATAGACAGTGGGTGACAGTCTCTTGTCACTGGAGTGGTATCCAGAGGTAAACCACAGTAGTCAGTCAGAGGTTCTCCCCCATAAAAATAGAATTAGATCATTCGCTATGGCCTCCCCAGTCTGAGAGGGTCTCCCCCATAGAAATATAATTAACTAGATCCCTATGGTCTCCCCCATAGAAATAGATAGTTATCTATGTTCTCCACACTCAGAGGGGGATCAGTTCAGTTCTCAGCAGTAAGGGAATGTCATTTAAGGTCAGGGTTGACAATGTAAGGACATACAAACATTCACTCTCTCATAAACATCAACATGTAAAACACACACACCTTTCACTCTTCCGTGCCACCAACACCCACCTCTTTTTCTTTCCCCAGCTAGTTGCAGTGATAAACAGTCCCTACACCTCCTCTCTCCCTCCTTCTCATACTCCTCGCTTTCTTCCCCTTCAAACTGCTGCTTTGTATAAAAACAAGTCCCCATGTCATTTTTCCTTTATCAGTTCCTCCCTGTCTCCTCTCCTCAGGACTTGAGTCCCATGCGGGCCATCAGCTGTTCGTAGACGGTCCAGGCCATGGCTGCCATCAGAGTCCTCCTCAGAGAGCGAGGCACAGCCCCACGGAAGAAACCCCTCAGACCATGCTCCTGAAGGAGAGAGAAGAGGAGAGTTCAATCACTGTTCAGTTGGTAAATACATTAGTGTGTGCAAGAAGAGATGTTCAGTCGCTTTTGGAGGAACATTTACGTTCAATAAGAAGTGCTTAAAATCCATAGCTATATCTCATGGATTAAAATACCCTCAGAATGGGAAAAATGGGAAGACCAAGAATGGTACCTTACACACAGGAAATGAATCATGTACTGTATATTTTCATTAAGATTCAGTCCTCACCGTGAAGATGTAGCGAATGGCGTCCTTGGTTGTCCAGTGGGAGGGGCTGACCTGGATGTGAGTCTTGACCACGTCAGCTGGCTGGGTGACCACAGAGGCCAGGACTCCGGCCATCACCCCACAGCCAAAGTTCCCCAACGGGGCATAGGGCGACGAGCTCACCTCTGAGGGAAGAGACCGCACAGAGAATGTCAGACCTACCCAGGCACTAATAGAAAATACATGTCATTATTCTGGATTACTCTTGATTCAGTGCAAGCAATACCCCACATGGCGTTTAATAGCTTTTTACACTAACAGACGCCAACGTAAAGAAATCTTGCTGAAGTAACACACTTGACTATTCAGTGTGTCGGTGTGACATTTTGTGGTCTCTCCCTCTTCCCCTCCTCTCATAAAGACAACTGTATCCTCAGGGCAGGCGAGTGTGTTTCTCTTACCCGGTGGCAGGGACCTCTTGGCCTGGCTGTAGAACATGACGTAGATGCCAGAGAAGGGGGCGTCTCGGAGCAGTGTGGCCGTCAGCCCGGAGAACAGAGCCCTGGGCCCCTCTGTCTCACACACGCTCTTCAGAGCTCCCAGGACGCTCACGTAGTTGTACCGTCCACTCTACGCAACACACACAGTAATACACCCCATTATACACTACAACCACAGTAGATCACATAGTTGTACTGTCCACTCTGGAATACCTACAGATTACCATGAGGGCTGGGGTCGGTTCCATTTCAATTGACTGAATTGAAATGGAACTGACCCCAATGCTGAATACAGCGGAGGCTGCTGAGGGGAGGACGGCTCATAATAATGACCGGAAATGGAGTCAATGGAATGGTATCAACCACATGGTTTTCATCTGTTTGATACCTTCCCATTCGCTGCATTCCGGCCATTATTATGAGCCGTCCTCCCTTCAGCAGCCTCCACTGACTGAATACTAACTCAACAAACAACATTACACACAACAACTAGCAACATTTAAACACTAAACCAGATAGATATCCACCACCACTGGAAACCAACGGAGCACCATTAATAAACAGATGACACATCGTAGTCATACAGATGAAGAAACTAGCAGGCGACATAGTTCCATTAAACATTTGTAGTCGTGACACATCCTCTATGCACAGCTAGATGCTCAGTCCTTATAAAACCAACACGACAGCATTTATTCAAATGCAGATAGAAGCGTTTAGTTCCCAAGGCAATCAGCTCTCCCGTCAGATAACCTCTCTCTCTCTCTCTCTCTGCTCCTTCTCTCCTCTCTTTTCCCTTTATCTCCCCCCTCTCTCTCTCTGCGGTAGCAGGCTGCTAATTCTACCATCATCCTCCCTCTAATGCTACCTTACATCTCCAGCCCACAGACACCAGAAATATCCCAGCCTATCTGTTAGTGCTTGTTCTATGCTATTACTGATCCACCAACTCCTCCCCTTCCTCCTTTGTTTACTTCCTGACTTCATTCTTCCTTTCCTCTCACACACACACATTCTGATTCTGAACCATTCCTCATTGTAATTCATACATCCTTCCACCCCTTTTTCCCCCATCCGTTCATGCTCATCTTCCTCCTAATCCATCCTAAACATACATGGCTGTAGCAACCCTCACCTCATCCTTGCTCCTCTCCCTCCACCTCCTCTCCATCCTATACCATTGTCTTAAAGTCTTTTTCCATCCTCATATAGCTGTAACAACCTCTCTCCCACTCAACCATGCCTTAATCCCAGCTCCTTCCCCTCCATCGCTCCATCTTTTATTTTAGTCCATCCCCATTCACAACACCGAGAAGAAGCTCTCACCTCAAAGCGTGTCTTGATGACGGTGACAGGCAGCATGCAGACCCCAGCCACGGCCCTGGCCCCGGCCCCCAGCAGCACAGCCTCCCCAGCGTTAGGGGCCCGGCCCTCCTGGAAGTAGTGCTGCTTCAGTGAGTAGAAGGTAGAGAAGTAGATCCCTACGCCTGGGATACAGCGCACAAACGACTGGGGAGAGAGAGAATGAGTGTGAGGGGAGAGAGTGTGGGGAGAGAGAGAGGTCAAGATTTAGATTGTAGCTGAATCCTTCTTGAAGGTAGAAACAATGGCGAAGTGGATAAAGATGTCGGAATTCAGATATGACATCCACAGATTTTTTAAACAACGGAGAACGACATGGTTCAACGGCAATAAATCAGCACAATCAACTTTTTGGGGTTTTCAAATTGCTGCCGTCTTCAAGCTAGAATTGGAATCATGTACACTGTGCTAATGAGGACATGATAAAAGCGTCAAGGAGAGCAATGAATAATTTGGTGAAATGCGCAAACGAGGCATTTGTGATAAGTACATGGGGCCGCCATCTTTATGCACCTCTGCTATTGTACACACAAAAGAAAACAGTTGTTGTAAAGAAAAAAAGTCCTGTCGTTTTTGGAGAGCGACGTGATCTACTAAGAAAGTCTGGTTCTTAAAAAAAAAGATTCACTAAACCAAAGTGATACACTAAGCCGGACTTCGTACACAGACTGTGTTAAAACAGGGAAAGTAAACCACAAGATGAACAGGGAAGCAAGACTGCTTCGATTAGACTCTCACCGGTGACACTCCCTTCCACAGGCCCAGGAAGCTCTCTGTCTGAACGACCTGGACAAGCACCGTCATCATCCCCACCTTAGGAGCTCTGAGACAGGAGATAAATACATGGTTAAACACACACACACACACACACACACACACACACACACACACACACACACACACACACACACACACACACACACACACACACACACACCATTAAGTTAAGAGACTGGATACTTGAAAATAAGCAAAAGTCTACAAAGACAGATTCACCTGTGGATATGTTCCCAACACGTCTTCGGGGGTCAATTCTAGTGAGGAGTCGTTAGCATGGAAGTGTGTCTAATTAGTATATATGGGTCAAATGAGGGGATTCAAACTGTCTGAATGCTACTGAAGAGGGATTCTACACTGCAGTGTGTGTGTGTTTGTATCAGTGTTTATGCAAGTATACATGTACATGCAAGTATACATATACCCAAAATTACCTACACGTCTAACTCATACCGAAGCAATTTTGCCAATGTCTGTAATTTTCGAGGATTACACAATGTTCCTGTGTGCATTAAACAATTGCCTACGGAGCGGCACAGCATATAGGAAAGCAAAACGGCATAGAGAAAGGCATCACGCTCCAGGAGCTCAACACTTTCATCTATGCCGTTTCATTCGAGCCAATCAGAGCCGTGTTCTATCCCAAGCTTCCAACACCAATCGTTGGCAGTTCTCCCAAGTGATGTTGCGAGTGGCCTCGTTCATTGGTGATGTTGCGAGTAGCCTTGTTCAAATGAACGGAGACAAACAAACTGCCGTCCCAGAAATCCAAGAACAATCGCTGCCAAAGAAGGATGCTGTGTCAGTTGTTTGGGACTATTTTGGTTTTCAACCTAGTGACATTGAGCAGTGAGGCGATGTGCTTTAGCTGTCGCACAACTACAGCAACCACGAGGTAACACCAAAAACTGTTTCCACCATTTGGAACACAGACAGGTAATACAGCATGACGAATGCATGGCGAAGAAGAATTAGGCAGAGGCCAACAAGCGTCATGACTAGGGCTGTCATTAAATGTTGTCAGCAGGTGATTATCATGCAAATAGCTAACGGTAATTGACTGACTAACGGTAATTGACTGATAATTAACATAAACGTGTTGAGCATTTCTGGCTACCACACATAGCCTACAAGCCACTGATGCAGACCTTTGGAACATCTACATTTTAAAAATCCAATAAATCCATTTAATATTGCATTCAGCACTACAATCAATCCATTATTTATTTTAGGCAGGTCTAAAGAAACATGATGTGAAGAAAATGTAGCCTATTTAAGAAGAACAGAGTACCAGCCATTAGCAAGTTTAGTAAGCTATCAGCGGCATCAGAGTGCAGAGCCTAGTTACCGTGACTCAACGGTCACGTGGAATTTGACAGCGGTCATGACTGCCGGTGTGTTGGTAATATGGTCACTGTAACAGCCCTAGTCATGACAAGAGCAGTGCCCAGGGACAACAACACGGAATCGTTTGCACACGCAACTGACTATGCAACACACTAACCGATGGAATGAAATGACAGATGGCATAACGTACCACATCGCAAAAGAAGATGGTTCACAATCTGGACAAGAAATACAAAATATACGAGAAATATCATGCCAAAATAGCATTGGAGCTGAAACCGGTGCAGTGCACTATTTCGCAACAACAACTGATACAGTTGAAGTCGGAAGTTCACATACACCTTAGCCAAATACATTTAAACTCAGTTTTTCACAATTCCTGATATTTAATCCTAGTAAACATTCCCTGTCTTAGGTCAGTTCGGGTCACCACTTTATTTTAAGAATGTGAAATGTCACAATAATAGTAGAGAGCATGATTTATTTCAGCTTTCATTTCTTTCATCACATTCCCAGTGGGTCAAACGTTTTGGGTAGCCTTCCACAAGCTTTCCACAATAGGTTGGGTGAATTTTGGCCCATTCCTCCTGACAGAGCTGGTGTAACTGAGTCAAGTTTGTAGGCCTTCTTGCTCGCACACGCTTTTTCAGTTCTGCCCACAAATTTCTATAGGATTGAGGGCAGTGCTTTGTGATGGCCACTCCAATACCTTGACTTCGTTGTCCTTAAGCCAATTTGCCACAACTTTGGAAGTATGCTTGGGGTCATTGTCCATTTGGAAGACCCACTTGCGACCAAGCTTTAACTTCCTGACTGATGTCTTGAGATGTAGCTTCAATATATCCACATAATTTTCCTTCCTCATGACGCCATCTATTTTGTGAAGTGCACCAGTCCATTCTGCAGCAAAGCACCCCCACAACATGATGCTGCCACCCCCGTGCTTCACGGTTGGGATGGTGTTCTTCAGCTTGCAAGCCTCTCCCTTTTTCCTCCAAACATAACAATGGTCATTATGGCCAAACAGTTCTATTTTTGCTTCATCAGACCAGAGGACATTTCACCAAAAAGTACGATCTTTGTCCCCATGTGCAGTTGTAAACCGTAGTCTGGCTTTTTTATGACGGTTTTGGAGCAGTGGCTTCTTCCTTGCTGAGCGGTCTTTTCTGGTTATGTCGATATAGGACTTGTTTTACTGTGGATATAGATACTTTTGTACCTGTTTCCTCCAGCATCTTCACAAGGTTCTTTGATGTTGTTCTGGGATTGATTTGCACTTTTTGCACCAAAGTACGTTCATCTGTAGGCGACAGAGCGCTTCTCCTTCCTGAGCGGTATGGCGGCTGCATGGTCCCATGGTGTTTATACTTGCGTACTATTGTTTGTACAGATGAACGTGGTACCTTCAGGCATTTGGAAATTGCTCCCAATGATGAACCAGACTTGTGGAGGTCTACAAGCAAAGAGGCACTGAGTTTGAAGGTAGGCCTTGAAATGCATCCACAGGTACACCTCCAATTGACTCAAATGATGTCAAGTTTTAAATGACTCCAACCTAAGTGTATGTAAACTTCCAACTTCAACTGTATGTGATACAGTAGAACGGTGAAGCCCTACATGTCATTGAGACTGCACTACATTGAAGATGAAGCTGCGCAGCAGGTGCTTGTAGACTGCCTACTTTGCAGTCTAAAAGTCCATTGTGTTTTGAGCAAATAACATGCTGCAATTACCAAACACCAGTAGACTAATGGAGTTTTAAATACTATTACATATGAAATCAGTCTCATGTCTTTATAAGAAATAAATGCATAACTAAATGAATGTTTAAAACACAGGTCTCTTTCTGTAGCAGCGTTACGTCATCTTTTAAACGCTGGATCACCTGGTAACCAAATAACTTAATAATAATATATTACGGCCATTTCTTTGACACAGTGTAAATAGGGTGCAAATGGAGAGGAACTGTGCACCTCCCCAAATAATAATTTAAATCGGCCAAACAAATGTGTCAATTTATTGGTGATATGGATTTTTGTCCGTATTGCCGAGCTCCACTACATACCCAGGCTTCATGTTGTTCTTCAGGGTCTGCAGGCGCGTCTTGACCAGGTCCAGAGGCTGGAAGAGCAGCGTGGAGCAGGTGCCGCTCAGGGAGCCACACATGAAGGCCTTGAGAGCTGGATGCGCCTGGGGGGGGGGGGCATGGAGAGAGAGCGAGATGGGAGGAGAGAAGAAGGTGAGGAAAAAAAAAAGAGGTTGAGGGATAAGCACACTTCCACATGTCGTTTTATGTGAGACTGATGCTACATGCACGGGCATGCAGGAAGGCAATACAGCTTACACCGCACATTCTGTTTGTGAAAACACAAAAGATCCCCTAAAAGGCTACGCACAGTACGGAAACATGTTCATGATGTATGCACAAGTACACACAGTAACAACAAATTGCAACGACAGCCACAGAACACAGGCGAGCGCCCACACAACCAGTGGTGATGGAGATGCGTGCAGACAGTCGACACACAAACAGAGGAGCTGTCACGGCGAATCACATGGAGACTCAGCGTTATCATTATTCACAAGTCTGACGGACAAATTCGGAGGGGGGGGGGGGGGATGTACACAGACAAATGCTAAATATAGCTAGAGACGGTGGGATAAATGGGACACACACTGATAAATACCAACACACACACACACACAGGCGCACGTACGTACATACATACACACACCATTGCACTGCACACTCCCCTTATCCATTTGGATAAAAGGAATGCATATGTGAGGATGCTGTTCATGGACTACAGCTCATCCTCATACATACTATAGTGTCCGATAAGCTCATTACAAAGCTCACAACCCTGGGTCTGAACTCCTTCCTATGCAACTGGGTCCTGGACTTCCTGAAGGGCCACCCCCAGGTGGTGAAGGTAGGTAGGAAACATTACGTGCTCGACACTGATTCTCAACACGGGGGCCCCACAAGGGTGTGTCCTCAGTCCCCTCCTGTCTACCCACAACTGCATGGCCTCACACAGTTCCAACTCCATCAAGTTCGCTGACGACGCGACAGCAGTATGCCTGATTACCAACAACGATGACATGGCCTACAGGGAGAAGGTAGGCACTGACGGCGTGGTGCCAGGTAAGCAACCTCTCCCTCAACGTCAGCAAAACAAAGGAGCTGATTGTGGACTTCAGGAGGAACCAGGCTGGACACAGCCTCATCAACGGGGCCACCGTGGAGACGGTCAATAACTTCAAATTCCTCGGTGTACAAATCACACGGCCACCATGGTGAAGGCGGCACAACACTTCAGGATTCTGAAGAAATTCGGCCTCTCCCAGAGGGCCCTCACAGTGTTCTACAGGAGCACCATCGAGAGCATACTGTCGGACTACATCACAGCCTGGTATGGCAAGTCCACCTCCTCTGACCATAATGCACTTCAGAGGGTGATACGTGCAGCCAAACGCACCAGTGGGTGCACACGGTCTGCCCTCCAGGACATCTACAACACTAGGTGTTGCAGAAAAGCCAAGAAGATCATCGGGGACCTCAGCCACCCAAGCCACGACCTGTTCTCCCCACTTCCATGGGCAGTACAGGAGCATCATGGCGAAAACTGGAAGACTGGCCAATAGTTTCTACCTCCAGACCATCAGGCTGTTGAATAGCCACCACTAGTCAGCTACCTACTACCCCCTCCCCCCTGCTGCTCCCCCTATGGACAGCCCCCCCATCCCCTCAACTGACTTACTCTGCCCCCACCCCAATGACACTCATCACTGTTGCAGTTGTTAATATGTATATTCTTAATATTTCTATTGTTTTATTTAACTTGGTCCCCACACCCCGTCTTTAGTCAGCCTGCTACTCCCCCTATGTTCACCCCCACCAACAGTCTTTATTCTGCCTGCTACTCCCCCTATGTTCACCCCCACCAACAGTCTTTATTCTGCCTGCTACTCCCCCTATGTTCACCCCCACCAACAGTCTTTATTCTGCCTGCTACTCCCCCTGTTCACCCCCACCAACAGTCTTTATTCTGCCTGCTACTCCCTATGTTCACCCCCACCAACAGTCTTTATTCTGCCTGCTACTCCCCCTATGTTCACCCCCACCAACAGTCTTTATTCTGCCTGCTACTCCCCCTGTTCACCCCCACCAACAGTCTTTATTCTGCCTGCTACTCCCCATGTTCACCCCCACCAACAGTCTTTATTCTGCCTGCTACTCCCCCTATGTTCACCCCCTCCAACAGTCTTTATTCTGCCTGCTACTCCATCTATGTTCACCCCCTCCAACAGTCTTTATTCTGCCTGCTACTCCACCTATGTTCACCCCCCAACCATCTTTATTCTGCCTGCTACTCCACCTATGTTCACCCCCTCCAACAGTCTTTATTCTGCCTGCTACTCCACCTATGTTCACCCCCCAACCATCTTTATTCTGCCTGCTACTCCACCTATGTTCACCCCCAACAGTCTTTATTCTGCCTGCTACTCCACCTATGTTCACCCCCCCAACCATCTTTATTCTGCCTGCTACTCCACCTATGTTCACCCCCCCAACCATCTTTATTCTGCCTGCTACTCCACCTATGTTCACCCCACCAACAGTCTTTATTCTGCCTGCTACTCCACCTATGTTCACCCCCCCAACCATCTTTATTCTGCCTGCTACTCCACCTATGTTCACCCCCCCAACCATCTTTATTCTGCCTGCTACTCCACCTATGTTCAACCCCCCAACCATCTTTATTCTGCCTGCTACTCCACCTATGTTCACCCCCAACAGTCTTTATTCTGCCTGCTACTCCACCTATGTTCACCCCCCCAACCATCTTTATTCTGCCTGCTACTCCACCTGTTCACCCCCAACCGTCTTTATTCTGCCTGCTACTCCACCTATGTTCACCCCCCCAACCATCTTTATTCTGCCTGCTACTCCACCTATGTTCACCCCCCCAACCATCTTTATTCTGCCTGCTACTCCACCTATGTTCAACCCTCCAACCATCTTTATTCTGCCTGCTACTCCACCTGTTCACCCTCACCCCTCCAACAGTCTTTATTCTGCCTGCTACTCCACCTGTTCACCCCCACCCCACCAACAGTCTTTATTCTGCCTGCTACTCCATCTATGTTCACCCCCACCCCCTCCAACAGTCTTTATTCTGCCTGCTACTCCACCTATGTTCACCCCCCAACCATATTTATTCTGCCTGCTACTCCACCTATGTTCACCCCCAACAGTCTTTATTCTGCCTGCTACTCCACCTATGTTCACCCCCCCAACCATCTTTATTCTGCCTGCTACTCCACCTATGTTCACCCCCCCAACCATCTTTATTCTGCCTGCTACTCCACCTATGTTCAACCCTCCAACCATCTTTATTCTGCCTGCTACTCCACCTATGTTCACCCCCACCCCACCAACAGTCTTTATTCTGCCTGCTACTCCACCTATGTTCACCCCCCCCCAACCATCTTTATTCTGCCTGCTACTCCACCTATGTTCACCCCCAACAGTCTTTATTCTGCCTGCTACTCCACCTGTTCACCCCCAACAGTCTTTATTCTGCCTGCTACTCCACCTGTTCACCCCCAACAGTCTTTATTCTGCCTGCTACTCCACCTATGTTCACCCCCCCCCAACCATCTTTATTCTGCCTGCTACTCCACCTATGTTCACCCCCCCCCAACCATCTTTATTCTGCCTGCTACTCCACCTATGTTCACCCCCAACAGTCTTTATTCTGCCTGCTACTCCACCTATGTTCACCCCCCCAACCATCTTTAGTCTGCCTGCTACTCCACCTATGTTCACCCCCCCAACCATCTTTATTCTGCCTGCTACTCCACCTATGTTCACCCCCAACCGTCTTTATTCTGCCTGCTACTCCACCTATGTTCACCCCCCCAACCGTCTTTATTCTGCCTGCTACTCCACCTATGTTCACCCCCCCAACCGTCTTTATTCTGCCTGCTACTCCACCTGTTCACCCCCAACCGTCTTTATTCTGCCTGCTACTCCACCTATGTTCACCCCCTCCAACAGTCTTTATTCTGCCTGCTACTCCACCTATGTTCACCCCCCAACCATCTTTATTCTGCCTGCTACTCCACCTATGTTCACCCCCTCCAACAGTCTTTATTCTGCCTGCTACTCCACCTATGTTCACCCCCCAACCATCTTTATTCTGCCTGCTACTCCACCTATGTTCACCCCCTCCAACAGTCTTTATTCTGCCTGCTACTCCACCTATGTTCACCCCCAACAGTCTTTATTCTGCCTGCTACTCCACCTATGTTCACCCCCAACAGTCTTTATTCTGCCTGCTACTCCACCTATGTTCACCCCCCCAACCATCTTTATTCTGCCTGCTACTCCACCTATGTTCACCCCCCCAACCATCTTTATTCTGCCTGCTACTCCACCTATGTTCACCCCACCAACAGTCTTTATTCTGCCTGCTACTCCACCTATGTTCACCCCCCCAACCATCTTTATTCTGCCTGCTACTCCACCTATGTTCACCCCCCCAACCATCTTTATTCTGCCTGCTACTCCACCTATGTTCAACCCCCCAACCATCTTTATTCTGCCTGCTACTCCACCTATGTTCACCCCCCCAACCATCTTTATTCTGCCTGCTACTCCACCTATGTTCACCCCCCCAACCATCTTTATTCTGCCTGCTACTCCACCTATGTTCACCCCCCCAACCATCTTTATTCTGCCTGCTACTCCACCTATGTTCACCCCCCCAACCATCTTTATTCTGCCTGCTACTCCACCTATGTTCAACCCTCCAACCATCTTTATTCTGCCTGCTACTCCACCTGTTCACCCCCACCCCACCAACAGTCTTTATTCTGCCTGCTACTCCATCTATGTTCACCCCCACCCCCTCCAACAGTCTTTATTCTGCCTGCTACTCCACCTATGTTCACCCCCCAACCATCTTTATTCTGCCTGCTACTCCACCTATGTTCACCCCCAACAGTCTTTATTCTGCCTGCTACTCCACCTATGTTCACCCCCCCAACCATCTTTATTCTGCCTGCTACTCCACCTATGTTCACCCCCCCAACCATCTTTATTCTGCCTGCTACTCCACCTATGTTCACCCCCCCAACCATCTTTATTCTGCCTGCTACTCCACCTATGTTCAACCCTCCAACCATCTTTATTCTGCCTGCTACTCCACCTATGTTCACCCCCACCCCACCAACAGTCTTTATTCTGCCTGCTACTCCACCTATGTTCACCCCCCCCAACCATCTTTATTCTGCCTGCTACTCCACCTATGTTCACCCCCAACAGTCTTTATTCTGCCTGCTACTCCACCTGTTCACCCCCAACAGTCTTTATTCTGCCTGCTACTCCACCTATGTTCACCCCCCCCAACCATCTTTATTCTGCCTGCTACTCCACCTATGTTCACCCCCCCCAACCATCTTTATTCTGCCTGCTACTCCACCTATGTTCACCCCCCCCCAACCATCTTTATTCTGCCTGCTACTCCACCTATGTTCACCCCCAACAGTCTTTATTCTGCCTGCTACTCCACCTATGTTCACCCCCCCAACCATCTTTATTCTGCCTGCTACTCCACCTATGTTCACCCCCCCAACCATCTTTATTCTGCCTGCTACTCCACCTATGTTCACCCCCAACCGTCTTTATTCTGCCTGCTACTCCACCTATGTTCACCCCCAACCGTCTTTATTCTGCCTGCTACTCCACCTATGTTCACCCCCCCAACCGTCTTTATTTTGCCTGCTACTCCACCTGTTCACCCCCAACCGTCTTTATTCTGCCTGCTACTCCACCTATGTTCACCCCCTCCAACAGTCTTTATTCTGCCTGCTACTCCACCTATGTTCACCCCCCAACCATCTTTATTCTGCCTGCTACTCCACCTATGTTCACCCCCTCCAACAGTCTTTATTCTGCCTGCTACTCCACCTATGTTCACCCCCTCCAACAGTCTTTATTCTGCCTGCTACTCCACCTATGTTCACCCCCTCCAACAGTCTTTATTCTGCCTGCTACTCCACCTATGTTCACCCCCAACAGTCTTTATTCTGCCTGCTACTCCACCTATGTTCACCCCCAACAGTCTTTATTCTGCCTGCTACTCCACCTATGTTCACCCCCAACAGTCTTTATTCTGCCTGCTACTCCACCTATGTTCACCCCCCCAACCATCTTTATTCTGCCTGCTACTCCACCTATGTTCACCCCCCCAACCATCTTTATTCTGCCTGCTACTCCACCTATGTTCACCCCACCAACAGTCTTTATTCTGCCTGCTACTCCACCTATGTTCACCCCCCCAACCATCTTTATTCTGCCTGCTACTCCACCTATGTTCACCCCCCCAACCATCTTTATTCTGCCTGCTACTCCACCTGTTCACCCCCAACCGTCTTTATTCTGCCTGCTACTCCACCTATGTTCACCCCCCCAACCATCTTTATTCTGCCTGCTACTCCACCTATGTTCACCCCCCCAACCATCTTTATTCTGCCTGCTACTCCACCTATGTTCAACCCTCCAACCATCTTTATTCTGCCTGCTACTCCACCTGTTCACCCCCACCCCACCAACAGTCTTTATTCTGCCTGCTACTCCATCTATGTTCACCCCCACCCCCTCCAACAGTCTTTATTCTGCCTGCTACTCCACCTATGTTCACCCCCCAACCATATTTATTCTGCCTGCTACTCCACCTATGTTCACCCCCAACAGTCTTTATTCTGCCTGCTACTCCACCTATGTTCACCCCCCCAACCATCTTTATTCTGCCTGCTACTCCACCTATGTTCACCCCCCCAACCATCTTTATTCTGCCTGCTACTCCACCTATGTTCAACCCTCCAACCATCTTTATTCTGCCTGCTACTCCACCTATGTTCACCCCCACCCCACCAACAGTCTTTATTCTGCCTGCTACTCCACCTATGTTCACCCCCCCCAACCATCTTTATTCTGCCTGCTACTCCACCTATGTTCACCCCCAACAGTCTTTATTCTGCCTGCTACTCCACCTGTTCACCCCCAACAGTCTTTATTCTGCCTGCTACTCCACCTGTTCACCCCCAACAGTCTTTATTCTGCCTGCTACTCCACCTATGTTCACCCCCCCCAACCATCTTTATTCTGCCTGCTACTCCACCTATGTTCACCCCCAACAGTCTTTATTCTGCCTGCTACTCCACCTATGTTCACCCCCCAACCATCTTTAGTCTGCCTGCTACTCCACCTATGTTCACCCCCCCAACCATCTTTATTCTGCCTGCTACTCCACCTATGTTCACCCCCAACCGTCTTTATTCTGCCTGCTACTCCACCTATGTTCACCCCCAACCGTCTTTATTCTGCCTGCTACTCCACCTATGTTCACCCCCCCAACCATCTTTATTCTGCCTGCTACTCCACCTGTTCACCCCCCCAACCGTCTTTATTCTGCCTGCTACTCCACCTATGTTCACCCCCAACCGTCTTTATTCTGCCTGCTACTCCACCTATGTTCACCCCCAACCGTCTTTATTCTGCCTGCTACTCCACCTATGTTCACCCCAAACAGTCTTTATTCTGCCTGCTACTCCACCTATGTTCACCCCCACCCCCTCCAACAGTCTTTATTCTGCCTCAATGAACATGTATTCATTCATCAATGCTACAGTTATGTATATAGTGCTATTTCTATTGTTGTTTTTATGAACATTTTCATTGTTTTATTTCACTTAGTCCTGCAACAGATGTTCACTGTACCATCCAATTACACCTGCAACCCTGTACATGTGAATTTTAAAACACTCAATCTGAAACACACATGGACACACAAACATATATACGCACGCACACTCACAGATGACACACACACAAAGACAGATGCTGACAGGCGTATGATGCCGGATCTCAAATACTGTAATCATGGTGATTAACAATTATTTTTAAAAGCATGTAGACACAAATGCACAGCAGCAAAGCATGAAAACACATCCACACTGGCACTTGACAGTAACACACACACGCCACTGGCTATCCTCCCTACCTTTCCCAAGATGCTTGAGGGTTTGCCTCCTTGAGAATCCTGTTTCTGTTGCATGTCTCCCTCTTTCACCTCTCTCTCTCTGTGCTGCTGCTACGAACAGCATATTACAAAATAAGCCATCTCCATCTCTCGCTTCCCTCTCTCTCTCTCGATCTAACACACAATGGTTTTCTCCTGCTACCTCTCTTCTCACCCCCACCCCAGCTTCATCCACATGCTTCTATTGGTCTCACTCTCGTTGATTCGCACATACACACACATATACACAACAGAATTGCGCTGCTCTCTCTCCTCCCCTCTAAATCTCTCTCTGACAAATTTTGTCTCTATGAAATGCGATGTATGAGTCATGCAGTGGCTGTGTCGCTGTGTGTGATTTAGACTGTGTGTGTCTGTCTTTCTGTGTGTGTGTGACACTAAATATGGGTCACTGAGAATTGGATGGTGGTTGGAGTCTGTTTATGCAAATGAATGTGTGACTTTCAGCCTGTGTGCACTACACTGTCTTCCCCAGGCCAGGATGACATAACCAATGTAAAATTTGTGTAGTAGATTATTACAATGTTTGCACAGAAAATACAACTTTCTCTATGGCAGCCTCCTTTACGCCGACGTCACAGGCTTAGTCTCACAACCCATTATTCTCAACATTACAACAAAAATATGTCCTATTTTTCTAAAGAATGCCATGGCAACAGACAACAATGACCAATGAGGGGCTGCCTGTAGAACATAAAAGGGTGTTGGGCCTCACCTCCATGCACTTTGGTAGATTTCAACTCCTTACTTCTGGAGAATATAGTCAAATCCTGCCCATGACCCCAGGTATTCAAACCAAATCTTTGCAGAAAACGAATTTACTTGAAAAACAGTGCAGATGCAAAGTTTGCTAACAGAATAACAGTTTGTGCCATCATTCTGTTACCAAACTTTGCATCTGCAATGTTCAAGTAAATGTGTTTTAGTAAAATGTTGTGGAAATTGTTAAAAGTAGTCCTTGTGTACTGAGATGTACGGTTTGTTTAACTTTGCAACCATTGGTTTTTATTTGACATACATTTTAAAGCTGCAATATGTAACTTTTTGGGTGAAGACCAAATTCACAGAAATTGATTTATAGATCTGTCATTCTCATTGAAAGCAAGTCTAAGAAGTAGATATGCTCTATGTGCCTTATTTCTATGCTTCCTGTTCCTAAATTTCGTTTTTTCTTCCTACTTTTTTACACCAACTACAAACATCAGATAAAATATATATTTTTGGTTATGGAAAAAACATTTCACAGGGGTTTATATGGTAAAAAAAAAATAATAATAAAATAAATAAAACGATTCCCTACACGTTTGTCATATAAACTGAAATTAGGCGAACTATTTGATTTTTAGCAACCAGGAAATGGCGGGACGTTTTCTGCATAGTGTGTCTTTAAAGTGAATATTCTGAGACTCGGTATCACTGTCAGTCAGGTTAGTTCGCTTGTATAGAAACAAAGACAATGCCCGTGGACTACATAGTGTTCATCTATACATGTGTAGCTAACATTACTAACTTACCAGTGCCAACTCCATCGTTGATGCTGATGCAGTGGATGAATCCTGAAGAAGCGATTCGAGCGCCTCCTTCCCTTCACTTGCCGTCGTGTCGCTGTTTGTTTACAGCCCCAACTATAGTGAGAGGGTGAATAGCTATACCAATTACATACGCATGTTTTGCAAAGACTCGCTACAGCCATTAAACTATAAAAAGGGCTTACACCAGGTCCAACTGAATACAGAAGTTAGCTAACCTTACCTCTAACTATTGAAAAGGTGGTCAAATGACATACACACGGCACATAACATACCTTACCTGGCTTTGACGTTTGTTAGGGACCGATGACTTGATTCAGTTGAAAGACAGTCATTTTGCCGGTGACAGGCTACAAGAAACAAGTCACCACACCAGCTAGCGAACTGTTAGCTGAACAAAAAGCTAGCTAACTTGTAAGCGCGAACCTTTTGAGTAATACTATAATGGTGTTTAGCTAAAAGAAATACTCCGTTTACTCGTTAGGTAGCTAGCAAACTGTCTCACCAAAATGAAGCAAGCTAGCTAGCTGTACTGACTTTGCTAATGTAATGCTAGCAAAAGTAGTTGGCTGGCTTTGTACTAAAACATTTGACTGCTCACAGATACCAAATTGTAGCCATCTTCTAGCTAGTAAGATATAATTCACTAGATTTAACATGTAGACCACTATGCAGTTGTTGCCATGCACCTTGTTTCTTGTCGGCGTCGGGAAATGTCAAACCTGTAACGTTAGTGCGAGATGCGCCAAGTCCCTCCTCTCTACCCGGTACCAGTCGGGGCCAACTGGTTGTGAACCGGTTTCATCTCGCTTTCCACTGCAAAATTTACAGTGGGAGGGAAGCATAGGCAATATTTCTAGTTCTACTCTTTGAACCGTCTGGTGGTGTACTTGAGGACTGCATGTGTGTAAATACAGTAGCTAATTTGTGGTATCGCACCATTGTATTAACCTCCTGCTGTGTTCTGGTCGAATTGGACAGATTTACACATTTTCTCTCTGAAAAATGTAGTTCATTAATCTGATTGTCACAAGGTTCCATGACGTTGTCCGCACAGGGCATCTGAACACACAAAATACATTTAGATGATTTTCATAAAATGTTGGGTGTTTTATTTAACTTTTGTACAGCTGTGGTGTTCCCGGTCATTAGAAATGAATGGGTGAGACTACAATTAGTGTATAAAATTGAGTTCAGGCACATGCCCTTTCATCAGAGGGACACACTTCCTCTCCCAGACCCCCACATGCATGTGTGTTTGAGCACACACACGCACCTCAACTCCCCCTCTTGGCTTCCATGGCAACCCCCACAGGAACCTTTCCCCAATAGAATCTTTCCCCCACGGGAACCACACCTGTCGGCATTCTCACAAACAATCGCAACATTGTTTCAATAATATATAGAACTTTTCTTGCAGCTCTGGTATATGAAGCTTTTTTGAGGCTTTGCTCACAATTCATTCTGTGGCAGCACAATGACCAAACAGTATACTCTATGTGAGGCTCTTGATCATGTCTTTGATCATGACTGATGAGGAGAGAGTCCTTGTTAAACTTTGACACAAAGTAGTCTGTGATAAATAGCACAATAGGTTTCATCTGAGTATTTGTTAGTCAAAATAATCCATACATTATGCTTTTACTCAAATGAGTTGTATGAGCTCAGGTCAGTGAGGCCTACAGGCCATAAATAGCAAATACAAGTTCAAAAGTTAGTGAACATTACAAGTTAAGTTCATAAAAAGATCTAACATTAGGTGATATGTATTATGGATTTATAATCCGCTATGGTGGTCATTTTGGACCGGGAACACAGAATTAACATTTAACACAACGGGAGGGTTAAAGGATCGTACCCTTTTTCCCCCCAAATCTTTGCCAAAAATGACATACCCAAATCTGCCTGTAGCAAGGATATGCATACATTTAAAATGAAACACTTAAGTTTGTGGAAATGTGTAATTAATGTAGGAGAATAACACATTAGATCTGATAAAAGATAAAGAAAAAATGACATGTCCCCCCAATCATCTTTGAAATGCAAGAGAAAGGCAATAATGTACTATTCCAGGTTAGGCGCGATTTAGATTTTGGCCACTAGATGGCAGCAGTGGACGCACAAATTTAAGTGATTCAAAGAACCATTGCATTTGTTCAAAATGTATTAAGACCGCCAAAATATGCCCAATTGGTTTAATACATTTAAGTTCATAACCGTGCACTCACAATTGCATGGTATTCTTTCACTAATAGCTACTGTAAAATGGACAGTGCAGTTAGATAACAAGAATTTAAGCTTTCTACCCATATCAGATGTCTATGTCCTGGGAAATGTTCTTGTTATTTACAACATGCTAGTCACATTAGCTCAACCGTTCCGCAGGGAGAACACCGATCGTGTAGAGGTTAAAACTGTTTATTCCGTTAGTGTGAATATCATATTCGCTGCATCACAATATTAATTTCAGGGTTACAAATAGTCATTTCCATTTAAAATATAACTTTATTGAAACATGGCATCTGATAAAATACTCTGAAAGATTCAATATACCCCTCAGTTAGAATTCATTAAACCTTGAGTGAAAATTTAGCAAAAGCAGCCATCCCCCACTATATCTTGCAGAATCTCTATAAGCGCTCAATAATAAAAAAATGTGAAAGTGCGATAACAGCAAATGAAAGTGACAGAGCTAGATTTAAAAGAGTATCTAGTCTTAGATGTGAAGAACTCACACCATGTAGTATTCACTGCCACCCATGTGCAAAGAACAGTGCCAGCTAACCCACCATTTTCCCCATTTAGCAGAGCACATGGAGCAACTCAAAGCAGTCAATTTCAAGACACCAATAACAGCATAATACGATTTGCAAGTGTTAAGGTTGTAGTTATTCTCAGTGTATGCACAAACTTTGTTCCAGTGTGACCGTTACATATAAAGTGCAGGCTCCATCTGTAGATGTAATATGTGTATGCAAACCTCATGTCCTAATGTGATGCAAGTACTACAATATGTGGATTAATAGAGAAGTATAGCTGTGCGTGCAGAAAATAGAAGTGATTTTTTTATATATATATATATATATATATATATATATATATATATATATATATATATATATATATATATATATATATATATAGATATAGATATATATATATAGATATAGATATAGATATAGATATATATAGATATATATATATAGATATACACATATATATACACAGAAGTACATATTACAACACCAATAAACCATATTAAATTACTGCATTCATAAAGAAAATAAGTCCATATGTGCACAGCAAAAGATGGCAGAAACAGTATCATACAAGTTCCAGGGAGAGAGAGAAAAAAAGAAAAGCAGCGGATATTGTGGTGTATTCTAGCCACACCAACAATTTAAGCTGCTAAACCATGTCTGAATAATATACTTTGTATAATATTGAAAATGGCAGAGTACAAAAATGGATCTAGAATGTCACATATTTGGAAAGCTAGCCTCAAGAAAGAGAAAAATCACATTCATGACAAAATATATAATTTGGCCACAGATGTTTTGCACACATGCACAAAATGCTTTGTACAGATTTCAAATGTGAATTAGTAAATCTAGGAGAACCATCTCAGAACTCCTACCTGAACAAAACAGATTGTCATAAATGGACACTGAAGAGAATAGTATAAGTCTTGGTATACAATTATTTGTATGATAGCAAGCATGGCTGAATGAGCAGTCAGCTATAGAATGCACTATTTAAATCTATGATAGATGTTGCATTTCAAGTATGGTCCCTGTAAAAGTTGGCTGCTCTCTCCGGTCACCTCACTCAGGTATAGGCTTGGATGCGTCGCTGGGCAGATCCATCTCCTCATCACTGTCCCCCATGCCTGTGCGATTCATGGCGCGGCGCATGTTTAAAGGCAAGTCCCCGCGCCTGCAAAGAGTAAATAAACCACTTCAGAGATATTTGGTAACAGGTTTTATGACTGTGCAATTGCTCTACACAATCCATTTCTAACTAAACCTTGTGCAACATTTCACTAATGAATATAGAGTGGAGGGACCAACACACCGGAGCTTGCTCTTCAGGGTGCTGACCTCTCGGGTCACGGCGTCTTGCGACTCAGTGGCATCCTCAAGCTCCCGCTGCAGCTTCCTGCGGTTGGCGTTGGCCCGTGTCACTTCCTCCTCTGCCTCCTCCAGCTGACGCTTTAGCTGACGTGTGCGGTTGTTTGCCTTGTCTGCCTGTGGAGTCAGGCAGAGGATGTTCGATCAGTGGCTGCAAATCTATATCCTTCATCTATGGAGGCTATACAGTAACTGTGCAAGGTGGTTCAGTGGCTGCAGCTATACAGCATGTGGCTTCTGGTTGTTTTCCAGATATCAGCACAGATTCAGGACAGGTCTGCACAAATTATCTGGGGTATATTCATTCGTCGTTTTCCATTGGAAAATGTTTCGTCTGTTGAAAAGTTTTTTTGTAAAAAATCGTTTACTCCAAACAGAAAACATTTTCTAACAAAAACTAGAGTTTACAGGACAAACACAGGTCCCTCTCCCGCTATTTCAGATTGGTTCCTACAGTAAACGTTTGTTGGAAAACAATCTGACTAATGAACGCCCCAGACCTTTACAATCGATGGAGATTATACAATCTGCAGCCGTCATATCGCTTGTCTGGTTACATTGCACCTGGGACTACACACACACCACAGGAGGTTGGTAGCACCTTAAATCAGAGAGGACGGGCTCATAGTAATGGCTGAGGCAGAATGGTATCAAATACAAACATATGGCTTCCATGCCATTCGCTCCATTCTAGCAATTCAGCAGCCTCCACTGATATACACCCATGGTGCTACTGATATAGGGGTAACTGATCTAGTCCTACGCAGAGAGGACCCACCTCTGCTTTGTACTGCTCTGTGTTGCGTCTCTCGTCCTCCACCTGCAGCAGCACCTCCTTCAGCTTCTTCTCCGTGCGCCTGACCAGCCTGGACGATTGCTGACGCTCCCTTAGAACAGAATTTTTTTTTAAAAAAAGTCAAGACATGACTCATGTAAAGGGACGTTTTCTCCTAACCTGCTTCTCAAAATTCATAGGAGGTCGAAGGGGAGGGACCTTGGATCCTCTCCTACAATACATTGAGAAGGAAGCAAGGAGAGAGGACGTGAGGAATTGAGGAAAGACCGAGCCAATGGTTTTTACTTACTTGGACTCCAAGTCCAGTTGCTCCTCCAGCTGCAGCATCTTGGCCTCCAGGGCAGCGATAGAGGCCTTGTACCTGGACTTCACGATCTCCTCCATCTCCAGCAGCTTGAGCTTCAGCTCCTTGTTCTGCCGGTCCAGCTGGGCCTGGGTCCCCTCCAGGCGCTGGGCGGTACTGCGCTCCGCTGTCAACTCAGTGATCAGCTGGTCGGTCTAGGGCGGAGAGTGTGGAAAAGACAATGCATTGAGATGAACTGGACAATTTAGTGTCCGGCCCATAACTTTAAACATGGTGCATTTGTCTCAATTGAGTCATTCTCTTACAAATAGAGCTCTAATGAGTCAGGTTGAAACACTACATAAACAGAACAATTATTCTTCAACCAGAATCCCTCTTCATCTCCTTGTGACTAACCCAGATAAAATTTAAATACTTTCTCGGTGCAGCTCCTCAGCTTTGCGATCAGTTCATTACCTGCAGTGTGTTTCTCCTCAAGCGGTCGTTGACCATCTCTGTGTTCAACTGCTCCTCCTCCAATTCCTCCTCTAGCTTAGCGATACGAGTATCCAGCCTCCTCTTCTCATCCACCGTCAGGGAACTAAGGACGGGGGGGGGGGGAAGAGCGATACATTTTGGTTGGGAGGAAGAACACCATCACAGACTCCATGCAAATTAATAAGATTTCAGGTGTGAGCCGTACTTCTTAGCGTTGTAGCTGTTGAGCTCGTCCTGCAGTTCATCCCTCTCTGTCTGGGCCTGTTTCTTGACTCGCTCAGCAGACGCCAACTCCTATGGAAGATTGAGAGGAGTCAGTCATGAGGAGCAAAAGAACACGGACAGTGGGGGTGGAGACAGCGAGCGAAAGAGACCTGCAGATGGGCATACCTCCTGGAGATGGATGGTGTCAGCCTCCATTGTCTTGACCTTCTTTTCATTCTCCTTGGCCATGTTGAGGGCCTCGTCCCTGGACAGACGCAGATCCTCCAGCTCCCTCATCTGATCTTTCAACAGGGCCTGTATAGGAGGAGAACCACAAAGGACTGAGTCAAGTACCACACCAGACTGTAGGGCTTGGTATCGCTCTACCGAAAGACTGCACACTGCCTAATTTATAGTGAGCTGTGAACTAAGTTTGTGTCGGTGTAAACCTTCCAGCAGTTGTTAAACATGTCTTCAGCTCACTTTTGGTGCATAGAGAAGGTTACCATGTGTGTGAGATCAAGCCATTCTCAAAACCAGAAGTTAAAACCAAATTCACTGCTCTGCACTCAGGTAATTACTTCCTGCCAAAAGTCTGACTTGGTTTGTTCAAGGGACCAGCTGTGACCCCTCTGGTTCTAAACTGAGACCAACTCCATTAACTAGGCCTATGTCACAAGCGCCATCTGATATGCACGCACTGATGAGAGACTTGGAGCAACTACCATCAGGGACAAGTGAACATTAACCAACTTCAGAAAACTCACTAGGAACAACCCCGTTCCCCAACACCTCTTTGCTCAGCCCGGAGTGCTCACTGGAGGGAAACTGCTAGCCATATCCTCACTTTCCTTCACCTTAACAGGAGACGCATTAGGCCTCCATGCGACAGGAACGGTCAACCGCTCCTCAACAGGAAGTGACAAAACTGGTGGATCTGGCTCTTCCAAACTATTTTTCAAGCTCCCGATGCTCCTCAAAAAACAGCAGCATCAGATCAGGTCTTCCAGCGGATTCTCACTAGCATCACGACTGGGAACAGTCTCCTTCAGTTTAGTGAGAAAAATTGTCAGCTAAATCTGACACCTAACCAAGCTCACGGTCAGCCTGCTGAGGAACCACAAGCTTAAATAGACACATCAACCTGCAGAAGGCATCCTATCTCTGCCCAGGTGGTCTCAGCTAGAGACAACCACTTCCTGGGAACCACCATCTAGTTCAGCAAATAATGTTCCCTCCAGTGTCCACCCACAAATCTTCCTCCCTATTGTTTTTTCATCAGCACTCTTCTGAACATGTGTAACTTTACTAACTGGGCATACCTCAACTCTCCATGAGAAACACCACTCGGGCTGCGTTCAGTACGAAACAGAGTAGAATGTCAATTAAACAAAGTGCTGTTCTGAATGACCAGTTGACAAAGTGGGTTAGGTTGTGGAACACTAAGCATGGCCGCTGCCCTTTAAATACATCATTCATCACGCCATACCCACCAAGCGGAGAAAACACACCTGTCTGTTCAACAGTCCTCGCTATCTGGGATCCTTGGTACGTCCCCCATTTGAAGTGGAAAAAGATTATGGTTAAAGTAGGGGTTAAGGTTTGAGTTTAGGGATGTCCCAAGGATCCCAAAAAGCACTGACCATTCAAAGTAACCTCTACCTTGTTCAACTCCTCTGCCATTTCAACCTCCAGCATTTCTGCCACCTGAAATAACTGATCCCTCGTTAGCTTGAGGAAAACCCCACCATCCTCTACACAACACACTGCTGGCTCAAATGCCCCCATAGTTAAAATCAGTATGCCAAAGAGAACCAATAAATCAACTGACAAGTCAGTTAGCCACTAGCTCACCACTAACCAAACACATGCACGTGCTCAGAGATAACCACGCCAAAAAACAAAAACATACCATGCACCAAATGCTACCAACCATAACAGTTATCCACTAGCCTAGCGCCAACACATCCCCAGACTCCCAACTGGAAAACCTAATCCTGCAAAACAAATACCAAAAAATAAAATGCCCTACTGTAGATAAGGAATACCAGCTGCAAACAATGTACTAACCTTGTGACCACCTCCAAACATTTGACGACCAAAACCCATCAGCTGAAACTCACTAACACTGCTAGGAGAGGTTTTGAGCATACTATAGACAAGCATCTGCATTGCTACCCGTAGACTTCATTGCGCTAATGCTAGTTAGCATTCGCTCACAAAACTACTGCCGACTACATTGACAGCACACAGAAACAAAATGGTATCCACAAGTTCAGACTCAGGGTATGTAGAAGATCTTGCATTATCCCTTTAAATAAGTCACTTCATGCCACACCCCACGGCGCAAACGTAGCTTGAACATTTTGGGGAATTTTCGTTCAGTACAAACTACACATAGCAAATGTTCAATAGAACTGAACGCACCCCAGGAACCAGCCACCTTACCTTAGGTCCAGTGCCTTCATGACCACTGGGTCGGCCAGTCCAAGCAGGTTATTATTTGTTCAGATGGTGACAAAACACACAAAAAGGCATACCAAAACTAAAGAAAAACAAAGGAAAGGCCTCGTGGCCACCAAACAAAACCAGCAGACTCAAGCTACGCCAGCTGGGACACTGACTATCACCTTCAAAGGCTTGGCTCAGCATCTCGACCCGGTTGCTGCTGCCACCTGGGGATGGAGTGTATCACGGTAGTGTGTTTGTCTATGTCCTAACACTACCTTTCACCCTATAACATAACTAACGCAATGCACAAAACCTATTATTTGGCAGGGAATACTTTTTGTAGATCATTGATTCTATACCTCAATTTGCACAAGCTGATCCTCTAACAGACTTGGAAGTTGTAGCAAAAAAATAAATAGTCAATTAAAAGGGGAGAGTCAAAGAAACCAACCATGGAAGTATAATGTAGGAAACTCGGGGGGGGGGGGGGTAGCCCCTACCGAGACGCAGACCCAGGTCTAGCAATTGGCAAGCCAACATCTTTTAATTGATTGGAAACAGCTTGTGTCAATTACAAACATTTCCTACATGCAGCAACACTAGCGGACAATCCTGGAAATACCAGTAAAACAGTGCCTCAAAACTCACTGCCCTCCTGTGTGCGTCCCTCTATATTACCTGCAGTTTCTTCAGCTGTTTGAGGCCCTCATCGCGGCCCTTGTTGGCCATGCTGATGCCTGCTTCCAGTTCTCCCAGGTCCACCTCCAGCTTCTTCTTAGCAGCCATGGCCAGGGATTTCTGCCGCCGCTCATCCTCCAGCTCAGTCTCCAGCTCACGCACCTGGGGATCACACAGAGCCAAGGTTGCATTTAGTAGGTTACATTTTTTATGAGCATTTCTTATTGGATAAGTAGTCCCTTCCGGGTTCAGACTGTTTTCTTCCAATTGGTATGTAGTGAACACAACCCAGTACCTGTTTGACCAGCTGCTTCCTCCTCTCTTCACCCTGCTCGTCTCTGGCCTGCAGGTCCCTGTCGGACTGAGCCTTCATGGCTTGCATGTTGACCTCCAGACGCAACTTGGCGTCCTCCGTGGTCTGCAGCTCGTCCTCCAGTTCCTCCAGTTGCACGCGCATCTCCTCCAGCTGTTGATCCATGGCACGCTTCGCTTTCTCCAGCTCATGGACCTGTACCAAGAGACAAAAAAGATGAATGAGGGAGTTTGGGAGGGATGGTGCATTCACATTTTGCAACGTTTCGAAAAGTTCCAAACTATCCTCAAGTCTTTCCTCACATCCTCCCGATTTGCCACCTTAGCAAAACACATTGGAGGAGAAGGTCAGACTGGACTTGCATTTTCAGGAGTCTAGAAGACAGGACGCAATGAATCGAGAACTTGAGTCACCCACCATCAATAATTCCACTATCCTTCTAGAGAGTTCTACAACATCTGTGATCGGACTTACACTTTTACCGACATCGTCCTTCGATGAGACCAGGTTCTCCATCTCTGCCTTGAGGACCTTGTTGGCCCGGTCCAGTTCATCCTTCAGGTCCTTAATGGCCTCCAGCTCGCGGGTCAGAGTCAAGGCCCGCGTTTCCTTCTCCCTGGCCTCAGCCTCAGCCCGGTCCCTCTCCTCAGCATTCCGGCTGGAGATGGTCTTCTCCTCAGTCAGCATCTGTTATAGGGACAGGCGAGAAGGTATTTCAGTATGACAGTTTGAACCTGAAATGATTGATCTATGCATCATATGATGTATTGATCAATCATTACAGGTTTGTTTTATGAATCGCTTGTCATGGGCCAGTGATTCAATCTAGCAAATAAGCCTTTAAAAACAGGGTTATCAAGTCCTTGAGGGCTGCAGTGGTTCCAGTCTTTGGCCATCCAGGACCAGAGGTGCTCACTGCAATAGAACCTCTATGCCATCGTCACCCATCAACTCATTCACCTGGTCGAACTTCTTCTGCTTCTTCTCCAGGTTGGACACTGTCTGCCTGAGGTTGTCCTGGTCCACCATCATGTCATCTAGTTCCTGCTGCAGACGGGTCTTGGTCTTGTCCAGTTTGTCGTAGGTCGATGCCTTCTCCTCCAGCTGTTGGACCACAGCCTCCAGCTCCCGCTGCATACGTTTCTTGTTCTCCTCCACCCCCTCCAGGGACTGGGTCTCCAGCTCCATCTTCTTCTTCATCTCCGTCAGCTGAGGATAAGAGAAGTGTATGAGAAGTTTGGTAGATGTAAAAGGGGAGGAGAGGAAGATGCACATGACATGTAGCGCTGATTGGTCAAGCTCAAGCCGTGTCAAAATGTAAAATGCATGACATGCCTCAGACTTCATGGTCTATGTCCTAGCGTACAAGGTGGCATAATTCAACAACAAAATCTGGATTTTATTGAGGAAAAAAAAAAATCGAAAGATTTCTGTAAGCATTCAGAGAGGTGGTGTAATACATGCACAATAGGGGAAACAAAACTGGATAGTATTATGGAGGTAGAGGGACAGGAATGTGCTAGCAACCTGCGCTTGGAGGGTGTAGAGCTGCTTCTCTGTGTTCTTCTTGCCCTGCTCCTCTTCCTCCAGCATCTCCCTCAGGTTGTTCTGTTCATCCTCCATCTGACGCAGACGAGTGGAGAAAGAGAGCTTCTGACGAGTTTCCTCCTGGAGCAGCGCCTAGAAAAGAGGACAAAAGGAGGGAAAGAAGGGTTAGTGTGTGTGTGTGTGTGTGTAAGGCCATTTCTAAACAGCACAACATGGGTGTGACACCGTACCTGTACATCCTGCAGTTGAGACTCCACAGTGGAACGGTCTTTAGTTGCCTTGATGGACTTGCCCTCAACCACACTCAACACGCTGTTGACGTTGTCCAGCTCAGACTAGACAGAGGAATTAACATTTTTAGTCATTTAGCAGACGCTCTTATGCAGAGCGACTTACAGTAGTGAATGCATACATTTCATGCATTTCTTTTTGTACTGGCCCCCCGTGGGAATCGAACCAACAACCCTGGCGTTGCACACACCATGCTGGCGTTGCAAACACCATGCTCTACCAACTGAGCCACAGGGAATCCATTATCCCTAATGTACATTCACTATCATCCATTATCCCCCCCCCCCCGTTTTTACACTGCTGCTAATCTAAGCAGTCCCTTCACCCCTACCTACATGTACAAATTACCTCGACTAACCTGTAGCCCTGCACATCGACTCCGTACCCCTGTATATAGCCTCTATTGTTATTTTATTGTGTACTTTAATTTATTTAGTAAATATTTTCTTAACAACGCAGTTTAAGAAATGGAGTTAAGGGCTGGTAAGTAAGCATTTCACTCTAAGGTCTACACCTGTTGTATTCGGTGCATGTGACAAATAAAGTTGTCTAACATTCATCTATCATCCACCAACCCAACATAATACTTTGAAATCCCTTAGTGTTCTGGATCCCCATTCATCCACCCTCTTACCATTCCCTTTCTCCATCAGCTACAGCCAAGCATCCAACATCCAGGCCACACCCACCTGCATCTTGGCCACCTTGTCGGCCAGCTCCTTCCTTTGCCTCTCGCTCTCAGTGTGTTTGATCTGCAGTTCCTGGAACTGGGTCTCAGCCTTCTTCCTGCGCTGCTCTGACTCACTCTTCCCCTGGGTCAGGGTCTTCAGCTCGATGGCCAGCTCATTATGTTCGCTTTCCATAGCCTGCTTGGCTTTCTCCACTGACGCCTTGTTCTGAACGAGCAGACACATGGGCAGGAGGTTACATCAGCCGTTCTCTACCGAAATACTATAATGTACAGTGTTGGTTATATGAACTCATGCAGATGAAGACTTCAATATGAAATACAAACTACTACAGTAAAATGTTGAATGTTACGGGCTGACCGGTCAACCGTCAGGCAATATAAAATTAAAATAAAGATTCCACCATTCACACAGTCATGTTAGAGAACCATATGCCCCCCCTCCCAAAAAAACAAATTCCCACAATGCCTACATATGAACAGTATAATGCAGTTTAAGTGAGCTCTCACCCTCTTGGCCTGCTCCAGCTGTTCGTTGAGCTCGTCGAAGGCCTGGTTGTGTTTGTGCCTCATGTCGGCCACCTGCTGCTCGTGTACCTTGGCCTCATCCTCCAAAGCCTTCTTGAGCTGGGTCACCTCAGTCTCACGCTTGGTTCTGAACAGGATGGAGGAGAAAGGGGGGAATATCACCATAGGTCTTCTCAACGGGTAATTGTCTATTACTAAAACTTTACATTTACACATTGCAAACCACCATCTTGGTGTCCTTCACCTCCAACTTTGTGTATGTATATATGCACACACCCAGTACCTGAGCTCTTGCTGTGTTGCTGTAGAGTCCAGTGTGTCCTCCAGCTCAGTCTTCAGAGCCTCCAGCTCCTCTCCCAGGTCCCTGCGGTGTTTCTCAGCCTTGGCCCTCGCAGCCCTCTCCAGCTCCAGGTCCTCCTGCAGCTCAGAAAGCTGGGCCTCCAGCTCCCGGATCTTCTTCTGGGCTGTGTTCTTGGCCGCGGCCTCCTCCTCTATCCTGGAGGGTGGTGGGGAGTGAAGGGGGTTAGAGTGGAAAGCATTGAAATTAAAGCCATACAAGACTATTTTGTAGACTTTGGTTTTACTGTATGGGCTTAATGAAATCCTAATAAACAGCAGATCAAACTCTTTCAATGGAAAGTAAAATAACATCTCGTTCAGGCCAACCAAATGTGGGCCGCAAGCCAATTTAATGTGGCCTGTGTTTTTCTTCATGAATGCGGCCTATGATGCGTCATTTAAAAAAAATGTCAAAGATAATTTTGATACACAGAAATAGAATTGACCCTTTGTCCAGTCACGCGTTTCCCTTCCCTCACCTGGCCAGAGCAGCCATTAGCTCCTCCTCCTTCTTGGCCAGCTGGGCTCGGAGCTCGGCTATCTGGGCCTGCAGGTCAGCCATCTGGTCATTCAGCTCCGTGGAGTCTCCCTCCAGCTTCCTGCGGTTCTTTTCCAACTCTTGACGACTCTTCTCCTCCTTCCTCAGCCGGTCTGGTGAGGGAGAGGGAAACCAGGGTTGTGTCTCAATACTTTAAAGTGGTCTCAGATCAGTACAGACGAAGGATACGATACAAGGGAAAAGTGGTTCACCTCAAACATAGAATCTATGTCATTGTAGGTCTATGGTCCACCTACCCTCCAGGTCAGTGATCATGGCCTCGTGCTTGTTCTTCAGTTTCTGCAGGCTCTTGGACTTTTCCTCCTCCTCAGTCAGGTTGGTGGTGAACTCTGAGATACGTTCTTCCAACAGCTTCTTCTCCTGCAAACAAATAACCCCACACACGGTCACACAACAACCTCACAAGGTTACACAACCACCTCACAAGGTTACACAACGTCTGAACCATAAGAGCACGACCGGATATTACATTCAGATAACACCTAGTCCCTGAATGCCTAACAGTAATTTACTCTTAATAAAAATTGGTCCATGATTACTTGCTTTATTGCTGGAATGAATTACTGCCCATTTGATTATTTTATTCTTCCAGCCATCTGAAAAAAAACATGTCAACGCATCAACTTGTACTACAAACCTTAATGAGTTTGTTGTTCTGGTCATCCAGCACCATGACATTCTCCTCTATCTTCTTCAGCTTGGCATCTGTGGTCATCTTCTCCAGCTGCAGCTTCTGCCTGGCTGCCTCCTCCTCATCCAGCTGCTGCTCCAGGTCCTACAGACAGAGAGGGAGAGAGATGGAATGTTTTATTTCAGATGGTTTCACCTCAATTCCTGCCATCACTCCCTTCCTCCCCAAGTTCATTAAAAAGTGCCACACCCTTTGAGGGTGAAATGGAAGGGAAAATGAAGTGAAAATGGACAATTTGCGAATGCAATTTAATAGGAGAAATAAAAAAAAAGGTAATTTCTTACTACTTACATGTGACTGACAGGTTTGGACCACAAGGCTTAATTAACAAGGAAAAGTTAATTAACCATAAATAATAAAAAAAATATTAAAAAAATCTACCGTGATGTTGGTCTGCATCTTCTTCCGCTCGGTCTGTAGCTGGGTGACCCTCTCCTCTTCCTCCTCCACTCTGGACTCCAGGTCGTGAAGGATCTCCTCCAGCTCCTGCTTCCTGGTGGCCAGCTTGGAGCGCATCTCCTCTGCCTCGGCACACAGCTCTGTCTCCGCCTGCAGCTGCTCCTGCAGGGCTAGCTTCTCTGCATTCAGCTGGTGGGGGGGGGGGGGGCTTGTGTTAAACAGGGCAATGATGCAAGGCTGACATGCTGGTTGGTTTATGATAATATGGTGTTAAACTGGTATGGAAGTTACTCACTCCATCCACCGACAATGTATAAGACAGTAGGGGTGAGTTCCTGGACAGATTAAGCCTTGGACTAAATATCAAACTCAAAGGAGAATCTCAGTTAAATGCTTTACTCCAGGATTAGTCTGTCTGGGAAACCACCCCAACAAGACATATTGAAAGGCACCAATTCATAATCATTCTGAGTGTACCAGTCATTACCTTACATTGGGGCTTAAGCCAAGCCATAGAAATAGAATTACTAGAAGGGACACTCCATACCTGTTGCTGCTTGGCCTCAAACTCCTGCAGCTGCTCCTCAGTCTGTTGCTGCCGCGCCTTGGTCTTCTCCAGCTCATCCTCCCTAGCCTGCATCTCCTCCTCCTGCCTGGTCACCTGCAGCAGAGGCTTCACCTGGGGGAGTAGGGGAAGAGGACGGGCACTCAGGACAACGCAGGTAGCTGAGGAGTAAGGGATGAGGTCTGCAACACTGATATTAGGATGCTCCCATATTGATTTGCAACAGAGTGCATGTACCTTGGTGAAGAGTCTCCACCACTGCCAGTTTCTGAGTTTGAGGTAAGCGGCACAGTTCCTCTGGATCACCTTCATAGCAGTCAGCTGCTGCTGTCTCTTCGTGAAGGCTCTGGAGGCAGAAAAAAAAAAAAAGACTTGTCAATCTACATGTTATTGGAGTATGTGAACGTAGCGCGCTCACACCAACTAATATGCAGTATAAAACCATAAGCCAAACCTCTGCTAGTTACTGCTCTAAATGACGAGCTCCTTACTTGCGGGCCACGTATCCACGACACCAGGACTGGAAGCTGATGATGATGTCAGTGATCTTAATGTCCCTCTCCTCCTCTAGCTGGGCCAAGACGCCAGCCCGGAAAAACACCTTACTCTGGCCAATCCGGAACAGGTTGGAATCCAGCTCCAGGGCCTTGATCTGGGAAGAGGAAGGAGAGAGGATGACATTTGGGAACGACATTGGAAGACTGGTGAATGATTGTTTGGTCTGACGCCTCTTACCATGAGCACACAGGCTTGTTTGCCGTCCATGAATCCCTTGGGAATGGAGTTGGGAGTGAGGATCTCATATCTGGGAAAACAGAAGTTTAAGATTAGACACTGAAACAATAACAGGCTAGTCTGCTCAGTGAAACTGATAAACAGGAAGGAGATGACCACAAAGATATGTTTCCGTGGTTACCTCTGTCTGAACTCCTGGAAGACAATGCGGTTGGGGAAGCCCTGTCTGCAGATACGGATTCCCTCCAGAACTCCATTACACCTCAGCTGGTCCAGAACCAGATGGGGCTCCAGCTTACCAGCCTGACAGTGACGAAGTGAAGAGTCAGGATTTTAAATAATAATTTTAAAGTACATGTGCTGAAGCAAAGACCATCTGCCTGTGCCTCGTATTTATCGTTTATCATATTTATTATAGTTAAAACACTCATTGATCAATGGAAGATTTGATGACTGTAGACACCATACCTTCTTCTCGTGGTTGGGGATGATGCAGCGGACGAAGTTGGGGTTGGTGTTCCTGAGAGTGGTCATGAGGTTGGACAGCTGCTCCTTGTAGAGCTGGCCCACGGTGCGGAACATGCCCTTACGGATCTTAGTGGCCCCGTGCACCCCCCCGTTAGACATCCCAGCAACTTTGTCCAGGCCCACAATACGGTCCACTGAGAGAGAGAGAAAGGGAGAATGAAAAGGAGCAGGATCATAGATAACACTTATCAACTCATCTTTCCTGCACTTTCTCAGTTCAAACATACAGAAAGGTTGCTGCAGTTCTATTGGCCAACACCAATTATGCAGTTCTATGTACCAACAGTAGGTGACATCACACTATTAGAGTCTACAGCCCAACCCAGTTACTTTCTAGTCCAGTGGAGGCTGCTGAGGGAACGGCTCATAATAAATGGTTCATGCATTTGATAACCATCATTATGAGCCCTCCTCCCCTCAGACTTCACTGGTCTAGTCAGCGCTCAGTATCTCGAGACTTACCGTCTCTCCAGAGCTCCGACACAAACTTGTCAGTGGACTGGTTGAGCAGCGTGGCCACGTTGTCATTCAGGGGGTCCATGTTCTTCATCAGCCACTCATCTGCCTTGTAGTCCACCTGGAGAGGGGAGAGAGGAACCATTTTGTGATCACATCGCTGACCTTTCAAGAAGTTGTGGTTTTATCAATTCGCTCGAGTTAAAGATCAATTCTGGCAAAATTCCCTGGTTTCTCAAAAATCCTGGTTGTAGGATCTCTGAAAACTTTCATAAAGTACCAAATTCTGCCACCCAATTAGTGATTGATAGATTCGCCACAAGTGGTAAACTGACCTTTCCAGCGTAGTGGATGATGCAGAAGTCGGCAGAGTCCTTGAGTTTCTTGGGCTTCTGGAACTTGGGGTTGTTGCCCTGCTCCTGAACCACCTTCTCCACAAAGCTCTTGTCTGTGGCCTTAGGGAACCAGCACTCTTCATCCAGCAGAGCCAGCACACCAGGAGGACTGGCCTAGGAACAGAGGGAAAGGTGGACAAAAATAAACACACCGTCAGCTACTTCTGGAGATACTAATTCAGTACATGTTAGGTTGTGCAGGACATTTAAAACATAAGCCAACTTTAGGGGATATTGACTTGCATTAGTGAAAAATGCTCAAGTTAGCATTTGGTGACAGCAGCCAGGTAAACAAAACCAAAGGATGGATTGCTGTTTATGTGGTCAAAAGACAACGTGTGTAATTTGGAACAGAACAAATCACATAAGCCTCAGGTCCATTAGGGAAGAGGTAGTTGCAATATACTTACATGCTTCTCGATGAGGTCGATGCAGGGCTGCAGGTCCAGGCCGAAGTCGATGAAGCTCCACTCGATACCCTCTCTCTGGTACTCTTCCTGCTCCAGGACGAACATGGTGTGGTTGAACAGCTGCTGCAGCTTCTCGTTGGTGTAGTTGATGCACAGCTGCTCAAACGAGTTCAGCTACAGGAGAAAGAGGAGAAAAGACAGAAGGTACACATTCATTAGATAGACCTTTTTGGTGGGAACCCAGAAATGGAAAGTTTCTTAATGTGAGAAAGCAGTAAAAGACATCCATGCATCATCTAAATAGAGAGGAAGATCCATTTTGAAAACCAATTGACAATCAACAACCACTCATGACAATCCATTGTTTGTATTTAATGACCAACAAACATACCCAATGTCCACAATCTTCATCTCACCTCAAAAATCTCAAAGCCAGCGATGTCCAGGATGCCGATGAAAGAGGCTCCCTGTCTCTTGGTCTTGTCCAGGGCCTTGTTGATCCTCATCACCAGCCAGCGGAACATCCTCTCGTAGGAGGCCTTGGCCAGGGCCTCCACTGCAAACTCAGCCTGCTCCTGGGTCTGGGCCTTCTGAACGTAGTCCCTGCCCACCTTGATCCTGGGGGACAGGATGGCCCGGGTGAAGTCGGTCACGTTCATGCCCAGCAGGTGGCACACTTTCTGGGCCGCTGAGGGAGAGAGAAAGGTGTGGGTGAGTGGGTGGTGCTGGATGAATGGATTAGGTAAGGGATTGTAGAAGCCATGAAGGAAGGTTGCAGGAGACAAAGTCTAATTAAGGACCCAAGTGGTGGAGTAAAAAGTGCACAATTTTGTTCCAACCCAGCACTAACACCTGATTCAATTAAATCAGAGAACTCGATTAGTAGAAACAGGCGAGTTAGTGCTGGACTAAAATAAAAAAATGAACCCAGTACAAATCCTGGGGAAACCCCAGAAATTATTAGTGAAAACAGATGTAAAGTACCTGTGTCATCAGGCATGGAGGCCTGGTCAGAGTTACGCTCCTTCTTGAAGCTCACATTGCCAAGCTGGAGAACAGCGGACACAGTTTTCAGAAGACCTGATGGAAAACAAAACCATAGTCACAAGTCATCAGTTATTTCCATAAATTGCATTGATCTGTAAACAGCTACTTGAACACTTTTTTTTATTACAGTATTATAGGCCAAGAATTAGGCATGACAGGGGGAGTTGGCGTACCTATCCGCTCCTCCTCTGGGATGCTCATGATGTTGAAGGCGTCCATGGTCTCTACAAACAGGTCACGGTCCTGCTGACCAGGAATGGTCACGTTCCCGTGGGTCAGGAAGCGGTAGTTCTTGTAGTCCTCCAGACACAGCTCAGCTGGTTAGAGACATAACACATTTTATGTCTTATAGTAAGGATTATAAATGCTTTAGTTATAAAGCATTATACCTGCAGGCTTTAAGTGTTACTGGAGATCATTTTATTTAAAATAGACTTTTTACAGTCTAACCATTGTACTTACAATAATGGCCGGCATGTAGCCTAGCGGTTAAGAGCGTTGGGCCAGTAACCCAAAGGTCGTTGGTTCTATGTGCCCTTGAGCAAGGAACTTAACCCTAAATTGTTCCTCTAAAATCGATGGCGTGCATCGGCAATGTCATACCCACAGCATCTATTAAAACATTCCCAAACCAGAAACCGTGGATTGATGGCAGCATTCGCACAAAACTGAAAGCGCGAACCAGTGCTTTTAAATCAGGGCAAGGTGACCGGAAACATGACCGAATACAAACAGTGTAGCTATTCCCTCCGCAAGGCAATCAAACAAAAGTGTCAGTATAGAGACAAAGTGGAGTCGCAATTCAACGGCTCAGACACGAGAGGTATGTGGCAGGGTCTACAGTCAATCACTGACTACAAAAGGAAAAATCTGCCCCGTCGCAGACCAGGATGTCTTGCTACCAGACAGACTAAACAACTTCTTTGCTCGCTTTGAGGACAATACAGTGCCACGGCCCGCTACCAAAACCTGCGAGCTCTCCTTCACTGCAGCCGATGTGAGCAAAACATTTAAACGTGTTAACCCTCGCAAGGCTGCAGGCCCAGACAGCATCCCCAGACCAGCTGGCTGGTGTGTTTACGGACATAATCAATCCTTATCCCAGTCTGCTGTTCCCACATGCGTCAATAGGGCCACCATTGTTCCTGTTCCCAAGAAAGCTAAGGTAACTGAGCTAAATGACTACCACCCCGTAGCACTCACTTCTGTCATCACGCTTTGAGAGACTAGTCAAGGATCATATCACCTCCACCCGACCTGACACCCTAGACCCACTCCAATTTGCTTAGCGCCCCAATAGGTCCACAGACACAATCACACTGCCCTAACCCATCTGGACAAGAGGAATACCTATGTAAGAATGCTGTTCATCGACTACAGCTCAGCATTTAACACCATAGTACCCCCCAAACTCAACCCCGCCCTGTGCAATTGGGTCCTGGACATTCTGACGGGCCGCCCCCAGGTGGTGAGGGTAGGTAACATCTCCACCCCGCTGATCCTCAACACTGGGGCCCCACAAGGGTGCGTTCTCAGCCCTCTCCTGTACTCCCTGTTCACCCACGACTGCGTGGCCATGCACGCTTCCAACTCAATCAACTTTGCAGACGACACTACAGTGGTAGGCTTGATTACCAACAACGAGACGGCCTACAGGGAGGAGGTGAGGGCCCTCGGAGTGTGGTGTCACGGAAATAACCTCACACTCAACGTCAACAAAACAAATTAGATGATCGTGGACTTCAGGAAACAGCAGAGGGAGCAGCCCCCCCATCCACATCGACGGGACAGTAGTGGAGAGGGTAGAAAGTTAAGTTCCTCAGTGTACACATCATGGACAAACTGAAATGGTCCAACCACACAGAAAGCGTGGTGAAGAAGGCGCAACAGGGCCTCTTCAACCTCAGGAGGATGAAGAATTTTGGCTTGTCACCAAAAACCAACTTCTACAGATGCAATCGAGAGCAGCCCGTTGGGCTGTATCACCGCCTGGTACGGCAGCTGCTCTGCCCATAACCGGAAGGCTCTCCAGAGGGTAGTGAGGTCTGCACAACGCATCACCGGGGGCAAACTACCTGCCCTCCAGGACACCTACACCACCCGATGTCAAAGACAACAACCACCCGAGCCACTGCCTGTTCACCCCGCTATCATCCAGAAGGCGAGGGCAGTACAGATTCATCAAAGCTGGGACCGAGAGACAGAAGCTGTTTTTCAATCTCAAGGCCATCAGACTGTTAAACAGTCATCACTAACATTGAGTGGCTGCTGCCAACATACTGACTCAACTCAAGCCACTTTAATAATGGAACAATTAATGTAATAAATGTATCACTAGCTACTTTAAACAATGCCACTTCATATGTTTACATATCCTACATTACTCATCTCATGTATATATACACTGTACTCTATAACATCCACTGCATCTTGCCTATGCCGTTCTATACATTTCTTATTCATTCCTTTACACTTGTGTGTATAAGGTAACTGTTATGTTACTCGTTGGATATTACTGCATTGTTGGAACTAGAAGCACAAGCATTTCGCTACACTCGCATTAACATCTGTATGTGACAAATAAAATTTGATTTAAGTCACTTTGGATATGAGTTTCTGCTAAAATTACAAATGTAATAATTGTCCTGCACCACAAAAAAATGACAGGTTAAAATGAGTTTGTTGCTCACTCACAGCGCATTTTGTCCCCAGCTCCTGTGAGCATGTAATAGAAGACGTGGAAGGCTCTTTCATCCTTAGCCTGTCGGATGGCTCTGGACTTCTCCAGCAGATCTGGCAACATGGTTCGTCAAGAAAAAAACCCAATAATTTATGTTAAAGCTACAATCCTTAGTTGCTACATCAATTTTTGGCCGTATAAACAAATGACACGTACCCATTGATACTTGAAGAATAACTTAAAATGCCTCATGAGCTTAGCCATAGTGTTTAACATTTACATTTGTTTACAAACATTGGAGTCAAACAAGCTTATATTTTGGGTTCTGAGACATGGCTAAAACTGGATGGTCAGTTCTTGCATCCATAGCTCTGTCCATCAATTTGAGTGTGTTTATTTATTTATTCAGGCCCATCCCTCAGCTTTTTCAACAAATTATTCTAGCTTGAAGGCGCACATACATACATATAGGCAGCAGTGTAGCCTAGTGGTTAGAGCGTTGGACTAGTAACCGAAAGGTTGCGAGATCGAATCCCTGATCTGACAAGGTACAAATCTGTCATTCTGCCCCTGAACAAGGCAGTTAACCCACTGTTCCTAGGCCTTCATTGAAAATAAGAATTTGTTCTTAACTGACTTGCCTGGTTAAATAAATATACAAGTCCTTCTAGTACTATGAAGACGCATTGATTGAAAGGATACAAGTTTCAATGTTGGCTCCCACAATGTATCCATTGACATCAAAGTTGATCCGGATAAACTTCCCCTAGAAAGAGTGAGTCAATACTGGTCTCTTGTCATTAACACCACATAATTGCGAAGACAAAAAAAAAAAATGTAAAAGTTCTCACAAATCTGGAGGAGTTGTCATTCTTGACAGTCTTGCCGTTTCCAAAGGCCTCTAGGATGGGGTTAGCCTGCAGAAGTTGTTTCTCTAGCTCCCCCTGGTGACAAAACATATACATGCAGTATATTCACTTACAAATATACTCACACACAGCAAATGTTATCATTATGGCAGAAGGATGACAGGACGACTCAACATGAGCATTCATGCAGTAAGATGCTGCCACTACTTAATTCATTGCAGCAAGCGTTGCATTTAATCTTTGCGAGCACCTGATTGACTCCATGTGTTAGACATGGAACTACAGCCAAGTTATGCACATGCGTACACTAGTTGCCAGTTCATTAGATACACCAATCTAGTACCAGGTTGGACCCCTTTACCTCCCAGAACAGCCCGGATTCTTCGTGGCATGGATTCCACAAGGTGTGGTGTTCAAATGTTGCTCAATTAGTATCAAGGCACCTAACGTGTGCTAAGAAAACCTTCCCCACACCATTCTACCACCAGTATGTACTGTTGACACCAGGCAGGATGTGGCCATGGACTCATTCTTCTCACGCCAAATCTGGATTCTGCCATCAACATGACACAACAGGAACCAGGATTCGTTGGACCAGGCAATGTTTTTCCACTCCTCAAATTGTCCAGGGTTGGCAATTGCGTGCCACTGATAGGAGTGGAACTGTGTGGTCGTCTGCTGCAATAGCCCACCCGTGACAAGGATAGATGAGTTGTGCATTCTGAAATAACGTTCCCCGCTGTTATTTGCCCGTTTGTGGCCCTGTTAGCTTGCACGATTCTTGCCATTCTCCTTCTACTTCTCATTAACAAGCTGTTTTCACCCACAGGACAGCTGCTAACTGGACGTTTTTTTGTTCGTCGCACCATTCTCCGTAAACCCTGAGTGAAAAGCCCAGGAGGCCAGACGTTTGAGATACTGGAACCGGGGCGCTTGGCCCTGACAAGGTCACTCGTTTTGCCCATTCTAACATTCAATCAAAAGGTAACTGAATGCCTGGATGCCAGTCTGCCTGCATTATAAAGCAAGCCACAGCCAGGTGACTCACTGTCTGTAAGAGCAAGCCATTTTCACGAACAGGGTGGTGTACCAAAAACTGGCCACCAAGTGTATATTGCCTTATACATCTATGATGAACACTGATATATAAATAAGCAGGTGTGCATGGGTGTAAGCAGTAAACAGCAGGATATGCTACCATTATGATACAAACTAAGAAAGTATGACCCCAGGGAAGCTATAGTTTCCTAATAACCCCCACATTCATGTTAAATAGTCCACAATCCGACACACCAGACCTGTTGCCCAAGTACAAGCAGCACACGCACTTTCCCGTCCACAAAACCACGAAAACAAAAGATAATCTCTTAATCTTGAGAGAATTCAAGACAGTCACTGAGATCCCAAGTCAGCACACAGGCGTGTAAGACCCAAAACCTAAATCGACTTTTGTTGATGACCGCCTGTTCTAAGACTAACCAGATGAGGTGGACAAAGGTCCGGGAATGTGGTGGGACAGGCCAGACCAACATGATATTGGGTTACCCCTTTACTACCAGTGGCCTGACTCATGAGCACTTTACTGATGGCTGAACCCCTGCTAGCGACACACACACACCTTAAATATGATTCTAGGGCTGCGTTTACACAGCGGCCAATTCTGACCCCCCCACATATCAGATATTTTTCAGAGCTGATTTGTCAAAAGACCAATTAGTGAGAAGAAAAAAAACTGATCAGAATTGGGCAACCTGTGTAAACAGGCCAAAGCATTGTTACTTGATCTGCTTTACTATGCAGTCATTTGAAATATCATGCAGGACTCTTAGGCCTACATCTAAGGTGTTAGTTAGGCTTACGTTATAACATGAGGATCCTTCATCACACCTCAAATACATCCTTTCACCTGTACATTACACCACAGCTTGCAGACAGAATGCAGTTAGTAGAACATACATGAAGGGAAAAAGCGCTGGCGAGCGGGAGAGATGGCGAGCGAGAGGGAGCGATTAACTCACATGTGCTAATGCTGCACCCTAGAGATGGGAACGATGGATAAAGAGAGAAAAGTTTAACACAGGTACTAGCCAGACAGTTCTAAAACAAAGTGTTACGCAACTGGAAGGGACTGTAATGACTCAATGGATTGTATTCAACAATCCCCATTCAGCAAATGGGCCCCTACTCAAAGACAGTGCTGATCAAGGATCAGGTTACCCCGTCCATGTAATTTCACTCATATAGAGAGCTAAAATGCAAAAACTGGTCCAAGATCAGCACTCCCTCAGACACTTTATGAATACAGGCCCTGGTGACTGCAGGGAGGCTGAAACAGGAATGTTAGGAATACAGAACAACCCTGACTCAGGGAATAAGTACAGGTGGGGGGGGGGGGGGGGGGGGGAGAAAATGAGCAGCAGAATTGGACAACTGCAGAGGACAGAATGGGGGCGTAGGGGGAGGAGGTAAAAAGGAGGGCTGGTACTGACCTGGTCTTTCTTCGACTTAAAGGAAGAGGCAACGTGTGCCAGATACTGGATCACCTTCTTGGTGTTCTCAGTCTTTCCAGCTCCTGATTCTCCTCTAAGAAAGAGACAAAGGGAGGAGAGAAATTAGATAGAAATGAGGGGGGGGGGGGAGAGATTACAGGAGTTGCTGATTGAAGATGGGATCAGACAGCAAATGACATCGCATAGGAGCTAGACAACACACATAAATAAAATAGGGAAGATTGAGCAGAGACATAGCTTACGTGCAGAGGATGGACTGATCTTCACGATCTGAAATAGAAGACAGAAAATACGTGAGTGTGTGTGTGTGTGTCTGTGTGTTTGTGTGTGTATGTGGCATCACATTCTCTCACCCTGCATCATACTCCTGTAAGCGTTGTCTGTGATGGCGTAGATGTGAGGGGGCATCTCGTGTCTCTTCTTCCCCCTGTACATCTCTATGATGTTCTCGGAGTAGATGGGTAGGTACTTGTAGGGGTTTATCACCACACAGAAGAGGCCAGAGTACGTCTGAAAGACACAAGAGAAGGGACTCAGTACACAGGCAACACTAACCAACTACAACAAGATTCTGACCCAAATGTCTCACAATATGGCAAAAGACGAACGTGAATAATATGCCGTTACAAAATCACTGGTTGTCCAGAGTGCTGTGTATTTATCAGAAAAGTACATTTTTCCGGATAAGAGTTTTATTGTATACATGTGTTATTTTACACGCATGTATGCATGTGTATTTATGTAAATACGTGCATATGTAGCATGCAAAAAAACTCACGTAGATGAGGCCAGAGTAGTAGCGGTCTTTGAGGTTGTGCAGCACTGAGGCCTCGTTCAAACACGTGAGCTCAGCCATGTCCTCCACCTTAGTGAACTTGGGAGGGTTCATCTTCTGGATATCGTCCTTGTTCACCGTCACCCGCTTGCCTGTATCGGCTAGCTCCACCACACACTCCTCCCCCTTCTCTTCCTTGACGGAGCCGGCCACGAACCCCAGCGTCTCCGAAGGGATCCATACTAGCTTCTTGGTGGCCCAGTCGGCCTGGTCTAGGGGGTTGGCGACCTTACCGCCGTCTCTGTAGAGGAACTTGTCCGCTTCCGACATGGTGGCTGTAGGACGAAGACAATAACGATAAGACCACACGCCACCCAGGAGGTAGGCTGGAGAAAGGAATGTGAGCCAGAACAGTGGCTGTAGAGTGGAGAAATACTAGTCATGGAAACACCCAGTGAAAAATAGACGATCATGGTTTGAGCCAGGAGTTTGTCCTGAACTCATGACCGGCCCTACAGAGTTCAGATTCTCCCTGTACAATAACTTACTTGCTTCTGACATGGCTGTAGGATGGATAGGGAAAAATAGGACAAGAGTCCAGAGAAAAACACAGACATGCTGAGCTAACTAAGATTGTTACAGCACAGCAAAACTGTTTTTGGTCGAAATGCCTTACTTTAAAGTGAGGGGCACTCAAAACAGTATGCAGGTGCAGTTTGGGCCATTCCAAAATGACAAAAAGAAAAAAAGTACAGTTCCTTGGATTTAATACTGTCGAGACAACGTTTGAGTGAAATGTTTAAGCGTATAATTCGCTCAACCCATTAAAGTTCAGGTCATATACACAGCATGGTCCTAAAATGGACCTATATCAAAATTACTGTAACCATTTCAGAGCACGTGGTCATTGCTGAGAACACTGAACATGAGCTTGTTATAAAGGTTAAACACGCAATTCCCATTTGCTGAAAATGCATTGCTATGCGTGAAGTAAACCTGCTTCTCTGGAATATTTGCGGCATCTGCCATGTACGAGAGGCGGCGCACACACCCCCGCAGGCACACGCTCACACGGCTGCAAGCTAGAGGTTGTACTACGAGGATGTATTACGAGGATGATCCTCTGTAAGCTTGGTAGATTTTCTCATGAGACGTAAGAGGCGTTATGGACTGACTTTGCCAAGCATAAACTGGATCAGACTAAATGGGTTGTGACAATCAGGAATTGTGCATGCACACGTCATTGGATTCACACAAACAGAGAGAGACACCTTTCTGTTGTGGCCTTTGGCCCTTATAAACTGGTCTTTCTCACTCCTGCTGCCCTCCACAAGACAACTTCTGGGCATTGACCTGGTGCTCCCTACATACACGGTCACTTGTCTCTCCCACCACTGTTCCAAACATGCATCTTAACCTCCCCCCTTTCGTTTACCTGACCATCCCATCTTCCAACCAGGGTCACATTCCCATATTTCTTCCTTAATAACCAAAACAGAACACTCCCACTATTGCTTGATGCCTATGCGCGATGAAGCTGACACTTCATCTTAAAATGGACACTGGACAGTTGAGTACTTTAACGCCACTTGGCTTTCCTAGTATCATGTTCATCACCGAAACAGAAGAAAATGGAATGAAACATGAAGGGACTACCTGAACTTTGTCTAATAAGAAACGCTAGGTTTTTGTTTTGTTGCAAAATGTTTTGCTACGGTGTGCCATAATGAATGCGCCCCAGCTGTCACGTATTACATAACATTGTCTTAAGGACAGGTAAATAGCGGTGGACTAGCCAAAGGAAGACAAATGAGGACTTTGACGGGGAACAGAAAACAGGACAGCCAGTGAGGAATGTCTGGAGCAAGTTTAGACAGAGATATTTCATTATACTCATCCACACACAGACCACTCCCTTAAGAACAGATGCCATGTCTAAGAAAACCGTCACTCTTCAGGTTAAATTGGCGACAAAAGACAGATCCATATCTTAACCTAATACTTCCCCCTTCTATCACAGGGCCTGAATTCATAAAGCGTCTCAGAGTAGCCCCAGTGCTGATCTAGGATAAGGTCCCACCTGTCCTAAATATTTTCATTATGATCCAAGAGGCTGATCCTAGATCAGAACTCCTAGTCTGAGGCGCTTTATGAATACAGGCCCAGGTATTCTAGGTCAATTTCTATTTCTATCTGCTTGCGTCTCTAGCCATGACCCTTTCAAGGGTGTGTGTGTGCATACTCATGGGCCTCAGGCTACAAGTACAGACTACAACACCCAGGCGTAACCAGTTTTTCCTCCATGGTAACATTGTAATTCCATTTCAGATCAATATCTTCATGATTACATAATCTGTACAGGGTTGCCTTGTCCACCATTATAATTCAGATCACCAATTTGTATTTTGCCTAATTAGATCAAATCTGAAAAGCTCTTAGGTGACAGTTCAAAAGTACAGTAAGTGGGGAAAAATATCAGAATTGGGCTGCCTGTGTAAACGCTACCTTATACTGTTTGATGGCTAATGAGGCTGTGTCCAGATCTATCAGCATATATTCTGTATACTTCTGGCCCTTCTTTGGACACTGTTAACAACCCTCCAGACGAGCTTCAATGCCATACAACTCTCCTTCCGTGGCATCCAACTGCTCTTAAATACAAGTAAAACTAAATGCATGCTCTTCAACCGATCGCTGCCCGCACCTGCCCACCCGTCCAGCATCACTACTCTGGACGGTTCTGACTTAGAATATGTGGACAACTACAAATGCCTAGGTGTCTGGTTAGACTGTAAACTCTCCTTCCAGGCTCACGTCAAACATCTCCAATCCAAAGTTAATTCTAGATTTGGCTTCCTATTTCGCAACGAAGCATCCTTCACTCATGCTGCCAAACGTACACTCGTAAAACTGACCATCCTACCGATCCTGGACTTCAGCGATGTCATTTACCAAATAGCCTCCAATACCCTACTCAATAAATTGGATGCACTCTATCACAGTGCCATCCGTTTTGTCACCAAAGCCCCATATACTACCCACCACTGCGACCTGTACACTCGTTGGCTGGCGCTCGCTTCATACTCGTCGCCAATCCCACTGGCTCCAGGTCATCTACAAGACCCTGCTAGGTAAAGTTCCCCCTTATCTCAGCTCGCTGGTCACCATAGCAGCACCCACTTGTAGCACGCGCTCCAGCAGGTATATCTCTCTGGTCACCCCCAAAGCCAATTCCTCCTTTGGCCGCCTCTCCTTCCAGTTCTCTGCTGCCAATGACTGGAACGAACTACAAAAATCTCTGAAACTGGAAACACTTCTCCCTCACTAGCTTTACGCACCAGCTGTCAGAGCAGCTCACAGATTACTGCACCTGTACATAGCCCATCTATAATTTAGCCCAAACAACTACCTCTTCCCCTACTGTATTTATTTTGCTCCTTTGCACCCCATTATTTCTACTTTGCACTTTCTTCCACTGCAAATCTACCATTCCAGTGTTTTACTTGCTATATTGTATTTACTTTGCCACAATGGCCTTCTTTGCCTTTACCTCCCTTCTCACCTCATTTGCTCACATTGTATATAGACCTATTTTTCTACTGTATGTTTGTTTTACTCCATGTGTAACTCTGTTGTATGTGTTGAACTGCTTTGCTTTCTTGGACAGGTCGCAATAGTAAATGAGAACTTGTTCTTAACTTGCCTACCTGGTTAAATAAAGGTGAAATAAAATGTTTTTACAAATTTCAAGGTTCTCTCCCGCTTCCCTGCAAAACATCACCGTGTGTTGATCATGTCACTCAGTGCCTGAGGTGGTGACACTCAACAGTGTGTCTCTCTAACCCCTGTCCCCCCTATCAGGGAGAAAGTGTGAAATAGGGACAGAGAAAAGGGGGACAGAGGGATGAGAGCAAGGGACAGAGCAATAACATCCAGGTGTCTAAGTTCATTATGGGCTCAGACTGATGCTCTGATTAAAAGACAGAGGGGGAGGAGGATCTGTGTCCATGCTGTTGGCTGTCCACTACATGTGCCAGCAGGAGTGCACTACTAAACCAGAGTAAACCAGTGTGAGACACAGCTTAAAATCAGGACTAACTGTTCCCACTCATAATGACCCACGCATGCTAGCCTGATCCCAGATCAGTTTGTGCCGTCTCACCAACTCCTTGTCACTCAGACCAAACATGACATTGAGTGACAAGAAGCTGGCACAAAGACCTGGGATCAGACTAATCTCATGCACGTAAGCCCCGTCTGAAACAGAGGAGGAATGGGTTGCCATGGGAGACATGAGGAAATGCAGACAACACGACCATGAGAGTGTGACCGACTTTCACATGAATGTGGGTTTTCAGCAACAAAGTGCTAACTGTGGGCTAACTTCCACAGGAAGTTGCGTGATATGGTGTTGCAGTGTTGACACATGCATTTCCTGAGGGTCATATTGCCTAACTTCAGTCTAAAAAGGACACTAATGACATCCACAAATGATGGTACCCATTGTCAGAGTGTTAGAGGATCAGAGTGTAAGCCCATACAGTGGGCTGTGACTGCCAAGGATTTCCTAGTCACCTTTCAACTCATGACTGGCCTGCCAACTCAAATGACTAGTGTCAATTAAAGGGAAATTACACCACTTCAACCTAATTTCCATCATCTCCAGCACAATACTAGTGTAGGTCTACATATGTGAAAAGGCACATAAAGTTTAAAAGTTGCTGGAGATAATGAATGAGGTTGAAAAGTGGCAGAATTGCCCCTTTAACACAGCTCCTTATCCATTCACTCGAGGGACCCCAGCATGGTTCGTCTTGCAGTTGCCCCATTAGATTTCCGTGCAGTGGGTCCAGATCTGGGTTTAAAAAGTCCTTGAAAAGAGAAGTTAAGAAAATGCTAACTAGTCCTATAAACCATCGGGGGGAAAAAAATAAGTAAAAATGTAGCGACCCATTAGCCAATGCTTTGCAGCCTGATGGTTGGGCAACCCTGCTATAAATCCTGTACGGCAACTCATCCAACTCTGCTACCAACCAGTATCACTTACCTAGGTTATGCAGTCAGTGTCAAAACTGTATCAGACAGCATAATAAAGTCCTACAGCTCAAGCTGCTGCAGATGGAGGTGGCATGTGACTGTCTGTTAAAAGGGCAGGGGGAAGCCAAGCTAAAGACTGGATTGAATGGAGGCCAAGAACACAAGTGCGTAGAGATGTTGAAACGTGATGCTGAAGACAGCAGGGCAGGTCTGTCCAGAGCTAGACATTGGCTAGTGGTGACCTCAGACCTGGTTTTAAACAGCATTTTGAAATCGTTCAAATACTATCTGGGCTTATTGCATGGCACAATGGAACAGACCCAACAGTGCAATCACCACCCATCTGGCACTCCAGGTGGGCTTAATGCACCCCTATTTAAAATGTTGACTCTTGGGTAGATGTAACATAGTAAAATGTAAATTCAGGACACTCCAATTAGTATGGTATGTATTCATTCGTGGATGTCCATCATCCACTTCATATGATATGTTACGAATTCCAATTTGTCGTCAGCAACATTAGCTAGGCGGCTAACCTTAACCCCAGCTAACATGCCAAGTAGTTGCAGAGTAGTCGGAAAGTTGCTTAACCTGTTAGGGCTAGGGGGCAGTATTGACACGGCTGGATAAAAAACATACCCGATTTAATCTGGTTACCACTCCCACCCAGTAACTAGAATATGCATATACTTATTACACATGGATAGAAAACACCCTAAATTTTCTAAAACTGTTTGAATGGTGTCTGTGAGTATAACAGAACTCAAATGGCAGGTCAAAACCTGAGAGATTCCTTTACAGGAAGTGGCCTGTCTGACCATTTCTTGAACTTGTTTTCCATCTCTATCATTTACTAAGGATCTCTGCTCTAACGTGACACTTCCCACGTCTTCCATAGGCGCTCAGAGCCCGGGAAAAAACAGAATGTCGTCATTCCAGCCCCAGGCTGAAACACATTATCGCCTTTCTCAAGTGGCCGATCAAGGGACACTGGCTTATGCGCATGACCCCGACCGCCCCCGCCTTTGGGATTTTTTCCTCTGTTTGCCGAAAAGGAGATTCCCTGTCGGAATATTATCGCTTTTCTACGAGAAAAATGTCGTAAAAATTTATTTTAAACAGCGGTTGACATGCTTCGAAGTACGGTAATGGAATACTTAGAATTTTATTGTCACGAATTGCGCCATGCGCATGACACTTCTTTACTATTTCGGATAGTGTCTGGAAGGCACGAACAAAACGCCGCTATTCGGATATAACGATGGATTATTTTGGACCAAATCAACATTTGTTATTGAAGTAGCAGTCCTGGGTGTGTATTCTGACGAAGACAACAAAAGGTAATCAAACTTTTATAATAGTAAATATGATTATGGTGAGTGCTAAACTTGCCGGGTGTCTAAATAGCGAGCCCGTGATGCCTGGGCTATGTACTTAGAATATTGCAAAATGTGCTTTCACCAAAAAGCCATTTTAAAATCGGACATATCGAGTGCATAGAGGAGGTCTGTATCTATAATTCTTAAAATAATTGTTATGCTTTTTGTGAACGTTTATCGTGAGTAATTTAGTAAAATGTTAGCGAATTCCCCGGAAGTTTGCGGGGGGTATGCTGGTTTTTGATATAAATATGAACTTGATTGAACAAAACATGCATGTATTGTATAACATAATGTCCTAGGGTTGTCATCTGATGAAGATGATCAAAGGTGAGTGCTGCATTTAGCTGTCTTCTGGGTTTTGGTGACATTATATGCTGGCTTGAAAAATGGGTGTCTGATTATTTCTGGCTTGGTACTCTGCTGACATAATCTAATGTTTTGCTTTCGTTGTAAAGCCTTTTTGAAATCGGACAGTGTGGTTAGATTAACGAGAGTCTTGTCTTTAAATGGCTGTAAAATAGTCATATGTTTGAGAAATTGAAGTAATAGGATTTTTAAGGTTTTGAAAATCGCGCCACAGGATAGCAGTGGCTGTTACGTAGGTGGGACGAATTCATCCCGCCTAGCCTAGAGAGGTTAAACGCTGAAGCTGTCCATGATGAGATTCGAACACAACCATTGGGTTGCTAGACATTCGCTTTATACGCCCGCCCGCCCTACTTTATTTTTTGCCTTAAGTAACCTGTCATACGCAACTATAACAAATCATACTTATTTGAGTGCCACAGATTTACATTTACTATGTTACGTGTAGTCTGAGACCAGGCTGCCTCTTCTCATCAGGTTAATGCAGGTACTAGGAGTGTCTGGCATTAACAACTTTAGTATCTAGGGAAAAAAATGGGTTGGAAGTAACTAAGCATGATTGTTGTGATTGCATAACAGATATGCATGTACTAATCATATTTTAAGGTGTGTATGATTTAGTCCCCAAGGAAGGACTAGATTCTACCAGGAACATTGCATTCTGCTAAATAGCTTGAAGACAGCCAAGTGGCCTGAACTGAATACAGGTTTGGCTCAACAGTTGAATGCCACACCTTTACCATACGAAACAACTCAAACATGAGACCCAGTATTTAAAGGTGGCAAAACTATTTGAATGTGAGTGTGGAAATTTTGTTTCCTTAGGGCAGATCCATATCAGGGCCTGCATGCATTTTGTGCTCCCACCAACCCATGGCATCAAATTCCAACCTCAAACCAAGACAAGCAAACAAGATAAATCGGCAGGGGTGGAAAGCATTGAACTCAATTTAGTCCAATAGTAATTTAAATATTTATATGCGTTTATTAGGCAAATGTATATTTCTCCACGTCAGACCTGCCTAATTCTCACTTGAAACATGGTTTGTTTAACAGGCAAAAATAATTTTTTCCCCCAGAAACAAAATCTGAAATGTCAGGCTACGAATTGCAAGAACGAGTCACTTTGGGGTCATATTTAGACGGAGTGAATTTTCGCCTTCAGTTAAGTTAACCATGCTTTTTTTAGGGTAGCTTTAGTGTAGCTTACCGTCTTTCAGTGTGAAACGATGTGGTAGCTTAGTGAACCGTTTGAGTACCTTCCGCAAAACAGTACATTTGTCAACGCAAAGTGCACTACTACAGGGTTGATGGCTGTGGTTTGGAATAGCCAACTAGTTTGGGCAGCAGCGCATAGGACTGGACACTGGCTGGGTGTAGTCATTGTTAATTGTCATGTCATGGGGAAATAATCATTGTTTGTACAGGTAGCCTACAATTGGCTTACCCTTGCAGATGCTGCCATCCAGGTTAGCTTTACTCAAACTGTGACACGGTGAAAGCTCGACAGGACTAATGTGAAATGACTAGAGAGAGTACCAATATTAAGTCCCATCAACTAGCAATGTAGTTTGCAATCTGTCCAAGTGTCCCTTCGTTACTACCAGCGACCACGACGGATATTTAAAAGGCTACCTTGACGTCGAGTACTACGGTTGCTGCTTGGCGCGTCACCTTTCGATCTACATTCGCAATAAAACGCCGAAGCGCACATGAGCACAGAACTAATACAAAATAACCCACTTGTCTGTCGTCGTTAGTAAAGCTTCCCGCAACAGACTTCGAAGTAAGCACCAACATATTCCAAGCAGATCTCATTCCACGAGGATTAGAGGGATCGACAGATAGGTAACCTTGATAAAATAAAAACTTACCTTCCGCTCGGTTGTCGGCAATACGGGGTGAATTCGGTTGCTCTATCGGTTTCCGTGTGTGCAGAGGCAACTCCTTCCACGCGGCAGCAAACTCCAAAAACCCTACTGCAGATGCTTTCCTTCTCAATTATCTCCCTTTCTGTTGTCTCTGCGCCGGGCGTGGCTGAAATAGGGTGGACATATCTAAACTGGGATCCGCCCACTGTATCATTCACAGGTGAGAAAGGTCTGACTGCGACCCGCGTCCTCGACAAGACGATGTAAGAAACGCCCAGGGAAACCCGCCCCTCTTGTATTGGCTCTTGGCTACTTACATTTGAGTCATTTAGCAGATGCTCTTATCCAGAGTGATTTACATGAGCAATTAGGGTTAAGTGCCTTGCTCAAGTGCACATTGATAGATTTTTCACCTAGTCAGGTCAGGGATTCGAACCATCGACCTTTTGGTTACTGGCCCAACACTCTTAGCTGCTAGGTTACCCCTTGTAGCACCTGTTACTTCCTTGTAGCATTTTAGCTAAGCCTAACCCTTTTCCTAACCATAACCTCATTCTCCTATCCAGCTTAGTTCTCCAACCTGACACATTCATTTTCTTAACCTGCTACATTAGTTCTCCTAACCTGCCATGTTAATTATCCTAACCTGCTACATTAGTTCTCCTAACCTGCCACGTTAATTATCCTAACCTGCTACATTAGTTCTCCTATCCTGCCACGTTAATTATCCTAACCTGCTATGTTAATTATTGTTAACCTGCTACATTAGTTCTCCTAACCTGCCATGTTAATTATCCTAACCTTTCTACTTTAGTTCTCCTAACCTGCTACTTTAGTTCTCCTAACGTGCTACTTTAGTTCTAACCTCCTTTAATAATGATCCTAACCTGCTAGAACAAGGAAGTAGCCAGGAGCCAATAGAAGAGGCGAACAGGGCTTCCCTGGGCGTTTCAACCCGCGGCGGTTCAGAGGATGTGGGTCGCAGTCAGACCATATTGCAGATAGGTTTTTGCGCCGCCCCCTCCATGTATCAACCAACATCATAATAATGTGGTAGGGGAAATAGGGTGGGATTTGGAGGTATGATCATGCATATCGATGTGGTTGTTTTGGTGAATTATCACTTTTGTCAATTCCAAATAATAAACTACCAATACTTTAGCACCATAGTCAAATATCTAACACTTATCTTCAGCGGCAGACCTCACCCAGGCCAATAAATATTGCTATTAACAGATCTGTTTGTTACTTAACCATAATGGATGGTAAGGCTTGGGAAGGAGAGAGGGTGTTGTGACAGAAGGTGAGCATCTGATCTGAGAGGAGAGTATGTGTGGTGAAATGCAGGAGTCTTGTCTGTACTTTTTTGTGATTTTCTGCCCCAGGTCACAGAAGGCTTGGGGGCTAGAAGGGGGACAGGTGGGGGAGACAGTAGAAGCTTTGAGACCTTTAGCTGTTGGGAAGATGGGGTGTAGAAAGGTATGATCTGCAGCCACTCCGAACATGGCCAAGGTGGGGTGGTGTCAATAAAGATGCCACAACAGCATCATTAGTGTATTTCTTCATCAATATGATTGAAAACCTCACCATACAGGGTACACCTTTGCTTATTTTTATCATGTATTAAAAACAAGGTAAACACTTGCGTGCATTTGTCACACTCTGGCCGAGAGGTGCTGTGACAACTCAATTCAGTACAATAGTCACTTTACCACTACCTACATGTACAAATTGTCGATTAACCTGTACCCCTGCACATTGACTCAGTACCGGTACCCCCTGTCTATAGCCTCTTATTTCAGTGTTACTTTTATTTTAATTTCTTTAGTAACTATTTTCTTAACTCTTTCTTGAACTGCATTGTTGGTTAAGGGCTTGTAAGTAAGCATTTCACAGTAATGTCTACACCGGTTGTATTCGGCGCGTGACAACTCAAATTTGATCTACACACCCTAGGTTTACACCAAGCGCATAGGGGCCGCTGAATAACTCATAGCACAGACCACAACGGTTATTTTAGAATGGACTTGAGTGGAAGTACATAGAATGAAAGTCTGAGACAGGTCACAGTTTATTTCTCGGTTCCAATTTCAGCTTCCCTAAGTTAACTCTACCCAGAGAGGAAGAGACAAAGAGAGAGGGTTTACACTCCCGTCAAACTCGGTCCACAATAAGCAGACCACCTGCCTTCCCGCTTTTTGAACGACTCCCATTGTCAGCCCAGAGACAAGACCATCTTGTCATATATACAGTATCTCTGCTCTACCTTAGCGCAACAAAATGAAGGGAGGATATAACACAAACCAATCAAATCAAACAAAAACAGGTTTCTGTGCAGGGAATGCATTTAAACTTTAACTCAGATTATCATTCCTCAAATCATACTTCTCTTTGCAAAACATTTAACATTTGACATTTTAGTCATTTAGCAGACGCTCTTATCCAGAGCGACTTACAGTAGGGAATGCATACATTTCATTTCATTTCATGCATTTTTTTGTACTGGCCCCCCGTGGGAATCGAATCCACAACCCTGGCGTTGCACACACCATGCTGCCGTTGCAAACACCATGCTCTACCAACTGAGCCACAGGGAAGGCTAAAACCAAGACTTCAAAGGCATTCTGCCACAACCGTCACTAACCGTCGCTTCCCCTAAGTAGCCACACCTCAAACAAACTGAACAGGCGTTATGAAGAGACAGGGAAAAACAGGCAATCACATTTCAACGAATCAGTTAACAAAGACTCAGTTAGGAGCACCTGGGCCAGTGCATGCACAGTAATAATAGGGCATTCGTCACACATGTGACCACTTTTCGTCATGTCAACAAACATGTACCAATCTGTTTCAATCATTCAGAAGGAGATACTGTCTATCTTCCACTTTCTCAGTTCCCCAATGTAGGTGTTTTCGTGACTTCTCTACCTAATATGGTCAAAGAGGGCCAGACAACGAGTGAGAAAGAGAGCAGTAGGGAGGTGTGGTTCATTGTGTTTGTTCTGTGGTGTCAAGTTACATTTACAACCCTGCTATTACCCCATCCCCCTCTCCTCTCCTCTCCTCCAATCAGCCTAGCATCAAAGATGAACAGATAGGCTACAGTGGGCAGGCGTGTTGCAACAGTTGACACTAAAGTGAAAGAGAGATGTTAGAGGGTAGTGTGTATGGCCCAGTACATCACCGGGGCCAAGCTTCCTGCCATCCAGGACCTCTATACCAGGCTGTGTCAGAGGAAGGCCCTAAAAATTGTCAAAGACTCCAGCCACCCTAGTCATCGACTGTTCTCTCTGCTACCGCACAGCAAGCGGTACCGGAGCACCAAGTCTAGGTCCAAGAGGCTTTGAAACAGCTTCTAACCCTAAGCCATAAGACTCCTGAACTTCTAGTCAAATGGCTACCCAGACTATTTGCAGTGCCCCCCTCTTTACACCACTGCTACTCTCTGTTGTCATCTATGCATAGTCACTTTAATAACTCTACCTACATGTACATACTACCTCAACTAACCGGTGTCCCCGCACATTGACTCTGTACCAGTACCCCATGTATATAGTCTCGCTATTGTTATGTTACTGCTGCTCTTTAATTACTTGTTACTTTTATCTCTTATTCTTATCCTTTTTTTTTTAAAAACTGCGTTGTTGGTTAGGGGCTCGTAAGTAAGCATTTCACTGTAAGGTCTACACCTGTTGTATTCGGTGCATGTGACTAATACAATTTGATTTGAAAGAGTCACCAGCCACCACTGACACGTGAACATATGGTATATACTTATTAATTACATATGGTATATACTTATTAATTACATATGGTATATACTTATTAATTACATATGGAATATACTTATTAATTACATATGGAATATACTTATTAATTACATATGGTATCTGTAGTCACAGGTAGAACCAATTTTGTTCAACTGCAGGGGAGAGCTACTTTGCAGTTAGATTACCTGAGATTAACACTAGCCATCTTGATAAAACCAACCTGATTTACAGGTTAAGTGTAAGGAGGAATTTGTCTGTCATACAGTAGTTCACTTCACAGTATTATTTGTGTGTGTGTGTCACTTCACTCTTAATATCCTGTTAGTCAATTTTGTACGATCACAGTGCATGGTTTGATGTAACACTACACAGGTTATGATGCAACATCCTGTCATCGGCTTCTGGACAACATAGGACAAAACAGGTTAGAAAGTGTCATGGGACTGTTCATGTTAGTGGCTTTAACATCCCATGTAGAGGTATTAGTGCAGTAGGACTACACATAACAATACAATGAAAGCCTCCAGAGAGAGAGAAGATCACGTTATATTACTTTGACAAGCATCCAAAGACTGTTAGAGGGAATGGTCATGTCCAGGCATGTAATGTGGATGAGTAATGTCACTGAGGGGGAACTGCAGACGCTACACCCAGGGATGTGGAGCTGAGGCTGGGGTGGAGCGAGAGGGTGCATGGATGATTTGGAAGCCGCTTCTGGACGTGTTTCTGCACATCCACCTCTGCTGTGTAGAGAAAGGGAGGCGTGGTGCTGGCAAACTATGATGATTCAGTAGAGTAGTGTTGGGGTTCTCATCACATTGAATGAACAGGCCTCCCTCCTGTGGACGACTTCAGAAACTACAGGTACAGTAAAAGTAAAGTTACAGGAGAAATCCTCTCTCTACCTGTTCTAAAATAAAAACAAAATGTTTGCATTATAATTTGGATTTATTATTCAGTATGCATTTTAACATTTCTTTAAATTGAAATGACATCCCATACCATCCTGTCTCCATAGGGCATCTTAAGGAAGATGCAAATAAAACAAATCTCCTTTCCAACCAAAGAATTATTCTTTATATTCATCAGTGCAAAATAGCGAAACCCAAGCTAATAAGTAACGGACAGTACAGTTCATTATTCATGTCTGTAATTAGAATTCTCCATTAGGATTTTTTCCCCTTTTTGTTCAGTGTAAAAAAAAAAAAAAAGCTATTTAAAACAAAAAAAACCCAGTGGTAAAACAAAAATAAATAAAACTAAATTGGCAAAAAAAACAACATTCAGTGCACATTTGAATGGATTTAGGAAGGACATCTCAGGCGTAAAGAGTCCAAGTTTGCAGCAGAAAAACATTGACATAGAAATGATTTATTATATACATATTTCTGAGTATTAACAGGTGTAAAGTATGTATCGTGTGTGTGTATATATATTACTAAGATTAGACTCAATTATTCTGTGACCATTTGAGGGCAGGGGTGTCAAACTCATTCCATGGAGGGCCTAGTGTCTGCAGGCTTTTGGTTTTTCCTTTCAATTAAGACCTAGACAACCAGGTGAAGGGAGTTCTTTACTAAATTAGTGACCTTAATTCATCAAGTAAAAGGAAGGAGCGAAAACCCACAGACACTTGGCCCTTCGTGGAATGAGTTTGACACTTGTTGGTTAGGGAGTACACAGGACCCCATGCAAGCATTAGGCAAGTAGGGAGAGGAGGGGGGTTTCTATACTAAAAGATCCATTGGCAAAATCTCCCCTCCATCGTTTTTAAATGGTTAAATTCTGGTTAAAAAGGCATTGTTATCCTCTGCTTGGAACAAGCAGAATAAAGTAGTAGCAAGCATGGTGGAAACCATTGACACACACCTCTCCTCTACACATTTTCATCTTCCTACTTCAACATCCAATAATGTACACTGAACAAAAATATAAAATGCAACATGTAAAGTGTTGGTCCCATGTTTCATGAGCTGAAATAAAATATCCCAGACATTCTTAATACGCACAAAAAGCTTCTCAAATTTGTGCAAAAATTGGTTTAAAATCTCCTTTAGTGAGCATTTCTCCTTTGCCAAGATAATCCATCCACCTGATAGGTGTGGCATATCAAGAAGCTGATTAAAAAGCAGGATCACTACACAGGTGCACCTTGTGCTGGGGACAAAAAGAAAGGCCACTAAAATGTGCGGTTTTATTACAAAACACAATGCCACAGATGTCTCATGTTTTGAGGGAGTGTGCAATTGGCATGCTGACTGCAAGAATGTCCACCAGAGCTGTTGCCAGAGAATTTAAATGTTCATTTCTGTACCATAAGCCACCTCCAATGTTGTTTTTGAGAATTTGGCAGTACGTCCAACCGGCCTCACAACCGCAGACCACGCCAGTCAAGGACCTGAACATCCGGCTTCTTCACCTGCGGGACTGTCTGAGACCAGACACCCTGACAGCTGGTGAAACTGAGGAGTATTTCTGTTTGTATAAAGCCCTTGTGTGGGGAAGAACTTATTCTCATTGGCTGGTCCTGGACCCCCAGTGGGTGGACCTATGCCCTCCCAGGCCCACCCATGGCTGCTCCCCTGCCCAGTCATGTGAAATCCATAGATTAGGGCCTAATGAATTGACAGATTTCCATATGAACTAACTCCGTAACACTTTTGAAATTGTTGCATGTTGTGTTTATATTTTTGTTCAGTATACATCCGTCTTTCTACCGTTTGCGCGCAGCAGCGGTTTTGCACCTCTTTAAATTCTTTAGCAGTCTTTTACGTCTCCCTCTCTCCATTCAACATCAATACTACTACTAGCAAATAAATCGTAATGACACACACACACACCTCTCTCCAACTTCCATCCACGTAATACCCATCTGTGTCTTAACAGAGAACAGTATACCATCAATGATAATCTCTCCTGATTATGGACAGACAGGACATGCAGACAGACAGTCTGAATTGGGCCAAAGCATTGGAGCTGAAAGCTTAAAGAGACTAGGTGTTTAACTTCAACCAAGTACTAATGTGTTCCCTGTGGTATGAGGGACACCCTTTAGTCACCCCAATAAAAGTATTTCAGCTTTGGCAGGAGGGAAACAGAGTGATGGGGTCCCAGTTGAGTCCATCTTCAGATTGGAGAGGGCCCATTCATGGTCCAAGTCCCACTGGGCACCAGTGGTCCAAGTTACGGGTTAAGGGTCAGGGGTTAGAGCGGGGCTCTCCAACACTGTTCCTGGAGAGCTCTCCTGTAGGTTTTCAACCCTCAATGTAACTATCCTGATTTATTTGATAAACCAGCTAATTATTAGAATCAAGCATGGTAGATTAGGGTTGGGAAAAATAAGTATTTAAGCTACAGTAGCTGCAGAAATTGCCCGACATCCAACACTCATCTTCCACCTCCTCTTAGTTTTTGGACCCAGAGCCTGACTCTTCTCTCTCCTTTCCTCCCTTCCTCATAGTTCTTGGACCCAAAGTCTGTCTCTTTATCATTTTTCCCTCTCCTCCTGTCAGCAGTCGGAGAGCTCGGAGTAGCTGTTCGAGTCACCTTCTGTTTTCCTCCGCTGGCGGACTGACTTCTCCTCATCCTAGAGGAACAACACACAGACAGTCACTACTAACAGTAGGGTGTGAGTGTGTGAGTGAGAGTCTGTTATACGTACCGCCTGGAAGACTCCGTTCTGGCCCCACTCTCCGGGGGAGAGGTCATCGAGTTCCTGTTCCCCCTCTTCCTCCTCCTCCTCCTCTTCCTCCCCCTCCTCCTCCTCCTCTTCTCTCACCGTGTCCATCCCGTCCTCCTCATACTCCGTCAGGCAGTCTGACTCGTCCCCCGCTGTGGGGGACACAGACACAGTTATGCACTATGAAAGAGACCAGCCATACGGTAGCACAAGCAACAAGACTCAAGATTGCCATGTGATGCACTACATGACCAAAAGTATGTGGACACCTGCTCGTCAAACATCTCATTCAAAAATCATGGGCATTAATATGGAGTTGTGCCCCCTCCCCTCTTTGCTGCTACAACAGCCTCCACTCTTCTGTGTAGGCTTTCCACTAGATGTTGGAACACTGCTGTGGGGATTTGCTTCCATTCAGCCACAAGAACATTAGTGAGGTCGGGCAGTGATGTTGGGCGATTAGGCCTGGCTTGCAGTCGGCATTCCAATTCATCCCAAAGGTGTTCGATGGGGTTTGAGGTCAGGGCTCTGTGCAGGCCAGTCAAGTTCTTCCACACCGATCTCGACAAATCATTTCTGTATAGACCTCACTTTGTGCACGGGGGCTTTGTCATGCAGAAACAGGAAAGGGTCTTCCCCAAACTGTTGCCCCAAAGATGGAAGCGCAGAATCGTCTAGAATGTCATTGTATGCTGTAGCGTTAAGATTTGCCTTCTCTGGAACTAAAGCAGGGGGCTAAAACAGCCCCAGACCATTATTCCTCCTCAACCTAACTTTACAGTTGACACTATGCATTGGGGCAGGTAGCGTTCTCCTGGCATCTGCCTAACCCAGATTCGTCCGTCAGACTGCCAGATGATGAAGAGTGATTCATCACTCCAGAGAACGCCTTTCCACTGCTTTACACCACTCCAGCCGACGTTTGGCATTGCGCATGGTGATCTTAGGCTTGTGTGCGGCTGCTCGGCCATGGAAACCCATTTCATGAAACTCCCGACGAACAATTCTTGTGCTGACGTTGCTTCCGGAGGCAGTTTGGAACTTGTCATGAGTGTTGCAACTGAGGACAGACGATTTTTACGCGCTTCAGCCTTTCGGCGGTACCATTCTGTGAGTTTGTGTGGCCTACCACCTCGCGGCTGAGCCGTTGTTGCGCTTAAATGTTTCCACTTCACAATAACAGCACTTCCAGTTGACCGGGGCAGCTCTAGCAGGGCAGACATTTGACGAACTGACTTGTTGGAAAGGTGGCATCCTATGACGGTGCCACGTTGAAAGTCACTGAGCTCTTTAGTAAGGACATTCTACTGCCAATGTTTGTCTGGAGATTTTATCCACCTGTCAGCAACGAGTCTGGGTGAAATAGCCAAATCCACTAATTTGACGAGGTGTCCACATACTTTTGTATATATAGTGTCTCTCTCCATGTATATTCTATCGTAAAGGAGCTACAATTTAAGTAAAGATACATTCAATATTTTTTAAAGGTGACCAGGGCCCGTATTCACAAATTGTCTCAGAGTAGGAGTGCTGATCTAGGATCTTTCCATATACATATTTTTCATTATGATCTGAAAGGCAAACCTGATTCTAGATGAGCAATCCTACTCTGACAGGCTTCATGGACACTGGCTCTGGAGCGCTGACTATTATTTTATTGCAGGACACTTGGAAGAGTCAGGACACGGTAAAGAGGGAAACGGAGAGGAAGGGGAAACGCTCAAACCCTTATCGACGTTGGCAGTAGGGTTACTGCTCGACCAGACTTCGGCACATTTTCCACTTTATAATAGCCTCTTACCCTCAGCAGCATCAGCGTCGGGATCGACGTAGGTCTGGACCGGCTCAATCCTGGACACTATCTCAGCCAGGTCAGTGAAGTCTGACCCTGGACACGTACAGGACTGGAATACAAACAAGATAATGTCATTATGTTAACGAGAATGTTAGAATTCGTGTGTAAAATGTAATAAACACAGCTTAAAACAAGAGAATGTCATGGGAATGTTATAATAACGTTAGGAGAATGTCATAATGTGAAGACGGTTATAATAACGTTATAGAAATGAAACTGTGTGTTAATGTAAAGTGGAGCAGCTGTGAGATGCTGAATGTAAGGTTTGTGACGTGTGTGTGTGTGTGAGTGACTCACGTCCGTCTTGGTCTTGCTGTCGTTGTAGTCTGCCGAGCGGTGGTCCTTGAGCATGTTGTCGATGATGTCACCACGGGCCCAGCCGGTGAAGAGCAGCTTGCCGTGCTGGTAGCCCACATCCTGACAGACAGAGAGGACAGGTTAGCCTGGGGTTACATACCATGTGGTACAGTAACGAGCTACCGTAGCAATAGAGTCTGGTGGAGACCAAGCTACGAAGATGGTCTTTTACCGTGCGATTTGTTAGCTATGAACAGGAGAACAGTATTTTACCAAACTTAATGTCAGCTGTTATCTAACATTTTATTTTCTCTAACAATTACATAACAAAAAAAAGTGATCATGAATGTAAATACACTTTGAACATATCCCAGAGCCTGCATAAGGAGACGAGACAGAGAGAGAGAGGAGTTGAGAAGGAATTGTGGAACTCACGTAGATCTCATCAAACTTGCCGAAGTCCATTGTCTTGAAGCGGTCGATGGGTGGTCTGATGTACTCACAGTAGGCACTCTTCTTAACCACTTCCAGCTGACGTACACACGACACATAAGCCAGCCTGGACTGGATCTCTGCCATGTCTGGAACCTGGGTGGGTATAGACGATAAGGTGTGAGAATGTGTGTGCGCGTGTCGGTGTGTGGGGTCATATGCGTTGATCATCATACCTTCACTTTCTCTGCCCAGGGGTTGATCCGTTTCCACAGCAACCACCAGCCCGACAGACTGTCGCCGTAGTTACAGAGGTCCGTCTCGTCCTGGCTACCTACGTCGATGGCGATGACAGTCTTGGCGCCCATGTTCCTCGCGATGTCCGCTGTGGGACGTCACGTTGTGACACACACACGTACACGAGCCGGCAGCAGGGACGATAAGGAAAACCCAGTCTGGGGTTATTGTGGTTATCTCCATAATAGGAACGTTGTCCTTCATATACTTTATTACCATATTCAAACTCACTCCACCAGAAACAGACATCCCAATTGGCTGGATTATCACCAACTAGATAATCACATCAAACTTCATTTAATTTCCAGTTTTATACAGTGCATCTACTCATATCGCCCTACTACACCTGAATTTTTGTTTTTATGGTCCCAATGTTTGGGTGAATTCTTATCTCCACCTTTTGTTCGCTCCTGCATGGTTGATAATGCAGCCTTGGTGTGTGTGTTTATGGTGCGAGTCCCAGAGAGGGTTTGAGACCAAGTACCCTGTGAAGGGTGCAGGTCTCACCAGTCCACTCCACAGTGTTGACCCAATGTGTTCAAGGAACTGGCAGGCAGCCTAGCGGTTTAGAGTGTTGGTCTAGTAACCCAAAGGTCGCCGGTTCGAATCCCCGAGCCAGAGAAAAATCTGTCAATGTGTCCTTGAGCAAGGCACTTAACCCTAATTTCTACTCTAAGTTGCTCTGGAAAACAGCATCTGCTAAATGACAAAAATGTTTAAAAAATGAACCAAGCCTAAATTTTGAAAAGTTTAAACTTATATCATTAGCGTTAATTCTATGGGTACTAGCTATCTAAATCCATTATAAAACACTAGATGGTTACTATGGCATTGCGCCTCTTCTGCCTATTAGAGTGAGAGACTAGTCATTGCTTTAGCCTGATAGACACTGGGTCCAACTCTGTGAATGTGTCCACCCAAATCATCAAATAATCACACGTATCGTAGACTTCTAAGCCACCCAACCATGTGGCACAAACCACAAGGAGATGCCACATCTAAATGAACCTAAATAGAGAAGGATGATGTTCAACTTCATCAGGTTTGTGAAACATGGTTTTGTGTTTTATTATTTTTCTTCTGCTCGCTGCAATGCCGACTTCCAAGAGGAGATAACAGTAGCATAGTAGAAGAGAGACATTTTGAGTAGCATGCAGAATTTAAAAAAAAAAAGTCTTTTTTTCCAGTTGGAATGCAACAGGCAATCAATACCTCCATTTGGTAGAACATCCTATTGAATACCAGTTTGTTGAGGGGCATGATACTGCGTTTCGTCTTCAAACTGGAAGGGAATGTACTGTCAGAGCCGACTGGTGTCTATAAGTCACTGATTTAGAAGCATGGGCTATTGTTTTGTTTTATGGAATTGAGAAAGCTAACTATATATTGTTTTTATGTTTCCTAAATCACAACTCTATCAACACCCCAATAATTTGAGGAATACGGTATGCCCCGCCCCTTTAGATGTTCTCAGCCAGTAAGACACCAGGAAGCCTGACTGACAGACACATAGAATTCTGAAACTCTGTTGATTTAGTGCTGATTTAAAAAGCTTGTGGATACTGGACAATGGGATACTTTGTACCGCCAGTGTCCACCATCACTAACACACTGGACGCTCTGTGTTGTATTTTCTCCCATCTGATCGGAAAGATTGATCCCGAGCTGAAAGCATGTTACAGACCAATTTCAAATACACTACGGGGTTCATTTACATATTTGTTTTCCCTCTCAGTCAATTGCCTCTATGGCTATATTTTGAAAAGATTGTTGGCAAATTAAATTTGAACATTTTGACAATGGAAATGATTTGAACGCTCATTCCCACTGCTCAGATGGTAGAAAAAGCAACTGAATTCTGTCAAACTGTCATCTCCACTATCGTCAATGACAGCCCCTACCCATGGATGATCTCTCAACACCCCCCCCCCCCCCCCCCCCCCAACTAAAATAACTCTGAAAATGTCCTACTACCCCTTCCCTCCGCCCTCTTTCCTGTTCTCCTCCTCATCTACTTGCCTGGCAGGTTGTTGATGTAGCCCCCGTCCATAAGCAAGTTGCCATCTTTGGGGTCGCAGAGGGGCGGCAGGTACCCTGAGAGGGTCATGCTCGCCCTCACATAGCGCCACAGTGACCCTGTGAGCCACACCCAGGGGGAGGGAGGGAGGGGATAACATCTCAGTAATGTTGGCGTAACTTCTCAGGTTAGTCATGTGTTTTGGCAGCAGAATACAGCCCCAAACCAAAGGGATGCAATCCCAATTAACCGCCAAAGGGTTAGCCACGGGATGTGAATGTGGTGCTGCCCAACCTCTTAAATTGCTTCTGCATCCCCTGAAACACCTTACCATGCACAGAGACCTGTGTGTGTGTCAGGTCTAGGCACAGGGTACAGGGGTAAGGGTACAGCCACAGAGTATCAAGGGTTGGTTCGATCTCCAGACTCTGTCCCCAACCACAACCTTATGCTCCTTGTGAGTTAACCCTTGTGAAAGGTTATTGAGCCAAAGTGAAGCTTTTGCTTTTTGAACCATTTATAAAAAGTAGTGTGTTTTACAGCAGTTGGTGAAAACGTACAAAAAGGGGAAGAAAACAAAAATCACCAAAAATATAGGTATGAGGAACCTTTTTAAAACCTAGCCTTCAGTTCCCTGACTCTCCAACTAGACAAGAAGCACTGGAGGTTGGTAGTCTGGTCACAGCAGTTGGAGATCTCTCAGACACTAGTGAACATGTTAGGGGCAACCAGCCATCCTTGCCCAGAGCTGTAGTCCTGTAATACCACTCCGGACCACCAGAGGGCAGGGGGAGGCTGGGCACTGCATGGATTGGAAGGAGAAGGAGCACCAGAAGGATGCCGCTGTGTGTGGAGTTTGAAGGTGACATACGAGACTGAAGAATTTCAGTGTGGAATCATTGAACTGAACTAGTTCTGGACTTAGAAGTACTATCAAAACGCATAGTCACCATTTTCAGCCCACATTTAATTTGAGGCTTCAATCAATCCTTCCACTGACAAGAGTGATGGAACTGTATGTTCGTCTATGGGCATTGGTAGGATCCAGAACACTTTTGGCATCTCGCTAGAAAAAGCTAAAGGGAAACGGGTAGCATCAGCAACACAGTCATCAATATATATGTAAGAGTAAATATATAGATGTGTACAGTACACAGACACATGCACATACATGGGCAGGGGGAGGTGTAGCTGCTGGGGGGGGGGGGGGGGGGTGCAAATGGTTGACAGAAGCCATTCATAAGCACTGCTTGGTATGACAACATGGGATCAAGCGATGGACGAACGGACAGACAAATGGACACAGAAAAAACAACTACAGACCACAATTAAAAAAACAAACATGAAATAGCCTATATGGTGATCTTCTCTGACCTCAACACAAAAGCTTTATTTCCCGACACCATAGGATCAGCTTCAAACCCTGAAGAGAACGCTACATGTTGTGTTCCTATAGCTAGGTCGATACGCAAAAACCTATGGACCTACACTGACAAACGAGTGACTGAGAACCAAGCTTTAGGAAGTGGGAAACGACAAGCAGCAAGCTGCATGGAAAGGCCTTAGTGAAAAGCCTGTGTGCCATGCTCAGGAAAAAGCAGGCGAGTGAGTGTACACTTGGTGTGTAGTATACCAGCCAAGTGCAGGAGAACTTGGGAGATGAAGTGGAGCAGCATGGAGAACCAAAAACAGGGAGGGGGCGGGGCACCAAAAGCAGGACCATCATGCACCTCTCTGTCTGACCCATGGATATGTACCTGCATGAGCAAAGCCTCACTGCCAATCCGGAGGAACGGGGAGGGGCTTACTGACACTGGGGGGGCGGGACAAAGCCAATTCGTAACTGACGTGTGTATGAGTGTGAACTATTGAAGCCAAATTGAATAGAGAAGTATTGGTGTTAAGAATGGGTGGTTCTGGGTGTAGGGGAGCGAAACATTGCATCCCCTCCACTCACATACCGAAATATACACTGTATTATTAGCCTAACTTTCCTTCCAAACCATGGGTTCCCAATGTCCGACTGGTCAGGTGGGGTTAAGGTGAGACGGAACGTGAGGGGGAGGGAGTGGTTGATTGTCGGTTGTTTCAAGGAGCTTAAGGTAGAAGTTGCCCCTAACCCCAGATCTGGGATCAGATGACATAACCCCAATCCTAACATTAACCATCAGGTGGGTGAAAATAATATGACCCTGTATCAGTGGCCAGGAGCAACTTCTACAACTCCTTTTGGGGTTGACGGGTCGGGTTTGAACTCTGACCTGGGACATTGTTAACATAGCAACCATCCACAAGCAGGTGGCCATCCTTGGGGTCGCAGAGCGGAGGTAAATAGGGGGTGTAGGAGGCACTCGCTCTAACATAGCGCCACAGCGAGCCTGTCAGAATGGAAGATGGAGAAGGGACATCAAACATGGACAGATAGCCCCACGTCACACACAGACAGAGAGAGAGAGAGAGACAGAGAAAGAGAGATAAGGAGTGAGACAAAGGAGAGAGGAGAGAGTAGAGTTACAAATTGTCAGAAACGTTCCCAAAGTTCCCGTATTTGTTGGGGAAATTCCAGTTGATTCTGGGAATCCTCCAACCGGGATTTCAAAAAACTTGAGAACTTTGGAAAGTGTCCATAATTTTGTAAAACCTAGGAGCAAGACAGAGCTAGAGATGGCCAGATATATAGAGAGTGAAGGACAGAAAAGAGCAGGAGACAAAGGGGCAAAACATGTCCAGAGCTCTAGACGTATTCAATCTAAAAACGTAAAACAACCTGATATTGTATCTGACGTATACAATATAAAACCCTCAGTGAACATGGTCAGGTAACATAACGCATTGTTTCTAGAAGTAAATAACCAGAGAGGCCAGTTCTAGAAGTAAATAACCAAAAAGAGGCCAGTTCTAGAAGTAAATAACCAAAAAGAGGCCAGTTCTAGAAGTAAATAACCAGAGAGGCCAGTTCTAGAAGTAAATAACCAAAAAGAGGCCAGTTCTAGAAGTAAATAACCAGAGAGGCCAGTTCTAGAAGTAAATAACCAAAAAGAGGCCAGTTCTAGAAGTAAATAACCAAAAAGAGGCCAGTTCTAGAAGTAAATAACCAAAAAGAGGCCAGTTCTAGAAGTAAATAACCAAAAAGAGGCCAGTTCTAGAAGTAAATAACCAAAAAGAGGCCAGTTCTAGAAGTAAATAACCAAAAAGAGGCCAGTTCTAGAAGTAAATAACCAGAGAGTCCAGTTCTAGAAGTAAATAACCAGAGAGTCCAGTTCTAGAAGTAAATAACCAAAAAGAGGCCAGTTCTAGAAGTAAATAACCAGAGAGTCCAGTTCTAGAAGTAAATAACCAAAAAGAGGCCAGTTCTAGAAGTAAATAACCAAAAAGAGGCCAGTTCTAGAAGTAAATAACCAGAGAGTCCAGTTCTAGAAGTAAATAACCAAAAAGAGGCCAGTTCTAGAAGTAAATAACCAAAAAGAGGCCAGTTCTAGAAGTAAATAACCAAAAAGAGGCCAGTTCTAGAAGTAAAACAGATAGCACAGACAGGACTGTAGATGACAATTACATTTTTTTAAATACAGAAAGAAAATAACTAAATATTGTCACAGCATTAATATTACACTGAATTTCAAACTAATAGTTAAAATGGTGTCAGCCATTTACTCTCCTAAACCACTCAAAAGTAACCATGAACACCGGTACCATGTATTAGTTCAGAAACCTCATTGGAAAATGGAGACCTACATACACTGAGTGTACAAGACATTAAGAACACCTGCTCTTTCTATGACATAGACTGACCAGGTGAATCCAGGTGAAAGCTATGATCCCTTATTGATGTCACTTGTTAAATCCACTTCAAAATCAGTGAAGATGAAGGGGACGAGACAAGTTAGAGAAGGATTTTTAAGCCTTGAGATAGTTGAGACATGGATTGTGTATGTAAGTGCCTTTGAACGGGGTATGGTAGTAGGTGCCAGGCGCACCGGTTTGTGTCAAGAACTGCAACGGTGCTGGGTTTCATGCGCAACAGTTTCCCGTGTGTATCAAGAATTGTCCACCACTCAAAGGACATTCAGCCAACTTGACACAACTAAGGGAAGCAATGGAGTCAACATGGGCCAACGTCCCTGCGGAACGCTTTCAACACCCTGTAGAGTCCATGACTCGACAAATTGAGGCTGTTCTAAAGACAAAAGGTGTTCCTAATGTTTTGTACACTCAGTGTCTTTCTACTCTTTCCCAGGCTATCAACAGGCACTTATCAACAGCCACAGTCATCCTGTTTGGTGTTTTGTTTAGAGCGTAAGAGCTATTATTAGCTTGGTTAGATAGAGAGCAGCCGACAACAAACAAGAAAATTACTACGGAGAAAGGGACCAAGAGAGAGAGAGAGAGAGAGAGAGAGAGAGAGAGAAGTAAGAGTTAGAAAAAGAACAAAAGGAAGATCCATCTACAAGCCAGGGAGCGTTAGCTAGCACACACACACACACAACGCAGGATCTATAAACTTGATGGCTATGACCATACTCTAAAAGCCGCCATCTTGAAATGAAGCTACAGGTCTTGCAATTAACGTAACATAAAAAAATAACACAGACTAAATGATGCTACATTTACACAACGTCAAAGAGACTAACATTCATTGGTTGGCTTATGGAAACATGGGGTGTTGCATAAACCAAATAGTGCCACCACGAACACATAAAGTCCTTGCGTTACGAATGCGCCAACGGTGTAACTTCCTATGTTGGAAAACCTGAGGTTGGTGTTAAAAAATCTGCCCACTTACTCTGAGCTTCAGACATTGCGCTCTGGCCATGTGTGGTGTAGGCTACGGGTGAAGTTCTCTAGGTACAGATCTAGGATCAGCTTCCCCTCCCCCAATACTAAACTTAACCATTATTGGGGGAAATACATAACTGACCCAAGATCAGCGTCTAGGGGCAACTTCACTCTATTTCTGTGTGTAAGCCTCCAGTAATGGAAATTTAGAGCTGTATGAAAGAAAAGCACATTGGGAGAAACTACGGGAAGCGAGGGAGGGATGGAGGGAGAGGCGTTAGGGTGCGGAGGGGTAAAGCAAATGAAGAGTGTTCTGGATCCTACTTGTTGACGCGGACAGGGGTGGAAGGATCAGCGACTAGCACACTACGTCTATAGTACACTAGCCTGGCCCCAGATCTGTTTGTGCCATCTACCCAACAATGACCATAGGAGATGGCAAAACAGATCTGGGACCAGGCTAATAGTAAGCCTATACAGTAGATGGTGAAAGTGTCCCCATATAAGAAAATGAACATTAGGGAAGTCACTGTGGCATGGTTTGTTGTTGTTTTAAAGACACGTTTTAAACATAAAACAGATGTGAGAAAGGTAGGAGGAATAACCTGAGAAAGAGAGCAATAGAGATGAGTAGGGTGAGTGTACTAGGCTGCGTCAACAGGAAGTGACATCACACTAGGAAGGTGGTCGCTAAAGAGAGAGAGTGTCGTAAAGCTTTGCTCTCGCCGTTAGTAAACATGCCAAGTGCAGACAGGCATTGAAGATATAACTGAAGGACCCCACAACCTTATGACACCCCAAATCCAGGATCAAGGAGGACTCATTTGCCTATGTGGCCTAAAATCAGTACATACATAACATGAAATAATATAGATTACCTTCTTTAAATGCCTTTGCTCTTACAAACTAGTGGACATTACCGGTGATAACGAATGCATGCAACATGTACTAAGACTGGATTTGGGGGGGGGGGGGGTAGGTTTCCTTCCACAAGCCAAAAGGTGTGGCCTTTGACCCCAAGAGGTCAGCAGGGGTCGTACCCCCAGCCTCTAGGACTATTCTAGCTACAGTTAGAGGTTGTGCATTTCTCACTCAGTCATCACATACATAAACAATCCATATATTAAGTGTCAGTCAGTCAACCGAGGAACATATTAAACAAGCAGGGAAAAGAGGATTTTGCTCTAGCATACCAGCTGTATGACCTCCCTATTAGTATTATACAGCTGAAACACATGCAGAATCTAACCAATTTATCTAAAACGGCAAATTATAACAACACCTAGGTATCTTAAGATGAATGCACTAACTGTAAGTCGCTCTGGATAAGAGTCTGCTAAATGACAACAACAAAAAATAATGTAAATGTACAATTAAGGGCTGGGATTTTAGTCCCATAACCTTTACTCTGATTCAGTTAAACCAGGGTGTTCTAATCTAAATGATCTAGCTGTTATCATCAAACACCGAATGACATTAGGAATGCATGATCATGTCAATCCCACGTTAGTTCTCGGTCATATTGGACCGTACCAGCGTGAGTGGATTGAGTTAAATAGTGTTACATATGGAGTATATATCTAAATAAAATACAAATCTAACGTGCGTTTGTCTGACTGCTTGAGAGTTATCCTAACAGCTATCCAATTTCTACTCAAAATCCCGCAGAACTAGGACAATTACTTCTGTAGTGCGGTCAACACAACTTCGAAATCTAGTCGTCCATTTCTAAACGGCGATAGAGCAGAGATAGGGAGGGGCCAGCGGTTAGCTGCCTGTCACTCACCGTCTTGGTGCACCCGCATGGCCGACGCCGTGATGTCAGTAGTCACGTTGAAGTAGGGCAACCACAGGTCCTGATGGTTACATAGACCACACATTCCATGTGAATTGGAATAAGGAACGTTCAGAAGGATATATATCATGTAGAACAAATATGCCTCTTCAAAATGTGGAGTAGGTATCAACGTCAGCTCTATTCAAGACATTTCTATCTTCAACTGTTCACAAGGTTTGCCTACTGAACGTGGCCCAGTTTCCTTCACAGACAGACATCTCTAGTAGCACTGACAGACAGTGTGACCTCTCACCTCAGCCTGCTTGTCCTGGAACACTTTGGAGATGCTGGTGTTGAAGGCGGCGCCGGTGAACATTGAGGTGATGGGATAGGTCAGGTCAAGGATGGTCTTGAACACGGAGTTCATCGCCTGTAGGGAGGGAGGGAAGGAGGTTAATAATGAGCGTGTCTGAGAACGACATTTCAGTCGGAACCGCACAGAATCCCTGATCCACAAATCACCTTGCGTCCCACATGACCACTCATTATGTGATCAACACGAGTGATTCTGTGTCTCGCCATGCTCAAACTGATCCCCTCTAATACACTACATGTCACCTGACAAAGGAATGTGCCAAATGGTCAGATAAAGGAACAAGAGAAGTGCATGATGGTATAGCGGAGGGAGGATCAGACCTTGGACCACTCGCGGGCTCTCTGCTTGGTGCGCACCGCACTCCTCTCCTCGGCGTACAGCGCCCCGATGAACGACCCGATGGACGTCCCGCCCACGATATCGATGGGGATCCCTGCCTCCTCCATGGCCTTGATCACTCCCACGTGGGAGCAGCCTCTGCAAGAGTGACAGAGACAACAACCAATCAGAGAGGAGGAAATTCACTGTCTGTTTGAGGACTCCATTTCTTCCACTTCTTTCATTAATTTGAAAAGATCTGAAAGAACTTGACTTATTCGAGACTACAGATACACTGAAGGACATTAATGTTACAAGAAATCTTGATAATAATCAACAGAAGACAGGACTTCTCATGCAAAGAGCTGTGGTCCCATGACTGTCATGGAAAACATGCCTTTGATGATGTCGATAGTGTGGAGTAAAGCATGTACTACTTGATCATCTACAAACGAGAGTCTAGCACAAAAGAGAGGTGTTCCTATAAAAACTAAGTCCACTGACCTGGCTCCTCCTCCTCCCAGTACCAGAGCGATGCTGTTCCCAGTCAGTACCCGGGCCAGCCGAGAGAAATCACTGTGTCTGTCCGCTGTCTTCTCAAACACCTTCTCATACACCTCCCTCTGCCCCCCCCCACACACACACACACACACACACACACACACACACACACACACACACACACACACACACACACACACACACACACACACACACACACACACACACACACACACACACACACACACACACACACACACACACACACACACACACACACACGTCGATTTCAGATGATAATCTGAGCAATTTGTAGGCTTCCACGCACTTGAAACTAGAGCTTGTCCAACAATTCAGACTTGGGCCTGGTTAGCGACAGTTGCTATCCACCAAAGCGCTGTAAGTGGTTGGTAAGCTTGTCAATGGATCATTTCCCTAAAACGACCCGGGCTGGGTTTCCCAAAGCCTTTGTAGCTAAAGCACTATGTTATTCCTCTTGAAAACCAAAACTCATGTTACTCGTAGAACAGCAAAGTGCTTCAATTTGAGCCGTCACTCCGTGCAAGATAGAACTAAAAAAGATATAGATTGGATTAAGAGGACATGCTCAACAGGCTATTAAAGTATCCATAAAACCTTTTCTTGCAAACAGACTAGCCTCCTATCTTACCACATCGTCAGAGCTCTCTTTACAACTGTCCTCATCCTCAATCTAATGGAGGAACAATCAGATGTGAGCAAAGGTCGGTGTGTAACGAATGAATAAACGAATGAAAGAAAAACAACAAACCAAAGTTAGAAAGAGAGAAAGTAAAAAACAGAAGTCACGGCATCTCCCCAGGGAGTCGCACCAGTTTTGAGGGGCTGCGTCGTGAGAAGACCCGGCGGGGGCAGCGGAGGTGGAGGTGTCCAGAGCACCAGCTCCTCATGTTGAGCCACTCTACGGTCCTGGAGGGCCCCGAGCCGTCCTCTTTATGGAGCAGCACCAGCTGTTTCAGAGCCCTCACCGCGGTGTTCTCCAACATCTGCTCTAACTAGAGGAGAGAGAGAGAGAGAGAGAGAGAGAGAGAGAGAGGCATGGTTAGATACAGTACTGAAGATAAGATGCAGTCATAACTAGACTGCTTTAAAAAAAAAAAAAAATCTCCACAAATAAGCTTAAAATATGAGGTTAATGTATAATTTCACAATGAAAGTTTTAAATTGAACAAATAAATGTAACTAGGCAGCTTGTAAGTAGAGTAGCTTCATAGGTCAACCAATCCTCCAAACACTAGCAACCCATCCTCCAATTGAGCCCCACCCAAATCAACCTCCAGCTCTTCACCCCCGTCCCTCCTACCTGTCCCAGTGCCGGTTCCTGTTCACCCAGACCCACGATGAGGATGCAGTCAGCCTGTCTGATGCAGCGCTGGGTCCAGGGGGTCATACTGCTGTCTGTCTGGTACAGGACTATCCTGTTGATGTCCTCCTGCTGGGCCAGCCAGCCAGACAGACGGTACTCATGGATACTGTTACGAGGGGAGAACGAGAGTTAAGAACAACCAACTGATATGGATACCGCAGAGGAAGAGGGGAAGAAGAGAGGATAAAAACGGACTTATCCAGAGCGGAGGCCCCCAGTCGCTCTCTGATGATGTCACTGGTCAGCAGCAGGGTAGGTCCTACACATCAAGGACAAATAGAAATATGTTTTATTTTTCCGAGAGAACAATTTATGTATATAAAACAGAATAGCACAGTCGCTCAATGTAACAATTTAGTTAAGGAACAGTATAGAACAACTTTATTGTCCACAGAATCTACTCACGTTAGGCAGATGTTTCATATTAGTCAATAGCGATTACAAGACCTTCAAGTCATAGTAAGGTTTGATTGACAGTTGCTATGCTAGTCTCTAGAGGTGTGTACCTATGGCGCTGAGGGCATGGCTGAGCTCCAGGTTGAAGGCGTTGATTGGCACCTCGTCACAGATGGGCAGTACGGCCACAGTGGACAGGTTACTGGCCGGGTTGGTGACGTCAGGGCTGGATGCTACGCTGGACAGGCCGAGGGCAGAACCTGGAGAAGTACGGGGTGAGAGAGAGAGAGTGTAATACATGGCTTTATCTAGAGGACAAAGAGGGCAAGTGTGTGTATGCATACAGTACATGCCTGTGTACTTGTGGGTGTGTGTCTCACACACACACACACACTCACCTGAGAATGGTCCGCGGGCCTGTTGCAGGTTCCCCAGGATCTTCTGTCCCAGCAGGTGGATCAACCTGGTGACCACCTGTGGGTACCTCCTCTTGATGTTGTTGAGCGTTCCCTCTGGTAGCTTGACCAGCTCTGTGTCTCTGACCGCGTGGACCGTGGTGGCTCTGGGCTGTCGGGTCAGAGCCTCAACCTGGAGAAAACAGGAGGAGATAGTAAGAGCTCCAAAATCATGGGATTTAAAAAGGTATAGCGTCCCCAATGATCTAATATAACCCAAACATACACTATACACACACACAGGTCTAATATAAATAAATTAGGTTGACTTTATTCTGAATATTAGCTTTATAAACTAATATAGTAACAACATATTCTGCCTTTACATAGAAGACCAGAACGATGACAGCTGTAGAAATGGGCCAAAGTCTCACCACTCCTATGAGGTCTCCTCGACCGTACTCTCCTACCAGCTCCTTCTTCCCGTTAGCTTTACGTATAACAGAACGGAGCCGTCCATTCAGAACTATGTAGGTGCAGTCCGACTGGTCATCCTGCCTGGAGATAGGACGAGAGGAGGTGGAGAACAGCCACTTCAGTTTTCATCAGACCCTCCCACCCCCCCCCCCCCCCAAAAAAGAGTTGTTTGGTTTCAGGACAGTGTACATTCGAGCGTGTCTGTGCAAGGCTAGAGTTCGAAACGTGTCAAAGAAAAATACCTTCAGATAGGGGATATTGTCAGTCAGAAAAGGTTTACCTGCTTGTAATAAGAACTAATACAGATTTTCTGGTCAAATTAAAAATACCGTCATAAGAGAAGATTTGTCCAGATACCTATAGAGGGCTCTGCCGGCCTCCACAGCCATCCAGTCTATGGCGAAGTCCATCTGTCTGACGAAGGGGGACATGCGGATGGCTACGGTATGGGCTGCACTCAGAACCACACTGGGCTGTTCTCTCATGATCCTAAAGACAGGGGGCAGCACAGAGCACACCAGATTAGGAAGAAACACACAGACAGTATCTCAGGGGAGAGGCAGTCACTATGCTTAAATATCACAGGAAATGATAAACAAAGCTAGGGTTAGGAGAAGTGTTTGCCACTTTCGAACCACTTCCGTCTTTTCTACCATGACCAGATAGATAGTAATAACCAGCATCTTATCAACAGTGAGACAGTTGTGACATAGAACGAGAAATGCATGTTTGGAACTGAAGCCAACCTACTTGTAACAGATGGTTTAATATTCAACAGTCAGTGACTACTGGTATATTTACATTTCATGTAATCATTCAACAACCTGCATTCCTCTACTTCTAAACCCGAGTTAGGCTTATACTAAATGTTCCAGCTTAATGCCCAGACTGTGAACTATACCCCTTTCACACAGAAGGGTTTAGTCCAGGGGTTACCCTGTTCCTGGAGTGCCACGGGTACAGCAGGATGTTGTTCCAACCAGGTACCACACCTGACCGACTGAGCTAATTGATCAGTTCAGCGCCTAAATTCAACACAGCTGGTCTTCCAGGCCGGTTAAATCAAAAACAGGAAGTGCCTGCGGCGCTCCAGGACCAGGCTTGCCTACCCCCCCTGCTTTAGTCTCTTTCTAGTGTGGTCTCTACTAGACACCCACTCGTAGAAGTCAGACTTGGAGATCTTGAGGAAGGTGCAGTCTCTGTTGGCCTTGATGGTGAAGATGAGGGGTTCTCCAGTCAACACGGCCAGCTGGCCCACCATCTCACCCGGCTGGGTGACAAACAGACACACCGCATCCTGCTTGCCGATCATCCGCTGGTACACGTGGAGGCAGCCGGACAGGACGAAGTGGAGACTTACATCCTGAGAGGTGAAGAGGGAGTTCAGATTTCAGGATTCATGTTTTGTTTTTGTGTGTTTAGAGGGGTTGAAGAGAGGAGAGTAGAGGGGGTAAGGAGCTGGGGAGGGGAGAATAAAGTGTATGGGAAAGAGAGGGATTTAGAGGGGAAAGAAGTCAAGGAAAACATTAAGGTATGATAGGAATCTGCGATATCAAAAATCTATAATGTTTTGGAGACGTCTCCCTCATAAAATTGGGGGATTAAACAGTCAGGTTGGCATGTATTGTCATGACGATGTAGACAATTTTGACTTTGCAGCTGGCCCATCTAGCGGAAATCGCTCAGTTCTGCCTCCATGGCAAGATTCGTGACAAACGTCAACCTGAATTAAAACAGAGGAGAGGACAGAGGGAAGACATCTCTCCAAGCCTCAGAAAAGTACCTGGTCTCCTTGTCTAGCCAGCACAGTTCCTGCCTTGGCGTGGTGCAGAGTCACTCTCCCATTCAGCAGAGCAGGGTCCTGGCAGAAGAAGGAAAAAGAACAGAACGAGAGAAAGAAAGAGTGAGACAGCGATAGAGGGAGGGAATGAGGAAACGCTCTTGGTGGTGAAACAACGTCTGGATTCCCCTTTTGCTCTCCTGGGCTGCAAAGCAAGAGGGTTGGCAAATATACGGACGGAGACAGAACTTTCGATATGGTACATTTCAGACGCTCGGTTCCAACCATAACAGTAGATTGTGAAATGGAACTGTAATCATTTTAGATAAAAGCAGTCAGAGGGAGAAAGTGCTGCTTGATGTCCAGTATGGAGACATGTTTTGAAAAGGGGGAGGTGCTACTTGAACTTGTCCGATAAGAACACTTCAGGCTTTGCATTTCAAAATATATTGTCTAGACATGGTACATTAGCCCAAAGGACAAAGTAGATAGCAACCATCTACTGACCATGTACTAAGGTCACTAAGCAGTAGTTAGTACTAACCTCGATCCTCATGAGTTTGAGGAGCTCCTTCAGGGCCTCCTCGAACAGGGCAGGGCTGGGGCGACCGGGGACGGGTCCTGGTCCTGGTGAGAACTGGTTGTCCGGACCCCCTTCCTCCTCGGGGTACAGGTACACCCCCGACGGCACCTCGTCTACGGTCACCCTCCTCTCCCGCTGGTCCTGGGAAAGGAACAGAAAACATGGAGGGACATGAATGTCAATTACAGTACACTGTGGCTGGTCTACTTTGAAGTGCAGATCTGTGATGTACAAAGATAAGAGTTAGTGGTCTACTTTGAAGTGCAAATGTGTATTTTAGTGCACTAGGATGACTGTTCGTGAATAGATAAACTGTTGAATTACAAAAAAATGTCTGTTTTGATTTTATTTCAAATGTAAATACATATTCTGAGATGTCACTAACATCCAACCTTGTGTGTGTGTGTGTGTGTGAGCACGCATGTATACTGACCCGTGAATAGGTGGGTGGTGTGTTGCCGTCCTCAGCGGAAACGGAGATCCGTCCCCTCTCGTAGGCCATATCGAAATCCGACCGCAGATTCTTCTGCATGCCTGTGTGTAGACACCACACACACACACACCACAGAAATCATGTTAACACAAACACGTGTAAATGCCACTGTCAAAAACCTGAGAAGCAACAGAGATGAAGTTACATACTAAGAATGCAGATGTTACCATACGGACAGAGAGAAAAGAATGGGAGAGGACAGAGAGAGGGATCGAGAGACCGACAGAAAGAGGTACTCACCGGCGATGTCTACAGGCATGGAGATGGTCCTGCTGAGGGTTGGTGGGACTGTGGCTCCATCCTTCCCAGGATCTGGTGCGTCCTTCACGGCGGCCTCGCGGTCCTCCACGGGCACGGTCAGGCTACCGAAACGCTTGCCGTGGCGCTGGGGGCTGGTGCGGGGCACGGGGTGGGGGGACAGGGGCAGCAGGCGCAGGAGCTGCATCTCCTATAGGGAGGGGAGGACAGAGGCATGGGAGAAAGAGAGAGAGAGAGAAGAGGTTAGGGTCAATGAAGACAGTCTAGCGTTGAATTACCATCGTTATAATTACCAGGTCAGCATTGAAAAGTGATTAGCGTTAGCGTTGAATGACTCAATCGTCATGAAAACAGCATGTCTGATGTAGCTTCAGCTAATGAAGTAGCATTCCTGGTAGATGAAGTAACAAACAGAATGTTCATGTGTGGGTGCGTGTATGTTTGAGGATCTGGGTGGTATGATGAATCGTGGCGCTGTGTGTGTGTGTGTGTGTGTGTGTGTGCGTGCGCGTGTGTGTGGGGCGCTTGACTCACATGGCTAAAGAGCTCGTTGGTGAGCCCTAGGTAGTTGTGCAGCGCCAGAACGGTTACTCTTTGGAGACGAACCATGATGATCTGCATGAGAAGACAGAGGGAGGAAAAGGTCCCGTGAACATCAAGAGAAAAACGCACATCCACACCTGGTGACAAACACACACACACACACACACTGCAGCTTACCTGGACAACCCGCACCAGGCTCTCAGGGTACTTCTCAAAGATGGAGAGGAAGGCCTCAACAGGTAGACGCAGTACGGTGGACACCTCAGCCGCCCGCGCCGACACCGTCCTGTACGGCTTCTGGTGTCCCTGAAACAGACGCACAGTGATAAGGTTCACTCACACACACGCTCTTAGAATATACTGTAATATACTGTGTTGGGAGTGGTTTTCACATGCTAGCTAGGTGTACCTGAAACAAACACAACGACAAGGCTCTTTCATCACTGTCCTATTTATTTAACTAGGAACAAATTCTTATTTTACAAAGCCGGCCTATCCCGGCCATTGCAGTGACTTGGGTGAAGCCTTTTGAAAAATGTCCCTGTGACCCACGCACTAACAAAAAAACTGAAGTACTCAACAAAATGTTTATAGTCACAAGCCAAGAAGAGGGAACTAGCAGAACCCACCAGCAGAAACCATTGCTTTAGAGACGTTTTCCACTTCCTTTTGTCAGCCGTAAAGCAAGGGCTCCAGGATATGTGTGTCAGGTAGTTTTCCTGTCTAAATATAGGAGTTACATGCCAGCTACCAAATCCTCTTGACTCTAAAAGGGTCATGTGTTTAATAGTTCACTGTATACTTATAGAAAGAAAAAAAAGTCCAAGCGTAAAAGCGCACTTAAGCCACACTTGTCATATCATAGTGCTGCATGATATAACATTAAATTGCGAAATCATCATGACTTTGATATGATTCAACTTTGGAGGCTATGATTCAATGCTAGATTTCCCTGACTTGTTCCTTGACTAAGTTCAAAGTTCTGACTGAAACGTGATAGGGACAGACAAAGGGGTGACTCAAAACAAGAAAACGACACGTGCATGGTGATTTAGGGAGTGTGGAATGCGGGACAGGAAGTGGGCGTGTCTTACGGTGATGACGTCCAGGATGCTGAGGAGGCTGTGGACACTGTCTCCGGGGTACACCTCCTTCACCACACCGTCCTTGCCGTCCTAAAAACAAACACACAGGGGTAAAACAGAGTATGTCATAACAAATGAACATAGACAAAAAGGCACATACATTTTTGTGTTTAAAAAAAAAAGCACAGAAAAACACAGGCAAACAGTACAATTGACAGTTATCTTGAAAACATTCAGTTCATGTTAAGTCATTCCAATCTTTGCCCAAATGCAAGTTCATCGTGGCCATAACTATCTAAATTCAGAGATCATTCCATTTGATCCTTTTCCTCCATATTGGGATAATCTGACTCAAACACTAATAGGTGCTAATCATTATTTAAATGACCTACAAGAGAGTTAATTGTTAGAGAACTGTAAGCCCTTGATGAGTTCCTGTTTACTCGTTAGCATGGATGGAGGCTCAATTGTACAGAAGGCAACAACAAAAAAACTAAAATGTAAATGTCTGGCCATTTGTGTACATGAGAAACACACACAGGTGCACAGACACACGCATACACACACACTCTCCCTCTCTCTCACCATTCCAGTAAGGCACAGTTCTAGTTTTCCGTCCTGCACCACGTAGATGCTGCTGTCAGGCTGGCCCGGTCTGAAGACGTACTCTCCCTGTTGGAACTGCAGGAACACCATGTGTTTACACAGCTCCAGGAACAGAGGCTTCTCAAAGTGGCCCAGCACACTGCAGGGGGGATAGAGATGGAGAGATTACTACACACACATTTGCGCACACACAAAAAAGGTGACTGACTGACCTACGTATCACCTTGCATCATTAATAACTACTCAATATTATTTGAAGATCAGTGAGTCACAATTTACCCATGATACATGGTGTTTTGATACTCGAACACACACACACACACACACACGTCTCCTCCATATAGATAAGGACTCCACAACATCTTAACACACACAGAGAGTACACTCTACACACAAACTCGGAGAAGTCCCTACGTACCGGACGTTCTTGAGCATGTAGAGCACCTCGGAGGGCAGGTGGGAGTTGGCCACGTCAAACTCTGTAAGGTCGGCCTCCAGCACTGAGGGAGGAGGCTCCTTAGCTACCAGGGTGGGCACTTCCTTCTTAAAACGCAGAATCCTGGAGGGAGGAGAGGGATGGAGAGCAGGATGAGAGAGCGGGAGGACAAATGTATAAGAGACTATTGTTCTCTACTCTGTAGTCACTAAGTTCGTTAGCATCATGAATTAGAGTAGAGTAGACAGGGTAAACCGTGTTCACACACTTTTTGGCAATGTTGAGCATTTTCTGCTTCTTTTTAAGTCGTGGGCGTGTGGAAGAGGCTGTGCCCACCAGGGAAGAGGTGGACTGGGACACCTGTGAGAGCAAGAGGTCAAAGGTCAACTAGGGCAAAAAAAACGCATTGTCAAACAAAAGGGTACCATTTTACTTTGCTAGAAACCCCAAAACGCATCCCACCACAGCCACTAACCTTGCGCATGATCTTTCGCCCATAGAACATGACCTTGTCCCTCTTGCGGAATCGATACTTGGGGGCCTCCTGGGCTTGCAGGTCTGTGAGGTTAAAACATACATATATGGAGATACTAGAGCACGAACACAAACAGTATGCCAATGTGAACAAGATAAAGTACCAGTATGAACATTTTAAGATACATTATAGCATTGTATAGCAAGCTAAAACCATATATTCACTAGCAAAACTGAAATGAACTGAGGGAAAAAAAGAAAGTTCTAGGGCTGACCCCATTTAGTTGACTGGACGATTGTTTGGTCAATAGGCTGTTGATCGACCAAGATTTTTTTTGTTGTCGAGCAGTCGCAAATGGATTTAAAAAAATTCCATGGCACATGAGACACCGGTCTGATTGACGCCTGTCTCAGTGGACTAACCCATTGAGGAGGCCGCGGGGATGCCGCGGTCCAAGATGAAAGGGGGTGTGGCTAAAATTCATGTCTCTCTCCAGAATGGGCTCTCTCCCGCCATTTCATAAAAATTCATTGTTTCATAACTTAATTGTGTGAATTCTTTGCCCTTTGATTGTGTCAATCAATTCCCCATTACATATATCAACAGTAGTAACCTACATTTACCGTTAATTCCCAATCTACAATGTTTGTTTGGTTATGGTAATTTCTGTTAAAATATTATTATTAGGTCTACAGTCGTTTACCATTCTCATTGTTGGCGTGGACACGTTGTTCGCAGTGCTCACAGCCTATGCTACACTTCTGAGAAAAAGTTTTGGTTAATTTCTTTCCATTTACGAGTTGTCAATTGATTAATTGTCTTTTGTTTGGAACGCTCCTGTGAATGTTAAGGACGTGCACCTATTACGCATATAGAAGTAGGCCTAGGCTACCTGGCCTGCGCGCTAATGTAGGCCTATAAAATGTGCCCATTTGGGGATGTCTGATAGTATTTCTGATTGTCTTAGCTCACCAGTAGTAATAAGCTGTATAGCTTCTCAAAGAAATGCTTTCTTCACCTCAAACAGAACGTTAACAAAGTCTGTTTTTAGAATCCATTTAGAATGACAATATTTGTCAATGCATTTGAAAAATATTTCCAGGGCTCTCCCTTTCGATAACCACTCGGCATGAAAGGGAAACATCTAATGCTCTGATCGAGTGGAAATGTCATAAAATACCTGGATTACTTCTTATCCCTTGTGTGACGACCCTCCCACTCTGTCTGCCGTATTTTCTCTCTTTGCTCTTGTTCCTTATTAGGATGCGGGTGGGCTGAGTTGGGAGGGTCGTCAGCTACATGGGAAACACCTGGGCTCGGGTGTGTCCCAGGATAAAGAGACCTCTTCCACAGTCATTGGGAGACTCTCTCCATGCAGACACCTTGTTGTTTTTTGGGTGTTTGCGGTGGCACCTTGCAACACTCTGCATTATTACGTTCAGGTATGCAAAACACTCACATTACACACACACCATTGTTAATTACTTAGTTACTTTATTTAATAAATATATATTTTGATACTCCTTGCCTCCACGATGTCTCCCTATTGTTGAGAACTCTGAGCCGGTTCGTAACAAGTGGGGGCTCATCCGGGATTTTGAACGGATTGTGTTTGGGAGAAAACGTGGAGGTATGTTAAATTCTGTAGGTGTTGTGTTTGTATAATTTGTTAGTTTGAGTTTGGTGTTCAGTACTGGTTGCCTTTGTTTGTTTGGTTTGTGTGTTGTGTTGGAGAGAGTACATTGGTTAGTTTCCAGGCCCTTGCCTAGCCTGGAAATGCTTGTTCTACTTGCTGTTGGGACATTGGTCTGAGGTGAGTGCAATCAGCTGTGTACCTCAGTGGGAGATTTGGATAGGGTAGTGAAACTTACTACCCGGAGCTATAGCCTTTTTCCCCTGATAGGTTTAGCGACGTGTTTCATTTTTGGAATATGTTGGGCATTGTTATTATTTTTGTGTGGTGTCTGTGGACTGAGCAGTTGTCTCAGGGGCACATCTGTGGCTTGGTGGAATCTACCAGCGTGCTGGGCGGTTACTTCCTTGCCTGCGGGCTACAGTGCATAATTACCCACCGCAAATCTGCATGAAGACTAGGGTTGAGTTATTGTAGGTTTTGGGGAAGCTCCATATCCCATCTCTTTTCTGTGGTGCCCGGTGTGATTGTATTTTCTCTTGTGGTCTGGTGTGCTCAGCAGAACCGTTGGAGTGACTATGAACCGTTGGAGTGACTATGAACCGTTGGAGTGACTATGAACCGTTGGAGTGACTATGAACCGTTGGAGTGACTATGAACCGTTGGAGTGACTATGAACCGTTGGAGTGACTATGAACCGTTGGAGTGACTATGAACTGTTGGGAGATGTTGTTTGCGTTTGTAGATGATACGGTCTCTTGTGCGCCCTGTTCCTGAGTGTTATGTGACTGACCATTGTTTGGTTTTGTCATGTTCTAACTTTCCTGTCTGTTCCCTCCTGGTCTTTTGTTCTTCTTTCCTCTTAAACGTTGCTTCCTGTGCGCAAAGGTTGCTGAGGTCTGGTGAGGAGGTTGGCTGGGGCAAGTGGAAGGTGAACAGGTAACCTCTTGTCAATTTGGGACGCAGAGGCTGTGTCAATTTGGGACGCAGAGGCTGTGTCAATTTGGGACGCAGAGGCTGTGTCAATTTGGGACGCAGAGGCTGTGTCAATTTGGGACGCAGAGGCTGTGTCAATTTGGGACGCAGAGGCTGTGTCAATTTGGGACGCAGAGGCTGTGTCAATTTGGGACGCAGAGGCTGTGTCAATTTGGGACGCAGAGGCTGTGTCAATTTGGGACGCAGAGGCTGGTACGTTGTTCCGGGGCCCTTGTTGGTCCCGTTTTATGGGGGGGGTGTGACGACCCTCCCACTCTGTCTGCCGTATTTTCTCTTTGCTCTTGTTCCTTATTAGGATGCCGGTGGGCGGAGTTGGAAGGGTCGTCAGCTAAATGGGAAACACCTGGGCCCGGCTGTGTCCCAGGATAAAGGGACCTCTTCCACAGTCATTGGGAGACTCTCTCCATGCAGACACCTTGTTATTTTTGGTAGTTGTGGTTTTTTGGTTGTTTGTTTTGGCACCTTTCAACACTCTGCATTATTACATTCAGGTATGCAAAACACTCACTTACACTACTGATTACACATACCATTAATTACTTAGTTAAATAAATATTGATACTCCTTGTCTCCACATTGTCTCCCTTTTGTTGTGAACTCTGAGCCGGTTCGTAACACTTGCACAAATAGCCTACAGCTGTCCATAGCTCACTGGAGTGGGAAACTGAGGACCCAGAATATTTTATACAATGCTACAAGTTTGCTAGCAGGAGCTTCAGGCTTGAACCAGTTGATACAATGTTTCAAGTTTGTTGCAGACAGGCAGTGCATGGGATACTTTCTACCTGCAGGATGCAAAGTTTATATTTCTTGGCTTTATGTAGGCAACTTGTACATAGTTGGCAATAGAAGTTACTTTTAGAATTTAAATTAACCACATGACAATTACTATAATAAATTAAATGAAACTGTCATGAAAACGTGCATATGAAAATTAGAACTGGCACGATAAATTGGTACTCCAAGTGGAAAAGGTTGCCGACAACTTCAGGAAAAGATTTAGGCTATCTTGATCTCTGGCTTCCTCTTGAGTCATGGGTCTTAATTATTTCATTCAAACAGCGTGCTTAAAGCATCAGACAAGCTCAGTACATATAGTTGATTTTATTAAAACATAGGGTGTCTATACACTACATGACCAAAAGTATGTGGACACCTGCTCGTCGAACATCTCATTTCAAAATCATGGGCATTAATATGGAGTTGGTCCTCCTTTTGCTGCACTCTTCTGGGAAGGTTTTCCACTAGATGTTGGAACATTGCTGCCAGATCTTCCTTCCATTCAGCCATTAGAGAATTAGTGAGGTCGTGCGATTAGGCCTGGTTCGCAGTCGGTGTTCCAATTCATTCTAAAGGTGTTTGATGGGGTTGACGTCAGGGCTCTGTGCAGGCCAGTCAAGTTCTTCCACACCTGGCATCTGCCAAACACAGTCCGTCGGACTGCCAGATGGTGAAGTGTGATATATCACTCCAGAGAACGTTTCCACTGCTCCAATAGCAGCGACCTTTACACCACTCCAGCCGACGCTTACGGGCTGACTACACCACTCAAGTCGTGTGCGTTGCAAAATAAATTTTGAAATCTATATTCAATTATTGTGCGCCAACGAGCATCTGCGTTGCCAAGGGCTAAAATAGAAGTCAGTTCTATTTGTGAGGCGGTGCAAGTCCTACCTCTCCCATCTCATTGGTTTATAGAAGCAGGTACCCACGTGCCATCTCATTGGTTATGCCCACGTGGGTGACAAAGACGAACGAGGTCAGTGGCGGTAATGCACCTAATTTATGAATGTTGCCAATCACAATATAAAGTCAAGAGATGAAAAAGCCTAGGAGGACAGATGACTAGAAACGATTTTGTTGACCGTTATGTGTGGATTAATTGTCGGAGTAGAGGAACCTTGTGCATTTCTGGTAAAATAACTCAATATTTATATCCCAGGACAAATTAGCTAGCAACAGCAACCTAGCTAAATAGACAAATGTTTAATGCTTTTCGACCTGTCCCCAAATTAATGTAATTGGTTCAGAGTTTGTTTTGATATTTTAACCTGCGTGTCGTGATCGCGTTTGGTGTGGGGGGACAAAATACATTTATACACGATGGCGCAAGAGGGCAGCCGGTTTGGGTTCCGTGTTCGCATTGAGCATGCTGATCTTAGGTTTGTGTGCGGCTGCTCGGCCATGGAAACCCATTTCATGAAGCTCCCGATGAGCAGTTCTTGTGCTGACGTTGCTTCCAGAGGTAGTTTGGAACTCGGTAGGGAGTGTTACAACCAAGGACAGACGATTTTTTTACATGCTACAACATTCGGCGGTCCCGTTCTGTGAGTTTGTGTGGCTTACCACCGTGGCTGAGCTGTTGTTGCTCCTAGACGTTTCCACTTTACAATAACAGCACTTACAGTTGACCGCTGCAGCTCTAACAGGGTACAAATTTGATTAAATGACTTGTTGGAATGGTGGCATCCTATGATAGTGCCACATTGAAAGTCACTGAGCTCTTCAATACGGGACATTCTACTGCCAATGTTTGTCTATGGACAGTACATGGATGTGTGCTTGATTTTATACACCTGTCAGCAACGGGTGTTGCTGAAATAGCTGAATATACTAATTTGAAGGGGTTTCCACATATTTATGGCCATATAGTGTATTGGAAAAATACTCAGTCTGACAATGGGGGGGGGTGTCAGGGACAGCGCTAGAAAGCTTTTAGGTGTAAGTGAAGGGCAATCGCTAGTGTAACTGAAGCTAGCATTTATTTCATTTTGTAGTTATCGGAGAAAACGCATTGGAGAGAGAATGTGACACGTACTTCTGAGCTGGATCCTCCGCAGCATGAAGAAGATGAGGATGGCGATGAGGATTATGGCGATGCCCGCACCAATCACCATCCCCATCATCTAGAGAGAGAGACACAGAGAGAGAGCGACATGGACAGAGACGGACAGAGATGTAGAGAGACAGACAGAGGGAGATGTGGAGAGAGAGGTGTGCAGCAGCTGATTAGAACATAATTACAACAGCTTCATGGAATGAAACACTGCACACCAGACTACAACATACGAACTAACCATGCTAGTCTGTAGCTCTTCCTCCACAAACGCCTTGATGTTGTTAAACCCTTCCTGTTGGTAGACAAAAAAGACAAGTGAACAACCGTATAAAATAGCCTATATATACACTATGTACTGTAGACAGGGAGCTTTTTCCAGAGCTGGGAAAGTTCCGTTACTGAGTTAACTGACATAAAGGGATTCGGGGCTTAGGATTTGCCATGCCCGGGGAAAAGAATGTCAGAGAAGGAGGAATGATGACGTGAAAATGTTTCGTCTGGGTTGAATCAGGTCTGGATGACAATTTCCAGTCACCCGATGTGTTTAGTTTGGCCTAACTATTTATCAACATCCTCTTTTGTCAGCACCCCACCCCACTTGTTCTTTCCTTTGTTCATCCCTCCTTCTCTCAGTCCCTTCTTACCCAGCTTAACTCAAAAAGCTCCATATAAATAATGGGACAACATAACTCACTAACAATAGTTTTAATGATGATAATGATTATTATTATACAGTAAGCCTAATTGCCTTCTGTCAATATGGATTGAGTTGCCGTGCGCCCATGTCAGCCTGGCTCTGAGACCAACCATAGGAACAGTGACTGTCTGCTGCTTTACTCTACTGCACCAGACAATAACACAGAGCTCATTGAGATATGATGCAATTTGGCTGTGATCAGGTGACTGTACTGTACACAGCTGTGTGTGTGTGTGAGAGTGAGTGAGTGAGTGACTGACTGAAAGGGAGAGGGAACAAGTGAGAGAGAGCCAAGAGAGATGTCTAACTCCTATGCCATACACACCGACACAGTTGGGGACCAAAGCATAGAAATTACAGTGAGAGTCTCTTATCTTTTGAGGTCTCTCTAACTCTAAATCAATAGGACACTTCTCTCCAGGAGGATATCGTAGAAATTGAGTGATGTCCTGCCAAAAGGACCTTCCCTGTTCTAATCCCTTCACTGATTAAGACTAGGCCCTATATGACTCATTGAAGGAGTGGAGATCCTAGCTCAGAGATAAGCTTATTTACAGTGTTGCTGCAATAGAAAGTCTGTGTCTGTGTGTGTGTGTGTGTGTGTGTGTGTGTGTGTGTGTGTGTGTGTGTGTGTGAGAGAGAGAAGGAGATGGCTGAGCTGACTACTGGTCACATAACCAATCAGATAGTGTATAACTATGGGGCAAGGCCAACGGGCTTTTAGTACTCTGGCTCTCAGCCAATCAGTGACAGAGCTGGAGGGGGAGAGCGGTCAGTGCTTATTGATCAGGAGAAGAAACGAAAGAAGGACTCAGCTGCAGTTATTGGTGAGAAGTTGGTTATGGTCTGACAGATGGTGGATAATGTACATACTGCAGAAGACATTTCGGTTAAATTCATACAGTTGTGCAACCGACTAGGTATCCACACACACACACACTCTCTCTCTCTCTCTCTCTCTCTCTCTCTATGGGAGCGGTACTGTAGTAGTTGGTGAGGTCAATGGGGCCAGAGTAAGTGCTATAGGAGAGGATGGCGCGTGTGTGTGTGTGTGTGTGTGTGTCCGTGTGTGTTCTTACTTCCAGATGGGCATCTGCATGTTCTTGGCCCTCTTGTTCCGAGGTGCTCTGTCCCATTCTAACCCCGCCTCTTCACCAGGCTGGTCCATCAACGGCCTCTAAGGAGACAAAACAGGATGTTGGCATCAGACGCAGGCTACTGTTTACGTCTCACACTCACTCAAGTAGTAAAGCAAATAGCTTTTTAGTAGCATGGAAGAGAAACCTGGACTTTTACAAAGAGCAATTACTAACAAAATTATACTAAATACTATCTAGTATGTCTTTATGACTCATTGCTCTTTGTAAAGGTTGTCCAGGTTTAGGGTTGCAAAATTCTGGTTACTTTCCTAAAAATGTCCAGGTTTTCCAGAAGTTCCAGGTTGGAAAATTCCCTGAATCAGGAGGCAACAAGCAGGAATACCAGAATACTCCAACCAGAATTCCTGGAAAACCTGGGAACTTTGGGAAAGACACCTATCCAGGTTTCTGAAAGGTACTGCTGTTTATAGATACATACTGTATATGTGTTTATGCATGAACAGCAGAGCCTCTCAGCCAATCCCCATCCGTCCCCTCCCCCACTGAAACTGGCAACATGATCATATCCCAGTCCCAAACCGAGTTAGAGATAATAACAGTGCTCCAATGACACACATGTAACGTCCCAAAGGGAATCCTATTCCCTACACAGTGCACTACTTTTGAACAGAGCCCTAGTCAAAAGTAGTGCACTATATAGGGAATACAGTGGCATTTGGAACACATGATCCAGAGACAGACAATCCTACTGTACCCAGATGGCATGGCATGGTACTAATACCCCCCCTCTTCCCATAACCATCTCCCTGAGGGCTGGTCCTCTAAGAGGGTTTACCGCCATCCCTATTTGGGTTATTCAAGTTCCTTGGTGTCCACATCAACAACAAACTAGAATGGTCCAAACACACCAGGACAGTCGTGAAGAGGGCACGACAAAGCCTATTCCCCCTCAGGAAACTAAAAAGATTTGGCATGGGTCCTGAGATTCTCAAAAGGTTCTACAGCTGCAACATCGAGAGCATCCTGACTGGTTGCATCACTGACGACAATTGCTCGGCCTCTGACCGCAAGGCACTACAGAGGGTAGTGCGTACGGCCCAGTACATTACTGGGGCTAAGCTGCCTGCCATCCAGGACCTCTACACCAGGCGGTGTCAGAGGAAGGCTCTAAAAATTGTCAAAGACCCCAGCCACCCCAGTCACAGACTGTTCTCTCTACTACCGCATGGCAAGCGGTACCGGAGTGCCAAGTCTAGGACAAAAAGGCTTCTCAACAGTTTTTACCCCCAAGCCATAAGACTCCTGAACAGGTAATCAAATGGCTATCCGGACTATTTGCATTGTGTGCCCCCCCACCCCAACCCCTCTTTTTACGCTGCTGCTGCTACTCTCTGTTCATCATATATGCATAATTACTTTAATTATACAATCATGTACATGCTACCTCATCTGGGCCGACCAGCCAGTGCTCCCTCACATTGGCTAACCGGGCTATCTGCATTGTGTCCCGCCACCCACCACCCGCCAACCCCTCTTTTACGCTACTGCTACTCTCTGTTCATCATATATGCATAGTCACTTTAACCATATCTACATGTACCTACTACCTCAATCAGCCTGACTAACCGGTGTCTGTATGTAGCCTCGCTACTCTATATAGCCAGTCTTTTTACTGTTGTTTTATTTCTTTACTTACCGATTGTTCACCTAATACCTTTTTTGCGCTATTGGTTAGAGCCTGTAAGTAAGCATTTCACTGTAAGGTTGTTGTATTCGGCGCACGTGACAAATAAACTTTGATTTGATTACTCCTGGGATTTAGGCCTAGCACTGACCAATGAAACTCCACCCCCATCTGTTCCCTTCATCATCTCGCCTCTTTACTTTCCTTCCTCCCACTCCATCCATTTATCACATCATCACAGCAGACATTCCAGACCCCCCACCATCTCTCCTAACCCATTTGTTGACATAAACAAATGCAAGTATGCAACCCAAACAAACAAAGCCTTTAGACTACACACTGAGCACAGACAAACAAGCAGCTAGCTTAGCATTCAATCCTCCATTGACTGCCACTGAAACTGATCAAACATACCATAGCTAGGCTAACAGAAAGATATTTAGCCATACAAGCTAATATGATATGGTTAAGGTCTACTACAGTGCATTCGGAAAGTGTTCAGACCCCTTCCCCTTTTCCACATTTTGTTACGTTACAGTTTTATTGTAAAATAGATCAAATTTGAAGAAATCCTCAATCTACACACAATACCTCATAATGACACAACGGAAAAAAACAGGTTTTTAAAAATGTTGCAAATGTATAAAAAATGAAATACCTTATTTAAATAATTATTCAGACCCTTTGCAATGAGACTCGAAATTGAGCTCAGGTGCATCCTGTTTCCATTGATCATCCTTGAGATGTTTCTACAACTTGATTGGAGTCCACCTGTGGTAAATTCAATTGATTGGACATGATTTGGAAAGGTATACACCTGTCTATATAAAAAGGTCCCACAGATGACAGTGCATGTCAGAGCAAAAACCAAGCCATGAGGTCAAACTGAGCAATCGGGTTAGGAGGACCGTTGTCAGGGAGGTGACCAAGAACTTGATGGTCACTCTGAAAGAGTTCCTCTGTGAAGATGGGAGAACCTTCCAGAAGAACAACCATCTCTGCAGCACTCTACCAATCAGGCTTTTATGGTAGAGTGGCCACCATCCCTATGGTGGAGCATTGTGGTGGCAGCATCATGCTTTGGGGATGTTTTTCAGGGACTGGGAGACTAGTCAGGATCGAGGAAAAGATTAACAGAGCAAAGTACAGAGATCCTTTATGATAACTTGCTCAAGACCTCAGATTTGGGCAAAGGTTCACCTTCCAACAGGACATCGACCCTAAGCACAAAGCGGGAGTGGCTGTGGGACAAGTCTTGAGTGGCCCAGCCAGACCCCAGACTTGAACCTGATCGAACATCTCTGGAAAGACCTGAACATAGCTGTGCACCAACGCTCCCCAGCCAACCTGACAGAGCTTCAGAGGCTTTGCAGAGAAGAATGGGAGAAACTCCCCAAATACAGGTGTGCCATGCGTGTAGCATCATATGCAAGAAGACTCAAGGCTGTAATCGGTGCCAAAGGTCCTTCAACAAAGTACTGAGTAAAGGGTCTGAATACTAATTTCTAAACACGTTTTTGCTTTGTCATTATGTGTGTAAATTGAGATTTAAAAAAAAAAATAATCTATTTCAGAATAAGGCTAACCAACAAAATGTGGAAAAGTGAAGGGGTCTGAATACTTTTTGAATGCTCTGTATGTACTTTTGAATCCCAGCTAAAGGGATAATCCATGACATCATGGTCTAGGAACCAGAGGCCAAGAGCTGCATTGTATGAAATCAAATCAGAGAGAGCGGCTGACAGTGGACTGTCATATTGCATAGCCTGTCACAAACATACCTGAAACAGGATGTGTAGCATCAAGGTCTATTCTCATCCTCCACCATTCGTGTTTTACTCATTTAACCAACTGCTGAAGCAAAACTGTAAGTACCCAAACTACTGAATATCCCTATGTTCATAAATGCCCATTTTTAATGAAATACCATGGTAAACTAGGCCTAGCAATGATTCCACCCAGCCAAGCAGTACTGTCTGGCTCTGGAAACATCCCATGCTCTGTTGGTCTGTGCTGTATAGACAACAAGGAGGCCCAGGGTAATCATATAGAAAGGAAAACATACATGTTTCCATTTGCTCATCATTACATTTTCCCTGCCCCTCACTCACAGTTGCAGTGCTAAGCTTTTGTCGTGGAAAGAATTTGCTCTCGAAGGATAAAAGACAATCAATCGTGCAAACTTAAAGTACTGAGTGTCCACTGATCCCAAAAGAGTTGCCTTGTCCCTTCATGCCATCTCAGTGAATATTAAGTGTTGTCAGTGTATATCCTATTGTGTAACATGTAGGCCTATGCTAACTATTGCATTCATTGCACACTACTACTACTACTACAAGGCTTAGGCTAGCAGAATTATTACAGAGTAATAAGATCACTGTCAGTGAAAAGGGTCAAATGTTACAGAAATCTCCTCTAGCAGAAGCAGCTGTCTCTCTCTCCCACTCTCCAGTAATAGCTTGGTGGCTATTCCCATTGTCCTCAAAACAATACTGCCAGTGTTGATGTCCCTAGGCCCAGGCATGTGCAAACCTCTTTCCCTCTGTCATTCCTCCTTCTCTCCCTCTCACACCAGGAGCAATAATAGCACCACCAAACCCGTTTTATTTACGTACACTGCCCATTCTGGGCCAGGGACCAACAGCCTATAGCATGTTTATACTGGTTCAGCCTGTCAGACCCCAGAGAACAGACAAACTACTGTGGGAACTATGGACAGAAAGTACATGAACTCTGACTGAGCCAACGTTCTATGGTGTGCAATAACTAGGGCCATAGAGAACAGAAACCAGACATAAGCATATGGCCCAACTTGACTTTTGCTCCCTAAAGTCGATCAATTAGCATGAACCATATTACCGTTTTCAAATGTGTAGGTTAACTACAGTATAGCCTTTGTGGCATGAATTAATAGCTCATGAGTCGTGTGCAGTTGTGAACGGTGGCAGGACAGTGTGGCAATAGTAAGTCAGCTCGGGTGTCTATGTCGAAAGAGTTGTTAAATAATTCGCATGTAGTGTTGCATTACTAGCCCTCATTAATGACCTGGTCGGCCCTTTTGAATCGAATGTAGCCGCATTCTAGCTCGGACCTGCGCAAACCGTGGGTATGTTTTTGCGCAGAGTACGGTAATGAAACTGGTGAAGTGATGCTAATTTCGTGTCTCGGCACTCATCTACCTTAGCAGTACTACAGGGCCAAACATGTTCTGGAAAGCCCATTAGAAACTTGTACTCAATTAAGTCATCTCATTATTTTGTAGCTAGTTAGCTAGGTACATAGCTAACAGTTACAATGTGTGCCGCTACACCACAACATTCAGTAGCCTAGTTACAGTAGCTAGCTAAGTTGACACGCTTAAAAACAGCAGGGAAGCATCATAAACCTCGCTAGCTAGCCGTTAACTACGGTCCCCTCTAGTTAGCGTTGGCATATGATGACCGATAATGCCAACACAACAGCTAACGTTAGGTCGTTGTTTACGATGAGACCAACCAGCCGTAGAAAATACCTAATTTAATGTACAAATACAGTCGCTTTCGAATTTCACCAAGTTGGCTAGTGCAGAAAAGCCACCAGAATCTGGTTAATGCAAAGATGCTGTCTTTTGACCTCAGCAGGGACAGTGCTTATTGATTGACATGCTCCGCACAGCTCGCGCACTATCTGAACATTTGGTGACACAATCTCTACCACAAAGACACATACATATGTCAATTTATTCAGCTAGACAGACCTCTCACTAGAAATGTTATGATATTTATCTACATGTAAAGTGAATAAAACGATAAACGCCCTTACCTGAACTGCGTGTTTCTCGTCAATCTTTACAGTACTGTCAAATAACACACATAGCGGTAAATGATCTGTAACGTAACTCCTCCTATTTTTTTTATTCTACATGAGCCGCAGGCCAATCAAAATCTGAAATTGTGGATATCTAATCCAATCTGCATCCAGGGATGAAATGTTGCAACATAGCCCGCCTATCTTTAGATAGATATGAGAGAAGTGACCAATCGAACCGCAAGGTTGAGAAGGGGGCGCTACAAATAGACCTGTGATTGGCGAGGTGTATGACTGACAATTACACTAACCAGTAACAAGAGACAACAAACCAAAAAGGTACTGTACAGTTTATCATGCATGATTTTAGTAAATTAATCTTGATAACTGAACACTCACTTTAGCTGCTAATAAAATATTTATGATGGATCCTTGAATCCGACTACAAACTAATGACAATACATATTGATCAACTGGGTATGTAGTCCACGACATTGCCCACTTTCTACAGGTGCCATTATTAAAATAAAAAATGACAACTTTTTTTTTTATCAGAATCTTCAGACATCTACCAAGATGTATATTAGATAGGAAAGATAATGCAGCAATTTATAAAATATAATGATATTCCTCAGTGCTCATCAGTATTTAGTATTGAATGAGGGATGATTGATTCAATCATTATTGTGGTGGTTTAAAGGCCCTATAATTAGTGTAACGCCACATCCAAAACGCTAGGCCCGCTCCTCTTTTCTCTGTACACCAAGTTACTCGGTTCTCACATGGTCTCTCCTAGCATTGCTATGCGGATGACACTCAACTGCTCTTCTCCTTCCCCCCTTCTGACACCCAGGTGGTGACACGCATCTCTGTGTGCCTGGCAGACATCTCCGCTTGGATGTCGGCCCACCACCTCAAGCTCAACCTTGTGAAAACGGAGCTGTTTTTCCTCCCGGGAAAGGCTTGCCCGCTTCAAGACCTCTCCATCACGGTTGACAAATCCAGTGTTCCCCTCCCAGAGTGCAAAGAACCTTGGCGTGACCCTGGACAACACCTTGCCATTCTCTGCAAACATCAAAGCAGTGGCTCGTTCCTGCAGGTTCATGCTCTACAACATCCATAGAGTACAACCTTTCCTCACACATGAAGCTGCGCAGGTCCTAATCCAGGCACTTGTCATCTCCCATCTAGACTACTGCAACTCTGCTTTGGCTGAGCTCCCCGCTTGTGCCATCAAACCCCTGAAACGTATCCAGAATGCCGCAGTCCGCCTGGTGTTCAACCTTCCTAAGCTCTGCCATGTCACCCCGCTCCTCCGCATACTCCACTGGCTTCCAGTCGAAGCTCATATCATCTTCAAGACCCTGATGGTTGCCTACGGAGCAGCAAGGGGAACTGCATCCCCTTACCTTCAGGCTATGCTCAAACCCTACACCTCAAACCGAGCATTCCGTTCTGCCACCTCTGGTCTCTTGACCCTCCCATCCCTATGGGGGGGGGGGGGGGTCACCTCCCGCTCAGCCCAGTCAAAGCTCTTCTCTGTCCTGGCACCCCAATGGTGGAACAAGCTTCCCCCCTAAAGTCAGCACAGCGAAGTCCCTGTCCATCTTTTCAAACCGTCTGAAACCCCCCCCACCCCTCCCCAAAAAGGCACTTCACTTTTCCCGCTAACACTGACTTTGCTAATTAATACTTTGAGGGAAAAGGAACATTATACGATTGTGATGTGTTGTCTCACCTAGCTATTTTAAAATTAATGCACTAATTGGATAAGAGCGTCTGCTAAATGACTAAAATGTAATCCATACAGTAATTCCACATTGACATAAATAAATTCAGCTAACAACAAGCAACACTTAAATCATTCACAATACTAATTTCATACATTTGTGCAAGTATGAAAAGTGTGCTGTGAGTAGAAGTAACTAGGTAGGTGAGTCTAGGTGCCACATTCAACCTGGAGCCAAGTACATGCATATACTGCTTCCCAGTGGTACTAACTTGTCAGTACACCATAGCGTTTATTATCTGGGATATTCTACCTAGAACATATAATTTACATGTGTATCACATTAGTGGAAACTCACTGTTCTCAAAGCAGGCTGCCGGTTTTGACAAGCAGAAGTGACCTTTCATAACAGGTTAGGTAGACTTACACAGCAGGTTAGGAGAACTAACGTGGCAGGTTAGGAGAGGGTTTCCCAAACTCGGTCCTGCCCCCCCCCCCCCCCAGTTGATTCAAAGCTTGATGATGAGTTGGTCATTTGAAATAGCCATGTAGTGCTAGGGCAAAAAAACAAAATGTGCACCTAGGGTGGGCCCCAGGACCGAGTTTGGGAAACCCTGGTTTAGGAGAATTAGGTTCTCAATCTAGAAACAGCCATTACATCATCAACATTTCTATTTTGTAGTGGTAATATTTAATTGACAAAATGCATGATAAGAAAGCTAAATTAGTGAAGCAACAAACAAATGTTTGGCGCTAAAACCAATTGAAAATAATCATGACAATAAAAGAATGTACTCAGATCTGTATATGATCTATTTTGTGAGGCAGAGTGATATGACTGGTGATAAGTCTGCCATGGGCTTACGTGGCTGGCCAGTAGTGATAAGTTACAGCTCGGCAATGGGTTTGTGTGGGCAGTACAGGTGCTTCTCCATGTCTAGCTTGGTCTCGGGGAACGTGTCGATGGTCATCTGGTCGAACGGGATCATGTTGTGGAACTTATCCAGCTGAAAAGACAGGGAGAGCAGTGAGGACAGTATGGACTCTCACTCCATACTGCAAACTGGAGTATGTGTGTGTCAGAGAGAGTGAGAAAGTGAGTGAGTCTTCTACTCTATGCATGTATTGGATGGTCACCTCTGTTGAATACTGGGTGATGGGGGGCCTTGGATGCCTCCAAGTAGGCATCTTTTCTGAGGGAGAAGAAGATACCATTACCTCAGAGCAAAATGCCTGCACAGACACACATTTCAGAGATAAACAGAGTCAAATAAAGTCAAATATGCCTAACATTTAGGGCTATGAGTTTTTCCTGACCATGCACTGCCCATAGATAGAGGACTCTAGTGCTCAAAATCCTGTTTTAGCCTGGGCATCACCATTGAGGACTTTCAACATCTTGAAGTAGTTAATTGGGTGGAACATCCTATGGGTTAAGGAAGGCTCACATAATTCCATCTGGGTCATCAAGAGGAATCAGCCCATGAATTATACTCATTAGCAAACATTCCATAACTGCAGGTGGCAGTAAATCGCCAACCTTGGCATTATACCTGTTCAAACAACACATCTAGGTGGCAGTATGCACCCTTTCTGTTTGTTTACCAACTCATAGAAGTAGTAGAAGAAAATGGACAACTTCAAACGGAGATGGACTCAATGACATTGACTGTGCGCTCACAGATGCCATAATGTAACAGATACAAAGTAGAGTCCTCTATCATTCTCATGGTACTAACCTGCCCAGAAAAAACTCCTAACCCTACCCATATGACTTGTAACTCACTGCTTCTGCTTCCTGAGCCTCGATGGCACTGGAATAGTCAAGGCACCGAACTGTAGGGGGAAAGCAACATCTAAATGAGTACAGTTATATCCAACGAACCAATCACATTAGCACATCACGTGTGCACATTGGCAAAACCCTATTTTCTGAAGGGTTCCACCTTCTTCTCAAACTCATCCACCATCCCTGCTCTGGCCACTGCAGTCTTGTAGTAACTCCAGTCGGTGACTACAGGCTTCTCTGGCAGAGAGTTTAGCCTATGTGAACACAGACATAGAGAGAAATCAGACGGGTCCTACAAGCCAGTCACCATTGGTCCAATATTGCTATTAAATGAAATATATTGCTATTAGATCATGTATAAAGTTTATCATTGCGGGAGTTGATATTCTTTGTCAAAGATTGTATTTGAAAGTATTTGGTAAATGAGTGCCACTGACTTGGCAGAGATGGCATCGCTACGCATCTTCAAATCAAATGTTATTTGTTTACATGCGCGGAATACAACAGGTGTAGACCTTACAGTGAAATGCTTACTTACAAGCTCTTAACCAACAATGCAGTTTTAAGAAAATACCTAAAAAAAGGTAAGAGATAAGAATAACAAATAATTAAACAGCAGCAGTAAATGACAATAGCGGGGCTATATACAGGGTGTGCCCGTACAGAGTCAATGTGTCAATCGAGATAATTGAGGTAATTATGTACATGTAGGTAGAGTTATTAAAGTGGAAATGCATCGATAACAAAAAAAGATTTGCAGCAGCGTAGACATTACAGAGAAGTAATAACTCAATGTTCTCGATCTAAACTACGCAATCTTCAAAGGAGGGTAAATCCATTCGACTTTTTGCCCGCACCCCTTTTAAATTGAACGAAACCGTCCATACATATTTTCCCATTGATGTATTTGACCATTTTAAAACACAATACAACCACACATGTAGATACAGTACCATGCCATTAAAATCATTGAGGATGACAAACAGTTTGAAAACGTATTTCCATTGTGGTCCTCATGAAAATACATGAAAACAAAATATAGACAAGATTCTAATCACTGGTCACCATAGCAGCACCCACTCGTAGCATGCGCTCCAGCAGGTATAGCTCACTGGTCACCCCCAAAGCCAATTCCTCCTTTGGTCGTCTTTCCTTCCAGTTCTCTGCTGCCAATGACTGGAACAAACTGCAAAAATCTCTGAAGCTGGAGACTCATATCTCCCTCATTAGCTTTAAGCACCAGCTGTCAGAGCAGCTCACAGATCACTGCACCTGTACATAGCCCATCTGTAAACATACAAATCATTAAAATCCAGACGGAAAATATTTACACAAGAAGCAACCTAATTTCACACAGTCAAACTCTGTCATTTAGTAAGTTCACCATTCTCACTGTTAAACATCGCACAGTGTTCAACACACACCAAGACAATTCCAATGTGAACAGTTCCTATTTGGGTAAACCAAAATGTTTTTATATGTAAGTATCAGTATTTTGTCTCCCCCATACCCCAACTTCTTATCTTGCCACATTTTTAAGGAGTTTTGTTTACACACCTCCTTGACAGTATATATTGATTGAAGATCATTGATGTGGTCTGGGCAACTGGCTGAATGTGACTATCTACCTACCTCATCCCCATACTGTATTTATTTATCTTGCTCCTTTGCACCCCAGTATCTCTACTTGCACATTCATCTTCTGCACATCTACCATTGCAGTGTTTAATTGCTATATTGTCATTACTTCGTCACCATGGCCTATTTATTGCCTTAACTTAACCTAATTTGCACTCACTGTATATAGACTTTTTGTTTTCTTTTGTTCTACTGTATTATTGACTGTATGTTTTGTTCATTCCATGTGTAACTCTGTGTTGTTGTATGTTTTGAATTGCTATGCTTTATCTTGGCCAGGTCGCAGTTGCAAATGAGAACTTGTTCTCAACTAGCCTACCTGGTTAAATGAAGGTGAACTAAACAAAATACATCTCATCAATAGGAGGAAACTGTCAAATTAAATAGATGACCATGAAACGTTTATTGAAAACAATTAGATTTTCTTTAAGCCTGTGCAGTTATAAGCATTTTGCCCATAAACCATTTCTCAAGGTTAATCTTAAAACTCCCTAGCGTAGGAATGGATATTATATGGTTTGTTACACCATTCCATTCCTCTGCACCAGTGATAAGGAAATAGCTTTTTCCAGACATGCTCCTATAGTGCAGAGGTCTGATATTGACAACACCGGCTTTGGTGTGATGACTATGACAGTCAAATCAAATTAAATTATGTTTGTCACATGCGCCGAATACAACAGGTGTAGACCTTACAGTGAAATGCTTACTTACCACCCCTTAACCAACAATGCAGTTTTAAGAAAAATAAGTGTTAAGTAAAAAATTAAATAACAAATCATTAAAGAGCAGCAGTAAAATAACAGTAGTGAGACTATCTACAAGGGGTACCGGTACAGAGTTAATGTGCAGGGGCACATGTTATTCGAGGTAATTGCGGTAATATGTACATGTACACTATCGTTCAAAAGTTTGGAGTCACTTAGAAATGTCCTTGAAAGAAAAGCACATTTTTTTGTCCATTAAAATAACATCAAAGTGATCAGAAATACAGTGTAGACATGGTTAATGTTGTAAATGACAATTGTAGCTGGAAACGGCAGGTTTTTAATGGAATATCTACATGGGCGTACAGAGACCCATTATCAGCAACCATCACTCCTGTGTTCCAATGGCACATTGTGTTAGCTAATCCAAGTTGATCATTTTAAAAGGCTAATTGATATTAGAAAACCCTTTTGCAATTATGTTAGCACAGCTGAAAACTGTTGTTCTGATTAAAGAAGCAATAAAACTGGCCTTCTTTAGACTAGTTGAGTATCTGGAACATCAAAATTTGTGGGTTCAATTACAGACTCAAAATGGCCAGAAACAAAGATCTTTCTTCTGAAACTCGTCAGTCTATTCTTGTTCTGAGAAATGAAGGCTATTCCATGTGAGAAATTGCCAAGAAACTGAAGATCTTGTTCAACGCTGAGTACTACTCCCTTCACAGAACAGAGCAAACTGGCTCTAACCAGAATAGAAAGAGGAGCGGGAGGCCCCGGTGCACGACTGAGCAAGAGGACAAGTACATTAGTGTCTAGTTTGAGAAACAGACGCCTCACAAGTCCTCAACTGGCAGCTTCATTAAATAGTACCCGCAAAACACCAGTCTCAACGTCAACAGTGAAGAGGCAACTCCGGGATGCTGGCCTTCTAGGCAAAGTTGCAAAGAAAAATCCATATCTCAGACTGTTCAATTAAAAGAAAAGATTAAGATGGGCAAAAGAACAGACACTGGACAGAGGAACTCTGCATAGAAGGCCAGCATCCTGTAGTCGCCTATTCACTGTTGACGTTGAGACTGGTGTTTTGAAGGTTAAAATATGTCAACCCTGTTTGCAAGCTTTTAAATTATATTGAACTCAACCGTTTATATTTTTGGTAAGGTATGCAAAATGAGTCAACTTTGAGCACCTTTATCTCGTGACTGTTTTGGCATTCAGGTCCAAAAAGTCACTTTCTGACCAAGTCTTCCATGGACAAACATGTATGGAAAGTTTTGTTTAAATCAAGGGATGCTGTCAAAAAGTGATTGAATTCAAATGGATTTACCCAGGAGAAATGCCAAGACACATGATGGATGCACTTGGGTATTGCTATTGGGTTTGCTAAACTGCCATTTCATCCCTGCTGTCAAGAAACAATGTGGTGACACTTGAAACAGTCACATGTCTTGAATTATGCAAGCATGCCAATGCTTCTACTTTTCTTCTGCAGATGAGCAAAACGCTGTTTAATCATTGCAAGCACTAATGTAAAACTTAACTGCATTTTTTAATGCGAACTCTGCAAACTAAACGTTTGACAACCTTGCAAGTTGTTAGCACCAATATTACAGCCAAGGTCGGAATGCAAAACACGTGAGATTTCAGACGAACGCCTACGTGTGGGAAGGGTAACAATAATAACTATATGCCGTGCATGTGCAGGACAAGCACACGTTGCATTGTATAATATTTCCATAACTGACATGGCTACCAAAACGTTTTACTTACAAAACTTTAATTGACAAAATACCTCGTTACGTCCAAACTTTTACCCACACTGCGCAACTGTGGAAGTGCTTCTATTTCTTTGGTGCATCTATTGGTCGGGAAACAAATAATGAGTGTATATCGCCCACTACCGTGTTGGAGTGTGAAGTGGTTCCAACATGAGGACCCTTGCGCACCACTCCAAAATCAAGACGGGTTTCTTGGAGATTGTCATATTTCAAAAATACTGAACATCCTCCCAATTTCGCTAAAGCTCCCTAGGCTACTTGGTGGTGAAAAATGCCATATCATTCCAAAACTGTAGCCTAAACAACCATGGGAGAAATGAAGACACATCGTTACTTGTTGAGTAGGCCTATACGAAACGCTTTGTGATGGATGATACAAACGGTTCATGTGGAATTAAGAAATTACTAGATATATTGAATAATACTGGTTGAAATCTACTGTTTTTGTGTTTAATATGACAGAGATTAATAAATCCAAATCATAGCATCCAAACGTCAGTGGTCGTTTCAACTACCGTTTAGCTTAACAAATGGCAACAAGACACAAATAAAACAATATATTAAGGGAAAATCTTATGAAAGTGCATGATTATAATTATAATTAACATTTTAATAAATATTTATGATAGGAGTACGGCTATTAGTGGTAGCCATATTACATTTTTTTTACATTTTAGTCATTTAGCAGAGGCTCTTATCCAGAGCGACTTACAGTAGTGAATGCATACATTTCATTACCATACTGGTCCCCAGTGGGAATCGAACCCACAACCCTGGCGTTGCAAACACCATGCTCTACCAACTGAGCCACACGGGACGAGAGCCGCACAAGTCTAGTCTTGTCAAGGTAGCCTATAAATTTCGTTTTTCTTGTCAAAGTAGGCCTAATTCGCACAACTATTAAATTGTTAAGAAACATATATAGCCTAAGGATATTTTTCGTTTAAACATTGCAAGTATCAAGAAAACATTTGCAGTTTTTGTTGCAGCAATTTACCATTCCAGTCGTCATAGATGAACGAATTATACAACTATTATTCAGAATAGATGGAGGTTAAATACTGAACCTTGAAATTAGAAATAGTTTTTACATTTCTAATGAAGAGAAAATGTAGGCCTACATTGGTTCCTGTCAAGACCATTCCCCCTTTCAATCTTGATGTTCCCCGTGTGGTGTAATACGTGTCATCTGTGTTCATTGACGAGACAAAAGCATTTCAACAGAAGTTTAAATTATAATGTTTATTTACTGAGCTCCGTTTTTACAGGTATGAGTGAATAATTAAAATAAGACCATGCATGTACACAGTACAGATACAGAGATATTTAATAAATATCAATATTCCTGCGTCTTCTTCCATCAGAGTTGCAGGACACGTGAACACTATTATTTACAATGATATTATTTATATTTCTTGAAAATAAAATCAATTTTTTTATCATACAAATATCCCATTTGTAATTGGTCTTAAGGCCTCTCATAGTAAAAAAAAAGTACAAATTATTTATGCACATTTGTTTTCTAAAGTAATATTTCACTCCATGAAAAGAAACCGGATTTACAGAGCTTGCAACTGGAAAGAAATTCGGCAAATGTACACATGCATAATTCTGTTGGTCATGATTTTCCATAATTGTGTGGACGGACAATTGAATGTGAAAAATCGTCAATATTGAACAAATGAAACAAATGACAGACATTTTACAGTTCAATTAAGCTTTTCGAGAGCTCAAAATAGGCCTAGTTGGTATTTTAAGGCACTTTCAATAAGGCTGTTTTAAGTACTTTTTCGTTGCATGGCGCACAGGGCTATATATTATGCACGAGGATATTGACGTTGTCTAGGCCTGTTAAATTACATAAACTTAATGTTAATGCCCCCCTTTGTGTATAATCGAAATGGATACAAAAATGTATAGATCTAGTGATCAATTACACACGCTGTTAGTTGCAAGTGGCAAATGGGTTGTGTTTTAAGGCCTCACGTGCATTAACAACTTGGCCATTGATAACTGCTCAACTATCAGAAATCGCTATCAGAAATATACAAAATAAGGCCTATAGGCCTTTGATATAAAATGATCTTGCAATCACCATCTTGCAATCAACAATGTGGCCAACATTTGGCTAAGAATATCTAGGCATGAGAACATGTCCCACAAGTATTGGCCTATTTGACTTTAATGAGCGTATACAACATATATCTAAAAATGATCTATGTCGCGTAGACAAATATAGGCCTATGGGCTTTCTGGGAAATGATGGCTTTCTGGAAAAATATATCCATGTTTCAGACCGGGGGTAAAGTTAAATGTTGCAACCATGTTTGAAGACATATAAATGACATATAATTTTGTATCTGAAATGTAAATGCACAATCTAAGTCAAGACAAATAATACATTCCATAGGTGACAGGTCCACCGAAGAGTCCCGGAACAGGTAAAGTGGGCCTGGGGTAGGCGTTAGAATGTCCGTAGAGAGATGGAGAGCCCATGTGCGCTCCCAGGGGGAATGGCAGAGCAAAGGCAGGTAGCATGGGTTTCGACGCCAGTTTGTACTTTTCTAACTCGGCCTCCTGAAGTCTCTTGGCTTTAGCCCTCCTGTTTTGGAACCAGATTTTGACCTGGGTCTCGGTCAAATTGAGGGAGTTGGAGAATTCGGCTCGCTCCGCAATGGAGAGGTACTGCTTTTGTCGGAACTTCCTTTCCAGAGCGAGCAGCTGGGAGGTAGTGAAGGGCGTTCGAGGTTTTCGGTTGTTTTTATGTTTCCTTAAAGGACATGGAGGTGGACTTAAGCTTCCTGGAGGGACAAATAAATGAAAAGGTATTGTTATTAAATGGAAAACTCAAGAACGGCTGACCCTTTAAAACAACACATTTCACTGCGCCTATGTGACAATAAATTAGTCATAATTAGTCTCACCAAACAAGGTATGCATTTAAGGACATTAGCATAAGGTTTATTCCTGCACCGTGGCTTTTAATGGATAGGCCTACCAATTTCCCAATTCCAAAATAGGCCTATGACAAACTTCGGGAACATACAGAAACTTAGGTCTAAACTGTGCACAATTAGACAATCGGGCTACTCTGAAATAACATTGTATTATTAGACTGATATAGGGACATTTCGAGGCAAATTCTGTAGATTTTTGGATAGACAGGCGCGACCACAGTGATGACAACATATGTGAGGTAGGCTTATGACGATCTTTTATGTGAGGTAATAACGATCTCATAAATACAATAACATCAATAATAGACTAATAATAGAAAAACTAGAAATAATACTACTGCTAATAATATGACTACTACAACTTTATTATTATTATTGTTATTATTATTATTATTATTGTTATTGTTATTATTATAGACAAACAATAGGGAATAGTTGGCCTAATTAGTTGACCAACATTTAGACAGCCAATAACTCTGGAAGCGGGGACTTACGAGGGGGAGTCGAGAAAGATGTAGTCTGGAACCAAGTGCTCTGGTCTTTCTCACAAAAATCTTGATTGTCGTCATTCTGACAGTCCGACACGCTCTGCGAGCTTTCCGGGGAAACTTTCCTCTCCACGTAAAAATTCCTTGGAGAAAACTGTTCCGTGATCTGCACCGCCGCCGCCACAGGCTTCGGTTGAACGAGACCCGAATCCGAGGAGGGAGAAGAATAGTAAGTCCTGCAGGTTGTTTTCTTGGAAATCAATGATTCGACGCTGAATGGAAGACTGCTCGTCTTACTTTTGTATCCTTTGTCGGTTGTCATATCTTTGGGTTGCAGCTCCTCACACTCCGTATCCGACTCTTCTTTCTGGTGGAGTTTAATCTCGTGGGACGGAGACCCCGATAGGCCAACGGGATTCATCTCAAAGGGGTACGGGGCCATACACCTCCGCCTGGCCAGCTCAGGAAAATCGAATCGCGATCGAGAGTATAGAGTCTGGTACTGTCCTCGCTGTCAGAATATTGCCCAGTAGCTCAACTCACTAGATGGGGTCGTCTATAAAAGGGCAGTAACTGTTCCCCTCTCCGCGCCGTCCAATCATCGTCTCAACTCGGCATCGTGACGTCCCCAGCGCTCCTTTCCTCCGTCCTCATTGGCCCTCTGCCTTCCAAGAGACATCAAGAGGCCCTTTGAAAGCGACAAGAAGTTTTAATCATACAGACCCCGTGCGGAGCTGGTGCATTGATAGCTCAAGGGGGTTTTGTCTCCGCGGAACACAAAGTAGAGCAATTTTAGCGCAATTAACCAGTGGGGAGGCCTCATGAGTATTTACATCCATTAGTTGAGCACTTATTGGAACCTTTTAATTAATTAATTTCACACCCGAGAACGCTGTGATAAGATGCAGAAGAATGCAAGGTTATAAAGGAATCCTTCTCAAGTATTAAATAGGCTAAAATAAAACAATAGAAAATACAAAAAATATGGAAATACACAAAGAAATTGAAACTCGAATATTAAAAGTCATGTAAACATTTATGAAGAGACATATTGAATAAATACATCGAGATGCTATGACTGTTGGTCACACAGCATTACGCCAATTTAAATGCTGTCATGGACTTTTTAAAGTTTACAATAGGCTCGGTTGAGAAGCAACAGGCGTTTTTTCTCCAGGTCAAACTATTTAATAAGCCAGACAAGTTGTGTTTTGGAAGGCGCCAGCCTCGGCGGGATCAAAAAGGAAGCTACCTCGGGGAGAAAAGGGAACGGTTAACTCCACTTAACCAATTGTACTCGAAATATTTCATAGTCCAGTGCATAGCTGCAGGAAGGAGGCACAGCCACTGGCATTAAAGACGGTTAGCCTGTTTCACTTCTTGGAAGAAGAGAACATACGACTTGATCGGATGATAAGAGGGGCAGTATTTCAAAAATGTTTTTGAAAATGATCATATTTCCACAGAAAGAATACACATCGAGCAACATTGACATTAAAATGGTCAAATGAACAATGAGGAATAAAAACTAAAATACAAAATATCAGGTAAAAAAGACAATGCAATGAATATTGATTTTGATTTTTTTTAAATAAAGCCTATTAATCTTTATAACAAATATGGAATATTTGGCATTTGCCATCAAATACCTTCCACAAAGTAAAGTAAAAAAAACATACATTTTAAAGGGACAATTAACAGCTTTTTAAAAATACTTTAAATATTATAAAAAATAAAACATTTACTTGACAGTTTGGAATATCTGTGGTGTCATGGCCTGATTTCATATGTGTAGACCTAGTTGTCTCCTATCACAAAACATCATTTGGTAGCACTTTAAAGTGGCAGCATAGGCCTTATGTGACCACATATTATTTTAACATTAATGCCTTTGATTGAAGTGTCAGCAATACGCAAAATAAGCTCTTAAAGTGTAGTCTCTCATTTCCTTCAGGGGCTTTGTAACATAAGGATTCTCTCAGACATTCTCCTTCACTAAAATCATCACTTCGCCCCAGTGTCATTGATGTCAACTATCATTCATGACGTGTATCATCCCAAAGCGTTGCCCTTCTGCACTCCCAACATGATACCACAGTAAATAACACCATATAATCCAAGATGGCCTCCCTGGCATGGCCAACCCCACCTATCTCAGGACCCCACTGAAAGCCTGTTTGACTTCCAACAGTCATCAGCATGATCAAATACACAATTAAGACTTGGTAAAGTGCAAAAATGGCCGCCTAGTAGGCCACAAGTGTGTGGGGGGGGGGGGGTTGTCTTAATTGAATTGCCTTAGCACCATCGCTCGGTTAATATTCTGGCAAGGAAGACACTTAGAGAGAGTGCATGGTCACTCCAATACACTGGAGACCCACTCAGCCCTCTCTGGATTGTCTTTGTTACTCTTCACACTTCAATTTACAGTTTAGTTGGATTAAAGGGTGAATAAATCAATATTTGAATCTGGCCATTCATGAGAAGGCACGTGTGATTGGTTCACATTACTTGACCGTCAGTCAGTCATATTTGGTTTATGACCTTATGTGTCCTTAACTCCTTAAAGATGCACTCTCAAAATGTTGTATCATTTCAGCCACTAGTTTTGAAAGTGGGGCTCACGAGCCAAAAGTGGTCCCCGTTTTTTGTGTGCTACGTCATCCAATTGTGTCCTACCTCATCCATTTTGTGTGATATGTTACGAATTTAGCAATTTTTATGATATCGTACGATTTTTTGCAATTTGTGTGATATGTTACAAATCCAATTAGTGCAATATGATTTGAATTTGTTGTGCTTAAGATCCCGGAGTGCATCTTTAAGTCACACTATGAATGAACTTGTGTCACACATTAAGTGTAATTGGTCCACTTCATTTGACAACAAGTCATATTTGGTTTATGACCTTATATGATTTATGTCAAATTACATGACTGTCATGGTTGGACATCTTACCAAACTGACGTAGTTCTGTGGGCAATCAGGCTTTTTCTCAAAGCTACACAAGGACAAGAAAGATTGATTGATTGGTTAACTCAGCGAAATGAAGTTGCCTCGAGCAGCACTGCAGATATTGCGATGAGCGAGATGTACGACTTCGCTTTCACACAAGGGTTCTTTGTAAGGCAAAGTGTTCTACCTTGAACCTTTAACATCCTAAGGAAGAAAGGATTCTTTGATGATTCTTTGGAAGGCAAGAAGGGTTCTACATAGAACCATATATAATATTTCCCAGCATGCTCTGTTGAAGGGAGATTTTCAGAATTGTTTGTTTTACTGTAATATCTGTGCTTTTGCATGTACATTGATTAGTTGATACATTTTATGCTACACAAAGATAAATAACATACAGTTTTCTAAACACCCAATCTGTTGGATTTATTGTACCCGTTACTGAGATAGTTGTTCCAGTTTAGATGATTTTGGTAGTCTCAGTATTCAATCTTCCCTACCCTGGCAGTCATTCTGAATGCAGGTTGCAGGTGATTAACAATTCCACTTGACGGAAATCCTAACTCTGGCTGGATTCCAATAGGAATTACACATCACTTTGCAAGCATAATGTGACTTGAAGGCCTGATGTGGCCTGTAAACCAGGAGATTCCTAACACCACTTTGTTTGTGAGTAACTTGGCCCTCAAAGAAAGGCCTTATGATATATGTAATATATTGTCAAAAATAATAACATTTTACGGCCAGTGGAACCGTTCATCGAGGGTTCTAGGAAGAACCGTCCAAAGATAAACGGGTTCTCAGTAGAACCCTTCATAGACGTTCTAGGAAGAACCTTTCGATGATAAAGTGGTTCTTGGTAGAACCTCTTGGAAGTGGTTCTTGTAGGTAGGGGGTTCTTTGAAGAACCCTACATAGAGGGTTATAGATAAAACCACTTTTTTTCCAGACTCAGATTAAACCTAATCCTGGACTTTCAATGGAAATTCTCCATTGAGAATGGTATTTCGTCAAGGACTAGGCTTAATCTGAGTCTGGAAAAAATGTGTTTTTTTTATCTAGAACCCTCTATGTAGGGTTCTAGATTTTTTGAGTCATTTCAAAGTGCCTGGATATCTAGGCTTCCAATCTCGCATATCATTCAAATACATTTCAAAATACCTGAATGAATAATTACAATCATTTACACTCCTTCCAAATGAGTCTGTCATTATCAATATCTGAACCACTGTGACAGTTTCTCATTTAAAAAAAAATCAGGCCCTAATTTGGGAGTCCACCCCTGCATTTTCATATCTAACAATCTGCCTCTCTGTCTCCTCTCTCTCTGACTCAACAGGCACTCTCCACAATCTCCTAGCCCAGCTGTTTTAGGTTTGAGATCCCAGCAACCATGTACCCTTCAGTCAATCTAATCTCCCAACTGTCGTGCTAGACGAGGATGAGAGGCGAATCATAGAGCAACACAAATCCATGCAGAGATTCACCCGATACAGGTACTACCCATAATAAATCTACACGTGAATTTACACCAAGTTACAGTAAAACGTTTGCCCCTGATGTACGGCCGGGGTCTTCGGTTTCAGACTTTCAGAGCCCTTCTCTCCTAGATCCCCAAAATGAATTTCTGTAACAGCATGCAGGCGAGTGAACTGTGTCAGATGTCATTACCGAGTTTGAAAGCAGATCTGTCCCCCAAGGTCGACACGTTCGATGGGAAACACTTTCCTTCGGCACCTGAAATGAGAACTTTGTCTTTGTCACAAATGGCACCCTATTCCCTATGTAGTGCTCTACTTCCACGAAGGGAATAGGGTGCCATTTAGGACTCTCATATGGGGCCTTTTCCAACATTCTCATGCTTCGATGGAACCACTCAGCCTGTTCGTAAAAGCAGGGGCCAAGTTTGGGCAGCGAATTTAGACAATGTGAGAAGACTAAGTTAGATCATCTATATAAGGTTCAAAATGAGTGGTATGGAAACCTATATAGTAGATGACCCCTAATCAAACTCCTAGCTCAATTAATAGGTTTTTACTGCTGAATGAAAGCGTGACTTAGGCCTATTTCTCTCACAGACAGTTGGAATGACCCCTGACCCTATATAATGACTAAGGAAACCCATAAAAGTAATTAAACACAATCAAAATCAAATTAGATTTCATGCGCAGTTGGATTTGTGTGTTAGACAAGGAAGGTACTGCAGCTGTATAGCTTGGAACCAGACAGAGAATTTGGGAATTCCAATCTAATACAGTGCACTCAGCAGACAGTGATTACATCCTTAGATGACTATATGATCACTAAGCAGTTGATCACTACAACCGCATTCGCCGTAAGCGTTGTGCACTGTACAGCAAAGCTGAATTCTCAGTCAGAAGGAACCTGGGGTGAAAGGTGCAGAGCTGAGCTGTCAACCAGTGAACTGTGAATTCCCTGATGTGGTGGTGTCCGTGCCGTGGTGAGGCCCTGCACAGTGACAAACAAACCGATCATTTAGAAAGTGAGGGACAACTGGAACCCAATACGTGTGAGATGGGCTTGACAGACAGAAACACAATGGCTGATGGGTAATGAAACAGAGGGAGACGGACACACTTGCTAACACCACACAGGAGGATGGAGCGAGGGGACACATTCGCTGGCCATCGCCATCCAATCACGCCACTCTCTCACCGCTCTGCTCTCACATGAGTCTGTATGAGGAGAGAAGTGGAGAATCAGCCGTCCAGAATGGTGTGGATTCTGATCATGAAAATTAAGTACCCACTAGAGAGGGATTTTGGGGGTGGATCTGCCAAAGTCAGTTACTTAGTCTTCAGTTTTATCAATTCTTATTACGTGTCAGAGATAGGGACCGAGAACTGCATGGCTTAAACAGTACGTGAGCAGAATTGAGAGGCATCCTCATACATTTCACATAACTATGAGAAAATATTTTGAGTGTATTTTTATCTTAAAAGTTCCTTGCCTTGCTTCATTTGCATCCATCTTCATTTAATTCTAACATCAGGAAGCCAGGCAAGAGTTCTCTCCCATTTAAATTAAAGTGGTTTAAATAGCATTGCCTTGGGTTGCAGGATATCCGTGGAAAATCTCTTGACCTTTCATTTGACTTAACAAGTCGAATCTATCCACATCAGACCGGCTTCAAGCTTGCAGTTAAATGCTGGTTAACATTTTTATGCCAAAGCCACTTCCCTCCTTGTGGCAACAGTGGCATCAGTCAGTGAGAACTGGTCCTGGTCGCTGAATGCATGCTGGGTAATAAGATAAATGTTGTCGCAGAATGCACAAAAGTGAAATGAACTTGTCTGGCTTTTCTACCATTACTTCTATGACATTTCTGAGCACCATAAATGAAATGAGCCATTGAATCATTTTCGGTTCTATACAGCATCATTTGATCTAGCAGTGTACAACAACAATGATAACAGTACTACTGCTACTCCAACTACAAATTAACTATAATGAATAACAGCACTATAATAACTGAAATATGAATGTTGATGATGAAGATGAGTCTTTAATGTGAAGAATTACTTTCTTGTTATCATTTGTCATTCCATCCAAACTGCCCTTTACACAAAACAAAACAGATTCTGTAGCAGGCCTTGAGAGAGAGAGGGAGGGAATTACACACAGTTGCCAACAGAAAGCATTTAAGGTAGTGGTACACCCCAAGAGGTGACAATGCAATTAACCATTTTCATTTGACCTCCGCGTTCGTCGGCCATAGAAATCAGCATTCTTGAGGAAAGTCTGGAGACAATGCGAGTGGGCGAGCGAGGTTTGGGAATACAGGGGACAAAGAACTTAGTGTGACTACTTTGAGGTTACAAAGGCAACCAAAGAATGTCACCACAAACTCCTACTATCTTCTCAGCCAAAGTTGTGATGCATTATATTTGAGAAAACCCTAGGCAGCAGCCTCAATTTTCTCTTCACTCTTGGCCGGCATTTCAAGCCGGGGCCAAACCAGAAACTATTGCATAAATTACAGCAATTTAGTATACAGTATATTATATAAAAACACTCTTTTCACATAATAAAAACAGATTGGCTGAAATATGGGCTGTGAGTGAGAAAAGGGTAGAATCAAAAAGATGTGTTGCAACTGTTCTTTTGGGGGTTTTGCAGGTAAAATATGAAAAAAAGGTCTGTGTGTGTTGGGTATGTGTTTGCGCGAGTGTGTGTTTTGGTCAAAAGTGTTTATGTGTTTGGGTGATATAAGTAGGTTATCAAAGCAGCGTTTGTTTTATCCTGATCCTGAAGCCTTGTTATGTGTGTGTCCTCACACTTTGTCAGACCAAAGAACTTGTGACAGCATATCCAACCCATCTGGTTCCACTGAATATCAGATGGATATTCATGGCTGTTTACAGCCTCATAGAGATTGTTTTTATCAATGAAAACATAAATATTCTCTAAATCGTTATTATGTAATATGAGTAAAAATATACACACACCAATCAAACATCTTATCAAACCAATGAATAATCACAATTCAAAAATTGCGTGATTTGTATAAAAAAAGTTCAAAAAGGTCATTTTTGTCATTTTCTTATTGAACGTCTCATGCCCTGACACCAAATTCGTTTTGCGATAACCCTTGTCACGAGAAAGATAGTAGACGCTGTTGAGTAATGTTCCCATGGGTAATATTCTGACTACGATGCTATTTATAATATGATGCAACAGTGTCTTGAAACAAATGCCCCTTTTGTAATGTTTTTGAGGAAAATAGCGATAAGCTCACTCAGAGTCAAATGGAATGAGACTTTATACCGATACGTGATAAACTTCATGCCAGATAGGTCATCAATATTACTAAACCCATCCTTTTCACCTTTTGCAAGGTCGGTTGTTTTAATCAATTTAGTTAACTTTTAAGTGAGTATCTATAGTAGAGATATTTTGATCAGATCAATGTTGTTTTACCCTAGGGTCATGTGTATATTTCACATAGGGTTATGTATATATTTCAAATAGGGTCATGTGTATATTTCACATAGGATCATATGTATATTTCACATAGGGTCATGTGTATATTTCACATAGGGTCATGTGTATATTTCACATAGGGTCATGTGTATATTTCACATAGGGTCATGTGTATATTTCACATAGGGTCATGTGAATATTTCACATAGGATCATATGTATATTTCACATAGGATCATATGTATATTTCACATAGGATCATGTGTATATTTCACATAGGGTCATGTGTATTATTCAGAGTGTCATTGTGAGACTTTTCAAAAACCACACTCTGTCTCCACTTTAAAGAGATCCCAATTCGTTCTTCACTATCGCCCTTGATCCTGCCGGATTGCACTTGTTTGATACTATAGTACTAATAATGTTATTACAAGCAGTAAAGGTCAGGACAAATAGTGTGCTCTTGAGCCGTCTTGAGATTACAATTTCAAAGTTCTCCCCATGAAAAAGCCCCAACAATGGAATGGGCTGGCAGAGTTAAAAGGCCCTTTCAATAAACAATCACGGGTTGCTTTTCAATGGGACTCACTGGAACCAAGTGAGCAGTGGGATTGGCTTTGAAAAGATGGAGCGATGAAGAGAGGGAGGGGGGAATTGTGGGATGTGACGGAGGAGTCGGGAATTTAAGAAGATGCCTCCCGAGTGTCTAGCTAATACAAACAATCTGATACAGGTGCACACATTTAATTTAGCAGGTCACTTAGTCGTATTTCTCCTTCTCCCCCCTCTCTCTCTTTCTCTTTCTTCGTTTTCTCCTCAAACGTAGCACTTATTTAGCCCTCCCTCCCTCCCTCCATCCTTCTCTCCCTCTCTCTGAACAGAGGGTGGACAGGAAAGTAGATGGGGGGGGGTCTTCTTTTTGTGCTATTGCTTAATGAGCTGGAAAATACAATTGCACTTTTCTGACTGTGAAGAAGATCGCCTGGAGACCCTTCTAAATTAGCCGTGGTAGGAAAGAGGAGGAAGCCTGGAGCCCAGGAGCCTGGAGGGGATAGAGGCTTGCTGAGCGGCTCGAATAGGGAGATGCTGGGGGGGGGGGCAATCCTGTTAGAGGGAGGGATATGGAGGGTGGAGGAATTGCTGTTGCATATTTTGGATTACTGGATCGGCTTGATAGAACAGCAGACTTGTTGCAGCGTCAAGCGCTCTTGGAGACTCATGCAGTTATAGCAATACCTCAAATCAAGTCCCATTTTATTGGTCACGTACACATGGTTAGCAGATGTTATTGCGGGTGTATCGAAATGCTTGTGCAGGTTGCTATTCAATAATATGTCAGAAAAGTGACATTAGCTACTGTATGTGTTGATATGTCAAGAAAAGTGTCATGTTAGGTTTTTGCGATAATATGTCATATCAGAATTGGATGGATCAACCCCCCCATGCAGAGCAAACTGATAACTTCTTATAACCTTTATATAACCTATAGCTTTTATTGACTCACTGTTTCACCCATCATTCCATTGAATTTCCTATTCTTCCTCAGTTCTATAATGTCAATAGAGGGAAAAGTCCTCACAGTGGATATGTCTCCTCTATACCATTATACTATATGCCCCTGGGTGCTCTTTTGACTGCTACGCTAGGCATCTGCTGCCTATGGGACCCCTATGGCCCTGCATGCCTATATCTGCATTCTAATGCCCCTGTCCTGCTGGGTTGGTAGCTTTAGCTATGTAATTGATGGCTTCCACACTTCGGGACCCAGGCCCTTAGTCTCTCTCTCTCTCTCTCTCTCTCTCTCTCTCTCTCTCTCTCTCCTCTCTCTCTCTCTCTCTCTCTCTCTCTCTCTCTCTCTTCTCTCTCTCTCTCTCTCTCCGCCTCTCTCTCTCTCTCTCTCTCTCGCTCTCTCTCTCTCTCTCTCTCTCTCCGCTCTCTCTCTCTCTCTCTCTCTCTCTCTCTCTCTCGTTGTTGCTTTATCTCTGCTGTTTTGGTTGGGGGTCTTTGACTGAATTGACTTCATTCATTGTCCTTTTATTCATAGAGAAATTATGAGAGAGAGAGAGACGAGAGAGAGAGAGAGAGTGTGTGTGTGAGAGAGAGAGTGACTTCACTTTGACAACAAAGAAAGAGAGTCGCCGCCACTGCCGATATTTAGTGAACTCCAAAGGGAACGTTTTCATTCTCCTCATTCTCATTCTGCAAGTTTGGCACATGCCTTCTGTTACTAAGTGGCGAGGGCCATTGAAAGGGGGGGCCTACATTTCCCTATTCTCCTCTCCCACTAGGTGCCATAGACTTACAGCCCTGGCAGCTGCTAAGCCTCTTTATACGACTATAGAGGCCTCTCTGCAGGTGAGCTAAGCCTGCCAAAGAAGCAGCCTCACAGCCTCTCCAGTCCGCTCAATGGGGCTCAATGGGGCTCAATGGGACTTTTCATTTGGGGGGGTTGAGTTGACTTCGTATGTGCTGCTATGGTATATTGGGACATTCGGAACGCCTTCACTTCATAAAGGCGGTGCCGCCGCTCTAGAAACATGGAGGTGGAGTTACGAAGCCATGCCTGAATTTGTTTTGTTTTGCCTTTTGGCAGGTGCCAAATGCTGGTGCCATCCTCCTCTGTTCCGTCTTCCTTTCTTCATTTTCTTCTCTTCTTTTCTTCTCTCAGTCAGTGGCATTACTTTATTTTCTTTCCTCCCGTACTTCTCCTTCTTCTCCTTTCCCCCTGTGATGCAAGCTGGGAGCTGTTGCACATTACTCCAGAGGTGTGGTGCCTCTCTCTTCTTCTTCCCCTCAAAGGGCTTCACTGTTTCCCCAAACTGCCTCCTAGCTGGGCTATCTATTCATTTAGTTACTTAAGTGTAATTGCTCCCCTTTGAAGCCTCAGAGAGGCAAATAATTTGCCGTGCCCCGGGGCCAGAAATGGTCAGTGATCCTTGGACCCCTCCCTCAGCCCCCCCATTGGGCCCCCGTCGACTCGAGAGCGTCGGATACACACGCAGGCACACACACACACACACACACACACACACACACATACACACACACTGCGAGAGGCCAGCTCCCATACGGTGAAGGAATAACACAGCCAGGGCCCGCTCAATTTCACCTCTCCTTTTCATCCTCTTTTAATTCTTTTGAAACACTTTTTTTTTATTAACAACAGCTTTTCTCCTCTCGTCTCTCACACTGCAGCGCCGCCGGGAGGAGGAGGAGAGGAGGATGAGAGGGAGGGGTGAGAGGATGTCGGTCGGAGGTGTCCCTGAAAATGTTTGTATGTGGTGAGCCGCAGAGTCACAGCTAAAGCCCCCCCCCCCCCCCCCCCCATCAATAGCTACAGGTCAAGGAGGCATTGAGAAAACAGCCCCCACACTCATCTCCCTCCCACCCCCCCGCGGTTCACACTGCTACAGAGGGGACTCATGTTTCTTATGACAGGCCATCTAGACCTCAGGGCACACAGTGAGAGAAAAGGATTCCTTGGACCAGATTGGTCGATTACCAGGCAGCAGCAGCAACTTTTCCACTAGTGGTTTCTATCTACCGGTATCAATGTTTTATTTTTTATTTAACTTTTATTTAACTAGGCAAGTCAGTTAAGAACAAATTCTTATTTACAATGATGGCCTACCCTGGCCCAACCCTAACCCGTATGACGCTGTGCCAATTGTGAGCCGCCCTATGGGATTCCCAATGTGTTTTGCCAGAGCGGGGATAATGCATTTGATTTGAGGTAAAATGCTCTTCCTTTGGTCTATAGTGTAAACAGGATATAGGCGAAAGAATATAGAACTCGCAAACTACACAAAGAGGCCATTTAAAACTACCAAATTCTCACAGTAATTGTCTAAACTAACTACACTGACGTTGTAATCTCATAATAAGGTAATAACCTGAGTAAAACTGTGTAACTATTACCAGGGTGGGGTCGCCCAAATCCCTAAAAAGGGTTAAAAATGACAGGCAGGGACAGGAGCAGACATTTTCTTATACAAACAGAATAGCCTACAATGACCAGCCTAAACGCCATATATTCAATAAGACTGCTGAAAAGTTAATAATAAAATAATAATCCAAATTGAAAATTGCGCAGTTCCTTTCCGAAGAAAAGTAGAAAAAATACAACTTCAAAAAAGCGTAGTTCCCCTTAAGGTTGCCATTGCGAAGGGGAGCCAAATCAATGTGGACGGCCGGCCGTTAAAGGCAACCTGGTTATGAATGCTGCATTTGAACTTGTATTATTTTGACTTTGAGGTTTTTAAGAGAGAAGCGTTCCCCGCAGTCACGCCAGCTGGTAACAATTCTTAGACATATCATAAGCTGCTCTCTGCCAAACGACATACCTTTGGGCTATGTTTTCAGTGGACTATAAAAGCCAATAATATTGATCTAGTTGATCAGATATCACTCAGTCCGGTCCTGCACAGTTTATATAAGACACCCTTTAAGGTTTAAAGTGCCAGGACAGGAGTTTTTCAGGTTTTCTTAGGAGAGCACTATTTTATTTTCAATATCAACGGTCGGCATGGTGCTTGCTCACATTACTTGTTTGACTTCTATATTGGGACTCAGTCGAATAAGCCTAAGCAGCCAAGATGGTTGAGCTGTGGAGTTTAGCTCCCACATTGTATCTACATATGGTTTGTGGTACTTAAAAATACATATTACTATAAGTATGTGGTAGTCCACAGAGAAAGACAGAGGACGCGTCCCAAATGGCACCCTATTCCCTACGTAGTGCACTACTTTTGACCATGGCCTGCATAGGGAATAGGGAGCCATTTGGGATTCAGACTAAGCGAGTCTGTGCTGCATGAGAGAATGGAGAGAATCATGGTGGAACCACGTGTGTGTGTGTGTGTGTGTGTGTGTGTGTGTGTGTGTGTGTGTGTGTGTGTGTGTGTGTGTGTGTGTGTGTGTGTGTGTGTGTGTGTGTGTGTGTGTGTGTGTGTGTGTGTGTGTGTGTGTGTGTGTGTGTGTGTGTGTGTGTGTGTGTGTGTGTGTGTGTGTGTGTGTGTGTTTGTGTGTGTGTGTGTGTAAAGAAGACACAGTAGCAGACTTACAGCAGTGACGCCACTGTACCTCCCTAGTGGTCTGACCGGAAGTTCTGCCGACTCATTGGTGACCTTGAACTAGAATGGAACCTTCCACGTCTAAAGGTTTGTCCATTTAGGAAATGTTAGGGGATGGTTAATATGTTTCATATACAAATGTCTAAGGGTATGGTGTATAAGCGTGTCGTGCGTGGTTGGTATGCACAGACACATGCATGTATCGTATGTGCAAGTGTACACACACACACACACACACACACACACACACACACACACCACACACACACACACACACACACACACACACACACACACCCTCTAGTCTTGTGTATGCCATCTGTTGTATTTCTGTTGTATTTCTCTCCCATGATTGTCAAAGAATGTAAGTGGAGTAAAACACAACCCCAACAAGGTAAGATGACCGAGGACATTAACTAAGGTTTTGTGTGTGTGTCTATGTGTGCATTGTGTGTCCAAGTGCGTTTCTACCAGATCACATGTATGCCCAAATGGAGGCGTGCTGTGTGAAATTACTCGCACTAATGGCACTACACACTTTTGTTGCAGGAAATCGGACAGCCGCACTGTAACTGCTAAAACGGTGATAAAAACCAACCAAAATTGTATCATGATGTCGGGGGCAATTTAACCCTTCATCAGAGCAAACCAACTCTCTCAAATGACGCAAATGGATTTATTGACTAGTTATGAGACACTTAAGAGTCTACACCTAGTCCTCTCAGTGCTACGTGGGCTTGTCTGTTCTGTTCTACGTCTATGGAAAAAGACGCTAAAAATAAAACGACTCAAACCTGACCAGAGGTGTCTAATAAAGTCTAATTAAAGAACGTTATATTACCATGGCAATTTGCTCGTCTAAAGAGATCATTACGTGGGCTTTTTATTTTTTATACGTTTAATTGAGAAACAAAGTGTATGTAATGAGACGTAATGAGACTGGGGCTATGTCTGGCTGAGAATGGCCTGCTAACTAACTCTTAAGGTGTGATGATACGTCAATAAGTGCTTTGAGGCATCTGTTGTAGATGTGGTAGACATATTAGGACATCAACACTTGTTTTTCACTTGCGGGTCTAACACGGGTTTTGTCCGTAGTGGTAGAAAACATCCATGGCATTCATGTAATTTTCTGGTGTGTTATGTCGTTGACTTTGTGTGTATGGTCTGTAGCCACTAATGAATGAGACAGAGGGTCCCATTCCAGAGATCCATATCTTCCCCTGGGTTGTTACCGGGCTGTGTACACGACCACTTAGAACAAGTCTCTGGACACTGACGAGTGTCAACTATCTGTGTGTGTGTGTGTGTTTGTGTATGCCTGCGTATGTTTCTCTTTTATAACAAGTCTCCAGACACGGCCGGGTGTCAGCAGCAGAGCCTCGCGGCCTGGCACCGGATGGCCCGACAGTATGCAAAACGGCACCCTGGGAGAATCAGCTCTTTCAAGTCCAATTACCCGGTGGAGCCAGTTATTTCAAAGGCCATCAGTAGAAGATGTCGGTTCCGATAAGGACGCGGACACATGTGTTCCATCACACTAATTCAAACAGGGTTTCCCAACCCCAACCCCAACTCTAAAACCCAGACAAAACCTTCAACCAGCCTCGAGCAATTTGACAAAAACAAACTGATTTTGCAAGGGACATAACTGTATTCAAAATAATATTGAAGTAAATTCTAACAGTGCATACAAATATTTGTATGGAATATATTTCCTTTAAAAAATATATATGATTACAGCAGGATATGAGTTTGAGAAAGAGTCTCTATATTGTTTTACTGGACATCATTGTGCCTTTGAGGACGAACTGGTGAAGTGAAGTCTTTAAAGAATTATCCTGGCGATGGCTTTCCAAAACCTCCAGAAATCTGATTACAGGTCTGTGAGAGCCACAAACAATGGCGTGGCAAGCCTGTCTCTGAACTGTATGTCTCGGGCCAACTCCTGCTCTCTGCTCTGTTTTCTTCCTCTCAGGACTAAAGTGAAGGAGAAGAGCATAATTCATTTTGTTTTTACTGGAAACATACTGTACAAATTTACAGTCAGAAAGACAGAGGGAAAAAGGAAAGTTACAAGTAGGAAACCCCCTCTAACACAACTGTGGTTTGGGCCAATGTAAACAATGTGTTTTATAGAATCCCTTTTACTAAAGACCAGGGAAAGCAAGAGACAGTGAAACTCTAGCTTTTACAGGGAACTCCTGTTCGTTATGCTTGATGGGAAAACTATGAAGGCGATCTTAGAAATATGGGCCTTTGTAAGTCATTTCATAAGATTTTTGTATGGATGTGAGTATATGTCAAAAATTTAAAAATGACCAGTTATTGATGATGACATTTCTCTTCACATTCTATGACAGGTATATGACTCCATATTTTAGGTCTAAAACCGTGGACAGTTTAAGTTACTGCCTTCCCTGTAGCTCAGTTGGTAGAGCATGGTGATTGCAACACCAGGGGTTGTGGGTTTGATTCCCACGGGGGGCCAGCACAGGAAAATAATTCAATGAAATGAATGCATTCACTACTGTAAGTTGCTCTGGATAAGAGTGTCTGCTAAATGACTAAAATGTAATGAAGTTGCTCTGGATGTTCTCTACTGATCTGTAGGATATATTTAGCGTTTACAATACATTTTTTAGGCAGTATTATTAGCTCCCTGGCTGTGAGCCCTCTTCTCGATCCTTCCTCTTTAATGTTAAATCATCTGGACATTAAAGTATTTTGGTGAGTTACAAGACATGACATCTCGGGAAACATACAACCAAGGTCAAAGATGGAGCTCGTTAAAGGGATTGCACACAGCCACAAATTCAGCGGGATCAAAAAAATGTTTAGTTAACTTAAACTTCAGTCATGGGGAAATTTAGCTTTGTAAGTAACCCGCCCCTGAGGAGACAAAGAGAGTGCTGTGGTAGACTGAGTGGTAGTGCTCCCCTGTCCCTTTGTGTTCATCACGACGGGGACGTTTTGTTTGTTATCCACAATGGTTTAACAAGCACCACAAGCAATGTCTGGATCACACAAGCTTAGAAAAGGATATATAACGATAAGAGGTAAAACATCAAAATAACCACATATTGTAATGTCCTTTTAACGTCTTTGTGATGTTAGATCAAGATCATATTTTGGTGAAGGTCAGATGTCATTAAAAAGTATTGCGTGCAACGGTTTAGTCATGGGACAAAGTTTCCTTCTATAGTACTGTACCTTGAAATGTGGAATATTGAATATTCTAAAAAGGCATGTAAAAGAAAAATTTGAGACCTTATAGTCTTTGATCATCATAATAATCCACTTTTGAATCTGAATTAGTTTCTGAATGTCTAAAAGATTGCAGATTTAGAGATACCTGTACACTCTTTTAAAAAAAAAGGGTTCCAAAAGGGATTTTCGACTGTCCCCATAGGAGAACCCTTTTTGGTTCCAGGTAAAACTGTTTTGGTTCCAGGTAGAAATCTTTTGGGTTCCATGTAGAACCCTCTTTTAATGGGTTCTAATGGAACTCAAAAGGGTTGTTCCTGGAACCAAAATGGCAGATGGCACCTTTTTTTCTAAGAGTGTAGTCATCAAACACATATCTGTACATTACATTCACACGCACCATATGATTCAGGTGTGTTGTTCTGATCTCCAGAGCTCTCAGCTCTTTCCCTCTCAAGTTGAATCTCCATTGTGGAGTGATGGTTACTGTTATGCTCTGTTTGCGTAACGTCACAGCAAAACAACAATTTGCAACTCCGACCGAGAACAAAAGAGCTCATAATAAAAGCTTGCGACTTAAAACAATGAACACATTTTTTTTTCTCCAGAGGGATTTTCACTCAAGAGCAAAGAAGAAAGTGAATATAAAGAAACCAAGCAACTTTGTTTCAGCAAATCGGAATTCTTGGTCGTAGTTGTAGAGCTGAAACCAACAAACAGAATGATAATAGGTCAGTGGCTTAACCATATGGAATAGTGACAAAAAAATTATACAAAACTGAAATAAGATGTTATGCTTACACAAACATTTATTGCAATAGTTTTAATGAATGTTTCCCTGCCCATTGCATATTTTCTACATTCTACATTCATCTAACAGTGCACATTTGTTCTAATCCAATTATCATCATCATGCCACTCTAAATATAAAATACAGTTTTACCATCACACACAGTGTAGAGGTGCTGTGATCTGGAAATAACTACAGCTAACCCTAACCAGGAAGTCAACAGGAAGAGCCCTAAACCATGACTGGGAATTCTGAGATTTAATTGGCCAGCCTGACTGCAGGAATTTTGGTGTGGCAAACTAATTGACTTAGAATTCCCTGGTGCTTTATCAACACAGGGAAGGGGGGTGTGTGTGTGTGTGTGTGTGTGTGTGTGTGTGTGTGTGTGTGTGTGTGTGTGTGTGTGTGTGTGTGTGTGTGTGTGTGTGTGTGTGTGTGAAATGCCACCGGGCCGATAACTAGCCACCTCTAGTAAACCAATCTATTACCAACGGGCAATTTGAAACACATGTTATTGGCTATTTTACGACAGGTTCCCCCTTTAAGTGATATATTCCTGTATGTACCACAGGCATTGGAGTCATCTCGGTGCCAAATTACTCACTTTCTGATTGATTACTTGTTATGTATTAAAGGAACAGTTCAGTGAAATTATGTATTTATATATTTTGCTTACCTTGAAAGCAGTTTATTGAGTGATGAATCCACACTTTGGACTTGTTTATGGGCAAGGAAACAAATATCTAAATATGTCATATTGCTGAATTATAGAAGCAGTAGTAGAGTCTCTTTGGTTATAGGCTAAGTGGAGGGAGAGTGTATTCATTCATTGCCCTCTTAACAGTTATGATTTTAACTGCCACTCATATGTGAGAAAAAGAAGACATTTGTCAAATGAAATGATTGAATTCGATTTTCAGGTGAGATTGACACTTCTAAATAATCAAAACCACCTGGCAATTAACCTAATGATGGAATATATCACATCCAATTAAAGAGCCTCCTGCTTGTCAATCACACCTTCTGTGCACTCGTTAAACAGAAAAACACAGTCAGATAATGATCGTTTTAAGAGACATGTTTCTTTCTTCCTCTGCAGCTTATCTGATGGACTGCTACTCATTTCAGCCAGTCAGGCAATGACAGGTCCTGTGGATAGATAAACCCCTTTAACTCTTTAAGGCAAAGGGCCAGGGTCACCCTTAACCTCTGGAATCTATTGCCGCCTGACTCCCTGACTCTCTCTTGTGCAACTGACTGATAAATGGTTTCTAATGGAATGACAGATTCTGGTTGGGAACGTCAGACTCCAGAGTGTTTTTCCCATGTAGGACGCCCCGCAGAAAGAACAAGACCATTTTCAAACACAAGCGCACGCACACACACACACACAAACAACACACCCCAAAGGCCCTTCTACTGTAATCCCCAAGAGAAGGTTATCTCCTCTCTCCGCTCTCCACTCCGTCAGAAAAACTCCAGCCCAGCCAGCAGCTTTCTCCTCTGCTTTGCGGTCAGTGTCTTTAACCCCAGATGATAACACTTAGGCTGGCCATAAAGAATAGGCCTCCCTAAAGTGATCCATTAGCGATCCTATTCCCCCAGAGTGGGGCCTGGGCCCGGTGTCTACTGAAACAAACCAGGAAGCCTTGAAGGAAAACAGCATGGCAGACAAGTACCGAGATCAAAGACTCTAAAGACGAAGGCTACCTCCCCCCACCTCCTCCGCCCTCCTCCTTTCCCTCTCTCTCTCACGTCAGTCTCCTCAGACATAATCCTGTCTTCCTCCCCAATGTTTTCAATTAAGGCCCTCCTCTGAAAATGTTTCAGATTGTAACGTTATCAATTAGTCAGCAACTCCATCGAGGTTATTTAATGGTCCCGGGAGCTGGGAGTTTTGATTTAGAGACTGTCAGGGAGATGTAAGGGAAAGATGTTCTGCTCTTAGCTCCAGGCAGTCTGATAAAGCTATGGGTTTGAAGTTCCATAGGAATGTACTGTAGCTGGAGGCCAAACGTTGTGTATTCCACGTTCTGTGGTTTGGTACCACATACTAATGAGGAGACCGATAAATTTAAACGCAAAGGTTTGCAAGCATTTTTTCCCAAGTACTTTAACCCTTTACACTTGTGGGAATTGGCTTATATGGATAGGGCTACATTGAAATGCTTCTTACAGAAGAAAAAGCATATGCATAACCATTGTAACAATTGAAAGGGAACAGTTTGGATATTATGGGAAAATTATTAGACCAAAGGTGAGCACACAACAGTTCACCTGACACAAGACTGAATCCAAACATTACACTGTTGATTTTATGTGCATTTTACATTTACTGTACTTTTCACTGCATTTGTTGATAAGAAATACTCTGGATACATTCAGTAACATGATAAGAATATTCCTGGAAAATATGGTGTAGGTGCAACACAAACAAAAACAATTACAAGGGTTTGAGTTAGAGGACTAACTGGAGTCTCCAAGTGGCCACACCGCTCTCCATAGTGTGCACAGTTCCTAAGTCATTTCTACGCATTTTTATGACTCAAAGAAGAGTCGTCAACTATAAGGTGATTTATTTTTGCTCTCCTACTTTAGCTGTGCCCTTGAGGAACTAGAGCAAACACACTTGTAGTTGTTTTGTTTGGAACACAATACTGCATCATCGCCATCACACAATTACTGTTGTTGTTTATGAAATCCAAAAATGGTATAAATCGCAATCTAGGTCAGGTGGGCATAATTTGAAAGCGTGTTCTATTGCCAACATGACTATCTAAGTTATAGAATACGATCTTACATTGTTAGGCTTTCACAGGGCAATTCGGAAAATCAGATCGTAATTTTGGTGAGCATAGAAAAGGAGTCATGTCTGCATTCAAGTGCGTGTTCCGATGCAAATTTTCTTCACAATAGACAGACATAGGCTCATTCTGTTCAGAACAACCCAGGATATGATGCCATGTCATCTTGTAACTGTAGGCCTACATCAAACATAGCGATCATAAATGTAGATGCTGTATACGTCTCATCTTTCAAAATACATAGTCCTCTTAACTTCCAGAATTTCCCTAAATGCGCAAAAGTTGCCCAATTAGCGGGAGGGATGTGGTGTTGTCTGAGTTTAGGGAAATGCTGGAAGTTAGGAGGACTTGATGTATTTTGAAAGATGAGACGTTGACAATTATAATTAATACTGCTTTTGCACTTCACATTTCCATATCATAAAGTCATTAACAGTGTTAACATTTATGATCTCTATGTTCAGAATGGCTGTCAGTCAAAACCCATACAGTGCAGTGAAGCGCAGAGCCAGAGCTCTGATGTCATTTACAGCATATTACTGTACAGCCACCAACGTTCCAATGCAGGCACTTATCAGTGTCCAAATATGCAATTTTCAACTTGTATACGGGTACAAGTGTACATGCCTACTAGTCCAATGCAGCCATTTTTATCTCATTTCTGTGATTGTTTCAAATTAAAAAGGTAAAAAATAAACAAAAATAGCTTCTTAGCAAAGGGCAAAATCCCATTTTTGACTGCACTGGGCCTTGAAGATTGAAGTCCTTAAAATATGCACCATATGCACCTTATGACCCTGGGACTAAACACCTCCCTCTGCAACTGGCCGCCCCCAGGTGGTAAGGGTAGGTAACAACACATCTGCCACGCTGATCCTCAACACGGGGGCCCCTCAGGGGTGTGTGCTCAGTCCCCTCCTGTACTCCCTGTTCACCTATGACTGCATGGCCAGGAACGACTCCAACACCATCATTAAGTTTATCGACAACAGAACAGTGGTAGGCCTGATCACCGACAATGACGAGACAGCCTATAGGGAGGAGGTCAGAGACTTGTCCGTGTGGTGCCAGAACAACAACTTCTCCCTCAACGTGATCAAGACAATGGAGATGAATGTGGACTACAGGAAAAGGAGGACTGAGTACGCCCCCCATTCTCATCGACGGGGCTGTGGTTGAACATGTTGAGAGCTTCAAGTTCCTTGGTGTTCACATCACCAACAAATGATCATGGTCCAAACACACCAAGACAGTCGTGAAGAGGGCACGACAAGGCCAATTCCCCCTCAGGAGACGGAAAAGATTTGGCATGGATCCTGAGATCCTCAAAAAGTTCTACAGCTGCAACATCGAGAGCATCCTGACTGGTTGCATCACTGCCTGGTATGGCAATTGTACATCACTGGGGCCAAACTTCCTGCCATCCAGGACCTATATACCAGGCGGTGTCAGAGGAAGGCCCTAGTCATAGACTATTCTCTCTGCTATCGCACGGCAAGCAGTACCGGAGCGCCAATTCTAGGTCCAAAAGATTTCTTAACAGCTTCTACCCCCAAGCCATAAGACTCCTGAACAGCTAATCAAATGGCTCAGGCTCTCACAAGATATATATATACAGTGGGGAGAACAAGTATTTGATACACTGCCGATTTTGCAGGTTTTCCTACTTACAAAGCATGTAGAGGTCTGTCATTTTTATCATAGGTACACTTTAACTGTGAGAGACGGAATCTAAAACAAAAATCCAGAAAATCACATTGTATGATTTTTAAGTAATTAATTTGCATTTTATTGCATGACATAAGTATTTGTTCACCTACCAACCAGTAAGAATTTCAGCTCTCACAGACCTGTTAGTTTTTCTTTAAGAAGCCCTCCTGTTCTCCACTCATTACCTGTATTAACTGCACCTGTTTGAACTCGTTACCTGTATAAAAGACACCTGTCCACACACTCAAACAGACTCCAACCTCTCCACAATGGCCAAGACCAGAGAGCTGTGTAAGGACATCAGGGATAAAATTGTAGACCTGCACAAGGCTGGGATGGGCTACAGGACAATAGGCAAGCAGTTTGGTGAGAAGGCAACAACTGTTGGCGCAATTATTAGAAAATGGAAGAAGTTCAAGATGACGGTCAATCACCCTCGGTCTGGGGCTCCATGCAAGATCTCACCTCGTGGGGCATCAATGATCATGAGGAAGGTGAGGGATCAGCCCAGAACTACACGGCAGGACCTGGTCAATGACCTGAAGAGAGCTGGGACCACAGTCTCAAAGAAAACCATTAGTAACACACTACGCCGTCATGGATTAAAATCCTGCAGCGCACGCAAGGTCCCCCTGCTCAAGCCAGCGCATGTCCAGGCCCGTCTGAAGTTTGCCAATGACCATCTGGATGATCCAGAGGAAGAATGGGAGAAGGTCATGTGGTCTGATGAGACAAAAATAGAGCTTTTTGGTCTAAACTCCACTCACCGTGTTTGGAGGAAGAAGAAGGATGAGTACAACCCTAAGAACACCATCCCAACCATGAAGCATGGAGGTGGAAACATCCTTCTTTGGGGATGCTTTTCTGCAAAGGGGACAGGACGACTGCACTGTATTGAGGGGAGGATGGATGGGGCCATGTATCGCGAGATCTTGGCCAACAACCTCCTTCCCTCAGTAAGAGCATTGAAGATGGGTCGTGGCTGGGTCTTCCAGCATGACAACAACCCGAAACACACAGCCAGGGCAACTAAGGAGTGGCTCCGTAAGAAGCATCTCAAGGTCCTGGAGTGGCCTAGCCAGTCTCCAGACCTGAACCCAATAGAAAATCTTTGGAGGGAGCTGAAAGTCCGTATTGCCCAGCGACAGCCCCGAAACCTGAAGGATCTGGAGAAGTATGGAGGAGTGGGCCAAAATCCCTGCTGCAGTGTGTGCAAACCTGGTCAAGAACTACAGGAAATGTATGATCTCTGTAATTGCAAACAAAGGTTTCTGTACCAAATATTAATTTCTGCTTTTCTGATGTATCAAATGCTTATGTCATGCAAATTATTTACTTAAAAATCATACAATGTGATTTTCTGGATTTTTGTTTTAGATTCCGTCTCTCACAGTTGAAGTGTACCTATGATAAAAATTACAGACCTCTACATGCTTTGTAAGTAGGAAAACCTGCAAAATCGGCAGTGTATCAAATACTTGTTCTCCCCACTGTATATTTAAGGTTAAAACGTGTGAATTCTTTGAAATAACTCATCCACCTAGTGAATTTGTCGGCATGACAAAACATTGAGGTGTTTTTATTTATGTGTTTTTCATAGGTGAAAGTAGAACATTTTTGGGATTATGGGAGTATCCATGAAGAATTATGTTTGTTGAAAAGAAAGCATAACTATATTTTAAACCTATTTCTGAGTTCCTAGGTCATGTGGTAACTAGTATATTAATTAGCTTTGGTCCAGTTGTCACATTTTACATTTTAGTCATTTAACAGACACTGTTATTCAGAGCAACTTACAGTCACTTACAGTGAGTTCATGCTTTTTTTGTACTCGTCCCCCATGGGAATTGAACCCACAACCCTGCATGTGCCATGCTCTACCAACTGAGCCACACAGGATCACATGGGATGTGGGGTTGGTTGTCACAATCAACTCCATTATAAAATTGCCACTGCCAGTATACAAAAAATCCTACATTATTTTGTGCTTGTGCTATAAAGAGCTCCCTTCCCAGCTAGCACATTTGGTTCCTTGGAAATTGTGGGAACGTACGTTTTTGGTTTCCCATTGGTTCTGGGAACAAAGCCATCATTTTCCTGACCGGTAGAACTTAAAGTTTTTTTAAAATGTTGCATGTTCTGGGAACGTACAATTATAGGTTGCTGGGAGGTTTTGAGAACTTTTTACTATGGTTCCCTGAAAGGTTATTTGGGAGGTTTCATGAATGTTCTAAGAATGGAAATTATAGGTTATTTGAAGGCAATTAAATAGCTTTCTGAGAACATGTTTCAATAAGGCTTTTAATAACACTGCTAGCTTAACTGTTATGAATTCCAAGCACAGAAAAGACACATAGAAATGAATTTGCTTAGGGATTAACCATGCAAACACATTTCTTTTTTTATTGTAGTACGTGTCAGTGAGATTCAAACCTATGGTCTTGTGTTGTTTATCCATGGAATTAGTCCATTGCGCCTCCAGGACAGCGCTAGCATACCACGTTCTTTTAACTCACACAAAGTTGTTCATTTTTGTCTATTAAAATCAGGTGTGGTCAATTAGTGGGCATGGCCAACACACATGAACACACGTAGCAAGATACTGTAGAGGATATAGAAGTTTTGTTGATGCTGAGATCGGAATGTATATGTTTTTGAATCACATTCTTAGAACGCTCTTTGAACGTTACTAATTGCAACATTACTGCAAAAATGGAAGAGACAAGTGGAAGTGGAAGAAAGTAAGGAACTTGTCTGTCGGCCCTGCACTAAAGACCAAAATTGGCTAAAGAAAATTGTGATAAATAAAAAAGTATGCCAGTTTCATATAAGGACCAAAAAATTTACAGCTGTGTCATATTGCAAAATAGTTGGGAAGAGATTTTTGATGTACCGATCGATTCTATGGCACAACGCTGGATTCAAAACTTTGAGTTTTTAAATTTAAATTATTATACAAAATTCTTGCAACCAATAGAATGTTATACAATTTATATGGGGGATACAATATTCCCAGCTCTGCAGATTTTGCTGCGAAGAGATAGAATCATTAGATCATTTGTTTTGGTACTGTCCATATGTACTGTACAGTGCATTCTGAAAGTGTTCAGATCCCTTTACTTAGTCCACATTTTGTTACGTTACAGCCTTATTCTAAAATGGATTAAATACAACATTTTCCTCATCAATCTACACACAATACCCCATAATTACAAAGTGATTTATTTTTTTTTAAAACATTTTTGCAAATGTATTGAAAATAAATAACAGAGAGACCTTATTTACGTAAGTATTCAAACCCTTTGCTATGAGACTTGAAATTGAGCTCAGGTGCATCCTGTTTCCATTGATCATCCTTGAGATTTTTTTACAACTTTATTGGAGTCCACATGTGGTAAATTCAATTGATTGGACATGATTTGGAAAGGCACACACCTGTCTATATAAGGTCCCACAGTTGACAGTCCATGGCAGAGCTAAAACCAAGGCATGAGGTCGAAGCGCCGAGACAGGATTGTGTTGAGGCACAGATCTGGGGGAGGATACCAAAAAATGTCTGCAGCATTGAAGATCCCCAAGAACACAGTGGCCTCCATCATTCTTAAATGGAAGAAGTTTGGAACCACCAAGACTCTTCCTAGAGCTGGCTGCCCAGCCAAACTGAGCAATCTGGGGAGAAGGGCCTGGTCAGGGAGGTGACCAAGAACCCGATGGTCACTCTGACAGAGCACTAGAGTTCCTCTATGGAGATAGGAGAACCTTCCAGAAGGACAACCATCTCTGCAGCACTCCACCAATGAGGCCTTTATGGTAGGGTGACCAGACGGAAACACTCCACAGTAAACGACACATGACAGCCCCCTTGGAGTTTGCCAAAATGCACCTAAAGGACTCTCAGACCATGAGAAACAAGATGATCTTGTCTGATGAAACCAAGTGTGAACTCTTTGGCCTGAATGCCAAGTGTCATATCTGGAGGAAACCTGGCACCATCCCTATGGTGAAGCATGGTGGTGGCAGCATCATGCTGTGGGGATGTTTTTCAGTGGCAGGGACTGGGAGACTAGGCAGGTTTGAGGGCAATATGAACAGAGCAAAGTACAGAGAGCTCCGTGATGAAAACCTGCTCCAGAGTGCTCAGGACCTCAGACTGGGATGAAGGTTCACCTTCAAACAAGACAATGACCCTAAGCACACAGGCAAGACAACACAGGAGTGGTTTCGGGACAAGGCTCTGAATGTCCTTGAGGGGCTCAGCCAGAGCCCAGACTTGAAGCCGAACGAACATCTCTGGAGAGACCTGAATATAGCTGTGCAGCGAGACTCTCCATCCAACTGGACAGAGCTTGAGAGGATCTGCAGAGAAGAATGGGAGAAACTCCCCAAATACAGGTGTGCCAAGCTTGTAGCGTCATACCCAAGAAGACTTGAGGCTGTAATCGCTGCCAAAGGTGCTTTAACAAAGTACTGAGTAAAGGGTCTGAATACTTTTATGTAAATGTGATATTTCAGTTTTTGAAATTGTCGTTATTGGATTGTAATTATTGGGTATTGTGTGTAGATTGATGAGGAAAACACTATTTAATCAATTTTAGAATAAGGCTGGAACGTAACAAAATGTGGAAAAAGTCAAGGGGTCTGAATAATTTCTGAATGCACTGTAGCTTGTTTTTGGTAGCAGGTTCAGGAATGACTGAAGAATTTCAACATTAACCTGGAGCTAACTCTGAAAATAGCACTGCTGGGTGATTTAAAAAGTCATAGTCAATCGATTAATGATATAATAATACTCTTAGCAAACATTTTTATCTTTAATTTACAATATGTAGAATCTATGAGAATAGAAAGGTTCAGAACTTTTGTGAAACATCACAGCACAGTTGAAAAATAAAAACTGGATGGTGCTCAGAGATAGATGGGAGGAGTTGAGTAGAGCTGAAAGATGGAACTAAAAACAAACAAATGATAACTATTGTAAATATACTGTGTCCGTAAAATGTATGTAGGATGCATAAGCTGGAAGTAAAAGCCTAAGAGTTGTTGTCCACTAGTTTACTCCAATTAGGGGAGGGATGTAAGGCTTACAGGAAAATAATAAAGGAAAATATATTTAAAAATATAAAGTACCACTCAAAAGTTTGGACACACCTACTTATTCCAGGGTTTTTCTTTATTTTTACTATTTTCTACATTGTAAAATAATAGTGAAGACATTAAAACTATTAAATAACACATGGAATCATGTAGTAACCAAAAACGTGTTAAAAAAAATGAAAATATATTTTATATTTGAGATTCTTCAAAGTATCCACCCTTTGTCTTGATGACAGCTTTGCACACTCTTAGCATTCTCTCAACCAGCTTCATGAGGTAGTCACCTGGAATGCAGTTCAGTTAACAGGTGTGCCTTGTTATAAGTTAATATGTGGAATTAATTTCGTTCTTAATGCATTAGAGCCAATCAGTTGTGTTGTGTCAAGGTAGGGATGGTATACAGAGGATAGCCCTATTTGGTCAAATACCAAGTCTATATTATGGCAAGAACAGCTCAAATAAGCAAAGAGAAACAACAGTCCATCATTACTTTAACGTTTCTTCAAGTGCAGTCGCAAAAACCATCAAGCACTATGATGAAACTTTTTTGGTTACTAAATGATTCCATAGTTTTGATGTCTTCACTATTTTTACAATGTAGAAAATAGTAAAAATAAAGAATAACCCTTGAATGAGTAGGTGTGTCCAACATTTTGACTGCTACTATATATATATATATATATACATATATATTGTTCTGGAATTGATTTGCACTTTTCGCACCAAAGTACGTTCATCTCTAGGAGACAGAACGTGTCTCCTTCCTGAGCAGTATGACGGCTGTGTGGTCCCATGGTGTTTATACTTGCGTACTATTGTTTGTACAGATGAACGTGGTACCTTCAGGTGTTTGGAAATTGCTCCCAAGGATGAACCAGACTTGTGGAGGCTTTCTGCCGAGTCAGGCCAAATGACAGGAGCCGTGGCTGATATACCCACATACACAATGGAGGGAGAGATGGAGAGAGGGGGGGAAGAGAAAGGGAAAGAGAGAGAGATGGAGGGAGGATAGAGAGGGGATATAGAGGGTGGGAGAGAAGGGAGAGAGAGAGAGAGAGAGAGAGAGAGAGAGAGAGAGAGCGAGAGAGAGAGAGAGAGAGAGAGAGAGAGAGAGAGAGAGGAAGGTGGGAGGGAGGGACAAAACAAAAGAGCGCCCTTCTTTTATGGAACGTTTTCTTAATGTTCTGATAACCTTATTTTAAAATTGAACATGAAGAAACCTGCAGAAAACATTATGCTGAAGTACTGAAATTCCCACAGAAGAAAGTTGTTTCTTAATGTTCTCTGAGCGTTCTGAGAACTTGACTTTAAATAGAACCACGAGGAAACCTGTAGAAAACGTTATGCTAAATAACCATCGTTGCCTCTCTCACACACATATTTCTTTCTGTCACACACCCGCACACATACAAATTGACTTAAAATGTCATATGTTCTTCTCATGGCATAAAATTCTGATTTTTTGGGGAATATCGCTCAATCAAGGAAAGGCTATTTCTAAAACAGCATACTTTATTGCTTCATTTCCTGTTCCAAAATGAATAAGTTAATAGTAAACATTGTGACATCCAACCCCATACTGTGTGAAATCCAACCTTGCGATAGGGCTGGTTGTCACAAGTGCCCAGTGTGATGGCTTATAACTCCATGTTGGAATGAGATATGAGGATTAAAGGTCCCCATTTCAACCTACGACCTTGTTCTTTCACCTAATATTGAAAATAGTGTTGTAATATATACTGGTGCTGAGAAATACACACGAGAGTAAAAAGTGTGACAACCAATCCCGTTCTCCCCTAACTATCTAATGACAGTACAGGTAAGCCTTTATACAGGTAGTCCCCTCATATGCTATGGAACACACAACTACAGTACTTGTCCCTGTCCCCCCATAAACAGCAGCCCCCACCACTCTAACCGAACCTCCAACATCCAGCTACCATTGAGCTGTACTCAAAGGCCCTTGTTTGCGCTTGTCCGACAGGCTTGTTTTACCCGGGGATGAGGGAGACAGACAGGGAGAGGAGAGGAGAGGAGAGAGAGAAGAGCCAAACCGGAGATGCCAGGGCCCCCCTACTAACTCACAAACAGCCAATCACCTGACTCGTCTGTCATCGAGCCGCTCCGAGCCTCTGTGGTGTCTCTCACTGTCTTCCTCTTAATTACCCATCATCCACCTCTCCGGCAAGACCCTCACAAATTACAGCGCATTGTCCTCCGCCGATCGACCTGTCATCACGCGGCCCGGGTTTCAGAGACGCTGGCCATTGTCGGCTGCTGTGCCCCGGCCCGGGCCGAGAGGAGAGGGCCCCCCGTAATAAACCTTCCCCATTAGCTCTGGTGCCAGCTGACTTTGTGACCCAGACGGCTTTCTGCCGAGTCAGGCCAAATGACAGGAGCTGTGGCTGATATACCCACATACACAATGGAGGGAGAGATGGAGAGAGGGGGGGAAGAGAAAGGGAAAGAGAGAGAGAGATGGAGGGAGGATAGAGAGGGGATATAGAGGGTGGGAGAGAAGGGAGGGAGAGAGAGAGAGAGAGAGAGAGAGAGAGAGAGAGAGAGAGAGGGAGGAACAAAACAAAAGAGCGGCCTTCCTTGACATGAGCTAGTGGTCATATTAAGTTAATCCTCCTGGCCCACTATTTTCTATTCTTCCTTTTTTCTTTTCTTCCCTCTTTCCATTTATTTGATTGTGTTCGTCTGCAGTGAGGATCTCTATGGAGAATTAGCCTCATCCATCAGACTAAATGACTCCACTGCCCGGGAGTTGAGAGAAGAATTGACCCCTTTTTTGATGTCAGATGAGCAGAGAGATGGAAGCAATAGGAGCACTGTTCTAGTCCGAGATTGCAGCAGAGATGGAGTAGATTTAGCATTCATATTTGTTCAGCCATTGAATTGCCCTGTATTGAATTGTACTGAATACAGTGTAAATGCACTGTAGAAAAGTAAAGTAGGGCCAGACTTTTTTTACCTGGTCAGATCACATTGAATTCATCAGAGTCAATGGGGTCCGGTAGATTATCATGAAAAAATATAACAAGGGAAAATCATGAATTTATCCGTTTTCTCCAGACAAAAAAAGTCTGTTTCAGTTTGAATGTATTCCCAATTACAGTGCCTATGTGACTTACTTCCTCGCAACAATATGTGGATGCAGATGTGCTCAAGAAACTGATCATCCGATCATCCCGAAAAATCCAGCAATCAAACCGAGAATGTTTTGTTCTTTTACAAATTAAAGTCCATGAAGCTTTGTTTCTCTTGCAGTCAAATGGAATCAGCTTCGTGCCCTGGTTTCATCGTGCCAACAGATTGCATCAGCCAAAACTAAAGACCTATTGAAAAACAAACACATAGTAAATTTTAATTGTATGGCCTTGGGTATCGAACGTAAACGGTTTTACTGTTCTCCTTTCTCTGCTATTACCTAAATGGCGGCAACTAAATACACAAATTAATAATGACTAGCATATGCTGGGTTATGTGTGGAATTCTTTTACTGTGTTATTAGGTGTAAATGAGAGATTAAAGGTACAGCAAAGGGTGTTCAGTTCAGACCCTCACACAAACACCTTAACAGTCAAACTGGGTTTCCAAGGGCCAAGTAAACTTTTGATTATAAACTTGGAATATATTTTGTATATTGATGAAACATCTTTGTCTTTTTTTAAATCCTCATAATGTCCAAAAAGGTCCTTATAAAACAATGGTATACCCTTAAGAATGTCAAAATGCATTTCCCTTCCAAAGTCTTTTTTTTTATAGAGTGAATACACATTGATAGTAATTTGAATTGCATGAAACTGTTTGGTATTTTAAGTCCTCATAATCCTTTAAATCTTTAAAATTCCAAATTGAATTTCTGTCCCTGTCATTTGTCTGATGGTACTCCCGAGTGGCGCAGCGGTCTAAGGCCCTGCGTCGCAGTGCTAGAGGCATCACTACAGACCCTGGTTCAATCCTGGGGTGTAACACAACCGGCCGTGATCGGGAATCGCATAAGGCAGAGCACAATTGGCCCAGCGTAGTCTGGGTAGGCCGTCATCGTAAATAAGAATTGGTTCTTAACTGACTTGCCTAGTTAACCTCCATAAATGAAAAAATATTTTAAAAATTGTGATTTATTATCTAGTCTATTGTGACTCATAATCTGTCACAAAGTCATACTCTACGTACACATCCATAACTTATTGTGAGGACCCCCCACCCCTGCTCCCCCCAAACAAATACCTCTTAATTATAAGCAATTGCCCCCTTTCCCCTCAGTCTGTGGTACATGAAAGCACTAGTAATTCTATGAGTTTGTTTGTGGGGGATAAAATGTGACGCGGGTTGTAAAAAACTGAAAATGGAAGGCTCCCATTGAAAAACAGTGACTTCCTTCCTCTCTCTCCCTCTCTCTCTCTCTGAAAAACACTGGAAAAAGTGCCATTTGGCATCAATTAGAAAAAAGGCTAAATTAGGGAGGTGGGGAGGATGGGGGGAAGAGGGGAGGAAGACCACAGGGTAACACACATGTATCTGTAGCCGCGACACTCTCTACCCCCTCTAATTTGGTCTAAGAATTTGCTGTATTTGTTCCCATATACCAGTAGGTCTCAATCAGACTGTAAATGAATGGCATAGCACATTGTGTGTGTGTGTGTGTGTGCTTGTGTGTGTATATGTGTGCCTGTGTGTGTACAGTATGTGTGTGCCTGTGTGTGTACAGTATGTGTGTGTGTGTGTGTGTGTGTGTGTGTGTGTGTGTGTGTGTGTGTGTGTGTGTGTGTGTGTGTGTGTGTGTGTGTGTGTGTGTGTGTGTGTGTTGATGTGTGTATGTATGGGCACAGTCCCCATTTGTAAGTCATTAAAAAAAAAAATCTGTGACATTAATTAAAGTGCTTGCATGCAGTCACAGTCCCGCCGGCTACACAAGTTGAGGATAATGAAGGGGTTCAGTGTCTGGTGGTCCTCTCAGTTCAGTGTGTTAACTGTCTGGTGGTCCTCTCAGTTCAGTGTGTTAACTGTCTGGTGGTCCTCTCAGTTCAGAGTGCTAACTGTCTGGTGGTCCTCTCAGTTCAGTGTGTTAACTGTCTGGTGGTCCTCTCAGTTCAGTGTGTTAACTGTCTGGTGGTCCTCTCAGTTCAGTGTGTTAACTGTCTAGTGGTCCTCTCAGTTCAGTGTGTTAACTGTCTGGTGGTCCTCTCAGTTCAGTGTGTTAACTGTCTGGTGGTCCTCTCAGTTCAGTGTGTTAACTGTCTGGTGGTCCTCTCAGTTCAGTGTGTTAACTGTCTGGTGGTCCTCTCAGTTCAGTGTGTTAACTGTCTGGTGGTCCTCTCAGTTCAGTGTGTTAACTGTCTGGTGGTCCTCTCAGTTCAGTGTGTTAACTGTCTGGTGGTCCTCTCAGTTCAGAGTGCTAACTGTCTGGTGGTCCTCTCAGTTCAGTGTGTTAACTGTCTGGTGGTCCTCTCAGTTCAGTGTGTTAACTGTCTGGTGGTCCTCTCAGTTCAGTGTGTTAACTGTCTAGTGGTCCTCTCAGTTCAGTGTATTAACTGTCTGGTGGTCCTCTCAGTTCTGTGTGTTAACTGTCTGGTGGTCCTCTCAGTTCAGTGTGTTAACTGTCTGGTGGTCCTCTCAGTTCAGTGTGTTAACTGTCTGGTGGTCCTCTCAGTTCTGTGTGTTAACTGTCTGGTGGTCCTCTCAGCACATTATAAGTATTACACAATATGAATATAATATTAACACAATATTAAACAATATAGACATGATGATCTCTCAAGGAGATTATCCTTACAAAATAATTGATAATTGTGGGCCCAATGAGGATATTAGATTTTCAAGGAATCCATTTTACATTGCAATCACTGCGTGATGCATGTTATAGTTGTGATGAGCTAGTATGTGAGTACACAGAGTAAACAAAACAAGACACTATAGAACAGTTACCTCATCCCTATGGAAAAACTAGCTAACAACCAAAGAATTAGTCTTGCATTATGTATGATGAAAACTGATTTGTTCATTAAATAGTCCATTTCACTCTTTCCAGTTCATTTACACACAGAACAAAACTGTAGTGTATCCTCCTTGTCTTAATATTTAATATCTATACGGATCAAATGATTCTCCTGGCCCTGAGAGAATTTACTGGCTGTAATAACTTTCATTCCGAGCCCTGTAGCGTTTATAAAAATGTTTACTGTTTACTGAACACTGAAGTTCATGGTTCAAACCAGCTAAAGCCAGCATTCGTAACAAGCCTTTGAGTCAATTGTATAAGTGTATAAATATATCCATTTCATTATGGAACACAGTCAAATATTTGTTTCAGCGGTTTTCTCCACATATAATGGGAAATTGCTGCAAGCTGTTGCACTTGGAAAATGTTTGCTCATAATACTATTCTTTTACACATAAATCACAGCTAAATGTTGAATTTAAATGACTACAGACAGACAATTTATTCTTGGCTTCCTTCCTCAACCCCGAAAAGCCAAACTTACGGCCAGTGGGGTCGCTGCACAGTTTTATGGGTGACTGTCATTATTTGTTGACAGTTGTTCATCATTTAGATGTTTAATTGTCCTCACTTAGTTTCTCTCTCTCTCTCTCTCTCCCTCGCTCTCTCTCTCTCTCACTCGCTCTCTCTCTCTCTCTCTCTCTCTCCCTCGCTCTCTCTCTCTCTCTCTCTCTCTCCCTCGCTCTCTCTCTCTCTCACTCGCTCTCTCTCTCTCTCTCTCTCTCCCTCGCTCTCTCTCTCTCTCTCTCTCTCTCTCCCTCGCTCTCTCTCTCTCTCTCTCACTCTCTCTCTCTCTCGCTCTCTCTCTCTCTCTCTCTCTCTCTCCCTCGCTCTCTCTCTCTCTCTCTCACTCTCTCCCTCGCTCTCTCTCTCTCTCTCTCGCTCTCTCTCTCTCTCTCTCTCTCTCTCTCCCTCGCTCTCTCTCTCTCTCCCTCGCTCTCTCTCTCTCTCTCACTCTCTCTCTCTCTCCCTCGCTCTCTCTCTCTCTCTCTCACTCGCTCTCTCTCTCTCTCTCTCTCTCTCCCTCGCTCTCTCTCTCTCTCTCTCTCTCCCTCGCTCTCTCTCTCTCTCACTCGCTCTCTCTCTCTCTCTCTCTCTCTCTCTCTCCCTCGCTCTCTCTCTCTCTCTCCTCTCTCTCCCTCGCTCTCTCTCTCTCTCTCTCTCTCTCTCTCTCTCTCTCTCTTTCTCTCTTGGGTTGTGACCACCATCAAATTAGTTTAGGGGTGAAAACTTGTCACCAAGAATGATAGGCCACTATTGGACAATCAGTCCTTTATTTTGTGTGTGTGGGGGTTTATTTAAAAAAATAATAATAATTCACCTTTATTTAACCAGGTAAGCTAGTTGAGAACAAGTTCTCATTTACAACCACGACCTGGCAGTATGTCTGTCTATCTGCGCAATTCTTATGACCATCCCTCTATTGCCATAGCTTCCAGTGTCAGATACACCCATAAATATCTATAGGATTTTTATTTGATGTGATACTATACATTTTAAGGCTGTCGTTACTCTAAGAATCGACTCCAGCATTCCAGCGCCTTATCTTATAACCAAAACCAGAAACCTGGGCATACCAGTCCAAATCCATAGGGACATTTTCATCATCTTCACTAAATGATGGGAGAATTCCTTATGATCTACTGTGAGCATCATCCATGGAATAGATGAGGGAGGCAAGCAGTGAAATTCAACTTTCCCCCAATAAGCAAAAGGCATGGACTTTGCACTCCTGAGTCCTGAGCTATTCAATGCTACCGCACCGCCGTAATTTCTTCTCGTCAGTTCTAACCCAATCCTGGTAGGGTTCTGTGGCAGTTTACGGTCTGGTCCGCTCGGCAGGTAAACACGCAGTGCCGGGCCCCTCCGTGGCCCCTCCATGGCCCCCTCCTGGGGTCCCACACCACGGTGTCTTTCTGGCGGTCCCAGCAGGGACTTACTGGGCCCGCCGCTCACAGAGGGGTGCTCTGCCGACTCAAAGAGCCTGAGGACCCCTCCGAAGTCCTCGGGGGTCCTCAGAGATGACTTTCATTAAGGGTAAATAGAGGCCCCTTGTATTACCTGACTGGAGACCGTGTTTGTTTATACAGATCAAATCAGACAGCTTGTTTTAATGTGGATAGTAAGCCTACTTAAAGCCTGAACATAAACCTGGGGTTTGATGTCGAAGATCTAGATAGCCTAGAGAGCTCCATTAAATATGCTCTGTTTGATGTGGTAGATATATAACATAGATCTTCGCCTACGAAATATGGTTGCTGCGGTTGATGTTATCTGTCTATAGGGCTACATTAAAACAGTTTGTTCTGTTTATCTATAACTTATAGAGCTGTCTTGCTATATCACATATGGTTCCTGTGTTTGATTGTATAGTTCTAGAGGTCCTATAGAGCTCCATGAAATATGTCGGGTTTATTTGATGTCATAGTTCTGGATAGCCTATCAAGCTATTTTCTATTTGCTTGCTGAGTTTTATTACAATATGTTTGATGATAGATATATAGATAGCCTGCGGAGCCACAGTATACTCAATCCATTTGCTCTGTTTGAGGTTATAGATCTCTATAGCCTTCTGAGCTACACTCATAATATTAGATATGTTGATGTTACAACAATGTTATCTGTTACAGTGGAGGTTGTCTTCACCTGAGGAGGGTTGATCATAGTGTAACAGTCGAATTTCTGCTGCATCACACTTTTATTGTTCACCGACGAGTAAAAGGTCTGCCGGGATGTAAATTGATCATTTATCCCGTATTACCGCTAAAGCTTGCCAAGTCATGGAATCAATAGATCAACATTAATCATGTCATGGCCTTCCCCTCAACCAAACTATCCAAACTCCATTGAAGCCCCATTCATTCCTATTTGCCATGCAGCTCCGCGGGCTGATAATGGGCAAAGCAAAACACAGATTAAAGCCAATTTGGATGGTTGGGGCTTGAAGCTTTGCAGACGCAGGCAGGCAGCCCATGGTTGGGCTGACCTAACTGGGGGTTCATTCTGCTCTTCTCTCTCTCTCTCTCTCTCTGTCTCTCTCTCTCTCTCTCTCTCTCTCTTTCTCTCTCTTTCTCTCTCTCTCTCTTTCTCGTCTGAGAGAGAGAGTCTGTGGCTTCACCGAGCGGGTGGAGACCGCAGAACCTAAATCAAACCAGCCTGTGTGTATGTGTATGAGAGAAGTGTGTGTGTGTGTGTGTGTGTGTGTGTCTTAGCTTCTCCCTGAGATGCCATTGGTAATGGGAACCAACTCCTCTCCATTCAACCTCCATTTGACTCATTAGCCTATTAGTCCAAAGTTTAATCACAGGATGTCGTAAAATGATTTGGTCTATGACTAATGATAATATTTCTACTCCAAAATGAACGGAACAAAAGCAAAATGCGGGTTTTTGTTGTTGTCTTTGATGCTTTGATGCCATGTATGGGCCGCAGCTTTGGGCCTATCGAGCTACCTCTCCGTAGGTCTAGATAATTGCTTACACGCTAGACGTCGTGGCATTAGGGTATCTCACGGCAGGATAACAAACTAATGAGTAATTTCATGGCTGTCGAGTCATTTTAAAGGGCAGCCATCTTGTTGATCTGACTGCGAGTTAGACGGCTGAAGTGAATCTATTCTCTCTCATTGTAGCTACTGACTGTAAACAACCAGGTTAAAAGGAGGGAGTTGTTAAAACAACACACAGTCTCTGGTCTGAAATCTGTCCTACTACTTACAAAAATGACATACTTATTGTGCTACATACTATTTAGTATGTACTGTTTAGTAAAAATGTATTCAGTGAGGAACAAATATCACCATACTAGACTCATCTCATCTGATGCGCAATTGTGTCGTTTCAGCTGCTGTCAAACACACATGGGTCTGAAAAGACGATTCTCTTCCTCAATAGCATGCAGCGAATTCTACTAGATGAAAACAAGTGGTGCAGTGGTCTAAGGCACTGCATCTCAGTGCAAGAGGTGTCACTACAGTCCCTGGTTTGAATCCAGGCTGTATCACATCCGGCCGTGATTGGGAGTCCCATAGGGCGGCGTCCGGGTTAGGCCGTCATTATAAATAAGAAATTGTTCTTAACTGACTTGGTAAAATAATAAAAGCCGAAATTAGTATGACATCCTGGTGTTTAAAGCATACTCAATTTTCCAAATTTCACATACTATAAAACGTTCTATTTTCGGGTATTGGGACATGGCCAATGACTTCAAGGTACTTTCAAATATATCGTATGTCACAATGAGTTAAATCAAATGTCACCATCAAAACATGTCTGTGATGAAATACAGGGGTACTGAGAACACTGTCTGTCACTATAAGTCAAAGGTCAAATTGAATATATCAGGAAGAGAATGCAGCGAGAAAACGCTGGGTCGTTTCTAGTTACCACAGCCACAAATGGATAAACCCCGCCTATTTCAACCCTTTCTCTTCTTAAAATCTTATTTTAAACCTAACCCTGACCTTAATCCTAACAACATTACTAACCTCATGCCTAACCCTAACCTTAAATTAAGTCCAAAAAGCTCATTTTTGACTTCATGAGTTTTTATAATATAGCAATTGTTGACTTTGTGGCTGTGGTAACTAGTGACAACCAAAACTCTGCCTGAGCTAATTACTCTCCGCAACCCCTGGATACAACCCCTAGGGGGCAACGTACCTCCTAAACTCCCACTGTAACACTAAATCTATGTCTAAATGAAATGGCAACCGATTTCCTATATAGTGCACTGCTTTGGACCAGGGCCCGCAGGCCCTAACTAATTTCAGATCCCAAATTACAAAAGTTTGCTCCTCCTCAGTATGTCATTGTACCCTCTTTATTTTCTCTTTATCTCATTGCTCTTCAACTAGATAACAATAATGTGGAAATAAACCACTGTGATAAGTTATGATAAAGTCCCTTTGATACCACCATAGAAGACCAAGCCACAGTGATCATTCTGCATGTATAGTGTTTCTATCATCAAAGCCAGGTCGGTATGGGGAGGGTGTGTGTGTGTGTGTGTGTGTGTGTGTGTGTGTGTGTGTGTGTGTGTGTGTGTGTGTGTGTGTGTGTGTGTGTGTGTGTGTGTGTGTGTGTGTGTGTGTGTGTGTGTGTGTGTGTGTGTGAGTGTGTGTGTGTGTGTGTGTGGAGGATGTGTCGTTGCACTGACTCTGGTTAAGGAGACATTCCCATCTGGCGCCAGTGTAGAGAGAACCCACTGTGACACACAACAACACATACAGACACAGGGCGAACCCCGACCCCGGCCGCCCCCCCCGAGACTGAGCTGCCTCTCGTCTGCTCTCCTGTCCACTGTCTCTCTCCTCTCCTTTCCACTGTCTCTCTCTCCTCTCCTGTCCACTGTCTCTCTCTCCTCTCCTTTCCACTGTCTCTCTCCTCTCCTTTCCACTGTCTCTCTCTCCTCTCCTTTCCACTGTCTCTCTCTCCTCTCCTGTCCACTGTCTCTCTCTCCTCTCCTTTCCACTGTCTCTCTCTCCTCTCCTGTCCACTGTCTCTCTCTCCTCTCCTTTCCACTGTCTCTCTCTCCTCTCCTTTCCACTGTCTCTCTCTCTCCTTTCCACTGTCTCTCTCCTCTCCTGTCCACTGTCTCTCTCCCCTCTCCTGTCCACTGTCTCTCCTTTCCTGTCCACGGTCTCTCTATCTTCTCCTGTCCACTCTCTCTCCCCTCTCCTGTCCGCTGTCTCTCACTCCTCTCCTTTCCACTGTCTCTGTCCCCTCTCCTTCCAACTCTCTCTCCCCTCTCCTGTCCACTCTCGCTCCCTCTCCTGTCCACTGTCTCTCCCCCCTCTCCTGTCCACTGTCTCTCTCCCCTCTCCTGTCCACTGTCTCTCTCCCCTCTCCTGTCCACTCTCTCTCTCTCCTCTCCTGTCCACTCTCTCTCCCCTCTCCTGTCCACTGTCTCTCTCCCCTCTCCTGTCCACGGTCTCTCTCTCCTCTCCTTCTCCACTGTCTCTCTCCCCTCTCCTGTCCACTGTCTTTCTCCCATCTCCTGTCCACTGTCTCTCTCTCCCCTCTCCTGTCCACTGTGTCTCTTCCCTCTCCACTGTCTCTCTCCCCTCTCCTGTCCACTGTCTCTCTCCCCTCTCCTGTCCACTGTCTCTCTCCCCTCTCCTGTCCGCTGTCTCTCTCTTCTCTCCTTTCCACTGTCTCTCTCCCCTCTCTTGTCCACTCTCTCTCTCCTCTCCTTTCCACTGTCTCTCACCCCTCTCATTTCCACTCTCCCCTCTCCTGTCCACTTTCTCTCCCCTCTCCTTTCCACTGTCTCTCTCTCCTCTCCTTTCCACTATCTTTCTCCCATCTCCTGTCCACTGTCTCTCTCTCCCCTCTCCTGTCCACTGTCTCTCTCCTCTCCTTTCCACTGTCTCTTTCTCTCTCCTTTCCACTGTCTCTCTCTCCTCTCCTGTCCACTGTCTCTCTCTCCTCTCCTTTCCACTGTCTCTCTCTCCTCTCCTGTCCACTGTCTCTCTCCCCTCTCCTGTCCACTGTCTCTCTCCCCTCTCCTGTCCACTGTCTCTCTCTCCTCTCCTGTCCACTGTCTCTCTCTCCTCTCCTTTCCACTGTCTCTCTCTCCTCTCCTGTCCACTGTCTCTCTCTCCTCTCCTTTCCACTGTCTCTCTCTCCTCTCCTTTCCACTGTCTCTCTCTCTCCTTTCCACTGTCTCTCTCCTCTCCTGTCCACTGTCTCTCTCCCCTCTCCTGTCCACTGTCTCTCCTTTCCTGTCCACGGTCTCTCTATCTTCTCCTGTCCACTCTCTCTCCCCTCTCCTGTCCGCTGTCCCTCACTCCTCTCCTTTCCACTGTCTCTGTCCCCTCTCCTTCCAACTCTCTCTCCCCTCTCCTGTCCACTGTCGCTCCTCTCCTTTCCACTGTCTCTCCCCCCTCTCCTGTCCACTGTCTCTCTCCCCTCTCCTGTCCACTCTCTCTCCCCTCTCCTGTCCACTCTCTCTCCCCTCTCCTGTCCACTCTCTCTCCCCTCTCCTGTCCACTGTCTCTCCTTTCCTGTCCACGGTCTCTCTCCCCTCTCCTTTCCACTCTCTCTCCCCTCTCCTGTCCACTGTCGCTCCTCTCCTTTCCACTGTCTCTCCCCCCTCTCCTGTCCACTGTCTCTCTCCCCTCTCCTGTCCACTCTCTCTCCCCTCTCCTGTCCACTCTCTCTCTCCTCTCCTTCCCACTCTCTCTCCCCTCTCCTGTCCACTGTCTTTCTCCCATCTCCTGTCCACTGTCTCTCTCTCCCCTCTCCTGTCCACTGTGTCTCTTCCCTCTCCACTGTCTCTCTCCCCTCTCCTGTCCACTGTCTCTCTCCCCTCTCCTGTCCGCTGTCTCTCTCTTCTCTCCTTTCCACTGTCTCTCTCCCCTCTCTTGTCCACTCTCTCTCTCCTCTCCTTTCCACTGTCTCTCACCCCTCTCATTTCCACTCTCCCCTCTCCTGTCCACTGTCTCTCCCCTCTCCTTTCCACTGTCTCTCTCTCCTCTCCTTTCCACTATCTTTCTCTCCTCTCCTGTCCACCGTCTCTCTCCCCTCTCCTGTCCACTGTCTCTCTCCTCTCCTTCCCACTCTCTCTCCCCTCTCATGTCCACTCTCTCTCCCCTCTCCTGTCCACTGTCTCTCTCTCCCCTCTCCTGTCCACTGTGTCTCTCCCCTCCCTCTCCACTGTCTCTCTCCCCTCTCCTGTCCACTGTCTCTCTCCCCTCTCCTGTCCACTGCTCTCTCTCCCCTCTCCTTTCCACTGTCTCTTTCTCTCTCCTTTCCACTGTCTCTCTCTCCTCTCCTGTCCACTGTCTCTCTCTCCTCTCCTTTCCACTGTCTCTCTCTCCTCTCCTGTCCACTGTCTCTCTCTCCTCTCCTTTCCACTGTCTCTCTCTCCTCTCCTTTCCACTGTCTCTCTCTCTCCTTTCCACTGTCTCTCTCTCCTCTCCTGTCCACTGTCTCTCCTTTCCTGTCCACGGTCTCTCTCTCCTCTCCTGTCCACTGTCTCTCTCTCCTCTCCTGTCCACTGTCTCTCCTTTCCTGTCCACGGTCTCTCTCTCCTCTCCTGTCCACTGTCTCTCTCTCCTCTCCTGTCCACTGTCTCTCCTTTCCTGTCCACGGTCTCTCTATCTTCTCCTGTCCACTGTCTCTCTCTCCTCTCCTTCCCACTCTCTCTCCCCTCTACTGTCCGCTGTCTCTCACTCCTCTCCTTTCCACTGTCTCTGTCCCCTCTCCTTCCAACTCTCTCTCCCCTCTCCTGTCCACTGTC